>NW_027555958.1:334594572-335869572 GCF_003287225.1 Phascolarctos cinereus
AGAAATATGACAAAGTCCCTCCCTGTTCTAGAGAAACCCATAGCCTAGTTGGGGAAAGATAATAAAGGCGTAAGGAGATGAATAACAACATAAGGGAGCCCTGTAAGTGGGACAGAAATCCGACAAGGAGAACAATTGCAAAAAGTTGGGACATTTGAGAAAGATTTTCCTGAAGGAGTTGGGCCTTTAAGGAAGGACAAGGCTTAAGCAAACAGAGATAGCTTTCTAGACAGGGGGGAAACACCACCTAAGCAAATGTCCCAAAGTGGGAACAAATAGAACAGACTATCTGGGGTCAAGGGTTCTACTTATGCAGTAGAACCAACAGATTTCTGTTGTGATATTTAAGGTACCATAAACTTCATAAACCAGGGAATCAGGAGACCAGGGTTCTCCTTCCAGCTCACACTCACTGTATGAAGTTGAGAACATTTCTTCACCCCTCACTTTGTCAACAACGAGATTGGTTGGAGGAGATAACCCTTAAGGTGGGTTCCATTCCTAATTGTCTGTAATTCTGGCTTATTAGCATCACCAGCACTTTTCTCCCAGGACAGAAAGCCTTAAAAATAATAACTTGTTGTTCTTCAGAAACATCACTGTTCCAAATATTGCTATACCCATTTTAAAGATGGAGAAACTGAGACAGAGCATTAGTTATTGGATCCAAGGAGTAGAGTACATCAGTAAGTCTTCTGGAATGAAAACTTGGGTTCCCAGCCAAGAAGGCATATTACAGAACAAATTAAGAGAGTATCATAGTTATTAAACAGTGTACTAAAGGCCAAGAACTTGCCAGTGGGAACTGAGAAGAAGCTCATCAAATGAAGAACTCCAGTAATAATCACTTTCAGCTCAATTAAATCAGTATTTATTGAGTCTTAGAGTTACTCAGTCATAAAATGTTCACACTGGAAAGGATATAGGAGATCATTAAAATGGTTTTATTGTTGTCTTTTGTCTTTATACCATAGTTATTTTCCTTTTATCCTCCTGCCATTGAAGCCTTCTTTGAAACAAATAAACAAAACAAAACAAAAACGTTTAAGAAAGCCAGTCGACACAGCCCTTGTGTCTGACAACATCTATCATATTCCATGTCTGTGGTCCCTACCTCTGTGCTGAGAAAATGAAAGTAGATTTCCTAATCATTAATTCTCTAGGACTAAGAATGTTCATTACAATTCATCAGAGTTCAGCTGCTTTTTGGTGAGGTTATTCTAGATTTTTTTTTTGGAGGCAATCAGGGTTAAGGGACTTGCCCAGGGTCACATAGTTGTTAAGTGTCAAATGTCTGAGGTCAGATTTGAACTCAGGTCCTCTTGACTCCAGAGCCAATGCCCTATCCACTGTGCCACCTAGCTTCTCCTCATTTTATATCTTTTTATACAACTCCTCCCAGGTTTTTTTTTAATTCCACATGCTAGTAATTTCTTTCAGCACAATCATATTCTACTGCATTCATACACAGTCATTTGTTTAACCATATCCCAAGACATGGTCACTCAGTTCTTTTCTATTGGTTTTCTACCACAAGCAGTATTGCTATAAATATTTGGTTATATACAGTCAGTCAACAGCTAGTAAGTAAACATTTATTAAGCATCTACTATGTGCCAGGCATTCTGTTAAGCACTGGGAATAAAAAGAAAACAAAAAAACAGTCCCTGCTCTCAAGGAGCTCACATTTAAACAGGATCTTTCTTTCTGTAATAATGTCTCTGAGGCATAGAATCAGTGTTTGAAGCAATGGGTCAAAAGTGCTACAGTTGAATGACTTAACCCTGTAATTCTAATTTTTTTTTTTCTGAATGGTTTAAACAACTCAGGGAGCAGGGGTGGGGAATCTTTGGCCTCGAGGCCATATGTGGCCCTCTAAGTCCTCAAGTGTGACCCTTTGACTGAATCCAAACTTCACAGAACAAATCCCCTTAATAAAAGAATTTGTTCTGTAAAACCTGGACTCAGTCAAAGGCCACACCCAAGGACCTAGAAGGCTACATGTGGCCTCCAGGCCACCGGTTTCCCACCCTTGACCTAGAGTATATTCCTACTGTCCCAGGAAAGGTCATTTAGTCCAATTTCTCCTCCCCCTCAACTTTTTTTTTTTACAATTGACAATTAAAAATTTAATAACAAAAACAATTCTGGAAAACAACTTAGCTTTATTCAAAAAAAAATTACTAAAACGTACATGCCCTTTAACACTAATCACTGATCGCCAGACACTGTATGATTATAATGAAATTAAAATAATCAGTTGCCTCTCCCTTCTGGAGGGCTAGAGGGTAGAGCCCCATAAACTCCTCCCAAACCCTTTCTTTATAAGGGGCTCAGAGCTTTCCCAGTAACTCTTCATTTTTCCATCAGTGGCCCTGCTTGGTTCTGAATCCTTTCATGCCTTCCCTGTCTTGGCACACCACCATGATTTCCCCCAACTTTTTAGCTTCCTTATGTTTTGTCTTCCTCCCATTAGATTGTAAGCTCCCTGAGGTCAGGGACTGTCATTTGTTTTGTGATTTGTATCTCCAGCAATTAGTATAGTTCCTGGCACATAGTAGATGCTTAATAATTTTTTTTTTGTAGTTGAACGATAAAACTTGTCCTCAAAGAAGAGATAAGAAAATATACCTCTATCCTTTCTTTAAAGAGGTGGGGGCTATGGTTATGGGACATTGCATATATACTGTTGGACTCATTTGATGTGTGAATTAGTTTTCTTGAACTTATTTTTTTTTTCTTTATGTAAAAGAAAAAAGGCATGGCTTTCCAAGGTAAGGCTCTGTGTAGGGAAAGGGGAAAGGATGTATATGCAGAAATGAAGCTATAAACCAAACAATTTAAAAAAAATAAGTTAGTGCCATGGCTAGGACTAAAACATGCATCTCTAGACTCTCAACTTAGTGTTCTCCATACTAAACTACAATGCCTACTATGTATTAAACCTGGAAGACTGAGTTGGTAGAGGTGGGGGATTCACAGTTATGAAATTACAGAAGGAATAAATAATGAGATGTTAATTGTTACATGAAGTATGAAGAGAGTCACTGCCCTGGATTGCTTCAGTCATTGAATTTGTACCCTAAGGTCTAACAGAGTGCCTAGCAAACAGTAGGCCCTACATAAATACTTGTTGATTGAGTGATTAATTGATTGATTACTAATTTACATAGTGTGAAATTCTCTTTGATGGAATTAAAAAACAGTTAGCTATTGACTGACCAAAGACAAGCCAGGCCTCTGGTGGCCTTTAAAAAAAAAAAAGAAAGAAACACTTTCTTGGGACAACCAGATAAAGAAAGTGTGGGCCATTAAGCAGTTTCAAGAAGTATGATCTGTGGAAATAGAGAAAAGAGCTTGACTTTGGACTCAAGAGAGAACTAGCTGTAGCATTCAAGAGTCAAACTGCAGAGAAGAGTAGACCCCAGTTGTCTGGCTGAGCGACTCTGCCAACATGGACCATGGGCCCAGAGGGGAGATGTGTGAGAACACCAAAGATAAAGAGTATCTGGGCCTGAAGTACCAGAGGCATGAGTCACCTTGGCCATATTTTCCCCATGTATTTGCCTTACCACCAGCTTAGGCTAAATTTGTTCCCATTCTTCCCTCTAGAATTGTGTGCATTTCTAAGAAAGCCTGTCCCAGGTTTATAGGGAAATGTTTTGTAGCTTTTTCTCCTACTATGCTCTTTATAAATGTGTTTGCTTTGAGCTAATCGTGTCTACAAGATTAAAAGTACATTGGTTGGGGCTACAGTTGAAGGAGTTCAGACACATGGAGTACCTAGAACCTAGGAGCACTTTAAATGTCTGGCACATAGTAGGTGCTTAATAAATGTTTATGGAATTGAATAATAAAACTTGTCCTCTCTCATGCTCCTACCTGCAAGTATTGAATTGGGGAGGTAGCCAGGGGAAATGCTACAGAAGTATTTAACACAGTCCCTACCTTCAAGAGGGGGCAGCTAGATAGCACAGTGGGTAAAGTGTGCAGGAATGGGAAACCTGCAGCTTGGAGGCCACATGTGGCCCTCTAAGTCCTCAAGTGCAGCCCTTTGACTGCATCCAAACTTCGTGACTGAACTCGAGGACCTAGAGAGCCACATGTGGCCTCCAGGCCACAGGTTCTCCACCCCTAGCACTGTAGGGCCTGAAGTCAGGAAGACTGATCTCTATGAGTTCAATTCTGGCCTCCGACACTTCCTAGCTGTGTGACCCTGGGCAAGTCACTTCACCCTGTTTGCCTCAGTCCCTCATCTATAAAATGAGCTGGAGAAGGAAATGGCAAACCACTCCAGTATCTTTATCAAGAAAACCCCAAATGGAATCACAAAGAGTTGGACAGGAAAAAAAAAAAAGACTGACTACCTTCAAGGAGAAAGTTGGAGAAATTGAATTTGCACTCAGACCATGAGAGAGCACCAGATTTTGAGTCAAAAGACTTGGATTCTATGGCCTTGGGCAAATCACTTCACTTCTCAGCCTCAGTTTCTTTATCTGTAAAGAGATTGGTTTCTATACTTTTTAAGATCCCTTCCATAAATTCTATGAAACTACTCAATAAAGACAATAGATAAAATGCTGATTTTATCTACCTATTAAAGGTCAGGTAGGGGAAAGAATCAATGTTAACAAAATTATTAAAATAATATGGGTATATAATGATAAGTATTCTTCATCTCTAAAAATAGCTTATAGTGAACAATAACAAGAGGATAAATGTTCTGAATTGTTTTTTGGTTTTTTAACCTTATATTGCAAAATAAGAAATCCAATACATCACCCTTTCCTGTAATGTCTTCTCTGTACCTCTGAGTCTCTGCAGTTAGAAGTTGATTATTTGTCTTCTGATGATTCAACCTTCTTTGCTGCAGCTGTTCACATTCTTTCTGCTTATGCTTCTCAGTTCTCTCCCAGTTTTTCTAATCCAGCCCCTAAGGTAAAAGGGGAGGCTCTAGGCACATCTTACATAACCTACAAAGATGCCTTTTGCCCCCTATATCCCAGGAGCAGAGATGATTCAGAAGTAACTTCCACTTCTGCTCTTCTGCTCACCAACACTTAGAGGGTCTTTCAGACATCCTGTCTAATGGCAGTCATCCTCCGTAGCTATTGTGCATAAGCAGTGAGTGACATCAAGTGACAACAAGCAGTGACATCCTTCTCCCAACTTATGCCAGATCCTGGAAGTACATTTGTGTCACAGCTTCTTTAGAAGATGCCAAATAGGTATGTAATGCAGTCCTCATCTTCTAGGAGAACAACAGAAAATTCCAGCGTGCTGCTCTGAGTATTGCAAGTGACACTTGACAAACAGCTCCTGTGCTTTTTCCTTTGAAAGAACAACAGTACCAAACTGCAGTGTTCATGCATCAAACTGCAGTTGCTACTAAGCACCACTAGGTGTCCTCTATCAGTTACTCAATGCTTGCACGAAAAAGCAATGAGTGGTTAGGTACGTTAAAGCAGTGAAGGTGATATGGGGGAGTCATACCACTAAATAAATTATATAATTAGACCACTTACATGTTTTTTTCCCATATTTTTTCCTCTGTCTTACATATAATTTGGCTAAGCAGCTCTGTTTCCTAAACTGAAACTCTTCCATTAAAAAAAAAAGTATCTTCAGGTCATCTATTCACAGGGCGTCTATAATATACAAGATATTACAGGAAACATTTATGGTGGTGATCCCTTACTCTCTAGCTCCTTCTGAAAGTGCAGGAGGAAAACTTAGAACCTTTTAAATTAAGTTAAGGGAAGTGAAAAGAAATTGAACAATGAAAAAGCATGTACTAAGTGCTTACTATGTGTCATACAATGTGCTAGAGAAAAAAGAAGGAAAGCAAAAGAAAGATATTTAAACAACAGGATAAGATAAATAATGATGAAATAATAATAACAATAGTAATAATAATAATAGCCACTTATAGTTTACAGACAATTGGACTCTGGGGATGTAATTAATAAAAAGACAGCCCCTTCCCACAAGGAGCTTACAATTTAGTGAGGGAAGACAACACACAAAAAGAGGCAGGAAAGCAGGAGTGGGGGGGCATCAAGGGGTATGTAACATGGGGGCATCTCATTCTGTGTTCCTTGAAGTTGAAATTAGGAAAAGCAGAAGCCAGTTCCTGGCCTCTATAAACAAAGACATTGAGAGGAGTCTGGCAGTCACCCTTTAGCCCTCTGATCTGAGGACAGAGGAGGTTACAGGAGGTGGTTTCAATCAAGCATGAGTTAGCAGCATGGTGTTGAAATTAGAAAGAGCAGCTAGGTAGCATAGTAGATAGAGTGCCAGGTTCAAATATGACCTCACTAGCTATATAACCCTGAGCAGGTCACTTAACCCTGTTTGCCTCAGTTTCCTCATCTATAAAATGAGCTGGAGAAGGAAATAGCAAGCATCTTTGCCAAGAAAACCCCAAATGGGGTCATGAAGGCTCAAAGAGTCAGACACGACTGAACAATAGCAATAACTAGTATTAGAAGTAGTAAGGAGGGAATTTCCAGGAGCCAAGATGGTGGAGTAAGCAGTAAATCGCCATAACTCTCCCATATTTATCTCCAAACAGCCCACAAAATAGCAAATCCTAGAACAGTAGAACCAAGAAACTTGGAAGATCAGCAAGAAAGTCTCACTCTGGGAAAAGGAGAGAACAGTCCTGGACAGAAAGCCAGAAGTAAGCCCTAACTCAGCAAACCAGTGGGCGATCCTAAGCCCCAGTGCACGGAGCAGGCAAATGCCAACACCAGGACCCCCCATGTGCCTCAGCATAGTCAAGGAAATGGGAAGACTCCAGCTCTGAGAACTGCCACATGCTTCAGTGTAGCCCCAGGCAAACAGGCAGCCTCCATTGGCCAGACCACCATATGCTTCAGGGTAGCCCTGGGGAAACACAGAAACATCCCGCCAACCTCCGCACATGCCAGACACATGCACTAGGACCCCAGCTCAGCACCAGGTAAGCTGCCAGAGCCCTGTGGCCTCCAGGAGCATCAGTGATGTCCCACCTCAACCTCTCAGTGCAGCACCAGAAAGGAGTGTCCCCCCTAGGCCTCAGGGCAACATCAGTGCTGCATCAGGTAAACAATGAGGGCCTGTAACCCCTGGTGCAAGAAGCCTGAGACAGTGCCCCTTCCACCCTAGGGGCAGAGCTCAAATTTAAAAGAAATGAAAAAGTCCAAAAAAGATGAGAAAAACAACAGCAACAGAAAAAGAATCTAACCAGGGAAGATTATTATGATGACAGGGAAGATCAAGACCCAAACTCAGAAGAGGACAACGATGTCAAAACACTTATGGGTAACCCCCCCAAAAATGGGAAGTGGTCTCAAGCCCAGAAAGAAATCATGGAGGAGCACAAAAAGTCACTTAAAAATCATATAAGAGACGCAGAAGAAAAATCAGGGGAAAAATAAGAGTGATGCAAGGGAACTACAAAAAAAAAAAGAAGAATCAACAGGTTGGAAAAAGAAAACTCCTTAAAAAGTACAATTGACCAAATGGAAAACAAAGTACAAAAGCTAACTGAGGAAAACAACTCCTTAAAAGTTAGAACTGGGCAAGTGGAAGCTAGTAACTCTATGAAACATCAAGAATCAATCAAACAAATTTAAAAGAATAAAAAAAAAATGGAAGAAAATGTAAAATATCTCATTGGGAAACCAACTGACCTGGAAAACTGATCCAGGAGAGACAATGTCAGAATCATTGGATTACCTGGACAATATCTTTCAAGAAATTATCAAGGAAAATTGCCCTGACATCTTGGAACCAAAGGGCAAAATAGGCGTTGAAAGAATACACTGATCGTCTCAGGAAAGAGATCCCAAAATAAAAACTCCAAGGATCATTATAGCCAAATTTCAGAACTCTCAGGTCAAGGAAAAAATACTGCAAATGGCCAGAAAGAAATAATTCACATGTCAGGGAACCATAATCAGGACTACACAGGACTTGGAAGATATAACATTAAAGGTCAAGAAGTCATAGAACATTATATTCTGGAAGGCAAAGGAGTTAGGACTACAACCAAGAATCACTTACCCAGAGAAATTAAGCATACTATTTTAAGGGGGAAAATGGTCACTGAATGAAATAGAAGAATTTCAAGCTTTCACAAGGAGAAGGTGAGAATTAAACAAAAAAAAATTTGATCTCCAATATCAAGACCCAAGAGAAGCCTAAAAAAGTAAAAAGGGAAAAGAAAACACAAGGGATTCAATGGAGCTGAGCTGTTTACATACTTACATGGGAAGATGATACTTGTAATTCTTAAAAAACTGTACCACTAATAGTACATATATACATAGACAGAGGGTATGGGTGTAAGGTGAATTTGAGGGAATAACTTAAAAAATAATTAAGAGATGAGAAAGAGGAGTACACTGGATGCAGAAGGAAGGGAGAGGTAGAATGGGATAAATTATTTCACATGAAAAGGCAATAAAAAACCTATTACAGTGGAGGGAAAGATGAGAGGGTGGGTGATGGGCATCATTTGAACCTTACTCTCATCAGTATTCACTCAAAGAAGGAATAATATACATAAACAGTTGAATATTAGAAATCTATCTTACCTGGCAGGAAAGTAGGAGGGAAGAAGATTGAGTAAAGGTGGGGAGAGGGACTGACAGAAGAGAGGGCAGAATGGGAAGGTGGTAGACAGAAGCAAAACACTGGTGAGGAAGGAAAGGGTGAAAGAAGAGAGGAAAAATAGAATGGAGGGAAATACACAGTTTGTAATCATAACTGTGAATGTGAATGGGATGAACTCTCCCATAAAACAGAAGTGGATAGTAGAGTGGATAAAAAAAAAACCAGAATCCTACAGTATATTGTTTACAAGAAACACACTTGCATCAGAGAGACATACAGAGAGTAAAGGTAAGGGGCTGGAGCAGAATCAATTACGTTTCAGCTGAAGTAAAAAAAAAAAAAGCAGGGGTAGCAATCCTGATCTCAGACTAAGCAAAAACAAAAATAGACCAAATTAAAAGAGATAAGAAAAGAAACTACATCTTGCTAGAAAGTACCATAGACAATTAAGTAATATCAATACTAACCATACAAGCACCAAGTGGTATAGCATCCAAATTCTTAAAGGAGAAGTTAAGTGAGTTATAGGTTCATGACCAAGCAAGAGATAGAAATGTAAAACAGATAATTTTGATTATATTAAACTAAAAATCTTTTGCACAAACAAAACCAAATGCAACCAAGATTAGAAGGAAAGCAGAAGACTGGGAAACAATCTTTACAGCAAATGTCTCTGATAAAGGCCTCATTTCTCCAATATATAGCAAACTGAGTCAAATTTATAAGAATACAAGCCATTACTCAATTGATAAATGGTCAAAGGCTATGGGCAGGCAGTTTTCAGATGAAATCAAAGCTAACTATAGGCATATGAAGAAGTCCTCTAAATCACTTTTGATTAGAGAAATGCAAATTAAAACAGCTCTGAGGTACCACCTCATACCTATCAGATTGGCTAATGTGAAAAAAAAAGAAAATGATAAATTTTAGAGAAAATTGGGACACTAATGCTCTGTTGGAGGAGTTGTAAACTGAGAGACCAGTAATACCACTATTAGATTTGTATCCCAAAGAGATCATCAAAAAAGGAAAAGGACCTACATGTGCAAGAATATTTATAGCAGCCCTTTTTGTGGTGGCAAAATTTTGGAAATTGAGGGGATGCCAAACAAATTGTATATGAATATGATGGAATACTATTGTTCCTTAAGAAATGGTGAGCAGGACTACTTCAGAAAAGCCTGGAAAGACTTGTACAAACTTATGCAAAGTGAAGTGAGCAGAACCAGGAAAACATTGTACACAGTATCAACAACACTGTGTGACGATGAACTATGAACTATGCTCCTTTCAGCAACACAATGATCCAAGACAAGTATAAAGGACTCACAAAGGAAAATGCTGTCCACATCCAGATAAAGGACTGATGGACTCTGAATACAGATTGAAGTATACTTTTTTCACTTACTTTATTCTTTTTCATGTTTTTTCTCCTTTTGATCTGTTTCTTCTTTCACAACTGTGACTAACGTGGAAATGTTTTATGTGATAGCACATGTATATAACCTATATCAAATTGCTTGCCATTTTCATAAGAGGTGAGGTGGGGGGAGGGAGGGAGGGAGAAAAATTTAGACCTCAAAGTCTTGTAAAAATGAACGCTAAAAAAATTTGTCTTGACATGTTATTGGGGGGGAAATAAAATACTGTTAAAATAATAAGAAGAAAAAGAAGAAAAAAGGTGGTAAGGAGTTGAAACCAGCAGGGCAGCAGATACAAAGTGTAGTTTTATAAAGGTTTATAGAGTGTTATTTCACAATAATTCTTTGAAGTAAATAGTCCAAGTATTATAACACATAATTTATGAGTGAAGAACATGAGGATCAGAAAGAATGATCACAGGACACAGCTAATTGTTGTTCGTCCGTTTTTGAAGAGGACTTAACGGTAGGAGTATGGGCTTTGGGGTCAGAGGACCTGGGTTCAAATCCCACCTCAGATGTTTACTACTCCCTTATCTTGACTTGGACCAGTCACTTAAACTTCACTGTCCTTCAGTTGTCTCATTTGTAAAATTAGGGGAATGTATTAGTTAATCTACTAGATCCCTTCCAGTTCCAGATCTATGACCCCAAGTTTATCACTTTCCCCACTATAACATGCTCTATAGTTTTACCCTAAGGGAAAAACTATAAAAATGTTGAGGGAAAATATGCACATAAAACAGAATTCAAAGATTTCTTAGGGAAGGAAATGAAAGAGGTATAAAAGAATGTTAAGAAATTAGAACTGTTAGAAAGAAATAGAGATATAATTTGAAATGTCTAATTTGGTGCTGTTGGAAAAAGTCGTGAACGTAAGAGTCTCATGACCTGAGTTCAATCCCTGGATTTGCTACATTAGATGTGCCACCTTGGGCAAGTCACTCAACTTCTCTGGGACACAGTTTCCTCATCTTTAAAATGAAGGGTTTGGACTAGGTGACCTGTAAGTCACCTTCCACTTGTAGATCAAAAAGCAAGATTAGGACTCTGAGAGTCTGAGTTTTGTTTCCCATACTTCTCAGCTAGCTCAAATCCCATCAGTCTGTCTTAAATATTCCTGTGGCCCTCAGTTTGTTAGCCAAGCCAGTCTAATCAGTCCCTAATAAGAGAAGAAAAAGAAAGAAAGATGTAGCCACACTGATGGAAGTGTCTGGTCCCCCAGAAAGTGAAGTCCCTGTTCCCCTACTGTCCCAAAACCCATTGCTAGGAAATGGTGGGGGAGAGGCAGAAGGCAGAGGCAGGCATGTTGATGGAGGAATGCCAGGGCATTCTGCCTGCCCTAGCTATGGCTATTCCTGTGACTTTAAATTGAGCATCATTTTCCTCACAAAATCAACTTCTCCTCTGGCCTCACTCTCTTCTATTGATAGTGTCATTATCCTCCCAGTCACCTCTCTTGTCTCTTTGACTTGGAGGTGAGGATCTTCACTGGGCTGGAAGCTCAATGCTCACTTGTCATAGACTGGCATAGAGAGGATTTAGGAGTTAGCCCAACAGATTTCTCAGATCCCTTCCAATAATAGTAATTCATTTAGGTATTTCTTTAAGGTTTTCAAAGCATTTTCCTCATAAAAACTCTTTGCAGTAAATAGTGTATTATTATTATTATTGATTATTATCCCATGTTGTAAATGGAGAAACCAAGGAATGGAGAGGTTAAATGACTTGTCTATGGTTGAATAGCTTATAAGTGACTGGGGCAGAATTTGGACCCAGTTCTATTTGTGTGACTTTTCTTCTCTGGGCCTCAGTTTCCTCTTCTGAAATGAGAGGATTGGACATACAAGAGTCAGAAAGCATTTACGCAAATTGATGCTAACCTAGCAAAGAGAGGGTGCCCATGAATTCAAGTAATATGCCACATGACAATACATTTCATTGGTCCTTTTTCTAGCATATTTTAATCCCTCCTCAATTTACAGTGGCTTACCAGCAGGAAACCACTAGAGGGGACATATCCAGACAAGATTAGACAACATACAATTATCATCCTCGCTATTCCCACTTGGAAAATTGACTAGTATTCACATGGAACAATGAAATAAGATTCACTAGCATTCTAGTTTCAATCCATGTGGTATAAAAAAAGGATTTGGGGGAGAAAGGAAGAGTGCTGAAGGGTAAAGAAAGAAAAGAGAGAAAATACATTTCCTTTGTTCACTCATTAAGCATAGTCGGACTCATTAATTCCAAACCACAATGTTTTCCCGTTGTTGGTAAAGTTACATGAGAAGTACTAGTCTCTTGTGTGGTATTTCCTATGTAGGAACCACTCCATGATGATATCCTCAAAAATTATGTTAAGGTCTCCTCATAGATGAAACTACTTTATAATGAAGACCCTTTGGTTCCTTATAACAAAACCCATGTTGTTTGTAGGGGCCATTACCTCTAGACCTTCATAGACTCAGGAACAAATTATAGGGACATTTTGTTTTGTTTTTAAAAAATATTTATATTGATACCTTTTGTTTTCATAGAGCCTAGACTTAACCCTTGCATCCCTCCATCAATCAAGAACCACCTCTTATTAAAAAGATTTTTTTAAAAATAAGAAAAAGATGGAAAAAAGGAAAAAAGAAAAAGAAAAAAAATCAGCAAAACTGATCAACATGTTGAAAAACTGGACAATTTATGCAATGTTCCCCACCCACAACTCTCCCCATCCCTTTCTTCAAAGGAATGAGGTGAGATCTTTCCTCACATCATTGATGCTAAACGTGTTCTGTACAATTTAGAAGCATTCATTTTTATCTGTTTTGTGGTGGTTGTTCTTTCTGTTTACATTGTAGTATTACATATGTTGAGGCAGCTGGTGGCTCAGTGGATAGAGCACTAGGCCTGGAGCCTGGAAGACCTGAGTTCAAATCCAGCTGTAGAAACTTCCTAGCAGTGTGACCCTGGGCAAGTCACTTAACATTTGATTGCCTGACAAAAGGATCCACTGAATCCACGAGAAGAGGAAACGACAAACAACTCCAGTGTCTTTGCCAAGAAAACCCCGTGGACAGCTGTGATCGGCAGAGTCACGAAGAGTCAGACGTGACTGAACAACAACAACAGATTGTGTATGTTCTTTTCCCAGTATCTGCTTACTTCATTTTGCATCAGTTCATCTAAGTCTTTCCATAAGTCTTGGTATTCATATTCCTCCTTTATTACAGTACAGTCATCTTACATTGCATTCATGCAATGGAGCAATTTGTTTAGCCGTTCCCCATTTGATGGATAACCACTTTGTTTCCAGTTCTTTGTTATCCCCAAAACTGATGCTATAAATATTTTAGTGTATATGAGGCCTTTCTTTTTGTCAGTGACCTCCTTTGAGCGTAAGCCTAGCAATGGAATCTGTGAGTCAAAGGGTATAAGCATCTTGGTCACTTTATTTGCTTTCCAGAATAGTTATACTGATTCACGAATCCACCAACAATGCATTAGTGTGCCCTAATATTCCACAGCCTCGCTGAATTCTCCCCATTTTGATCATCTTTGCCAGTTGGCAGAACGTGAAAAAGAACTTGTTTCTTTGATTTGCATTTCTCTTATTGTTAGTCATCAGGAAAATCTTTCATATGGTTGATAATAGCAATGCTTCATCTGAGAACTGTTTGCTCACATCCTTTGACCACTTATCTATTGGGAAATGGCTTTTAACAGTAACATTACCTATCTTGCCTTATTTGCCCCCACCTAGTTCAGAATCTGGGAACTTCTGAATTCAGGCCTAGGTATTCAGTTGCTTACCAAATTAAAAGATGTAGGTAAAGGACATCGATACAATAAAATTCTTAATTGATTAATCAGGGATGGGGAACCTATGGCTTCAAGTCCACATATGGCTCTCTAGGTCCTCAAGTGTGGCCCCTTGACTGAATCCAAACTTCACAAAACAAATCCCCTTAATAAAAGGATTTGTTCTGTAAAACTTGGACTCAGTCAAAAGGCTGCACCCAAGGACCTAGAAGGCTTCACGTGCCCTCAAAGCTGCAGATTCCAGACCCCTGGAATAAATACTAAAGCAACAAATTCAGTATCAGCATACATTTCCCAAAGACTACAGTTTCATTTCCTTTCTTTTCAGAGTAATTTGGATCAGAAGCTACTTCACAGATTCCTATGGGTCTCTGGTAGGAAAGCACACACCTAGTCTCTCAGCAGCTAGAGTATACTCTTGGACAGATCCCAAGCTTTGAATACCTCCATGAAGGTCAGTACCTAAAATTGCCAGCTTCCCCTGATCAGCTCCCCTGGGTGCCTAAGCTGTAGCCTCTCCTTATAGTAGCATGTTTGGCTTGCTACAGACACTCTGTGCTATCTCATTCATCAGCTTTTCCATTGCCAAGATGTCCCTTTTTCTTGCTCTTATCCACCTTACAGACTAGCATTGATCTAGACCAGTGGGGCTGGGGTGGAGAAAGGGAATGGACTATTTCCCCAGGTGCCTTGTATGGAGGATCTCCCTTTCTCCATGGGGGGAAAAAAGGGAAGGGTGAGGAGAGAACTACACACAGTCCATCCTCACACATCCAAGTTGGATGGAGTCCAAGACTGGCCCAAATTACGACAAATCTTACTAAGATTCAAGTGTTTGTAACATTACAGAGTAATCTGAGGATTGACTTTCCAAAATGAAGCTGAAAAATTTCGAGATAATACTGCAGATTCCTTTGGGTTTAACCACTCCCATTTAATTCAACAAGCATTTATTGAGTAGAGTAAAAGAACTGCACTGGTCTCTAGGAGATACAAAGTTAGTTCAATTCCTACGTAGCACTGTTCTACCAAGTTCATATCTAAAGACAATGTAGTTGCCAGCCTCTGCTGGGCTGGAGTCTTGAAAGTTACTGTAGATGATCACTCCATGTTGGGTTAGTCACAATACCCAGTCTGGATTCTGATGCCCTAATTATTTTAACTTCTGCTTCCAACATAGACTGGGTACTTCATTCCCTGCAGCTAGAATAAATAAGCAAAAGTCCAAGAGGTCTTATTTCTCAGGAGCCGTATGGCCTGGAATAAGCGGAAATCCCCATGACCCTTCCTCTTGTAGCATGATTCTCTCACCAGAAGCAGTGAGTCAAGGAGTCACCTTACTCCTCCAAATGTGGATGCAGCAAAGAGATGATGGGAGCTAACTCAGACCCTTTAGATACTCACAGCTGTGGCCATGTAGCCAATACAAAAAGGCTCCTCTCAACCATATGTTAGGCCAATCCAAAGCAGTAGCAGAATGTCTATGCATGCACTTCCTTCACATGTCATCATGATTCTCTGGGAAACAGCTTCCTAACTTATTCCATTGAGGCACTCTCTCTGGTCATGTGACAGACCCGCATTACACTAGGCAGTTTGGCAGGGGTCCTTAACCTGGAGTCCATAAACTTGGGTTTTTAAAAAATGTTGATAACTATATTTTAATATAATTGATTTCCCTTATCATTCTAAGTCTTTTCTTTTGTGCATTTAAAAACTTTTTTTTTTCTGAAAAGGGGTCCATAGGCTTTGCCAGACTGTCAAAGAGGTCCATGACACAATAAAGGCTAACAATCCCTGTCTTGGGGATACAAATATATTTCTTCCCTCAAGTCTCTTACAGTCTTGTAGAAAAGAGAAAAGTACTCAAATAATTATAATACAAAGTAGAATGTTATTAAGTTTACAAGAAAAGTCAGAGTATCCTGAGAGTTTTGAGGGAAAAGGAAAATCTAATTGGAGAAATCAGAGGCATTATGAAGGAGATGTTATTTAAGCTATGAAATAATTTCTAAAGGCAGAGATATATAGGCTAATTGTTGTTGTTCAATTGTGTCTGACTCTTCATGACACTATTTGAGGTTTTCTTGGATGCTTGGATACTAGACACTGGAGCAGTTTGCCACTTCCTTCTCCAGCTCATTTTACAGATGAGGAAACTGAGGCAAACAGGGTTAAGTGACTTGCCTAGGGTCACACAGCTAATAACTAATTGTCTGAGGCCAGATTTGAACTCATGTCTTTCTGACTCCAGGCCTGGCACTCTATCTACTGCACCACCTAGATGCCCTTTACATAGGCTGTATTAGCATTAATAGAGTTGAATTTTCTTTTCCCCATTCAGACAAAGCTATTATTTCTACTTAAACTCCAAAAGGGAGAGAGTACAGAGCATGAGACTGGGAGTCAGGCAATGTTCTTGTTATTCCTCAATTAGCTGTGTGACCTTGAACAAATCAAGGGATCTAGCTCTCAATTTCTGTATCCGTAAAATTAGGAATAAGAAAGATGATTCTTAAAATCCTACCCATTCCTAAAATTATCACCTCTTGTTTTTGCTGTTTCCCATCTTCTTCCCTTCAGCCGACCTATCAAAACACAATTTCTGGTTGGCTTCACTTTTCTGTGCTTGGTCTCAGCTCAAAGGAGAATCATTTCCCTTGTGAACCTGAGCCAAATCTGTTGGATCATTTTTCAGCTAAACGAAGGTGAAAAACATTCATTTACCACTTAAGCTGAAATCATCCAGTCAGCTGAACTTCTAACTGCTAAAACTTGTACCTGGCTATATTTTTGCTGGAAATTGTTGCTTTGCTAAATTGCATCATCCCATTCCTTTCATGCATGCATGACAAAGATGAGTATGTGTCAGGAAAAGTCAAAAATTTTAGACTAGTCAACAAAAGTAGGGCAATGTGAAAAGGCATAAAACTTTGGAAGCTGTATTCATTTATGCACATCTGATATAGGTGATTTTCAGATCCTGATGAGAGACTTCAATACTGCATTGTCCATAGAGTAATTAGAATCCAGATAGATAATGCTATTGAGAAAAGAAAAACTAAACTAAGCATTTCACGATGTAGAGGTTTTACCATTTCAACTTTAGCCTTTCTATGAACATGTGTTGCATTTATTAAGTGGCTCCTTCTTTCCTAGAGGATAAAATATGAAGTCTTAAAGCATTGGCATTTGAGGCCCTCAAAACTGGGTTCCAACTGCCTTTCCAGGTTTCTTTCAGAGGAGTCCCTTTCAAAGACTCTTTGCTCCAGTCACACTGAGTATTCCCTGATGCTGTCCTGCCTTCTCTGTCTTGTTCATGCTATCCGCCATCTTGGAATGGATTCTTCAACTCCAGATTTTTACCTGTTCATAAAGAATACTGGCTTTGGAATCCAATGACTTGGATTTGAATGTTGACTCTATAACTGTGCCTTTTTCTAACTTTCCTGTTACACTTGAGGCCTCACTGTCATTCCAGTCACTGAGACTTACAATCTCCAAGTTATTTTTGACTCCTCTCTCTTATCCCCCATACACAAGCTATTCCTAAGTCCTATCAATTCTCCCCTTTCAGCATTTCTCATATGTGCCCCCTTTTCGGATGTGACACTGCCATCTCCTGGGTCAGGCCCCCATCATCTCACACTTGGACTTTTGTAATGGCCCATTGGTTGGTTTTTCTGCTTCCAAGTCTTCCTACTCTAGTCCATCTGTTCAGATATCTAAGCAATCTTCCTGAAGAGTAGGTCAGAACATGTCACCCCACTCACACTTAATAAACTACTGTGGCTCTCTATTATGTCCAGGATCAAGTATAAAAACTTGTTCGGCTTTTAAAGCCCTTCATAACCTGTTGTATTCTCCCTACCTTTCCAGTTTCCTTACAACCATCTCCCCTCCACATACTCTGTAAGTCAGTGACATTGGTCTCTGCTATTCTTCAAACAAGACTTTCACTGGCTGTATCCATGTCTGGAATTCTCTTCCTCTTCATCCCTGTCTCCTGATTTCCTTGGATTCTTTGAGGTCTCAGCTATAGCCCACATTCTGCAAAAAGCCTTTCCAGATGCCCTTTGATTGCTGGTGCATCCCCTCTGTTGATTACACCAACTTATCTTCTGTATATTTTTATGATAGGTGGCGCCGTGGATAGAATGACGGGCCTTCAGGTTGGAAGACTGATCTTGCTTGACTCAAACACTTACTAGCTGTAACACCCTGGGCAAGTCACTGAGCTCTGCCTCAGTTTCCTCATCTGTAAAATGAGCTGGAAACCACTCCAGTATCTTTGGCATGAAAACCCCAAATGTGGGCATGAAGAGTTGGACACAGACTGAACAATAATATTTTTATATAATTTTTTGCATAATTGTTGCATGCTATCCCCACTATTAAATTGTAAGTTCTTTGAGGGGGATTGCGCTTAGCAACATACCTGGCACACAGCTGGTGCTTCATAAATGCTTATTGAAATCTGAATCTGTGATTTGGGGTCAAATCACAACCTCTCTTACCCTTGTTATTTGTTTTTTTCCTAAAATGACAAAAAGACCACTGGCTCTCAAATCCGAGGACCTAGCTTCAAATCTCACCTCTCAGGCTTATTGCTTGTGTGACCTCTGGCAAGTCACTGCACCTCACCAGGCCTCAGTTTCCTCAACTGTGAAATGAGGAGGTTAGACCAAATGACCTCTGAGGTGCTTTCTGGCTCTAGCTCTAGAATCCTGTGGTCATTTAATTTTACATATTTTACACATTCATGGGAGAGAATTTAAATTCCATTTCTGCTGTTGTCTCAAAATTTAGAGATAACAAAGAATTCATACCTAACTTTGCCTCTTTTCTCGGGCTTCTGAATTTGGCAATTTTTTTTAGACTTAGCTGCTGTTCTAGGAAACAGAAAGCCAATTACCAATTCTGTTCTACTACTACTAACTAAATCCTACTACTAACAGAATAAAATAAAGCACTCAATTTATGTATGTAGGAAAGCAAATAAGGTTAATTAAAAAAGCTTTAAAGAGAAGGGAAGTTTGGTAAAGCATTTGTCTGGGGATTACTTTGGACACCGTAGAGACTATAAGCCATGATTAATTTCTCTTGCAGCCTAGTGGTCGAATTGGGATTATTTCATCGCTCCTGTGATTATTTATATATCAGAGACAGAGTTATGTACTTTATAATATTGATCTTGCAGATAAGACAAGTCTCACCCCAAAGGGCTTACACTTGAGAATTTCCCATCTTGATTCTTAGATTTTCATCCTTTCATGCTCCCCTAATAAAATGGAAATGAAGAAAAAGAAAGCAAAAGATGAAGTCATGAAATTGATCATATAAATAGCCATATTTGCTATTCAATACCATCTCCCAGGAATCACTTAACACATTTGTGGATGATTCCCAAATCTCTGTCTGCAATTCCCCTTCCTCTTCCTGTAAGCCAAGCCCAAATTTCCAATTGCCTTCTGGACTTCTCCACCTGGATATTCCACAAGACTGAGAATGTCGAAAAATAAATTCATCTTTCCCACAAAACCTGTTCCTCCTTCTCATTTCCCTATTTATTTCAAGGAAACACTACTGTTCCTCAGTTGTTAAGGTTTGAAATCTCAAATCATCTTTGACTCTGCCTTATGAAATGGCTTGCCTTAGGAGGTGGTCCCCAAACTGGATTCCCTGTCACTTGATATGATATGATGATCACTTATTTGGGTTGTTGTCTAAGGGATAATCAGTCATGGAGTGAACTAGATGGTCTCTGAGGTCTCTTCCAACTGTGAGATTCTATGGCTCTCCCTAGTAGATCTCACCATTCTTAGGGTATAGTAGAAAAGGGTTGTGTTGGGGGTTGGAAGGGCCAAACAAGACCTCTTGAGCCACGAAATGTCTGGAGGAATCAGTTGGTCAAGAAAGATCATAGCTCATGAAAGACCAGCCTTGGGCAGATAAATAGTATAAGGACAGTCAGTATACCACTAGTCCTACTTCTCCATTTTGTAGTGCTTCTGCTCTATCTTACTCAGTGAGTTTGGAACCACAACTGTGAATATAGTTTTCTGCTTGCCACCAGGACCTTTGAACTTGGTATTCAAGTGAATTCTAGCTCAAAACATCATAGCTCATTTTGTGTTTGCTTTGACTACACACAATAAATATATTTTTAATGCACTAAAAAAGATATGGTAACTTTCTGTATTGTTGTCTTTATCCTTATACATTGTTATTGGAACTTTAACCTCTGTAATTGTCAGTGAAGACCAGAGTTCAGATTCAAGCCCTAATATTTACTACCTACATGACCTTGGGCAACCTCTCTGGGTCCATGAGTTTTCTCATCCATAAAATGAGGGGGTTGGAACAGTTGTACTCTGTGCTCCCTTTCAATTTAAACTTGGGACCTAATCATTTTCCCAGAAGAATTCTTTCTTCAGGTTCTCTTGGTTTCCCTTAATGACCTGTATGAAGTGGCCTCATTCCTTCTAGGAACCACAGAATTCCACCCTACCAGCCCCAAAGCCAACGAGTCTCTATGGAGACCAGCATAGTGTAGTGAAGAAAAGTATAGGTTCTGAAATCAGAGAACTTGGGCCTGAATCTCGCATGTGTCACTCAATACTTCTGTAACCATTTGGCCTCTCTGAGCCTCGATCTTCTCATCTGTAAAATCAGTGACTTGGACTAGATAAGCTGCTGATTTCCCTTCCAGCTATATCAGTGAACTTGTGAACTCATTAAGCACAGAGAATGTACTTCTGCCTTTCTTTATGTCTCTAGCAGTTAATATAGTACCTGGCACATAAAAGGTGTTTATCATCTTATGGTTAGGTCAGGGTAAGAGTAAGGGTATTCATGGGCTGGCTCAAGAGGGCATTTGTTTTCATTCAATTCTAAAGCTCAAGCAACATTCTTTTATAATAGCTTGATAGCATTAGCCATGCCCCCATCACCAGAAAAGTGAATAAGGAGTGTTCTCTACTCAGTTCCAGTAATCCTACACATTTCATCAAGAAAAAAAAAATTCACCTCATTGAATACAAGCATATGTAAAATCACTCTTTTGTTGTTCTAATCTAATCCAACAATTATTTAGCACAGTGCTTGCAGACACTTAATAAATGTTTATTTATTGGTTAATTGATATTAAATACCTACCAGTAGTATTCGTTAAGCACAGTGGTACTGAGGTATGCAAAAACAAAATGAAAAGAAGTTCATGCCCTGGAAGAGCTTGCATAATATTATATTAACCCAGCATTCAAAGGAGGGTTAATCTCCTCTCCAATTATAAAATCACAGATCTTAGAAGTAAAAGGAATTTCCAAAGGTTGCCTAGTCTAGTCTACTCTATGGAATGGTTATCTTTGTTTTTCTTTGTTTTTCTTTCTTTCTTTCTTTCTTTCTTTCTTTCTTTCTTTCTTTCTTTCTTTCTTTCTTTCTTTCTTTCTTTCTTTCTTTCTTTCTTTCTTTCCTTCTTTCTTCCTTTTTCTCTTGATATTTTTTCTGCTTTGAGTCTTTGTTTTTCTTAAAGATCTTAATAACCGTGTACCTACATGAAAATGTTGGAAGAAACACCTTAGTAGAATATAGGCTCTCCTGAGAGAAAGTAAGCTCCTTGAAGGCATGAACTGTTTTAATCTGTATATTCTCATTCCCCCAGTAGTATTACTAAATAGGGGCTAAATAAATGTACGTTGAATTATAAACTTTAAATTGTTACTAAAATGTGAGCTATTATGATAACATTAATATAATGTAAGCTATTATTATAGGAAACCATAAGATAGGGCAGCATGGTATAGTGCAGTGGTGTTAATCTGAAATAGAAACCGATTCCTGCCAACCATATGTAGGTTTAGAAAACCACAGATTAATATTATCTATGTTGTATAGTGTTTTTATTCATTTTGTTGAATATTTACCAATTACATTTTAATCTGGTTCAGTCCCTCGGGAGTTTTGCAGGCTGCATATGGCCCAGGTGCAAGTTTAACCCACCCAGTGTAGTGGACAATGAGACCTGGGTTCGAATCTTGCATTTTACACATAATGGCTGTATGACCTTGAGCAAATCATTTAACTTCTTAGTGCTCTAGATGACCTTCTCTTTGCAGAACAAGTGCTAAGATTCATTAATAGAGGGAGTTTCCTCACTTGAAGCTTCCCTATGCTAGTGTCATCACAGGTCTAGTCTCTATTCCTATCCTATTATTATCTTTATTATTATTTTACATTATAATATGTTATGTATTATATATTATCTATCATTCTATTATATTAATATTTATTATTGTTATTTAGTTGTTTCAGTTGTATCTGGCTCTTTTTGACCCCATTTGAGGTTTTCTTGGCTAAGGTACTAGAAAGGTTTATCATTTCCTTCTCTGGCTCGTCTTACATACGAGGAAACTGAGGCAAGCAAGGTGAAGTGACTTGCCAAGGGTGACACAGCTAGTAAGTGTCTGAGGCCATATTTGAACTCAGGAAAATTATCTTTCTGGCTTCAGGTGTAGTGTGTCATCCACCACACCACCTAGCTGTCCTATATTAATAGTTATTAATATATAGTACTATTATTATTCATCTTCTTACCAGCATTATATCTAAAGAATAATCTTGTAGCCTTTGAGATCTCTTTCAGTTCTAAATCTATGACCGTATGATGCTACGATATTGTGTTTTGAGAGGTGACAAACACGGGTTGCCTTTCTGCTTTGTCTATCACAAATGAATGACTGCCACACCAAATTTGTTTTAGTGACGTTCCTTCTTCTCCAGAGGGGATGGTTGGCTCTGCTCCAATCTCCTTGGCAGTAACGGGCTTCTCCCTATAAGGAAGAGATTATCACTATGAATCAGGCCTGATCTATGCAGGTCAGGCTGGGATGTATGTCTATTCCTCTGAGTACAGGGCCAGGAATTTGGAATATAGAGTCTGGGTCTCCTTTACAGGAAAGATGAGTCATGCTGATTTCTTTGTTGATGGTGTTGTTTTAAAGGTACACAGATGGGGGGAAAATGAAGGTTTTGGCAACCTCAGGGGAAAAATAAGGATTAAAAATCTCAGACAAATGGCTGCCAACATTTACACTAGACTCATTTTTTGCCCCAATTACAGTTCCTTCGTAATTAGATTAAAGGGATCTGTTTCAGGCTTTTCAGTGGTTTTATAACCAATGCATCTGACCAGAAAAAGAAAGGAGTCCTTCTGGTTCTTATCAACAGAAAGTGTTATACCAAATTTGTAAGTTGGTATGCTTTTAGCACAATTGTATCACAGATATAGTCAAACAAGCCAATCTAATGAAAATTCTTTACAGGTCATTTTGCTTCGTCCTTTAGAATAGAGGAGAATGAGAAGGGAATATTTGCTCCAAGTGAGATGACTATGGGTCACCTCTACTCTTACTGTTACAGTGGATTATTTGATTGATGAATTAATTAATTACTCAACACAAATCAACACATTGCCCATGTCTGACAGAGCATGCTTCATTGTGCTTCTCTATTCTGCCACCTCTCTGATCAGAGGAAGTTTGTCTCACCCATCAGTCCTCTGAAGTCAAAACTGCTCATTTCATTGATCAGAATTCTGATGTCTTTTAATGTTGTTTCCCTTTATATCATGGTGGTTATCTAGTAAATATAAATTTCCCTTAACTATAATTTTTCAACTGGGAATTCAACCAAATGCATATTGTAGCTTTCAGAGTATCTGATAATTGCCCCGAAGATAGAGTGGGCCATCTGTGAGTCTCTTGTAATTGACCTAACGTGATAGTTTGGACTATAGCTTTGGCTAGATTGATTTCCCTTTTCCGTGATCTGAGTCACTAAGCATGTAATCCACCGGATGTGATCTGAAAATCAATGAAGCGCAGGTGAAACACTAATCCTGCTCCCTGGACACAAAGATATCATTTAAAAAAAAATCTTACTAATATAAAGAAGTGTTAAGGGCGAAACCATAGGATCCCGGACAATGAACAAGTTAAAACCAACACAGAGGATGTTATTCTGAGTCCCCAGAGTACCAAAGGGGTCCATGACACAATAAAGGTTAACCCCTGCTCTAGCCTGTGACTGAAATTGTCTGAGGAATTGTTGATAGGTACGGCTGCTAGCTGTAGCCGTCAATGATGCAGAGATGGTGGGGAAAGTCTACTATGCTCAAAGCATAGACTCGCCGTACACAAAGATTAGTGACCCTTGAGCAATAATTTCAGCAGCCTTACACAGGTTCTAGGCAGGATAGGTACAAGGAAATTTTACAGAAAGCAGAAGAGGAAGATAATGATTTGCACATCAAAGAAGAAATGGCAGAAAGAGAAGATATGTATCAGGTAAAATAGGATACTAGTTAGTAAACTGAGGGTTGGGAACGAGGAGGAGGTTATAGGTGGAATTTGCAAACTAACCATTAACACCAAATTCTACAGGCTCTAAATAGTCGTGTGACCTATGCATCTTTAGTAAATGGAAGAAAGTTAAGCCAGAAATTCTCCTATTGCGAGTTTGATTTCCTTACTTTACAGGTCAGGAAAATGAGACATAGAGAGGCTGAGACTTTTTCAAGGTGACACTGAAAGTTAGTGGCTGAATTACGACTAGAGGCCAGATCTTCTGACTCCCAGTTCTGTGTTCTTTTTACTGCCTGGTGAGTTACTTACCAGTGGCATACCCCACCCCCCCACACACGTACGTATTTATATGTTATTATTGTTTAGTCATTTTTCAGTCATGTCTGACTCTTCATGCCCTCATCTGAGGTTTTCTTGGCCAAGATTCTGCTGGAGTGGTTTGCCATTTATGTCTCCAGCTCATTTTACAGATGAGAGAACTGAGGCAAAGGAGATTAAGTGACTTGCCTAAGGTCACATGACCAGTAAGTGTTTGAGAACAGATCTGAACTCAGGAAGAGGAATTTTCCTGACTCCAGGACTGGCACTTTATCCACTGTACCACCTAGCTGACCCTATATATGTATATGTGCATATATATATATGTGTGTGTGTATGTATGTATATATATATATATATGTATGTATATATGTATGTATGTATGTATAGTTATGTATCACACATTCGTGTATTATATACACATAACGTGTGTGTGTATATACACACATAACACATGTATGTTTTTACATGTGCATATATAAACTCATGTGTATACAGGCATAACTATACCTATATATATATGCATCTATACACATATGTGTATGTACATACATATGTATAATGATCCTAAGTGGAGCAATATTCAAAGGACCTGAACAGATAAGTTTTTGAAGGAGGAAATACAAACTAACAATGACATAAAAAAGTGTTGATGTGAGAGAAATGAAAATCAAGATATTATCCTATACCCATAGAATCGCAACAACGCTTAAACAAAGGATAAAATTCATTGTTTATACAACTACTGGGGAGATGGGCACTCAAATGCATTGTTAGTAGTATTGCACACAGGTCAAACATTTTGGAGTACAATATGGCCATATGTCATAAGAAACAAAAAAGTGACCAGATCTTTCAACCCAGTGGTTTCATTGTTAAAATTTTATGCAAAATTTGCACAAAAAATGACCTATTTATACACATTCATATGTATTGTAAGCTTTAACCTACACTTACACTTGCACTCTGGGTGCCTAGAAGATAGCCACTATACCTTCTCTCTAGGGCTAACTGAGGGGTTGCAATGGTTTTCTAATGTTATAGCTCACAAGCTTTTACTGGCATACTTGCTTCCATGTTTATCCATTGATATTAGTCAGCCATTCTCAATTAATTTTCAGAGAGGGATATTTGCTAAGATGGCAGAGTAAGCACAGTTATATAGTAAGAATGGCATAAAATATCATTGCCAAAGTCTGTGACATACTCTCTTATCAGTACATACAGGGTCCAGGGGAAAGTAGCCTCAAGCCTAAGAAAGCATGTTTGCTAAAGGTGGAACTCAAGGCTCCTTCAAGCTCATTTTCTGGGTCCTCAAGGTGTTCCCCTTATGAATAGTATAACTCTTCTGACAGGATCTTTGTAGAGTCCTGAAATTGTTATTTCTCAGTGTGACTAGTTTGTCCATGGCTCCCAGTGCAGACACTGCATCAGCTTTTCTGGTAACGCTGCAAGGACTAGGATGCAATAGAAAAGAGGTCAAATTCCCAAGTTCTCCTCTAGGCTGGGGGAGGGGAGGAAAGGAGTCTCATCAACATTGGCTCGAAGACAATAACAATAACGTACATACTCAGTTGAATACAGAAATCTAGCTTACCCTAAAAGGAAGTAAAAAGGGATGAAGATAATAGAAGGGAAGGGACTGATAAAAAGGAGGCAGATTGGGGAAAGCAGTGGTCATAAGTAAAATACTTGTGAGGACAGAAAGGGTGGGAGATAAAAGAGGGGAAAATAGCATGGAGAGAAATACAGTTATCATAACTATGACTGTGAATGGTGTGAACTCATCCACAAAATGGAAGCAGATAGCAGGATACAAAATAAACCCACATAAATCATCAGCATTTCTATATATTACAAGAAAAAATTCAGCAGCAAGAGATAGAAAGAGAAATTGCATTTAAAATAACTGTAGAGAATATACAATACTTGAGAGTCCATCTGTCAAGACAAACACAGGAAATGTATGAACACAACTATAAAACACTTATTACCCAAATAAAGTTAAACCTAAATAATTGGGAAAATATCCATTGCTAATGGGGAGGCTGTGCTAATGTAATAAAAATGATAATTTTACCCAAATTAATATATTTATTCAATGCCATACCAAACTATCAAAAATTATTTTATAGAGCTAGAAAAAATAAAAACAAAATTCATCTGGAATAATAAAAGCTCAAGGATATCAAGGGAATCAGTGAAAAAAATGTGAAAGAAGGTAGTCTATCCATAATAGATCTCAAACTGTATTTTAAAGTGGTAATTATCAAAATAATCTGCTACTGGCTAAGAAATAGATTAGTGGATCAGTGGAATAGATTAGGTACAAATTACATTATAGTAAATGACCATAGTAATCTAGTATATGATAAAGCCAGAGATCTAAGCTTTTGGAACAAAAACTCATTGTTTCATAAAAACTGCTGGCAAAACTAGAAAATGGTATGGCAGAAACTAGATACAGACCAACATCTTACACCATATACCAAGATAAAATCAAAATGGGTACATAATTTACACATAAAGCTTGATACCATAAGCAAATTAAGAGAACATGGAATAGTTTATCTGTCAGATTTATGGATAAGGGAAGAATTTAGGATCAAAGAAAACATAGAGAGCATTACAAAATATAAAATAGATAATTTTGATTATATTAAATTAAAAAGCTTTTGCATACACATAACCAATGCAACCAAAATTATAAGGAAAGAAGAAAACTGGGGGAAAAATTGTGCAACAAGTACCTTTGATAAGGGCCTCATTTCTCAAATAGGTAGAGAACTGAGTCAAATCTATAAAAAAGTATGTGTCATTCCACAATTAATAAGTAGTCAAAGGATATGAACAGGTAGTTTTCAGACAAAGAAATCAAAGCTATATATAGTTACATGGAAAAAATGCTCTAAATCACTATTGATTAGAGAAATGAAAATTAAAACAATTCTAAGGTACCACCTCACACCTATCAGATTGGCTAATATGACCAAAAAGGAAAATGTTGGATTTTGGAGGGGATATGTGAAAACTGGGACACTAATGCATTATTGATGGATGCACTGATCCAGCCATTCTGGGGAGTAATTTGGGACTATGCCCAAAAAGCTATAAAACTGTCCATACTTTTTAATCCAGCAATACCACTACTAGGTCTATATCCTAAAGATATAAAAAAAAGTAAAATAGACTTTTTTGTGCAAAAATATTTATAGTAGCTCTTTTTGTGGTGGCTAAGAACTGGAAATCAAAAGGATGCTCAGCAATTGGGGAACGGCTAAATAATTTATGATATATGATTGCAATGGAATATTATTGTGCTATAAGAAAGAACAAGCAGGATGATTTCAGAAGAACCTGAAAAGATTTAGATGAACTGAATAGAACCAGGAGAACATTGTACACAGTAATAGCAATATTGTTTGATGAAGAATTGTGAATGACTCAGCTATTCTCAGCAACACGATGATGCAAAGCAATCTCAAAGGACTAATGATGAAGCATACTATCCATCTCCAGAGAAAGAATTGATATTATTTGAATACAGTCTGAAGCATGCTACTTTTTCACTTTCTTTCTTTCATTTTTTTCCTTTTATTCAAGTCTTTTTGTACAAAATGACTAATATGGAAATGTTTTACATAAAGACATATATATAACCTGTATCTGATTGCTTACCATCTCAGGGAAGGGGGAGGGGAGGAAGAGAAGAAGGGAGAAAATTTAGAACTTAAAACTTTAAAATGTTTAAAACTTAAAAAAAATATATTAATTTATAATCTGAACATTAAAGAATATTTCATTAAAAACAATTAGAAGGGAAGAGAAACTTCAGCTACCTTTCACTGCTACTGCTGAGGAGAAAGTTCTTAACTAAATAAGGAATAGAAGTGGCCACAAAATATCAAAATAGATTATTTTGATTACATGAAATAGAAAAACATTTGCAGTAATGAAATCAATTAAGATAGGATAAGAAGAAAAAATAATAATTAGGAAAAAAACAACAACAACTTTGCATTAAATATTTCTGATGAGAATCTGTTAATTTAGGGACTAAACCTGTGATTTCACTAGTATAAGGAACTCCCTAGTGAGGAAACTCTCTACCAGTGCAGATTGACATCCTTACTGTAACTTAATGCTTTAGAGAACAGTAACTAAGAGGACATATAAAAAAGAGCCACCTACTCTTCCATCATCTGCTCTTTCCTTACTGACAGTGAGAGATACAAAACTAATTTAGGCTGCCTCCACACTCAACTCTCAGGCCTGCTGGACAGACATTTCATTTTCATCTCGGACCTGTGTTTTCTATGTAAGTCACAGGTCTGTATCTCTAAGAGAGCTATGCCCTGGCTTGGGTTTTCTTAGCCCTTTCTCTGGTATTGTCCTGATAGAAGTCATCTTTTCCTTCAGAAAGTCATCATAGGAAACAACTCTTGCTGGTTAACCAGCACTGGGAATCAAGAGTACCTCACCTCTCCTCCTCATGAAGTTGCTACAAAGGTTAATAACACTCATCTCACAATTACCCCCAAGTCACTTTAGCTTAGAAAAAGAAACACAAATCAGAAGAATCAGCTTGCGGGGCAGAGCCAAGATGGCAGAGTAAAAGCAGTGACTTGCTTGAGGTCTTCCCCATACCCCTCCAAATACTTGTAAAAATGGCTCTAAAAAAATTCCAGAGCAGCAGAAACTACAAAAAGACAGAGTGAAACAAATTTCCAGCTCGAGACAACCTGGATGGTTGATTAAAAAGGTGTATTGCGCTGGGCTGGGCTGGGAGAGTTCAGCATGGGTGTGCAGGCAAAATAGGCCTCAGTGAACCTGGAGCAGGCCTCAGAGGACTGAATTATGGGCAGCTGTAGCAGTTTCCAGACTTCTCAACCCATGAACTCCAAAGACAACTTAGAAAGTCAGTAGGAAATGTCTGTGACTTCTGTGAGAGAGAAGCTCAGTCCCAGCCCCTGTTTGGGCTGTAGCCCCAGGGCAGCAGCTTCTTGAGCTTCCTCAGACTGAGGGAGAATCTAGTGACTGATCAGAGGGGGATTGCAGGGATCTCTTTGCTAGTGCTGAGGCAGGAATCTTTGCTTTGCCTGCGCTTGGATCTGGGTCACAGTTCTGGGTGGCAATCCTGGGGTAAGAAGGAGTGCTGGTATGGTGGAGCTTGTGTGTTGGTGAAGAGAAAATCCTCTTCACAGTTCCAAGGCAGAAAAGAGTGCTTTTGGTCACTCATAGACAAGAGCACAGGCCAGGAAAGGAGTAAATACCTTGCCCTTAATCATACCACCTTGGAAGAACTGAAAACTTACAGGTCCCTAGAGGTATCTCTGAAAACAGCTGCACAAAGCCCCTGATGCCTGGGAAAGTACATTCTCCACACTGTAAGCAGACCCTACCCTAACAAAGAATTTAAAACTCAAGTAATTGGCCAGGATCATGAGCAAACAAAGGCTCAAAAAAAAGTCAGACCATAGAATCTTTCTTTGGTAACAAAGAACATCAAAACACAACCAGAAGAAGACAACAAAGTCAAAGCTCCTATATCCAAAGCCTCCAAGAGAAATATGAATAAGTCCAGGCCATGGAAGAGCTCAAAAAGGATTTTGAGAAGCAAGTAAGAGAAGTAGATGAAAACTGGGAAGAGAAATGAGAGTGATGCAAGAAAATCATGAAAAACAAGTCAACAGTTTGCTAAAGGAGACCAAAAAATACTGAAGAAAATAAAACTTAAAAATAGTCTAACCCAAATGGCAAAAGAGGTCCAAAAAGTCAATGAGGAGAAGAATGCCCTAAAAAGAAAAATTGGCCAAATGGAAAAGGAAGCCCAAAAGCTTACTGAAGAAAATACTTCCTTAAAAATTAGAATGGAACAAATGGAAGCTAGTGACTTTATGAGAAATCAAAATTGTAAAACAAAACCAAAAGAATGAAAAATAGAAGACAAAGTGAAATGTCTCATTGTAAAAAACTGACTGGAAAATAGATCCAGGAGAGAGTAAAAATTATTGGACTATCTGAAAGCCATGATCAAAAAAAGAGCCTAGACATCATCTTTCAAGAAATTATCAAGGAAAACTGCCCTGATATTCTAGAACCAGAGGGTAAAAGAGAAATTAAAGAATCTACCAATCACCTTCTGAAAGAGATCCCCAAAGGAAAATTCCTAGGAATATTGTAGCCAAATTCCAGATTCCCAGGTGAAGGAGAAAATATTGCAAGCGCAGAAAGAAAAATTTAAGTACTGTGGAAACACAATCAGGATAACACAAGATTTAGCAGCTTCTACATTAAGGGATCAGAGGGATTGGAATGTGATATTCCAGAAGTCAAAGGAGACAGGATTACAGCCAAGAATCACTTACCCAGCAAAACTGAATATATCTTCAGGGTAAAAAATGGTCATTAGTGAAATAGAGGACTTTCAAGCATTCTTGATGAAAAGACCAGAATAGAAAATTTCATTTTCAAATACAAGATTCAAGAGAAACATGAAGAGGTAAACAGTAAAGAGAAATAATAAAAGACTTACTAAGGCTGAACTATTTACATTCCTACATGGAAAGATGATATTTGTAACTCATGAGACCTTTGTCAGTATTAGGGTAGTTAGAGGGGAAAAAATTATATGTGTAGATAGATTGGTAGATAGAGGGCATAGGCTGAGTTGAAGATGAATGGCTGGTATCTGGAGAATAACATTAAGGAATGAGAGAGGATTATACTGGGAGAAGGGGAAAGGGAGAGGTAGAATGGGGTAAATTATCTCACCTAAAACAGACAAGAAAAGGCTTTTATAGTGGAGGGGAAGTGGGGGAAGGTGAGAGGGAGTGAGTGAATCTTATTCTCATTGGATTTGGCTTAAGGAGGGAATAACATACACACTCAATTGGGTATTTAAATCTATCTTACCCTACAGGAAAATAAGGGGAAGGGGATAAGAGAGCAGGGGGATGATAGAGGGGAAGGAAGATTGGGGAGGGGGTGATCAGAAGTAAACACTTCTAAGTAGGGACAGGGTCAAAAGAGAGAATAGAATAAATGGGGGGCAGGATAGGATGAAGGGAAATATAGTTAGTTTTCCACAGAATAACTTCTATGGAAGTGTTTTGCATGACTATACAGGTATAACCTGTATCGAGTTGCTTGCCTTCTCAATGAGGGTGGATGGGGAGAGAGGAAGGGAGAAAATTTGGTACCCAAAGTTTGAAAAACAAATGTTAAAAAATTGTTTTCATATGCAACTGGGAAATAAGATATACAGGTGATGGGGTATAGAAATCTATGCTGCCCTACAAGAAAATAGAAGAGGAAGGGGATAAGAGAAGGGGGGATCAAGATAGAAGGGAAGGCAGATTAGAGGAAAGGATATTCAGAATGCATGGTGTCAGGGTTGGGGGGAGGGATGAGATGGGGAGAAAATTTGGAACTCAAAATCTTGTGGAAGTGAATGTTGAAAACTAAAAATAAATAATGGACAAAAAAAATCAGCTTGGGTTTTAAGATCCGGTGTCAGGCCCACCCACCTAGAAAAGCACAGGCTCTAGTCTCCTATTCCCATCCACCACCAATGAGTTAAGATAGGATCATCTTTAAACAAACATATGTTTTTCCTTTACCAAAGCTTGTCCAGAGAGTAGTAACTAGGATGGCTGGTCTTTCTGAGACAAATATCTACATAAGAAAGGGGCAATGCCTTACATGTGTCTTCCTTTATTTCTGTAAAGAGTATCCCGTAATTATATTTATATAAGTCCTAAAAGTGTGTCTTCATTTGTTAACTCCCACATATTTTATAGATTTTTGTATTTAACTTAAATGGAATTTCTCTTCCTGCTTGGCTTAAGTAATAAACATAAAGACAGATGATTCTGTGGATTTATTCTGTAGATTTTTCCTTTTACTAAATTTATTGTCTAATTATTACACTTTTTTACTTTCTAGGTTTCTTTAAGTAAACTATCACATTATCCAAAATAGAGATAATTTTGCCTCCCTTTTGCCTATGATTATTCCTTCAATTTCCTTCCTTTGTCTTATTGTTGAAGACCTTTTCTGCATGCATTGATATATAATCATCTGATTTTATTGTTACTAATGTTGTCTGTTTTTTAAATAATTTTTCTAATATTAAACTATTCCTGCTATTCTGGTAGAAATCCAACCAAGTCATTCTGAATATTTAAAAATATGTCATCTTACCATCATTTCCCCCCAGTATTTTGCATCAATATTCATTAGTGATGGTAGTCTTTATTTTCATTCTGCTTTATCTTTCCTTTGTTTAGATCTCAGTCTCCTATATATCTCATTGAAGGAGTTTGATTGGGTGCCTTTTTTCTGTTTATGAATGGTTTATATAGCTAAAGGATAGTTGTTCTTTAAATATTTGATAATATTCACTTGCAAAAATCATCTGGACCTGTTTTTTCCCCATTAGTATTTCATAGATAGTTTGCTCAATTTAACTTTCTTAGATTTAAAAAAAATTTGCTATTACCTGTTTTGTTCAGCTGGATATTCCGTAAATATTAATCCATTTTGTTGTTTTCAGATTTGTTGTTATATAACTAAAATCAAGAATTTGTGGTTGTTTCCTTTATTTCTTTTCCATTTACTGTGAATTCTCACTTCTCATTTTTGAACAGTTCATACATATTTTTAAAAAATCAAATTAACCAATTAAATATTTTAACTATTCTTTAAAAATAGCTCTGAGTTTTATTATCTCAGCGGTGTTTCTGTTTTGAATTCTAATTTTCAGAATTCCTCTTTTTGTGATGTCTGGGGGGTTATTAATGTGTTGCTGTTTTAGTCTTTTAGTTCCATACACAATTCATTGATTTTTTTTCCTTTCTCTCTTCCATTGATGTGTTTGGAGATATAAATTTTTCCCTAAAGGACATGTAACTTCCCATTCTTGTAGTTTATCATTTCTTCACAAAAAGAGAGGAAATATATTTTAACCTGTCATATGAAACCTAAATTGGCCATCATTTTTTTTTTACTTAAATTGTCATTTTCTTCATCTACATTATAGTAGTCATTTTATATATTGTTCTCTTGGCTCATTTTTCCTCATGCTGTATCAGTTCATACATTTTCCTCTGAATATTTCATATTCGTTGTTCTGTATGGTACAATAACATTCTTTTACACTAATATGCCACATCTTGTTCAGCCATTTTTCAATCATCAGGGATATAATTTATTTCTAGACTTTTGCTACTAAAATAGTACCGTTATTAATATTTTGACATATACGGGACCTTTTATTCTGTCAGCAACAGAATATAGTATAAACTCTGTAGGGAGATCACTAGGACAAAAAAGTATGAAGAGTCTAGTGACTTTTCTTGCATAAGTCAAAATTATTTTCATGAATGGTTAGATCATTTTATAACTCCACCACCAATATATTAGTTTTCCTATCTTCCCACAACCCCCTTCAACTTTGTCTATTTCCATCTCTTACAATATTTGTTAAATTTATGAATTATGAATCAGATATGTTATTTTGAAGTATATTTTTCTTATTAATAAAACTAATAATAACTAACACTTAGCAATTTAAGGTTTACAAAGTGCTTTACAAATACCATCTCATTTTATCCTCACAACAACCCTGGGGGAGGTGGGTGCTATCATTCCAATTTTACTGGTGAAACTGAGGAAGAGAGAAATTAAGTGACTTTTCTAGGGACACACAGTAAGTATCTAAGTTTGGATTCAAACTCAGGTCTTCCTAAGTAATTCACTCTCAGGGTTCTGGATTTTTCTTTATTTCTATTTCCCACATTAAAATTCAGCATGACTGATGGGGAGGGAGGAGGAAGGAGAAGAAAGAAGTTCTCTCTTTTCCCCCTGAAGAGGTTTTAACTTAAAATTCACAGGACTTAGCTATTGAAAGCCTCCAGGGCTGTAGATAAATTTATTTATTCAGTAAATCTCCACGTTCTCTTCTAACTCAGAGAAAGGTATCCACACCTCTTAAAGAGATCAAGGCATAGATACATCATTACAATTAGTTTAAAGTCTTGTGATTAATATTCTGGGTTAGGCAGCACAGTGAATAGAGTGTAGAACCTGGAGTCAGGAAGGCATGAGTTAATCTCTCTGTGCCTCAGTTTTCTCATCTGTAAAATGGGGATTATAATAGTACCCACTTCCCAAGGTTGTAAGGATCAAATGAGTTAACATAATTTTTCAAACCTTAAAGCACCATGTAGATGCTCACTATTATCATTCTGGGAGGATCCTTCAAAGATCAACTTCTTTACTAAGGAAAATTTTCCTTAATAATGATTAGAGTTACACAAAGTGGAATGTTCTACTTCTGGAGGCGTGGACTTCCCTTCACTAGAGGTCTTCAGGTGAAATCTGTAAGATCATTTTTCAGGGATCTTATAAAGGTGATTCTTATCGATGTGTACATAGGGCTGGATGGCTTTTGTAGCCCCTTCCAACTCTGAGATTCTGAGTTTTTCCTTCTCTTATGTACTTGTCCCATCTATTCCTCTGGGGAGGAGAGTAGGCATGAATATACAGAACTATTGCAAGGAGGCATATGAGTAGGCAGTATGCACTCAAGGGAATGAACAGTTCTGGACTTCCAAAATTGATCTTTTTTTTTTCTTTCTCAAGGGCAGTCTGAACAACAATTCACTTGAGGGTGGGGAAGCTTCACTTTTGGGTCTTTCTGCTTTCCTGCTGGACATTGCTTGATGCTCGGTTTGGACTGCCCCTCTTCTGTGCTGCCAAGGCAGTGGTAAGCTCTTTCAGCTAAAAAACAAAACAAAACAAAATCAATCAAACAAACAAATAAAACTGAAGTCTGGAATCTGTAGTGTTTTCCAAGGTCTGCCTCCTTTCTGGCCTCTGAGGGATTTCTATCTGCAATAGATGTCAATACCAGCTCTGAGGTTTGTTCCTACCCAACCAGAGATCTCTTCTGACCTTTTGGCTCTTAATTCAGCTCAGTTCACTTCCCAACTCAGCACTTCTCTGATCCCTAAGCTTACCTCAACTCAAAGTGGAAGGAGGCAAGCTTTTTTTCTTCCTCTAGTGTACTCTTTTAGGTATCAAGTGCCAGTATATACTTTGAGGTCCATTTTCAGATCCAACCTGAGGGCTATCTTGATCTAAGCTCTTTGTGATTCTTCTCAGATCTATACCTAGGTCTAGTCTCTACCTACCCTTATAAAATGGCTCTCTTGTGTAAAATGGCTTATCTTTATTTCATGATGAGAAACCCATTTATATTTCTGCCAACCAAGCCACAACCAGGCAATATATATTTATCCTATAAGCACCAAATAGTTCTAGGTATCAGGATTTCCCAGTTATAAACCTCAAAGTCCTCACATATAAATCATGTGAAAATTAAATACTGGAAAACAGCATACTTTGGCCATTTTTATTCTGAGTGAGGGCCTTTTTCTTCCTGTCAGCTACTTTCTCAGTGATTCCTTAATGACTGTCCTTATTTCTTCCCTAAATCAGAAAAGGATACCACCTCCCACAACAATGGAAAGTTACTCCATCAATCTTGTTAACCATTTATTTGGAGAATATTTCTGTACTGGGGAGCTAAGTGGGAATAGTAATTGACTCTTCTACTATTCTCTTCCCTGTTTGCATAACTAAAAGACACCAGTTATTAACTAAGATATTAGCCAGGAAAGTAAAGACCTAAGGATATTTTGAAATACTATCACTGAACTAAGCAATTAAACAATTATACTGCTCAAAAGTAAGCCTGTGATGGAGCAAACCATGGACATGAAAGGAAAACAAAATCTGTGCTATTCTGGGCTATGGTTCAGAGTCTTCCATGGAGATGACTACAAAGCTGATAAAGCAGCCTGGTTTGTTCAGTCAGTAGTGGCAACATTGATATGAGTCATCATACCTCCCTCTCCTTTTGCATTTGTGCATCACAGTTACCTGTGCAGATAGTGGTTTTCATCTTTGCCCAGTCCCCATCAGTGTTTATAATGCTTTCTTGAGGCTTCTCTTAGTTTCAGGTTAATTTGCATGGTCTAGTCTCAGTCAACCAAGGAAATGATAGAAGAAACATGACAGCAAGCAAATGGGGACATAGTGCTAAGAAGAGTGCTAAGAAGGACTGCAAGAGCTACTGAGGGGTGGTGACAACAAAGGAAGGAGCAGAGCAATTTAGTACTAAGTAGAAATACTGGAATGGGCATGAGACAGAGTAGGAGAGCTCTGTAGGAGTGGAGTCACAGTAGCAAGATGAAAACAGTGAATAAACATTGCAGGGGAAGGGAGATCACCATGGTAGGGAAGAAAGTCCAGAGGAAAAGCCAACTGAGATGAAAGACATCATGGGACAATCAAGAGTGCTAGATTTAGGGTCATGGAAACTGGGTACAAATTCTGGATCTGCCATGAGTGACCTAAAGCATATCATTTAACATCTCTGGATCTCAGTTTCTCTATCTTTAAAATGAGGGAGGAGTTGGAAAAATAGCCTCGGAGGTCCCTGACAGCTCTAAATCTCTCCTCCATGTTCTACATCAATTATCTCCTACATCTAGGATGTTTCCATCTGTCATTTAAGTAAGTGCAGATACACTGGATTAATGAAGCGAGTGAGATAATGGCTACTCTTTGGGAGTGACATGTAATGACATTCCCAACATTCATTTGAGTAGGATCATGTGGGCAAGAGAGAGATTCATTAGAGGGGTCCCCAAAGTCAGCCAGGACCTTCTGATCCAAGATCAACCTCTTCAACATCATAGTTACAGGGACATGTCAGAGGAAGTCTAGGAACAAGACATAGGGTTGTTTGAGGTATCAGGCTCTATTATCAGAACCACTTAAACAAAGGAAGCCAGAACCAGAGGCAGGGCAAATGTCCAAGATTCACAAGTACAGTGAGGCAGTGAGGCACCATTGGGATTCTCAGTGTAACACGGGCAAATGTAGTCACAAGTCAGGCAAGACAGGTTTGAGTTCAAGTAAAGAGGGACATTTCCAACTGGTTCCATTCAATACAGTGACCCTGCTGGCATCTTTTTGAGTGCTAGTGCTTGTGGGCCAATCCCATCTCTTCTGTTCTTCCAAATAAGCTTCATCTGTGGACAGCTCCTTCCTATTATGACTATTCCTCACATGGAAAATAGCTGTATTTGCACAGCAGAAGGATAATCCGCCACTCAGGTATGTTATACTGAAACTTGGTTGGGGAGATACTTGACTTAATTCTACTTCTTACTTCCAAACTGATCCTCTGTTACGTAGAAGTCATATAAAATACAGAGGGATGGTTTTATCTCCCATATAATTCCATCCAAAGATTAATGTTGGGAATACATGAGTTAATAAATGTTCAAATAAGTAAATTCTGCAGAATAGAGGAGACCGAGACTGGTGAAAACAGAAGAGCAGACCTTGATAGGTAGTGCAGATTTCAAATTCACGGACATAAGCGTAAGTCTTTGGGTACTGCCTCCAAGGGACTTCCCTTGTCTAGTGTTCTAGAGAAGAGTGCTTCACAATGAGGTTAGCAGGGCCACAAAAAAGGAGAGGCTAGATGATCAGTTATCAAGTATGTTGTAGTGGGGAATAGGAATAGGAACAGAGATTGTCATTTCACCAATAGAGGGAACTCCCAAAGGAAGAAACTCCTCTCTCTCTGCCAATTCTGGGTGACATTTTCTTTGCAACATAGAGTCTTAGAACATTGATGAGAGTGGTGAAAGGTAGAGTGACTTGCCCAGGCTAACACAGTCAGCATAAATCAAAGCACAATAGATAGAAGGTTAGGCCTGGAGTCAGGAAGACTCAAGTTCAAATGCTGCCTCAGACATTTATGAACTATGTGACCCTGGGCAAGATATTTAACTTCTCTGCTTCAGTTTCCTCTATTATAAAATGGGGATAATAATAGCACCTACTTCATAGGGTTGTTATGTGCATTAAATGAGATATATTTATAAAGAGCCCTTAGCACAGTGCCTGACACATATTAGGTACTTAATAAATACTTGCTCCCTTCCTCACCCTTCCCCTGAGGTCTGAAATTCTTTGACTGGGACCATAGGTCTGGGTATAACACAAGTAGCAAGAATAAAGGACAGTTTAACTAGATATGGTCCTAAGATAGGAAGCTGTTTCTAATTTAAAATATACTATGTATTAGGAAGGAAAGCTGTGAATGGAAAACAAACTCCCCAGCGTCTTGCAGATTTGGAACTGGCCATCATACCATCTCCCCAGGAAATCTGATATGACTGCATTTCAAGATACGCCGATCTCACTGCCAAGAATTCAATCCTTACTTTTACTCAAATTTGGCTTCTTTTATTCTAAAATAGATTTCAGACCACTTTGAATTTCACATAAAATAATTATGGAGAAAAATGAAAACTTTGCCAGTGTCCTCGGATCAATTCCAAAGGAACAAATAGAACTGGGTGACATTTGCACAACCACATGACATCCTGGGTAGCTGGTGCCAGACTCAGCATCTAGATGCTATGTGGTAGAAAAAGAGTTGGACTCCTGCATGTTTCAAGAGGAAGAGAAAAACTGAACAACAGCTGCCCAAATTGGGAAGGCAAAAAGGCCCTCAGGAGGGTACAAGCACCATGCCCTGCTGAGCATAGAGAAGAAAACCCTGCCCTTGCCTCACTCTTGGATTCTCCACTTAACTGGGTTTAAGACTGATCCTGAGAAGAATCTTTTCCCCAGAGCAAAACTTGAGTGAGTTTGGGGGTGAGTGGGTAAAGAAACCAGAATATCCCCCTACCTCATACCAATTTATCTTTTTTTTTCCTAGCAAGAGGAAGAGACTTATTTTATCTATTCTCCTGTGTAGGAGGGACTATGAAAGGTCATTTTGGTGATCCCTCTTCCTTTAAGATTTGGAGTCATTTCAAAAAGATACGTTAGCATTTATTTTAAAAAATTTGTTGATATGCTTTTTATATCACCTACATTTTCCAACACATCCTTCTTGCCATCCTAGAGAGCCATCCCCCATAACAAAGAAAAGGGGTGGAAATAGTTCATTGAAACTAACCAAACTAACAAAAAAGTCTGACACTATATGCTCATAACACCCCAATAGTCGCCCATCTCAGCAAAGAAGCAGGGGAAAGGAGGTTTGCCTATTACTGCTAAAAACCTTACGTAAAGGGAATCTCACAGCTTTCCTTGGGAGCTTATTCCAATGCTTATATTAACTGAAGAATTTTCTAACTGGAAGAATTTATCTCCTAAAGAACTCTGGCCACCCAGTTAACTTCTCAACTCTCATGACCTATATGTTCATTTGGACCTCAGTCACCTGCTGTGATGATCATTCTTCAGAGCTCCTCATCACTCCAAAGTATACCACATCACTGATCTTAAACCATGCATTGTGGCTGGCACATAGTAGGTCCTGAATTAATTCCTGACTGAAATTGCAAACTATGATCATATCTGTCATTTCTTTATCTTTTTTCTGTTTTGCTTCTCCTAAATCTTATCTTCATCCTTATTACCATTTCTAGTTCCTTCATCCCTTTACTCTGATCTTCCATCTCTTTCAGTCACTTGATCCACTGATAATTCTTTACTCTCTATCATCTTCAGCTTCTCCCTATCTACCAACTCATTCCTGTTGATTACAGACATGCTCAGGTTTACACCATTAAAAACAAAAATGTAAACCAAAACCTGTGCTTGACTTTGCCATCCCCCATGCTACTGTCCTGTGTTTCTCATTCCTTTCACTGCCCAATTTCTACAAAGAATCGTCTATGCTCACTACTTTACCACTCATTGATTTCTTTAAAAAATTTATTGCTATCTTTTGTTTTTATATCATCTTCATTTCCAAATATATCCTTTTTCCTCTACTTATCTGACCAGGAAGAAAGAAAGAGAAAGGAAGAAAGAAGGAAAGAAAGGAAGAAAGAAATTTTCTCATCTTTTTTTTGGTGCCACAATTGGCAATTACAGTTACAATGCATTTGATTAGGTGGGTTTTCCCCCCTCCACTCTTTTTCATTTTCGCTGTTGTAGTCATGTTATGTTGAGTGAACAGGTACATTTAACACACTGTTGAGTGGAACTATGAAATGGTCCAACCATCCTGGAAAGCAATTTGTAATTTCCTTTCCCTTTTTTTTAAGTGAGTAAATGTCTGTCCCCCAACTTCTTTGCAATTTAACTTCTGATTCAGCCATTCAACTGAAACTTCTAAGACTACCAATGATATCTTAACTGCTAAATACAAAAGTCATTTCTTAGTCCTTATCCTTTTTGACTGGATCTGTAGCTTTTAACAGGCATTCTCTTTTCCTGAATAGGCTCTTTTTCATTTTGGCTCTTTCCTGGGCCCTTTCCTTTTCTCTTTTCCTTAGTGGTCTCATATCTTCTTGCATATCTTGTAGTGAACTCAAACATGCTGTCCCAAAGGGAACTCTTCATCCTCACTTCTAATCACTAAACTTGCCCCTCCTCTAAAACTCTATATTTATATTTTGAGGGCATTACCATCCTTCCTGTTGCCCAAGATGGTTAACTCAGATTCATCCATAACCCTTCTCCCTCCTCTCTTTCCCCTTTCATATCCAATTCAGTTGTCAAATCTTGTCAGAGTCTGTCTTCATAACATCTATTGTACCTACCAGCTTGGATACATTCATACCCTGCCAACCTAGTTCATACTCCATCACCTCTTTCTTGGTCTACTTTAATAATCTCCCAATTAGTCTCCTTGCTTCCAGCCTCTCTTTTCCATTCCTTCCTTCATAGAGCAATCAAAAATATTCTTATGGAACAGATTTGATCATGTCATTTCCTTGGCCAAAAAACCCCCAAAACTTCAGTAGCTTCCTGTTTCTTCCAGTAAAAAATATACAAAATGCTTATCTGGCACTTAAGGCCTTCTACAAGCTGGTTCCTACCCATATGTCCAGACTTATTGTAGAGTACTCACCTTCATAAATTCCATATTTCAGATAAAATGGACTACCATTCCATTAATAATGATAATAATGATAGGAGTAGAGGAAGAAGGAACATTCATTTATCAAGTATTTACTACCTGCCAGGCATTGTGCTAAGCACTTTACAAATATTATTTCATTTGATCCTCATAATAATCCTATTACTATCCCCACAGATAAGGAAACTAAGGCAGAGAGAGGTTAAATGATTTGCCCAGGGTCATAGAGCTAGTAAGTGTCTGAGGCCATATTTGAATTCAGGTCTTCCTGACTCCAGATCCAACACTCTATCCACTGTACCACCAGAGCTGCTACCATCATCATCATCATCATCATCATCATCATCATCGTCAACAACAATAATAATAGCTAGCATTTTATATAGTGCTTTAATTTGCAAAACACTAAACATATGCTATCTCATTTGATTCTCACAAAAAACCTTGTGAAATACATGCTATTATTACTCATATCTTACAGATAGATGATGAAACTGAGGCTGAGAAGTTAATTGAGTTGTTAAGGGTCACACAACTAATAAGTATCTGAGGCCACATTGAAATGCAGGTCTTCCTGTGTTGGACACTCTATCCAGTGCACCATCTAGTTGCCTAGGTAATTTGAGACTTCATCTGCCTCCTGTGAGCATAGTTGTTTAAACTGCCACCCTCACCTGAAATACACTTCCTTCTCATTTCCATATCTTAGAACCCTTCTCTTCCTTTAAGGCAGCTTGGTACCTCCTCTATGCTGTCTTGCATGAAGCCCATTTGTTAACATTTTCTAACTCTCCTCATTTTATCTCCTATTATGCTTATTTGTGAAGCTCTTGAATCCTCCTCCCCTCCTTGAATATATCTTCCTTGAGAACACTAACTGTTCTGTTTGTTTTATGTCCCCAGTGTTTACCACACAATACGTACTTCCTGTTTGTTGCTGATGAATTCAAATTCCTCGTATTGTAGCTTATGTCTCTGTCCTTGAGCCTGCTTTTCAGCGAAGAGGGAGAATATTTGTTCATAGTCCTGGATAATGACCTTTTTACAAAAATATAGTTACTCCTCAGCCTTCTCCTCTTTCCTAGTTAAAATAATACTAGTTATTTTAGCCCTTTCTGATAGATTTCACTTCCTAACTTGGGGGTTACTGAGCCTGAAAGTTCTCCAGTCACTTCTTACTTTTGAGCCTAATGCTTGACTGAAGGAACTGGAGAACTTTCAGGTTTAGTAGCCACCAAGTTAGGAAGTGAGACATATTATATAGATACAGAAATAGAACTATAATATGTAAGAATATATTAATAATCAAATAGAAATATAGTAAAATCCATATATTATGTAACACATATCTATATGCAATGTGTTTATATTAATGCATCTATAGATATCAGTGTTATACTACATATATTACATACTGTTTTATACATAGTATGTATGTATACTATGTATGTATACTATATATGCTACCTACTGTTATACATACATACATACATACATACATACACACTAAATATACTACATTTTTATATACAATATATGTGTTATATAATATATACTATATGACACTGATCTAATCAAGGTTATATATACACATTATGTATATGCACATATGTATTTATATATGTAGAATCATGGTAATACAATATTCCCTTATATATTTCTCTATAATGTTTTATTTATTTGTATTTTATTTTATTTACTTATGTTTATGTTTTCTTTTATTTATTTATAATTACTAGTGCATAGACAACTTGCCTTTCCTGGTATGAGGCATTCTAGCTCCCTTCTTCTGCTTGTGTACCCTCCGGCTGTCCTTCATGCCTGAAATGTGATCCTTCCTCACCTGTGCCTCAAAGAATCCCCAGCTTTCCTCAAAGCTCAGTGAAAGAGCTTTGCCACCTTCTCTACAAAGCCTGTCCTGATCCCCCCAGGTGCTAGAGCCCTCCCCTCAGGAAATTACTCTGTATTAAGTTTGTGCTTACTTTTCCGTGTCCTTGTTCCCCATCCCTCTTCTCCCTGCCCCCTCTCCCCCACTCAATAGAATGTAATCTCCCAAAGGACTGTCTCAGTTTTGTCTTTGTATGTCTGGCACAAAGTAAGATAAATGCCTGCTGAATGAATGGGTAGATAGCAGGCTTCTTATTATCTAGTTATTTTAAAATTCTCTTTTTGTTGTTTTGTAATTCTGAAGTTGGAATTTCCTTTTCCCAGTGCACTATCCTGCTTTGCTGTGATCTTCACATCCATGTAACAAAGTGTCTAAGTAATTTTTAATTTGCATTCTACTTGGTTAAGTTCTATCCCTAGCACAGTATCATAGTTAATGAAAGGTATGTACCATGCCAATATCCAGGGGAGAAATGAAAGTCTTAAACAGAACCAATTCCAAGGACACTTCAGTTATGGTCTGCTCTGCCTGGACCTCATTAGGTTGACACCAACCCAATGATGATTCCTATATGTGAATGAACTGCCCCTCTTCTATACACCACATAACAGTGATGTGAAATGGCCTCTATTTCCCTAGCTTATTGACCTGCATAGGGCAGGAGCAAAAGCCAAGCTCTCTGTTGTTTTCCTGACAAGATCTGTCACTTTGTCATAGATCAGATAGGTTTGCCAGAGTTTGTTCTTGACAAAATTGTGTGATTTTTTTTTTTTGGCTTACTGGGCCATATTCTTGAAAGCACTGGCAAAATGAGCTTTTCTAGAATCCAAATTGGTCTTCATCCTAATTCATAATGGTTACATCCATTGGTTTCAACTGACTCTTTCCTCAAGTCCAGAATAAAATAATTTTTTTTAATGGTGGAATCAGGTGGGATTTCAGATCTTGTACCAAAGATTTAATTAGTGTAGGGTGAGCGTGACATTGTTGCGGGGTGCTGAATTTTGAAAGGGATGAAAATGATAATAATAATAACTAGCATTTGTATAGTATTAGTCATAATAATAATAGTTAAAAACTAATATAATATATAATGATGCATAGTTTATGGTTAAATATTATAAAAATAAACACAAATATTATACAAGTAAATTTTTATAAAAATAAACACAAGCTAATCATTTAATATATAATCATATAATATATAAAAGCTATAATATTCTATTCTGTTCTAACATATAATAATTCAATTATTATAACTACAATTTGTCATATTTAAGTATATATTATATATGTACTATGTATATAATTATATATTATACATAATAGGAATTATAACACATTTATTTCCCTAGTTTTAATAATATTTATATGTAATATATAGTTATGTATAACTATATAGTACATACTAATGTGTAGTTTGTGCTTAAGTAGTATTTTTTTATCATTCTTATGTAGCATTTTATTGTAGAAGAGAAATAAAATCAAATTTTTTACATATTTGAAAGCTGCAACAAGATTTTCTTTCCAGAAATTCCTATGTTTATGTTCTTCCCAGTAAATAGTTCGAATACAGTTGAGGGTAATATTTCAAATAAGTATTAACATGCATCAGATATTATCTGAAACCACTTCAGAAAATTCTGAGAAAACGGGCATATTTACAATGTTAAATTATACTTACACCTCCAAAATGTATTCTTTTGAGTGGCAATGACACTAGAAACTAAATAATTAAAATATCCTACTTTTTTTTTTTTTTTTTGAGACTGGGTCTCACTATGTCACCGAGGCTGGAAATGTAGTAAATACTTACAGGCTTGACCCTGATATTAATTGGCATGGAATGTAGCTTAAGTATTATAAAAGTAAGTACAAATATTATAAAAGTAAGTACAAACTGATTATATAGAATAGTTACATAAAATAAATGCTAGTTGTAATGATGGCAATTATTATTATAACTAGCATTTAAATAGTGCATTAAGGTTAGCACTTTACCTATATTATCTCATTTGATTCTCACAATAACCCTGTAAGGTAAGTGGTATTATCACTCTCATTTTACATATCAGTATACTGAGGTTGAGAAAGGTTAAGTGACTTGTGAGCAGTCACATAACACTTATATATCTGAGACAGGATTGAATTCCAATCTTCCTGACTCCAGGTCAGAGAATGACTATATCGACTATAGCATATATCTGCTGTTTGCACCAATGTGAGCTAGCAAGAATGAGTTAAAACATGAATCCATCAGTGGCCCTTTTCATCAGTCTTCATACAAGCACTCTATAGCCACATCCAAAATGAAGTCTTGCCTAGCATTGCCCTACCATACTTCTCCTACTTCCCAATAGCCTCCAAAATTTTGTCCTCACCACAAAGCATGACTGCCAGTATCCTGGCTTTAAAAGGTTGATTTGAGGACCTGTTTCATATGGCTTACTCAAAATGTAGTTTGGGGTAGGCACTAAGCAAATAATATTTGGAATTAGTTTTGTTTGGTGATGACAGCAATTATCTGATGCTTAAAAACACGAGAAATGTACTTTACTCATTCACCCAATTCTTGAGGCCTTGTTAATGGCTGAAATAAACCTTGATTTATTAATTTAGTCAAAGTATTGTGTTCTGTTTTAAAAAATGGCTGTAAGGAGTGCAAGGGAAACCTTGTGAATCAGTTGTCGCCTTGCTGTTGGCTTTCTGCAAGAGTAGCAGATGCCTTTTGCAGACTTCCAAAGCAACCTGACAATAATAATAGCAGGGGTAGCCATACTTTGTGTTCAGATGGAACTGTTAAATGACATGAGGTTTCCTACTCAGGTCTAAATTCTTGACCTCCTGCTTTGAGGCACAGAAGGAGAATTTGAGACTCTGTACCAAAGCTCATGGAAAGCATCCAAGTTCGTCTCAGCCTGAGCTAGGGCTTGGAAAGAGAGAACAAAAGCACTCCCTCAGTGAACTCTGGCAATTCTTCCCTAGTATGCAGCATGTTCTCTCCCTCCAAGCAGTTTCTACATCCCACACTGAAATCATCAACATATCAAGACAGATGCTTTCCCTGCTACTAAAATTCATTTCCTTCAGGCCAATCCCTTGACTCCTTTTACAAATAACCATAAAAACCAGGTTCCTCCTTGGAAAAGATCCACTTGATGGGCATGTCATTGCTATATCTATGAATACATGGCAGCTCTTGGTGCTAATGTTCCAGCAGATTAAAAAAAAAACACTCTTAATTGACTAAACACTTCACAGTAAAAGCAATTCCTGTTAAAAAACAAAAAGAATAAAAACCAAACACCCAACTAACCTAGCTCATCACCACCTCAAAATGGCTCTGGGAGACAGGAATCATGGAAAAATTATTCCCTTTTTATGAAGGGATAAGAGAAGCAAATTGACTTGCCCCAAATCACAGTTAGTTCACAAAGTATTTATTCATTTCTGTGGTAGGTTCTGTGACACATCCTACAATCTCAAGGCACTTAGACTAATACACAGTGATAGAACTAAGGCAGCATAAGTGGGGCTTTGCACCATTTTGAGGGGTATAATTTCTTTTCCCAGGGGTGATCAGACAATTTCACTCCTAGTTATCAGATATAAAAAATGGAACACCAAAGGCATTGTCCTTCTATTTCCTAAACCACTTGGCTAATGTGAGTATGGCTTCCTTCTGTTTAATCCTCAATTCAATTTTCTGTTCTGAATTCTTTTATGGCTCTTTTCTCTCCTCAGATCTAAGGGCACATTCTGAAAAAAAAAATTTTTCCCTCCATTTACAGAGCAAAGCTTTTTAGAGACAGTCTCAACAAATTTAAGTGACAAGAGCAGCTCACATCTATTTTATAAGTAACTTCCCTTAATGATTCTGCTCCAAAATTTATAGTCTCATTTAATTTAGTAGTTAAGCTAGGCTTTTGCAAGTGAATTGACCCTTACGGCAGAGCTGGGTCAAGGATGAAGACTGTTATCATTATAAAACACTATTTTCCTTAGTTTCTGGCAAGTTCTAAGAAAGACACAGGCTTCTGCTTCACAAATCAATGCTTCCAGTTACCCAACTTCTCACATCCAAAGGAGTGGATGGGAAGATAATATTTCAAAAGCTTTAGTACCTGTGGTCTTACCAAGATACCTTAACAAGACAGGGATTACCTCAGGAGCAATATCTAGGGTCCTTGTCATATAGGCTAGGCTATTTTTATCCTCCTAAAACTAGCTGTTTCTAAGATTTGATGGTCCAGGGGGCAGTGATTTAAATCAGTGATATTGCTCCCCATTCACCTGAATCATAAAAAGGGCTAAGCCATGAGAGATTCTTCAAACTTGAGGGATATCATTTGCCATGTTCCTTATGAAGAAGAGGGAGGCTGAGCCAATGCTCTATCCTTGCTGAATATCCTTTCTTCACCATTGTTAGACTTTAATTTGTTGTGCTGGATGGTTTACGAGTATCTCATTTTGTTACAAATGCAAGTCTGAACTGCTGGACTGGCCCGAGTTATAGCTAACCTGCACCATCTTAGCAAAGGGGGCCAGGAAGGGGATCAAAGGAGTTTGGAGTTAAGGGAGAGGGAGCTGAAGGGGCTGAAGACTGTGAGTACAAACTTAGGTAAGGGTTTGCTGACACACCTGAAACACTTAGGGAAAAATAAATCACAATATCAAAAAGTGCTCATGTATATGGTCCTGCCAATAAGTGCCAATAAGGAAAAGACCATTGCTCAGGTTTTCCCATGGAACTGAGGATAGAGCCCAGATGGAATCATAGAATCTTTGAGTTGGAAGGAAGTGTAGAGGCCATTTAGGTCAGTCCTCTGCCCCATGTTTTAGTCCTATTTATAATATCCCTTGGGTTAATGAAAGCAGTGAGGTGACACAGTGGATAGAGTGCTGGGCCTGAAGTCAAGAAGGCTCATCTTTGTAAGTTCAAATCTGGTTTCAGACGCTTACTAGCTGTGTCCCCCTGAGCAAGTCATTTAACTCTGCTTTCCTTAGTTTCCTCATCTGTAAAATGAGCTGGAGGAGGAAATGGCAAACCACTCCAGCATCTTTGCTAAGAACATCCCAAATGGGTCACGAAGAATTGGACACGATTGAAAACAACTGAACAACAAAAATAGGTCAACATCTAGCCTCTGCATGAATACCTCAAGCACAGAATGCTCACTACCTCCAAAGGCAATCCATTCTCTAGGACTGTGGGATCAAAGGTTTAGAGCTGGAGAGGACTTGACACTTAATTTAGTGCAATATAAATTAGCAGCCACGAGCAGTTTGGGCAATGAACAAGCCTTCCTCCTCCTGGTTACTACTCTGGGCCATTTAGTGTGGTGTAATGGAAGGAATATTGGACTTAGTCAAGGGGCTCAAGTTCTTGTTCCCTCTCTAACCAATTGATTGTGCAATTAAGTAATTGAGTCACAACTTCTCTAGGCCTCAGTTTCCCCATCTATAAAATTTGGGAGTTGGATTAGAATTTCTGGAGGGTACAGAAGTCTTGGTAGAGTGGTAGGCAAGGAAGGAAGGAAATAAGCATTTATTAACTGTGTCAGGTACAGTGCAAGCCTTTTCAAGTTTGATCCTCACAATAACCCTATGAGCTCTTATCATGCCCATTTTGCAGCTGAGTAAACTATAAAACAGTTGAGGCAGATGGAGATTACATGACTTGCCCTGGGCCACACAGTTAGTAAGTGTCTGAGGCTACATTTGAACTCTGGGCTTCCTGACTCCAGGCCTCCGATTCCAACACTCTAATCACTATACTACCTAGCTGCTAGAGATGACGTCAGTGCAAGAGGTCCGTGAATCTGTACAGATTAAATTCCTCCATGTACTCAATAAGCAAATATACCTTCTATATCCTGAATACATGTCTCTCATATACATACAATACCATTTTCCAAATGGATATAAATGTTATTGTGATAAATTAAATGCAAGTTCACTTTAAAATATTACTGAATTCATAGTAGCTTTTTGTCAAAATTAATTTTCTCATTTAACAGATATTTACAGTATAACTACTGTCATGTTGAGGGACCAGGACATTGCTGAAGACTCAGTGGATTGAGACTCCAAATTGGGTTGCAACCCACCATCTAAGAAGCACTGAAGGGATCATGAGTGGAAAAAGTTTAAGAAGCCCTGGACTTGATGACCTCAATTCTACAATTTTCTGTGCTTTAAGATGTGACAGGAAAAAAATATATATTCACCTGATTCACCTAGCATCTGAGTATTTTGAGGGGCCTGTGTGAAAGAGGAGCCATTCAATCTTATTCTGTACCAAGCACAAGCAATCAGACTCCTACCTGGCCATTAGCCATAACTCATTCTAATGGACAATAGCCTTCATTTAGTGAATAACTTCAAGTCAGGGATTTCTGCCTTCCCTATGGTGGACATATGTCAAATTACATTATATGACTAACAACAGAGGGTGATTGTTTTTTTCTGGTGTATAGGATGCCCAGGGGAGACTACAGAGCTTTGAAATATTCTGTGTGGCACTTATCACACCTTCTGAAAAATGGCTATTGTGATGGCACAATAAGCAGTGTAATTGTATATTATGCTGAATAATAAGAATAATTCTCACTATTCATATTTCTTGTTATGTACATGAGTGTGGCATGGCACCATCTCTTGGCAAAGGACACGGACAAATTTAGAATAAAAAAAGATGCATTCCTTTTCCAGTTGGTGGCTACATATACATGTACAGGTATTCAAAGAAGATAGCTGACTGAAGCTGAAGAAAATGGAGTGAGATAATTGAATCAATCAAAGGCCAAAAAAAGTCCCTGTGTTTTGGAAATGGCAGGCAGGATGGATGGGGACAAAATACATTGCTCCATGTTCATTGGGAGCATAAAGACGGTCTCTATAATTAATATGAGAAGCCTGTAGTTTTTAAGTTGTGTTGGGGACAGGAGGAAAAAATAAAAGTTCATTAAAGGAAAGAATAATTGAAACCAAGTGTTATGAAGAAGGGGGATGTCAAATTATCTCATTGAAAGGCCCTTTTAAAAAATTTCTTCTTCTAGAAGCCTATTACTCCTAAGCAATTTATAGGCCTAGGGAGAACCATAAAGTCCTGGAGAAGAGGAAATAAATGGATCAAGGCTATTAACAAATAAAAGATCGGGCTTGTGTATCTTTAATTATCCTTTATCCTTGAACAAGTCTAACGATGTTCTTGGTTACAGGATAAAAGAGACATCATGTTAATGAAACAGTTTCCACAGACCTGCCTCCCTCCTTTGTATAATCATTTTCTTATTTGGGGATCAGGTTTGGCGTGTGAGGACAGCAGCAGGAAAAACATTACCCAAACTAGCCATTTGACACGTATCTGAAAAATTCCCACTGCTCAGTCTTTTCTGCTGTTTTCCTTTCTTTGAGAAATGAATTAAAAATTGTTGTATGTGAGCAATACTCAATTAGCTGATAAGACTAGGAGAACTGATAGTAATCCACTTTGACTAATGTGGAAGTAGAAATTTGTTAAATTTCTCACACCCACGCTCAGTGATTTAATATTTTCACAGATACAATATCCCCACCACTGGATTAGAAAGCTCTCCCCCACGCCTCTGTGTCATTGCATATTCCTTTCCTCCTTCGAAAGTGGACTAAAATGTGCCACTTCCAGGAAGCCTTCACTTTTAAGCTCTTCTAGGCTCTGGTCACTCCTTTATCCAATATCTTTTCAGCATATATGCTCAGTTCTGACCACATAATTATAGAACCTTAGCATTGGAAGAGATCTCAGAGGCAATACAGTTCAAACCATACCTGAGCAAGAATGACCTCCACAGGGGCAGCTAGGTGGTGCAGTGGATAGAGTACCTGCCTTGGAGTCAGGAAGACCCGAGTTCAAATCCAGCCCCAGACACATAACACTTACTAGTTGTGTGACCCTGGGCAAGTCACTTAATCCCATTGCCCAGCCAAAAAAAAAAAAGACCTCTACAACATACCTGTTGAATGGTTATCCAGTTTAGACTGAAGATCTCCATGGGGTGAGTGTGAGGGATTAGGGTGATAGGTGGGGAAGGGGTGGGGGAGAGTGGGGAGAAGAGAACCATATGAGGTACTTTTTGGTCAGCTCAAATTCTGAAGAACCATTTCCTCACATCAAACTTAAATCTGCCTGTTTGCTTCATCCACTTATTGCTTCTAGCTCTGTTTTAGAGGGTCAAATGGAACAACTCTAATCTTTCTTCTGGTTTGTAGCCTTTGGAACCCTTGAAGACAGCTAACATTTCCTCTGTAAGTCTATTCCTCTCTAGACTAAACATTCCCATTTCCTTCAACTGATCCTTATGGAGCATGTTCTTGAGGCCTTTCACAGTTCTGGTTATTTTCCTCTGGACACCCTCCAGTTTATCAAAGTCCTTTATAAAATGCAGTGCCCACCATCTAAACATATACTCCAGTTGTTGTTGTGTGATTGTATTTTCCACGTTGTAGTTACTATGTATATTGTTTTCTTGGCTCTGCTTACTTCATTCTGCATCAATTCATACAGCTCTTTCCATGCTTCTCTGCATTCCTCCCAGTCATCATTTCTTACAGCAAGGCAATATTTCATTACATTCATGTGTAAGAATTGTTTAGCTATTTCCTCCACGGATGGGCACTGATTTTGTTCTTGGTAATCTTTCATAGAATATTGACAGTGGTCCAGCAATCATATCTACCAGTTTTAGCAATAACCTAGAAGTACTTCATCCGGCCTTTGTGACTTGAATTCAAAGAAGGGAAGGTGGTAACTTAGTTTATTCTCATTTTCTCTTTCTGACTCTTTCCTTCTCTGTCTCTATCTCTCTTCCTCTCTAGCATCTCAAATAAGCATTAGTTTAACTGATGGGGTGAGAAGGGAAAGAGAAGAAAATCCATCTGTATCTAAATCATTGTAGAGATCAGTAACTTGGCTTTGTGGTATTTTCAAAGTATTTAAAACCTATATAGAGGATATTCCTAGAAAAGACTTTCACAGAAAGCAAGAAAACATTCCTTTCTTAATGCAATCACAAGTAGTTGACTAATGAGAAAGTATTTGTCTCAAACAGGAGAGTAGCTTTAATAATAAATAAGACAAGCAAATCTTGATCCTGCCTGGGAGAAAACAAATAAACAAACAAACAACAACAACAACAAAAACTAAACAGCTCCAGAAAAATAACTAAGGGTGCAAATTTTTTTCTACTTAAAGATACAATCTCTCTCCAGCTTAGCGAGTCTTTGTAAGTACTACTTATAAAGAACTTGTAGAACTTCTCTTTTCCAACATCCAATATCAGCAGCATCAAAAGTAAACCATGGAGCAGTTATAGTAATCTGCAGTAACATAAACTGTGGTATTTCTAGGGAAGCCAGGCATCAAGATGAACTGCTTAAGGCTTTGCTTTCCCAGATGTGGGTGAGTTCTAATAAGCATGAACAAGAAAATACTGAGCATAGAAGAAAGATAATGTATTAGAAATTTAGCAGAAAACCAAACTTTTGCTAGTTAGATGACCCTCAAAATGCGTATGAAAATATAATTGTCTTTTATACACTTGTGCCCATGAATATTACACAAATTTTATCTTCAGCAAATTGAATAATTGGCTAAATGAAGCTAACCCTGTATTTAAAATTCATGAGAGATATAGGTTGAGAAGATTTCCCTGTTGTATTATTATTTAAATTCATAATTCCACTGAACATTTATATATGCTTTGTTATAAGTAATAGATAGAGACTATACTTGTGATTACACTGGTACAGGGAACTCCTAGGTGAAGAAACTCCCTCTACCATTGCAAATCTGCACCTTACAATCTTAGAATTGCCCAGAACATATATCCCATTTTTGCCAAAATACACTACAATATTTCTGTTCTTTTAAAATTGAAATATAAAATACTTAAGCTGAGGTTAAAAAACATTAGCTCCACAATATTTTTTACTAAGTCTTCTGATAATGACCAGTACCATCAACAAAAATGATCATTAAATGCCTTAAGAAATGCTTGTTCATTCACTATTTTGATAATTTTTTGAGTGCCTTGTGTATATTCAGTCAGCCCTATGATAAGCACTGCGGGAGATAAAAAAGATAAAACATCATCAATGCTTCACCCTGTAGAGCTTATAGTCTAGCATTACTATTTAGTGGACTTTTCAGTTTATTTGTCCACAGATCAGCTTCTTTTGAATATTAATATGAGTGATGATTTTTGGATCTTTAATGTCTATACATAGGCATTGACTCCTCTCTATAAACCCATCTTTACCACTGAACATTTCTTTTGATGCTTCATCATGGTATGGAGGTGAGTCTAGGTTCTTGAGGGCTATTCCAGCTGAATATAATCTCCTGACAAGTCTTGTGAAGTGGGGAAGGTTTTGCTTAAGATCCAGCTAATGAACTACATTTTTGCAGGATGAGGATCAGGCTACCACAGGTTGGAGAGTCTCATCACACTTTTTTTTTTCAGCCTCAGTAACACACAGCTAAGGTGTAGAGGGGTTCTGAAATACAAATCCACATCTCACTATAGTTTTCAACATAAGTGGGAATTTTCCAGAAAAAAAATAACGTTGGTTACAAAGAAAATGTCTGTCAATCAAAATCACCACTTTGAAGTATAAATGTATTAGCTCAGAAGATTTGTTTTTTTTTAAAAAGTTTTATTGATATTCTGTGCCCTTAGCACAGTGCCTAGCACATGGTAGACACAATAAAACTGACACTCTTTTCCATATCATGTCTCTTCCCAGTGCTTTCTCCCTTCTTTCAAAAGAACCTTCCCTTGTAACAAAGAAATACAGTTATGCAAAACAAAGCAAAACCATGGCTGTTTCTGATAATGTAGGCCTTATTCTGCACCTGTAACCACCGTATTCTGCAGAGAAGAGGGAAGTGTGCTTCATCATTAATCCTCTGAAGCTGTGATTGTATTTCAGAAGTTCTTAACCTGGCATCCGTGATCTTATTTTATTTTATTTTTAAAATGCATTTGTGAGAACTGTAATTAGATATACTTGGCTTCCTGTATAACCCTAGGTATTTTATTTTATGCATTTAAGAACATTATTCTGAGAAGGAATCCACAGGTTTCACTAGACTGCCAAAGGGATGCATGACCAAAATAAGAAAATGTTATTGCCTTGACCAAAGTTCTGAAGTTTTCCTTTCATTATTGTAGTCATTGTGTGGATTATTTTCCTAGTTCTGCTTATTTCACTCCACATTACTTTATATGGCTTCCTAAATACTCTTGAATCAGGGGTGTGCTGGTAAATGTCTAACAACTGGCTCTGTGGGAAAAAAAATATACACAGGACACAGTTTTAAATTCAATCTGCATTATTAACATTTTCTCTATCACTTTTTAAAGTCTAGACAAACATCAAAACAATAAACCTAATTATGATTTGTAGCATTTGCAGAATTCTGAGGTATAAGTGATTACACTGAAAATTTAACAGTCAGCCCTTGGGGGCTGGTTTGAGTCTGCTTCAGCAACCCCCTGTTCTGAAGCCTTCATAGTCATTGTTTAGCTATTCTCTAATACGTAAACACTTTGTTTCTAGTTCTTTCCTTTTATAAAAAAAAATACTGTTGTAAATATTTTCTACATATTTTTCTCTGGTTTTTGGCCTGTTTGGGGCACATGCTCAAGAGTGGTATTATTGGGTCAAAGAGTATATATAATTTAGTGACTTTTCTAGTATAATTTCAATTGTTTTCCAGAATGGTTTGACCAAGTCATAACTCCACCAACAATGTATCAGTGTGCCTGTCATTGCAAAGCCTCTCTGACATTTCCTATTTTCATTTTTTTTATTCAGTCAGATGGGTATGAAGTAAAACAGAGCTGTTTTTACTTGCCTTTCTGTTATTATCAGGATTTGAAATATCCTTCATGTTTTTAATAGTTTTAATTTCTTATTTTGAAAATTTCTTTATGTCTTTTCAACCATTTGTTCTTACATATCTGTGTCACTTCCTTATATGGATATTGGACCTTTATCAGTGATATTTACTGCAAAGTTTTTTATTCTAATTCCATCCATTTTGTTTATGCAAAATATTTTATATTTAATGTGATAAGTTATCAGTTTTATCTTCTGTATAACTTCTCTCCCTTGTTTGCTTAAGAATCTCTTCACCCCAAAACAGTTCTGCAAAATATCTCCTTTTTTATATTATCTGCAAAATATCTTTTTTTTCATACTATGACATAACTAGGCAATTGCCTCCTTCTCTTTTCTTTTTCCTTCTGCTTGGAATTTTTTCTTTCTTCCTGAGTCTTTAAGAATTCATTCTTCAGAGCTTCCCATTGCTCGTAGGCTGACTTCTTCTGTAGAATTTTAGGCCATAGGATCTTACCTATTCTTTCTTTGGGTCATTTGACATCTGTTCACTCACAGTCACCCAAAGAGCATGTCAGACTGACTTCCCTTTCCTGTTTCACAAGTTCCAAGATGGGGTAATACATTCTTACCAAAATTTCTAGTCTTTCTACTTCAGCAAAATATTCCTTCTCAATATTCGGAATCAAGGCCTAAGCAGCCATTTCCCTACTTGGTCCTTCCTCCCTTTTGGAGGTAAAACTATACTACTACTACTACTACTACTAGCTAGCTAGCTAGCTAGCTAGCATTGTTCCACCAGTAGTAATAGTAGTAGTAGTAGTCCTTTGCTGGCACATTGTTTTACTGGGCATGGTCCCCAGATGGTCCTAGCTGGTAGTGGCTGGGTATATAATCTTACTCCCTGGGTTTATCTTTTCAGGTCCTTCTGAGACAGTACATCCTGGGACTATGATATTTTGGACAGAACCCCTCCCAGATGAGAGCAGATTTAGCTCTTTAGTTGTAATCACAAAATCTAGCTAACAAAAACCAGAATGCCCTCAAGGTAAGATTAGGTCTTTCTTTTTTCAACCTCTGGTTTCTGGGCAGAGATCAAAACTTTCTATCACAGATTAACTATCTAATTTAGGGTTAGAAGCTCTTACCTGCTTTTATATTCTGGCTTCCCTCAATGACATAGCTTCCCTGGACATCTTTTCCTGTACTGGCTTCACCTTCATTCATTCTCTTCAGTTCACAAGGTAGAAGTAGGGGGAGTTGTAATATTCCTTGTTCCCCATCGCCACTTCCAGGTTCTCCCCCTACCTCCATTACTCAGTAACTTCTCTCCCTTTGAGGTTCATACTATTCATATGTACCACCCAATCAAAATCCTGGTAGTTGTTTTCTACAGACCTCCAGGGCACTTGCCTGCTTTCCTCAATGAGTTTGGTACATAGCTCACAATTCTCTTTCCCAATTCCTGTAGCAGAGGACTGCAATATACATACTGACTCTCTCTCAAACCTGACTATTCAGTTCCTCTGCCTACTCACTCTCCATGAACTACTCCTACATTAATCACTATCTCTTCTTCTCCCCATCTTGACCTCTCTCTCTGTTGTTGGATACTCGCTTCTCTCCAGATATTTGGGTCACTACCCTCTCCTACCTGTCAAAAAATTTCTCTCTCCTTTGCTGGATCCTCATCTAGATCATGCCCTCAAACCATAGATATCCCTTAGGATTCTGCCCTGGGCCCTCTTTTCTTATTCCTCTATACAACTTCATTTGGTGATCAGTTCCCATGGATTTAATTACCATCTTTATGTTGGAGATTCTCAAATCTACCAATCTTACCCCAATCCTTCTGCTGAACTCCAAAATCAAATTTCCAACTGCCTTTCAGACATTATGAACTGGATGCCCAGTAGACATCTTAAACTGATCTGCCTGCCTTAAGTCTCTCTCCATTCTTAATCCACCTTCCTTCAGCCACTAAAGTGGTTTTCCTAGAGCATAGGTCTGATCATATCTCCTCCCTACTCAGTAAACTTCTTATTGCCTCCAGGATCAAACACAAAATGCTTTGTTTGGCACTCAAAGCCCTTCATAACCTAGCTCCCTTCAACCTTTCCAGTTTTCTTCTACCTTACTCCCTCCCTGCCACACTCTTTGACTTAGTGACACTGGCCTCTTGGTTGTTCCATGAAGACACTCCATCTCTCAGTTCTTGGCATTTTTGCTGGCTGTCCTGCATGCCTTAGGCACTGTCCCTGCACTGCTCTGCCTACTGATCTCCCTGATTTCCTTTAAGTCTCCAAACTAAAATCCCATCTTTTACTTTAAGCCTTCTCCACCCCCTTTTAATTGTGTGTCAGTTAATTATTTCCTATTTATCTTCTTTATCTTTGCTCTTTATATATTTGTTTGCATGTTGTACCCCTTCCCCCATTAGGCTGTAAGCTCTTTGAATATTGCCTTTGGCCTCTTTTTGTATCCCCAGTGCTTAGTAAGACATCTGGCACATAGTAGTAGCTTAATAAATGTTTATTGATTGATTGATGGCTATTCTTTAGATCTGAAAAAAACAAAACGAAACAAAACAAAACAAAACAAAAACAAAAACTGTTGCCCTGACCTTTTCTTTCTAGGTATAAAATGTCCCTCCCTTGCCACTTTTCTTTTACTATTTAAAACCACTTCACTAGACCATTCTCTGTCTTCTCAGGATGGCTTTGAACCGGAGGGTTTGGGGGTTGAGTGGGAAGAACTGGGTAAGAGTAGGAATCATGAGATTAAGACAGAAAAGTTTAAATGTATGTAAAGGTGACTGGGATAGAAAGAAACAAGTGAAAAGAGGTTTGAACTGATCTAATCATTTTGGAGAGCAATTTGGAACTATGCCCAAAGGGCTATAAAAATGTGCATACCCTTTGACCCAGCAATACCACTTCTAGGGCTATATCCCAAAGAGATCATACAAATGGGAAAAGAACCCACATGTAAAAAATATTCATAGCAGCTCTTTCTGTGGTGGCAAAGAATTGGAAATTGAGAGGACGCCCATCAATTGGGGAATGGATGAACAAGTTGTGGTATATGATGTAATGGAATATTATTGTGCTACAAGAAATGATGAGCAAGCAGACTTCAGTAAAACCTGGAAAGACTTCTATGGACCGATGCTGAGTGAAATGAGCAGAACCAGGAGAACTTTATACACAGTAACAGCCACATTGTGCAATGACTAACTTTGATAGACTTAGCTTTTCTCAGCAATGCAAGGATCTCCAAAAGTCTCATGATGGAAAATGCTATCCACATCCAGAGAAAGAACTATGGAGTTTGAATGCAGATTGAAGCATATTATTTACTCCTTTTTGTTCTTCTTTTGTTTTTTTTCTTCTTTCTTGTGGTTTCTCCAATTCTAATTCTTCTTTACAACATGACTAATATGAAAATATGTTTAGTAGGAATATATATGTAGATTCTATATCAGATTGCATGCTGTATTGGGGAGGGAGGCGAGGAGAAAATTTAAAACTGAAAAGCTTATGGAAGTGAATGTTGGAAACAAAAATAAATTAATTTAAAAAAAAAAAAGAAAATTAGGTTTGAATGTTAATGGAACCACAACTATTGGAGTATAAGGACCATGAAGTTGCTGTTTGACCTTGGGGAAGTCACTTAACTTCTGTTGGCTGCAATTTTTCACCTGTAAAAGAGAAGTTTGGCTAGATTATTTCTAAGATGATTTCTATAGCTTTGATGTTCTATTATTCCATAACTTCACAGCTGTATATTTTGCTTCTTTACATGCCCCACAGTTTCAAATCTAGCACTTCACACGGCATAGATGCTTAATAAGGGTACAACTGAATGAATAAAGGTAGATATGAGTCAACTGTCTGATGTGGTAGTCAAAAAAGTAAATGTTATTTTTAGCTTCATTAAGAGAGTCACAGTGTCAAAGAATGAGGTGATAATCCTATCTCTGTACTTTCCTTTCTTTTGAAGATACATTCCATTCAGTTCTTACCACCACATTTTTAGAAAGAAAATTAATAGGTAGGAAGGTATTTAGAGAAAGGTAACCAGGATGGTGGAGAGTCTCAAGGTTATGTCAAATGAGGGTTAGTTAAAGGAAGTGAGACTATTTAGCTTGGAGAGACAGAGAAACACCAACAGAGACAGATAGGTGCTTAACACAATGCCTGGCACATAGCAAGTGCTTAATAAATGTTCACTGATTGCTCAATAGATTGAGATTGAGAAAGACAGAGACAGACAGAAGGACAGACAGACATGGGAGGAGAGGGAGAATGCAAGGCAAACAAAGTTAGTTGCATTTTTGGTCATTTTCAAGTGTACTCCAGAAGATACCTACTATACTTCTTTTGGACATAGACAGAAAGTAAGTAAGGAGATGAACTTGGTCACCTTACGGTTCCACAATATTGTATCAAGTTTAGTATCAGATGAGCCTGCCATATGTACATCCATTACACCAATTTTTTTTCCTTGAGGGAGGGCAGCTGGAGAAGGGTAGGTCTCTGACACTTATAAGTTAAAGTCATATCTAATACCTCTTGCGCCTACCTTTTCTGGAACTTTCCACATCTCTTACTTGCTTTCTCTATATGATTTCCCTAGTCAATTGCCACCATCTCCCAATTTTGACTAAATGATGAGAACAAAAGCCAGATTGTGAGGGTTTAAGGCAGTCATATGTCAAAGATCCATGTGGGAACTGATAAGACTTGGGTAATTGCAACTTAAGTTTTAAAACATAGATCATTGGTCATACAGTTTGTAAACAGCAGAGTCAGATATGAACACAGGTCTTCTTGATTCCACATTCACCACTCTTATCAATAAAGGCTGCATAGCATAACTGATAACATTTCTTTCTAAGAAGCAGGCTAAATGGTGGAGAATGTTATTCTGTTAGCAGCAGTAGCCTGCCTATATATTCCTCATATATTGTTCCATTGCTTATCTTGTTTAACTTGACTCTCAATGATGCTTTGTGACCTCAATTTTGGAATTTTGACTGTAATTTAGGTGAGATTATATCTACTACCTATGACCCTGGCTCCATCTGACCCCTACAGGAGGATGATTTATGCTGTCCTTCCATTCCTCGCTTCCCCCTCCCCTAGCTTTACTTGGTTTTAGTTTCTGCTCTTACCTCCTTGATCCTAGACTGATCCTGGACAGTAGCCCTGTCCAGATCCCCTCTTATCAGCAATAGCCTTAGTCTGTGGCAACGCAAAAGGTGAAAAACTAGCTTTATCCCCTTGGGTAAGAATGTCTGGACTGATATTTTATGAAATACAGTATGAATATAACCCCTCCATCAACTTTCTTTCACCCAGCACCCTGCAGACCTTTCTGTTGCAACACAGTTAAAGGTTTTATGTCTAAGAATCAACTCTTAGAAGAAGAAAGAAGTGGCTGAAGCCCTTCTACTCCTGGGGCTTTGATATCTATGATGGAGCTAGTTAGGCAATCACATGATACATGATGTGAGTCATGAGAAAGATCAGTCCCTGAAAAAAAAAATCTTGGGACAAAGGACCAACCAGAACACAGGCTTCATAGGCAAATGGAGAAATAGAAAACAAAAAACAAATGGATGGAAAGCAGGCTACCAAGCAAACGTTGGCTATAAATCCCTGGGAATGCCACGTCCTTCAAATCAGAGAGAAACTGACAAAGAGAAATCCAAATCCCTCTGGAAGAAAACAGTTAGTCTGGGAGTGAGTTGCTATAGATATGATGTTTCATTTCAAATGTCATTGAGTAAATTCTTCATGTCACTCTGATAGAGCTTCCTAGAAAAATAAGCCAGGAAAAAGCAGCCACTAAGATCACTTTAAACACCTTGGAAGGTTTGCATTCTTTTAAATTTATGTTCAATTAAAAAAAATCTGGCAACTTCTTTGAAGGTGTAATAAAATCATAACATTTTGGATCTAGAGGGGATCCCAGAGTTTTTTTAGTCTTATGCCCCCATTTTACAGATGAGGACACAGACCTATAGAGGTGACTTGCTTAAGGTCACATGGGTCGTTTGTGTGGCAGATTTGGCACTTGGACCTGGGTGGCCTGGCTCCAAGTCCATCTCGGTCATCCAGTCCAACACTCTCATTTTACAAAGGAAAGAGAAAGCCATAGAGGTGAAAGGACTTGCCCAAATTCATTTAGCAAATTAGTGGTAGAACGGAGACTGTAACTCAGGTCTCCTGCTAGTTCAATTCTGTTTCTACTAAACTCCAGATGGTCACTAGACTATGAGGCTAACTTCTTTATTATTATTATTATTATTATTTGTTTTCAAGAGTTATGTGTGGGTAACTCAAGTATGGATGCATTGTCAATGACAGGTGGTACAAACTAACTGAAGGAAAATAGGAAAGAGGAATATAAGATGAAGGATCTTACCTTTTCCCCAGATGAAAAACACAAGCATTTAGGTATAAGACAGGGAAAAAGAAGCCTCAGTACACATGTAGCTAATACAAGCTCTAATCAGTTGAACTTTCCTTCTTATCAAGGCTTTCTGTATCATGTAAAGATTAGCAGACATACTGCTATGGGCAACTAGGTGGTGCAGTAGATAGCATATAGGGCCTGAAGTCAGGAAGACTCATCTTTCTGAGTTCAAATGTGGCCTCAGACACTTATTAGCTGTGTGACCTGGAGTAAGTCACTTATCCCTGTTTGCCTCAGTTTCCTTATTTGTAAAATGAGCTGGAGAAGGAAATGGCAAACCCCTCCAGTATCTCTGCCTAGAAAACCCCAAATCAGGTCATAAAGAGTCAGACACAACTGAAATGACTGAACAACAACAAATGTTGGTTATCTGTTTGGGATATCTGCTTCTGTTGTATTTGGGCAGATAATTGTTGAAAAGAATACTGTGGGCTAATACTTACAGGAAAATGTGAGCCAGCCTCATCTACAGAGTTGGGACACTGCCCCTCTTTGTACAGTTATATGAATTGGTGTGTTTCCTTAGTAACCTGGCCGTTTGGAACATGCTTATTCATCTTCTTCTATTGTGGAAATAGACCTAGGAAAGGTCCAGGAACGTGGTCAGGTTATCAGGGTAGCTGTCAGAGAGAAGGCCTAGCTCTGAGACTAATTCCTGGTAGCTATTGCCTGAAAGAGGAATTCTAAGGCTTCCTTCCTTTTTAACACAGGACACCTGGGGAAGAATTAAAGGCTAACTATCTTTCTGTAGAAGTCTATCTATTTATTAAAGAGCAATAAATAAGCTTTTATGGAGGCTATAGCCCCTGCTGAACCTGCCCTAAAGGAAGAAAAAAAGAAAAAAATCTTGGAAGGTCCTTGTTAGGCAAATGGCAGCATTCCTTGAGCTAGAGCCAGAGGTCCATCAATGCAAGAGACTGAGGGCCAGAGACAAGGGTGAAAAACATTTAGATAGCAACTGATACCCCTACAGAGGGGAGAGGGAAACTTGCTGCCCATTTGGCCAACAGTCAGCAAACAACAGCTAGCAATAACAACAGCTAAGAAAGGCTTAAACTAAATACAATTCCAGGTGCTCCATCATCAGTCAGAAGCAGGAAAATACGCTGAACAGCTTCAAGGAGCAGGGCTTATGAAGTTCGGCAGCTTTTGACGCCATACTTTCCTCAGCTTCTCTTTGTCTGACCAACCTGTTGGACCATCTAGCTCCAACACGTACTCTTAGCTTGATGAACAGCAGCTGCAAATGATGGTAAGAGAAGACAGGCAGATTTTGGCTCAGTTAAAGAACTTCCTAACAATTAGAGCTTTCCTCACATTCAAGGAGGCCGATTGGGAAGGGAGTAAGTACTCATCCTCAATCATCATTAGAGGCATGCAGATAGATGCTGGTGGCTATGCAAAAGGATTTTTGCACTGTGTGGAAGGTTGGAGGAGACAACCTACATCCTTAAATTCCAGCACTGAGTGAATGAAATCCAAATGCCTAGATCAGTGGTGGGGAACCTGCAGCCTTGAGGCCACATATGACCTTCTAGGTCCTCAAGTGTGGCCCTTTGACTGAATCCAAACTTCACAGAACAAATCCCCTTAATAAAAGGATGTATTCTGTAAAACTTGGACTCAGTCAAAAGGCCGAACCCAAGGACCTAGAAGGCCGCATGTGGTTTCAAAACCACAGGTTCCTCAGCCCTGACCTAGATAGAAAGAGGTGCCTTGGGTAGCTTACCAGCAAATAGTATCTGTGTTTAATCTCCATGAATCAATTTAATCTAACAAAATCTAACTAATATTAGCTGAATCTAATATTTTCAAATTCTCCCAACACCAAGTTATCAATTTAGATTGGATTTTTTCTTAAAGCCAGAGGTTCTTCTAAACAAAGGTACAAGTCAACATTAAAAGGCCCTTGCAGGTGAATTTTTAATTAGTTGCTTGTCCTTATCAGTGCAGAGGCCTTAGTTTGGCTCCTTCAGGGGAAAACGGAGGTCTCAGTCTTCCTGCCAAAGTCATAGCAGGAAGGCACCTCCATATTTGTCTCCATTACACTATTAATAACAACTGCCATATCTGTGATGTTTTAAAATTTACAGTAGAATATAAGTTTCTTGAGGGTAGAGACTGTTTTGTTTTGGTTTTTTTTGCTTTTTATTTGTATACCCAGCACAATGCCTTGTACACAGTAGACATAAATAAGTGGATACATGTTTGATAGATAGGAATAGACTTCTTAAAAACTGCAGACTTTTAGCAATCATATGAAATATTCCTCTAAATCAATAATCATGAGAAAACTACAAATTAAAACAGTTCTGACGTTTCACCTCATTCCCAAGAAATTGGCAAAGATGACAAAACATGGGAATAGTCAATGTTGGAGGGGGTGTGAAAACAACACTAATATGTTGTTGGTGGAACTGTGAATTGGTTCAGCCAATCTGGAAAGCAAATTGGAATTATGCAGAAAGGTTTTAAACTGTCTTTACTCTTTGATCTAGAGATCCCACTGCTAGCTACATATTTGAAGGAATTCGGTGATAAAAAGAAAGTCCCCACACCAGAATTTTTACAGAAGCATGTTTTGTAGTAGCAAAAAATCAGTAACAAAGTAGATTCCCATGATAGGATAGGGGAATGACTCAACAAGTTGTGGTATATGAATGTATTGGAATATTATTGTGCCATTAGAAGTTATTAATATGCAAAACACAGAAAAGCATGTAAAGATGTAGAAGAACTAATGCAGAGCATACACAATGACTATAAAAATATAAATGGGGAAAAAATGAGACAAAAAACTGGAAACAATTCTGTGAAATTATAATGATCAAGCTTGTCTGCAATTAATCAATCAACAAGTATTATTTATTAAGTCCCTCCTATAACCCAGGTAATATATTGGGTCCTAGGACACAAATATAAAGAATGAAACAATCTCTACTTTCATAGAGTTTATATTCTAATGGAAGAAGACAACATACTTAAGTATATACATCTAATATAAGCATAGTACCAACTCACTCACATTGGCAGTAGAGCCTGTAAGTATGGCATTCAATGTACTAATAGCATCCCCACTTCTTTTTCTGAGTTGTTTCACTGACCTCCAACTTGCACTTATGCTGGCAGGGCTGGGGGGATTTTCCTGGGGGGAAGTGGCTATAGGCAAGTGGCTATAGCTATCATATGACTGCAATTATATCTCAGGGTTCTACAAGTAACCTTGTTGTGGAGGAGAGATACTTGCTATTGTAACACATGAGCCCCCATAGGTGTGATTTCTCATTTACACATAGTAGTCACAATATACCATGGACTGTTAAACATGAAACATTTACTAAATGAGAAGGCAAATACAAAAAGCAATATAAAATTTTACTTACTGAAAAGCAAAAACAAGAATAATCAAATCAACCATTCACCTATATACCTGGGTCACAGTCTCTTGCCAACTCATGATGGAGTCCATTGTGGGAGAGTGTGAGTACAGATATACATATTAGAGAAACTTAGCACTGAAGCACATGAAAAGAGAAATCTACATGCGCAGGGCAATTCACATCTCAGGACTGTAGGCCTGATATTGGAACAATCTGTACCATGAGTCACCTGCTCTTCTTCTAAGATTCCCCACTCTCTCACTTCTCTGACACTCGGGCCATTAGAGCAAGGATAAGCTAAGCTCTTTTAGAACAGCAGTAGGATTACGTTCTTTTAGTGAAACAACACCCCTAAGCCTGGGGTCTGCAGTTTTGCAGGCTGGCTCTCTTGGCTGGGCACTGAAGCAGTGTTAAGCTATTTCAGACAAATAGTTCCCATTAAGCCAGAGAATTTCAAAAATCCTCCAATCAGCTCTCTGAGCTCGAAGGAGTTTCCTCCTCTTAAGTCACAGAGGGCAGTAAAAGGCCATACAGTTTAAACCATTGAAGGGTTTCCCCTCCCTCAGGCTGTAGATGTTCCAAAAGGGCAGTTAGCTCTTCACAGCGCATCTGAATTCTACTTTCCTCCAATCAGCTTTCAGGGCATCCATAGGGATTTTCTGTTCTCTGTAAGCCCTCAAGCTCTGTATGGCATGAAAGAGTAACAAACCCAGCTAGCTTGTCTTATTTCAGTTAGGTCCTGCTTCTTACAAAGATCTCTCAGACCTAAAGGACCCACTAGAATTCTCTCAATTCTTCCAATTGCCTCTACAGCAGAGGTGGGGAACCTACAGCCTCAAGGCCACATGGGACCTCTAGGTCCTTGGGTGTGGCCTTTTGGTTGAGTCCAAGTTTTATAGAACACATCCTTTTAATAAGGGGATTTGTTCTATGAAGTTTGGATTCAGTCAAAGGGCTACACTTGAGGGCCACATGTGGCCTTGAGGCTACAGATTCCCCAACCCTGGTCTAAAGCAATTGCTGTTCTGATTCTCCTCCAGCCTTCTTTTTTCAAGTAGCAATAGAGAACAAACAGCCTCTGCCATTGTGTCTCCCTTTAGAGGACTGCTGTCTTCAAATTCTTCTGATCTCTGGATTCTTATCTTCTCTATTTCTGGACTTCTTCTATGTCTAATGCTTCATATTAGGGCCTCTTTAGGCATAGTGACCATCTCGTTGATAAACTCAGAATCCGCACTTCTATGATGGAGAACCATGGTGTCAAACTCAAATTGAAACAGAGGCCACTAAACCATATTCCTGAGGGCTATATATCGACTTAGAAAATCCCATGTTAGAATCATCCACATTTTATTGTATTTTTACTTATTTTGTTAAACATTTCCCAATTACATTTTAATCTGGTTTGGGCACTCAGGAGTGTCCTGCACTATGTGCAGCTCTTGGGCCTCGTGTTTGACATCTTTGATATGGAACACACACAAAGAATATACAATCTTCCCATAGTCACCACGCATTTTGGGGATTTTTTTAATGTTTCAGCTATATTCTTCAAAACTCTGAATACAATCATATATAAATGGTATTATAGACACTTGCAAATAGCTTTATCTCAGTCAATGGTTTTGCTTCTAAACTGGTTTTGAACAGATCCTCTCAGTATGTTTATCTGAAGGGTAGTTTTCTCTCAGGGCCTCAAAACTCTCTCAAGCTATTTTTCTCACACAGATGTCCTTTTGAATGCCCCTTTTCAGCAAATAAAATGTCCACATATGAAAGAGGCAGTAACTCACACATAGAATAAGTCAAAAGAAAAAAACTCATAGATAAACACAAAGTGATAATAATAGTGAATAGTGCGATGAATGAGAAACTCAAGAGACAGTTTCTGGGTACTTAATCAATTTATTAATTAGGTTAGCTAATAATCAGTAAATTGATGGTCAATGGTTTCTCTCATAATGGAGATACTGAATGTCTTAAATATCTTTTTGAAAGGGAATGCCACTCACAGGAAAAATCAACCCTGATTAGTGGACTTTTAAAGAGGGAGATGGGCTAAAAGTCTTCAGCTCCTCCTGCTAAGATGTCGGCTTGATCATGAGATTCAGCCACTTCCATCAATCTGGACCAGGGAATCCAGATCCACCCAGACCACTCTGTTTGGTTTTCTTCTTCATGAGCTGGGTCACCCTAAACTCCAAAGCAGGGATGCAGTGACATGGGCTTATTTCCTAGGGACAATAATTTACCTAGATTGGATTCTGTTTAAACTCTAAAAGTGGGATCTCCTACTTGGGTGGGGTCCTGCCTAGGATCAAGGAGTATGTACCCCAAGGACTATCTGTGATGTCCTTCAGAGACTGGCTGACTGACCCACAGGGGCTGATTCCTGAATAAGGAAATAATCACTTCATCCTAATTTAATAAATTGTTAATATAATAGCAAAATAATAATTCCTCTCAATAGCTAGCATTATTTATCTCATTATCTCATTAATAAAGTAGTTAAATACAAGGTAGTTTAAGAATGAGAACACTAGCAACTTGGTGTGGGAAGGGATCAAGAAAGGCTTCTTGGAGAAGATGATACTTGAGCTGAATCTTGAAGGAAGGGAGGGAATTTATGAGGTAAGGATGAAAAGGGACTGCAACAAGTATGGGGCAGGGGAGGGGTGGATAGTGCAAGGGCACGCAAATGGAAAATGTCCCATTGGATTGTGAGAAACACATAGAAGGATGCTCATTTGGATAGATCTCAAGGGTAAAGGATGGGTGGGGTAAATATGTAATGAGAAATGCCAGGCTCACATAATCAATAAGGTAGCAAACTATACATTTTCTTCAATTCTCATGAATTCCCAAAAGTCCCCAACAAAAGAATTATATTCATGAGGTAAAGTTACTGTAGGAAAGGTCTCTTGAAGGAGGAATCACTTGAGGTGAGCCTTAAAAGGGGAAAGAGGATCTAAGGGGTCAAGATGAAGAAAGAGATCATTCCTGGTATGGGAGAGAGCCTGTGTCAAGATAGGGAGAAGGGGAATGGAACATTCTGAGTGGGTAATAGCAAACTGGCTAGTTGGACTGGATTGTAGAATGCGTGCAGAGGAGTAATATGTAATCAGCCTGGAAAGAGAGGCCAGAGCCAGATTGTGAAAGGACTATTTAATACATGTTGTTTCACACTAAGTCTAGTTTTCTCCTAACTATACTCTCTTTTGTCAGGAAAAGGTCACTCTACCCTTGGAAATCATGTGACTTCATGGGTTACTCCCATGCCCATGCCTCTTCCTTTTATACCAGAGCTTGGGTAGTGATGACTTTCTTCTTGACTCACCCCTGCATTTCCTGAGGATTTTATGATTTGTCTTTCTGCTCCCACAAATGACTTCTCAGAATCAGCTAGGCCTTTTCCTCTGATCATATTTGCAGAAAGAGAACCATTTTCAAACAAAATTCCATGATACTTTCCTCCTACCTTGGCAATGTTTGTTAACCTTTTCTGTGACTAATTCTACCCTGGGAATGTAAAACCAGGATGTCATAATAAAAAAACAAAAACAACAACAACAACATTCATCTCTGGTGGATCCTGTCTGTGATATTGCACAGAATCAGTTGCAACAGCACCTGAATGCCTTCTACTTTGATTGAAAAAACAACAGAAACAAACTCAGATCTAAAAACACAAATCACCCACATGCGTGCAGCGATAAAATTACATGCAAATCATGTCTTGCTATGTTGACAATTAACTAATTAATTGAGAGCCAGAGTAAACAGATGAGCCATACAGCTAATGCATTAATTACTGTTTATAAAAATCTATGAAAGCTTACAGTGAAAGGTGTTATGTAAGTAGAGAAGCATTATTATTATTATTGCTATTAGTACAAAATGAGGCTGCATTCCACAGGAAAGTGCTCATTAGACAGAGTTGGGAGACGTGGATTTTTGGCTCTGCTACTCATTCCATGCTATTTAAATACATACATGCATACATATGTGTGTGTGTGTATATATATATATATATATGTGTGTGTGTGTATGTGTGTATATATATATATATATATATATATATATATATATATATATATATAATTTTTTTACATTGACTAAATTTCTCCCTACATTCTTTCTCCTTCCACTTCCCATACAACAACAACAAAAAAATAAAGAAAAAGATGAAGGGAAAAGAACTATTAAACTGAGCAATACACTTAAAAAAACTGACAGTATAGAACATAATATAGACCCCCCCCATACACATACATACATATATACACTTCTACAAAGGAAAAGGGATTGTGATTCTCTCATATCTCTTCTCTGAGGCCAAGCTTGCTCTCTATAATTTTGCAACATTCAATTTTGATTGTTTTTGTTCTTTCAGTTTCCACTGTTATGGTCATTTTGTATATTGTTTTCTGGGCTATGTTTATTTAACTTTGTATCAGTTCATGTAAGTCTTCTCATACTTTTCTGTGTTTTATGTTCATGTATCACAGTTGGTTTAGTCATTCTCCAGTTGATGAACATCTATAGTTTCCAATTCTTTGCTAGCACAAAAGGTGTCGCTGTAAATACTTTGGTATATATGGGGCCTTTCATTTTATTGGTGACCTCCTTGGGATAGATATTTGGCAGGAATTTCTGGGTGTAAGATTAGGGACATTTTAAACCTCTTTGGATAATTCTGACTTGCTTTCCAAAATGGTTGTACCAATTCACACCTCTACCAAGAATGTTTTAGTGTGTTAGTCTTTTCACAACCACTCCAATATTGATAAGTCTCATCTTTTGCCAACTTTGCCTGTGTACTAAGTGTGAAGTAAAATTTCAGGGTTATTTTGACTTACATTATTCTTATTTTACTCTTATAACTCTTATTACTAGCGATTTGAAACATTCTTTCACATGGTTATTAATTGTTTGCAATTCTTCTTTACAAAACTGTTAATTAACTTTTGACTACTTGTTGGAGAGGGACTTTCAATCACATACATCTATATTTACATGTCTATATATTTACAATAATATATATCTATTAGCTATCTATGTATTTTAGATACCAAGTCTTTATCTGAGAAATATGACACAAAGATTTGTTCCCATCTTATCTTATATGCATTAATTTTTTTTGTTCAAAAGATTTTAATTCATGTAATCAAAATTACCTATTTAATCTTTTGTCATTGACTCTATTCTTTTATAGGCATCCATTTCCTACTCATAGCTATGAAAGGTATTTGATCTTCTTCTCTTCTAATTTTTTAGGGCATGATCTTTATATTCAAGTTGCATATTCATTTAAAATTTATTGCAGAAAGGGTGTAAGATGTTAGCCTAAGAGTAATTTCTACCAGACTGCTTTTCATTTTTCCCAGAAATTCTTATCAAATATGGCATTCTCTTCTCAGTAATGTATGTTTTGGGGTCCATTGGATAATGGATTTTTGAGTTCTAAGATTTCTGATTCTCCCTTGTCTAGTCTATACCATTGATTGGCTTTTCTATTTTTGAACTAATTTCAAATGGTTTGGATATTTGCTGCTTTATAACATATTTTAAGGTATGGAAACATTTTTCCCTCTTCATTCCTACCTCGCCCTACCCCCCACTATTTCTCTTGCTATTATAAATTAATTCCTCTAAATGAATGTTATTATTTTATCAGGTTTTATAAAGTATTCTTTAGATGGTTTGATTGGGATGATATTAAAACTACAAATTAACTTTTGTGGTATTATCACTTTTATGATATTGGCATGGCCCAGCAATGAACATTTTTCCAACTGTGTAAGTTATTCTTTATTTCTTAAAGAAGGATTTTGTAATTGATTCTATAGAAGTATTGAATCTGTATTTGTAATTGAATCTATATAAGTGTACTTTAGTAGATTGACTCCCAAATTTTTTATGCATTTTGTATCACTTGAAAGGGATTTCCCTGTTGTTGCCTTTTGGATTTTGTTATCATATGGAAATCCTATTGATTTCTGAGGATCTATTTTGTAGTCTGCAACTTAGCTAAAAACTATTAATAGTACCAGTAGATATCTTTGCTGATTCCCTAAGATTTTCCAAGTAAGCTAACATGTTACTAGAAAATAGGGATAATTTTATCTTCTCTTTGCTTATCATTATGCCTTTAATTTCTTTCTCTTGTCTTACCTCTCTTGCTGGCATTTCTTAGAAGTATATCAAACAATAGCATGGAGAATGGTATTTATGCCTGTATTACTAAGAACACTTTTAGTATATCCCCAGTATACATAATACTTGCTTGTAATACTTGCATAGAGTGTTCAAGGAGGACTAGTACCTCTGGTGTGAGGGTTTCCAAGCCCTATTTAGGGCTGTTTATCTACTTTTGGTGTCCATCTCTCACCCAACTCTCACTTGTGGTTCCAAGGAGCTATAGTATGGTGGCCACACCCAGCTAAAACATCTCAGCAGAGAGGCTAAACCAAGTTGAAGGGAAACAATAGGCTTCAAACATTTGTGGGTTAGGGGGGATGTCTACCTTAAGCATGTGAAGACTTCTCTCAGGGGAATGAACAAATGAGAATAATTTGTTCCAACGGCCATTAAGGTGGCTGAAGCAGGCACTGTGGAGTGCTCAGAGCTTGGTAAGACATCAAAGATGCAAAAGTCATCCACCCTGGGCCATCACCAGACTTTTGTCTTGCCACTGCACTTCAATGATTCTGGAAGGGAGAATTAGGCTGATAACTTTGTACAAGGATGCCTCACTTAAATCCAATTCACACTCAAGTCAAGACATCATTCCATGGTGTCATTGGTCTTTTTTGAAACAAAGAACAAACAACAATATTTGCCTTTGGTTTTAGATAGATACTTTTTATCATGTTAAAAACATTCGGGGCAGCTGGATGACGCAGTGGATAGAGCACTGGCCCTAGAGGCAGGAGGACCTGAGTTCAAATCGGGCTTCAGACACATGATACTCGAAGCTGTGTGACCCTGGGCAAGTCACTTAACCCCAATTGCCTTGCAAAAACAAAAAACAAACAAACAACAACAACAACAAAACATCCATCTATGCCTATATTTTGTAGGATATTTACATTAAATGAGTGTCATACCTTGTAAAAGACTTTTTTTTGACATCTATTAAGATAATCATGTTTTGAATACTTTCATTCTAAAGAATATTTTTATTTTATTTTTTCTCAATTATATGTAAAAACAGTTTAAAAACATTTCTTTATAATTTTTGAGTTCTAAATTCCCTCCCTTCATCCCTCCACTTCTCCTCCTTGAGAAGGCAAGCACTTTGTTATAGATTATATATGTGCAGTCATGCAAAACATGTTTCCATATCAGCCACATTGCAAAAGACAACACAGTTCCCCATCCAAGAAAAATAAAGAAAGTTAAAAAAAAAAGTATGCTTTGATCTGCATTCAGACTCTATCAGTTCCTTCTTTGGAGGTAGAAAGCATTTTTCATTATAAGTCCTTTGGAAATTGTCTTGGATCTTTGTATTGCTGAAAATAGCTAAGTTATTTACCTTTGATCTTCATGCGATATTGCCGTTATTGGGTACAATGCTCTTCTGGTTCTACTCACTTCACTTAGCATCAGTTCATATAAGCTTTCCCACCTTTTTCTGAAATCATCCTGTTAATCATTTTTTACAGCACGATACTATTCTATCCCAATCAAATATCATAATTTGTTCAGCCATTCCCCAATTTATAGGCATCCCTTCAATTTCCAATTCTTTGAAACCACAAAAAGAGCTGCTATAAATGTATTTGTACAAATAGGACCTTTTCCTATTTCTTTGATCTCTTTGGGATACGGAACTAGTGGTGTTATTGCTGGGTCAATGGATATGCAGAGTTTGATAGCCCTTTGGGCATAATTCCAAATTGGTCTCCAAAATGGTTAGATAAGGACAATTTTGTTTTTAATGTGACTAATTATGCAGACTGTTTTCCTAATGTTGAATTTTCCTTCTTCCTTGGTATAAATCCAACTTGGTGATAATGAATGAATTCTTGAATAAGCTGCTGCAGTTTCTTTGGCAAGATTGTACTTAAGATTTTTGAATCTATATTGATTAGTGACTTTGGTTTGCAGTTCTTCTGTGCTTCATCCTCCTCTGTTTTAGGGATTAGGACTACATTATCCCATAAAATGATTGTGATAGTGTTTTCCTTCTTAATTTTTGAGAATAATCCATACAGTATTAGTATTAATTGTTTTTTCAAGGTTTGGTAGAATTTTCCTGTAAATCCATCGGGTCCAGGAGTTTTTTCTTTGGCAAGTTTTTTTTTTTCCTGCAAGTATTTTTTTCTTTTTCTGAGTGTTATGTAAGCTCTTTAATTAGAGTTGTGTTAGCTTGAATATTTTATATATTTGAAGGTATTCCTGCATTTCTTTTGTGTTCTTCTTTTTGTTGGCATTTAACTATGCAAAATGGGTTCTAGTAATTCTCTCTTATTTCTTCTGGTTTTGTAGTGATTTCACCCAATTAAAAGAAGAGGGCAGACAATCAAATCAACAAAACAGCAAATGAACAAAGTGACATCTCCACGATATTTTGAAAAAAGTCCCTGTATTTCACTGTGAACCTAATTAATTGTACAAAAAAATCATTAAAGCACTTAGGATCCCTTCAAAAAGACCAAAAATAACCAGAAGATAACAGAGAGGCTGTCATAGTATGTGTGGATATAAAACATTATGACAAGTGCTTTACATAAACATTCCAGAACTTACAAAATTCCAGAACAGAAGTTACAAATGAGTATTGGTTGACCTTCAAAATAGTCATCCTAGGAACTTAGACATTGATTCCACTGATGCTGACAGTGGTTCAACACATTTCAATAACTCATCTTTTGAAGTAGCTTTCAGGACAAGTTCACAAATCCATGCAAGAAATTAAGTCATAAAATCACAGATTTAGAACTCATCTAATCTAACCCTCTCATTTTACAAAGGCCAAGTGATGTTAAGTAACTTTGCCAAAGTCACACTGGTAATAAGATCAGAGAAGAGGTTTGAACCTAGGTGCTCTGGCTCCAAAGTCAGTGTTCTTTCTACTGTAGTAGAAAGTAGAAAGTCTTATTATTTTAAGATAATACCTTATTTTTAAAACAAAATCTATCTTTATGCTAATTTTTCACTAGCTTTGAATCTGAATGACTTTTAGACACTTCCAAAAACAGAGCAATATAGATCTCAAACATCCTTGTGGGTGTAGTAAATGGGCAGAAAACTGCTTGGAAATATGAAGTAATGTATGGGGTAGGGTGCAATGTGGAAAGAACACTAGACTGGGAGTCAGGAGACCTGAATTCTAGACCTGGTTCTATCACTAACTAGATTTATAAACTTAGACAAGTGCTTAAATTTTTTGGACTTTAGTTTCTTCATCTACAAAATAAAGAGGTTGAACATCAATGATCTCTCCAGTCCCTTTCAGCTCTAAAATTTTATAACTGTGTAATATGCAGCTTTCAAGAATTAGAACTTTACCACCATTGAGGATGTCCAATGATATAAACTATTCTACATATCTTTAAGAAACAGACAGGCAATGAAAATAATTCCAAGGAGACATTAAAAATTTTTTGAATGACAGAAAAATCATTGAAATAAATCTATAACTAGCCCCAAATCCCTTCCCATCATTGACTAGTTTGAAGGGAAGCTCATAGAACCATTCAGAATCAGCTATAGATAGGATCAGCCATGGAGAACTTTAGATTTGTATTATAAATTCTGGTATGTGTTTATTAAAAGCTTTGTTTCATTACTTTATATTTATATCTGGTACTCAGAGATAGCCCCACTCGAAATTCTGAAGTAGTATCTCTTTAAGATATATATATATATATATATATATATGTGTGTGTGTGTGTGTGTGTGTGTGTGTGTGTAGACAGATAAAATAGATAGGTAGATAGATGGCTGGCTGGCTGGGTGAACAGATGAAAAGAGAGAGAGAGAGAGAAAAAATGAGAGAGAGAAAATGAGAGAGAGAGAGAGAGAGAGACTATTGGCTGCCCATGCATGTACATATCATAATCTCAACAACAGGTGTTCTTTATTCACTTGTTTTTCCTGTGTGGAGAGTTGGGCCAAACTCTTTTGAGAGGTTGCAGATCTCATTTAGAAACCTTTGTGATGTTCTGTGGCTTGGTACAATCAAAGTAATGTCACCTGCAAACAAGAGCATCTGGAAAATCTTGCTGCCTCCAAGGAGCCCCTCTACCATTTGAACTCTGTGCTGGACATCCTCCAAGATAGTGGCAAATACCTTTGGTGAACATAAGTCTCTTTGTTTTATCCCTCGTTTGATATTTTTGTAGGTTGGCTTGGTGCCCTCCAAATATATCAGAAATGCAGGCAAGTAGGGCAAACATAATGAACCTCTGAACTTAGTTTTCTACTTGATCAGATTTATTTGCATGGCAAATCCAGAAAATTTGGAGCAACTAAAAAACTCTAGGTTGTCACATGCACAACTGAAGGATTTATTTGACAGAGGCAAATAAACAGAGGCTATGTAATATAATGGACAAAGTGCTAGGCCTGGAATCCAGTAGACCTGAGTTCAAATCTGTCCTCAGACAGTGTGACCCTGGGCAAGTCACATAACCTCTCTGCTTGAGTTTCCTCAACTGTAAAATAGGGATAATAATAGCATATACCACTTAAGCTCATTGTGAGCATCAAATGAGAAAATAGTTATAAAATGTTTAGTACAGTGCCAGACACACAGTAGGAGCTTAATAATTATTTCATTCCCTGCCTCCCCACCCCATTCTTCCACTTCCCACAGAACCCTACTGAAATGGAGGCATAAGATTTTCATAAGGAAATTAAGCAGGAAGTTGTAGGAACTTTCTGACTCTAAGTCATATAGAGACTTAGGAGAGAAACTTTGTTCCTGGTTAGTAGGAAGCTGTGGCTAAAAATCCTTAAAACCTGTGGGCATCTTTCAGCTAAGGGCTGTTTTGTATTTCAAAGAGAATGGAAGCTGCTTTAAGACATGAAAGGCCTATTATAGCCAAGGCTCTAAAAACTGACAAACCTTATGGCTGTTCCCTGGTCTGGTGATGGGGAAGGGCTCTGCCTTTGTAAAAGAGCAGTAGTTTGGGCTTCTGGGCTTTAAACTAAAACAGAGATGACAAAATTGCAGAGCCCACTGTTCCTGTTGTAGGCCTTCTCTGTCCTCCCCATCCCTAAAATCTGCTCAAGCCAGAAAGTAGAAGCAGAGCTCTAGAACCTCATTCTCCTTCAGGGCCAGGCCTAGCAGCAACCTGAAAGGACCACAAGACTGTTGTAGTAGTGACCACATGAGACAATACCTAGCACATGCCAAGCCCAAACACCCAACAGAGACAACATACCTGATGAAGACTGCATACCACTCATGATGAGTAGGGAGGGGGCCTAGCAGAAGCAGTAGAATGACATCATCTAAAGGTATTAGCAGCCTGGCTGCAAAAGTGTACATATATATATATACACACACACACACACACACATACACACACACACAAACACATATATTTATTACACAATGTGGCCCTGGCTTATGGAATAAACGTTTCATTGCTTACTCTGCCATTTCATTAAATGTCTTTGATTTGAATTAATTGCATTCTCTGGTTGACTAATAAAAATAAAAACATTGTTGGGGGGTTGGGTACTGTGGTTTTGAGCAGACAGATGTGTACCTATAGTGTGCCTTGAATTTGGCACGACTCACCAGAGGACCCCCGGAGAGGAAAGGGCTGTATCCCCCTCCCCCCTACATTTGTAATCAAAAGATCTTTGAAGAAAATTTATATTGTTAAATCTTTTGGTGAAATTTGTGATTTTAAAAATTGTTGGTAGTTTTTTTTTAAATTTCCTTAAAAAACAATTGTCATTTTTCTCATATTCCTTAACAAAACTACAAACACTTTTTTCCTTTGGGTCTTTGTAGAAGGATGCAATCATGGAAGAGTCATGAATAGTATTGTTAATAATAAAAGTGGTAATCCCTTAAACTCTTTCGGCTTACTCCCGCGTGAGGCAAAGAGTAAGTGACAATGCCATGATGATTTTTGTTTATATCAATGTCATGACACAATATTGATTAAGTACAAACTCACAATAGAACATCCTTAACCTAAACCAGACAAATTAGAATCAAGCTTTTTAGTGTCTATACAAATAGTTCCATTCTTTAAAAATAAGAATAAAAACAGGTAAAGTCTGGTTTTTTGTTTTTGTTTTTGTTTTTTCTTTATTACAATCTTTGACATTAAAACATTTCACTTTCAGTCGCAACACACTTTTCTTAGGGAGAATTCTTATAGACATGTTACTTTTTTCTGCATCTTGAAAGAAGTGATTATTTTTTTCTATTATATTAGTATACAATTATTAAATTAGGATTGAGGTTTTTCCTTTCTATTCCCTCCTTCAGGGACCAGTCCCTGTAGATCAGTCAGTCAGTCTTTGAAGGACATGGTTGGTAGATGAGATTGCCCAAATCCTCCTGGCATATGCTCTGAGATCTTGGGCAGGACCCTACCCAACTAGAAGACCTTACAAACAGAATGTGATCAAGGTGAATTCTTGCCCATAGGAAGTAAGTCTATGCCCTTGCAGCACTCCCATTGTGGTAACCCCAGCTTACAAAGGAGAAAACCAACCAGAATGGTATAGGTATAGGTAGAGACCGTTCCTTCGTCCAGATTGCTGGTGGCAGCTGAGTCTCATGATCAAGTCACATTCTCAGCAGGTGGAATTGAAGACTTTTAGTCCACCTCTCATTAAAATATGTCCACCTCGTTAATTGTTTGCTAATCGGGGTTGATTTTCACCTGTCATATGTACCTCCTTTTCCAAGAGTATTTAAGCATTCAGCAATCTCCATGGTTTTGTCTTTGCTTACTGAAATCACTGACCATCAATTTATTGATTATCAGGTAGTCTAATTAATAAATTAATTATTAATTGCCCAGACTCTGTCTCAGCTTTTTCATTTATCTCTATCTAAAAGTGGAGCACTAACCAAGTCTTTCTATTAGGGCTCTATTTCTGATGTACCTGGAGAAAGATGTGATATCTGCCAACAAATTAATGATTTAGGTATACTTGAGAGTTGGAATAGTCTTTAAAACCCTACTGAAGGCAAGAACATTGACCAACATCAATCAGGCTTGAATTGTAGGACTTGCAGTTGCTGATTTCATGCAGATACAGGAGTCAATAGTCAATTAACATTTGTTAAGCACCTACTACTAAGATTTGTGCTGAGTGGAGACACAAATATAAAAGGACAGTACCTGCCCTCAAGGAGCTTACAAGGGCAGATGACACACAAAAGGAAGCTGAAAAACAAGGGAGGAGAGGGAAAGAGGAGGTACTTGATAAAGTGGCATAGTTGGGAAGTTCAGAGAATTCCCAAAGTATTCAGACCACATGAGAAATATAGAGGCCTGAGGTGAACTCTTCTTGTTTTTTTTTTAATTTTTTTAACTTTTTTTTCTTTATTTTTAAAATTTTATTTAATTTTATTTTTTTAATTTTTTTTTCCATATGCTTTTGAGTTGAAAATTTTTTCTCCCTTTTTCTCCCCCCCCACCCTCCCCAAGACGGCACACAATCTGACATAGGCTTTACTTTTACATACCCATTAAACATATTTTCACATTAGTGAAGTTGTAAGTAAAAATTAAAACCAATAGGAGGAACCATCAGAAAGATGAAACAAAATTCAACTTAAGGTAAAATTAAGTGAGACCGATTCGACTTCCATAGTTCTTTCTTTGGATGTGGACAGCATTTTCCATCCCGAGGCCTCTGGAGATGTCTTGATCCTCATAATGCTGAGAAGGGTTCAGTTTAACATTCTTAGTCATTGCATAACATGGCTGCTATTGTATACAAAGTCCTCTGGGTTCTGCTCACTTCACTCAGCATCAGACCATATAAGTCTTCCCAGGTTTTTCTGAAGTCAGCCTTGAACTCTCTCTCGTAAAGGAGGTGTTGGAGTAGAAGGGCAGATACCGGCAGATGGGCTAGTAAGTTTGCCTAATAATGAGCTTCCTGGGGCATGGTGGGGAAGTCAGAATTCCAGAGTAGTACAGCCAGGTGAAAGATGAGATGTCTGAGCTGAGCTTCCTCCTTAAGCAGAGATTTTGGAGGTTACTGAAGCCACTGCAGGATTTCTTGGGGATCCCCTTTCTGAAGACCAGTGTCTTTCACCATCCACTAGGCCCAGCTGTTCTTGGGATTCCAAGCTGGAGTCTCAGACTTAGCCATCTGACTTCCTGCCATCTGGCTCCATGTCTAGAATCCCAGGCCAGCTGGAGGATACTGCCTCCCCGTTGTACTAGATTCTTCATTAGATCCTTCCATTCCCCACTAGGTATTGTCTCATGTAGCTCTCCGCTTGCCAACCCAACTCCTTATTCATGCTCATTACCTCCATTTCCTTTCTCCTTAATTTTTTAAATCCCTTTCAAGTTTGCATCAGACGTTGTAGCTCAACTGAAACAGCTCTCTCCAAAGTTGTCAGTGTCAACAGATTTTGGAGATACCCTGTTCCCTAGAACTAAGGCCCAGCAAGCAGGCTGTGTCCTGAGCTCAGCATGACAACGACCCTTTGCATTTAGGACGATGGTATCGCCCTGCAGCACAGTGTATTGCTTGGACCCCGCTCGGAAATGCCGAGGAGTTCGGCTCACCCTATTTCCCAGGGCTGTCCATCACACATTCACAATCCACGTTCCTCTCACTGACAGGCGTGGCACTCCTGTCCCCACCACAGAACTTTGGTTCTGTGCTCCACAGGGTGGCCACGACTCCCAAGATCTGAGACAATGACTGCTCCCATGGGACCCGAGGACACTTGTGTTGTCCCAAGAAATGCTAACCATGTGGGGCAGCTAGGTGGCACAGTGGAAAGAGCGCCGGGCCCTGAAGTCAGGAGGACCTGAGTTCAAACGTGGCCTGAGACCAAACACTTGACACTTACTAGCTGTGTGACCCTGGGCAAGTCACTTAACCCCAACTGCCTTAAAAAAATGCAACCATGAGACCTATCTCAAGATCTAAGCATGATTGTGTTGCAGGCCGGCCCCTTTCATGTATATAAGTGGCTGCAGCCTTAAGCCCTCTTTCTTAGGAGTGGGGCTTCCATTTGCAAATGAATTTCCTCACTCTGAAATGAATTAAACTTCTGTTTATGTCCTGATTCTCCAGCATCTAGCCTGCTCTGTTTGTTTGGCTCCAGCCACCCACGGGTTAGAGGTGGGTTCCAGTCTGGTTGATGCCACTGTTCTCATAATAATGAAATCTAATGCATTTTTCTCAGTTCTTATCCTTCTGGATCTTGTTGCAGCCTTTGACATCGTTGACCAGAGACTCCTATCAAAAATAAAGATAAAAAGTCCCATCTGAGAGAATAGGTATTTTTCTTTTGTTTAGAAACAGCCTCTTCCAGATTTGAAGGAAGAAGAGAGTGAATTGCTTGGAAATGGAAAGCCACACCCCTCCTAGGGAAGCTTCACCCATGGGAAGCGAAAGGGGAGCGACTTCCCTGGATATACTCAGATATTTCATCTAGTTCAGGTGATGAGTGACAGCTTGCTAGCATTACTTGGTGGATGTCACAGACTAATTAGATATCATTCCTCTTCATGCATTCTACATTCTAGCCAAAGTGACCTTTTTGCTATTCCTCACTCATTACTTCATCTTTCATTTTCATGACTTTCCTCCATACCTGGAATGCATTCCTTTCTTTTTTTTTTTTTGTGCTTCTTTGAATCCCTGATTTCATTCAAGATTCAGCTCAAGCTCAACCTTTTGCATGAGGCCTTTCCCACTTCCTCTTCCTCCTTCAACTCCCATTGCTATTGCTTGCCCACCTTCCCCCCCATGCCCAAGTGCTTGGTATCGTCAGAGGTGACTATCTCAATTCATATTCCCATTGCTGAGTTGGGTTCCAAGTCTCCTACCTATCTCATCCTCTCAGGGCTCTAGGGGTACTCATGAAGGCCTCTGAGGGATTATCTTTCTAATGCTATTTAACTCACAAGCTCCGACTGGTGTATTTCCAGCCATGATCATTTAACTAGATAGACTCAATTAATTTTTAAGAGGGAACAGTTGGGACATATTCCCCCCAAAATCTGTGATGCATTCTTCCACCAGTATGTACAGACTCTAGAGGAAAGTGGGCTCAAACTTAAGAGAACAAATGTGGCAAACATATGAGTCACTCGCAGATCCAGGTTTCTGTCTGTTCTTTTCTCCCCTTTGTGGAGTGCTCAAGAAGTTCTCCAAAGATAAGGAGTATAGTGCCTTTGCTGGGTTGTTCATGGCACCATGAATCTAAATCCAACCTGTCTTTGGCTCCCAATGCAAACAACTACATCTGCTGATCCAGAGATGCTGCTACACCCATGGAAAGATGAGAAGTCTAAAATCTCCCAAATCCTTTGAAGCTTGGAAGGTCTTCCTCTGGTCAAAAGGGGAAGGACATTAGAACTAGGCTAACTGTTATACCATGGGTCAGGTCAATGCCAAAGCCAAAGCCAAAGCCAAAGCCAAAACCAAGACTTCTTCTCTGCCAAGAGATTTCTCTTCAGGGGTTTTACTAAAGTACTGCGCTTTCTCCCATCTCCGGAGAAACTTCATTTCTGAATGAGCTTGATATTTTGTAGATGCCCTCAAAGATGTCAACACATTTGCTCAACCGATCTCAACTTGAATTTTGTGCTGCTTCATTCCAGTTTCCAAGGACTTTTCACACTTATTTGAAAACCTATGTTTGGTTGATTTATTGAAACTAAATCTAATAATTGAGATTGATTAATTGTTTTCATTTGGCTAATGTCCCAGGGCCTTTGTATAACTTAAACTTTCCACCCTTACACCTATATATGTACAGATTGTTTTTCCGCATTAGAATGGGAGGCTCTTTGATCACAGAGACACTTGCTTTTGTTTTTATTCTTCCAGCGTGCACCACAGAGCACGACATATTGTAGTTGCATAATAAGTACTTGTTGGTTAAATTATTGATTGAAGTAAAGCTGGTGAAGATCTGCTTCTCCCTGACTGCCAGAGGTTCATTGTGCCTTTTGAAAGTCTTATTTGATTTTAACACATGCAGGAGATAGCTAATCAAAGGAGAGTCTTTAAGGCAGCCTTTTATTGTAATAATTTTTTTTTTTGCAAAAAATAAGAATGGTAGTACCTAGTAGTCTCTGAATCTTTCAGTCGGTTGTATAAAGATTTAGTGTAACATAGAATATTATTTGCAAAAGCCTACCTTTTCCATGGGCAGCTAGGTGGCGCCATAGTACACAAAGCACTGGGCCTGGATTCAGGAAGACTCATCTTCTTGAGTTCAAATCTGGACTCAGACACTTAGTAGCTATGTGACCCTGGGCAAATCACTTAACCCTTTTTGCCACAATTTCTTCATCTGTAATATGGAGAAGGAAATGGCAAACTACTCCAGTATCTTTGCCAAGAAAAACCCAAATGGGTTCATGAAGAGTCAGACATGACCTAAAAACAACTGAACACCTCTTCCATCTTTATACCTTCATCAAAGATTCCCTCAATACATATATAGATTATTCTCATTAAAATTTTGTGGATATGGGAACATAGGGTCAGTAGTTATTGTATTTTTCAGTATGAATAATATATTTTCCCCCAATTGTTTAGCCATTGTCTCTCAGATATTTTAAGGATTTATATATTCTTAATTTGAATGTCTTCTTTCTGTTAGTTATTTCCTAATTATCTTGTGTATAGCTTGTTTGTATACATTTGTTTGCATGTTGTCTCTCCCATTAGATTGTAAGTGTTTTGAGGGCAGGACTGTCTTTCGCCTCTTTTTGTATCTTCAGCATAGCACAGTGCCTGGTGTATAGCAGGTGCTTAATAAATGTTTATTTATTGGTTGGTAGATACTTTAATGCCATCAAAATCACATCATCTCAGCGCAGACCTCCTCTATGCATACCTGCTATCATTCTTCTGCTTTTCCCATCTTTGGTTTATTCAGCCTCAATTTCTACTACTTTGTACAGCTCATTGGTAACCATGATGTTAAGAGTTCAAAAGAGGTGGCTTCATTATCAGTGACAGAAAAAATTATTTCTTTTTTTTTGAAAGTTTTTATTGGAATATTTTACTTGTAAATCATATTTATTACCAAATATTCACCTCTCTCTTTTCTACACAGAGAGCATTCCTTAATTAGGGAAAAAAAAACATTGAGCAAAGTCAACCAACAGTCTGTGACCAATAACATGCAACATTCCACACTATAGTCCCCACCTCTTCAATGACAAGAGGGAGGAACATTTTTTTTGTTTCTTGCCATTGGCCCTTGCTTAGTCATTACAATTATACAATGTTTAGCTTCATTTTATTAATGTTTTCTGTTTACATTTATGCAATCAAAGGTATGTATTGTTTTCCTAGTTTTGCTTATTTCATTTTGCTTTAGTTCATCAGTTTCCCCCTGTTCCTTTGAATTCTTCATATTTACAATTTCTTATTGTACAAAGATATTCTTTTATATCTGTGCACTACAATTTGTTTAGCCATTCCCCATTTGATGAGATGATGATTTGTTTCTAGTTATTTGCTATTACAAAAGTGCTATTAGGAATATTGTATGTTGATGGCCTTTTCTGTCACTGTCCTCTATGGGATATATGCTCCACAGGAGGATCTCTGGGTCAAAGGATATATGGACATTTGTTTTCCAGAATTATGTTACAAATTGTTTTCCAGAATCATTTGATCAATTCACATCTCCATTCAACGGTATATAAAAAATAGTTTGTTTTAGTAATCTTAACAGAGCTTTTCTACTTTTTATCTGTTTGTTTTCCTCCTACCACATTTATACTTAAATGTTTCCTAGATAATTCCAGAGTCTAGTTAACTACAGAGCCGGTGCTTTATTCACTGTGCCACCTTGCTGTCCCAGTAATCTTGTTTTTCCCTTCACTCCTTCTTGCTGCTTTATGAGATAATACAGCTGATAAACACTCACCATTCATTTACAATTGAATTTATATCATAGAGCAATGTTGCCCATGGTTGCCATATCTTTTAGCTTAACTTGGGGATTAAGGGCTGACTGTGGAGGTGATTTCTAGGCTCATTTAGCCTCTGTTATGAATGACTCATTTATACTAGTTAAACTTTCTTAGAAATGGTGATAGTCTGTTTAAATTGCTGGTTTTAAAAATACATTTGTTAATTTTTGGCATCAAAAGCTGTTCTCAGAGGTCAGCTAGAGATACACAAAAATATTGAAATTAGGATGGAATGCCAAACCTTTTTCTGAATATTAGGAATTCTCCTAACTGGGAGCTCTGAGCTATTGTGATTATATTATTAATTTTTCATAGGATATAAACTCCATAAAAAGCATAGGAGGGGACCTCAGGGACCTGATAGCCATGGGAAGGAAAAAAAAATGAAAAAGAAAAATAATTTATAAGTAACAAGAAATAAAGTTTTTATGCTTACATTTTTTTTCCTTTTCAATTCTCATATACAGGATTTAAATAGCTTTGGCCCTGGAAGTAGGGGATGGGATGAAAAGAACCAGACAGCTACTACAATCCTAATTCACTACTGATATATCCCCCCAGAGTGGAGCTTCATTATAAAAAGGAGAATCTTATTCCCCCTAGCCCAGGGAAGGGAAGAGGAGACAATTGGATGGGCTCAGAGGAGTGAATATTCTTTATTAATTCTCTTTTGGCCTCAGCCAGAGACTCACAGCTCAATAGTCAACAAATTTAACTCCTTGTCAGTTTTGTTGTTATTCAGTTATGACCCTGTGGATCATAGCACACCAATACTATCTATAGGGTTTTCTTAGCCAAGAAACTGGAGTGGTTTGCCATTTCCTTCTCCAGTGGATTAAGGCAAACACAGGCTGAATGACTTGTCCAGGGTCACATAGCTAGTAAGTGTCTGAGGCTGGATTTGGACTCAGATCTTCCTGACCTCAGGCCCAATGCTCAATCCACTCAGCAATCTAGCTTCCTCTTTGTCCATTCTACTAAAGTTCTAATACATTTTGCTTAAAGAAACCTTTACTGGCAGAAATAAAATATTGACAAAGGAAGAAGAAAATGTAACAGATGGATGATAGAAATGAAGAAGTTGTATGAGGAAAGCATTTTATTAATTTTTTTTCAAATGGGAAAACAATTGCTAATATTTACATAGACTTTATGTTTGCAAAAAACTTTATATATGTTAACGTATTTGATCTTCACAATCATCCTTTGAGATAGGTACTGTCTTCATTACAGATGAGGAAACTGAGGCACAGAGCAGTTAAGTTAGTTGTCCATGATCACACACAGCTAATATACGTCAGAGAGAGGACTTGAACCTGAGATTTCCTTATTCCCAAATTGGCCCTCCATCCATTGTACCACAATGCCTCTCTGTGTCTCTTTCTTTGTCTCTTTCTCTCTCTGTCTCTGTCTTGTCACAGATTCCTATTCCTTAGTAGCACATAGTTTGTACATGTTCATGTTCTTTTGTCTGTAGAGATGCACACACGTATACACACCTATACATACATAATTAAATGTTACGAGTTTATATTATGATGAATTTGACTTGAAGAAGTGGCATCATTGGGGGCAGTCTAGATGCACTGTAATTCTGATTAATGTTTGGGTAATATTCATTAAGGAAGGCTGCCTAGAGGAATCCATTCCTCACCTAGAACTTGGAAGATGACTCTAGTTCTAGAAGCCAAACTGGTAAAACAATGTGAGAAGCAGCATGATATAACACACAGAAAGAGTATTATTTCTGGAATCAGAGGACCTAGGTTCAAATCTTGCCTCTGTCATTTACTAGCTATGTGTCTTTGGGCAAGCCACTTAAGTTCTCTGAGCCTCATTTTCCTGTTTTATAAAATGAGGGAAGGGGAATGATAACTAGACAAAGACAATGACCACTAAAGCCCCTTGTGGCTTTAAGTCTCTGACCCTACCATAATGAATAAATCCTTGAATACGCACCTAGCTGTATGCCATCTTTCTGGCTTTCTTTTGTTAGGATACAAATCAGAAATGAAGCCTGTGTACAGCAGAATGAAAAGGTCACAGTGAATCTGAGTTGTGGATTTGGCAGAAAAGTGTTCCTAAAATGGGACTGAGACCTTTGAAAGGGCTATCTTTTGGTGATGACAGATGCTTTTCTAGCTTTGTGGTCCAGATTTTCAGTTACCTGGGCTGGTGCTCCCTTTTAATCCTTCCTTCCTTAGGAAACGTGATGAAGGATGCTGATAACCTTTCCTGATGTAGGTGTGTGTAAACAGAGACAGCACAATCTTCTTTGCTGATAATGTTCCATTAAGCTCTAAAGAAGGGCAGTAAAAGTCAGCTACAATAATCCCAAACAAAGAGGAATCTGTGCAGTCTTGACGTCAAGAGGTTCCCTAGTGGCAACTGTCCCCAGGCAAGTGCTGATTGAGAGCCCTGCAGTTGTGAGAAGTTCCTGACGAAGCTACCATCAGCAACAACTTCACCTCAGCTAGGGTGACTCATCCCCAGAGCAGCTGTACAGGGATAAGAGCATTAAATTTTCACTGAGCTCTGATTATGGTGATCTGCAGCTAGGTACAAGGCAATACCGAACCACAGATAGCCACGGTATAGAACTTAATGTGTGGATAGTAGAGGAAATAATACTTATAGTCATAAAATTAAACAATGCTAGTAACCAGAAGGATCTTAGGGATTCCCTAGACCATTTTGAAGTGATTTGCCCAAAATCCCACTAGTGACATATGCAGGATTAGAACGCAAGTCTCTTGACTCATACGTAGTTCACTGTACTCTCCACTGCAGGAGATGTTGTTGTTTGTGGTTAATATGTCTGACTTCATATCAGAAGATGAAGGTTTTATGTCCTTCAGTGGTTGAATGGTTTCAGATTCCTAACTGATCTCCCTTCCTCTGTCTCTTCCTGATGCCAATGTCTTCCCTGTGAGATTAAGTCCACCTTCTCTGTTTATGTGTGCCTATTCGTTCACATTTCTCCTCCATTAGAATGTGAATTCTTTGAGCATCAGGACAGTGGTTTAACCTTTCTTTGTATTCCCAAGGCTTAGTACAGTTTCTAGCACATAGTGAGTACTTAATAAATGCTTACTGACTGATAGAAATTTCTTCCAAATTAATTGTCTTTATACATAGACCTAGTCATGTCTCAAAACCCTCCAAAGACTCACTATTTTCTATTAAATTATGCTTATATTCTTAACCGATTATTGAAGGGCCTCTGTGATTCATTGTTAACATGTATTTCCAACTCCATTCCCCTCTACATGCTCTATATTTCAGTCAAACAGGACTATTTGTCTCTCATAATATTGTTTGGTTGTTGTCCTTCATGGTTGAAGATGACCAAAATAACATCACTATATTGCGGTCAAGGTACAGCGTGTCCAACTGTGGCTGATCAGACTAATGCAAGCTTGGAAGGCTCTACCACAGGTCAGACACAAATAGTCCATGTGAACATTTGGCACAGACATGTCTTTAAATTTATGCACCTCAGTTTTCTTCTGAGCTACTACAATTCTGCTTTGCTCACAAAGCACAGCACTTTCTTTAATGTGGGCATGCCATGCCGGGTGGTCCTGTGCCAGCGTCTCCCATGTCTCACCATCGATTACAAAGTTCTTCAGAGAGATCTTGAGAATGTCCTTGTATCTCTTCTTCTGACCACGTGAGTACTTGCCTTGTGTGCATTTTCCATAAAATAATCTTTTTGGCAAACACACATTTGGCAAACAATGTCACCAGCCCATCAGAGCTGCATTCTCTGCAGTAGAATTTGAACTGCTGTTTGGCTCAAGAAAGGACCTCAGTTTCTAGTATCTTATTTTGCCAGATGATCTTCAGAATCAATCAATCAATCAATCAATTAATTAACAAGCACAAGCACATGAAGATGACCAGTTCCTGATCATCTCCATACCATGTTACCTGTGCTCCAGCCTCCCCCTTCCCTCCATATGGAACTGAAGGTCCATAAAGTGAATTAATTCTCTGACTTGGGAGAATTCATTCACCTTATCCTGTAGTCTCAAACCTACCACACCATCCTTATCATCATTATGTCATGAATCTATGCATATATTCTTCTCTCTCATATCCTCCTGCTTCCCAACTCTAGTTCTGAGGATAGTATTTATACCCACACTACCACCCCTCCATTCCTGGTAAGGACACATCAATCAATAGCCCTATGTCTGCAATCACCATTCACTCTGACTTTCCTGTCCAAAACCCTCTTCCCTAGATACCACTCCCCTATGTGTTGTCTCCCCTTATTAGAATGTAAGCTTCTTAAGTATAGTAACTGTCTTGCTTGCTTGTTAGCAATGTTGCTGGACACATAGTAAACACTAAATAAATGCCTTTTTATTAATTATTCATTAAGCACTTAAATTGTGCTAGGAGCTGAGAATAAAAAGACAAAAATGAAAGTTTTTTCCCTCAGACAAAAAGCAACATACATTCTATCAGAGACAACATATAGGGCATGTGTGTGTGTGTATGTTTGTGTGTATAGTGTCGTAGAAGTGGATGAGACTGTATGTGAGACTAACTTTGACCAGTGAGTATATATGAGATTAACAATGAAGAAGACAGAGAGTAAGGTGAGGAGAAACTTCTTTCTCGTTAGAACTGTCTTTACTATTATTTTTGGAGGAATATTATAAAGATAATTATTTGAAGTGTGAATCTATAGAGACTATTAAGAACAAGGACCTGGGAGAAGCTGAGGAGGATAATTTCCTGTTATGATTGGAGACAAGCTAGAGGTGACAGAAAAACTAGGGAAAGAAGATGGAGAGATATCCTTTTTCTTTATGAAGCTACTGTAATCTAGCTTGTTAAGGAGATAAAAATTATTGTGAAGAGATTATGAAGCAATGAAATGGTGTGGAATTATGTTCTTTGAATTGAAGAGAAGCCATCTTTACTCACAGTAAGAATTTCAGGTAATGCTGGCTATGATTTTCCTCATGACCAAAAGATTTTAAATAATTATACCTATATTTGTTTTATTATTGATTTCACTGTTAATTATTAACTTTTATACATGGCTTGGAGGTTTACAAAGGGCTTTACATGTTTTATTTGATCCTCCCAATAATTATGGAGTTAGGTGCTATTATACCCATTTTACAGATGAGGAAATGTGGCTAACAGAAGTTCTGTGATTTGCTTAGCATCATATATCTAGTAAGTGTCAAGTCAGGATTCAACCTCAGGCATTCCTCATTCCACATCAGCACTATCTCACTATACCATAAAATGTATATTCAGTAACTTTAACATTCAATCTTAGGAAATTAAGGGATTTACCAAATTGATAGATAAACATAGCTGCTAACAACATAACCTGGCTGTGCTTCTGGATTTCATCATTGTTTCCAAAGGCTCATCTTTCTGCAATATAACATCATCTCTGAAACTCATATATCCTCAGTACCCCCTGCTTCTGGGGCCACTCTCTCTCCTATCAAAGAGGGCAGAGGATGGATACTGGAAAACTTACTTTCTAATAAAGGAATGCAAAACATAAGGGGAGATGGAAAGAAAACTATGGGAGAAAAGGATGGAGGGAACCCTTACAAGGTAATTGGCACAGAGGTGGGCCAGACCAGAGGGTTAGCCAGGAGAAAAGTGAGCAACACAGCTGGTGGACTCACCATTCAGAGTAGAGTCATTCTCATTTACTCAAGGCAAGGCAGCTGGTTTGAAGGTAGAGCAGAGCAGAGGGTAAATCAAATAGGAAGAGAGATAAGCACTTCTTGCAGTGCTTATGAAAAACATAAGCAAAAGGAGAATCATGAAGATAATTGCAAGTTATACAACAATATCTGCTTTGGAGGATGGAGAAACAGTAATGATATGAAGAAATTGACAATATTCTATAAAACTAGTCAGTGTATACTTTTACACTCAGTAACTTTAATACGAATGTGAATAGGGAGAGATACCATTCGAAATATACTGAGAAATATGGTTCAGTTTTAAGAAATGAAAGAAGTTAAAGTCTCATCAATTGCTCAGAATCTTCATGCCTATTCATCATGAATACTTCTTTCAAGGTAACTGGAAGGTCCCAAGTACAGTGATCATTGAACAATATTACACACAAAAAAAGGTGAAATTTACTATGATTTAAGAGACAGGAAATGACCAGGCAGTCATGTGGCAATTATATTAGAATCAGCTGTCTGTATCCAATTAGACCATTGGACTAGTTAGAATCAACTATTAATATTGGTGGTCATCATCATCTTCATCATCATAGTCATCACCATTATCATGTCAAGATAGAATTAGGAAAGGAATAGTGAACATGAAGACACTGTGTACAATTGGAACAACTTTATTCTGACCTCTGTCCCTCTGCCCCTCATTCCCATATCCTACCCAGTCCTGTTCCCGAAAAGCTTATCACCAGGAAATTCATCATCACAGAGATTTTACCAGCTTTGGTACTCATACCACATCAGGACCTTCAGCTACCTCTGCCCCACTCTTTGAAGGGGTGGAGTGTGGACCAAAAATTCCTCCCAAAGCCCACATTTAATGAGAATTCAGAAGCTCATGAAGCCAGTGAATTCTTCCTTTCCCACCTGCTGCACTTTTTGGTTTTGACTCCACCATTGTTATGTCCTTGTACTCCTCTCCCATCTCCTCCCCACTTTTCAACTTCCTTCTGTATGTCTTCCCTAGTAGACTATAAGCTCCTTGAGAGCAAGGATTGTCTTTCTTTTTCTTATTCATATCCCTAGTAGGCATTTGACAAATGTTTGTTGACCTTAGTTATTACCATTTCCTGAAAAAAACTTAACCAATATAAAGTCCAAGAGGTGAAGGTGAAGAAGGAGTACCATATAGGCAAGGGTTACAATATTAACTCAGTGTCTAACATAACATAATGGGGCTGCACTGTCTATCAGAAAAGCAAAATCAACACTGGCTTAGGAATTGGATGATTAGAATTCCAGTGCCAGTCAGACCACTTGTTCCATCACCTCAATCCAAGTGTCTTAATCTCTGTTGTCTCTACCTACCAAATGGAATAATTGCTTTCCTGGAATCAATCAGTCAACCAATAAACATTTATTAAATATCTATTATGTGTCAGGCACTGTGCCAAGCACTGGTGATACAGAAAAAAAAAAGAGGCAAAAAATAGTTCTAGCCCTTGAGGAGCTTACAATCTAATGGGGGAGCCAACATTCAGGCCAATATACACAAAGCAAACTGTATATAAGATGAATAGGATATAATTAAAAGAAGGAAGACACTGGAATTAAGAGGGGTTAGGGAAGGCTTCTTATAGAAGGTGGGATTTTAGTTGGGACTTAAAGGAAGGCAGAAAGGTCAGTAGTTAGAGGAGGGAGAGCATTCCAGACATGGGAAAATGAGCAGAGAATGCCCAGAGCCAGGAGATGTAGTGTCTTGTTCCTGGAACAATCTGGAGGCCAGTGCCCCTAGATTGAAAAGTATGTATCATTTTGGGAAATATGGTATAAGAAACTGGGAAGGTAGGAGGGGGTTAGGTTATGGGGAGGGGGTTTGAATGATAAACAGAGCATTTTATATTTGCTCCTGAAGGCAACAGGAAGTCACTGGAGTTTATCATTTTGGGGGTGGGGGGAGAAGGTGACATGATCAGACCTGTGCTTTAGGAAAATCACTTGAGTAGCTGAATGGAGGATGGATTGGAGTGAGGAGAGATCTCAAGTAGGTTGGCCTGTGTGATATAATAGAAAGAGTATCATTTAGAGAGTATGAAATCCTGGATCTTAGCACAAGTTCAATTGCTAACTTGGTACATAACTTGATCTAATTACTTTATTTCTCTGGCCAGGTGAAATGATCTCTAAATTCCTTGCTTGTCAATATTTCTATAATATTCTATTTTCATTACCAAAAATAGTGGAACTGCATCATTTGGACCCAAACACCCTAGTCACTAACATGATATATGAAAAAGGAGAAATATCTTTCAGGAAAATAAAGTCAGGATGACTGTTAGGGGATTGAAATGAATACAGTTTTAAGCATATTTGAATCGATGTGAAAGTCCCTTGGGCTCTTCAAACTTATTTCCCAGTATGAGGAGCAATGGAATGAGCAGGTCTTCAATGGATAATGATCAGGTTCATCTATGGTGGAAGGTCTGGGCCAAGGCTATTAGTGGTGGGACATAGCACTTAGCAGTCCACAAGGGCATGGTCAACATTCAGGTCAGAATCAGATAAAGTGAACAGAGAGCAGACCTGGGTTTGCTGAGGAAGCTGGGACTGGATTTTAATAGCTATAATCGAGTGAAAAGGCAAGCGGGAAGTGGACAAACTGGCTTAGAATCAGATAAGTAGGGAAAATGCTAAAGCTGACAGGAAGAAGACAAGGTCCATCAGCTATGTCAGTATCAGGTAAAAATTCTAAAGTGCTGAGACAGTACCAATTCATTAATGAAACCTGCAGCCAAGCTCAGCAGAGCACTGCTGCAGCATCTCCATAGAAGATTTATATATATGTGTTAAGGTAGCTGAAGGCAAACCAGCTGACCTCACTGCAGCCTGAAAGCATCTTGCTTTTGAGGTCTTAGGCTTTGTTCCTGCATTCCTAGATTTTTATGAGGCAGGTAGATAAGAGAGTCTTAATTTATTTTAGATTTTTAAAAAATATAAACTTAAACATCTAGAAATATGATCATTTCATATAGAAAGAGCAGGGAAGATCATCGTGTATGAAACTATGAATTTATGTTTATATACAGTTTTGTTTTTACGAGTAAATTTCACACGATCATGCCAAAACATCCCTGCTTGTTTGTGTTTCCCTTGGAACATATCTGCTCTTCTGTGTATTTTTTAAAAGGAGCATCATCCTTCTTTTCTTTCTCCTCTTCTTTTTCCCTATCACCACTGCCCTATCCCCCAGTTCCTGCCAACACCTCCTTCTTATAAGCCCTCCATTTTAAAGAAATAAATATAGTTAAGTAAAATAAGTAAATATATTATAGATGTCTAAAATGTCAGTCTTATTCTGTACCTCCTATCCATCACTTCTCTGCCAAGAGGTGGGCAGCATGTCTCATCAGTCTGGCTACAGACTTAAAAAGTCTTTTAAGTCTTGATTGATCAGAGTTCTGAAGGCTTTCAAAGTTGTTTTCCTTTACATTATTATGGTCATTGTGTAAATTGTTCTCTTGATTCAACTCATTTGTCTCTGCATCATTTAATGGAAGTCTTCCCTGGGTTTCTTTGAATACATCCTATTGGTTATTTCTTGTAGTACAGTAATATTCCATTATCTCTGTACGATATAATTTGTTCACTCTTCCCCAATTGATGACCTCTTTATTTCCAATTCTTTGCTGCTACAAAAAGTACAGCTATAAACATTTTTGTGCATAATGGATCCTTTTACCCTCTTTGATTGCTTTGGGGAATATACTAGTACTATAATTAAAAGGAAAAAAAAATCATAGCTACCCTCTTAGTTCAGGACTTCATGGAGTTTTGCCTCCTAAACGGTTTATGTGCCTCAAGTCTTTCTTTACTCCAATACACCCTCTAAGTAGCTGCCAAAGTAATTTCCCATAATGCTTTGAAAGGTTTGTGATCTCATCAATATAGGTACTTCCTCCAAGGATGCAGATTGCTTGCTTTCTCCTATTTTCAGTCCTAAGGTCTCTTATATTAGACAGATACTATCAGAGCACACAAGCTGTCTATTGACTTACTCTCATTGCCCACTTGCTTTTCCAGTCCTATATTTCTCTGATAATATTTTTATCTTGCTGCTCCTACTGAAGCCCACCAAGTCTCTTTCTATTCCCCTTTGGAATGACCCGCAACATTGGTACTTTAAGACTATCTCAGACACAAAGCAGCACCTGAAGAATATTGATGCTTAAGAGAAAGACTTGTTTTAGGGAGAAGTATCTATATTGTTGAACACAATTGCACAAATTTCCAAAAGCAATCCTTTCTCCTTCAATTCTAGGACCAGTTCTTTGTTTATCTTCAGTGACTGGCTAAGATACTGCCCTGTGTGCTATCCATCTAACTCTATATCATAACCTGAACAACATGTATTCTTCATTCACTGCGGGAATAGTTAGGCTAAACCGTTGAGTGATGATATATCTCATTTAGGAAATTCTACAGTGTTCTAGGGCTTAATGCAAAACATAACAACGTCATCCAATCACTCAATCATGAAACATCTATTAAGCATCCACTATGTGTCAGGAACTGTAAGCCCTGGGGATACAAAGAAAGGCAAAAGGCAGTTTCTGTTCTTAAGGAGCTCACAGTCTAATCAGGAGAATAACATGAAAACAACCATATAAAAACAAGACACACACATACACGCATATATATGTATATGTACGTGTGTATATATATATATATATATACACACACACACATATACACATACATTATACACACACACACACACACACACACACACACACACATACACACAGAAAGAGAGAGAGAATTTGGAGATAACCAATGGAGGGAAGGCACTGCAATTAGGGAGAGATCAGAAAAAATTCTTGTAGAAGGTGTGTTTTTAGCTGAGACTTGAAGGAAATCAAGGAGGCTAAGATGATGGTGAGAAGAATGCCAGGCAGTGCACTCAATTCTCAGAGAATCCCACAAATAAGGATCATTTTTGCTGTTCTCACCATCTATAGGGAATCCTTATTTCATTTGAACTTTATGCTGGACATATGGCATGAGGATATCAAATGTCTTTAGTGAGTATGTCTTCCTATTTTCATCCTGGCTGGCATTAGAGAGTGGGATTTGGTTTTTGGCCGTCACGGGGACTGAGACAGGGAAAATAAGAAGGCTTGGAGTATGCTAACCATTGGAGAATAGATTGTGGACTGGAATACTTATTGATCACCTTCTTTCTTTGTGTTGGGAATGGAGTAAAGATGATTTAAAAAAGTTAAAAAATTATAAGCACAGTGCAATTTTGAATTCACTGAAACTTTTAATCAATTAATTGTATGATTACAAAGATGTGGTCTGCTATAGAATATCATTTATACAATTCTTTTGTATGCCTTAGGTGAGGATGCTTTGGAGTCAAAGGACTTGGATTGAAATCCTGTCTGTGTCACCTACTAACTGTATTAAGTTGGGCAATCATTTGCTCTATTTGGGCCTTAATTTTTTCATTTGTAAACTGAAGGAGTTGAACTATATGTCCTCTATTTTCCCTTCTAGGTCTAAATCTATGTTTTCATAACCTTAATACATGTACATAATACATGTATATAAATACAAAGACATAATTTAAAGAGTTCAAGAATACAGAGAAATAACAGAGAGAGACTGGGGGAGAGGTGAGGATGAGAGAGAGAGAGAGAGAGAGAGAGAGAGAGAGAGAGAGAGAGAGAGAGAGAGAGAGAGAGAGAATATGAATGAGAATTCCTGAGCAGTGTGTCTCTTAGAAAAGGATTGCCTATGTGACCTTATGGTTCCATCAAAAGTGGACTAAAGCTATGATGTGGGGGAACAAGAGGTCAGGACCTTGCACTATTGCTATTACAGAGAACTCTTTAGACAGTGCATGGAGTTTACTTGTCTAGCAGCTCCAAAGTGTATTTGCCTTCCAAGGGTGGCTGCAAACCACAGTCTGAATCTGTCTCTGATTAGTTGTGTGACATAGGGCAAGTTATCTAATCACTCTAGGCCTCATTTCCTCATCTCTAAAATCAAAGGATCAGATTAATTGATCCTTAAGGTGCTTTCTAGCATTAAGTCTAGAAAGGACTGTCTAGAACCCTGTGGGAGAAAGGGCTGTCACTGGAATATTAGGGTACTATCTCACTGGTAACCTCCAAGTCCAGCTTCCTTCTGAGGGTAGCTCATGGGCTGCTGTATCTCATGTTTTCTGTACCTGCTCTGTACCTGTTTATGGGCTCCTATGAGTCCTTTACACTTTCTGTATTTTCTATGGTGTTAATAAAAGTTGATCTCCTAATACATATTTATTATATTGAATGGTTGTATGGAAGCTGGAGAGAGCTTGTTACCCATATTTGTGGAAACCCATATATGAGCCTATTCAGAGATCTGCCAGGGTAAACTCTGGGTAGGGGCATATGATTTAAAGGCATAATATGGTATGCTTTAGGAGTAGCTCCCCAATCTCCACCTTCTGCCCCTGGTTCAGAGACTAGAGCTTGGGGTCTTGGTCTATAGGTTATGCTAATATGGAATAGGTGAATCACAAAATTTTTTTCTCTTACAATGTTTTGTTCTATTAATTCGACCAATGACATTAAAAATCATTTTTCGTGCCACCTTTGCATTAATGGTGTTAACTCTTTTTTTTTTAATGGCATTAACTCTTGATGAAGACATAGTCAATGTCTAGATTCAAGCAACAGTGATTGGTAGGTAAGTAGTTTTAGTGAATAAATTCATGCAGGCTTACTAAAATCTGCTGAACTTTTTTTCAGTGGCTTTTAATGCCTTACTTGTTACCATGGTATGCCATAATGAGTACTGACAGGTTAGCCTCAGATGGGTAGGCAAATCACTTGGTTCATACTGGATTGGGTCTGTTCCTTGTTAAACTTCAAAAGGCACAAGTCATGAGCATCAGCATTTACTCAATCTGCTTCCAATTTGTTCACTTCAAGCAAAATCTGGGCTGTAGGTAAAGGGATGATCAAAAATTTCACAGAAGTCTGCCTTCCGAGAAATTTCCTGGCTCAAGCTAAATCAGAAATATACTGAGAACAACTTTTTTTTGTATCTTGAACTTTTCATCAGTATTCACACATAAAGGATGAGAAGTGACTCCTGAGTTGACAGAGAGTCAAGTTGGGCTGTTTCCATTTTTTCACTATAGAGAATAGTACATAGGGTTTGAATTGAAGAACATGGTATTATTAAGAGATTTGAGTTTTTTATTCTGACTTTGTCCTTGACTAGCTGTTTGACATAGGGCAAGTTATTTAATCTCTCTAGGCCTCAGTTTCCTCATTCTTAAAATAAAAGTATTGGATTAATTGATCCTTAAGGTCCTTTCCAGCTTTAAATCTGTGATGCTATGATCCTACTCTGCTAGGCAAACACCACCATAGCATCTCACCCATAGTAGGGGCTTAAGAAAAAAATGAACTAGCTGTGTGATTGGGTGAGTGATTTATAGCTCTAAATTCTCAGTCACTGAATGCCAGTGGTGACCAAGTGACACCTGTCAATGGGAGAAAATAGTCGTTGTCTTAAGATCATCTTTAGAGCTAAAGAAGCCATAAAAAAGACAAGGGGACATGACTTATAGGAGATTGAGTAGTGAGAATAAGAGAAGTTGCTTTGTGGGGACTAACATTAATATGGAATTGTATCCACAGGCAAAACTGTGAATTAGACAAAGTTTCTCTTTAATATCTTATGTCCCTTTTCTTCTCTTTTCCTCTTTTTGATGACACTGCTCTGGTCAAAAGCTCAGTAAGCAGTGTTTACACAGATTCTCAATAAAAATCTGCTGGCAAGAAAGGCTTTGTAAACTCATTCATATTAGGATAGCGTGTTTAGGCTTAAAGAATTGCCTCTTTCAGGTGGCATTTGTACTTTAAGGGTGAATAAACCCTTACATGGATTAATCCACTTGTTTAAAGGGAGAGTTCATTTGGAATGGGCTATGTTAGGAAATAACCCTGATGGAAACTTGTATCAATAAAACTTTAGTTTTAAAGAACTTTGCAGAAATAAGAGGCTAAATGATCAGAGGGGTATATGTCTGGAAAAGAAAGTGGTCATGTGGTGAGAACAATTGAAAACTCACATATTCCACTGGTACTCACAAAATATCAAGGAATTTAGAAGAAGGCATCATTACATTGGTTGGACTTCCTATGGAAGATTTATAGGACTTGGACTGAGGTTTAGATGGCTGCAATCTGCCATGTTGGGTGGAGTATACAGACTGGTGAAATTACAAACTCATCAAAGTATAGTCCACATGCCTTTTCCCCCACTTTTTACATCACTATGATTTCCCATGTTTTCCTTGACTCCCCCTATAGAAGCCTTTCTTGCAACAAAACACATTGGCAAGGTTTAACAAAGTATGTCTCCTGTACCTACAATCTGTCACATCTCTGTCAAGAGACAGAAAGTATGCATTACTTTAGTCCTCTGAAGTCACGATTAATCACTGTATTGATCATATCACTTATCTTTCAATGATGTTTCCCTTTAAATTATTGTGATCACTGTGTATGTAAGTTGTCCTCTCAATTCTTCTTACTTTTCTCTATCAGTTCCTACAAGTCTTTCCCAAGTTTTATGACTGAATTTCCTGTAAAGTGATGAAGTTAGGGATAGGAAATAAACCTGCTACTCTTTTGGTATAAAGAGCTTCCTGGTGAGGAGCCATTCTCTACTAATTCAGGCTGACACATTTCCTGTAGCTTAGAGTCTTAGAGAATAGGATAGAGTGCTGAGGCTTGTCCCATAACTACTTCTGACACATGTTCAGAAGTGGGAGTTCATGGCTTTGAGGGAAGGTCTCTATTCATTATGTTATGCCACTGCAATAAGATTAATGATCATGAAGTGGTAGCACCAGGTTATCCTTTCATGAAGCAGTCCCTCAATGACCCATCCTTAAGTGAATTTCAGCCTTTTCCCTCATATAGAACTTACTGCCTGCACCACTTATTAATATTTGTCACTAATTAAGTTGTATCATTTTAGAAAGTTCAGAAAATATATAAATATGAGCCTATGCAGGGGAAATTAATTAAAAAAGGATAGAACATTCTTAAGAACAAATTCTACAGAAACAATAAAATAATTATAATGAGAAAGAAGAGAACGGATTGTCTACATAGAAGTGTGGGGGATCATTGAGTAGATTCATCAATTTTCCTACCACGCTCAAAGTGATGATGCTGTGGCCTGATATGTCTGATTGAATCAAATCAATCAAAGGCATTCCAATTAGATGTGAAAAGACCTTGATCAATTTAGATGTCTTTGATGATCCATGAAATTGGCTGAGGGACTTGGTCACCATCCCTGGAGCTTATGTATAACCAGTAAGATTGGAGTTGGAGAGAAAGCCACCCCTGAGAAGGAGGTGCTTTGGAAGGAGAAGAGAATCTCCACTTTGATCTCAGCCCCAACATTCTCCCATCCCTCCTTGGCTGGAGGAGGATCTTTGAAAGACATCAGTGTTTTTGTATTTCCCATTTAGTTGCCTCTGTACCCTTTGGAAAAATCACTTCCTCTCTCTTGGCCTCAGTTTCTCCATCTAAAAAGAGAAGAGGTTGTTGCTAAGTTGTTTTTAGTTGTATCTGACTCTCTATGACCCCATTTGGGGTTTTTGGTTTATCATTGCCTTCTCCAGCTCATTTTACAGATGAGGAACTGAAGCAAATAGGATTAAGTGACTTGCCAATGGTCACATAGCTAATAAGTGTCTGAGGTCAGATTTAAACTCTGGAAGATGAGTGTTCTGACTTCAGGCCTGGCACTCTATCCACCGGCCCACCTAGCTGACCAAGCATCCTCACCACTGTACCAAATTGCCTCCCAAGATGGCAAATTGTTCCCAAATTTTTAATTCCTCAAACTGTGGACCAATGAGCTTGACATCAATTTCTAGAACAATTATCAAAAAACAAATTAGTGAACATGATTTGTAAGCAAGGAAGAAGAACAGGCATTTATTAAGAGTCTACTATTTGCTGGGCACTGTGCTAAGCATTTTATAACTATTATCTGATTTGATCTTCACAACAGCCCTGGGAAGTAGGTGCTATTATTCTTCCCATCTTATAGGACAATTGAGAAAACTGGGCCATGCAAAACCTACGTGATTTGCCTGGGCTCATACAGCTAATAAATGTCTAAAGACAGATTTGAACTCAGATTTTCCTGACTCTAGGCCCAGGGCTCTTTTCACTGTGCCACTTAGCTATAAGCACTTAGAAAGGGCATTGATGGTGACAATGAACTAACATGGCTTCATTAAGACTGTATCATGCCAGATTAACCTCCTGGATTTCAAAAAGACATTTAAATCAAGATCCAAAAGCATTTCAAAAGGCTAGAATGAATTGGCTACTGTAAGATCAATCAATCAATAAAAATTCATTGTGCCAGCACTGTGCTAAGGGCTGGAAGGTGAAATTTAATAGAGAATAATGGGGAGTTCTATATATAAATTTATATTATATATATATATATATTCTATGTATTTATTATATATATATTCTGTATAATTTTTTAAAAATCACATTATTATAAGATGAGAGGGATAAGGGCTATTCAGAAGTTCATATGAAAAAGACCTAGATTTTTTTTAGTGGCTAATAAGATTAAAAATGCCAACAGAATAATATACCTATCCAAAAAAACTGATAATATAATCTTAGACCTCATTAAAATAGAAGTCATGTTTCTGGAGCAAAAACGCATAAGGAAATAGATGTCTAAGCTGTTGTTTCTGGTTTAAATGCTTATGCCTTGATATTAATGCTTTCTTTAAGATTTCTTTCTACTCTAGATAGATGGTACTGTCTGTTGGGAGCCCATCGTGAGGAAGAGGAATCAAGAATGCAAGTGTTTTGATACTAAAAATTGACAAAATGTGTTTTGAAATAAAAAACTGGTTCCTCCATCCTCAAAAAAAAAGGTGAAGACAACAGAATAAGGAAAATATATTGAATAAATACAGTGTAAATTTAAAAAGTACAAAACATTTGTACCTAAATGCTATGAAATTATTCTAAGGTATTATCCTGACCCAAAGAAGAGATATCAGACAGTGCCTCACTCTCTTCTTTGCTGAGATGGTTGATTGTGGGTGTGGAACATTAGGGATAACTTGAGACTTTTTCTGTGCGCCAGCTCATTTTATTGAATTCTGGGTTCTTTTTGATCTTTTGGCTGCTTTATCATAAAGGATGGCTCTCTGGGAGGAGAAAAGAAATGAATACCCTGGGAAATATAGAAAATATAAGAACAAAATATATCAACAACATTATACATATATGTATACGAATATATGTGTGTGTGTGTGTATGTATGTGTGTGTATATATATGTATCTGGTGAGGCAGTAGGGGTTAAGTGACTTGCCTAAGGTCACACAGCGAGTAAGTGTCAAGTGTCTGAGGTCAAATTTGAACTCAGGTTCTCTTGACTCCAGGCTGACGCTCTATCCACTGCACCACCTAGCTGACCCAGAGGTGGACAGTTTCTTTTTGTTTGTTTGTTTTGTTTTGTTTTGTTTTTTGAGGCAATTGGGATTAAGTGACTGGCTAAGGGTCACACAGCAACAGCATTATTTTTAAAAAGTAAAAAGCAATTTCTTGTGGTTACTTCATAGAAGCCTCTTCTTCCCATCTAGCCTTCTGGATAAAAAAATTAAGTTTCCATAGAAAAGAATGGAAAAATTATTTGGATTTGGAGATTGTCTTTAAAGATTTCTTTCCCTAAAAACTTCAAATCTAGCCCAGATATTTGCTGTGTGACTCTGGGCAAATCATGTAACCTCCTCTTGCCTCAGTCCTCATCTATAAAATGGGGATGATAATAACATCTACCTCCCGGACTGATGTGAGGATCATATGAAATGATAATTGCAAAATACTTAGCACAGCACCTGGTATGTAGTAAGCACTATATAAATGTTAGCCAAATAATGATGATGATGATAGTAACTGTTAGCATTATCTGTTGTCTCAGCATTCATAATGTCTCATGGACAGGGGAAAAAAGAGTGGGAAATGTCTGGATCTGCTTTAAAGAATGAAAGGATAGGTACCATCCTCTCCCATTAAGCCTCTGTTCTTCCCTTAGTGGCTTACTCTGCTATAACATAGCTTCCTGATAGGACTCTCAGCAGGGTGAAGATGCCAGAATCCTACCTTTCTTTCTCTGGCTTTTGTAGATTCTCTGCTCAGGAGTTTTATGTTCACAATCACTTAACTTCTGACTCTTATCCGAGTTGATGTTCAACATGCAGGCAATTCATTTTTGTATTTTGATTGGTTACGGTCAAACTGTGGCAAATCTAGGCCTTCATATTTCATCTCTAAAGGATCAGAGAAATGTCGCTGATGCTTTACAGAACTGGATAAAAAAAAATTCCAGCTGCTTCCTTCCTGGACGCCCTCTGCCCCACATGCTTTGGGTTCCATCCAACACCACCTAGCTGGATCACAAGCTTCAGTCTTCATATGCCAAGAGCGAGAACAAGATAAGCTGCAGCCTAAATTGGAAACTCAACTTAGGAAGCTTGAGGCTCAATATAAAAGCTCTGAGATTCCTGTACATATGCTAAATTACTTACAGTTAGGCCCTGGCTTTCTGAACTGGCACATGAACAGACAGGATCCCACTGTCCCTTAGGGCACAAGGGAAATTTTATAGAGTGGAAAACAAAGCACATAAATTAGGAGCCCTCCTGAATCTGGCAATTAGAGGGTGAGCAATCCATACCAGCCATTCCAGGGAGAAAGAGAAGTAGGGAATGATTTCTGCCTTCCTTCATCTTGGTGGGCCAATCACCCCAGTCACCAAGAAGGAAGATACGCTGCTAAGTTACTGTGTGTGTGTGTGTGTGTGAGAGAGAGGGAGAGAGAGAGAGAGAGAAGAGAGAGAGAGAGAGAGAGAGAGACAGAGAGAGAGAAGAGAGAGAGAGACAGAGACAGAGAGAGACAGAGACAGATGCATGTATGGACACTATTCTCTCTTCAATTTTGTATGACACTCCAGTCCATGGAATGTTCCCTTGAGTAGGACAGTGGCTGAGAGAGTCATAGGACTTAAGCTTGAATGACATTTTTCTCTGGCAGTCTGTATTTTAATCAGTCGAGCAGCAAATGCTTCTAGTCAACATCAGATTCTTCTCTCCCATCCTTTCTCCCTGAGAAGTTGCCAACTATTGCCCAGCATTGCTGACTAATTAGGACAGTAAAAAGATGTAAAAAACAACAACATGTTTTTAGCCAAGTGTCTATAGCAGGGTGGGAAGACATTCTCCTCAGAGTCATTTGTTTTTATTTAGAAAGGCTTCTGACCTAGAGACATTTCCAAAAGAAAAAATACAAAACAAAACAAAACATTGAGAACATTTGCAGATCCTTTGAAATGTGTTAGGCCTACCTGTAAAAGATATACAGCCCAGCTATATTGTTCTCATGAAATCACCTTTGCCTTCTGAATGCGTCTAGCTAGCTCTTATATTTGTTTTCTTTTTAAAAAATTTAATCAGTGTCTTTTGGCTTGACATCACTTTTATTTCTGAATAGATCCCTCAGTTTCCCTTATCCAACATTCATTCCTTTAATCTATCAGGCCAGGAGAATTTATGTAGTTCTCACTATGTTCCAGGTACTCTACCAGGCTCTGGAAATAGAAAGACAGACAATAAAAACAGTCCTTATTCCCAAGAGTTTACATTCTAGCAGGGGAAACAAAGTAAGCACACAAGTACACACAGAAAAATATAAATATAAAAGAGATACATACATATATATATATATATATGTATATATAAAAACTACATTGTATATATGTATATATACGTATATATGTATGTATACATATATATGTATATATACACATATGTATATATACATATGTGTATATATACATATATAATATGTTATACACATACACATACATACACACATATATGCGAGGTAGTTTAAGACAGTGAGCACTAGCAGGTGTGTGGGAGGAATCAAGAAGGTCACATAGAACAAGGGTTCTTAGCCTGGGCTCCATAAACTTGTGGTGTTTTTTTTTTTAATATTTTAATAATTTCCATTTGGTCGGCTTCCTTTGTAATCCAGTGTTTTATTTTATTTACTTAAAGACATTCTTCTGAGAAGGGGTTCAGAGGCTTCACCAGACTGCCAAAGGGGTCTGTGACATCCCCCCACTAAAAGGATTAAGAATTACTTCTATAGAAGGGGATTCTTGACATGAATCTTGCAAGTAGGAAGGGATTCTGGGAAGTATCTGGAAGAAGGAAATACATTCTAAGTGTGGAGATAGATGGTAAAAAGCTATGAGATATTTTTAAGTTTTCCTTGACAGTGCAAAGCTATTAGAGAGGATTTTTTTACTTTTCTTTTATAAGAAAACTGTTCATAAGGAGGTTTGAGAAGTTTTTGCGAGCTCTCTGGTTATAACTTGGTTATGTGCCATAGGTAGTGACCAGTACACCCTGTAACAGACAGTTGCCGACTTCTGCAATACACTGTGTTCTTCTGGTGTCAGTGATGAGTTTCCTGTCAGTGCAGAGGCAATTAGATAGCATAGTGGATAGAGCACCGGGCTTGGTGTCGGGAAAACCTAAGTCATCCAGCCTCTAATATTTACTGTGTGTTCCTGCGCAAATTACTTAACTTCTATAAGCCTCAAATTCCCAAACTGTGAAAGGAAGATAATAATAACACCTACCTTGCAAGGCTGTTGTGAGGATCACACAAGACATTATCTGTAAAACCCTTAGCACAATGCTTGGCACATAGTAAGTCCTTAATTGATATGCTTTATTGCTCCAATAAACATTTATTGAGCACTTACTATGTGGCAGGTATTATGCCAAAATGGTCTTTGCCCTCAAGGAGCTCACAATCTGATGGTTAATGGATGTTGCGTTTTTTTTGTAAATGCATGCTCTACACCTATTGGGTAACTGTAATGATTTCATATTCTCTGTTTTTCCTAGGATCATAGTTCATAGGAACATAGATTTAAAGCTAGGAAGGACCTTTTAGTCTTTTCAGTCACATCTGGCTCTCCATGAGCACACTTGGGGGTTTTCTTGGCAAAGATACTGAAGTGCTTTGCCATTTCCTTCTCCAGTTCATTTTACAGATGAGGAAACTTAGGCAAACAGGGTGAAGTGACTTGCCCAGTGTTACACAGCTAGTGTCTGAGGCCAGATTTGAACTGAGGTCTTCCCGACTCAGGGTCTGGCACTCTAACCCCCATGCCACTTAGCTTCCCTAGGAAGGGACCCTAGTAGACATTGATTTCATCCTCCTCCTTTTACAGACAAATAACTGAGACCCAGAAAAGTTATGTGACCTGATCAAGGTCAAGTAGACAACAAATGGTAGAGCTCAGATTTGAGTGCACATCCTCTGACTCCTATGCCAGCACTCTTTCCACTGTACTATACTCCTCTCATGGTTAACAATCTTCAACCAATTTCTTAGAATCTTTTTTTTTCCAGTTGAGTCAGGTTTTATTATTTGGTCTATAGCAGAAAGACTATTTAGTCAGGTTTTGTTATTCAGTCTGCAGAAGAATGGTAGGGGCAAATGCTACATTTCAATAACCAGGTTTTTTTGTTTTCCTTTACAGAAGAAGGTAAAAGATATAATTTCCTTGGTATCCAATTCCTCTTCTGTAAAATGAGGGAGTTGAGCCAGATTTTCTCCTCAGGTTTTTCCCAGTTCCAATATTCTTTTAACAATGAAATGGGGGCAGCTAGGTAGAGTACTACGCCTGGAGTCAGGAGGACTCGGGTTCAAATCAGCCTCAGACACTTACTGCTAGATGTGCGGTCCTAGGGAAGTCACTCAACCCCAATTGCCTCCAAAAAGAGAAAAAAAGAAAAACATCATTTTCTCAAGGTCATACAGGTAATTAGTTAGTGGCAGAGCCAGCCTTAGAAGTCAGGTACTCTGATTTGCCTGGCAGTGCTCCTTCCCAAGGCAGCAGGCAGCATCATCCTTTAACACAGCTGTAATATTCTGAAACATATTTCCAAGAATCCAATACATGACTCCCTTGTTCTACAACTGTGACTACCTTGTCCCAAGTAACTCTTCTTTCCTGAATTGGAAGAAGACTTTGGCTAATTAGCTGAGGCAGCCATGTTGCCTGTTTAGTGCATCCTGAAAGAACTTATTTGGATCAATTCAAACCCTACTCTTGCAGGCCTTTCAAAATTCCCTGGCTTTCTCTTAGACAGTCTTAATGAATAGAAACTGTTGCATGGGAGAAAATTCAGTTGGGGATGGGGAGTATAGGACAGGCCCACAGCTGGTGCAGTTTCCTCAGAGTGAGGACATGCCTGTTTGCCATACTATGTAAATGAAGCACTCAGCCAAGGAAAACAGATGCCTTAGGGTAGAAGCATACATTCTTTGGAAAGAAAAATGCCTCAACCATATTGAAATCCTGAGACAAAACCCTATTCATTCCTAGTTACTTTCTTACCTTTCTCCCTGCTTCTCATTTGGGGAGGGGAACCTATAGACATCATTGCAGGCCCCTGTAGAGAGTCTGCAGTGCTCTAAATTCTGCTCTTTTAGCACTGGCAGGAAGATTACATCCTCTTCATTGTCTTCTCATTGATTTGTTTCTCAGAAGCAGATGAAGGTGTTTCTTTTCATGCTTCTATTGAGTCTTGTATTTGAAAGTCAAATTTTCTATTCAACTCTGGTCTTTTCATCAAGAATGCTTGAAAAGTTCTCTATTTCACTGAATGTCCATTTTTCTCCAGAAGGATTATATTCAGTTTTGCTAGGTAGGTGATTCTTGGTTGTAATCCTATCTCCTTTGACCCCCAGAGTATTATATGCCAATGCAGAATATTGTCCTTAATGTAGAAGCTGCTAAATCTTGTGTTAGCCTGATTGTGTTTTCACAAATCTTGAACTGTTTCTTTCTGGCTGCTTGTAATATTTTCTCCTTGACCTGGGAACTCTGGAATTTGGCTATAATATTCCTAGGAGTTTTCTTTTGGAGATCTCTTTCAAGAGGTGAAATGAAGATCAAGCTTAGGGAAGATAGGATAGGTAACATAGAAGTACAATTAACTAAAATTCAAGCAGCATTTAGGGATTTATACAAGTAGGAGAAAGAAAAGCAATCTGTGGGACCAAGGAAGTAGGATATGGTCAGCATTGAGAAGAATGGAAAACAGTTATTAAAAATGTACTCATGGGAGAGCTGGGGTTCAGAATCAAGAAATTTACCAAATTTAGCAAATCATTGGTAGAGTTTACTAAATCATTGGAAAAACTGGGGATACTAGGCAGAAAACTTGGGTATTGGGGATAAGAACTGAGTCATTCCCTAGAAATTGGTCTAGATGGTATCCATTGATACATCCACTCACTCATTAATTCAAAAAGCATTTACTAAGTGTCTACTTTTAATAAATAAATAAGATACTGTGCCGGCAGGAATTTTAAACCTGGGATCTATGGATTTTTAAAAGGAATATTTTTTATAAATGCTACCTTTGTGGGGTGTATGGAGTGTTCAGGGAGGACTAGCCCTCCTGGTATGAGGGCTTGCTGAGCCCTCTTCAGGGCTGCTCATCCACCTTTGGTGTCCACCTTCACCCAACTCTCACCTGTGGCTCCAAGAAGTATAGCATGTGCGGTGGCCACACCTCAGTAAAACCAACTTGACAAACAGGCTAAACTAGGTTGAGGGTAATCAATAAGACTCAAACCTAACAGTGAGTTAATGGGGTATCTACCCTAAGCATATGAAGACCCCCCCCCAACCTTGGAATGAATGTATGAGAACAACTTGTTCCAATAGCCATGAAGACAGTTGAAGCAGGTGCTGCTGAGTGCTTAGAGCTTTGGACAGACATCAAGATGCTAAGGTCATTCACTGCATCCTGGGCCATCACCAGTTGCCTTGACTTTTGTCTTGTCACTGACTCTGGGAGACAGAATGAGGCTGACCACTTTGTGCAACTCTGCCTCATTTAAATCCAGTCCATCGCAAGTCAAGACATCACCCATCATCCACTATTTTGTGCCAACATTGTGATGTCATTGGTCCTCTTCAAAAATGAAAGATGAACAACAACAATGATCCTATATATTCTTTTATGCTTGCTTGCATTCTATTGGCAGAAATTTAGCCACTTGGAGACACTTAGTGTGCCAGGTAAGGAATTCAGTCACAAGGCGATTCAAATTAAGGTGAGGAACTTGCTCATTGGATACCAAGACCAGAAATGTATCAGCAGCAAAACTAACTTGGTTCTGGGCCATATAGCAACTCACATAGGGCTTCTTAGATCCTCCCTATTGAGGGCCAAGATTAATCCCAGCATTTAGAGCTATCTGAGGAGTTAGTTGCCTCAGGTGCCAGAGCTAAATGTATGGGGGAGGGGAAAGGTTATCATAGGCATATCATGAAAAGGCAGGTTATCATAGGCAGCTAGGTAGCACAGTGGCCACAGCAAGGAACCTGGAATCTGGAACCCTTAATCTACCCTCAGACACTAGCTGTGTGACCCTGGGCAAGTCATCTAACATTTCTCAGTTTCCATTTCCTGATCTGTAAAATGAAGAAAATAATAGCAGCTACCTCTCAAGGTTGTTATGAGGACTAAATGGGATAATATTTGTAAAGTGCTTTGCAAACCACAAAGTGCTACATAAATGCTAGTGACAGTTATTATCTTAATTTTTAGCTTTCTTTCCTAGATTGTTGGTATTTGTGTTTTTCTACCAGTACATATTAATCTCCTTGCTTTGGTCTTCTAGCTCCATGAGCTTGTTCTATCTGCCAAACTTTAGATTAATTTAACTTCTTGTTATGGACTGCCCCTGTCTACCCAGAATGATTGCCATTTGGTCCTTACTGTGACCTAGGGAAACTCCAACATCTACAAAAATACTGATGTTAGCAAGTAGTTATCAGTTTAAGAGGTCCAGTAAAACCAGAACAAATCAATGTTTCATGTGTTTCTCTCACTTCCTGTATATGACTTCATAAACTCAGGGGAAGGGAGAAATGGTGGGGAAAGAGGAAGACAGCTCTACTAAAGTCTTGTTTGACTTGGCCAAGATGTTCAACAGTCCCTCATAAGTAAACACTAATGTTGCTGGGCCTAAGCTACCAAAACAGTCAACAGACAGAAGTTCTCATCCATATTTAAGTAACAGTCCTACGCCTGTCAAGTTAGGCAGCCATCCCTAATTCATAAATCCTCTTCCATAAGGATTGCAAAATGTGGCTTATTTTCTGACAGCCATAAAGGCTGCTAATGAATCAGATGCTGAGTGACTCAGCATAGCTTCAAGCGGGAGAGAGCTAATCCTCCCCCTGAACTCCTGTCCTCCATGCCCAGCTTTAGAGGGATGAGAGGATATCTTCATTTGCAAATTCCTTCCCTTTCAGTCTCTCTTGCCAAGAACAAATGACCTAATACATCTTTGTACGGCTTTCCATTCTCAAAAAGCCCAAAGTGCATTACCATCTATTATGGAATCAAGAACAAATCACAAGTTTTTGGTGTGATGTTTTCCCCACTTCAGAAGGAATATTTGGCTATGAGAGGTGAGATTTTATTTTATTTTTACTGGGATCCCAGGCTACCACCCAGTAACTGGCCATGTCTAAACCATGCTGCCTCTATCCTGGCTGTCCTCCTCATCTGTTCCCCACTGAAAGCTGTACTCTGCCCCTGGGACCCTCGGCTCTGAGAGGGGGGGCTCTGCCTTATCTTTTCCTTGTCTAGGCCATTTCCAGGCCAGGTCTCCCCTCTCAGAGTTCTCCCCACTTTCCACTTACCCCCTTCCAAATCTATGTGTAGTTTTTTTTTCCCATTAGAATAGTTCCATGGAGGCAGGAGCTATCTTGTTTGCTTGTATCCTCAGTGCTTAGCACACTGCATGTCCTGTAGTAAGAACTATATACATACATATGTAAATACACACACAGTGATTGGCATGTAGTTCACACTTAATAAATGCTGACTGACTGGTTATTTGTTTGAAATACTTTGCACTGCTGGGTGAAGTCCAAGTTTTCTGGGCAGTACATAAAACTGAAGTACCACAATCCTGTATGTTTCCCTGGGGTGAAGAAGAGACTTACCAAAACACTGGGGAACAGTCTCTCTAGCATTCTCAGTTTCATTTTCCTTTCAAGAGGAATCAAAACTCTTTGAACAGTTCTGTAGAAAAGGACTACACAAGTTCTAGAGTGAAAACAGGACTCACCAGAGAGGGAAGAGAAATGTAATGATTGTTTGTGGGCTACTGCGAATTTTAAAAATTGTTCTACATTTTCTGTGGAGCAAAATAAATTTTGTTTTATACTTAACATGCATTGTTACCATGCATGCTTGCATAGGAACTATGGTCCTTTTGACCACATCTGTGAAAATCTAGGCATGAGCTTTTTTTTTTTCTGATATTCTCAAAGAAACTTGGAATGGGGGTAAAGATACCAAAGAGGCATGATTTTGGGAGAAAAAAACCCCAAAGCTGGACCCATTCTATGTAAGCTGAGAGCTTAGAATTCAAGGAGATAGAGCACATATTTATTGTCTATTCTACTTGTTTAGTGCTTAACCTACACTGCCTATTATTTTATCTAGCTTTTTTACATATATATCCAATCCTACAAGATAGTATGGCTTCTTGAGGGAAAAGGAATTGTGCCTTATACTTCTTCGTATTCACAGTCTTACCTATATACATATATATAACATATATATACACACACATATAGATAGATAGATATAGATATAGATAGATAGATATAGATATAGATATAGATATAGATATAGATATAGATATAGATATAGATATAGATATAGATATAGATATAGATATAGATATAGATATAGATATAGATGTAGATATATAGATGTAGATATATAGATGTAGATGTAGATGTAGATGTAGATGTAGATGTAGATGTAGATGTAGATGTAGATGTAGATGTAGATGTAGATGTAGATGTAGATGTAGATGTAGATGTAGATGTAGATGTAGATGTAGATATAGATATAGATATAGATATAGATATAGATATAGATATAGATATAGATATAGTAGCCACTCAAAAATGTCAGTAGCTGCTGCTGCTGCCGCCAGTGATAAATGATACGATATACGTAGTAACCTTATAAAGCTCTTCAACATATGCTGACCATATGCTCCTTGAGGGCAAGGCTATGTACTTCTATATCCTCCATAGCACTAGCATGGGGCTATTGAATTGCAATAGGAATAACAGTGACTGTTAAACATTGAGAACACTTTCACATCATGCAATTGATCAACTAAAATATATTCCTCACTGTGCTAGACTGCCTATAAGGAGCATATAGTGTAGTAGAATGGGAAAACTAGCAAAGAAAACTATGCAAACCTGCTTATAGTTAAGTTCTATAGATATGAATGAATGAATGAATGAATGAATGAATGAATGAAAAAGCACTTTTCAAGTGCTTACTGTAGGCCAAGCATAGTGTGTGCTAAATAGTAGGTATTCAAATACAGAGAGACTGTACCTCCCCTGAATGAATTTATATTGGAATAAAGGAAGACACACATCACAAATAGGAAAGTAAGCTTTTGTCTAGCACAGGGGTGGGGAACCTGTGGCCTCGAGGCCATATACGACCTCCAAGTTTGGGTTCAGTCAAAGGGCTGCACTTGAGGACTTAAAGGGCCACATGTGGCCTCAAGGCCACAGGTTCCCCATTCTGGTATCACAGGCATTGTGAGTTGAAGTATATGTCAGTTATAAACTTACATATTGATTCAGTTGCTTTGCTTGAAGTCAGAAATGGAAAGGGAAGAGATGATACCCACAGGCAGTAGAAAGACAGCAAAATGGCCTAAGTGGGTAGTTATTATAGGACTTGAAGCTTAAGCATAATTGGTGGCCTGGGCCAGCTAGATAGAGTGGGCTAAGTGGGCTAGTTTGCAAGCAGTCAGTCACCAATCAAAATGGCTGGACGCCTGCTCAAATGGAATTCAGATATGAGTGGCTTAACTTCCCCAAAGACTACAACCATGGATTCTGGAGATTCAGAATACAGAAGTCCAGCTTCGTTGTGTAGGATGCTAGTCCAAGTAAGGAAAAGTGGAGAAGTTATGGGAGACAGAGGGCAAGATGACATGGGTGGATTGCTGTATGGAATGTGAGGGCAAAGTTCATTATAATTTTGTAGGAGTTCAGAGGAGAGAGCTATTATTGAAAATTAAAGAACTCATAGAATTTAGAGCTAAGAAGGGCCTTACAGAACTAGTAGCCCAACTCCTTTATTTTACAAAAGGGGGAACTGACACTCAAGAAGGTTAAGTGACTAGACAAAGACCACCTAGCAGAAATTCAAATTCTAGGCCTTCTGACTCCAAGTTCATTAGTCCTTACATTGTGCCATGCAAGGCCTTATAGAATTAGTAGTATTTGAGCTGGAATTTGAAAGCTGGTCAAAATTTAGATAAGGGGAGGAAATGAGGCATTCTTAATAAGGAAAATGACAGAAGGAGGGATGAGCAAAGCATGTTAATGGGATAACGAGGAAACTTGGCCTGATTAGAATGGCAACTGAGTATTGGGAGAAGTGAGATAGGGAGGCTGCAAAGGTAGGCTGGAACTGGATTTTGGATGACTCAAAAATCAGGCAGAAAAATTTAGATTTGATATAGCAGGAAATAGGAAACAACAAGCAGAGGAGTCACATGATAAAAGTATTTTAAGAAGATTAATTGGCCATCAGGATGCAGGTTGAATTGGGTAGGGTCAGACAGCCTCATCAGGGAAGTCAGTTCTGGCTACTACAATAATTAAGATGTGAGATGATGAGTATGAGGATCAGGGTGGGATCAGAGAAAAAAGGCACTGAGACTAGAAAAAAATTTCAAGGAAAGACATATGGGACTTAATGAATGACTAGGAGAAGAACAAATAAAAGAAGACTTCAAGATTCCCATTTGCTTTAAAAATAAACATATATGAGAGGAAGCATAACGTAATAGAAAAAATGATGGACCTGGAATCAAGAGCTACTGGTTTGAATCTTGCCTCTGATACTAGTTGTGTGACTATGGACAAGTCATTTAATCACTCTGGGCCTCAATTCTCTCATATGAAGATTGGTGATAAATACCTGCAGACTTACCTCATAATGCATATTATTTACTACATAAAAGCCAGTTATTGTTATTATACAGCTAAGTCTCCACTAACAGGAATAATAACTCAACTGAAGTGATAGTATTATTCAAATTCAGAATACAAATTTTCATTGGACTGGAACCAATTACCATATTTTAATATTATAACTATAACTTTGCATAGTACACATTCAAATACATGTGACCACTTCAAGGGGAAATCATTATTCACACTAATCAGAACCTACCTGTATTCTCCATAATAGCTTCCACAGAAACTTGCATAGTAATGTATGTTTAGTAAACATAATATAAAAGGCAAATTAAAACTATTGGATACCTATGGGAATTTGTTCTCATTTAAATTTTAGTCTTTTGGAAGCATATATTTTTAAGCCTTTGCAATTCATTTGGAGGGACTTAGGAAAAGTGTGGTTCCCTCCAGTGGGACAAAAAGGGATCCAGAAAGTGAGTCATCACTTGACCTCTATGTTCTGCTTTAACTGATTGCTGAAATAAATGTTCCACTGAGGATTTCTTCACTTCCTGGCAGGGTTCATGGTTGGGGAAGTAGGATAGAAATTAGGGATCCCTTCCAAGAACACTAATAAGTAAGGAAGACCAGGTGCATCCCATGAAAAGAATTGCCTCACATAGGACTATGACACACACCATGGTTCCTTTCTGTGGGATGGGAAGAAAGGGAGTCATTGACAAAAGGAGGTGGATTTTAGCCTCCTCAATTGGAAACAGATTAAAAACAGAAAATTGGGAAATGGCTCCTCTTCTCTTAGTTTGTAAGATAATGGTTTACTTTATCATCTTCACGATGGTCTTCACAGGTTGTTGTTGTTGTTATATCTCTTGTTTTGTCAACGTGTTGTTGTGGTGGGCTTTTTTAAATTAAACACTGCATCTAATGTATAGGACTCCATAGCTCAAAATAACTGTGACCTGATGTCACAGTATACAAATAAATCCTGGATTTGTATGGCTCTTTTTCCAGAGAAACTCAAGGCACTGGACAATTGCCCCTTAATCCTCGTGGGGTTTTGATGTAGTTATAAAATGGTGCTCCAGACCAAATTAAAGTGATCTTGTAAATAGTTCTTTACAAAGTCTTTCTTAGTACCATATCAAATTTCTATTTCCTTAAATAACCACACATATTCAGTTATACTCCAAAACTTCACTGGGTAATGGAGTCAATCCTAGGTTCACAGCACAAACTTGGCTAGCGGCTACCAAACCGGAAAGACTTCAGTGCAGGTCTGAAGGTAGAATATGTCTGCCATCAGAGACTAGCCTATCTATCAGGAGGCTCATCTTTAGTTGGCTTCAGGATGACGTTTTGTTTTCTTGCCGTAGGAATTCAGGAAGATTATCTCTAAGGTCTAAAAGAGTCATAACATGTGCTAACAGAGGAAGGAACTCCATGGACTAAATCATGAATCCCTGAAATTAAAGTATATACAGACTCTATGTACCATAAAAGACACCAAATTATGGCCCCAAACACAACAAAAATAAATACAAAGAGCAGTCTGGTACAGTGGCAAGTGTACAGGAGATCTAGGGTCAAAAGCACTGGGTTTGGCTCCCAGCTCTGACGTGAGCTACGTGACGTGGAATAGTTAGGCTTTCCAAACCTCATTTCACTCATCTATAAAATGGGAAAAATAATACTTTCCCTGCCTCTCTCATAGGCCATGGTGAGGAAATTACTTTATAAACTTTAAAGTGCTATAAAAACATGAGATGCTGTTAAATAATTCTAAAATCATTTCATTTGCCACCTCTTTCTCATACTTTGCTGAGATGCTCACTTAAACAGTCTATTTCTGATTGCTCTTCTCTCTGCGTATGGAGAAATTCTTCAGTATTTTAATGCTTATGTACTACATGAAATCAGCCCAGTAGGAATAGGAAACACTCACACTTGAAATTATGAAGACATAAAGAAAGAAATAATTCTGATAAGGAGCAAAAGAAGATACCTAAGAGACTGGCATGGCCACACAAGGAACTCACCAACTACCTTAAATTTTAACAAAAGTCAGGAATACTTGGACTTAAGTCCCCCACCAATACCGGCTATGTAGCTGTGGTGAGTCACTTAATCTTTTAATGACAGATTCTAAGACTATAAGATGCACAACTGGAGAAGATCCTCTTTGATTGAGTGCTTCCTCTGAGAGTTCACTGTGATAATGAAATCATAGATCACGAGTCAGAACACCAAGTAATGAATAAAAGAGTAGGTTAAGAGATAGGATCACTGCTAGGGACAGATAGAGCAATGATCACTGAAAACACGGGGAAGACATTGCTGCTTGATACTTACTGTGAAATATTTTCTCTGCCAAGGATGATGATCTTTGAGTTATAAAGGACAGAAAAAGCATGGATTCTTTACTTTACGAAATGAACTTTGCCCTCACATTCCATACATGATTTTAGAACAATTGAAATATGAACCAGAGGAGCAGCCAACTCACACAGTGGATAGAGTACCGGCCCTGGAGTACAAAGACCTGAGTTTAAATCTTGCCTCAGACACTTGACACTTATTAGCTGTGTGACCTTGGGCAAGTCACTTAACCCCAATTGCCTCGACAAAACAAACAAACAAACAGAAAAACATGAACCAGATATTAATAAAAAGTACACAACGACATGATTAGAGTATCCAGTGGTCCTTGGTGAGTTCAAGTCACTTAGTCTAGATGAAATATACCCTACAGTACTAAGAGATGTAGGCAGATGTAAGGGATTTTTATTAAAAATAAGTTTTTATTGGTGTCTTTTTATAGTATTTTATCTTTTTCTAATTACATGTAAAGACAATTCTTAACATTCATTTTTTATAAAATTTTGAGTTCTATTTTATCCCTCCCTTCCTCCTCTCCCCCATCCCTAAGACAGTAAGCAATTTGAATAGGTTATATGTGTACAATCATATAAAACCTATTTCCATATTAGTCATGCTGTGAAAGAAGAGACAGTTTGCAAAACAATTATAGTTTGCAAAAAGTAAAAAAAAACATGAAAAAAGTGAAAATAGTATGCTTCAATCTGCATTCAGACTCCATCAGATAGCATTTTCCATCATGAGTCTTTTGAAATTGTATTAGATCATTGTATTACTGAGAAAAGCTAAGTCACTCATACTTAATCATTGCACAGTGTTGCTGTTCCTGTGCACAGTGTTCTCCAGATTCTGCTCATTTTAGTTTGCATCAGTTCATGTAAGTCTTCCTGGGTTTTTCTGAAAACTTCCTGCTCATCAGTTTTTATAGAAAAATAATATTCCATTACATTCATACACCACAACTTATTCAGCCATTCCCCAATTGATGGGCATCTCTTCAATTTCTGATTCTTTGGCACCACAAAAAGTTGCTATAAATATTTTTGTAAATATAGACTCTTTTCTCTTTTTTATGATCTCTTTGAGATACAGACCTAGATCAAAGGGTATGCACAGTTTTATAGCCCTTTGGGCATAGTTTCAAATTGCTCTCCAGAATGGATGGATCAATTCACAGCTTCACCAACAGTACATTAACGTCCTAATTTTCCCACATCCTCTCCAACATTTATCATGTTCCTTTTCTGTCATATTAGCCAATCTGACAGGTGTGAGGTGGTACCTCAGAACTGCATTTCTCTAATCAAAAAGTGACTTAGATAGAAGTGGCTAGGTGGTACAGTGGACAGAGCACTGGCCCTGGAGTCAGGAGGATGTGAGTTCAAATCTGGCCTAAGACATTTGACCCTGGGCAAGTCACTTAACCCCATTGCCTAGCCAAAAAAAGTGACTTAGAACATTTTTTCATATGACTGTAGATAGCTTTGATTTCTTTATATCAGAGATTTTTGAAAGATTATAGAAGATGGAAGAGATGCTACAGTTTTGGGAAGGGCAAGTGTCAATCTAATATTCAAAAACAGGGGAAAAGAATTGAGTATGTAAAGTATAAACCAGTAAACTTTTATCTTATTTTTGGCAAAATTCCAGAATTCATGTTTACAGTTTTGCGAGACCTAGGAAATACAGTACTGAGCCCAAAAAGGTAGCATAGCTTCAGCAAAAACAGGTCATGCCAGACTAACCTCATTTACTTATTTAAAAAAAGATTCTAGTAGGGATTTATATACACACACACACACACACACACACACACACACACACACACATATACATATATACATATATATACGTATATATACACACACATATGTACATGTATATATATGTATATATGTGTGTGTGTGTGTATGTATATATATATATATAATTTGCCTGTGTCTTTGCATAGATATGATAAAGCCTGCTATGTTCCTACCATGGAAAAGATGGAGAACTGTGGGCTAGATGACGCTACAATTATGTGGATTTGGAATGGGTTGAATACCCACAGCTTAAAAGCAGTCATTAGTGGTTTTATGCCAACTTGAGAAGCTATCTCTAGTATAGTGCCTTAAGGATTTATGCTTGGTCCAGCACAGGTCAATATTTTTATCAATGACTTTGATGAAGACATTGATGATATCCCAACCAAATTTGCAGATGACACAAATCTGAGAAGGATAGCTAGGTGAAATAGTGGACAGAGTGTCAGACCACAGCCAAGGAGACCTGAGATCAAATCCTGCCTCTGACACTTGCTAGCTGTGTAGCCCTGGACAAATCACTTCACCTTTCTCAACCTTGGTTTTCTTATCTATAAAATGGGGAGAATCATGTTACCTACCTCCCAGGGTTGTCATCAGGACCAGATGAGATGTCATACGTAAAATGCTTAACAAACCTTAAAGCACTATATAAATTTTAGCTATGCACTGAATGACAATTGGAATTCAGAAATGCCTTGAGAAAGCTAGAACATTTGGTTGAACTAAATAAGCTGAAATTCAACAGCAGTTATTTTTAAGGCTTATACTTGGGTTCAAAAAATCTATTTTCACAAGTATAAGATGGGGATGGGGTATGGAGTTTATCTGGAAAAGATCTAGGTGTTTTAGCTGATCGCAAGCTCACTATAAGTCAATAATGTGATCTAGGGCCCAAGAAAGCAAATTCAATCTAAATTAAGAGAGGCCTAATGTCCAAGAATAAGGTGCCAATGGCCCCATTATTCTCTGCCCTGGTCAGATCACCTGTGTAGTATTGCATTAAGTTTGGGGCACCAGGTTGTAGGAAGGATGAGGCCTACTAGGATGCTGAAGGGGCTAGAGCCTATGCCATAGGAGGGTTCACAGAAGGAACCAGAAGGCACATGATGACGTCTTCAAGTATTTGAAGGTTGTCATGTGCAAAAAAAGAGTAGACTGCTTAGTCTCAGAAGGCAGCACAGGGAATAATGGGTACAAGTTGCAAAGGGACAAATTTAGATTTTATGTCAAGAAACTAGAGCTGTTCAAAAGTAGAAGGTAGTAGGTCCTTCCTCATCAGCAGTTTTTTTTCTTTTTTTTTCTTTTAGGCAATTGGAGTTAAGTGACTTGCCCAGGGTCACATAGCTAGTAAGTATGTGTTTGGTCTCAAGCTGGACTTCAACTCAGGTCCTCCTGACTTCAGGGCCAGTGCTCTATCCCCTATGCCACCTAGCTGCCCCACCTTGTCAGCAGTTTTCAAGCAGAAGTTGGATGACCAACTTGTTGGGAACACTGTAGAAGGGACTGATTCCTTTTCAGGTACTATTTGGGTTAGATGGCCACTAAAGTCTCTTCCAATTCTGATATCCTATAATTATGTGAAATTTCTCCATAATTTTAATTGTGTCTCAGAGATTGGAGTACACTGGCACCTACCACTTTCAAATAATTTCCATTCCTTTTCTAAATTTCACAATTCAACTGCCCAATCCTTTCAGATATTCCCCTAATCTAGCTCATACAGCTGAAATGATCTCATATAGAAATGTTAGCTATTAGTTGTTATTATTATTATTTAAAGTTAATGTGGCATTCTTATATTCTTCCTCTAATATTTGAGATAACTTTTATCAGTTCTTTTCTTTAAGTGTCTGCCAATTAAAGAAGGTTTTCAAAATTTCCAGGGACTCCAAAGACTAATTTTCAAAATGCCTTTAGTACAGACTTTTTCTGCTTGGAAACTATCAGTACTGTAGTGGAAAAGATACTGGTCTCAGACTCATAAGAAGTGACCTTGAGTCCCATCTATACCACCTACTAACCATGTGAATGTAAGCAACTTTTCTTGACATTTAAAATCCCAATTTTCTCATCATAAAATGGGGATGATAATATCTGCAATGCCAACATCACTGGCATGCTGTGAGGAAAATGCTTTGCAGCTATAAAGCACAACATGACAGCAATTATTCCTGAGTAAGACCTCCACTAGTGTTTTTTCATATTTCTGTCTCATTTTTAGGATTCTTTCCCTCTTCATTTTTAAAACACTGTGTCCCAGTCCATTGCAGCTGCTTTTAGGAAACTAAAAGATTTCCACATATAATGTCCTCTTTGAGCTCTCTCAGTATTCCTTAGGACTAGCATGTTGGGTCCCCAGGGGCAGCTGGCTCCTTCTCTCCTCAGAATTTCCAGAGTAACTCTGAGATATTAGGGTTGATTTTTAGTATTATTGTTCACACACCCACTAGTGTGCTCCTTATTGATTATCTAGTTGATATTGATTATTGAACTGAGTTAATAAGTTTTAATCAGAGGTATTTGCCAAAGTAGTGTAACAACACTGGGTACAAAACATTTCCTCCCAAAGTCTGTGACACATTCCACTAGCACAGAGTCCAGAGGAAAGTGGGTTCAAGTTTAGAGGCAAAATGGTAACTCATAGCTCCTAGTTGGAAAGAAGCCCCTTTCTCCTTTCTTGCTGTCCTCATGAAGTTCTGAGGTGTGTGTAGCTCTCTGCTGGTCCCCAGAGATTGAGGCTTTAGTAGAGGTCTGAAGATAGAACTCTCTTTGCCCACAAGAAGTCACATTCCCTGAGGATACTTTCCCTCAGAGTTATCTACTTTGTCATCTCTCAGTTCCTGGCTAAATAACATTGCTTCTTATTGGTCTGGCCTGTCTGATAACGTGATCATAGTCAATGAAAGGGGAGGAGAGGGTGTGAAATATTTACTCTAGGTTCCAGACCTTTGCTACCATCTGATTATCTTGCACTGATAGGTAGTAAAAGCCCTCCCAAAGGTTAACTCATTTAAAGCTCGCTAGAAAGGGTCTGCTGGAATCTCCTTTTCTGACATTCATAGGTCCAGAGATGTGCCTCATTCCTTCAAGCAGTCCCAATACATTTTGTTATCTAATATCCTCCAATAGCTCAAAACATATAACTTTGCACACCTAGTTTATACTTTTGATTCCATAAAAGAGTCTAGAAATTTTTCAAGCCTCGCTTACACACAAGTGGCAATTCTGTAACTTAACCAAAGACAAAGGTATCAATCCATACAACTTCTTGTTAGTTACATTAATTGGGGGTATTCTGTAAAACACACAGAAGAAACAAACCGACCATTAATTAATAAGAGCAGTATATCCCTTTGTTTACTGGGTTTTACCTCATACGAAAAAATTTAATTTGCCACGCCCAGGAGGCTGGAGGGAAGAGGGATAAAGGTTAGTTTTATTTTTAAAAATATTTAATTTTTTACCAATTACATGCAAGAACCTTTTTTAGCATTCTTTTTTAAAATTTTTGAGTTCCACATTCTGTCTGTCCATCCCCTGCCCCCTCACTGAGAAGGCAAACAATTTGATTGCAGTCATGTAAAACATATTTAAAGGATATTTTACAATTACATTCAGTAGGTAATGGGGATGCAGCTGGATCTCTGGAGGGGTGGAGTACATATATGGAGAATCCAGGCCTTGAATGTGAGAATGTCTGTGTCATTCACACACAACAGAATTGCTCAGCAAATGCAAAAGAAGGCCAGTTACTTGATAGACAAGGATATGTCTATATTCCCTCAGGTTTATATATTGTTTCCACTTTCTGATGTTACTGTCAAGTAGGTACCCATAACCTAAGCATCTGCAGTTTTCCAAATCATCTAGCAAAGAGCTCCCAGAAAATAGAAAAGGCAGAGTCACCAGTCAAGATGAGGAGTTTTACCTAAAAAAAAGAAAAGAAAAGAAATTCTGCCTCAAGAATGACTTGATACAAAGATCATTTAGCCACTATTTTAACTGAAGTAAGTGATAATGAGAACTTTCTCCTCTTGGCTTTGCAGAAAGCATCTTTATCCTCTCCTGTTCTATTTTGTTATATAATAACACTGCATCTGGGCTGCTGGATCTTGCCCTATCTTGATGTTTGAAAATTCATGTCTGTGTGTCTTAACATTCTTCTTTTAAAACACCGTAGTATTATGTAGAGGCCAAATTTAGCTGCTGCAAAGACTCCCCTGTTTGGCATTTAAGTAATTTTGCAATTAATCATTTACTGTTTTACAACAGCTCTTAAAGCTATTTGACTCTAATACTGTTATGTAACTATATTCAAGTCCAGGGAAAGTAATCCAGGTTTCAAAGGAACCATCCTAGTGAAGCATATACTCTTACAGATCCTACCAAAATAGAAAGGCTCTTAGTATGGACTAAGCTCCCTAGCTTCGTCCATCTATCTGCCATTTAGCTAAATTTGGAAATGTTCATCACCAAAGTTTTGGTCACCAGGTGCTGATTTTTTTTTGGTGGGGCTGCAGGCCCAGAATTTCACAAGAACTGTTTATTATACATAGAAAGATAGTAGTCTGAATTAGCAGGAGGAATAATCACAGATAAGTCAAGTTGAGACAACAAGCATTCTTTAGGTTATTTACTTTATACCAGACACTGTGCTAAGTGCTGAGGACACAATTACAAGCATAAAAAGACAGTCCCCTACCATCAGAAAGCTTATCATCTATTGGGGAAAACAACACACAAAAGAGAACTGAAAAGTGTATATGTGTGTGGGGGGCAGGAATTAAGGTTGGCCAGCCTGGATCCCTCCCTAAAATGGGAGCCCTGGAAGGAACTCACCAATGGGAGAAGGGGGCTGGTATGATGGATCAGAGAGAGACTTCAGCTGATGCGTGGTGGCAAAGTCTCGAATTTCAGAAGCGGAGATGATAAGGGACCATTGATAATATCACGGATCTTTGAAATATAAGTATTATTGTACAACTTTTCATGTATTTATGTCTCATTTCTAAACAAAATATCTATGTATGTTCTTTTTTTAAGGTGGGGGGGGAAGAGGGACAAACCTCTCACTTCTTTGGTTCTTTGCCTGCCTTCTGAGGTAGACTTCAGTATCTGACACATATATCCTCCTTCCTCCAACCCCTCCCAACTATGGGATGTAGTTACCCTTACAAGCTCATAGGATCACTATGTTTAAGACATGAGCAATCTTATTTAGGACTTACGGAAGGCAGTACTTATGTCAGAGTCCATAGAAAATAAGAAAACTCTCCAAGGAGCAACCTTCTTGTCTTAGGCAGAGCCTGCTTGTCCATAATTGTTTCCCATTGTATCTCCTCTGGATGACTAGGAAGCATCGATCCTCCTGCACTTCACACCTCTGACAGGTTTCAAAGATATTACCAGCCTATGCTCTCTGTCATCTCTTTTGCCATACTTGACTAAAGCTCTTGATTTCTGCAGTTCTCAGCTCCTAGAAAATGGTGTCAAATATTACACCCTTTTACAATCCTTTTGCATTTGCATTGTTTTGTCTTCAGTCTACATTTCTTGATGTTCTCCTGTTTGCAGAAGATGGAAGTCATTCCCTTTGCTGGGGAACCAGCTCTCTGATTCCAGACAACCTGACCTGTTTATGTCTCAGATCAAATATCAAGGTCCAAGCTCCTCTATTTCTGGACCCTTCTCTTTGTACTGTAGTTGTCACAGCCTCATGCTTTAAATAGAAGTCTAGAGAAACAGTCTATCTTTGCTTTTTAAAGCAAGTCTCTCCAATTCCATTGGAACATGGCAACATCAGCTCAATGTCCTCTGTCCTCCAGCAACTAGGCAGTGCATTTCCTGCCCATGTTAATATTTCCAAACTGCACAGAGTATTGGGAAAGCACCATGATTGTCTCTTAATTGTCTCTTAATTCTCCTATGGAGACACCTAGGTAAATTTATTCAAATTTCCCAGGGCTTCTTCCAGAAATATCTTTGGGAAGGATGGTAAGTGGGCACACCCTTCCTCAGCATTACCATGCACAGGGTAGGAAAAGTCATTGAAATGTGTGGAGTCTTCAGAAGCTGTAGCTAGCCTAGCTAATATTCACAGCTACTTATCTCCACTGTTCAAAATCTCTAACTTCCTTCAAAATATGTGATTATTTCCATCAGTTCCCTGTATGTCCACATCTATCATTTCAGGGGCAGTTAGGTGGTGTAATGGCTAGGATACTGGGCTTAGAATCAAGAAAACCTGAATTTAAATTCAGCCTCAAAAAAATACTAGCTGCATGACTGTTGGCAAGTCACTTAATCTCAGTTTCCTCAACTGTAAAATGAGAATAATGCAGCACCTACCTGGCCTTGGTCTGAAAGAGCAAAGTGCAGCATTCTCAAGCAAGCTGGCTTAATCTTCTCTCAGGATTCCTAGGGGTCCTTGATGTGAGGCCCCACTGGTTGTCTCTTAGCCATCCATAACTGACTACTACCCTGATTCCATTTTACCAATTAACATAAATTAGCTTTTAGAAAGGGATATTTTCTTTGTGTGTGTGTATGCATGTGTGTAGATGTATGTATACATATATACAAATGCATACATTTATATACATACATACAAATATATATACATATGTATGTATAGATGTATATGTAGTGTGTGTGTGTGTGTGTGTGTGTGTGTGTGTGTAAGGAGGCAGCTAGGTGGCTCAGTGGATAGAGTGCTGGGCCTGGAATCAGGAAGAACTGAGTTCAAATTCAGCTTCAGACACACACACTAGCTGTGTGACCCGGTATAAGTCACTTAACCTTTGTTTACCATAATCCTCTGGAGAAGGAAATGGCAAATCACTCCAGCAGCTTTGCCAAGAAAACCTCATACTGGGGTCCGGAAGAGTCATACATGACTGAATGACTCAACAGCAACAATATATGCACACATACATGATTTCAGAGGCGTCGGGATTTATTGCTGATTCTCTTCTTCAAAACTGCCTGCTACAAAATATTTTTTTCAGCTATTTTTCTTATGTTGTACTTGGCACTTCCTCTGATATTAGGATTTATAGATATATGTGAGCAGCTTTCTCCCTATCTTTTAAACTAAAACTTCTTTGATTCAAATCAAAGGACTCCAGGCAATTTTTAAAAATCAACTCTTGCTATTTACATTCCATACCTTTCTAAGAGTGCATTGTTCATCCCTTTATTGTAAGCTATGATCAAGAAGTTGGGATTCTCAGATACCATCTCCTTAGCCAGATTCATTAATTTGAGAATTCCTCAAATTCACCTTTATCTTCTGAAACCTCAAACTTGATTAGAAGTAACGGTAATGAAAAGCATTACCTATTTCCCTAAGTTCTTTATTTTCTTACTCTTGATATAAAAATCCTCCATTCTTCCTTAGATTTCTTCTTGTCACCAAATGGATAAGATTGAGTAGTGGTCATCAAGCTTGACAAATCTCAGAAGGCTTTTAGTGAGTTATCAGATGCACATCTAGGAAGACAAGTCACTTTGGAATCCCTCAGCAGGGGAATTCTAATAACTGCTGCTTGCCTCTTTTTCCTCTGACAATTATTGGATGAAGTTTCCCCTGAGGATGCCTATGACTCCACAACATCTCTCCTTGGTGCATATGGAACTTTCCTTCTGAGATGGTCCATTTCCCCATTCTGGGGGAAGAGCCTTATTACATTGCTCCACATATTCATTAGTCCTTCTCTTCCTTCTCTGTGTCTTGTTCTTCTACTACTTGGTCTCCTGGGCCAAATGAGCATTCTGCCTCTTCACATAACTCTTCTTCATTTGTTCCCTTGAAACACTTCTTCTATTCCCTTAAGGAAAATTTCACACTGCCTGACAACCTGCATATTATAGATACACTCCTGCAGCCTTTTTTTTAACCTTCTTCCCTCTGATAGAGACCAGTGTGCACTTTATACATACGTAGATGTTACTTGATATTGGCAGAAACACAAACATAGCACATTCTCTTCATGTCTTTGAATATGCTATTTTCCCTCCATTCTAACTTTAAACAAGACCCCAATCTTTTTTCTTCTTTTTGGCAGCTCTCTTGGCTAACTTGTATTCGCTCTATGGAATGTTGCACATTGAATGGCTATTTGCTGTCTTGGATGTTTCAACAACAGTTACTCCTGAGCAGGGCTTACATTTTTTTAATGGTGAGTCTCCAAATTTTTCTTGGTCACAAGATGATTCTATTTTTTCAAGTGCTTTATATTGGCAATTAGGACATTCCTACCATGCTATAACTCAAATAGATGCAAACAAAAGCTGCTCCAGCAATATAAATACAATTATCAAATAAAATCTAATCACCTACATTATTTTTCCTTGCCTGCTGAGTTAGATACCTACTTGTGTTTTTTCCACATTTTCTATAGCCATTTCTCATATAGCATGCTTTGCAGGCCACTCACTATCTTGGTAGTCCTCCACTGGATATACTCTAGGTTGTTAATAATTTTTGAAAGTAGTATGGAGAATAGAACATAATACTCATGCTGTGGACTAATGTAGGGTGTAGCATTAACTCCCTTAATCTAGATGTTACATTTTTATTAATGCAATCTAAGATTGCATTAGCTTTTAAAATATGATTGTTGATGCAAATCAAAACAACCCTGAGGTCTCACCTCATACCCTGCAAATTGACAATGATTGCAAAAAATGGCAATTTTTTATGTTGGGAGGGTTGTGGGAATTTTGTAAAGCATTTGAGCATTATGCAAATAAAATGACTAAAGTGTTTATACACTTTGTCTGAGAGAATCTATTACTGGGTTTATATCCCAAAAAAGTCTTTGACAAGAAGAGAGTCCTATATATGCCAAAATACTTATAACAGGACTCTTTGTAATAGCAAAATATTTGAAACAAAGTATATAAAGAAAAGCTAAATAAATTGTGCTACATGAATATAATGGAATATTACTGTGTTATAATAAATGATGGACATGATGAATACAGAGAAGCATAAAATAGCTATATTAACTGATACATAATGAATAAAGCAAACCAAAAAATGATATATACAATGACTAAAATAATATATGTAGATGGAAATAAACAATAAAAAATCAAAAGTGAATGTAACAAAATTAAAAAGAACAAATATGGTCATAAAGAAGCAATATGAGAAGATACTCCCAACACACTTCTTTGTAGAGGTCCATAAGACTTTTTAACATGTTAACTATGCTGAGTTTTCCTCTTAAAAATACTATCTTACATATATATTGGCTAACTCTTTGGGAGGAGGAAGAAGAAGATGGAAACTAGGGGAAAATACAGTGATGTAAAAACAAAAAACATCAATTAAAACTTTTTTTAAAAAATAGCATTGTTGGCTCATATTAAGTTTGAGGCAAAGTAAAATCTAGTGGTAGGGTTCTACTCTCTACGAAGGGCAGCTTAGTGCGTGGTAGATAGAGTGTCAGGCCTGAAATCACAAAAACACCTCTTTCCTGAGTTCAAATCTGCCCTCAGACATTTACTAGTTGTGTGACCCTGGGCAAGTCATTTAACCCTGTTTGGCTCAGTTTCCTTGTCTGCAAAAATGAGCTGGAGAAGGAAATGGCAAACCACTCCAGTATCTTTGCTAACAAAACCCCAAATGAGGTCACAAGGAATTGGACAGGACTGAAAACAACTGAACAACAACAACCCTCTAAAAGTGATTAAAGGAAATCAATTGATCCAGAGGGAGAAAGCATGCCTGGTGGAGGTGGGGGAGAGGAGAAAGAGATAATCTAAATCCTGATCCAGAAGGAAGACCAAAATATTGGGCTCCAGTGGAAGAGTTCATCAATGTCAGCAGGTATAGAAGGCTAGATGGAAGTTATGAAATGGGGACCAGAGCAGTGGTTACAGTGTGGGGAGGAAGGGATCTGAGAGGTACTGCAGAGAATAAAAATAATAATTAGCATATATATAATACTTAATAAGGTAGGCAAAGTGCTGTATATGTACTATTATCCCATTTGTTCCTCACAACAAACCTAAGAGGTAGGGGCAAGTATGGCTCTCATTTTACAGAAGAGGAAGCTATGGCTGAGAGAGAGTAAGTGACTTTCCTAGGGTCATGGACCTAGTATCTGGGCTGGAATTTGAACTTAGGTCCACCTTAGTCCAAGTCCAGGGCTCCCTCCCACTAAACCATCTACCTAGCTTCCAACTTGTTTTATGCAATGTCTTCTCCGGAGGAAAGTTTTTTATTGTTGTTTTTTTGTTTTTTGTTTTTTAATGATGGCAGCATATCATCCATGCTGCATCTACTGTTTTGCACTGATATATTATTGATCCTACCTTCCTACTATACTATCTCCCCAGAACTCAGGGCTATGGTTTGATTCAAAAACCATTGCTGGAAAGTTTTTGCAACGCTGGCCATGCATTATAGCCCGATGATTTGTTCTCTCCTTTGATTAACGGTACTACTTCTGTATTAGAGGTATATGCTAGGTCTAAATTAGGGACTCATGATAGCCCTATTCCACATATTTCTCTAGGATCTTCAAGATCATATTCTTCTTTCCTGCACATGACTTCGTAATCATGATCTGAAATTGTGGAGGTGACATTTGCAAGAAATACAAATTTAAAAATCTGGATATCCATCAAAGCTAGTAATCCCAACCTATAAGCTATGTAACTTGTCACCTGAAGGAGAAGGAAGAAGCCTATTACCTGGTCTACCAACTTCTGGGTAGGTCCATTGGTATGTGGGTTTCAGAAAGCTCTCTGAAACCAGATCCTCTATACTAAATAATTCCCTGGGAGTGTGATAATAACAATAGTCCTTATGGTTACATGACATTTTTGCTTGCCCAAAAAGTATTTTTCAAGTCATTTTGGGTAGCCTTTAATTGATCCCTGCCCCAGATGATCTTTAATGGTGGGGGCAGGAGTGCATGGGATTAGTTCAATTAAAAAATAAAGACAAAAGCTATACTGTATGTAAAAACAGGTCATGTTTTAGGCGGATCGAAGAACAATGGCTATTATACTACGTTACTACAAAGAATTATTTTAAGAGCATAATTAGATAGAAAGGTAGTTGGGTGATCCCATTGTCTTAATAGGAGGATGTATAGTACATGAGACACTGCTGAAAGGTCTAGTTCATGCAATATATCTGTCCATTAAATTGACAATGATATTTCACAGAAAAGTCATGTTTTATACCTGGAGAATCATAGATAGTGAGGTCTAGAAGTTACATACCAACTGGATATCCTGATTGAATAGGATAGGGGAGTCCAAAATTTATTTCTGGAGTTGGTGAGCAACTCTGGTAGCAGTGAGCGATCTAGCACTGGGTAGAAGGTGAGTCAAGTATGTGTGGGTAGGTAATAGCCTAGGATATGGGTAGGTCTATGACAAAGTCCAATATTGATATTACCTAGAAACTGAGAGGAGTCAGCAGAGGTTCTAAGAAACCTATTGATTTTCAAATAGAGTCTTGGCTTGGGAATTTACTCCAAAGGACTACACATAGCAGCAAGTGGCATATTGCATCAGTATTTACTCTTTTTCAGGCACAAGAATTGTTCTGTCTTAGAGAGTGAACAATTGGGTTTGGGATGATTCACAATCCTGAAGAAATCAGTTTTTGGTTGGCTACCATACCTTGACTTATGTCTGCACATCTCCCTGCTGTTGGCAGGCCAGTCATAATAAGTTCAGATGAAGGTGAGTAACTGCCTTTGGGGGTGTAATGAAACTATTTATTCCATTTTATGTATTGGTCTTTAGTGACAACTTCTTAATATCTACTGGTTTTGTTGATAATGAGAATGTCAGTATGGATCTGGTTCATGTCCTCAATGACTTGATCATTGACAAAGATGGCACATTTAATGACAATTGTGAAATTAATATTTGTAGATAGTCTAAGAGCTGTGATTCATAGGATGTACTTCCCACTTTTCTTCCACTCTAAAGTGGTCATGGAAAAGCATGGTCATGGCAGGACCACACAATACTAAGGACTGTTTTGTATGCCTATCTGTTTCATGGATGAAATTAAGTCAACAAGCATTTATCAATTGCCTTAGGATTTTGTTCCGACACAAATGAATATCCTCCAGATGTCAGGAGAAAGTAGGGGAAAGCCTCCAGCACAATGGAGGATGGACCCCTTGTGGGTGACACTTATTGGAGAAAATGGAAAAATGTTACACAGGATAAGCAGGAATGGGTGGGTTGTGATCTGTACATCACTAGAGGAAATATTCACATTTATGAGATCCTAGAAACATTTGATTGTTTAAACGCACATTTTTATACATTTTTTTCAGATTATTTATTTCTCAAAATTGTGTTTGTTTCATTGTTGTATTTGTTTTTATAGCAGTCATTTCCTATTAACTGTCACTCCCCACTCCCCACAGAATCTTGGCCTACTATGAGCCAAGTACTATGCTAAGAACTGGGTTGCCATGTACAAAAAAGCACAAGAAAAAAAAAACTTCCAAAACCCAATCACCCAAAATAGGGTAATTTGACTACAAGCCATGGCTTAGGATTCTAGGGGAGCCATCATATTTCACTATGGTCCGTTGCCTTTGCTTGGGTCAATAAATCCAGGGATTGGTACTTTCAGATCAAAGTTTAAGGGCAGAAGAATCAAAAGCCTCTTTGAGCCACTGAAGAAACCTGTCCACATTAGTCAGTAAGGGACTCTTTGAAGTGAGGGTTGGAAGTCAGCTTGTCCTGCCAGGTAGGATACCATGAAGGCTATCTTGGCCAGAGTGGTGACAAATTTCTGAGAGTGAAGGTTTATAAACAGGTTAAATTATGCCATAATCTCAGGAGATTCTCCATTAGTGACCTGGTGAAGAATCTGGGATGAGGAGATGGTCACTGTTCACAGGAGGCTACCATAGCTAGACCTACTTGTTTCTTATAGTCAATTCTTTGCCTCCTTAAAAGCATCAGGAACTCCCCAAATTTCCTTAGTAAAACTACTGCTGGTGTGACATGTCCTGAGGTCTCCATTGTAGAGTACCCTACCTGGAGGGACTTGCAGGGAAGGCGAGTGGCTCCACCACTGTATGAGCCAGACTTCTAGCAGGTGTTTGGGTGTTTAGATGTGAGATGAATGCCACGTTCCTGCCCACTACAGCCATAGGCTGATGAATGATGGTAATTAACAGGCTTGGAAGGAGAAAACACACCTCAAGGTAAAAGAGCATGAGTCAACCTCTGACCCCAAAGGGTAACTAGAATATTGTGACGGAATCAGGTTAAAGAGTTTTCCAGGATCAACCAATCAAGAGAAGGGGACTCAAAATAGCAGTCAAAGCCAGGGTTGAGGTAAGCTTTGAGTCTATCAGGAAACATTTAGGAGGATGAAAATAATGCATTTGCAAATGACAGTTTGCCTTGCAAAAATTGTCCTCATGGATTTAGAGGCTTGCAGAGTTAATGCTGAGACTTTTGAGGTCATTGAATCCAATCCTCTCATTTCATATATGAAAAATCTGAGTCCAAGAGAGATTAAGTGACTTGCTCAGGGTCACACAGCTAGGATCAGAGATGGGATTTGAACTAATTTTCCTAACTCCAACATAGTTATCCTATCCCATAGACATAAAGTGGATAAAGTGCTAGACTTGAAGTTAGAAAGACTGAAGTTCAAATCCTGCCTCAGAAACTTAGCTGTGTGACCCTGAGCAAGTCACTTAACCTCTCTTGGGTTCAGTTTCCTCATCTGTAAAATGGACATAACAGCATCTACCTCAGAGGATTGTCATGAGGATTAAATGAGCTGACCCATGTAGAGCACTTGCAAATATTAAAGAACTACATAAATGTCAAATATTATCATTATTATCAATATTATTAGAATACTAAGCTTTTTCTTATGAGTAATAGAACATTACAGTTTTTAAAGAATTAAATGAATGTTAGATGATATTAGAGATGTGCAAGGTGGATGTGAACAGATAACCACATATAATAAATAAAGAATATTAAGGAACTTCTAGAAGAACAAGAGTAAATGTTATCAAAGAAATGTTTGGTTGAAAATAAAGATGACTTGGTCATGTGGAAAAAGCAAGATATAACCAGTAGACAGTCCAAATATTCCACTAAGTTGTGGGAGGAAAATCTAAGGTATTGCTCCATGCAGGTTAAAAGGTTTTGAAACTGCCTTCAAGATTTAGTTAACTCAGGGACTAAGGCCCAGGCTGTTGATATGGCTTGCTAGTGACCTGAATACAAAAAGTCATGAGGAGCTCTAACTGGACCATAATACTTAACTGACCCATTATCATGGGCAACTCAGAGGCAGGATTGTTGTACACAGCTGAACTAAAATTGTGTCATCACTGAATAATCTTGTCAAATATCATTCTTCATGTTATAGCTAAGTAAATCTCATTTTTTAACCATTAGACCAACTAGAAGTGTCTAGTTCAGCATTTGTCTTTTTCTGCTTGGAAAAAAAATCCCATTCCCCAAATTCAACACTTCTCTGTTGTTCAGAGGGTAAACTGAGTTATAAGGCAATCCCTTAATAGAACTTGGAGTACTCTTTAATGACCAGATTGGAAACTTCAGGGCCAACAGAGTTGGAGGGCCTGGAGATTACCATTATCCCAAAATTAAAAAAAAAATACAAATTACATTGATAATAGTTTACTGCAGCTATTTTTAGGGCATAGTTATTAAGGACAGAGCATATTCACACTGGTCTCTAGCTGCTAAATGCTCACAGTTTACTCATTGATCCTGCAGAGGTGATAAGGGAAGACTTATAGAAAAGGGCCACCATAGCCAAAAGTAGTTCTAGAAGCACAGAGACCACCAGGGACTCACCTTTCTATGCATCATCCACGTCTCACCGAAAGGAAGTCTTCTTATTTCTGTCCTGCACAATTATTGCCAAAAGTTGGAGGAAAGGACTAATTCAGGCCAGTCCCCTGGTAACTTAAGTTCAAGATTGAAATGAAATGAGATACTTACGGAGCATCTGATAGTTAACAATAGGAGATTTGTGTAGTCATAGTAGAGGAAGGTGTTGTTCAGCAAGGATATCCATGAAGATGCCATACCTAAAGTAGCATAGCTCCCCTGAATTGGAGGAACCCATGATGGTCTGCTATCAGGGCCCAAGTCAAATTACTCTTGTAATTTTTTTGTACTCAGGCAACTGGGAAGCCATATTAACAACCTGAGTTTTACTCTTTTTAGTCAATTCAAACTCAGGACAATTTCAATACATTTTAACATTCAACCTGCAAAGAGGTATGGCCTTGAGATATGGCTCTCGCACACCTTGATATCCTCCAGATGTCAGCAAAAAGTGAGGATGACCTCCAATACCATGGGTGGACCTTTACTCAGGGGAGGAAATGGAAAAGTGTTAAACAAAAGTGGATGGGTTGTGATCTACACATCACTAGAGAGGATATTCAAGTTGATAAGATCATAGAAACATTTGTTTATTTGAGTATACATCTTACAGATTTTTTTTACCAGATAATTTATTTCTCAAAATTTTATTTGTTCCATTTGTTACCCTTGTTTCTATACCAGTCATTCCTCTTAACAGTCACCTCTCAATCCTCCTTAGAATCCTTCCTGATAACAAATAAAAACATTTATTCAAAGCCAATTGGCACCAATCTGATAGGACAGTAACTACAACATTCCACATCAGGAGCCCCCACCTCTCTACTGACAGGAGGCGTAGAGAAATAGCTTAAAGAGGTATATTTATAATTTCTGCCAAAAACTAATACAGGTCAAAAAAATGCTACGATAAGGGCCTGAAAGAGTTAACATATGTTCCTCTATGTCTCCTAGGATATGTCTTGAGAAGTATGGAGAAGAAAACCCAATAATTAACAGGCATGAACTCTGCACTTGTAAGAGTTCAATGAAATAGCACACTTTCTGCCTATGGGAATAGAACTCTCTACCAACAAATTAAAATCCTCGGTAACAAGGGAACATAAAAGTGACATTTGCAGAGTCTGCAGTGCAAAAGTTTCATATTCAATGTTAAGAGAACTGTGACAAAAACTCTTTTGCATGTCTAGGCTTTTTTCTAGGCTAAATTCTAGCGTGCGAGGGTCTGGCTGGGGATGGATACCAGTGTGTCAGAGTAGAATAAAACCTTGCATATGCACTGCCTCTGTCAACATTAGACTCTGATGGTGCAGCTAGGTGGTGCAGTTGATAGAGCACTGATCCTGGAGTCAGGAGGGCCTGAGTTCAAATCCGGCCTTAGACACATGATACTCACTAGCTGTGAGACCCTGGGCAAGTCACCTAACCCTGATTGCCTTGCCACAAAACAAACAAAAAAATAGACTCTGAGCTTTTTGACAGTAGGTACTATTTTTTCCCCTTTCTTTCTCCCCACTTTGTATCACATTTAATAAATGCTTGTTGACTGATTGACATCTTAATAGATCCTAAGCTCTATGAAGGCAAGAACTTTGAGGCCAACAAGCCACACCACCAGAGCCTATTAACCACTTCCTATATGCTAGGCCCTGGGTTAAGTGTTGGGGGATACAAAGAGAGAGGGAAAAACAATGCCATTCTCAAGGACCTCAGAGTCTAACAGACCTCAGAGTCTACCTACACTCAAACAAGACATACACAAGATAAATTGATGGTAGTCTCTAAAGTAAGACACTAAAATTAAAAAAAAGATTTCCCTGCAGAGGGTGGGTTTCTACGTGAGACTTAAAGGAAGCCAGGAGATGGAGATGAGAGGGAGAGAATTCCAGTAATGGGAGATAGCCAGTGACAGTGTCTGGAATTGGGATATGAAATGTCTTATGGCAGAGGTAGCAAGAGACCAATGTGACTGGATTCATTTGAAAGCCAAGTGGAGGCTGAATTATAGTGGGAAAATAATTAAGGTAGAATGACCAGCTAGAAGGTTACTGCAATAGTCCAGACATGAAGTGATGCACCAGGATGGTGGCAGTATCAGAGGACAGAAGGGGTATATGAGAGATTTATGAAGGTAGGACTTGGAAACTGATTGGATATTGGGGGTGAAGTGAGGGACAGTGAGGAGTTGAGAATGACATTCAGTTTGTAGGCTTGGAGAATGGTGATATCCTTGATAATAAAATGGAAGTTGGGAATAGGGGACAGTTTAAGAGAAAGATAACAAGTTGTTTTAGACAGGTTGAGTTTAAGATATCTATGAGACAGCCAGTATCATCCAGATGAAATATACAACTGTCTCATTTTATGTGGAAGGGTGGGTATCAATTGAGTAAAGTAATCAAATCACCTGACCCCATTTAAAGTAAATTTCAAGATGCTATGTCCTGATACTGTAACCAGGTAACAACATTTCTCTATTGAACCAATGAATCATTGGCTTTAGACTGGGGCAAAACAATCCTCAATCAACTGGAATGGTGTTGCATGGAAAGTGTATTCAGATTGGCTGAGGAAATTTGATGCCCTATTGTGCATCTAGAAAATATCTAGCCATTTTAGGCCAAAGATATTTGCCAGCATGGAGAAGGATTTTGTACTTCCCATCTTCTCACTATTATCCCAACAGCATTGTTGTCCCCAGAAGAGCTGATATCAGTGTCTGTATTGGGAGCCAAAAACAGACTTAATGAGATGAGGACAACAGTTTCAAGGCTCCACAAAGAGCCCGACAGAAATGCTACAGCATACCTAAAGAGAAAGTCTTGGGGACTCCAGCAAAAGGACTTCCAGAAGCTGTGAGCTATGCCTTTGCCACATATGCTCTTTAGGCTTAGATCCACTTTCCCTAGGACTCTGTATGTAGAGGTGGGACTTTTGAGGGGATGGTTCATAGGAACTGTTCTTATTAGTAAACTTTAGTAAAAAAAAAAAATCTGACATTAGTAAATACCCCTTTCCTAAAAGCTAATTAAGTCTAACTGACTAATTGATATCAACTTACAATCATGGTTAAAACCATACTGCTGGGGGCTTGTGAGATAGAACATTAAAGAAAAATACCCCCCTGCCACCTAGTCCTTCAGGGTTACCCTATACCATACTACATGGAGGGGGAGAAATAGAAGCCTTAATTCTAGGGCCTTACCTGCTAGTGGAGTTGGGGTTTGGAGAGTACTTCAAGAGCCTTTATGTGCTTCATGTGTTTCTATCACCCCCAGGGCTTTGTTTAGTACTCTGTACATGCTTGCCTGCCTTCCTTCCTTCCTCCCTCCCTCCCTCCCTCCCTCCCTCTCTTCCTTCCTTCCTTCCTTCCTTCCTTCCTTCCTTCCTTCCTTCCTTCCTTCCTTCCTTCCTTCCTTCCTTCCTTCCTTCCTTCCTTCCTTCCTTCCTTCCTTCCTTCCTTCCTTTCTTTTCTTTCCCTGTGATTTCATCAGTAAGTCTCAGTAAGAAACTGAATCTACCAACAGAGATTGATATCTTCTCTGCAGCTTACTGGCCTAGGAATTGCCTAGAACGATAAAGGGACAAAGTAATTAATTGGCTGAGTCACACAACCAGTATGTGTCAGCGATGGAACTCAATCAAAGCCTATTTTTCCTAACTTTGAGGCCAGCTCTCTTAGTATGCCATTATGACTTAACTCAATTAAGTAGATGCTTATTATTTTTTTGGTTGTTGTTGAGTCCTCCTCCTCTGGTGGTGAATGAGATAGTTCTGGTCTAGAGATGAATTGCCTAGATACCAGGGGCTTTTGGCTACATGTCCAGGACCAAGCCTATGATTGAATATCGGTCCTGTTTCACCTAAACCAAAGAGACGTAAGAACAAAAAGAAAGTCCAAAAAGAAAAAGAGGAGTGTTTCTATAACTAGGAGAATATAAGAGCAGGAGGAACACCAATAGGAATCTAGAATAATAGGTGTACCTTGTTGATGTTTTTGCCTTTGCAGCATAAGTTTGATAAAAATGGTTAAGAAAAACATGGAGTAATAAGGACACATAGTCAGCCAACAAACTTTATTAAGCACCTACTAGCACAGTGCTAGGTGCTTGGGATACAAAGAAAGATAAAAGACAGTCTTCACTCTCAAGGAGCCCACAGTCTAATGGGGGAAAGAGCTATGGATAAACAAGATATAAACAGGATCAACTGGGGATAATCTCAGAGAGAAGGCACTATAATTAAGAGAGATTGGGAAAGGCTAGTAGAAGGCCAGATTTTAACTGGGTCTTGAAGGACGAGCAGAGATGAGAACAGACAGCCTTCCATACATGAGGGACAGTCAGCAAAAATGCCCAGAGTCAGTGGAGTGTCTTGTTCAAGGAACAGCAAGGAGGCCAGTGTCACTGTATTGTAGACTCACAGACACAAGGACCTTGGAGGTCATCTAATGGAAAAACTGAGGCCTAGAAAGGTAATGTGACACAGGTATCAAGTGGCAGAGCTGGGATTTGAATGCCGGCCTGGTGACTCCAAATTGAATCCATTTTCCTCTACATCATACTGTCTCCCTCAATAGCACCCCAGCTGCATCATCTCACATCAAACCAGGCGCATTTTGAACTTAAATGTTCCCCTACCAGACTTTTCTCAAGGTGACAGGCAAGACTCCACATATATGGCAACCTGCCTGGTGATGAATGTTCACTCTGAGCTGTCTAAGAGTATGCCAGCCTCAGATGCTACCTTTCAATTGGAGATGAGGAGTGGATTATCATGTTACCTCACTTACAGCCTTAGGAGACACACCATCCAGTCTTCTAGAAGGTTTGGTTGATCACATGATAAGTCATGGAGATCTGCCATATTATTATCATCAAGTGAAATCTAACGTCTCAGGGCTGAAATTAAAAAACTAGGACTTTTAGGTTATATTTGTTAAAGTATCATACCATATTTTTTGGAATATAGAATGAATAGCTCAAAGCTAAAAATATTAAAGATCTTTGTTGATCCTTTTTATTTTCTGTCACTCAGTGGGTTAGCGGGCATCTTCTGCATACTAGATAACTCTGAACACATTTTCCTTCATGTTCATTTAAATGAGGTTTTTTTTCATCATTTCACATCAAAGTGTGAAGTAATAGACCTCAGGGGAGGGATATGTTCAGGTACTAGCACAACGGCCCCAAGTGTTGCAGTGATTTCTTATCCCCCTCATTTCAAGTGCTCCTAAATCAATTGTATGTGGCCTTTCCTCTTAGCACTCTTGAATTCACAATGGTTTAGCTACCAGATTACTAGATTATTACCACAGAACTAAATGTGGAACCATTTTTACTTAAAGTATTTGAGCCAAAGAGGAAGCTCAAGTGAAGCCATTCTACAGAGCACAAATATTTCTTTGTGACAATTTCATTTTAACACAATGACAGAACTTTGAAGCTTGGGCACTGCATGGCTTCAGTTCCTTTGTAGTTGTGGAAAATTAAACTGAGTTTGGCTTGGGTGGGTGTTGACCATAAATTTCTAAAGATATCATTGATTTCTGGTTTTCTGTTTTCAAGGGTGATAGAAATAATGTTAATAATGGAAACTGATATTTACTTAGTACTTTACATTTTCCAGAGTTCTTTATCTCATTTGAGTTTCAAAACAACTTAATGTGGTAGGTAGTATAAGTAAGGGTATCTCAAAGGTCTTAATGAAATTATAAGTTACTTATGCTTAAAACTTGCATGGTTTTAAGCTAGTTAAGCTTAAAATGAACTAATAAATTTTAGGACACCTATTGTTCATATAAAGAAACTCAAGAAATTAAATGATTTGCCCATGGTCATGTAGCTAGTAAGTATTAGAGGAAGGATTTGAATGAAAGTCTTACTGGCTCTAAGTCTAGCACTGTCTCCACCATGATGGCAGAATTTATCCAGTGGTGTCCGATGTCAATTTATTTGCCTGAGCCCAGTCAAATATATACTTCCTCCACCCTCGCCACACACACACACTATACACAAGGGTACTTGCTTTCACAGGTGATCTACATCATTGATGGGACTGAGGATACACAAAGAGAGCATGCATGGCCAGGGTATTTCATGTTCTTAGGGTTACATCCCACTGGAACATGTCCTCTACCTCTGATACTGATGTTGCTTCCCTGTAGAGCTACTGATTCTATCTACTGGTCTCATGATGTCTTTGGACTATAAGCCACTTTCTTTGTGGCTATAAACTGCAGATGTCCTCTACTGGTCTACCTTCTCTGCTGCCATCTCCTGGTGTCTCTTCTGGGTCTTTGATGCTGCCACCTGGTGGTGTCTGTTGAGTTGCTTTCTATTGTGTTTCACTGGGGCAATTACAGGTTCTGTGTTGAATTTTAGCTGCTGTGTGGTCTTTTTCACATAGAAAAAAGGTCATTGCTTCAGTGGCAATCTCAGCCTTTTGAGATTCAAGTCCAAAGCCAGCTAGACAGAGAAGCCTGTAGGTATTAGGTCTCTCAAGGAATTTTTTTTCCTTGCCTCAGCTACCACTCATCAAAGTCAATTTACTTTTTGAGCTGAGGCAAAAGGAAATCTTTTTCATCTCCTGTCATGTCTTTGGTCCATGCAAGTCACCCTGGGAGCTAGAAAAATGAAAAGTATCTGGATGGAGCTGATGAACTTAATACTGCTTTTCTGCCAGAAGTGAAATTGTCTCTCTACCTACATAATTTTTTAAATCAATAACTACTCTCAGGAAATACCATTGGGTATTTTAAGCAAATGCCAAGGAAGCAGGTACATGAAAGATATGGAGGTAATAAGGCATAGTAAAACATTTGCAACTCCAAAATGCAATGGAAATAGACCATAAAGACACACTGCATACACTTGCACAAATTTAAGTAAATAAAGGCTCCTCTATAAGCTACTAAGGGGTGCTTTGTAACTTTCTGAGTTAACTCATAAGGTATTACAGTGGGATTTTATATACCTTGAGAAAAAGCATCTATAGTCATGGTTTGTCCTTCCACAGAGAGTAGGATCAGGTAGGGGACATAGATAAACCAGAGTATAATTAATAATTATTATAACAGCTAGCATTTATATAGCTTCATAAGTCTTATAAAACTCATTACACATATTACTACATATGATCATCCCAATAATTCTATGAGGTACATGTTATCAATCTCCAGAGAAAGAGATGATAGATTTTTTTATTTTTTTAAATTTTAAAAAAAAATTTTTATTTTTTCCATATGCTTTTGAGTTGAAAATTTTTCTCCCTTTTTCTCCCCCCCACCCTCCCCAAGGCAGCGCACAATCTGATGTAGGCTTTACATTCACATACCCATTAAACATATTTTCACATTAGTGAAGTTGTAAGTAAAAATTAAAACCAATACAAGGAACCATCAGAAAGATGAAACAAAACTCAACAGAAGGTAAAAATAAGTGATAGTGATTCGACTTCCATAGTTCTTTCTTTGAATGTGAGAGATGATAGATTTAGAATACAGACGGAGGCACATTTTGAGGGGGACATGGGTAGGAATCTGTTTTGCTTGACTATATATACTTTAAAGGTGCTATTTTTTCTTGTTTTCTCAATAGGGAGAGGGGAAATTGTGAGGGAGAGAATTTGGAACTAACAAAAATTTGAATTAAAATTGAATTGAATTAGAGAATTGAATCAAAAATTGAATTAAATGTGATAAGTGCTATTATTATCCTCCTTTTATAGATGAGGAGACTGAAGCTACAAACGGTTTGCCCAAGGTCATGCAGGTAATAAGTGTGCCTGAGATGGGATTTGATCTCAGGTTTTCCTTCTTCCAAGTCTGGCAATCCCATGTCACCTAGCTACTAAAAGTGCAACAGCATCCTTCAAAAGTCAGTAGCCATATTTAGTCCTAGTTCATCTCTAGCTATCCCTGCCTAGGACAAACATTTACTTATTTTACATTCCTTCCAATGCTCAAATTAATCAACAAAGAGAAAACAACCAAGAACCATTGAAAGGAATGCTGAACTTGGAGTCATAAAATCTGGGCTTTAGTCCAGGCTCTGCAATTTTATATCAGTGTGATTTTAGAGAAATCATTTCTCATAAAATAAATGTCTATCAATTGGAGAATGTCTAAATAACTGTTGTATATAAATATGATATAATACCATTAGTCTGCAAGAAATGAATATGAGGAATTCAGTGCAATGGAGGAAGACTTATATGAACTGCCACAGAGTAGGGAAAGTGGAACCAAGAGAAGATAAATACAATGACTGCAGCAATGTAAAAGAAAACAGTACTATATGCTGCTGGAATCAGATTAATTGCAAAAATTAATATTGGCCCCAAGGAAAAGAGGGGAAAACATTTCTTTCCTCTCTAAGGGGCAGGGCTTGATTGGAGAATACGAATACAAAATTTGAATGACAATCATGGTCACTTATTTGGGTTTTGTTTACATTCATCTCTGTTACAAGGGAAGAATAATTAGGGTGGGACACATTGGGAAATGATTCTGATATAAAAAGAAGCATAAACAAAAGTTATTAATTGAAGAAGAAATATAATATTTCTCTCTGGGCCTCAGTCTCCTCATCTGTAAAATGAGGGGAATGGACAAGGGTGCTTTCCAGACCTAACATTTATGATTCTGTCATGCTCTGGTAGTAACAATAATTTCTCTGAATGATACAAATCAACCTATAACTGAGAACTAAGTCTCGGAACCTTGGAGATCTAAGGATCAAATAGAAATAGAAAAATGGAAGACAAACAGTAAACTTTTTGAGACTGGTGATCTCATCTTTGATTCTTTTCCTTTTATGTCCCAGAACTAGTGCTAGCTAGATAGGACATCCTTCTCAAACTGAATGGGAGGTTGTTGGTTTTTCCAAGTCTAAGAGGTAAAGATGGCACCCATTCCTTCCTTGCATCTACCTCCACTTGATGTCTGCATTATCAATGGCCTCTTTTAAATTCCATATCTTCTATCATTTGACAACACTAAGATGACTGGAAGGGCAAAAATTGGCTTAGCAAAGAAAAAGGTACTTTTTTGATAGAAAAGGAGGAAGAAGACGGCTAAAATTAGTAATATCAGAATAAGATATGGAAAATTCTTGAGGAAACATACATAGTAATTGAATAATAAATATCTGTTGAATTAAACAGACTTGAAATCAACTTGACTACATCTTTCTTTATATCTTTTAATTATTTATGCCTATAATTGACCAACTACAATATTAAGTAGAGCTAAGGAGGGATAGAGAGATCAAATGAATAGAACCTGCTAGGGTGGCAAAGGAAAATTCAGAAAAGCATCTAGAAAAAGAAAGTCCAGGCAAGAAGTTTGGTAGAGGGAGGCTGAACAGAAGGCCATCTAGGAAGGAGATGAGAAAGGCAGGCTAGATAATGAATGAAGCAATCAACTAACAGGCTTTTATTTAGTTCCTACTATGTGCCAGGCACTGGGGATACAAAGACTGGTACAGTCCTACTTACAAGAATTAACTCCATATTGTACAAGACTTTAATTTTCTGTTTTCTTTCTTAGGAAATAGTTTAACAAAGATCCATCTTAAAAAAAAACAACTTTAGTAAAACATTTATAAAAATAAACAAAAAACAACACTACACATGCTGAAAAGAGGTTGCCAAATCAAATACTTCATGTTAATGAAATATGTGTAAATAAACAAAGAGAATCTATAGATCAAAATGCAGGACAAAATCCTTGTCTTTCTCTCATCATTGTTTATAGATATAATGGTGCTCACATTGCAATTCCCTTTATACCTCAGATATCTACACAGAAGGCTCATGTTGGGGAGGACACACATTTCAGGGCTTGATTCTTAAGGTATCTAAAAGATCAAAGGTTTGAGAAAGATTTTGAACTTTATGAATTCAATTTTGGATATGTTGACTTTGAGATGAGCATGGGACATTGGATACATAGGCTTGTTATACTTGTTCACCAAGAGGAGAGGAAGCATGGTGTGGTGGATATACCACTGGACTTGGACTTATGAAGGCCTAAGTTTGAATTCTATCTCTGACACTTTCTAGCTATATGATCCTGGTCAAGTCACTTAACTTCTTTGTAAAATGAACAGTGTTGGGCTATTAGTTCCTTTCCAGTGCTAAATCTATGACTTCATGAGAACTAGACCAATGAGTAGAATATACAGCAAGATTCAGCATAAGGAGAAACTTTCTAACAGTTAGAGCAATCTCAAAATGTAATAGTTTTTTGGGAAGATAATGAGTTCCCTGTCACTGAAGATGTTCAAAGCAGAGTTGATTTATACTTCAGGAAAGGAGTTCACCTAGATAATCTCTAAGGTCCTATTCATTTTGGAGATTCCATTGACACTATGAATGTTTGTATATCAATCAGTCAATCAACAAGGATTTATTAATCACCTACTAGGCAACAGGGACTGTGCTAAGTGCAATGAATGAAACAAGCCTAACTCTCAAGGATCTTACATGGATATCTATGTAAATATTCATCTTTAATGGATCTCTGTGAATATATGTCTACAAAGATATGCCTCTCTCTCCTGTGTCTGTATGTGTACATATGTATACATTTATGTCTATATCCGTGGGTATTGCAAAAGAAAGGACTACATATCACTCCTTGTTGTCAGAGCTATGACTGGTGAGGCAGATGGACATGTGCTAAGCACCTCCCTCACAGAGTTCTGTTGAGGATCAAGTGAGATGATCTTTGTAAAGCATTTAGCATGGTGCCTGCCAAACAGACATTTAATAAATAATTGTGCACTTACCCTTTTCCCTTCTCCTAAGGATAAAAAATAGATTAGCCCTGGAACCTTATTTGAATGAACATCTTTAAAAGTATCATGGAGAAAGCACTAAGTAATTCTGAGGCCTGGAGATCTGGGATGAAGCTGCATTGCAGACACAGGAATACTTCAGCCCAATCCTGAGCTGATGTGCTCCCTGGGAGCACAGGGAGGAAGAAACCACTTTAGAGCTGATGTCACTGCATCTCTTGTTATGTATCACTAGGGGAAACAATCCTATTCCACCCTCATTGTTTGCAGGTGCATGCTTTACTCTTGCTCCATGGCCAGCTTTAAATGACATAGCATCACTGTTGGCGGTATCCTCCAGTTCTCACCTCCTCCTCAAAGTCCTGGGAGGATAGATTTCACAGCAATGCAGAGAGGGACTACGTAGTTCAGGATTCACAGATTTGGCTCATTTTCTCAAGAGAGAGAATTAATAACGTGCACATCCTCCCTTTAGAGTAGTAAAATGAAGTGATGCTTGGCATCCTTAATGACACAGGAAACCTGTTTCCATCAGCCCCAGTAGCCCCAGGCATTGCTTTCTGCTGCTGCTGATCCCTCTTGTCCTCTCTCCTTTTACTTTCCTGACTTCTAAAGTCCATGGATGAAATCCTGATCTGATATATTTGCAACCATACTTCCTGGAACAAAAATGAGGAAAATTAGGAATATTTTTACTTCAAAAGTATACATATATACATATATATATGTATATATTTCAAAAGTATACACAAAGGCTTTGGTAGAGAAATAATTCAGAGAATAGTTCAGTTCACATGGAAAACAGAACTATGAAGGGGTTTGCTATATCACTTTCACTTGATGAAGTCAGATTACACTGATGTATATAGGCACCTATGCTTAGACATCCTAAAAAGGGTTTCTCATATTTCCTGAAGAACCCTTATGTTTCAGTGTCCATTTCTCTAGACCACAAATGGAACTACAGACTAGCTTTCACTTTTTGAAGTACTATGAAAGTAGATCTTATGCTGTATTACATTTAAGATTGCTTCTCCCAAGGCAAACTAAAGCACATTCTTTGTGAAATGGGAGTATATGGTGCTTTTACTCAGCACAGATTTTATAGATTGGAAAACAACAAAGAACATGCCAAAGTGTTCATGTAGAATCTTTTGTGAATCTCTAGAAGGTTCACACTTGCCATAATTTTTATCAAAGAATATAGTTTCTAAAAAAAATAAAATTTATCTTTTTACATTGTGTTTCCCCATGTATATGTTTTCCCCTCCCAGAAACCCATCTCAAATAACAAAAAAATATTTTTACAGGAAAAAGAAAAAAAAAGGAAGAGGAAAAACAATCAGCAAAAATGATCAATACATTGGAAAAAAATTGACGATCTATGCACTGTTCCACATTCGCTGACCTCCACCAAACAAACCTTCTTTTCATGTCTCCTATTTGGGGCCATGCTTGTTCTTTGTAATTTTGCAATGTTCACTTTTTTTGGCTGTTGTTCTTTCCATTTACATTGTAATTATTGTGTGTATTGTTTTTGTGCCTGCTCACTTCACGCTGCATTCAGTTCATGTAAGTCTTTTCATGTTTCTCTACATTCACTTCCTTTGTCATTTCTTAGAGTACAGTAATATTCTACTACATTTTATTTAGTCATTGCCCCAATTAATGGACATCTGCTTTGTTTCTAGTTCTTTGTTACCACAAAAAGTATTGTTATAGATGCTTTTGGGGTATATGGAGACTTTCGTTTTATCAGTGACTTTCTTGAGTATATACGTAGGGATGTTAATATAAACAGCCATGTTTCTTGGGAAATGTGTTGACTGTAGATAGAGCAAGCTTTCCTGAAATATCAGTCTGTGTATTGGACGTTATTGAATAGACCTAACGAGCTTATTGTAGGTATTGTATTTCCTATGCCTTCCATAGAAGACTCTCAATAATGTATTGATTTTATTTAGTAATACCAATAAATCAAACACACAGTGTAATGTTTCTTTTAAGAGTAAAGTATTATTTTTCACTGAGTCAAAGAGTAAACTTTTGGTTATTTGGCTAAACGTGTTTAATATTTCAAGGATCTGTGATTTTTTTGCATTAATGTCATAGATATGGAGCTGGAAGGGACCTTAGAGGTCATCTAGTCTAAACCCCTCATTTTACAAATGAAGAAACTAAGACCCAAAGAAGGGAAATGACTTGCCTAAGGTCATCCAGGTTAGTGACAGAGGCAGGATGTAAATCTTAGTCACTACTAATTTCAAAGTCAGTGCTCTTTCCATTCCATTGTAGCACATTCCCTCTATTAAGGCTAACAGTGACCCAATGACTTTTCTGTGGGTAACAAATTCCTCACCCTGTGTCCAATCTGTTGATGATCTTCTTCTAACTTAAGTAGGTTGATCAATAAATAGGCATCCAAATAATCACTGGTGTTACACTCTTTTTTTTTTTTTAGGCAATTGGGGTTAAGTGACTTGCCCAGGGTCACACAGCTAGGAAGTCAAGTGTTTGATCTGAGGCTGGATTTGAACTCAGATTTTCCTGACTTCAGGGCCGGTGCTCTATCACTGCACCACCTAGCTGCCTCTGGTGCTACACTCTTTAGCATGGTAGAACCTGCCCTACTTTTTGTTCCACCGGCATAATCTTCGAGAACAGAGTCGTTCCTATATCACAGTTAGGCATTAGAGTAGAACTGTGGTGGATGTTGGCTAAGCATAACAGAGCCAATGTGAGGAAGCAACATTAAAATATCTTAACTAAAAATTAATGTCATTCAATCAGTCATACTGTCAATTTAGTTAAGCATTGCTGTCTCAACACACCTATGGCTTGTCAAGATCCACCCAAACATGAGCTTCCAAGCTAACCAATTAAAAAGGCCAAAAAGTTGCTTTATAATGTAAGCTGCAATTACTCAGTGATACGTGATAAGGTCAAAAATGTGCCCATACAATGCTAACCTCTGTTTAATTTATAAAGACAAGAATTATGATGTTAATAATTGTTTTGATTGTTAAAAAAGACAAACTTTTTTATTTTCATTTTATTTTTGTTTTCAAATCAGGTTTAAAAATAATCCTTTGCACTCACACAGTATCCAGCATTCATATAAGCAGCTTTAAAGGTTTTTCCAAATGTTAAGGCAGCAATCCTAACAATACCTGGGGAGTAAGTAGGTGGAAAGTATGGTTGTCTTTATATCTCAAAAGGGGAAAACAAAAAATGAAGGGATTTGTCAGAATTATTTAGCAAACAAATTATAGGGCCTGAGATCAAAGTGAAGTCTAATTATATCCAACCCATTTAGGAAGATAGCCAATGCCTTAGTCAACAACCTGGAATGACAACTTACTACAAAGAGAGTACTAGTTAGGCGCTATGGGGTGATACCAATAATTAGAAGGTATTATTTGCTCAACACATTGGAAGAAGGAATATCTTTTTAAATATTCATAGACATAGAATGCTAACTTTCAAAATTAGGAGTTCATCTACCTCATTCCCTTATTTGAGACAGAAATCTCCTCTATAATATCTTTGACAAGTGATCATCTAGCTCTCTCTCTCCACCTGAAGATCTACAGTGCCTGAGAATTCAATAACCACTGAGTATTAGAACAGGTTTAGGGCCACAGGACCAACGTTGAAGCTTTGCACTAGAGATGGGCCTAAGGTTTCTACCTACATTTCATTTAGGAAGCTAGCAAAAAGCAGGTATTTAAATTAATTTCACACCACCTCTAGGACTGTAATACCATGATTAGAATGGCCCATCCATTGTGAAGTTCTTTGTATAATCTATGGGAGTGAAGAGCCAGAGTAGGAAACCTGAGGTGGGTCGCAGTTGTCAGTCAGTCCACTAGCATTTATGAAGTGCTTACTAGGTCCCAGGCACCGTTCGAGGCAAGTAAAGTAGTTGTGATAGTCTAATTTTTTGCTTCAGTTGTTCATATGGTCCCAGTTATTATATTCTGAGAGAGTTAGGCAGAAGTTTGCTTATTTTCCCTGGGGAGGCTGATGTATAATCACAGAGTACAAGTACAAAGGTCTCTGAGAAATTTTTTTCCTAAGAACCATGTATCCTTGGCTAAACTCAACTCTCTGCCAGTGGGGGAAATTGCCCAATGGTGGGCATTATCACGACACTGAGGCACCCCATTCATTTTTTGAAAGCTGTAATTGTTATCCTTATATTGAGGCAAAACTTGATTCCTTGTATCATTAGGCTTAATTTTGTATGTGGAATCAATCTCTCTTCATTGGATTATAGGCCTGCTGTACTCCAGGGATGTGAAATTGAACTCCTCCTCCTGATAGTTTTTGCAGGAGACAAGCCATCTTTGCTTCAAAAGTATTAGAATACAGTCTTTTTAAAGTACAAAATTATAGATCACAGCATAAAAAAAAATTAGGATTTGAAAGTACCTTAGAGGTCACCTGGCCCAATCCTCTCATTTTTCAGAAGAGGAAGTTGAGGCCCAGAGGGACTAAGCTACTAATCAAAAGTCAAACAGATCTTAGTGGCAAAGTAGGGATTCAAACCTTTGACTACAAATCCAGCACATTTTCTTTTGCACTATGTCCTGCCCAAAGGAGATGAAGGAGAAAACCCTTTAATGGGAATTGTAAGAACTAAATTTTTTTTTTAATGTTTCATGTTATCTTAAGGATGTAGGAGGGAGAAAGAGCCTTTCTGATTGAATGAAAAAGAACAGCAGTGTTTATGAAAAAGAAAAGGCAATTGGATTATGGACCTTCATTGTTGAAAGATAGCCAGAAAGGGCTAATATGGGATATCCATGGGACATAATTATTGGGGAAAAGGGGGTGGATAATTACCATAATATCATTATAGTCAATGCCAATTTCAGAAGGGAAGATTTTGGGGGAAGAACTCACTATCTGACACAACTTGCTGAGAAAACTGGAAATCAGTTTGGCAGAAAGTAGGTATAAACCAGCATCTCACACTATAAACCAAGAGAACATCAAAATGAGTACATGATTTAAACATAAAGGGTAACATCATAAACAAATTAGGAGAGCATGGAAAATTTTATCCATCAGAAATATGGATACAGGAAGAATTTATAACTAAACAAGAGATAGAGCAAATCATGGGCCATATAATGGGTAATTTTGATTACAATAAGTTAAATGTTTTTACACAAACAAAACCAATGCAGCAACAATTAGAAGGAAAGTGAGAAACTGGGAAAGAATTTTTACTCCAAGTTTCTCTGAAAGAGGCTTCATTTTGCAAATATATAGGGAATTGAGTCAAATTTATAAAAATAAGAACCAATCTCCAATTGATAAATGGTCCAAGGATATGAACAGGCAGTTTTTTGGAGAAGAAATTGAAGCTATCTATAGTCATAAAAATACTGTAAATCGCTATTGATTAGAAAAATGCAAATTCAAACAACTTTGAGGTACCACTTCATACCCATCAGAAATGACAAATGCTGGAGGAGATGTGGAAAAACGCAGTCACCAATGCACTGTTGGTAGAGCTGTGAAGTAGTCCAATCATCCTGGAGAACTATTTGGAACTTATGACAAAGGGCTATAAAATTGTGCATACCCTTTCACTCAGCAATACCATCAGTAGGTCTATATCCCAAAGATGCCAAAGAAAAGGGAAAAGGACCAATATGTACAAAAATATTTATAGCAGTTTCTTGTGTTGTAATTGGAAATTTAGGGCATGTCCATCAATTGGGGAATAGCTGAACAAATTGTGGTATATGATTTTGATGGAATACTATTGTGCCATAAAAAAAATCACAAGGGAGTTGATTTCAGAAAAATCTGGGAAAATCTATATGAATTGATGCAGAGTGGCATGAACAAAACAAGGAGATAATTGTATAGAGTAAGAGTAACATTGTAATGATGACCAACTGGGAAAGACTTGACTCCTCCGCTAATGGATTCCTCCAATGATCTAAGACAATCCCAAAGGATTCATGATGAAAAATGCTATCCAATTTCAGAGAGAGAACTGATGAACTCTGAATTTAAACTGAAGTCTATTTTTTCACTTTTTAATTTTTCTTGCAACATGGTTAATGGGCAAATATCTTTTGCATAATTTCATATACATAACTGATATATTGCTTACCTTAATGAGTTAATGCCTCAATGAGTGAGGGAGGGGACAGAGAAAGGGAGAGAATTTGGCACTTAGAATTAAGAAAATAAAATTAAACTAAATTTTTAACAAAGGAGAGTGATCTATATTGTCAATATCCTTCCTAAAATATGGTTCCTTAACACAATACTTGAACACATTATAAGTTCTCTGAAGGGAAGGTAGGACAGAGAGAGAAGAGCGGGATTATCTCCCTCCTTGTCCCAGAAAGCATTTATGACCAAACAAGAGATAGAGAACATTATCAAATGCAAAATGGATAATTTTGATTACATTAAATTGAAAAGTTTTTGCACAGATAAAGCCAATGCAATCAAGATTAGAAGGGAAGCAGAAAGCTGGGAAACAATGTTTACAGCCAGTGTCTCTGATAAAGGCCTCATTTGTAAAATACATAGAGAACTGAGTCAAATCTGTACGCATACAAGTCATTCCCCAGTTGATAAATTGTCAAAGGATATCAACAGGCAGTTTTCAGATGAAGAAACAAAAGCTATCTATAGTCAAATGGAAAAAAAGTTCTTAATTACTATTGATTAGAAAAATGCAAAATAAAGCAACTCTGAGGTACCACATCACACCTATCAGTTTGGCTAACAAAATAGGAAAATGATAAATGTTAGAGAAGATGTGGGAAAATTGGAACACTAATGCATTGTTGATGGAGTTGCGAACTGATTCAACCATTCTGGAGAACAATTTGGAACTATGTCCAAAGAGCTATAAAACTATGCATACTCTTTGATCCACCAATACCACTAGTAGGTCTGTATCCCAAAGAGATTATTAAAAAGGGGGAAAGGACCCACATGTACAAAAATACAGTGGCTCTTTTTGTGGTGGCAAAGAATTGGAAATTGCCCATCAATTGGGGAATGGCTGAACAAGTTGTGGTATATAAATGTAATGGAATACTGTTGTTCCATAAAAAATGATGAGCAGGTAGATTTCAGAAAAACCTGGAGAGACTTGCATGAACTGGTGCTGAGTGAAGTGAGCAGAACCAGGAGAAACACAGTCATAGCAACATTATGCTATGACCAGTTTTGATAGACTAAGCTCTTCTCAGCAATGCAATCATTGAAGACAATTCCAAAGGACTCATGATGGAAAATGCTATTCACATCCAGAAAAATAACTATGGAATCTGAATGTAGATTGAAGCATACTACTTTCTCTTTTTTGTTGTTTTTTAGGTTTTTTCCTCATGGGTTTCCCCTTTTGTTCTGATTCTTCTTTCACAACATAATTCATGTGGAAATGTTTAATATGATCTTACATGTATAGCCTGTATCATATTGCATGCCATCTTGGGAAGGAGGAAAGGAAGAGGGAGGAAAATTTAGAATTCAAAATCTTATAAAAGTGAATGTTGAAAACTAAAACTAAATAATAAAAAGGAAGATACCACATCTCTTCAATAGAAGATCAAATCAGGTTATTTATTAGGTGAAGAATCCAAAGCAGGCTCATATGCAGCATCAACCATACAATAATCCCTGGTGTTCCAGTATTCTCAAGTTCAAGGATACCTTGTGGCAGAAGTGTCATTACAGGAGCCTTTCCTCTTTACAGTTACCTTCATTTTCATCTGTATATACCTTATGTGCACCCATTTATTTGCATAATGTATCCTCTATTAACATTTAATTTTATTGAGAGCAGGGACTATTTTCTTTTGTTTATGTGTTTGTTTTTGCCTTTCTTTGAATCCTCTTCACTTGGTTTCAGTTCCTAATAGGGAAGTTGCTCGGTACAACTCAGGACTGACAGCCCAGTCTGTGGTTACCAAAGGAGGCAATTGTAGGTGAAATAAAATTTCAAGCAGGAAATATGAGTTAGCATAAATTAAAACTTTTATTTGCATCAGTTTACTGCATTAAGAAGCAACACAATGAGAATTAAGTGCTGCAGCATGGTCAGTTGTGGATAAGCATTTATGGTTTTATTTGGCCAGTCACAACAAGCAAATAAAGAACTATTCAATTATGTTTAGGTGAGTGTATGGATCAGTTGTAACATATATTTGTGTAGAAAAAAGAATGCTTTTTCTCTTGGGATTAGAGTCCTCATCTGGACAAGATGTGAAATGCAAGAACAGAATGAAGCAACTGAGGGAATACAAAGTTGGATAAGGTATAGAAAGGCATAAGAACAATTATGAGATCTAATTAGATGAATGAAGATGAGTGGGAGTATGAAAGTCATAAAATGGAGATAATATGGCAAAAGAAATTCTCATAGGATAGTGCAGCCTTTGTATGATGGGTCCTCTGGATTACAACTGTAAAATCTATGAAGATATTAAACATGTCACCTCTGTCTTTATCTAAATCATTGATAAATATGTTCAGTTGAACAGAGAGAAAAAGTCCCTGGGAACACTTCACTAGGGATTTCCCCAGGTTGGAATTGATGCTATAATAAAACTCTTTGGGTCCATATTAACTAGTGTATTAAAATCCACACAATTGTTCTATCATCCAACTATCATCTATCATTTCTCTTTAGTAACCCATCATACCATGATAGACTTTGTCAACTGTCCTGTAGAAATCCAGATATGCCCTATTTTTGACATTTCTCTCATCCAACAATCTAATTCGATGTGATTTGTTCTTAATGAATTCATTCTTGTTCTCCTATTTTCATCTTTAAATGCCCTCAGGTTCATTTTATTTGGTTAATCTCTCATTAGATTTTCTTTAAATTGGTTTTACCCACCAAAACTTTTCTATGTTTTGTGAGGTAGTAACCATAGTGCCCATAAACTCTCATCAGTATTTTGTGTAAGGGTTTCCAAAATTTATATTACAAATCCCTCCTTTTGGATAGTAGGTCAAGTATTTGCTTACTAACGTGTTTTGGGGGATCTTTTGGTCTACTTGTTATGCTGTTTAATTTACATTGGTTTAACTTGCTGTGGAATTGTTATAATTAGTATTGATGATCTTTTCTCCATCCATATCCCATTTTTCATCATGAATAACTTATTTAAGTAGGTCAGGATAGACCTGTTTTAATTGCATGTTGTATTTTTCTCTCTCATTTTTATTCTTTCTTCTGGCTTTGTACTAATTTTGGTGTGTTGTAATAAACTGATGGTCTGATGACAGATAACTGACATAGCATAAGCACTAGACTTGGAGTCAGAAGGGCTTCAGACATCCAATAATTTTGTGAGCCTGGGTAAGTTATTTAGCCCATCTGTGCCTCCGTTTCCTTACCTGCAAAACTAGGGGATTGGACTTGAAAGCTTCCAAGGTCCTTTCAACTTTAAATCTATGGTCCTATGACTCCCATATCAGTAATTAATCAGTAACAGAGTTTCATGTCTGTTAAATATAATTAATCTAATTTTGTGATGTCATTTGGCATTTGACGTCTAGTACCTTCCAATTTTTTTTCTAAAAGGTAGCATTAATCATATAGAAGAAGCATGTAGGTTCTGTGTAGTCTACTAGTGTTTAGCCTTCTTGTCCATAATACTAAAACTACTTCCCTTATTATAATTTGTTTTGTGCTTATACTTAAATTACAGGTTTTATGAACCCTGAGAAACCGAAGGTCTTACTCCTTTACTTCTTCAGTAAAGGTTTGATGAACCCTGGGTAACCTATACACCACTCTGGGACATCAGAATAGGACTTTTCTGGTATATCTCTAACATTATTATTCTTATTTAGGATAGAGACTGTGATTTTCTTGGTGTTAGATGATGTAACAAATACAGTGTGGGACTTAAAGTCAGTGAAATGAGTTCAAATACTACCTCAGACACTTACTAGCTGTGTGACCCTGGGTAAGTCACTTAAACCTTCATATACCTCAGTTTCCTCATCTGTAAAAATGAGGATAATAACACCTACCTTTCAAGCTTGTCAGTGAGGATTAAATGAGTTAACACATATAAAGTGTTTTCCAAACCTTAAAGTACTATGTAAATGTTAGCTATCATTATTTTTTATTATTATCTCCCCTTCATGTGATCCATGTAAGTCTTCTCTGCCTTTGACCATAAGTTTCCAGAAAGCTAAGACTTTGTCCATAAATTTGGAAGGTAGAGTGCCTTAAAAACTATTAAACACAGATCTACATTTATTGCATGTGTTGCAATGAGCAAAGATAGGACTCTGGAAACAGAGTATGTAGGTAGCTCCACAGTTGGTATAGAATACTGGAGAGGCCTTGAACCCTGATGTTTTGCTGCAGTGAGGTGTGTGCAAAGTGTCACAGCTTCAACATGATGTATTAACCATGACTAAAATATTCCAGCAGTCAGTTTTCTAGTTCTGAGCCTCTCGAAACTTAAGGAGGCTGCTCCATGTGAAGGACGTATACAGAAACGAGAATCAAGAAGACTCCTTAAAGATGACATATCTAACCCCTCTGCTCTACAAAGAAGGAAATCAGGGGCCTGAGAAGTAAATAATCTGTCCAAGGTCACACAGTTACTGAGAAATAAAGCCCATAATCTGGGCCAGCTGGAGCAGGCCTGGAGTCAGGAAAACTCATCTTCCTGATTTCAAATCTGGCCTCAGACACTTCCTAGGTGTGTGACCCTGGGCAAGTCACAAACTCTGTTTGCCTCAGTTTCTTCAACTGTAAAATGAACTAGAGAAGGAAATGACAAATCACTCTAGTATCTTTGCCAAGAAAACCCTAAAACCCTAAACCCACAAAGAGTCGGACACAACTGACATGACTGAACAGGGACAACAAAAGAGCCTACACCCCCATGCTTTGGGCCTTTTAGCCTATCCAGTTTGTTAGAACTGCCAGTCTTTTAACTCCAGAGACGTGAACCCTAGGGAATCTATATACCATGATAGAGCATCAGAATAGTAGTCATTCCAATGGTATTTCCCTATCATTTTTATCCTTATTAGAGATATAGACTATGATTTTCTCATTATTGGGAACTTCTACAGGAGGAAATTCCCTCTATCAATACATGTTGGCATCTTTTCTACCATGTGTAGTCTTTGATATTTGCCTAAATCACTGAAAACTTAATGACTTGCCCAGAGTCATATAGCCAGTATGTGTCAATAATAATAACAACAATAATGTTTAGCATTTATATAGCATTTTCAGGTTTGTAAAGCACTTTACTATGTGAACTCATTTGATCTTTGTCAACAACCCTGTGAGGTAAGTGCTATTATCCCCATTTTACAGATAAGGAAACTAAGGCAAACAGGTTAAGTGACTTGCCCAGGTGATACAGGTAGTAAGTACCTGAAGCAAGATTTGAATTCAGATTCCCGTGACTAACTGAATCTAGCACTCTAACATCTAGTTTTCCTGTGTTAGAGGCAGGACCTGACTTCATGGCTCCCTCCCTATTTTTGTTATCATCATCATTTTTCTATAGAAGCATCTAGCTTAGACAAATCTGCCCACAACTAATCAAAGAGAGGTAACTAGATTAGGCAGGGATCATAGTTTTAGAGTTGGAAGAGAACTTAGAGACCATTTAGTCCAACCTCTTCATTTTATAGATGAGAAAACTGAGGCCAAGAATGGTGAGGTCCCTTGCCTAGGATCACAGAGCTAATCAGTTATCTGAGATGAGATTTGGAGCCAAATCTTCCTGACTCCAGGTTCAAGCTCTATTCACTATGTAATGCTGTCAGATCCCAGAATGTAGAGAAAAATGTAAGCCCTTTGAGGGCTGGGACTCATTTAAATTTTGTCCTACACTCACTCTTGAGTGGGAACCATCCAACTTTTCCAACTTCTCGGCAAGAGGAAGTGCTAGCATCCTATATTGCTTCTAAGGGGAGATGGTGGTAATGACTGGATGTAGTTTCCTTGGTGTTTTAGTAGCATCATTCAGTAAGGTGGGTAATAATACTCCGTACCTAGAGAATGATGTGTCATTTGGAGAATTCCAGTCACACTGACAGACGCAGCATGACTCAGTGAGCTAATAAAAGTCCTTGAAATTCTGGGGTTTAGAAGGCTAATTCTGGCTCTGCATTAATCTGTTAACTGACTTTTAGTAAGCTACTTTACCTTTCTGTGTGCTCATCATCTACAAAGTTGGTCTATATGCTATGCGACTCACAAGGATGTTGTGGGGAAGGATCTTTAGAGTACTTGGGAGAGATCTGCCATGGAAAATTTAACCATGTGGAAACATGTTCACACACACAAATATATAGAGGTAACTTTGGAGTTCAGAGATGATGCTTCTATTGATATATGCTGATGTGGCTGAAAACCAGTGTGTGTCCAAGAATCTCTTCCAATCTTTTTTCCGGTACAACAATTATCCTTTAGTTTGCAGCTGAAGCTACTTACAACTGAGATCATGAATGTTTATGGTTTAAGGAGACACCCCATTCCTGATTAATGATGAGGGCAGGACTGTTTGCCATTCTTGTTTGTTGGTAGTTCATAGGTCGGTTCCACTGCTTTTGCTAGAGTAACTGGTCTTGAGATGTTGGGAGGTGGGGTAGCCAAAACATCCTCTTGGGCATAATAAGACTGACTGAAAAAGCAGTTAGAGCAAGTCAAAGCACATCTGTCAAAATAGTATTTAATAATGCTGTCTCTAGGAGAAAATATAACACTCCTCCCCATCTTGGCTTTTAAAGCCCTTCATATTTTGGCACCAGCCTACCTATTAATGATAATAATAATAACAACAACTAGCATTTATGTAGCACTTTAAGGTTTGCAAAGTACTTTACAAATATCCCATTTTATCCTCACAACAACCTTGGGAGGTGATTCCTGTTATTACCCTCATTTTACTAATGAGGAAAGTGAGACACACAGTGGCTGAGTGACTTGTTCAAAGGTCACATGGCTGGTAAGGCTTTGGGGCAGGATTTAAACTCAAGTCTTCCTGACTCAAGGCCCAATGCCCAATTTGCTGTGCCCCCCAGATGCCAATACTTCTCATATTTATTTCACATTACTCTGTTTTAACCTCATTGCTTTGTTTCTATTCCCCAAAACTGACATTCCATCTACCATCCCCATGCCCTCATGCAGGCAATATTCCTCATGCCAGGGATGCAGCCCTTCTTCACCTCAGACTCCTAGTGTTGCTTTTGTTGTTGCTCAGTTGTTTTTCAGTCATGTCCAACTCCTCGTGATCCCATTTGGGGTTTCCTTGGTGAAGACACTGAAGAAGTTTGCCATTTTCTTCTCCAGCTCATTTTATGCATGAGGAAACTGAAGCAAACAGGTTTAAGTGACTTGCCCAGAGTAACACAGTTAGTAAATGTCTGAGGCCAGGTTTGAACTCAGGAAGCTGAGTCTTCCTGACTCCAGGACTGGTACTCTATTGCCTGCACCACCTAGCTTCTGCAGAAAGCCTTTCTGGACCCCTACTCCAGTTACTACAGGTCTCTTTTCCCTCAAATTATGTTGTGGTTATTTATGTTTAAATATGATATCTTTTGAGCAGAATATAAAGTCCTAGATGGCAAAATTTTTATTTTTGTTTATCTCCAGTGCTTAATATAGTACCTTGCAAGATATATCGACTTAATAAATTGTTATTGAAGTTGAAGTATTATTTTGCTAGGATAGTTGTTAGACTCTGACCTATCATTCTTTATCCTCCTGAGAAAACTTGAACCAAGCCTGGACCACGGCATTCTTCTGTGTTTATTGACCCTTATGATCTGCCTCTTCAGTTAAGGTGCCTTAGCTCATTGTATCCCAGACATAACCCTTCCTGCTTCACAGACTCTGGATTTGATCTGCCACCTTTGGTTATTCTCCTGTTGCTTGGCATGCCAAGGCCAGGTCCATCACATTTAATGAGGTAGGCTTCCCAGCTTCTCTCCATTTCATGGGACAAAATGGCTTAATCTCACATTTCATTTTGTCTATGAAGTGTTTCTTTCAAACACCTGACTTTCTATTGTTTCAGATAACTTTACTGTTTTACTGCTTACTGCTTACTGCTTAGGTAACTTTCTGTCGCCTGTTCATCACTTATGTCTTGACTAAAGAAGTCCTATTGAATGTCACTTCAATGCTCATAGACTGGCTATGCTCTAGGGCTTTGGGTTTGGTCTCCTCTAGATTACTAATTAATGCCTGATATTGAATCCCACAATAATTTATGGATGATAACCAACTTAAACTTTTACAAGTGAATTCAGTATTGCCTCCCTCACATTTGATACAGAAAACATGTGTTTTTTCCTTTAACTACCAACATAAATATGTGCATATAACAGATGCCCTGTGCCACCCTGTCATAGGGAACTGCTTTCTCTTACCTGCACCAGGGACTGGGAAAGGTGATTGTTCGTCACCCTGCACTCCATTTTGTCTAAGAAGGAGTATTTGTCAATAAGGATATGTCACTCATCATCTGAGCTCCCAAGTACCAGTCACTCTTATTTTTTCCAGATCAGCATATTGTTGAAGTCAATCAGTCCAAGGTCATGGTTAAAAGCAGTTTAATTAGACTAGCAAAAGCATGGTAAAATAAAGAAGGACTTGACATCTATAGCATAAAGTGTAACAATTCTCACCATTTCCTGGCTCTACCTCCCCTCTTTCGGGTTGTATGTGACAAAGCCAACTTTGAGGTTCAATGTCTCATAACAGACCTCCTGTCTCTCAGTAAAACAGGAGCAGGATACAGGCAGTTAACTCACTATAAGATGTCTACTCTAAGTTTAGAAAGTAATTAAAATCTTTTGCTGATTTTTGTAGTCATAGGCACAGAGGCAAACAGGACAGTAGGATCTCCAGGTCTAGGGTCACAGAAACTCTACTCTGGGGTCCCTGAACCTTAATCTAGGGTCCAGCTCACTAACTTGTCTACCTATAACCTGAGTAAAGGCAAGGCTCAAATGTCCCAAAGGTTAATGCTCACAGGCATTACTTGTAACAAAATGTACTTGTAACGTGTGTGGGGGATGTGATGACAGGGAATCATTTCAACTTCCAAAATAAAGACCTTGGATCCTTTACCTTTTCAGACTTGGCTGTGTGGGGAGCAATTTATCTGCCTAAGCCTATTCCTCCAATGCAGATTCTTGATGTGACGGATCAACCCCAAGACTTTGCATTGTTATATCCTTGCCTTTTGGGATTCGTGTGGAGAGTGCCAGGAAGTGAAGCTTGCCATTCTACTTGATAAAAGACAGAGCAGATGGCAGTCTTCCCCAGACAAGAGATACTTAACGTATATCTAATTTGCTGCAGAAAATCCTTGAGCAGACTGATGCATAAGATGAGGTAATAATCATTGTTAATTTTTCTTTTAAAATTCCAAGCAGTGAAAGAGACACCAGCCCTCCCAATAGCTATGGGTAGGGGAGGGTTCAGTCAACAGATGCCAATCATTTGATCTTGTCAGAATGATAAACAAGTAAACAAAGCAATGAGGAATATTTCTGATTTTTGGCAGCCCCTGTCAGACAATTCCCATGTATTGGCTCCCTTTGAATTACTATTGTTTTCAGCTCTAGTGATTGTCTTTATTCCTTTAAAGCAGGGTTCTTACCAGTGAAAGACTGACAGGCCCAGAAATGGAAACCCCTTGTGTAGCCACAGGAAAGCTGTGGCTTGGGGAGCACTGATATTATCTTCCCTGCAAGCTGACTTCCTTTAGGCATGAGAGAGTCATTCATTCATTGGGCCCACTCCATCTATTTAGCAACCTGCAGACCTTGACAAAGTGCCACTTGGGATGGAGCCCTTTATACTAGGGATAACAGTATTCTGTGAATGGAATCAGGGGTTCAGAGGAGACAAACAGCAGTCACTCTATGAATTACATGGTTATTCCCAGTGGAATATTGCAGGTATACATGGTTGGCTGTGCCTGTCTACTGTTTTCTCTGACTTGAACTATACAGTACAAATTAAGGGGGAGAGTTTGCCATTTCTGGGTACTTTAGATAATGTATATAAACAAAAACATGGTCCTCAATTCCATGTTGGCATATGAATTAACCATAAGGTCTGTCTATAGGGATATAACAAACTCCCTCACCAAATTAAGATTAGATTTTCTACCAAAGCCCTAAATTTGGTAGGGACATTGACATTCTCCTAATTTTTTTTGACACTCCTTATAACTAAGGGGGATCATCCTTGATACCTTTTCCATAGATACAGTTTGTTTTTTTTTCCTTTAAGCTAGATATCAACTTTTTTGCTCTTTCTCATCAATTCATCATCATCCATTGCCATTTTTTGCATACCCATTGAGCATTGGTATACTAGTCAGCATGGGGCTTTCTATAGCTAATAATAATGAGTTAACATTTATATAGCACTCTAAGATTTTCAAAGTACTTTACATATGTTATCTCACTTAACAGGATAATTTTAAATGTTTTATTATTGTTCTTTATTTCATTATTATCAATAAGAACATTAAAGCTTATATAATACTTAGCTACAAAGTTCTTTGCACATATTAATATTTAAAGGGCAGTTCTTGTTTACCCAAAGCTTATTACCTAGTTAGGGGAGGGAGGGTGGAAGAGGCTTAACATAAATGAAAATGTATATAAATTGTCCAAGGCTGACCTAAGGCAAATATGTGTCTAGGTGAAATTTCTTGTCAGCATCCTTTCATCCCTCTTCCCACACTTCACCTCTCTCCCCTAACTTGGGACTGTGCCCAGTATCCTCATGCTGCTTCCTGATTGCCCAAGCATCTCCTACTGTGGTGCTACATCAGCAGGGAAAATTATATGGATTTTTCCTTCACCTTCTGCCCTCCTGTCTTATTTCATATTTCCTCATAGCCCTATATGCAAATAGTTCATTGGAGACATTAATTTTTGTTATTGTGTAAATGGCTGGAAAATGGTTTAATGCTTGACTCCTCCCAGATGACATATTTGTATATTAAAATAGATTCTCAAAGCTTTAACTCAAAAGAATGAGTGATGATGGGAATTTCAGACACAGTGGCTGGCTAATGGGAGATTATTTGAAACTAAGCGTTTTCATGACTTTTATATCACACCTCCTCACATGACAACCATTTCTTGCTTTTCATTGTACACTGCCACCCTTTCCTCTTAAAGACTGATATAAGGCGTGAGGAACAATGATTTATTCAGTCATACAAGTGACATGCTTAATGGTCATTATGTATGATACAGAATAAGTATAATATAGTCCCTTTCCCCTCAAAGAACTTACAATATCATAAGGCAGTATATGATTGCTAAAACAAAAACCATATTTGAATTACATTTGAATAGGAGTGACAATATGTACAGAGGTAAGCAAGCTATATGCAATACATAAAAGGAATTTGTTAGTTTTTGGAGGTAGTGTGTTACCAACTGGTGGGAGTAGAGAGGGAGATCAGGAAACCAGAGATTCCAAAAGGCAGAGGTGAAGAAAGAATGCATTCCATATCTGTGCAAAGTTATGGAGACAGGAGAGAAGCTCCTGTGTGCAGGGAGTTGGCCAGTATCTCTGTATTGTAAAGCAGATGGAGGGAAGAACATGCAAGAAGATTTGAAAAGACACAAAGGGATCAGGTGGTGAAGAGATTTAAATGTGAAGGAAAGGAGTTTATTTTTGATCCTAGCAGGGTGTACCTGAGTCAGCTTGAACAATTTGCTCATGAAAGCCAATTGTTAAATTTTCCATATGTGCATTTACAACTTCAGAAATTTACAAAATCTACAAATCAAGGCTTAATTTTTTTGACTGTCTAGACTTTGGAAAGTAATGGAGTAAAAGTTAATAACACAGGTTAAACTTAAAAATGTGTCATGCATACTTCACTCCCACCCTGCTCAGAACCAGTGGGGAAACATTTACCAGAGAACCCCTGGATCCTAGGGATAATAGGGAGCCACTGGGGTTTATGGAGTGACAGGGTGAGGGTGGCAGGATCAGACTTAGGATTTAGGAAACTCACTTTAGCAGCTACCTGCATGGGGATGAATTAGAGTGGGAGGAGGCTGGAGGTAAGGAGACTAAATAGGAGGCTGATTCATTCTTGACCAGAAGTGATGAGGGTCTTGCCCAGCTTGGGTCCTGGCTGTGTGAATGGAAAGGAAACATTTGAGAGATATTGTGAAGATATAAGCAACAAGATTTGGAAATTGGTTGGATTTGTGGGGTAAATGAGATAAAGACTTGAGGATAATACTGATGTGAAAGTATACAGGAGAAGAGGATGATAAACAGTGGAAAGGTCAAGAAGGATGAAAATTAAGAAGAGTTCATTGGATTTGGCCATTAAGAGATCATTGGTACACTCTGAAGTTTCAACTCACAGCCTGCAAATTGCTATTTAAAAAAAGCCAACAGTTAATGTTGGAGGGAATATGGGAAGATAAACCCATCAATACGTTGTTGGTAGAACTGTAAAATGGTGCAACCATTTGGGAAAAAAACAATTTGTACTTAATGCAAATAAAGTGACTAAAATGTCTATGCCCTTCGAGCCAGAAATTCCATTAGTGGGCTTATACCCCAAAGAAGTCATAAATAAGAAAAAAGTCTCTGTATACTCCAAAAATATTTATAGCAGTATTTTTTGTGATAGCTAATAACTAGAAACAAAGTAAATGCCCATCAGTTAGGGAATGGCTAAATAAATTGTGGTATATGAATGTAATGGAATATTACTGTGCTGTAAGAAATGAAGTGTGTAATGAGTACAGAGAAGCATGGAAAGATCTACATGAACTCACGCAAAGTGAATTCAGAGTATTCACAGTGACTACAACAATTTTGATCAAAAGAACAAAACACCAAGAAGTTAAAAGCCAATATAATAAAATTATAAAAACCAAGTAGGACTCTAATGAAATAATATGAGAAGATACCACAACCCTTTGTGGAGTAGGAGATCCCTAAGTGTTATATATTGCACACTTTCAGATTTTTTCAATGTATGGATCAGTTGTACTAACTTTTTATCATCTCTAAAAAAATACTATTTGTCATGTGAGATGGTTCTCTGGGAGAGGAAGAGGGAGGGATACATAGGATACTATGGTGATGTAAGGAAGAGAAAATAATAATAAAATTTTTATTAAAAAAGAGAATATTGGTAACTTTGGAGAGAGCAGTTTCACTTGAGCTACTGGAATCTGCGTGAGGACTTAGAGGGGAATTGCATATGAATTAAATGAGACAGTAAATATTGAAGGCAGGAGCACATTTCATCCCATGTAAGAGGAGCTTAATTTCTGATACTTAGATAGTAGAGGAGATGGAGAAGGCGTTAAGGAGGTGAAATGGAGAAACAGCATAAAAGGCAGGGAATGAATACAACTGAGGATGCCATCTGGAAATGGCCTTTAAGTTAATGCAGGAGGAGAGAATCCACAATGATCCTCCAGTCATCAAGAATGGTGAGATCGAAAGAGTCCCAGGAGAACCTCATTAAAGTCACATATCCCTTTCTATTTTCATTTTACAGATTTAAAATGTTAACAAACAAATGGGTAGGGCTGATGGTAATTGATAGGAAATGCATGATTTGTGTCCTGGGTCTTGCTCATCATAATAGGGTCTCAGTAAGTGTTGAATGAATTTAAAGAAACTTTATAAAAGTGTCCATGTAAAAAACTTGGGTGGAATAACATTTTGATAACCTAAAAAGTTGGAAATAATTTTCAGAGTAGTAAATACTCACATGTTTGCAAGTGAACTTTTTAAAAAGTTGAGTAAAAGTCTCTGGAAACTGCCATTGGGGAAGGAAAAGGAGAAATTTGATGGCCCAAATATCATGTATATGTCCTCCCTAATTTGATTCATTTCATCCTCACTAATTGGGGAATTTAAGGTCATTGAGATAGAATTGACTGAAGTTTAACAATGCTCATATGAAAAGAGTGTTTGCTAATACAATATTGTAAATAAGATTATAGAGATTAATGGTTGACCTACTTGTACAGTGTGGTGGTATATCCAATTTACATGAGAATTTAAGGTGATGCTTATTCATACAATAAAATAGGTGCCGAAATTTTTTTTTTTTTAAAAAAGAGGTTGCCTCCAAGACTTGGTAGATTGTTATACTTCTCCTTTAATGGACAGAATTTTCCATTCCCATATCATTACAAGCATTAGGACAGGTTGGGAAAGCCAAAGATAGACACATGTTTTTATTGGAAGGGCCAGATGTATATAATTGATTTCCCAAGGCAGAGAGGTGTCAATTAGCTAAGAAGCTAGAAGTTTCAAGCCTTAGAAAATCATAGACATAGAAGATTCCATGTCTATGGCAATTCTAGAAAAAGTCAAGACAGAAGAGAATGGGTACCAGGTAGGAGGAAGGGGCATGGCTAAGTAAGAGATAGCTTTTTGGAGAAAATCTAGGGCCAAGGAAACTCAAGATTTCCCCCCATCCTTACTACAACAGGAGCCATTGATGACTATCTTAAGAAGGTTAATGTTGAAATGGTGAATTGCATGCTTTGGGATAGGGGAATGGGGAGAGAATGGAAGCAGGGAATCCAATTAACAAGCATTTACTTAGTATCTACTGAGTTGTGACCACAAACTGTCCCTTTTCCCCTATCAATTATCGTATTCTGTATGAGAGTACACTATGGATATGCCTATGCAAACTGCCACTATTATTATAAATAAGTCAAGCTTAAGACCCATCAACAGTAGGGAGTCTGTAAGAAAAAAAAATAATAGTCATTAAGAACAGCTTCAAATCTTTTCCTGCTGACATTATTTATTGTGCTAAATATTTATTGTGCTAGTTACTTACCAAGTTGTTATAACAAATAACAACTTGTGCTAGCTAGCAAGAATAGAAGAAATTTTTTTTTTGCTCCCTCTCTTGCATGTCCTACCTCTGAACCTTCTTGCGGTAACCAAGACAATTAAAAATGTGCAGTGCTCACACCTATCAGAAATGACAAATATTAGAGAGCATAACAGAAAAATAGATATGCGATGAATTGCTTGTTAAGTAGTGAACTGGTCCAACCATTATGGAGAACAGTTTGGAACTATGCCCAAAGGGCTATAAAACTGCATACCCTTTGACCCAGCAATAGCACTTCGAGGACTGTATCCCAAAGAGATCATTACATTACATGTGCAAAAATATTTATAGCAGCTCTTTCTGTGGTGGCCAAGAATTGGAAATTGTGGGGTTGTCCATCAATTGGGGAATGGCTGAACAAGTTGTGGTATATAATGTAATGGAATACTATTGTGCTGTAAGAAATGATAAGCAGGTGGACTTCAGAAAAACCTGGAAAGACTTGTATGGTCTGATGCTAAGTGAAGTGAGCAGAACCAGGAGAACACTGTACACAGTAACAGCCACATTGTGTGATGACTAACTTCGATAGACTTAGTCCTTCTCAGCAACACAAGGATCTCAGACATCTCTAAATCTCATGATGGACAATGCTATTCACAACCAAAGAAAGGACTATGGAGTTTGAATACCCATCGAAGCATACTATTTGTCATTTTTTTCTTCTGTTTTGTTTTGTTTCCTCTTTCTTGTGGTTCCTCCTGTTGGTTCTAATTCTTCCTTACAACATGACTAATGTGAAAATGTGTTTAATAGGAATCTATATGTAAAGCCTATATCAGATTTCACACCATCTTGGGGAGAGAGGAGGGAAGGAAGAGGGAGAAAAAATTAAAACTCAAAAGTTTATGGAAGTGATTGTTGATAAATCAAAATAAATTAATAATTTTTTTTAAAAAAAGAACAGCTTCAAATCTTTACCTGCTGACATTATTTATTGTGCCAAATATTTATTGGGCTAGTTACTTACCAACTTGCTATAACAAATAACAATTTGTGCTAGCCAGCAAGAACAAAAGAATTTTTTTTGCTCCCTCTCTTGCATGTCCTACCTCTGAACCTTCTCAGGGGAACCAAGACAATTAAAAATGTGCAGTGGTCACACTTATCAGAAATGACAAATATTGGAAGGCATGACAGAAAAATAGATGTGGTGGAGTAGTGAACTGGTCCAACCATTATGGAGAACAATTTGGGACTATGACCAAAGGGCTATAAAACTGCATACTCTTTGACCCAGTAATACCACTATTAGGTCTGTATCTCAAAGATATCTCAAAGAGATCAAAGAAAAAGGAAAGATACTTTATGTACAAAAATATTTATAGCATCTCTTTTTATGGTGGCAAAAATTTGGAAATTGAGGGGGATGCCCATCAATTGGGGAATGGCTGAACAAACTGGCATGCAATTGTGCTGGAGTACTATTGTGCTATAAGAAATGTCAAGAGGGGAGGTGCAAAAAAAAAATAGCAAAACCTACATGAACTGATGCAAAGTGAAGTTAGAAGAACTGGGAGATAATCGTGCACAGTAACAGCAATGTTGTAATGATGATCAACTGTGAAAGATGTGGCTACTCTGATTAATACAATGACCTGAAACAATTCCAAAGGATTCATGATGAAAAAATGCTATCCACCTCCAGAGAGAGAACTGATGAACTCTGAGTGCAAATTGAAGTATAATGTTCTCACTTTATTTTTCTTGCTATTTTGAAATATAGCTAATATGGAAATATGTTTTGCGTGATTTCACATGTATAATTGATATCCCATTGTTTGCCTTCTCAGTGGGTGTGGGAGTAAGAGAGAATTTGAACTTAAAACATTTTTTTTAAAGAATGCTAAAAGAAATAAATAATAAATTTTTGAAAAGTGAAGTGGGACAACATTTGTATTTAATGGCAAGGCTACCATATTACATAATAAAGAAATGCCTGTTCATGTCGATACACAATATATTAACAAATTTAGCCTTATGCACTATGGTAATAGTCTCCGGTGAGTCCAACAGCCTTGCCCCCTACCCCTTCTATTCATTTCCATAGCTAAGAAACTCAAAGAGAGAGTTCACGCACCTAGACCTGGGAAAGATCTCAGAGACCATCTACTCCCTCCTGAACAAATGAGCAAACTGAGACTTACAAAGATGAAGTGTCTTACCTGGGGTCACACAGGTAGCAAACACCAGAGGGGAGAGTCAAATGTGGGTCATCTGACTTCCAGAGCCCATTCACATCCTACTCTTCTACATGGCCTTCCTCCTATTCACACACATAGGAGTCCTGAGTCAGCATTTGAACCCAGGCGTTATGATGCCAAAATACAACATTGTCTCTCTCCATTGTACCAGATTATGTCCACAAAAAGTATCTCTGTATTTGCCAGCAGGAAGCCCTATGACTTTTACAATCGTAAGGATTGACTTTCTCAAAAAAGATTTATTTTCTTTTCACAATTCTATGTACAGAAAAAAAAATCTTTCCTTTACTAATCTTAGAATTTTTTTCCTTTAGAGATAAAAACACTTCATAGTCATAGAGATAGCAGGTACAGTGAAAAGAACATGGGGCCTGAAGTCAGAAGACCTGGCTTTAAATCTTGCCTCTGATTCCCATTTCCTGCATGACCTTGTACAAGTCACAACATCCTTGGACCTCAGTGGAAGAACTTGGGTTAGATGCCCCCCAAGGTCACTTCCACATCAACAATGATCATTTGAATTTTTTCCTCCAGAGGCACCTTTCTTAGCCCTAACTATGGGTTCAACACACAGGGTTGATTTAGCTCCATTTCCTTTCTGCTAAAAAAAAGAAATCAACTTATATTAGAAAATAACATTTTTTAGAAATACAGGATTTAGCAAAGACTTTACATAGAAAAATACAAAGTGACTTCATCTCGACATCCTTGTTTAATGAGGCAGCAAGGGAAAGGAGGAAAAGTACTAATGTAGGAAGCAGAAAAGCTGAATTGAAGACTAAGTAGCTATCTAGCCTTGGGTCAAAATTTTGTTATCTCAATGAATGAATCAATAAACATTTATTAAATGCCTACTATGTGCCAGGCACTATGCTACTAAGCGCTGAGCATACAAACAGGGCAAAAGAAGGTGTCTACCATCAAGGAGCTTACAATCTAATGGGGGAGATAATATGCAAACAAATATATACAAAGCAATCTAAGATAAATGGGAAATAAGTAACTCAAGGAAGGCACTAGAATTAAGAGGAGTTGAGGAAGGCTTCCAGTAAAAGATGGGTTTTAATTGGAACTTAAAGGAAGGTGAGGAGTAAGTAGCCAGAACAGAGAAGGGAGAGCATCCCTGACATGGAGGACAGCCAGAGAAAATGCCTGATACTTCGAGATGGAGTAGAAGGAACAACGAAGGCCAGCATCACTGAACTGGAGAGTAACATCTCATGGAGTAGGGCATAAGAAGGCTGGAAAGGCAGAAGGGGTCTAGGTTATAAAGGGTTTTGAATGTCAAACAGAGCATGACTTTATCTCTAAAGTAAGAGGGTAGGAGTGGTACTGCATGCATGTACCATGGGGGAATTTCTTGTGCTCAGGAGTTCTGGGCTTGCAGAGAGCTGTAAGTTACCATTCAGGTGTCCTTACTGTGTTCATTACTGAGTACATTTCATACTAAGGCATTACTATGGTGAGGCTCCAGGAATGAGGGAGGGGGGAACTAGGTTGCTTAAGGAAGTACAAACTCATCCAGGTGTACAACAAAAGCAAGTTAAAGTTCTTGGGCTAATCAGCGATAGGATCAGGCCATGAATAGCCTCTGCATTTCTAGAACTCTTACAAAAAAAAAAAAAGACTGGGTCTTCCTAAGAGTTCTACCCTAATTCTTTTCTTCCAACTCTAAAATTATTTATCTATGAATCTGAGGTACACCTGAACTAATATTAAACATAAGATTTGTATAACAAACATTATAGAAACGTTCCTACTGGGCACAAGGTATTTGAGCAACCAAGAATAACAGCTCACATATATAAAGAATTTTAAGATTTGTAATGTGGTTTGTGTATATGATTTCATTTTATTCTCATACCAACCTTGTGTGGCAGGTGCTATTTTTTACATTGTATAGATAGAGGAAACTGAGCCTCATTCTGGCCGACTTCCCTAGGGTACCCCAGTTGGTGTGACTTTATCTAAGGGATGACTACAAACCATGACTTTCTGACTCCAAATCCAGCCACTGTATCCATTGTGCCATTCCCCATCTTTAATCTTGAGTTAACAGAACTGCACTTTAAAAAAAAAGCTACTTATTATTTATTAAAAAGGTGGCTACACATCAAATTGTTTAGGGCAGCATTCATTTTTATGCCTGGAGCTAGAAATTAAAAACTTGGGATGACTCAACTGTTGGCATTTCAGATTTAGCTCCCCTGCAGTGCGCACACCCCCCCCGATGAGTTATTAAGTATCAAGAGCTGGAAATGGGTTTAATGATTTTCTACTGCAGCACATCTCTGCCTTTCAACATAGGCTCAACCTTGGGCCAACCTATTGCCTTGTTTAGTTGGCTCTGTAAGAACTCCCTATCTTCCACCAAAAAGAAATTTGAAAGAAGGTAGCAGTGCATTGTGTACTATTACAATGATTTAAAACAAATCATCTCTCCCTTGTTTCCAGGCAACAGTGGGCTTAGATATAATACCAAACTCTAATGCAGATGCCCTGCCAAGTTAGAGGACTGTGTGCCCTGATTCTCCAGAACTGTTGTTCTGTCACCTTACTGTTTCTGTAACTTTCCCTACAAAATAATTCCACTTAGCATTCAGGCTGTAATCTTTGTGAAACAAGCTAGGCTGATGTTGGGAAGGATCAAAGTTTGGAGTTGATCTGCACCCAGTGGATAGGCATGAAGGGCATATGGTAAATGTCTGGAGGGTACTATTTCAACTCACCTTTGGCATCTTCACATTTCTTCCTTAGATTCTCTAAAAACAAACAGAAATTCATTCCTACCCCCAGTTATTAATAGTAATAGGTTTTTTTTAATTTTTTTTAACCCAATGAGTTTTAAAATGTGGAGTAAAAGAGTTAGGCAAAAAAAGGAAATGCTTAATCATTTAGCAAAACATTTTCCACTTAGAAGAGGCCTTAGAAATCATTTCAATCAACTTCCTCATTTTACAGGTGAGGAAACTGAGGTCCAAAGACATTATGCTATTTGCCCAGGTTCACAAGATAGTTTCTTACCCTTCCTCGTTGGTTCATATTTTTATCCGGTTTTCTCTATTCCAACTCAGTTAAGGATTTACCAAATTAATGACAGTCTGAAGGAGAGCCTTGCCCCATTTTGCCTGCTTACTAACAGATTTCATTTATCTTTCAGCAGCTAGTAACCTTTTATCCCTCACCACACAATAGTGTAGAGAACACAGAATCCCAGTTTCATCATCTAGTTGTGTGACTTTGACTAAACATATAACATGTTAAACACTTAACATAAACACTTAACATACCTACTCTTCTTTATCTGTAAAAATGGGAAGAATAATATTTCTGCTATTTACACAGGTAGATAATTGTTGAATGAATGCTCCTTTGCAAAACTTTAAAGAGCTATAGATCTATGTAAGCTATGATTGCTGTTACGTACTCCCAAGACTCTTAGAACTCTTTGGAATCACAACTAAAGCTATAATTGCTGGGCCAGCTATCAAAACAGAATGGAAAATACTTAAAATAGAAAATCTGAATTGGGGTTGCTTTCTCTGGTCATGAAGAACTATCACTGCCTATCTTTCATGCCTGATGGATTTATCATCTAACCTGATTGATGTTGAAGCACATAGGCAGAGGTGGCCATTGCACAATGTGAAGTTAACAGAAGTTTAGACGTGCCAAGAACTGCACTGATCATCTCTTTCCAACTCCCTCTCTTTCTGTTGGGGAGGACTCCGACACCCAAAAAGTTGAGGTGATCTGTCCCAAGGTTACACTTCTAGTTAGTGGCAGAGCTAAAACTTTCACTCAGGCTTCCTGACTCCTAACCTGGCTCTCATTTCCACTCAGCCTTCAGGCCTTTTGTGGCTTTGGGTCGGCTGACAGCAAGGAGGAATGGAACAAGGGAGGAGCCAATGGCTTTCCATATTTGTAGACGTTGTAGACAGGTATTATAAAATCTTTCCATTTATTCAAATATCTTACTATATGTGGTTACACCTGAGTTGTCACATATCCGGTTGGCAAAAAGTCAGCCAATCTTACCTATTTTTTGTAAATAATTTGCCTTATCTTGATTCTGCCCACCTTACCTTGTTAAACAAAGACTTGAGTGTGACTCTAGCCCATTCCTCCCCCTCCTCTGCTAATCAAATATTTACGGTTATTCCTACTTTGTTTGGGCTAACAACCAAGTATTCAACCTGCTTCGCCTATTTGCCAAATACCATTCCTCTATGTTGCTCTCACCGTGGCAGTTCACAGCAGGTGAATAGTGCCTCTGTTGAGACTTGGCCTACATTCACCACCCTTGATTTAAAAGTTTTGAACAAGGCTGAAGATAATTTATAGTTTGGGATCTAAACCAAAGTAAAACTTAGTGTTTTGAAGGCCCGTGGTTTGCAACTTCATGTTTTCCTTCGAAGTATATTTACTTTCAAATTTTCCAAACTCCTACTGTTGGGGTTTTACTGTGAAACTAAATTAGGAAAGGTGTGCCTAGTCTTCCCCTTCTCATCACTCTCCCAAGCCAACGCCACTGAGTTTCACATTAACTAGGTACTGCACATGCAAGTGGAAGCAGGGTAGTCTTTATAGTGTTGGACCTGGAGTCAAGGGACAAGTTCAAATCCCACCTCAGACAGTTATTTACCTCTGTGACTTTGCACAAGTCACTTAATCTCTTGAGGTCTCAGTTTTTTCCTCTGTCAAAGAGGGACAATGATACCTGTAATACCTACCTCACAGGTTGTTATTCATTAAAGATTTGAAAACCTTAAAATAATATTTCAGAGTCAATTTTTATTCATACTCTTTCCTCCACTATTTAACTTAGGTACTTTCTGAGATGTGAGAATAAGTTTGTGTCTTTCCCAGAGTCACAGAACCAGACAAATGCCTGAGGTAGGATTTGAACCCAGGTTTCTTGACTCCAGGTCCAGTACTCTTTTAACTATACATGCCCTGGCCTCTCAAGTATGAAGGCATAATGTTCTTTCCTGCACTATGCACGTTCTATGTATCACCCTGGGATCCAGGCCCAATGCTGTGACTTTTGTCTTTACTCCCAAGACTTCTTAGGGAGGCCTGTGTCAGCCCTAGATCCTGGCCCCAAACCTCTAGCCTCTATCTTTGCCGCAGGGCTTTATCCAGTTCCATAGAGGCTGTTTTTCAAAGTGCCAACTCCTGCCTTCTCTACAGACTCCCACAGTCTATACTTTTGTCTTTTCCTACTACTCATTCCCTCTCTTCTTTGGAACTTACTACTACAGAGGGCAAGCTCATCTTTCCAGTCACTCAGGCTCATCACTTAGGTGTCATCTTCAGCTCCTCACTCACACTCACCCTATATATCCAATATTTTGTCACATCCTATTCTTGCCTTCACAACATCTCTGGTGTATGTCTTTACTCTCCTCACAACCACCAACCTGTGCAGTTTGTCATCATTTCACTTCTGTATTATTTCAATAGTTTTCTACTTAGTCTCCCAGTCTCCTCTCTGTTCATTTCAATCCACCCTTCACTCAGCTGCCAAAGTGAACTTCCCAAAGTACAGGTTTACCTATTTCACTCTTGAATACAATAAACTGCAGTAGCTCCCTATCACCTCAAGGATCAAATAGAAAATCTTCTGTTTGGGTTTCAAAGCCCTTCACAACCAGTCCCCTTCCTACCCTTCCAGTATTCTTATACTTTTTCCATCTATATACTCTAAGATCCAGTAAACACTAGCTTTTTGCTGTGCCTTTGAGATGACCACCTCCATTTGGGTCTCCCAACTTTGTGCCTTTTCATTCATTGTTCATCATACCTAGAATGCTTTCTCTGTGTTTCTACCTCCTGGCTTCCCTGGCTTCCTTCAAAACTTTTTTCAAAGTCCACCTTATTCAAGAAGTCTTTCTTAATCAACCCCCCCCAAGTGCTAGTGCTTTTCCTCTGAGATTACCATGTTACATATGTGTCGCAAAATTACATATTTATATATGTGTGCATGTACATATATATGTATGTATATATATGTATGTGTGTGTGTGTGTGTGTGTGTGTGTGTGTATATGTTGTATTACATAGTTGTACACGTCTCCTTCAATAGAATGCAGGCTCCCTGAATCTATGGGCTTTTTTTTAGGGGGGTGCTGTTTTATGTCAACAATGCTTAGCACAGCGACTGTTACATAGTAAGCACTTAACAAATACTTGTTGATGACTGGCCTTTTTACATGTGGTCTCGACAGGAAAATGTAAGATTCTTGAGGGCAGGGACTGTTTTGTTTTTGTCTTCACGTGCCCAGCATCTCACACATTTCCTAGAACACAGTAGATTCTTAATTAATGCTTCTTGATTTGAATTTTCAGGAATCGATAAGGCAAGAGCAGTGAAGGCTTTCCTCTCATTGCATGTACTCTTCAGTCTCACCCTGTGCAGTCTTTAATTGAATTGCATACTGGGAGCATGTTGCCATTGTTAAGGTTAATGATCTAATAACAACAGAAGGCACATTTACAGACAAATGGATTATAGTAATTGTAGCAAACAATGCAAACAGCATCTTGCAAATTGGTCTTCAATCTGCTTTAGCATCATCAGGAATTTCATGCAGGGCTAGCAGCTCACCATCATGCTTCCTTGAGAGAAGCAGTGTCTTGCCTTGAATTAACTTGCATTATCACAATTAACTACTGATCTCCTAGAATATGAGGCTGTACCTTGCCCTGAAGCATGAGTCATAAACACTGGAGCACTGTTGAATCTCAATTTGAGTGTGATTTGTACAAATCATAAATTACAACCTGGGTATAAATTAGACACTTTGGAAAGTTGTGTTCGCTTTTTCAGATAAGGGGACCAGTGAGTGCCTTGAAGCACTAATTGACTAAATGATAACCTATTAAATTGAGGAAACCTAGACAATCAGTCTGGACAATCTGGACAAAATAAAAGGAGTTTGAGTAAGATTACAAAAAGATGTAATGAGAAACATGGATTCCTCTTCCCCACATACACACATAGAAGGCTGTCCCAAAAAATTTAGTGCAGTTTTAAGCTAAAGCTTAAAACACATCTACTTTATATTATATTTAAAAGGATATAATTTAATATAAAGATATGTTATCTTGCTCCTCCCATTTGTAAGCTCCTTTAGGAGCTTGTTTCATCTTTACATCCTTAATGCCTAATATAGTACTTTGCACATAGGAGATATTTAATAAATATTTGTTGAACTGAATTGAATTAAGCAAAAGTCTAAAATTGCATTAAGACTTTTGAGACATCTTGTATAATATTTTATAGTTTACAAAGCAATCTCACAGACATTCACATTGGATACTCACAAAAACCTTCTGAGCTAGGCAAGTGCTTTTATCTCCATTTTAGAGGTTATCAGGCTTTGAGGATTTAAGTGGTCAGTCACTCAGTAAGGTAAAACTTGAGCACAGATCTTCTTGATTTTTTTTCAACTACATTATTAGAGGCAGTTAGGTGGGCCAATGGATAGAATGCTGGGACTGCAGTCAGGAAGCTCTGGGTTCAAATATGGCCTCAGACACTCACTAGCTATGTGACCCTGGGCAGGTCTGCTTTGGTTTCCTCAACTGTAAAATGAGCATCATAATACAGGCGTACCTTGTTTTATTGCACTTCACTTTGTGATTTGCAGATATTGCATTTTTTTAAATAAATCGAAGGTTTGTGGCAACCCTGCATGAAGCATTCTTGTCTGTGCCATTTTTCCAGTGATATGTGCTCACATTGTGTCTCTGCATCACATTTTGATGATTCTCATAATATTTTAAACTTTTTCATTATTATTACATCTGTTATGATGATCTGTGATCAGTAATCTTTGATCAGTAATCCTTGATGTTACTATTGTAAGAGTTTGTGGATACCACAAATTGTGTCCTTATAAGATGGCTAACTGTTAAATGTTGCGTGTGATCTGACTGCTCCACTGACCAGCTGTTTCTCTATCTCTTCCACTTTCCTTGGGTCCCACTATTCCTTGAGACACAATAATATTGAAATTAGGCCCATTACTAACCCTACAATAGCCTCTAAGCAAAATGAAGAGTCCCACATCTCTCACTTTAAATCAAAAGCTAGAAATGATGAAGCTTTATAAGGAAGGCATGTTGAAAGTCAAGACAGGATGAAAGCTAGGCTACCACCTTGATCAGTCAGCAGCCATTAACACTGAGGCAAGATCCTCCATCAGCAAAATGATTACAACTCGCTGAAGGCTCAGATGATAGTTAACCTTTTTTTTAGCAATAAAGTATTTTTAATTAAGGTATGTACATTGTTTTTTAGACATACTATCATTGCACACTTAATACACTACAGTTTGGTGCAAACATAACTTTTATGTGTACTGGAAAGCCAAAAAGATTGTGTAACTTGTTTTATTTCGATATTCACTTTATTGGGATGGTCTGGAACCAAACCTGCAATATATCTGAGGTACGACTGTAGTATCTCCCTCATAGAGTTGTTGTGAGAATCAAATGAGAAAATATTTAAGAAGCAATTATCACAGCATCTGGTACATAGTAGGTGCTTAATAAATGCTTATTCTCTACTAGATTTAATTCTGGGGTTATTTGGGTAAGATTAGACTATTTTAGCATGACAGTGAGCAAATGCCAATGGACTTTCCCAGGATGGGAATGGTGACCAGCCACTGAACTCTGCCTCTAGCTCACCCCCAACTACTATTCTGTGACACTGGATAAGACAGACACCCATCATTCCCTACAGAATAGAGAAACTCTATAGGCTGAATGGGGATGATATCACCAACTTCACAGGCTTATTATCAAGATCAAGTGAAATAATATACGTAAAATGCTCTTTAATACTTTAAGTACTATGTATACATGAGTTAGTATTACCATTATGCACATATATTTTGGGTTATAGTTGTTTATGCATTTATTTGTCTTGCCTCTCTGACTTATATACTAGAAATTGTGAATTCTTCCTTCCTTCCTTTCTTTCTTTCTTTCTTTCTTTCTTTCTTTCTTTCTTTCTTTCTTTCTTTCTTTCTTTCTTTCTTTCTTTCTTTCTTCCTTCCTTCCTTCCTTCCTTCCTTCCTTCCTTCCTTCCTTCCTTCCTTCCTTCCTTCCTTCCTTCCTTTCTTTCTTTCTTTCTTTCTTTCTTTCTTTCTTTCTTTCTTTCTTTCGTGCCTGTGATAGTACTTTTCACATTTTGTTGTTCAGTTGTGTCCAATTCTTCATGACCCCATTTGAGGTTTTCTTGGCAAAGATATTGGAGTGGCTTGCCATTTTCCTCTCCAGCTCATTATGCATATGAGGAAACTGAGGCAAATAGTATTAAGTGAGTTGTCCTGAGTCATAGAGCTATTAAGTGTCTGAGGCCAGATTAAACTCAGGTCTTGCTCGACTTCAGGCCTGAAACGACCTAGTTTATACTTAACAAAAGTTAAACTGAATTAAATCTCACCATGGCAAGTTATAGGAGGGTAGCAGAAAAAAGAAAGGACTCAACTCTTATTTAGTTCATGTATTTTTCATTGGGTGTCTCAACAGGAGAGACCATGTTAAATATACCACGTTGAAATACCACTTCAAAAATAAAAAAATGTTTAATAATAATGATACCTTACATTAATACTACATCTTACAGCTTTCAAAATACTTTCAAATATATATGTACATTTATGTATATGTATATGTATAGATAGATAGTTGCATTTGATTTTCCTGATAACCCTGTGAAGTAGGCAGAGTAGGCTAAATTTATAGAATTTTAGATATGGAAGGGATAATTGAAAGCATGTTGCCCAAACTCCTCATTTTTTCAGGTGAGGAAACTGAGACTTCTCTACAACCCTCAAGAGAGGTTAATTAACTCATCAAAGGTCACACAGCTAGATCACACACTGCAGATCCAGGACTAGAACCCAGGTCTTCTGACTTCAATGTGCTTTTTCTCTTTTTTAATTTCCTTTATTATGAAGAGTTTTTATTATACTATACTGCCTTGTTTTGTATATAATCTATTATCTAGAATACAGGCATCAAATTATTGGCTGAAATGTGTACTGTAACAAAGCTAGGTTCTACTCTTTCCAAAAATTTTTAGGCCCATCTGTGCCACAAAACTTTCAAGGATGATGTTACCTTGCCTGTTCATTCACCGTATCTGAAAGCATTTCCTCTTTGGAGGGGATTTGTGATTTTATTGGCATCAGGAGCTCCAGATTAGGTACTTCCACTACCAATGCAGAGCAGCCTCTTCTCTGCCATGTATATATAGCTATAGGAGTAGGTGGTTATTTCAGAAACAAGACACTCCATCTTTTGGCTCTAGTCATTTACTCTGGATGTTCCCCATCCCAAAGCACTCTCCCTCATCAGCTTGGACTACTGATCTGCCTGGCTTCCTTAAAGTGCCAACTAAAATCCCACTTTCTACAAGAAATATTTCCTAACCCCTCTTGAGTCTAGTGCCTCCCCTCAGTAAATTATTTCATATTATATATGTGTGTGTGTGTGTATATATATATATATATGCATATGCACATATAGCTTCCTTTCTATATATTGTTTGCATGTTGTCTCCCTCATTAGAGTATATGCTCCTTGAGGGTAGGGACTATCTTTTATATCTTTTTGTATCCCCAGCACTTAGCAAAGTGCCTGGCACATAGTAAGCACTTAATAAACGTTTATTTGTTGATTGATTGAAGGGTTAAATGACTTGCCCAAATAAAGTCAGTATACGTTAGGGTTGGGACTTAAACCCAGGTCTTCCCAGTTCGGAGCCTAGTTGGCTAACCCTTAAGTCATACCACCTCTTATTGTAAGGATGATGTATACACCATAAGAATAAGCTTTTAGAGGGCTTAGAATATGATGTTCTGGAAGGCAAAGGAGCTTGGATTGCAACCAAAAATCAACTATCCAGCAAGATTGAGCATAATCTTTCAGGGGAGGAGACAGACATTCCATGAAATAGGGGACTTCCAAACTTTCCTGATGAAAAAAACCAGAGCTGAACATAAAATTCAATTTTCAAATATAAGACTCAAGAGAAATATAAAAAGATAAACAGGAAAAAACATGTTATTCAATAAGGCTAAAACTGTTTACATCCCTACATGGGAAGATGATACTTAAAACTCTTGAGCACTGTATCTTTATTTTGACATTTAGAAGGGATATAAACATAGACAGAGGATATGGGTATAAGTTGACTTTGGTGTGCTGATAAAATTAATTAATTAATTAGTTAATTAATTAAAGGGTGGAAAAAAAGGATTGTACTGGGAGAAGAGGAAAGAAGGAGGCAGAAAAGGGTAAATTACATTACATTAAGAGGCACAAAAACCTAAACTTCTCCTCTAAGAATTTGGATGCTATACGACTTGATGCATATATGTTTAGTAATGTTATTACTTCATTGTCAATGATACCTTTTAGCAGGATGTAGTTTCCTTCCTTATCTCTCTCAATTCAAACTATTTTTGCTTTTCTTTTGTCTGAGATCAGGATTGCTACCCCCACTTTCTTTTTACTTCAGCTAAAGCATAATAAATTCTGCTTCAGCCTTTTACCTTATTCTATGTGTATACCTCTGCTTCAAATGTGTTTCTTGTAAACAACCTATTGAAGGGTTATGGTTTTCAATCCACTCTACTATCTGCTTCCATTTTCTGAGACAGTTCATCCCATTCACATCCACAGTTATGATTACGAACTGTGTCTTTCTCTCCATCCTATTCCCACTCCCCTTGGTTATATTTTTCTTTCTCCTTTCTCCCTTTCCCTTCTCACCACTATTTTGCTTCTGACCACCCCCCCCTCAATCTGTCCTCCCTTCTATCACCCCTCCTCCATTTTCTTTCCCCTTTCCCCTACTACATATTTCCTCCTTTCTGCACTCCTTTCTATCCTCCCTATCTTTTCTTTCCCTTTTCCCCTAATATTTCCTGTAGGGTGAGATAGATTTGTATATCCAATTAAATTTGTATGTTATTCCCTCTTTGAGCCAAATCCAATGAGAGTAGGGTTCAAACAATGCTCACCTCCCTCCCTTCTTACAGCAATATATCACAAGGATCATACACTATGACCAGGTAGGATTTGTACTAGGAATGCAGGGCAGGTTCAATATTAGGAAAACTATTAGCATAATTGACCATATCAATAACAAAACCAACAGAAATCATATGATAATCTCAATAGATACAGAAAAAGCTTTTGACAAAATAGAAACACCCATTCCTATTAAAAACACTAGAGAACATAGGAATCAATGGAGTTTTACCTAAAATGATAAGTAGCATCTATTTAAAACCATCAGCAAGCATTATATATAATGGGGATAAACTAGGAGCATTTCCAGTAAGATCAGGGATGAAATAAGGATGTCCATTATTACAACTGTTATTTAATATTATACTAGAAATGTTAGCTTTAGCTATAAGAAAAGAAAAAGAAATTAAAGGAATTAGAATAGGAAATGAAGAAACAAAGCTATCACTTTTTTGCAGATGATATGATGGTACACTTAGAGAATCCTAGAGAATCAACTAAAAAACTACTTGAAATAATTAACAACTTTAGCAAAGTTGCAGAATATAAGACAAAGCCACATAAATCACTGGCATTTCCACATATTGCTAACAAAGCCCAGCATCAAGAGATAGAAAGAGAAATTCCATTTAAAGTAATTGTAGACAAAATAAAATATTTGGGAGTCCACCTGCCAACACAAATCCAGGAACTATATGAATATGCTTACAAAACACTTTTCACACAAATAAAGTCAGATCTAAATAACTGAAATAATATCAGTTGTTCAGGGTAGGTCGAGCTAATATAATAAAAATTACAATTCTACCTAAGCTAATTTACTTATTCAGTGCCATACCAATCAAGCTACCAAAAATTATTTTATATAGCTAGAAAAAATAATAACAAGATTCATTTGGAAGAACAAATAGTCCAGAATATCAAGTGAATTAATGAAAGAAATTCAATGGAAGGTGACCTAGCCATTCCAGATCTAAAACTATATTATAAAGCAGAAATAATCAAACTACTTGGTACTGGCTAAGAAATAAGAGTGACAGACTGGCGGAACAGATTAGGTACAGAAGATGTAGTCGTCAAGGACTATAGTAATCTACTGTTTGATAAACCCAAAGACTCTCCTTTCTGGGATAAATTTAACAAAATTTATTTTGACAAAAACTTCTGGGAAAACTAGAAAACAGTATGGCAGAAACTAGGCATAGACCAATATCTTACACTGAATACCAGGACTGCATGATCTGTGACCCGCAGGCCGCTTATGGTGCATTAAAGGGTTTTGAGTGCCCTGTGAAAAAAAAAACATCCTCTACATTTTTTTGTGGGCCACCCAAAATATGTTGGTTTGCTGCAAGCGGCCCTGGGTCACAGGTTGTACAAGCCTGCCATATACCAAGATCAGGTCAAAATGGGTACACAATTTAGACATAAAGGGTGGAACTATAAGTAAATCAAGAGAGCAAAACTAATTTACCTGTCAGATTGATGGAGAAGGGAAGAATGTATGACCAAACAAGAGATAGAAAACATTATGAAATGCAAAATGGATAATTTTGATTACATTTAACTGAAAAGTTTTTGCACAAACAAAGCCAATGCAGCCAAGATTAGAAGTGAAACAGAAAGCTGGGAAACAATGTTTACAGCCAGTGTCTCTGATAAAGGTCTCATTTCTAAAATATATAAAGAATTGAGTCAAATTTATAGGAGTACAAGTCATTCCCCAACTGATACATAGTCAAAGGAAATGAACAGGCAGTTTTCACATGAAGAAATTAAAGCTATCTATAGCCATATTGAAAAAATGCTCTAAATTACTATTGATTAGAGAAATGCAAATTAAAACAACTCTGGGGTACCACATCACACCTATCAGATTGGCTAACATGACAAAATGGGAAAATGATAAATATTGGAGAAGATGTGGGAAAAGGCAATGTTGGTGAAGTTGGGAAATGATCCAACCACTCTTTAGAGCAATTTGGAACTATGTCCAAAGGGCTATAAAACTGTGCATACCCTTTACCACTACTAGGTCTGTATACCAAAGAGGTCATAAAACAGGGAAAAGGACCCACATGTGCAAAAATATTTATAGCAGGTCTTTTTCTGGTGGCAAAGAATTGGAAATTGAGGGGATGCCCATTAATTGGGGAATGGCTGAAAAAGTTTGTATGAGTGTGATGGAATACTATTGTTCCATAATAAATGGTGAATTTTAGTGGATTTTAGAAAAACCTGGAGAGACTTGCATGAACTGATACTGAGTGAAGTGAGCAGAACCAGGAGAACATTGCACACAATAACAGCAACATTGTTCAATGACCAACTTTGTTAGACTTAGCTCTTCTCAGCAATACAATGATCTAAGATAATTCCAAAAGACTCATGATGGAAAAGGCTATCCACATCCAGAGAAAGAAGTATGGAGTCTGAATGCAGATCGAAGCATGCTATTTTCCCTTTTTTTTTTCTTTCTCATTTTTTTCCCTTTTGTTCTGATTCTCCTTTCACAACATGAATAATGTGGAAATACATTTAATATGATTGCCCATGTATAGCCTATATAAGATTGTGCCATCTTCAGGATGGTGGAGGGAAGGGGGAGTATAGAACTCAAAGTCTTATAAAAGTGAATTCTGAAAACTAAAAAGAAATAAATTTATTTATTTTAGAAAAAAGAATAAGCCTTCACACCATTTTTTTTTTGCCTAGGTTACATTACAATTGTAAAGTGATGAATAATTTAGGTCTCAATTCTCCATATCAATATCAGAATGCTTCCTCCCTAGTAATATGAGTTGAAGGCAAAATGTAGGACTTAGTTCATTAACTTCAGACTTCATGCAGCCTCTTGAGCACCCGATTCTTTGAAAAGACATTACGTTTGAGTGTTTTGCTTCATGAGGTAATCACCCACACCTGTAAGTACTCTCTTCATCATCATAGCAGAGAATTTAGTAACAAAATTTGGACTGGGAAAGTTGTTCCAAAGTTTGAAGGCTAAATTACAGATACCATACTACTTTTTTTTCTTAAGACATTTTCAATGTCTGTCTTTTAGAGAAGACACAAATTCTGCCCATTGAGGTTAGCATTTTTGTTGGGCAAAAAAAGGATACTATCTTATCTCAGGAGCGTAGCTTGAATGAATTACATCACACGCAAATGTTTTTCTGCAACTATAATGCTCATGTTTTGTGTAGCATCATTGAGAGGGGATCAGCAAGGTTAAACTTCTTTGGAGGGGGAAGGGAATGGGAGGTACAGAGCCAAGAAAGCAGAGGAGAGTCACCTTAGTTGAAATCTCCCAATATTCCCATCCTAATGACTTTAAAATATCACCTCAAACAAAATTTTGGAGTGTCAGAGCCAACAAAAGGTCAATGTGAGACACTTCTTCAGCCTCAGACATTTAGGAGGTCAGTAAAACAGGTCTGTGATACTGGGCCAGAGCAATCACAAAGGCATCACCAGCACCAGTGATGGACCTTGGAGGTGGCAGCTCTGGGAGCTCTCAGCCCAGAGACAGTAAAAGGATCTGACTGGTCAGAAAGAGATTACAGGAGACCCTTTGCTGACATTGGGTACAGGATAGGGTGCTATCCAACTCTATTGCACACATGCAGTTCTGGGTCACAGTTCCAGGCCAGAGAGAAGTACTTTTGGTCAGTAACAGGAGAGCAGGGGCCCTGGTCACAGTTCCAGGGCCAAGAGGAATACTAATACTTATGGCTGCAGGAGAATGGGGTGGGGGGGGATCTTCTTGGATAAAGACCAGAGTACAGAATAGGAGAGCAATGGCCGCACTCTCCCCAGATCACACCATCTTAGAAGCACTGAAACCTTGCAGACTCCCAGTACTAGCTCTGAAAACAGAAACATGAAAAAGTCTGAAGTCTGGAACAGTGCCTCTACATCCCCAGATGAGCAGAACTCAACTTTACTAAGAAGTTCAAAGTCAAGAAATAGGGTGGAAAATGAATAAAACAAACAAGCAAAAAAACTTGTCCCTAGAAATCTACTACAGTAGCAGAGTAGACCAAGACACAAATTCAGAAGATGATAACATGAAAACAGTTACAAAAAAAAAAGCCTCAAAAGAAAAAATTACTAATTGTACTAATTGGACAGAGGCCCAACAAGAATTCCTAGAAGAGTTAAAAAAAAAAAAGAGAGATAACAAAAGAGACACAAAAAATGCTGAAGAAAATCATCTCTTAAAAAACAGAATTGGCCTAATGGTAAAAGTATGGCTACCAAATGAAAAGATTTTTCTAGAATCATTAAACAGTAAACACACTGAGATCTTCTCAGGTATGTGCTGGTAAATGTTTAACAACTGGCTCTCTAAAAAAAGGATCTATGCAAGACACAACTTTTAAGCTTAATCTGCATTATTAATATTTTATCCATCCCTTTCTTAAATTGAAACAATCAACAAAACAATAAATTGAGCTCTGATTTGTAGCATTTACCAATTTCTCAAGTGTAAATATTCACACTGAAAACCACCAACCTCTGAGCAAACTTGCTGTAAATTTGGTTTTTTTCCCCTTCCACTATTCTCCATCTGTAATTTTGAGATGGTATTGCTAATAATCTTCTACCACCTTCCTCTGTAAGGTCTTGAAAATGGTTGCTTCAAACTAAACTCTTTTTTCTATATAAGCTCATATTTTCTTTAAAAAAAACTTTTCTTAAAATGTGTCATATTTCTTTCAATTTACAAGTAATCAAGTTTTACGACATATATTTAGCAAAAAAGCATTAATTGTAAAGTGAGTTTTCTTCATAGGTTCCATACACTTCTTTCTCGGTTGATGAAAATAAGCTTAAGATTTACTGATCCAGCTCCCCCTGACATGCTGGGGATCTGCTACACCTAACTACCTCCCAGTAGTTATAATAGGAGTTACCACCCTGAGCACCCCATGCATCAATAGGCAAACAAACCCCTTACAGTTGCTAAGGCACAGTTACCTGCTGTTTCCAATTACTTCTGGCTTGATAAATGCAATGGAAGCAACTTGTTTAGTTCCAATAAACTCCATGAAAGTGCAGGAAGGAGCCTTCAGAACTCTTCCCCTACTGTGGAGAGACTCTCAAAGACATCTGTCATGGCTGGAGGGGAGGGATCTTGGAGAATTCTGGATGTTAATAAAGACATTGTACAACGGGACTTGCATTTTGGAGTCTCTGGGCTCCTTCAGAGTGGTTTCTATTTTTACCTCTCACTGTTTTTTGTAAGAACTGTGAACATATATATCATGGGATCCCTAACGGGATATTCATCTTTCCCAAAGCTTCCATACCCTTCAAGGAAGGTATTTTTTTATGGCCTATTAGGACTGTTTGCAGTGTTTTTTTCAGCCTCATGGCTCTCAAATGGCCTAATAAAGCATTTGTATTGCCCGTCTGAAAACGGATTGCCAAGTGGATGAAAATAATCAAAAGAAACAATTAAATACAAAAGCATATCAGATAAGCTTAAAGAAATCAATATACTTTTCTACAAAATATTGTACTATTTCTCCAAGATAGCAAAATAGTACAGAAAGGTATAAAAATGACTTAATCCAAAGCAGAATTTAAATGGAAAACAAGATCTTAGATTTATAAATCTCTCTCTACTAAGAAAGAAACATGATGGATATGTTCTAAACAAGTTAAAGGAGGCAATTTTCCTTTCTCTTTCCTCACCAAGATGATGTTACGTTGTGAACTGAATAATTGAGGGGGGAGAAGAAAGTATGTGCTCAAAATTATATGTGTGTGTGTGTGTGTGTGTGTGTGTATTTATGTATGTATTATAGAAGGGGGAATAAATAAGATAAACAAGAAAGCATTTATTTAGCACTTGCTATGTGCAAAGCACTACGTTAAGTGCTGGTGAGATAATTATAAAAGCAAAATGGTCCCTGCTCTCAAGGAACTCACATTTTAATAGGGAGAGGTAACACAAATAGGAGGCAAGTGATATGGATAGGCTTTTTGGTCCTTAAGGTACAGTTGCCATGCAGATAGTAATCCATTTTTTCTAATATCATTTCCATTAACAAAGCCATACTATTTCCTGATGTTGAACCATTTGACAGTGCCATGGTTTTTGGTGGCAAGAATTTTCTTTCTGAATTTCCTCCACCTCCCATCTGACTTAAACTCTACTGCTCTGGGATCCCAGAGTCTAATTAAGTTGGCTTTCACTTTTTATTGCCTAGAACTAGGCCACTGCATTACTTTTGGGTCATCTCCAAACTGTGTTAACTCCTGGATCCACATTTCCAACTCTAGTTCCCTAATTTTTTTGTTTTCAATTAGATCATAAGTTCCCCAAAGGCAGGAAGCATCTTGTTTTTTGTTTGTGTTCCCAGTACTTATCAAAGTGTTTGGCACTTTATAAGTGTTTAATAATTTTTTTTTTATTCATTCAGTGGCTGTTGACAGGTCACATCACCACAAGGGTTGCTCCCTTAGACAATGGATGTGATCCAACTTGGAAGCAAGGGACATGGTCTAGGGACAGGGTAATATATTCTTGGGTCCCTAAGGCTTACCTGCACGTTGGTGGCAGCTGGTCAATGGTTAGTGGCAATAGTAAGGATGCTTGTCCCCTTTTCTTTAAGGGGTGCCACATTCCTTCCATGATTACTTTTGGGACAGGACTGATGATCTGTAACTTCTGTTCTTCTTGGGGCTCTTGTACACGGGAATGTCTCCACCAGAATCAGAGAGGAGCTGGTTATTGGAGGAGTTGGTGTTTTGGTTCCCCTGCTATTTGCTGCCTTCTGTGTCTTCTTCACAAAGCCTTGTTGCTTCATCAGGCTGGCTTGACTGCTCCATTGGTGGAAGTTGGTCTGGTGATTTTTAAAACATTCAAGTGCATCACTAATTATTAATAGCTGACACTTGTGCAGCACTTTAAGGTTTGTGAAGCACTTTTCATACATTATCTCAGTGACACAGCTGTGAAGTAGGTATTATAGTCAACCTATTTTATAGATTAGGAGCCTGGATCTTAGAAAGATTTAAGTGACTTGCTTGTGATCACATAGCTAATAAGTATTAAAGGCAGGATTTGAACCTAGGGCTTCCTGACTTAAACCTTATAGTCTTCAGCTCTCTTTGCTCCCTTTCCATTGTTGGAGATACATTTCAAAGGCCAACATTCCTAACTGCATGATTACTTTGGAGGAATTCTACACAAATAGGTCTTTTTAAAGAATGAACAAATATCGCCAAAGTACATGTCTTAAGATCTCATGCAAGGTTATCACCTGATGCCACTAGTCACAAATTTGCTGTAGTTTGTGTTACTACCCCTGGGAACATTACCACTCTTCTATCCAGTGGTTTAGACTCACATTACAAAAATCCTACCCATACATGGGAACTGCAGAAAAGTCAGAGGGCATTCTACACCCACAACTCTATCACTGTCTCTCTGCATTCTTCTCTCCTTTCTTCTTTCTCTCTGTTGCTCTCTCTTTCTCTCCCTCAAACACATACACACACTTACAAACACACACACACACTCACACACACACATACACACAAAAGCATAAGACAGACTGAAACATATGAACAAAAATATTCCTAGGCAAAACAGCAGTAAAGATCTCCAAGACTCAACTTCACCATCACGTTCATGCTGTAGTATTTTTATAAGGCCTATTCTGACTTCTATGATGGTAGGAATGTCTCTTGTTGATTCTATATTCCTATGTGCTCCCTAGGTATCTCTAGAAAACAAAAGTAGGAGCAACTTTCCAGGCTGATGTAGCTAGTACTAGAAATATTCTTGTACTACTACAAGAATTTCTTGCTTCATGCTATGCTTTTTCAAAATGTAACTGATCTATTAGAGGAACTGAAATGTTTTATTCAATTAAAATCTGAATAGAAATATCCTAAGAGTAACAAGACAAATCTAATTTAAGCTACACTGTGCTATTTTTTTTTTTGCTTCTGGTAACTGGAAGAGACTTTTAAGCAACTCAAGACCAGCTAATTCTGGAGCTGTGGTTTCTCAGCATCTGTTAAATAAAAGTGAGACTCTGACAATTAACCGAGTGTTTCTGATGTCTGGATAGAGTAGAAGATGCTACTCACCATATTTCATATATCAGCATTTGAGTAATGTTAGAATCAAAAGGAAGGAAAGAAATGGTATTTATTAAGGCCCCACTATGTGCTAGGCAGTATGCTAAGCTCTTTACAGATATCTCAATTGATCCTTATAACAAACCTTAGAGGTAGGTGCTAACAGCCATATTTTACAGTTGAGAAAACTGAGGCAGAGGTTAAATGACTTTCTTAGTCACATAGCTTATAAGTGTCACAGCCTAGATTTGAACTCATCTTCCAACTCTAAACCCAGCACTCCATACACTGCACCACTTTGTTACCTTTAAAATCACTGACTCTGAGAGCAAGAAGGTATCTGAAAGAGCTTTCAGCTGAAATCTATGATTTTGTAGAAGAGAAATTGAGTCTCAGAGAGAAAAATGTAGCCTTCTCAGGTCCCACGGATAGTTAGTGGTAGGTTTGGGACTAAAATCCCATTCTGACTATTAATCCCTATCCTTTTGGTTGCCCCATGTTACTTGCTTGTCAACCACTTAAATAACCTAGGAATTTCTGAAGTCTTACTTTGTTTCTATAAAGATCTCATAGAAGCATGGAAATACAGCACCAATCAATAAAGCAACCAAATAAATATTTATTAAATGCTAACTATGTTCAAGGAACTGTACAAAGCCCTGCACATAGAAAGAGAAAAGTGAAATAGTCCCTGCTCTCAGGAAGTTTTTATTCTAATAGGGAAGACAACATGTATTCATATGAGCAGGTATGGAATATATAGGAAATTAATACAAGGTAGATTGGCAAAAAAGGTACCAATCATGAGAGAAATCAGCAAAGGCTTTAGTTGAACTTTGAAGAAAAACAGAGATTCCAGAAGGCAGAGGTGAGGATGGAATCTATGTTAGGGAGATATTATAGAAATATGGCATCTGATTAGATTGGTGGGGCAAGTGAGATATCACCAGAGTGGCAAACCTACATGACTAGAAGGATGGTGGGATGGTGCTGTCTTCTACATGTAACCCAAGCCCATGATGTGTTTTTAGACATGGAATTGGCACTAAGCTATGAATCTAATCTTCTTGCCTTCCCCTACGACTGAGGCAGTACAAAGTAAGAGTGGGGATTATGCCTCCCCCGTGTTGGGGGGAGTATATTTGTATATTTGTGATTATAATTTTTAAAATAAACATTATTTTGTAAAAGGTTTTGTGTTATAATAATAGGGAAGTTTGGAATAGAGGTAGGTTTTGGATGAAAATAATGAGTTCTATTTGGAAACGTAGAGTTTGAGATGCTTACTCTAAGTCCATTTTGAAATGTCTAATAGGTATTTTGTGATGCAGGGATGGATCTCAGGAGAGACATTTGGGCTGGATAGATAGATCTGGGAGTCATTTGCATAGAAATGATAATTGAACCCATGGGGACTGATGAAGTCACCCAGAGAGAATATAAAAAGAAAAGAGAAGCGTTATTCCTCTGCTGTAAACCACCACAAACTTTCTGAGAATTTGTGGGCTCTCAGAGTGATTAGAAGACAATGATAGCAAGGAATACTATTGCCAACGGCCCTGCTCTGAAAAAAAAATCCTTTCTTTCTGTACCTCTATTTCTTTTAAGAATTAGAAATCGTACATCTCAGAGTAGAAGATGGCCTGAAGAAGACTGTACTGCTTTACCATTATGGTAATACATTTCTTTTGGTTTGGACCTATGATTTCATTGGTACAGGGAACTCCCAGTGTAGATAGTCCTTCCACTAATTCAGGTCAGCCACTCATGTGTAACTCAGAATTTGAGAGATTGGATAGGGAACCAAGAGGTTATGTAACTTTCTTACTGTATTTTCCTGACATCAAGCCCATCTCTGTACACCAATCTACCTTTCTCAGCACATGTAATCATCTTACTTTTGAAAGGTTCATCAGTAACAAATATCATTACTCCATTCTAATGAAGAGGAAACTACAGAATAGAGAGACTGACCTGACAAAGAACATGTCAGAGCTGTTACTACAACTAGTTTTCTATTTTGCTACACCATACTTTTTTCAAAATTAAAATAGACACAGCAATATTTTATTCAATTAAAACTGAAAAAAAAATGTACTACCAGCTAGATTTTAGTGGAGAGAGAATAGAAAAAGGAGGATGACTTACAATCAATGGGATGCAAAAGGTTGGAGGAGCGAGAGCATACTTCCAAGAGATGTTTCATTCCAACAAGGGAGTTCACATTTCTCCTGTTTTTTTCTTGAGTATTTTCTTCACAAGATTAAAATGGGCAATTGAAAAGGAAGTTAGAATTAGCATATTGAAGAATGTTTATTATTTATGAGATGGAAATTCAGGTTTTTGGATAACCAAACTGATTAAGGCACAGGCAAAGCTATTTCCATCTTATTCCTCTGAAGACAGTGCTCCTGCCACAAGTAATCTATCTAATGATGACTGCTCAGCCTTGTCCCACAGTGTGATGAACTCTCTGTTATCCAACAATGTATTAGCCAGAACTCTATTATCCAGCACTTCTAATAGTCAGAGTATGACAAAAAAAAGCATGCCAACAATAATGATAACCCCAACAGAGTCATCAAGATGCAATAATAGTGGTTGGTCTTGGAGTATGGAAGGCCTAAATTTTAAGTCCTGGCTCATATAGAGGATATGTGGCAAAGGGAAAATCACAACTCTTTTTTGTCCCAGGCAATTCTCTAACACAGTAAACTGCAGGAGAGTCGCCTCTCTTTGGTTACAATTTCCCTACACCAAAGAAATTGTTGGTCTAGACCAGATCTGCACAACTTGGCAGTAGATAGGGGCCAAAACTAAAACAGGCTAAACTTCTTTGGGCCACAGATAGGTTTTTAGTGGCTCACTTTCCAAGTAAAGGTATAACCATGGTTGGTGACTGTGGGTCATATGACAAACAGAAGAGAGTATACAGTGGCAACCAACCCACCAACTTACATGATAGCCTCAGTGGTGACTAGTGGAAGGTGGGTTAAGCGGGGCACAAAGTGCTTGTTACATCTTTCCTTTCTTTTGCATCCTCTACATTTTTCATGGGCCACCTTAAACACTTTGGTGGGTCACAAGTGGCCTGCAGGCTGTATATTTGCAGGCATGGTCCAGACCAACCAATCAACAAAAACCAAAAAATTCCAAGTTATTTACTTCTGAATCATCAGGGAAGATTTGATTTCAACAGTTTTAGCAGTGCACATTTAATTATGCAACATGACCAGTTATAGTAATTAGCTCATTTTAATCCTAGGGGTAATATAATGATTCCTCAAGTCCAACTAGTTCCCCTTTTGATGATTTAGGGAGTTAAGAATGTCATCACAATCACTCTAAGCTGCTAGTTACAAAAATTCCAAAAATTAGGCAGAGATTTGGCTCTCTGTCTTAATTTACATTTATATTTGTGTCTTTTTAATGTAAAAGCCCTCACAAAGACCCTGGGAGTTGTATTTCTTCAAAGTGTGGAAATAAAGGAAGATAACTCAATATCCGAACTGTAGGATGGGGTTTCTTCTGGTACAGAAGGAGTTTTGAGGACTGTGAGAAAAAGAAATGACAAGAAACAGGTAGTGGGACCCTCCAGAACATAGAGCAGTGGTGTAACCAGGGTGGCCAGTAGCAGCAACTTCTGCAGTTTCCTTTTTTTCAAACCCAAGTCTCCATGGGAGTACATGAGAGATGACCTCTTAATAGACAAGAGAAGAGATATGGAACTTTTTTTTTTATTTGAGAGCACCAGCTCTGGTAGATAGAGTGCTGGAAAAAAAAAAAGATTAGGAGAAGTCCTTATTGTCCCTGGTTTTACTTCAACTAGTACCCATTTCTAATAAGGTCTTTTATTATTATTGTTGTTGTTGTTGTTGTTATTCCATTAAAGAATGCATTTGATGGACCTAATATTATTTCTCATAAATACTTGTTAATTTTGTCTTTATGTTTCCTGATGTGCTTTGTTGGAGACATGAGGGCTTAAGGACAGCTCCAGGAACTACAAAGGAAAGGGCTCTTAATCCCCAAACCCATTGTTGGAGAGTTTTTGCTCTTTAATTGGGGTTATCATTAAAAGCCATTTCATAACTAAAGTATGAAGAGCAGAATTACTACAATTTCAGGCCAATTAAAAAGATTGCCTCATCAGTATTTACCTAGCAGTGACCAAATGTTATGCTTATTTTTGGCTGCTTTGTGATTGAGGTACAATTCAGGTACCAGAAATGTTTGGATAAAGAAGAAAGCAGAATATGACATGGTGTCTGTTAATCGACAGGCACCCAGAAAGCAAGTTGGGAAAGGAACAGACCTTTTCTTGGAACTTCCTTCAGTCTTTGAGGTGGTAGGTACAGCTGGTGGCATCAGCCTGAGTCTTCTGCTGTGAAGTGCCTGGAGGGACAATGGCCTTCACTGATTCTGCCTTCTCTTCCACAGCCCAGGACTACTTTCACTTTCTCCTTCCACAGGTTGTCCCTATGTGCCAGTGGCTCAGAGCTTGATGTCCTCATTCCTTCTACTCTGTGCCATACCTTGAAATCTTCTGGTTCTGAGATAGGTCTTTATTTTATATAAATTCCTCAGTGTGTAACTATGTGTCTCGCCCATTTGGACCACCTTTCCTGTACAATATGGTTCATCCAATGGTTCTCAAGGACTTTTCATACTTAGTTTGAAGTTTATGATTGAATGACTGGTTGACTGACATAGACTGAGACATTTTCTGACCTCATAAGTGTATGATGGCTAAATGAGGTGTGCTGATTTTGACATTGCCATTACATGCTTCTTTAAAAATGTGTGTGTGTATATGTGTGTGTATGTATGCATGCACGCCCGTGTACATCCACACATACACACAGATTAATTAGAAGGCTACATTACACAGCTATGCTGGATAACAGAGTTTATGTCATACGTTTTTTAAATTATTATTTCTGATGCAACTAAAAAAGAAACCTGCATTATCTGCCTCCTCTAGGATTCTGAACATAAATATATTAATAATATAGTGGTGGTGGAATAGGTGAAAGGAACTGAGGAAAATGGTACCTCCTCACCATCTGCCACATCTGTGTATATATGATTCCTATGTTTAAGCACAAATGAAACCCTAGATGGTTAGAGGAAGTTTGTATCTTCTCCAAACTAGCCAAAGGGGTTCCTGGTACCATATCATCTGTGCTACAAGTGGTCTTTACATAAGACTTACCAAACTAGAAAGAAGTCACTTAATCTAGTTTCCTGTCTGGATTTCCCCCCATATGCCTATGGTTTCACTTTACTTTATATAAGGCCCTATTCCTTAAAAGTATGTGTAAATCACATTTTGGTAAAAAGCTGATTTTAGATATGCTGTGGACCTTAAATATTTAAGAAACCAAGTCGTGAATTTTTGTGCAATAATTTTTGTAACATAAATAATTATTTATGCATCTCTTCTAAACATGTATATTTATCAGGCTTGCTTGAGAAGGTGGGGACAAAGGCAGTATACTTGACCTCATAAAGATATAAATTGGCAAAATGATTATCTCCCAGTCCCAAGCTTTGTTTGTTTTGGGATTGAATTTGTGGCTTCATTGATGTAAAAAGGTCCTAGAGAGGAAATTCCTTTACTAATGCAGATTGGCTCCTTTTTTGAAAATTATAGTCTTAGAAAGAAATGTCTGAGGCATGAGAGGTTAAGTGACTTTTCAGGATCATACAGCTAATATATCAGAGGTGGAATTTGAACCTAGTTCTTCCTGACTGTGAGGCTAGCTCTGGCCAAAACTTTTCCTTGGCTGTTAAACAAGTGGTGTGTGGAATTCAAGGGACAACATTGGACCCAAAGGATGACTTCTGTATTCCCTTCTAACTCAAATGTTTTATTTCTATGGGAAAGAAAAATGGCAGACTCCCTTAGGAAGCTATTCCCCTAATCCTTTTTGCCACTAGTATTTGGTTTTTTATGTCTAAATTAAATCCTTTCCCTTGTAATTTTAACATATTTCCTTTGGTCTTAGCTCAAAGATGAGAAGCATCTGGCCATTTCTCCTCTTAAAATACTTTCTATACCTAAAAAAGAGTTATAGAGTACCTTTTGATGCTTCTTTTGACAAAATTATCATATAGAACTAACAGTTTCTATTCTCAGTAAGGGTCCCTCCAATGTACAAAATTAGAATTACAGAATCTGAGTTGGAAGGTCCTCGGAGACCATATAATACTGTGTATACCATATAATACTAATAATACCTAGACATGAATCTCCTATATAATGTGTCTGTTAACGGTCATCTAGCTTTTGATTTGAAGATTGCCACCCAGCGGAAATGTGCTACTCCTTCCTCTCATCATCCACCCTCAAGGCAACTCATTTCATAGTGAGGTAGGTCTAATTGTTATGAAGTTCTTTGCATTAAGCTTAAATCTGTCTCTCTGAACTTTTACCCATTGAGCTTAGTTTTGCCCTCTCAGACCAAGAAGCAAAAACATCTAATCTCTCTTCTACATGACAGCCTTTCAAATAATCAAAAAGAGCTATCACCTTCCTCTCCCAAGTGTTTTCTTCTTTGGCCTAAACACCTTCGGTCTCTCCAACTTATCTTTGTAGGCCATGATCTCAATCAAAGCCTTTCAACATCCTGGATATTTCTTTTTGCACTCCCACCAGCTTTTTCCCCTGTACTTTCTAAATGTGGTGCCCACGATTGAATACCTCAGCTGTGGCCTATAAAGGATAGACTACAGTGAGAATAATACCACTTTCCCTCTGCCATCTGGTTAAATCTTCCCCGTTTTCCTTTTGACATTATTTTAAGTGTAAGACTTTTCATTTATGTTGATTACATTAAACTTTTTTTAAAAAATCATTTATTTTTAACATTTTTTAAAAAAAGCTTTGAGTTCCAAATTCTTTCCTTCCTTTTAGCTCCTCCTCAACCCTTTGAGAAGGCAAGCAATTTAATACTTTTACATGTGAATTCATGTAAAACACATTTTATTATTAGCCATGTCACAAAATATAAAAGCAGAAAAAATAAAGTGAAAAAATATACTTCAGTTTGCACTTAGAGTTCATCAGTTCTCTTTCTGGAGGTGGATAGCATTTTTCCTCATGAGTTCTTTGGAACTATTTTGTATCACTGTATTGATAGAGTAGGTAAATCTTTCACAGTTGATAATCATTGCATTATTGCTGTTACTGTGTCTAATGTTCTCCTAGTTCTGTTAACTTCACTCAGCATCAATTGATATAGGTCTTCCCAGATTTTTCTGAAACCAGCTCCTTTCTTGTTTCTTTCTTTTTTTTTTTTTAAATAAAAATAGTACATTTCTATTAGCATTCAGAGTCTATGGTTCTTTCTCTGGATGTGGTTAGCATCATCCATCATGAGTATTTTGGAATTGTATATCATATCATTACATAATGTTGTTATTACTGTATATAATGTTCTCCTAGTTCTGCTCACTTCACTCAGCATCAGTTCATGTAAGTCTTTCTAGGTTTTTCTGAAATTTGCCTGCTGATCATTTCTTATCACACAGTAGTATTCCATTACATTGATATACCACAATTTGTTCAATCATTTGCCAGTTGATGGGCATCCCCTCAATTTCCAACTGTTTGCTAGTACAAAGACAGTTGCTATAAATATTTTTGTACATGTAGGTCCTTTTCCCTTTTTTATGATATCTTTGGGATATAGACATAGCAGTGGTATTGCTGGATCAAAGGGTATTCACAGTGTATAGTCCTTTGAGCACAGTTCCAAATTGCTTTGCAGACTGGTTGGATCAATTCACAAACATAGCAACAATGCATTAGTGTTCCAATTTTTCCACATCTTCTCCAGCATTTATCATTTACCTTTTCTGTCATAATAGCCGATCTGATAGGTGTCAGGTTGGTACCTTGAAGTTGTTTTAATTTATATTTCCCTAATCATTAGTTATTTAGAGAATTTTTTCATATGCCTATAGTTTTAGTTTCTTCATCTAAAAATTGCCTATTCATATCCTTTGACCACTTATCAACTGGGGAATTACAAACTTGTATTCTCATAGATTTTACAAAAAATCTTTGTATATTTGGGGTATGAGACCTTTAGCTCAGAAAATGTCTATAATTTTTCTTTTACCCAATTTGCTGCTTTCTTTCTGAATCTTGGCTACATTTGTTTTATTTGTACAATACCTTTATAATTTAATGTAATGAAAATCATCCATTTTACATGCCATTTTGCTCTCTTTTTGTAATTTATTCATAAATTGTATCCTATCCTTAAGTCAGATAAAGTAGTACGCCATTTTGCTCTCTTTTTGTAATTTATTCATAAATTGTATCCTATCCTTAAGTCAGATAAAGTAGTACGCCCCATGTCCTTCAAATTTTCTTATAAAATCTCTCTTTGCATCTAGATCATGTATCCATTTTGACATTATTTTGTTAAATAGTGTAAGATATTGGTCTGTACCCAATTTCTGCCATACTTCTTTCCAGTTTTCTGAACAATTTTTTTACCAAATAATGAATTCTGATCCCCAAACCTTGAGCCTTTACACTTGTCAATTCCAAGGACACTATGCTTATTTGCTACTTTAGATTATATGTCTACTCTGTTCCACTGATTTACCTTTCTATTTCTTAGCCAGTACCAGATAATTTTGGTAATTACTGCCTTAAACTAGAGTTTAAGATCTGGTACTGCTAAACCTCTTTCCTTTACATTTTTTTACATTGGTTACTTTGACATTCTTGACCTTTTGTTCTTCCAAATGAATTTTCATTTTTTTTTCTGGCTCAGTAAAATGATTTTTTGTTAATTCAATTGGGATGCCATTAAACCTGCATATTAGTTTAGGCAAAACTGTCACTTTTATTATATTATCTCTTCCTACTCATGAACTATTCCTACTCATGAATTATTATTTAATATTTCTGTAACTATTTACATCTGATATTATTTCCATAAAAAGGTTGTTTTTATTTTCATGTTAATGTATTTCCTGAGTTTGTTTTGGCAGCTGTACTCCCTGCAGATTTATACTGTCTAGAGTTATTTTGAATGGGGCAGCTCTTACTATCTCTTCTTCCAGGGCAGGGTTGTGTTGGTGATATATAGGAAAGCTATTGATTTATGTGGGCTTACTTTATATCCTGATGGTTTGTTAAAATTATTAATTGCTTCAAAAAACTTTTTAACTGAGTCTTTGTGATTTTCCAAGTATATTATCATATCATCCAGGGAAAGCAGGTTCTGGGCATTCTCCAGCATGACCTCCTTGTACAGCTCTTTCTGAGAATGGCTCAAGAAGCACCACTTCTCCTCAGTGAAGTCCACAACCACATCTTTGTATGTCACCAGTTCCTGGGATGAGGGTCTCTGGGTCCCAGGGTCTGTTTTATCTGGTTCTAGGGTCCCTCTTAAGGTCAGGCTTTGGTCCTCTGCAGGGTGACTTTCTCTGGCCAAAGACTTCAGGTTCATTGATGTCTTTTCAGTCTGGCTACAGAGTTGAATGAAGACAGAGAGTGACTGCACCCTGGAATCTATATCCCGTTTGTCATTTCTTATAGCATAATAGTATTCTTTTATGTTTCTCTTGAGTCTTGTGTTTGAATGTCAATTTTTCTATTCAATTCTGGTCTTTTTATCAGAAGTGCTTGAAAGTCCTGTATTTCATTAAATATCTATTTTTTCTTGAAGGATTATATTCAGTTTTTTCTCAGTAGGTTATTCTTGATTATAATCCTAGCTCCTTTGGAATATTATATTTCAAGCCCTTCACCCTTTTAATGTGGAAGCTTCTAAATACTGTGTGATCCTGACTGTGGCTCCATGATATTTGAATTGTTTCTTTCTTGATGTTTACAAATACATTTTCCTTGATCTGGCAGCTTTGGAATATGGCTGGAATATTCCTGGAACTTTTCATTTTAAAATCTCTTTCAGGACCTGATCAATGGATCCTTTCCATTTCTATTTTACCCTCTGGTTCTAAGATAACAGAATTGTTCTCTTTGATAATTTATTGAAATGTGATGCCTAGACTCTTTTTTTGATCATAGCTTTCAAGTAGTTCAAGAATTTTTATATTATTATCTGTCCTTGATCTATCTTCCTGGTAATTTGTTTTTTCCTATATTTCATATTTTCTTCTATTTTTTCATTCATTTGTTTTATTGTTTCTTGATTTCTTGTGGAGTCATTAGCTTCCACCTGCCCAATTCTAATTTTTTAAGGAATTATTTTCCTCAGTGAGCCTTTGTACCTCTTTTTTTTTTCTATTTGGCCAATTCTGCTTTTTAAGGAATGTTTTTCTTCAATGAATTTTTGTGCCTCTTTTTTTTTTAAACTCTTTGGCCAATTTTAAGGTATCTTTGGTGTCTTTCTTATCACGATGTTAATTCTCTTTTCATAACTTTCTGGCCTAACTCTTATTTCTTTTCCCAATATTTCCTCTTCCACTCTTATTTCTTTCTTTATCTCTTCTAGAAATTCTTATAGGCCTTTTATTCAATTTGTATTTGTCTTTGAGGCTTTGTTTGTAGCTGTTTTTATGTCATTTTCTTCTTTTGAGTTTGTGTCTTGATCTCCTGTGCGACCACAGTGCTTTTTTTTTTAATCAGGCTCTTGTTTTTGTTGTTTGCTCATTTTTCTAGCCTGTTTCTTGACTTTGAACTTTATGTTAAAGTTGGGTTCTGCTTTCCTGAGTTTGGGGAGGCATTATCCCCAAAATTCAGTGGTTTTTTGCACTGTTGTTTTCAGAGCTAGTTCTAAAAGTCTTCAAGTGTTTGGTGATGCTCACAGTTCTAAAAGTCTTCAAGTATTTGGTGATGTTATCCTGGGAGAGGTGTGGTCATTGCTTTCCTGCTCTGTACTCTGGTCTTTACCCAGGAAGGGCCTCACTCCCCTGAAGCAACAAGAACTCACACTCTTCTTGGTCCAGGAATTGTGACTAGGTCTCTTGTTCTCCTGTGCTAGTGATCTTCTCTGTCCTGGAATTGCATCCAGGGCACCTGCTCCCTTGTGACTGACCACAAACACTCCTCTCCACCCTGGAACTGTGACCCAGAACTGCATTTGAGCAATGAAGTTGTCAAACAGTGCCTAATTCTGCACCCAGTGTCAGCTCAGTGTCCCTTATAATCTTTCTAACCAGTCAAATACCCTTATTTCTCTGGCTGAGGGATCCTGAAGTTGCTGCTGGTGCTGTTGCAGCTGCCTCCAAAGCCCACTGCACACACTCCAGGCTGGCACCCACTGCAGTGTTACAAACCTTTCCTGCTAACCTCCTAAGTCAAGGATGGGGAACCTGCCGCCTTAAGGCCATATGTGGCCTCTAGGTCCTCAAATGTGGTTCTTTGATTGAACCTAAAATTCACAGAACAAATTCTTTTATAAGGATATTTGTTCTGTAAAACTTGGACTCACTCAAAAGGCTACACTTGAGAACCTAGAAGGCCACATGTGGCCTCGAGGCCATAGGTTCCCCACCCCTGTAAGTTGTCTTGGGTTGCAAAAATGCCTCCCTTGGATCTTTTGTTGGCTATGCTGCTCCAGAATTCTATTTGACTTGCTATTTTAAAGTTGTTAGAAAGGCAATGTTGGGAGAGTTTTGCTAGGTTTCCTCCTCTCCTCTGCCACAATTGCACCACCCTATTACATTTTGTCTTCTTAGATTCTCTCCAACATTTTAGCCTGTTGAAATATGGCATGCAATGAATATCACTTCCATTTGGAGGTGGGGGCATCTACAAGTTTGAAGAAAATTGTCTTCATAACACATCAGTGATAAAAATGTTAAACAGAATAGAACCAAGGACAGATCCCTGGTATATACCAAGAGAACTTCTTAGGTCTCTAGTGGAGTTACTAAGTGTCACTATGACACAGAACCATTAATGATAATTCTTTTAGTCTGCCTATTCAAGCAGTTCTGATTTCACCTAACTGTATGATTGTTTAGCCCAATTAAATAGATCTCTCCATCTTTTCTAGAATAAGTCATGAGAGACTTTGTCAAATGCTTTACTGAATTCTGGGTTACTAACTATATCTATAACATTCCCTTGATTTACTAGGCTAGTAACTGTCCAAAAAAAAGGAATGAGTTAGTCCAGCATGACCTGTTCTTGATGAAGACATTTATTTAGATATGTGATGCTGGGCAAGTCACTTAACCTCTCTTTGCATTAATCCATTAGAGAAGGAAATGGCAAACCACTCTAGTATCTTTGCCAAGAAAACCCCATGGACCATATGGTCCATGAGTTATGAAGAGTTGTATGTGACTGAAAATGTATGTAACAGCAAATTATGCCACTCTACTAAAAGCTATGTTAGTTTCCTCATGGGCCCCAAATTATAACCCTTCAACGATTCTATAAAGATTTTTGCTAGACTAAATATTGTCTGTTTACTTACATAGTATATTCTCTTGCAAATTATTCTAATAGCCAGGACCTTTGATAAGATTATTTAGTACTAGTAATAGACAAAGAATATTCTTAGATATTGACTCTAACAGTTGGAAGGGACCTTAAAGCCCATCCAATCCAACTTCTTCCATGAGGAAAATATTTTGAAATAGAGTCAAAGGTCTTATTGGAAAAAACAAGAAACAGATGAATTATGTATCTTCTCCTTTCTGATGTTTGGTTAGAACTAAAACTAAACTCAACCCAGTGGGGGAAAGAGTTGTATTGTTCTTTGTGAAACAAAACTCTCCTGTCCCATTGACAAAGCTGGGCAAAGTCAGCAATCTGTGGGGTCATGCACATATTACTCCACCCAAGCAAGAAAAAAAATACAGTAATTTGAAAAGATGTCATGACTGTCCAGTCCCAATTGATTGAATATGGAGCCTGAAGTCAGGAAGAATACCTAAGCTCAAATCCAGTCTCAGATACTTACTAGATGTGTAACCAGAGGGAAGTCACTTCACATCTGTATTCTTCCATTTCCTCATCTATAAAATGAGGATAATAATAACAACTTTCTCACAGGGTTATTATAAAGATCAAATGAGATAATGTTTGTACGGCACTCAGCACAGTGCCTGGCATATAACAAGTGCTATATAAATTAGTTATTATACTCATTATTAGTTGTTGCTATCATTATATCCTTACACCAATACCAACAATTTCCTTCTGTCTTAGTTTGAATAAGATTCAGGATTCCAAGGAGTAGTACAAGGAAAAGTAGCATTCTTCTGTATATGCTATTTATATTGCCAGGGGAAGGAATCCAAAGGTTTGTGGTAGGGGCAGGCCCCTAGTCACAACCCTGGAGAAGATGGGGATGTCTTACCATTATGGCATGGATTCAGATCCCACCCTTATATTCTGTGACATGGCTTGGGAAACAGAGACAACCATTAGTCTCAGTTCTGGTCAATGGCTAATGCTTCTAAGGAGAAAACTGGGAGACAGAACATCACAAGACAGAACACAGCACAAGAGGGAAGCTAGTACAGAAAATGTGAAGCAAGACTGCTTTAATGAGGAGAAATACAATAAGAAGGGAGGATGGAAAAAGGCCAAGTTAGCTGAGGTTTTGGATAGGGTGGTACCTCTAAATGCTAAATCCCAGTGGTTTTGCTATAGGGGTCATATGGTTTATTCTTATCTGAGTCAAGTAGGACCAGACATTGAGAGAAAGGTGTGAGGAGCCTGATTATGGTGGACAGGTCAAGGAGAATGTTTGGAGAATGGTGTTGGTTCATACTATGGGGGACCATTTGAGGAACTGGTGGCTAGTTGATATTCAGACTGTCAGACTGAAGGAAAAGGTGCTTGGGCTTTTGCTGTTACTTTGGTGGGGTGACTCGAGATATGAACCTTTCCATCTACTCCATATATGGCTGCTTCATTCAGAGAGCAGGGAAGCTACTGAAATCCTTACCCCTTCCCACATTTAACACTCAGAGAAACCAAATAAAGTGTTACTGAGGAATGCTCCCATGGGTGCAAACCACAAGTTGCCTGAGGGTCTAAGTGTAGCAGCTGTTCAAGAGTCATAGAATAACTTGGGACAGGAATAAAATCCTTCTCATTTCAGATTTCAGGAAACAATAGCTGAAAGCTCATAGGCATATTAGATGTCATCTACTCATAAAGTTTCATACACTGCCAGTTCTGGAAGGGAGATTGGAGACTAAGACAACCCCCTCACCTCACAGATGAGAGCACTAAGGTGCAGGAAGGTGAGGCTCACTTAGTTCAATGAAGAACTAGCACTAGAACCGTTTCCTGCCTAATAGCTTTTCCATCATACCCTGTGCCTCCTTTCAAAGAAGTTACTAGAGTTGTAATGCTGCCAAGACCAAAGGGGTAACTTTTTTTTATTCTTGTGAATTCTGTGCCATCCCTTGTGATCATAACACATTAGATTCAGGTTTAATTTGCAAGGCATACTTCTGGCAAGAAAGTACTCCCAAAGCAGGCATCCAGCCTAAATCCAGGGAAAATTCAAACGTTAACTTCCTGCTGGGCATCCATTGCACTACTAGAATCTACATTTGTATTCTTAGAAAGCATCCTAAGGTCCATATCCAGTTTCATGCATAGTGAACTTTGAAAGCCCTTCACAACCTGGCCCCTTCTTACTTTTCCAGTCTTCTTAACATTTCACTAAAATGCACACACTCTGCAACCTAGCTATCCTGATCTTGGAGCTGATACCCACACATGATACTCCATCTCTTCATTCTAGGCTCTTCTATCGGCTGCCTCCCCTACCCAAAATGCTCTCCCTGCTCACCTCCAACACCTAGCTTCACTCCAAGCCTTAGCTCATATCTCACCTGCTTCAAGAGGTTTCCCTCCCCCTGCCCCAATCTATTATTTCCCTAGCTCCTAATGCTTTACCCTTTGGGATTGTTGTTGTTCAATCATTTCAGTGGTGTCTGACTCTTCATGACCCCATTTGGAGTTTTCTTGGCAAAGATACAAAAAATGGTTTGCCATTTTCTTCTCATTTTACAGATGAGGAAACTGAGGCAAACAAGGTACAGTAACTTGCCCAGGGTCACATAGCTAGTAAGTGTCTCAGGAAGAGGAGTCTGGCCTGATGCTCTATCTACTGCACCACCTAGCTGCCCTTTGAGATCACTTTCCATCTACTCCATATATATATATTTTGGACATATTTAGCTGTTTTCTCCCCCATTAGAATGTGAACTCCTTGAAGACAACGACTATCTTTACTTCTGTGTGTCTGTTTCCAGTAATGAGCACAATGCCAGGCACACGGTAAGCATTTAATAAGTGCTTCTTGACTTACTGATTGACTGAAAGTGATGACACCTATTACATCAGCATAATTTGGTTCACTTTCCATTGGTTAAAAAGAGGACCATTTTTCCTCTGTCAGTATGTACGTTCCTCACATTGCAGGTAACATTGTACTCTGTATTCTTGGTTCCTGAAACCTATTTAGCTTGACAACTACCTTGAAGCTTAGCACCAAGTACTGCTCTCTGAAGGATCTGAAGAACAAAGGGACAGCAGATAACATTTTACAAGTTCAAGGAGAATTACTGGAATAAAGAAATATGACTTTGAAGGGTAATAAACAAATCAGGTAAATGCTATCTGTCCTTTGAACTAATATGATTGTATGTGGAATTCTAGGATTATAAGGCAGCAAGGTAACACAATGGATAGAGACCTGAGACTGGAGTCAGGAGAACCCGAGTTCAAATTTTGCCTCAGACACTAAATAGCTGTGTGACCCTGGGAAAATCACTTAACCTCTCTCAGCCTCAGAGTTGTTTGGAGGATCAAATGAAACAGCATATATAGGTCCCTTCGCAAACCTTAAAGTTCCATATAAATATTAGCTAGTGTTATCTTCACAGGCAGCTCAATGGATAGAGCACTGGACTTACAGTCAGGAAGACCTAAGTTCAAATGTGGCCTCAGACACTTACTGTGTGACTTGGATAAGTCACTTAACTTTTGCCCAGGAGGCAGCTAGATGGCTCAGTGGAGGTGGGCCTGCAGTCAGGAAGACCTGAGTTGAAATCTATCTCAGACACTTACTAGTTATGTGATTCTGAGCAAGTCACTTAACCTCTGTTTGCCTTAATCCACTGCAGAAAGAAATGGCAAACCACTGCCATTCACTGGATCACAGAGTCAGACATGACTAAACAACAAGTATTATCTGCAGAGCTGGAAAGGATGCTGTGTGTGTGTGTGTGTGTGTGTGTGTGTGTGTGCGTGTGTATATATATATATGCACACACATACATACATTATGTATATATGCATATGTATGTATGCATGCATGTATACACACGTATATGTATATAATGCATTTATATGTGTATGTGTGGCTTTCCCTTTTGGAATGCAAGCCTCTTGAGGCCAGGGACTGCTTAATTTTTGTCTTTACTTCCTCAGTGCCTGACACACAACAAATATAATAATGATGATAGCTTAAAAATTAAAATTAATAATTGCTGATTGAATAATTGACCTAGTTTAGTCCAACCCCTTCATTTTCCTGATGAGAAGCTGCTGCCCTACAGAGATTTAGCAACTTATTCAAGGATATCTAGGAATTAAATGGCTAAGCCAGGATTAAAATCCAAGCCCTCTGCTGATTCCAAGTCCAGCATTTTTCCCACTGCACCACGCTGCATCTCCATAGGATATTCTAGCCTATCCTGTGTTATTTATTTTCCCTGGTGTAACCTCAGACTTAATTTGCTTCATTAGAAGAACTTTAAAGATTTTAGATTCTGATTCAAATTGGATCTTTGATATGGTCATTGCCTCTGATCACATTGTCTGATGCCTCACAGTACTCTATTTCTGTATTCTGTTCATGCTCCTCATCCCTCTAGGACCTTGGAATCTGGCCCTGGCACCCTGGGATCTGATAGGAGAGCTTTCTTTTATACTGCCCAGAACCAGGCCATCACGTTTCTCCTCAGCCATTTTTATACCATGCTGCCATGTGTACATCCCTCTATCGATGCAGTTTGAGTGAGGTGCAAGATTCCAAAATGTAGTACAAGAAAGCATGGAGATCACAGATTCAGTAAAGAGAAAGTAAACTATATTAGGCCAGCTTTATTGAGGAGAAAAAGAAACATTCAGAACAAGGAGGTTGCTCAGGAACCATGAAAACAGGTCTGCTTAGAGCACAGTTTTTTATGGAGTTCTTTTCTGGGTCAAGCTGGTCTAGGCATCAAGAGGAACAAGTGGGGAACTTGGACTTGGTGCTTAAGTCAGGGTTGGGGGGCTCATCATGATTTATAAGTGGGGAAGATACCTGGGGAATTGGGGACTAGCTGAAAGTCAGACTCCTCACCTGGCATAAAAGGTGCTTTCAGTTATTCCTACGGGCCTTATTTAGGCTGCTTGACTTAGGGGATTTTAGCCTCCCATTTGGATTCTTCATTCAGCTAAGCAGGGACCTGAAGGCCTTATACCTTCTTACCAGCCCCCTACCTTCTTCTAACTCCCTTTTGTGTATTGTCAGCTATTAGAATGTAAGCTCCTTGACAGAATGTCTTATTTGCTTATATTTATATCTTCAGTGTTTAGCATAGTTCCTTGGGTTTTCTTGGCAAAGATACTAGAATGGTTTGCCATTTCTTTCTCCAGTTTTACAGACAAGGAAACTGAGGCAAATAGGATTAAAGGACTTCCTCAGGATCACACAGCTAGTGAGTATCTGAGGTCATATTTGAACTTAGGTCTTTCCGATTCCAGGCCTGGTGCTTATCCATTGCACCAGAGGCCTTTCTGGCACAGTCGGTTCTTAATAAATGCTTTTTCATTCCATCTCCCATGGGTCAGCAGTTTACAGTAATGTCACATTTAAATCCTATTCTATTTTTCTTTCTTTTATGGCCAGACTTCTAGGATTAGAGGCCAGTTAGTGTTTACATTTCCAGACTCTTCCACTCAGTGTCTCCTTAAACTCCTAAAATTTGGCTTCATTCCCTATTGTTATTCACTCCCTGCTCAAATAACTCTTAAAGATCACAAGTAAACTTTTAATTGCTAAATCAAAAGGTCTATTCTCACTTCCCATTTTTCTTGAACTCTCTTCAGGATCAAGCATTAGTAACCACACTTTGTTGGGTTTTTTAAAATTATTTTTAAATTATTTTTATTTATTTCACTAGATTTTCCCAATTTCATGTAAAATCATTTTAACAATCATCTTTTAAAATTTTGAGTCCCAAATTCTCTCCCTCTCTCCTGCCTCTTCCCCCTCCTTGAGAAGGCAAGCAATTTGATTTTGATTATACATGTGAGGTCATGTAAAACATATTTCCATATAAGCCATGTTGCAAAAGAAAACACAAACAAAATAAAACAAAAAAAATAAATATAGTAAAAAGAAGTATGCTTTAATCCACATTCAGAGTTCATCAGTTCTCTATCTGGAGGTAGACAGCATCTTTCATCATAGATCCTTTGGAATTATCTTGGATCATTGTCTTGATCAAAGCAGCTAAGTCTTTCATAGTTGATCCATCCTTACAACAGTACCATTACTGTGTACAATTTCTCCTGGTTCTGCTCACTTCACTTTACATAAGTTCATATAAGTCTCCCCAGGTTTTTCTGAAATCATACCGCTCATCATTTCTTATAGCCCAATAGTATTCCATCATATGCCATAACTTGTTCAGTCATTCCCCATTTGATGAGCATCCCCTCAAATTTAGAATACTTTGCCACTCAGCCAAAAAGAGCTGCTATAAATATTTTAGTACAAATAGATCCTTTTTTCTGTTCTTTTATATGTTTGGGAGATAGACCTAGTAGGGGTATTGTTGAGTCAAATGGCATGCATAGTTTGATAGTACTTTGGGCATAGTTACAAATTCTTCTCCAGAATGGTTGGATTACTCCACAAATCCACCAATAGTGCATTAGTGTCCCAATTTTTCCACATTCTCTCCAGCATTTGTCATTTTCCTTTTCTATCATGTTAGCTAATCTGATAGGTGTGAGATGCTATTGCAGAATTGTTTTAATTTGTATTTCTCTAATCAGCAGTGATTTAGAGCATTTTCATGTGACTATTGATAGTTTTGATTTCTTCTGAAAACTTTCTGTTCATAGCTTTTGACCATTTATCAACCGGGGAATGTCTCTTTTATAAATTTGGCTCAGTTCCCTATATATTTGAAAAATAAGCTATTTATCAGAGAAACCCGCTGTAAATATTTTTCCCAGTTTCCTGTCTTCCTTCTAATTTTGGCTGCATTACTTTAGTTTGTGCAAAATCTTTTTAATGTCATGTAATCAAAATTATCCATTTTACCACTATAATCCCCTCTATCTCTCGTTTGGTCATAAACTCTTCCCTTAACTACAGATCTGACAGGTACATTTTTCCATGCTCCTCTAATTTACTTATAATATACCTCTTATATCTAAATCATTTATTTTGACCTTTTCTTGGTATACAATGTGAGAAATCAGTCTATGCCTAGTTTCTGCCAAATTGCTTTCTAGTTTCCTCAGAAATTGTCAGACATTGAGTTTTTACTCCTAAAAGCTTGGATCTTTGGGTTTATAGAACACTAGATTGTTGTGGTCATTTACTACTGTTTCTTCTATACCTAATCTATTCCACTAATCCACCACTCTGTTTCTTAGCCAGTACCAGATTGTTTTGATGAGTAATGCTTTGTACTATAGTTTGAAATCTGGAACTCCTAGGTTGCCTTTCTTAACATTTTTTCATTAATTCCCTTCATATTCTTGACCTTTTATTCTTCCAGATTGGTAGGGCATGAAATTACGTTAACAAACTAACTTACGCAGAATTATCATTTTTATTATATTGACTTGCCCACTGAAGGAACTGAGGGGATTAGAGCAGCAAGTGGTGGTGGGAATTGAATGAATTACACTGACTCCATCTTGTGACTCAATGCTGGTGCTATCTCAGTTCCATTTCTATTCAATTATGAGTTTAGTACAATTTCTGTCTTGGGAGAAAACCTTATTGTATTATTTGAACCTAGCCCTGCATGGCTGGGAAGCTGGACCACCTCCACCTGGTGTTTAAAGACCCTTAAGGAGGAACCTAGATCAGGGGTGGGGAACCTGAGGCCTTGAGGCTACATGTGGCCTTCTGACTGAGTCCAAATTTTACAGAACAAATCTTTTTATTAAGGGGATTTGTTCTGTGAAGTTTGTTTCAGTCAAAGGGCTGCACTTGAAGACCTAGAGGGCCACATGTGGCCTTGAGGCTGCAGGTTCCCCACCCCGACCTAGATTATGCCCACCAGAAATTCTGGGGGAAAAAAAAAACAGCTCAGGAAAACTAAACAACACACTAGGCAAATCTGGCATTATATGTAGTGTCCAACATCCATCATCTCCCACCACTGCAAAGAAAGGAGAGAGGTGCATCTTCACAGCATTTGAGAGTTGAAAAAGATCTCTGTCAGGGTGCCCCAGGATTTCATCCTTGGTCCTGTGCCACTTAACAATTTTTTGGTGATATAGAAAGGCACATATGTCATGTTTATCAAATTTGCTGATGACACAGAGCTAAGAAAGATGGTTAATTTGTGAGGTGAGAAAATCAGGATCTAAAGAAAGCTTGTCAGGTCAGAATATTTGGTCAAATCTAATAGTATGACATTTACCATTGATAGAGTCCTATATGAGTTCAACCATCAACTTCTCAAATATAAATCAGGGTAGAACTAGTAATCCAAAAAATTTGGTGGTTTAACTGAAGTGAAAATGTGTATGGTTCATATATATTCCATGTCATATGGAATCCAATAAACTAATGTGACCTTTGGCTGCAATAAGAGAGATACAGCATCCAAAGAGAAAGACTCTGCTCTAGTCAGACCATATCTAGAGTATTTTGGATAGTTCTGGAAATCATTTCTTAGTAAGGGCACTGATAAACTAGAGAGGAGATGGACTTGGATAGTGAGGGGACTGGGGTCAGCTATACAAAGTTCTGCTGAAAAAATTGGGAATGGTTAGCCTGGAGAACAGAAGACCAAAGGGTTGAGGGCATATGAGGATTTGATAGGTATTTTCAAGTATTTGAAATTATATGGAAGAGATGGATATGCCTTGTTAAAAGATTGTCAATTTTCTTCTCCTCTGTTAGAAGTTATAAGATGGAGTGGTTAATTGCCTTCAGATAATTGCTTGGCATGGGAAGTGAAGCTGGAAGAAAATGGTAGAAGTCACAGAAAGGAGAATTTAGGCTTGATTTAAGGAGAAGAAAATCTTCCCAACAATTGGAGCTGCCTCAAAAGAGTTCTCCCTTACTAGATATTTTCAAGCAAAGGCTGAATGACGACTTGTTAGGGATACTGAAGAGGAGATAATTGTTCCTCCCTGCCATCTTCTTGTCAATGCCCTGATGCTGTATCCTTGGACCAGAGGATATGCCCTGGAGGACTTAACTGTTTCAGTTCTGGAAATTGTGCTCATAGGTTTTGGGTCCCGATTGGTGAGTGTCTCACATGGGTCACTATACCTAAGCAGCTCTCCAGTCATGTTTTCTTTTATTTCCTGCCATTTTCTTTCCAGATACTATGGAGAAACCAGGATTTCAAAAGGGTCATGAAAAATGGCAGAAAAACTGTTTTTCTGTTATTTTTTTTAAAGGAAAAACTAGTTGTATTTCAGAAGAGAAAATTTGTTCTGGGGCTGCACATACATAATAACAGAACCAGTTGGCAAATAAAGCAACCAGGTTTTTTTGACTACAAAATGCCAAATAATCAAATCTGGACAATTTGCCCCCAACTTAAATAACCTGTTCTTTTGGTGCTTAGATACCATCAGAGTGTTGGCAGTTAAATGATGATGTGTTTTTACATATTCAGGCTGAAAGTCCAAAGATATGTTATTATCACAAACTATTTTTTAAAAACACAAGAATTAGGTTGGCAATCTTTCTTTTTCAGAATAAGCAATTTTTCATAATAAGTAATCCCCATTTTTCACCACAACACATTCCTGAAGGCTATATCAAAGTGGTTTATTATAAATAGAATCTATTTTCCCATAGGAATAAAGTTATAATTTGGGTTTATATGCCTAACAACAAGCTTGATATCAATTAAACCCTAGCTATGGAGTCAGGAGTTTCAAGTTGAAAGCTAATTTAGAGGTCCAACCCTCCATGCAGGACTCCACTTAACAATATTCTTGACAGGTGATCACCCACCTTTGCTTCAACATTTCAAGTAATGGGGAATTTCCTACCTGATTGTTTAGAGGCTAAAATCATCATCTCTATAACTGATCCTAGTTCTGCCTTCTGACATAACATCAAATTTGTTTAATTCTTCTGTGATAGCCTTTCAAATTTTGGTCCTTCTAAGCTTTTCCTCTCCAGGTAAAACATCCAAAATTCCTTCAACCATACATTTAATGGAATGGTTTAAGACCCCTCTCCCTGTCCTGACCTCTTCCTCTAATAAGCTACTGAATTTCAATGTCCTGTTTCTAAGTGCAGCACTTAAAACTGAACATTATATTCCTGCTATGTTTTGACTAGGGCAGAATACAATGAAAAATTATGAATGCTGTATATAAACACATTATATAAGGACAGTTGAGGTAAGAGTGTTAATTAGGTGGGACAATCAATGATGCAGCTGGAATCAGGACACAGATGTAATTAGGGGACATATAAAGATATCGACAATATAGATATATTGTACCTGAGGCAATCATCACAAATCACGCCCAGGAAAAAAAAAATCATGCACAAAAAGCACCCTCAGTTGGGGGAGGGGGACTGAAGCTACTTCTGGGAAGGCAGCTAAACAAGGAAAAGAGCTCATGCAGGCAGGCTAACTCTTCCTCTCACTTGCTAATATTTAAGCAGCTTGGAAATGTAGAGCTTCCAGAAAAGAAAAGTCTTGGAGAGAGAAGAGACAGGAACATTTCCAGAAAGACATGGACATTCAGCAGGGGAATGATACCTTCCCTTGTTTTGACTCACCTAAAGCACCCCTACTTCCCAGTGTCCCCTCCAATGTGTGAGGTCAAGGCTGAGGGACTAAGGGGAACACTTTGGCCTAGGGAAACATTTCTTCCCCCTTGGGGCAGCCAGTCACTGAAGAGGGCCAGGACCTCTGACATGACCAATGCTCATGATTCTACCTCAGGAAATTTTTGGGGAAAACTTTGGAGGAAGGAAATAACTTCAGCAATCTGGGAGGTAAGCATGTAGCAAGGAAAGATTAATCTTCCATCAGAGGCTGATGTGCTTGTTTCCCTTCCCTTGATTTGCTCCCCCTCACCTGAAGAGACATCCTCTCTGCTGTCAATGTGGGCAGGGGAAGGAATGATTCCCAACCTGCCTCTCAGGTCCTTGGGCTGCCTTGGGCAGCAAGGTGCACTGCAAGGTGGATCATGAAGAGCCACCAGGCAAATAGGACCCTGCTTTAGAATCCAGTGAGAGAATGAGCCAGGGCCAGTGCTGAATCTCCTTCCACAGCCCTGGGCCTGGCCAATACTAACCTCCGCAGGAACCTGCTCCTGCTCCAGAGCCAGGGCCATTATCCTGTTACTGGCTTCGCTTGGCCATAGTTCTACCCTAAGCACCCCTTACCCACCACCCTGGCCCTTGCTCCCCAACCAGGCTTTTCTTTCTCAAATGAATGCAATGCTTTGTCAGCTGTCCTTTAAATTTCCACTCTTAGGAAATTCTATGCCTTAGGTGATAAGTCCCAGACCAACTACCTTCCTTAATACTCTAGCTGGAGACTACCTGTGCCTAAGTAGAGCTTTATAAATTTCAAGGGATCTGCCTTCAGTTTAACTCAGCATGCAAACAAAACAAACAAAAATCCAAACACTGAATCTCAAAAGAGATTCTGTGATTCTGAATAAATATTTGTTATTTTGCAACTATGAGTGTTAGTTCATTCATTCAATTAATCTGTAGTGAGCATCCACAGGGCTTATCACACTGTAGAAAGCAGGTATTTATATACACACATATATGAATATAGATAGACCTATTTTATGTATAGGCACATATATAATTTTATCATTGTTTTATGCCACTTCAAGCAGTTTAAAGTGTTTTTCAGGCAATATAGCTCCTTAGTCTTTACAACATATTTGTGAAGTAGAGTGCTGGTGTATATTATTATCCCCATTTTGTGCCCAAGGAAGCAGAAATCCAAAAAGGTTAAGTTAATTGTCACAGGACACATGGCAAAAAAAAAAAAAAAAGCAGGGGAGGCAGGATTAGGACAAATACTCCTGGATTCTAAAGCACAGTCCTATCTGCTGGACAATGTATATAAAGAAACGACACTTTTAGAGCCCATTTTCTTTCCCTACAGAGTTTTCTATCTTGGGGTTCTTCTGGTAAAACAATTATACCTAATTTTACTTTTAAAAAGAGAAAAAATTCCATTGGGAAGTAAATTTTTTACAAGTTAACCCTATGTTTCCATATGAATAAATGTCTATTAGGAGCCCTCACACGGCTTAAGCCAAGAAAACCTGTCCTTTGTACCTCTAGACTTCTGGAAGTGAAGGACTTAGGTTTTGCTGTTTAAAAGGCTTTATAATTTATAGCCCTTGAGAAAATACTCTCCCAGATGAAGATGATAAATATGAATAGGAACTAGGAACTGGGTAGGGAATGGAATACAGTATTAAAAATCTGCAGAGTTTTCTAAGTGGTCAGAGAAAAATTGAAAAAGACTCCACTGGTTTCTTTTAAATTGTGGTCTTCTAAGAACTATTATTATTAATGCTAATGTACATTCTAAGAGATTGGTGCTGACCTCATTCTAAATAAGAACGTTGTCAAGTTGAGCAATTGCACTAACCTGAAATGCTGCCCCTGCTCAGCAGAAGATAATCCTGAAAAGAAACAGGAGCTTAAAATAAAGGAGGTGACAAATGAATTCCCAAAACACAAACTTTTTTTTAAGTGCTTACAACTCCTAAGTTTTGCATCTTGAATTCAGATACATTATAAAATTGTCTTTTGAAATGCTGGATTCTTGTGCTCGTAAGTTAATTTTCTCCCTTTTCCCACTCCCCCTCACTCTCTTTCCCAAATATACAAACTTTACATGGTGTGAATCCTGAAGGCCAAGAACCCCACGAACCCCAATTTGAAACTGAGTCTGCTCTAAGAAAGAGACAAACAAAATTGAGGTACATGTGTCCACAGTTCAATATCTCAAAGGGCTTGACATGCATTGCATGGGAGTTCAGTCCAAAACTGGGCCTCCCTAATGGGGCCAGTTCAGAACTGGCTTGGTTTGGGATTTTGGGGTACAGCGTTATATGCCCTTCAAAGAATTAGTGTTCCTGAGGGGTGCCAATCAACCGTGATTGGTCACATATTAGGAAGTAGGTCATATTAAAATGAGGTCTTCAGTATGCATGTGCTTTAGATCACAGTCAACAGGGGCCAATATCACCCACCATCAAAGGAAATACCACCCCTAATCTTGGAAGTCTGTCACCACCCAAACCTGAGTAGTATAAAATCAGTTCAGGCCTGGGTTGGAGTTTGACCAAAATAAGAAGATTTGATGGAATCTCATCATCAGAGGTGTCCTTCTGAAGAACTCTGGATAGAAGGCTGGCAGGGTGGAGCTCTGAGTCTCCAAGACACAGATGACCAAGAGAAATCATTTTTAACAATAGTTAAATTACTGGGATTTGGGGGAAAAGATTTTTGATGCAATTTGGTAAATTAATCCTTACTGAGTTCTCACAAAGGTATCTATCTGGTAGAGGCGAACAATAAAGGAAAATATACTGGCCTCTCTACCCTTATGTAATAAATGTACAAGTAAATAAAAGAATTTAGAGTCTAAGCTTTCTCTTAAACCCAATTCAGGTTTTTTCTTCTCTAAATCAAATGCCCTAAGCTGGTATTTATTAAGTTATAGGCCATAAGATGGTCCTGTGACATGATCAGCTCTTACACATATGCCTAAAGTGGTTTTCCTCTGTATCTGTTGTTGTCACTTCAATCATGTCTGACTCTTCATGACCCCATTTGGGGTTTTCTTGGCAGAGATACTGAAGAGGTCTGCCATTTTCTTCTCCAGCTCATTTTACCAGAGGAAACTGAGGCAAACAAGGTGAAGTAACTTACCTAGGGTCACACAATAAGTGTCTGGGGCCAGATTTGAACTCAGGCCTTCTTGACTCCAGGCCTAGCACTCTATCCACTGTGCCATCTAGCTGTTTTGTATCTCTACCTGCTGACATTCTTTTCTTCTTCCTGAATCAGGTGCCACCTCTACCATCAAGCTTTCCCTGATTCTTCTGTGTCCCCAGCTGGAAGTGATCTCTCTTCCCAATCTGTCATTTACTTGTACTTGACCTTTCCTATGAACTGTTCACATTTTTTTTATTAATTTATTTTGAATGATCAACAATCACTTCCCTAAGCTTTTGAGTTTTAAATTTTTCTTCTCCTTCTTCCCCACCTCTCTCCCCAAGACTGCAAGCAATCTGATATAGGCTATACATATACATTCCTATTAAACATATTTTCAGAGGCAGCTAGGTGGTGCAGTGGATAGAGTACAGGCCCTGGAATCAGGAGAACCTGAGTTCAAATCCAGCCTCAGACACTTGACACTAAACTGGCTGTGTGACTCTGGGCAAGTCACTTAATCACATTGCATAGTCAAACAAAACAAAACAACATATTTTCACATTAGTCACATTGTAAGGTAGAATTAGAACCAATAGAAGGAACCACAAGAAAGAGGAAACAAAACAGAAGAAAAAAAGAGCAAATAGTATGCTTTGATTTGCATTTAAACTCCATAGTTCTTTCTTTGGATGTGGATAGCATTCTCCATCATGAGACTTTTGGAGATGTCTGAGATCCTTGCATTGTTGAGAAGGGCTAAGTCTATCAAAGTTAGTGACTGCACAACATGGCTGTTACTGTGTACAACGTTCTCCTGGCTCTGCTCATCAGCATCAGTCCATACAAGTCTTTCCAGGTTTTTCTGAAGTCCACCTGTTCATTATTTCTTACAGCACAATAGTATTCCATTACATTCATATACCACAACTTGCTCAGCCATTTCACAATTGATGGGCATCCCCTCAAATTTCCAATTCTTGGCCACCACACAAAGAGCTGCTATAAATATTTTTGTACGTGTGGGTCCTTTTCCAATTTTTATGATCTTTTTGGGATACAGCCCTAGAAGTGCTATTGCTGAATCAAAGAGTATGCACATTTTTATAGCCCTTTGGGCATGGTTCCAAATTACTCTCCAAAATGGTTGGATCATTTCCCAACTCCACCAACAATGCATTAGTGTTCCAATTTTCCCACATCTTCTCCAACATTTATCATTTTCCTGTTTTATCATGTTGGCCAGTCTGAGAACTGTTAACATTTTAAACTTGTTTCATTGTTATCTGTCTATGTGCCTTATTTCCCTACCACACTGTGTGCTATTTGAGAACAGGGACTGTTGTTTTGTTTTTTTCATTTTTGAATGCCCCAAACCTAAAAAAACATCATTTAGGACATAGAGATGACTAAATTGTAAGTGAGGTAGTCATATAAAAGAATGAATGATAACAAATGGACAGTTTGAGTTCTGAATTAGTAGGGACTGGAACTATGCTTTTACTGATATAGAAAATCCCCAGATCAGGGAACTTCCTCTACCAAGGAAGGTTGACACTTTCTCTGAAACCTCTAGTTTTAGAGAGTTGTCCAAAGAACTGAGAGGTTAAGAGACTTGCCCAGGGTCACACAGTAAATGTCAGAGGTGGGATTTGAATTCTAAGGCTAGCCCATCGCTTTAGACTCCATGAAATATTAAAAGACCTAGAGGAAGGATAATAATAATAATGCTGATGATTACTAGCATTTATATAGTGCCTACTATGTGCATAGCACTGTGATAAATGCTTTACAATTATTGTTTCATTTAATCCTCACAACACCCTTGGAGGTAGGTGCCAATATTATACTCATTTTACAATTGAAGAAACTGAGGCAAATAGAAGTTTAAAGTGACTTGCCCAAGGACACACCGCTGGTAAGTATCTGATGCCATATTTGAACTCAAGTCCTCCTGACTCCAGGTCAGGAATTAGCACTTCCCATTGTACCATCTCACTGCTCTAGCTTAGTGCTAGTACACTGGGTACTGGTACCATGAAGGATTCATGGGAAAACATGAATAAGATTTGCACAGAATTAGAGAGTGTGGAAAGGCTGCTGTCCCAGTGCTCTGGGATATATTACCTTTTGTGTCCTCACCAGGCCCACAGAACCCTGGGATACAGGGGCAGCAAGCCCTGCTTATCACTGCATTTAAGCTTATGGACACCTTTTCCAACCTCATGTCAGCCTCCACCCTTCCACAAGACCTATTTCTTGACCAAGCTTCCAGGAGCTACACTGCAATACTATGCCACAAGGCCCTACTCATACTTGCCCCGTAGCCAGGATATAACATGTCCTAGGACATAATACCTTCGCCTCCTTTTTAAGCTCCCAGAGACCCCATGAAGCCTGGAGTGTCTGGGAGGTTGAATACTTCTAGAGACACCAAAATACCACTGGGTCCAGACCTCTCCTTATCAACTGATTTCCTGTCTGGATTCATTCCACAATATTTAGCATAACCCTACTCTCTCTCATTCTCCCCATACTAGTGATACTGAACACCCTTCCTCCCTGATCAAGCCATCTGCTTCCTCACTCCAAATCCACCTAACCTACTCCCACACCCCAGCAAAACTGCACTCTAGATGGGCCCATTCATTCCACTATGCCCTCTGGAATGCCCAAGCTTTCTTTCATTTCATATGTCTTTCTCTCTTGCTCCTTCTATACTCTGGCTCTCACTAAGACCTGACTCCTCCAGATGAGACCGTATCCCTGGCCATCCTTTCCAATACTGATTACACCTTTTCTCAAACCCTCAACTCCCAACTCATTACTCCTGGTGGAAGTAAGAATATTCCATGTTTCCCATTGCTCCTTCCTCACTCTTCCTCTACTGCCATCACTTAACCTCTCCTTCTTCGGGGTCCACTCTATCCAAATTTTTCTCCCAATTTAGATCCTAATGGCTGTTGTCTATTAACTTTCAGAACATTCTGATTCCTTTCTGAATTTGTTCAATGTCTGGATTACATGGTTCTTCTTCATCCCAAATCTTGTCCTCAGGCTAGTGGCCTTCAACATTGAAGTTGTGTTCCTCAAATACCCTAACTTCCAAGTTCTTCCATCTACTAATCTCCCATGATCTACTCTTCCACCCTAGCTCAGCTGCACACTAGGGACGGCCATGCCCTTGATCTTGCCATCACTCACAATCATTCCACTTTCATGGCTGAGAATTATAAAATTTCTTTACCTGATCATAATTTTTAAAATCATTCCATTTATTTCAATGTTTTATTTCTCAGAAGCCTATTCTTTATCCTTTTGTGACTTCTAATCCTTCCAGGTCATCACCTCTGCTCTGGCTACACTCTCATTTTCCTCATTTACAATCCTCAAGGAATCACTTCAACTCTACACAACCCTCTCCTCTTGAATCCCTTGCTCCCTTACAAATCCTAATCCTGAAACACTCCCACCATCCATCTCTTTGGTTCTTATTCATGTGCTGCCAAGTTTAGCTGGAAAGTCCTGATTTTTTGAGGTATCCTTAACTACTCATGCTCACTGAGCTCACATTCCAATTTTTTACCAAATCTTGTTATCTGTATCTCCACAACATTTCTCATATGTGTTATCTTCTCTCCACATATAGCTACCACCTTACTTCAGTCACCCATTACCTTTTTTTTTTTTGATGAGGCACTGGGGTTAAGTGACTTGCCCAGTGTCACACCTTACTATTACAATAACCTCCTAACTGTTCTCCCTGACTCAAGTCTCTCTCTACTAAAATTTATCCTCCACACATCTGACAAACTGATTTTCCAAAAGCTCAGGTCTGACCAAGTCATCTTATTAATCAATCAATTAATCAATAAACATTTATTAAGCACCCATTATGTGCCACCCCTGGCACTAAATGCTGGGAATACAAAAACAGGCAAAAGATGATCACTGTCCTCAAGTAGCTTACAATCGAAAGGGGGAGAAACATGCAAACAAATAAATGCAAGGCAACCTATATACAGGATAAACAGGAGATAATTAACAGAGGGAAGGTACTAGATTTAAGAAGAGTTAGGGAAAGCTTCCAATAGAAGATGAACTCCAGCAACTCCCTATTACTTTTAGGATCAAATACAAACTCATCTGATTGTCATTTAAAGTTCTTTACAGACTGCCTCCTTCTAACATTTCCTGTCTTCCTACACCTTATGGTCCTCCACACATTCTCCAGTCTAGTCACTTTCTCCATTCTAGTCTATTTGCTCCTCATAATACTACTCCATCTCCCATTTCTGTGCCTTTTCTCTGGCTGTCTTTCCTGACCGAATACTCTGTCTTTACATAGATCTCTTGGAATCTCTGGCTTTATTCAAAACTCACCTTCTACAGAAGGACTTTCCCAGTCCCCAAAGTTGTGACTATTTTCCTCTCTTCAAGATTACCTTTCCTTTCCTTTCTATGTATCTTTTATGTACCTATTTATGTATACATTGTCTTCCCCATTAGATTGTAGGCTCCTTGAAGGCAGACATTGTTTTTACTTTTTCTTTGCACTCCCTAGTGCTCAGCACAATGTCTAGTACATACTAAATACTTAATACTGATTGGCTGATTGATTGGACCAGTGAAAGGAGTTGAGAAAATTAATCAATATCAATATCCCCAACACTCTGATTGGCACATTGCACATAGGAGGACATTAATAAATGTCAAATTCAATTGATGATACTATATTAGTGGTCAAATGCCACCTTAGAAATCCAACAGACAGAACTGTGAATCTCAGTTTGCCAGGACCTTGAGGGTCATTTCATAAAAACTACACTGAAAAAAAAAATCGTCTCTTAACAAAATTTCCAGCAAATGGTCATCAACCTCCACATGAAGAACTTTCGTACTGGGGAATCACTACTACTTGAGGCTTTCCTCTCCCCCTTTGGATAGCTCTGATTGTCACCAAGTTTTTCCTCTTATCTAGCCTAAACCTGCCTCTCTGCAACTTCTACCCATTGCTTTTATTTTTGTCCTCTGCAGTTAAGGAGAATAAATCTAAACCCTTGTACATGGCAGCCCTTTTATGGCAAAAGCAACCAATTAGGTAAGCTCCTAACTAATTCTCCTGAGACTTGTCACATACACTGGACTAGTATATTTTTTTCCTTAAAAGGCAGAGAATCAGTCCCTGAGACTTGATTGATCCAGGGAGCTAAAGCTCAAACAGTTGATGTAGCTTTTCAGTCACCTGGGGCATAAAGGAGTCAGCTCCCTTCAAAGATGATGGATATTCCACTGTCATGAGAATCAATAAACTTTTCTGACCAGATGCATTTCCATATGGAGACAAAGAAGGAAATGGCTAGCATGAACCAGCTGTAGCTAACTAAACCTCATTTGTTTAACCATCAGATGATCTATGAATGTCTCATTTCTTTACCCCAATCCTGACCTGAACCACAAGACCATCCTGACTTAGACTCGCCCAAAACATCTTTAAATACTTGAAAACAGTTGTCATGATCCCCTTTAATCTTCTTTTTTATGGCAAAATATCTCCAGTGGACTGTTTCCTCATCATATCTCTTACAATCCTGTATTTGTATAGTTTATTTTTTGAACCCAATTGTAATCTGTTATAGTCATTCCTATTAAATTTCATCTCGCTCCATTATTCTAGTGCTTTTTACTACTCAATTCTGTTATACAGCCATATTAGCTTATCCCTCATAGTTTATTGTAATTTGCAAATTTGGTGTGTTATCTATACCTTCATCCAAATTTATTCTTCTCATTAGCCTCAGCTAATTCTAAGCACCCCTCTCCTCTCACCACTGCTCAGGCTTCATACACTAAGGGCAAGAGTGTATGATTTTTTGATGTCCTAGCAAAGTTCAGAAGTATAAGGAAAACTGACATATCCCAACATTTTCCCTTTTATTTTTTAAGTAATCGTAAAAGAATATTGGAGATGTCTAGTAAGAAGTAAGTAGATGCTAAAAATTGAAAAGAAAAAAATATATAGAACCACAACAAAACAGACAAAAGTCCTCCAGGTTGATTTGTTTTTTTGACAAGAAACCCTAATTGCTGTAATTTGAAAAGTCAATGAAGGACAAATTTCAGTAAGTACCTGTCCTAATAATTGAAATTTTCCCATTTTCTCCCATATTAAGATTTGAAAATAGTATATCAATGTAAAGATTATCTGGAAAGAAGTAACATAATAATATCAATCACCCTGATACTAGTATCTTAGCAAACCAATTAACAGATTAGCTAGCCAAAGATTTAATAATCAATCAACTATCAACAAGTATTTATTAAGTACTTATGTACCAGGAACTATATTAGGCACTAGGGATACCAATTAAAAAATAAACAACCCCTGCCTTTTTATTCTATTGGGGCAGTACTATATACCAATATGTAGATTCAAAATACATACAAAGAAAATATACCACTATTTGGTTGGGGAAGCACCAGTAGCTGAGGAGATCAGGATAGGTCTCACACTGAGAATCTGAGTTGAATTTTGGAGGAAGTTAGAAATTCTAAGATTTGGAGCGGAGGAGGGAATTCATTTAAGGCATCAGGAATAGCCTCTGTGAAAACTTGAAAACAAATCAATGATTGTGTTTGAAGAGCATGACGTACAGTTTGGCCAGAATGTATATTGTCTGGAAAAGTAGGCTTTTTATTATTTTTTTTATTGGTAGCTTTTGTGTATCACCTTTATTTTTTAGCATATTCCTCCCTTTGTCCTTATACAATGAACAATCCCTTATAACAAAGAATTTAAAGGGAGGAGGTGAAGCTGTTCAGTAAAACTAACCAGTACAAGAACTAAGTTGTCACCTCTACAAGAAAGGTGTGTGGGGGTTACATTTGCTCATCTGTTGTCAGGCAAAAATCTAAGGTAGTATAAACACAAAACATTCCGTTTTTGTTGTTCTTTCCTTATACACTGTTGAGGTATGTATTGTTTTCCTGGTTATGTTTAGTTCACAATTGCATTAATTCATATAAGTGTGAAGAGATTTAAATGTCAGAGGAGTTTGCATTTCATCGTGGGGGTAATAGTGAGCCAGTGGAATTCACTGAGAAGAAGTGGATCATTGACATAGTCTCGTGCCTAAGGAATATCACTTTGGTAGCTGTATAGGGGATGAATTGTAAAGAGGAGAAATTGAGGCAGACAGAACAATTAGGAAGTTCCTGCCATACCTCAGTTGAGAGGTGAAGAGTCCTGAACTAGGTTGGTGGCTATGTGAAGGGGACACATGAGAGAAATGTTGTAGAGATAGAAATGACAGGATTTGGCAACTGATCAGAAATGAGGGATGAAGAACAGTTAGGAGTTGAAAATGGCCTTGAGAAGCCGATTGGCAGAAAAAGGTAAGCTTTAATGTGGGAAGAAGTGAGAAAAGATGGATAGCATGGTTATATAGGGAAGAATTGGGAAATTACACTCTTGGGAGGTGATAGCTATGGATAGAATGAGTAGAAAGGAATCATAAATGGGTATCCAAGAGCCTAAAGTTACTGCATAGGGAAAGCTCCAAATAATCACCTGTCTATGTGACTCCAGAGCAAAGTTTTTTGTATATAATGAAAAATCAACACATTGAAAATAGGATTCCTCCGCTTCATTGGGAAATGGTGTACAGCATAATCACCTTCACAAATGTTCTCAGAGTCTGCCACTGCTTAACTCTTCATTTTTCCAATCTATGCTGCCTAGCAGATTGCCTATGTCTAATCATGCTGGTTCTGTATTTGAGCTTATACCCTCAGGTCCCCCAGAAACAAAGGAAGAGGACAGACATTTAGAATAGAAGGGGGAAATGGTTTAAGAAAATCTAAGCTAAGGGAAATTTCTAACCTGGGTTGAATTACAATTTAATTCAAAAGTTGTTCTCATTAAGGAACAATAATAAAAGAAGTCACAATGCTTATACTTGTGTGGCATTATTTACAGAAACTGTTGTAGGGACCCAGTGTCTCCTGCTGTCTGACTAGTATTGAACAGTCTTCAGAGAATGCTCACATCTAATGCATGAAGAAAAAGAAAACCTGCAGAGAAACACAGCATATCATAAAACTGGAGGGAGTAGAACGAAAGGGGATTTTCCCATTTCCTTTAATCTACCTACCCAAGGTCCTAGATTTCGTCAACCATAAATATCAGAATCTAAGGAAAATTGGACTCAGTAGGGCCTCTGTAAAAAGGTTTGCAGCCTATACAAAATTTTCCTAGGTTTTTATAAATAACGTTAAGCTTTCTTGCTAGCTTTTAAAAGAAATTTTAGAAATGGATGCCTCTGGACCTCCTTTTCTTTCCATTCCATTCATAATTTAATGGGCACTAGGCTTTTCAAAGTCTACTCTATACCAATGGTGTCAAACTCAAGCAGAAACAAGGACCCTTAAATGGCACCTAAGGATCCCTGTGGACCACATATTGACTTAGAAAACCACATCTTAATGTTATCTTTGTTTTGTTGCATTTTTATTTATTTTGTTAAATATTTCCCAATTACATTTTAATCTGGTTTGCATCACAGCTGGGAGTGTCGTGGGCCTCATATGTGTTTGACACCTCTGCTTTACACAGAAACTGATGCTATATTGTGCTGTGTTCATATTATTTATCATTTAGATAGCAAGTGACAGTGTATTCAGTATTTTTTTGCCAAGGCATACAAAGTATGGTAATCTAAAGAGCCAGATATTGCTTAGAATGTGAAATATAAGACAAAATAATCACATGCATGTTTTAAAGAGCAAATCATCTCTAGTTTTGGAAAGAAAATTTAAGTATACATTCCAATATATAAGAAAGGTATTAACAACATGAAGTTGCATCTGTAAGACTCAAAATTACTACTCTAAAATTAGTACTAATGGACTATGGAAGTAAAAATAAACAGATAGGAAGGCATGAATGAGGGGAAAGTGTTTTTGCAATGCTATGGCTCTTCTCTACTCTAAGTGGCTATTATTTAAGCATGAAGAAAAATTACAACAGCTGCAGAATGAACTTGACCCCTGAAGAACTAGATAGCAAAACTCTTTCTGGAAATAAAGGCAACAAGCTATTTGTAAGGATATTTTAAAATATACTGACTTTAGCTGAGTTTAGTTGTCTAGAGAAATTGTAGATTATAAACTCTAAATAAGCAGATATTTAATAAGTCTAAAACAAAGATTTTTGTTTCACCATCCAGATTTCAAAAGATAACTCCCAAACTAATAATGCAAATAGCAGCTGGCTATGTCTTGGAACAGACTAAGCAGATTATAAGGATTGTCTATTTAAAATAAGACCCATTTAAAGTCTAATTGCATTAAATGAGGCCTGTTTTAAATTAGTAATTAGAGCTATTCAAATTAGTTCTGGCCTATAGTCTTGAGAACCAAAAAATCCAAAAAAGTTTGGTTCCACAAATAAAAATAATTCATACTAAAGACAAAAAATTGAAAATAGAAGTTACAATTAACTGCTTTGGTAGCATTTAGGTGAATGGTGCTCATTTACATTGTTTATTTCTTATTTATAATGATACATACATTACTAATTTATTATAAACATAACCATTAGTATTTATTTGGAGTCCTAGATGGCCATTAACACTACATTAAGAATACATGGACCCTACCATCTAGAAAGTTAGAAACAGGAGGGAAATTGACAGCAAAACACACATACTAGTAATGAAAGGATCAAGAGAGCTATGTTAATAATGATATATATGTAGATGGGAATTGTACTATTATACTTCCTAGTTCCAAATAAATATATAAGTCAAGGTGACTTCATTGTATTAGAGTTAGTGATACATATGATACTAATGTTACCTGAGTTTACCTGCTCAGTTAAGATGCAAGATTCAAATCAGACTTGGTCAGAAAATAAATCAACTGGAAAAAAGAACTGTAATTCAAGCAGATGCAAGTGACAGATCTGAAGGATAGTAGCTACCTTAGAATTGCTGACGCACCAATAAATTAAGAAAAATAAAGTAATTTAGGTATGATATTCCAGAAAATCACCTAAGAAAATATTACAGAATTATCAAAAGAAAATGACAATTTATAAATAGAAAAAATAGAAAAGACTTCGATAAGGAAAAAATTAAAATTCAACTCCCCAGACACAATATTCTAAAATATCAATAATACAATAACAAGGAAAAAAATATTGCAAGTTACAAGACAGATATGGCATACCAAGGGGCCTCAGTCAACATTATTATAGCAGATTTCCTCAGAAAGATAAGTGACCAGAGAAATTAGAATAAGACACTCATAAAATTAAGACATATAGATCACAAATCAATAATTACCTTTCTTGAAAAGCTAAAAATATTGCCTTTTCTCTTCAAAAGAATTTTTTAAAAAATCATTATACTTCAAAACAGCCTGTTGGGGGAGTGGAGGGGAAGATCCAGGCCCTCAACAAAAAAATTCAGAATAATTCAATATTTCTGGGATAATGGAATAAAAAGTCAGAAGAGTCTAGTTTCTCAAAACCCCCTTAAAAATAGCAATACAAAACCCTAAAAGATATTGTGAGAAATGAAAAGAGTTAAGTTTCCACATAAGTAGATAAGAAATCAGCACAGACAGGCTAACTTCTGGGAGGGGGGGAGTGATAACACAATTCTAGTCACATAATGTATGTTAGGGGTGGGGCATATAAGGAAGATTGTAACCCAGAAGGATTAAGACTGATCCTGATCCAGAAGGGAAGAGTTAGGCAATTACTAACTATAAAGCTTGCTCTGGCTTCTTTTACCATGCGCCTGCTTCTCCTGAGAATTGAAAGGACACACTTCAACCTCTTTCATAAAAAGTCTTTGAGACACCATCTTCAGAACTGAGTCTGGGGTCTTCTTTATAACAGATATACAATTATCAGAAACTCTCAAAAGAAAAATTTTACTTTAAAAAATTTTGATAAAAAATTACCAAGCAGGGTGGCTAGGTGGCGCAGTGGATAGGGCACCAACCCTGAAGTCAGGAGGACCTGAGTTCAAATCCATCCTCAGACCAAACACTTGACACTAGCTGTGTGACCCTGGGCAAGTCACTTAACCCCAATTGCCTAAAACAAAAAACAAACAAAAAAAATTAATGTAAAAATCACCAACCAGCATTGTTATAGGGAGATTCCAAATCAGGAAGTCCTTTATGCCAATGTAGTCATAGGTCCTGTCCTTATGCCCAATATTAATGCACTTATTCAAACATAAAAACAAATAAAATAAAATAAACAATTGTACATGTAAATGCAACCATCTGCATTTGGAATTGTTTTAAATATATAACTTTTTTGAGGTAACAACTAAATTATGCTGTTTATTTTTCTGTACTCTTTTGAACAAACTTTTCTGGATTTGGTTTCATCAATATTATTATTGGTAAGTAGTTGCAGTCAGTGTGCATGTTATTTTGCTTTTGCTTTCTTTATTCTCTATTCATGTCTCTTTCCATATTCCTTTGTTTTCTTCTATTTATCTTTTCTTATGTCTCAAAAAATATTGCTACATTGGCATAAAATTTTGTTCAGGTTTTCTTTAATTAATTGGATGCAGATTATTTCCAGTTCTTTTTGTTTGTTTGTTTTTGATGTAAATGTTGCTACTAGGATTTTTTTTTTTACATATGTAGGTCTTTTTTTTTTCCTTGTCAATGATATCCTTTGTCATTTAGTGCTAATTTTGAGATTCCTGGGTTAAAGGATAAGGACAGTTTTATAGCATTTATTACATGCCATATTGCTTTCCCAAAAGATTATACCAGGGGCTCAAATGGAAATGGGGCTCAAAAGAGAGAAATAGTACACAAACAATCATAAACAGCAAAGAAAAATCAAAACTAGCAATTAATATCAATAGGCCCACAAAGTTACAAATATGAATAGCACCAGCACATAAACAAACAGCAAACAATGCCTAGTTAGGCCCACAAAGTTACAAATATGAATAGCACCAGCACATAAACAAACAGCAAACAATGCCTAGTTATCAGACAGATAGTGGTAGTACATTCATGATACCAGCACAAAAGAAATAACCATAAATGGCAAAATAAAACAAATAAAACTCAGAAAACACAGTAATTAACACATGCCTCACTAAACATACAATTGCACGGAAGGGGCACCTTGGGACAACTAGGTGGTACAGTGAATCTTGTCTGGAGTCAGGAAGACCTGAATTCAAATTTGTCCTCAGGTACTTACTAGCCATGTGATCCTGGGCAAGTCACTTAACCTCTATTTTGCCACAGTTTCATCTATTAAAATAGGAATAATAATAATAGCACCTACCTCCAGGGTTGCTGTGAGGATTGAATGAGATAATAATTGCAAAGTACTTAGCATAGTGCCTGACATTTATATAAATGTCAGTTATTATTATTATTATTTTATGGTTTGCAAAGTGCTTTACACGTTATTTCACTTGAGCCTTACATCATCACTTTTTTCTCATGTTCAAATATATTTTTAAAATTAAATTTACAATTGTCAATGGACAAAAATCCATTTTCTTCCCCTCTTACCCTCTCATCCCCATGGTGGGGGTAAGAGTGGTAAGGGAACCTTGTAAAGATATGTATAGTCAAGGAAAACATATTCCCACATTGATCACATCCAATAAATACACATCTCTTTGCACACTGAACCCATCATTTTTCTGTCAGGAGGTGGTTGGGATAGTTCACCATTAATCAAAGCAAACAACTAGCATTTTATTAAGAGTCTATTACATTGCAGGCACTATGATAAGCACTGGGCATAAAAGAATAGCAAAAACTACTCCTTGCTCTAGAGGAACTCACAGTTTAAAAGGAGAGACAATATACACACAACTATATACAAACAAGATAGATACATATAAATTGAAGAGGAATGCCATTAATATTTAAGGAAGACTGGGAAAGGCTTCTTGTACAAGGTGGAACGTTCGCTGAGTCTTGAAGGAAGCCAGGGAAACCAGCAGATGGTGATGAGGGGAGAGAACATTCCAGGCATGGGAGATAGGCAATAAAAATGCCTGGAGCTGGGAGATGGTGTGTTGTGTGTGAAGAACAGCAAGGAGGCCAGTGCTACTGTATCTCAGAGCATGTGGAACGGAGTAAGGTGTAAAAAGACTGAAAAGGTTGGGGAAACGAGTAGGTTATGAAGGGCTTTAAAAGCCAAACCTCATTTTATGTTTGATCCTGGAGGTGACAGGAAGCCACTAACATTTAATAAATAAGAGGTGAGATAGTTAGACCCGTACTTTATAAAGAACAATTTGACCGCTAGGTAGAGAATTGCCTGGAATGAGGAGAGACTTGAGGCAAGAAACCAATCAGTAGGCTATTATTATAATAATACAGGCTTGAGGTGGTAAGAGCCTGCACCAGAGCTGTGGCAGTGTTAGAGGATAAATGGGAAAGATTATGAGAGGTGTTACAAAGGTAGAAACAACAGTAATTGACAACTGATTGACTATGCAGGTAGGAAGATGAGAAAGGGTGAGGAGTCTAGAATAATACAGCTTGTGAATCTGGGAGACTGGTTGGATGGTGGTAAACTCAACAGTAATAGCGAAGTTTGAATAGGGGAAGGGTTTGGGGAAAAGATGAGTTCACTTTTAGAAATGTTGAGTTTAAGATATCTGTTGGACCTCCAATTTGAGATGTCTAATAGATGAAGATGGGAGACTAAAGGTTGGAAAAGAGACCAAATGCTGGATCAAGTAGATCTGAGAGTCATCTGCACGGGAAGGAAAATCCATGGGAACTGATGCAATCACCAGGTGAAATGGTATAAAGGGAGGAAAAGGAGATGACCCAGGACAGAGCCTTGGGGAACGAGGATGTGCTGGAGACAGCTGGAAAAGCCTTTCGTTAAATTTTCTCCAAAAGCACTCACACCTCCGAAATCAGCTATAAATCAGGACTTGATTTATTATTTTGTCGACTGTCTAGACTTAAAAGAGTGATGGAGAAAAATGGTAATGATGCAGGTTAAGTTGGAAGTGTGTCATGGATACAGATTTTTTTTTGGGGGGGATGGGAAGAGAGCTGGTTGTTCAGATATTTACCAAGCAATCGTTGTGGGAAATCCAGTGCCAATGGGCATGGTGTGAATGAAGAGTCAGAGAAGTGGTCTGATAGGTAAGAAAATAACCAGAAGAAAGCAGCATCACAAAAAGCAAGAGAAATAAAATATCAAATAGAAAAGCATAACTGATTGCTGTTAAAGGCTGCAGAGAGGTAAAAAAAAAAGATGAATTTGTGCTATTAGATTTGATAATTCAGAGATTATAAGAAACTTTGGAGAAAGCAGTTCTGTTGAATGATAAGGTCAGATTGCAAAGAGTTAAGAGAATGAGAGAAAGGAAGTGGGATTCCCCTATTATAGACAGCATTTTGGAGGAGTTTAGCCACAGAAAGGTAAATATATATATATATATATATGACAATGCAAGTAGGGATGGATGGATCAAGTGAGGTTTTTTTGATAATGGTCATTTTTATAGGCAATAGGAAAGCAGCCATTAGATAGGAAGAAACTGAAGATAAGTAAGACAGTAGGGATGAAGAAAGGAAGCAATCTGTTAGAGACAATGTAATTGAATCACATGTATGTAGAGGGATTTGCTTTGGCCAAGAGAAAGGTCACTTTTTCAAATGAAACAAGGGTGAAGAAGGAAATAGTGGCAGAAGGTGTCTGAGTGATATGAGATGTAGAACAGGGAAGAAGAGGGAATTGTCTATGAAAATGGCTTCAGTTTTTTCAATAAAATATGAAGCAAGGTTCTCAGCTGAGAGCTTAAGGTCTTCTAGAATCATGATTGGTCAAATTTCTTAAGTCTTTACAAGCCTAGTTCTGCTTACTTCACTCTGCTTCTGTTCATACAACTCTCTCCCTTCCCCCTAAGCCCTATCCCCTCAGTTTCTCTATTACCTTCCCTTTCATTATTTCTTACAACATAATAATATTCCATTTATATGTAATTATTTGTTAAAAGAGTCCCCATTTAATTGGCACACCATAATTTCTAGTTCTTTGACATCACACAAAGAAGTGATATATGTGTGTGTACATTTATTTATGTACATATCTATATATATTTTATTTATATATATATATATGCATTAGTGTAACTGTTTCCCCACAACTCCTCTATCATTTTTCATTTTCCATTTTTGTCCATTTTGTCAACATAATGGGTCTGAAGTAGAACATCAGGGTTGCTTCAATTTGTATTAGATTACTCTGATTATTGGCAATTTGTGGCACGGTTGCTTTGGTTTTGTTTGCACAAAAACTTTAATTAAAATTGTTTAACCCTCTGTGATCCTCTCTGTCTCTTGTTTGATCACAAACTCTTAAGAGCCCTAACCACAAATCTGAAAGGTAATTTCTTCCTTGTTCCTCTAATTTGTTTATGATGTCATTTTTTATGTCTAAGCAATTTGGAGCTTATCTTGTTTTGACATGAGATGTGCATCTGTATCAACTTTTTGCCAGACTCTTTTTCAGTATTCCCAGAAGATATGTAGAGTTCTTCATTCCAATAGCTGGGATCATTGAATTTAGCAAAAATGAGGCTACTGTGCTCATTTGCTTATGTATATTGTGTATTATGTGCCTAATTATTCCACTGCCATACGTTTTTTTTAAGACCAAATCATTTTGATGACTACTCTCATGTGGTATAGTTTGGTTTGAGATTTGGTACTGTGAGGCTTCCTTTCTTCCCATTTTTAGAATTATTTCCCTTGAGATTCTTGACCTTTTCTTTTTTCAGATGAATTTTGTTATTAATTTTTTAGTCCTATATATTTTTCTTTTGCTAGTTTTATTAGCATTACACTGAATAACTAAATTAATGTAGGTAGTATTGCTGGTCTTATGGTATTGTGTTGACTTATGAGCAATTAATATTTCTACAGTTATTTGAGTTTCTCTTTATTTGTGTAGAGGGTTTTGTAGTTGTATTCAAATAGTTCCTATGTCAATGTGTTGGTAGGTAGATTCCCAAGTACTTTATACATTCTACAGTTACATTAAATAGAATTTCTCTTTCTCTTACTGCTGGGTTTTATGGTTTAGGGAACTGGATATGACGCCTCCCTCTGTTCCAAATGGTCAGAGATACACAGATGCTATTTGCTTCTGTTCTTGCTCCTTGCCCAATGAAGTCTCATGTCCATGACCTTTCCTAGCTCTAGTCCACTACTCTTAAGTACAGATCTCCTTCTCATTCCATACTGAATTTGCAACCTAGCTCTACGGCATGGGCAATAGAGCTTCCATTTAGTGCTTCTTTCTGTTCTCTGCACAAGAGGGGCCTTTCTGTGCTGCTATACTAGATCTTGTCTCCAGCATCGGAGGACCTCTGTCTTCTTATGTTAATATAAGTTGGAAAAATGACTCATAATTTTTCTTTGTGTTTCACAGTTAAGACTTAATCTGGTACATTTTCTAGGTTTTTGTGGAGTAGTTGTTGGGAAGAGCTTGGCTATAATACTTCCACCTACTTTACTAACTTGGCTGGGCCAGTTTTTCCATTGTGTTTTCAAAGAAAACAAAGTCATCTAGGTACAATAACACTTTCAGATAAGTAAGATATCTGACTTCTTTCCCTAATAGGCATTTGAAAGTGTTAGGTACTTCCAGATGTAAAAGTCAGCTGGGCAGATGAAAGTAGTCTTATTCTTTGTCTACCATAAAAATTGGATAGTGTTCACTGTGTAAATTCAACATTAAAAAGCATTTCCTATTCAATGGTTAGTCCAGAGCATCTTGAACTTTTTTTTCTTTTTTTAAAACATTTTTATTTAAAGTTTTGAGTTCCAAATTTTATCTTCCCTCCCCTCCCCGCCTTCCTGAGTTAGTAAGCAATCAGATATAAGTTATACACGTGCCATCACGTAAAACATTTCCATATTAGTCATTTTGTACAAGAAGACTTGAATAAAAGGAAAAGAAAGTGAAAAATAGCATACTTCATCATTAGTCTTTTGGGATTGTCTTGGATCATTGCATTGCTAAAAATTGCTAAGCTGTTCACAGTTCTCCATTGAACAATATTGCTTTTACTGTGTATAATGTTCTCTTTGCTCTGTTGACTTCACTATGCAACAGTTCATCTAAATCTTTCCAGATTTTTCTGAAATCATACTATTTGTCATTTCTTATAGCACAACAATATTCCATTGCAATCATATACCACAACTTGTTTGTCCATTCCCCAATTGATGGGCATCCCTTTGATTCCAATTCTTATCCACTACAAAAAGAATTACTATAAACATTTTTGTACATGTGCGTCCTTTTCTCTTTTTTTTTTTTGGATGTCTTTGTAATATAGACCTAGCAATTGTATTGCTAGATCAAAGGGTATGCATAGTTTTATAGCCCTTTGGGCACAGTTCTAAATTGTTGTCCAGAATGGTTGAATCAGACACAACTCCACCAACAGCACATTGGTGTCCCAGTTTTGCCACATCCCCTCCAACATCTAATATTTTCTTTTTTTGTCATATTAACTAATCTGACAGGTGTGAGGTGATACCCCTGTTGTTTTTTTTTTAATTTGCATTTCTCTAATCAATAGTGATTTAGGGCATTTTTTCCTATGACTATGGATAGCTTTGATTTCTTTGTCTGAAAACTGCCTGTTCATATCATTTGACCATTTATCAACTGGGAATGACTTGTATTTTTTTTTTAATAAATTTGACTCAGTTCTCTATATATTTGAGAAATGAGGCCTTTATCACTGATACTTGTTGCAAAAAAAAATTCCCCAGTTTTCTTCTTTCTTTATAATTTGGGTTGCAGTGATCTTGTTTGTACAAAAAATTTTTAAATTTATATAATCACAATTTTCTATTTTACATTTTGTAATACTCTCTATATTTTCTTGGGTCCTAAATTCTTGCCTTATCCATAAATCCAACAGATAAACTAGCCCATGCTCTCTTAATTTGCTTATGGTATTACCCTTTATGTGTAAATCATATACCCATTTTGACCTTATCTTGCTATATGGTGTGAGATATTAGTTTATACCTAGTTTCTACCGTACTGTTTTCCAGTTTTCCCAGCAGTTTTTTGTCAAATAATGAGTTTTTGTCCCAAAAGCTTGGATCTTTGGGTTTAACATATACTATATTACTATGGTCATTTACTATAATGTAATTTGTACCTAATCTATTCCACTGATCCACCATTCTGTTTCTTAGCCAGCACCAAAGTGTTTTGATAATTATATCTTTATAATAGTTTGAGATCTAGTATGGCTACACCACCTTCTTTCACATTTTTTTTTCCCACTGAATCCCTTGTTATTCTTGAGGTTTTATTCTTCCAGATGAATTTTGTTAGTTTTCCTAGCTCTATAAAATAATTTTTGATAGTTTGGTTGATATGGCACTGAATAAATATATTAATTTAGGTAGAATTGTCATTTTTATTATATTGGCTTAACCTACCCATGAGCAATTAACAATTTTCCAATTGTTTAGATTTGACTTTATTCATATAGTTCCTACATTTGTCTTGGCAGGTAGACTCCAAAGTATCTTATATTGTCTACCATTATTTTAAATACAATTTCTCTTTCTATCTCTTGCTGCTAGACTTTGTTGGTAATATATAGAAATGGTGATGATTTATTTATGTAGGCTTATTATTTACCCCCACAACTTTACTAAAGTTGTTAATAAGTTCAAGTATATTTTTGGTTGGTTCACTAGAATTTTCTAAGTATAACATCCTATTATTTGCAAAGAGTGATAGTTTCGTTTCCTCATTGCCTATTCTAATTTCCTTAATTTCCTTTTCTTCTCTTATTGATATAGCTAACATTTCTAGTACAATTTTAATAATAGAGGTGATAATGGACATCCTTGCTTCATCCCTGATTGTACTGGGAAGTGCCCATTCCAGATAATGCTTGCTGACAGTTTTAAATAAATATGACTTATCATTTTAAGGAAAGCTCTACTCATTCCTATGCTCTCTAATGTTTTTAATTGGAATGAATGCTGTATTTTATCAAAGGCTTTTTCTGCATCTATTATGATAATCATATGATTTCTGTTGGTTTTGTTAATTGTGCTAACAGTATTCCTAATATTGAAACAACCCTACATTCCTGGTATAAATCTCACCTGGTCAGTGTATGATTTTTGTGATATATTGCTGTAATCTTTTTTGGTAGTATTTTATTTAAAATGTGTACATCAACATTCATTAGGGAAATTGGTCTATAAGTTTCTTTCTCTGTTTTAGCTCTTCCTGGTTTAGGTATCAGCACCATATTTGTGTTGTGAAAGGAATTTGGTAGGACTCCTTCTTCACCTATTTTTCCAAATAGTTTATTTAGTATTGGGATTAATTGTTCTTTAAATGTTTGGTAGAATTCACTTGTGAATCCATCTGGTCCTGAGGATTTTTACTTAGGAAGTTCACTGATAGTTTGTTCAATTTCTTTTTGTAAAATTGGGTTGAGTATTTTATTTCTTCTTCTGTTCATCTCGGTAATTTATATTTTTGTAGATATTCATCTACTTAACCTATACTGGCAAATTTATTGACATATAACTGGTCAAAATAGCTCCTAACAATTGTCTTAATTTCCCTTTCATTAGTGAATTTATCTCTTTCATTTTTGATAGTAGTAATTTGTTTTTTCTTTCTTTTTTAAAATCAAATTAACCAATGATTTATTTATGTTATTGTTTTTTTTCCATAAAGCCAGCTTCTAGTTATATTAGTTCAATGCTTTTCTTACTTTCAGTGTTATTCATCTATCCTTTAATTTTGAAGATTTCCAGTATTTATTCATTTTGATTCTCTTGTTCAAAGTCTGATAGACTACACAAATTTGTATCTTTCCATTCTTTCATACCATCACTATAAATGATGCATATGGGCTGGTGGACTTGGTAATGGGGCCATGTACCAATGTACCAATTTTAGTTGGCTTTTGAGGTCTTATATCACCCTAGTACTCTTTTCTAACTCAAATGCTAGCCAATACAAGCTAATTTAAATGCTCTATGGTTGTTCCCCTGAGGCATGATTTCTTCTGGAGAAGACCAGAATCTGGACCAATAATAAATCTCCAATGGAGTCAATCCGGTGGTTTAGCCTAAGCCTTACCTAGAGGCAAAGTTTTGGTTTTGGATTTTAGCATGCTTTAGAATTTGTCTATGAACAACCTTTTTCTGCACCTGATAGCTTCTAGATTTTTAAGCAGCATCTCTTTCTCAGAGGAAGGCTTGAAAATTAATTTCCACGTACTATCTCCAATTGCCATTCTAACAGGAATTTTTGCATTATGAAAGGGATAAAGTAATTCGCAGAACACTTCCTGAGTTGTCTCTCCTCAGCTGACCTTGCCATGACTTACCTTATGATCCCTCAATTGTTTTGTTGCTCTTTTCAAGGAACTCTCGATGTACTTAATTTTACACTATGTATCTACTCCATATCAGAAGATCTTTATGTATCTCTGTACTCACAATACAACAATTCATTTTAGTCACATCAGCCCCCATTTTTCTTTTTTCTAATTATTTTAAGTTAGCAAAAAATATTTACCTCCCTCCTCTATTCTATTAGGGTGGGGAAGCAAAACCCCTGTAATAAATATTCATAGTCAAAACAAATTCCAACTTTGGCCACGTACAAAAAATATGTCTCACTCTGCACCTAAGTCTATCAACTTTGTATCAGAAAGTATATATCATGCTTCATCATCAATATTTAGGATTCATGATTGGTCACTGAGTTGATCAGAATTCTTAAGTTTTTCAAAATTGTTTTTACAGTGTTGTTATTGCATAAGTGGTTCTTCTTATGCTTCCTTTACTCTATATCCATTCACATGAGTCTTCCTGATTTGAAACAATTCCTTTCATCATTTCTTATGGCATGATAGTGTTCCATTATATTCATGTACTACAATTTGTTGATTCTCCATTTGATGGGCACCCCCCTCTTAGTTTTCTGCATCTGAAAAATGTGGCAAAAAAAGGGAAAATTATTCTAAAAGAAAAAAAGAAAGTCTAGCCTAAATTCTGTTCAAAGTAGGAAAAAAAAAATTCACAACGAATTCTCAGGGCACTAGCTGCAGTGTCCCATGCTCAGAAGTCGGATTTCTGATACCTGCCTATGATGTCACTGGTCCACTTCAAAAACAAAGGACCACCACCAACAACCAAAACAATTATTCAAAATAAAATATGAAACTAAGAAAAAAATTCTAAAAATTCACAAATGAAGAAATTTTTTAAGTAAAAAAATCCCTATGCAACTCCCATGTTTAATCACTTGAGGAAAAGGTCTGAGAAAAGCCAGAAATCCTCTAATACCAAAATAAAAATGATTGGCCAAAGTCTGTCAAAACTCAAACATGCACAATCACTCTACCTCCCCCACCAGGGCAGGTCATCCAGCTCTACAGCCATAATGCAGAGCTGGCAGTCCCTCAAAGTGCCCTCAGTCAAAAAAAGCAACTGCTTGTTCTAAAACACGGCTTTTGGCTCATTCCTTTTTCTCACACCAAGTTCTAAAGAAAATAAGTCTGGGCTATGATCAGCATGTATATGAACTCTGGAAGGTTACTAAAATAGCAGCTGCATTTATTCCCTAATGGGCTAGCCCCTACCTAAAAGATAAGTAAAACAATCAAAACCTTTTTTCATTGGGTTTTGGCTTCCCCACTCCCAATACTGTTCTGCACATTCAATAAACAAATTCAGGCTGATAGCCATGTAGTTTTTGTTGCTGCTGTTGTTGTTTTCAAACATAACAGTTTAAATAGCACATAAGTTGAAAGTCAAGAAAAAATTTCCAAATGCCAACTGCTTTGACTGGCAAATGGGAACTATGCCCTTCTTATTGTAGGGAGAAGAGAGAAGTTGCAGACTATGTTGATGCTTCTCACAGCCTCCAGGGTCTGCTGCTCACCACTTCAGCCTCTTTCAAATGATGCCTGTTCTCTATATCATCCCCTTTTGGCTCATGTCTGGACACTGCCTCACCCTACAAGGCTTGGGAGTTTCAGCACCTCAGGTCCAATTTCTTCCTCAGGCTCCTCTCTGCCTGTGCAAACTGCTGATCAAATAAATATGAAACCATTACTCCTCACTGGAAAGGACTTAAGGCAGGAATGCTCTGCTCTCTAGCTTTCTTAGTCCTCCAGACTCTAATTCATCTCTGGGGATGTGAATGTCGAGTTACAAAAGATATATGGAAATACTTATATGAAGTAAAAATAATCAGCAAAATAAGAATAACATACATGCTAATTTTTAAACAGTACATGTTCTATATACATTACGTATATAATGACCAACCATGATTACAGAATATTGATGATGAAGCATGATACACACTTCTTGAAAGAGAGGTGATAGACTCAGGGTGCAGAGTGAGGCATTTTTTTTGTACATTGCCAATGTTAGAGTTTGTTATGTTTGAATATATGTGTATTGGTCTTATTTAGATATAAATTATGTTACATATACACATACACACACATATATATAGATATAGATATACATACATATGTATACACATGTCCTTATAAGGACTACAAGCAAATATATAATTATTTTTATTTTTTGTCCATGCTTTTGATTTAATCAGTATAAGGAACTTCAAGTGTAAAACCCCCCACCATTAGTGTGGATCAACAACTCCTTTGTAATCTATGTGTCTTACAGAGTTGCCTATGGTCATACAGCTAGTATGTGTTGGAAACATAACTTGAGCATTTACCTTGCTGACTTCAAAGCCGGTCCTCTATCAACTATACCATGATGTCTCTCATGTTTATTTTTTTAAGTAAAAATAATACGTATCATTTTTTTGTTCTTAAAATGCACATTGAATTTGGGGTTTTATTTAGAAGATTTATTCTGATTATTAATTTATTCCTATTATGAATGTTGATTTAACAATTTTTTTTCTTTAAAGTAGAGACAGGACATGGTTTGGTGGAGTAGAACAAGGAAGCTGATATTAAAGGTCAATATATTTTTGCTAGGCTTGGAAATTTCTTGAGCTTCTCTATAGAATTAAACCTATAACAATATAAAGAGGAGGTATCAGTATCTCTTAAAGTTGGAATCTTGGAAATTCTTTGTTGTATACACACACATACACATACACACACACACACACACAAACTTAGGACTGGGGACTAATTAAATATATGTACATATAGTATTCATATATGTATATGTATATTATATATTCATATTTATTTATTCCACAGAGTCCTAGACTAACTAATCTTATCACTAGCTGTGGGAAATAAAGGGAACAGAAAGTTTTGTAGTCCAAATGAGAAAGCTAAAGGGGTATTATTGCACATATAATATGTAAAAGGTCCCACTGGCACTTCAAATGTAACATACAGAACTGAGCTTAACTTTTCCTCTGCACCTGATTTCGCAATTTCTTTCTGTGGAATCACCATTCACACATATTTGATATCTTTAGATTACATATGACTTTTTTCTTGTTTACTACTTGCTATAAGTTACCAACCAAGTCTATCTTTGTAATATATCATATCTTTAATTAATACCCTTCTCAGATAATACTTCTATAAATGAATCTTCCATGACCCCTCTAGCTAGAAATAACTCACTCCTCAATTTTCCAAGCCACTGTTTGACCCTTTTTATTCTTTTGCTGTCTAACAATTATATGATAATTATCTGCATACTCACTTCATTCTTCCACTGAATTTTCAGTTCTTTGAGGGACCAGTGTATTTTTCTCTTCTCATTTTGCATCTCTAGAACCTACCACAACATTTTGCCTATATTACTGAATATCTCAATACAGCTTTGGTTGATATGGGATTACCCACTAGGAATGCAACCTTCAATACGTAAGTCTTTGAATGTTGCCTGAGGCTCAAGAAGTAGACTATGTGTCTAAGGTAACACAGGGAGTAAGCACAATATCCAATTTAAACTTGTCTTTTTGACTCCAAGTCCATTCTGCTACAGAGCACATGAAAAAACACTTAAAGTTCCTTCTGTTGTGTCTGACAGGCATTTAGTAGTACAGACTTTATGTACTTAATTATATAATGAACTCCAAGTTTGTACTTTCCTATGGATACCAAATCCCACCTTACCTTATCTACAGACACTAGAATAAAGATATTTAAAGATCTATCTCAGCTCACTGCTACAAAAGCTTAAGATATATATTTTTTTATTTTTACAACAAATACAGCAATATCTTGTGCTTTACCTCCTATATGAAGTCTCAAACACTGACCCTAAACCTGGAGGTATTTTTCTGTGAATGGTGATGGATCTTCCAAATCTGTCTTATTTGTTGACTAAAGTTAACTAGCTAGGGTTAGGGGTGCATAACATTGAACTATTATAGGTTCACAAATACTTATTACCTGAAAGTGAAGGTAATTGGCCTATACTTGATCAAATATCTGATTTTGGATTTCATTACCTATTGTATTGTAATCAACTGAGCTAAATAGCCTGGTAAACATATAATACATCTTCCTCTTCCGGAAGCCAAGATGGCAGAGTGAAAAGGCAGTCACTCTCACTCTCCCCTATCAACCTCTGAAAACCCAGAAAATATCACCCCAGAAAAAAAAACCCCTGGAACACCTGAACTAGAAGAAAGACCAGGAGCAGCAGTGCAATAGCCCAGCAAACAGGTCTCCCAGTGCCTCAGCAAAAATAAGGGAGGCAGAACTACAAGGGGCCGCAGGTGGACAAGTACCCTGCGGCATTCATCTGAAAGGAGGTGAAGAAAACAAGCTAAAGGATTTCTAAAGCCCCGGCCTTACTCCACCAGGAGTCTCGGCAATCCACCGCAAAGGAATCTCTTGGTCCATTAGCAGAAACGAGGGAGACAACACTGCAGGGGGCCCCAGGCAGATAAACATCCTGCAGCAGCCCTCTAAAAGGAGCTGAAGAAAGCTAAAGGAAAGGAAAAGCAGGCAACCTAGAATTGCCTGAAAGTTCCAGCCTTCCTGATTCCAGCCCAACACAAAGTAAGCTGCCAGAAACCTACAGCCTCCAATTCCCGCAATAGGGGGCCAGTGACCAAGACCTAGGCTCCCAACACAAGAAGCTTGGGTCAGTACCCTCTGTTCCCCAGCAGGAGAGCTCAATCTCTTTAAAGGCCAGGGAATAAAGAAACACCATGAGTAAAAAGAAACTACCATGGATTCATATTATGAGAAGAGTGAAGATCAAGACAGAAATTCTGAAGAGGACAACATTGTCAACAAACCCACATCTGCAATAACAAGAGAATATAAACTGGTCTGAAGCCCAAAAAGCCTTCTTAGAACAGCTCAAGAAGGATTTTAATAGTCAAATGAGAGAGGTAAAGAGTCCTTCAAAAATACAATTGGCCAGTTGGAAAAAAAATACACTGAAGAAAACAAGTCCCTAAAAAAACAATTGGCCAGTTGAAGAAGGAAGTACAAAAACTAACAGAAGAAAACAATCTGTTAAAAACTAGAATTGGACAAATGGAAAATAATGTCTCTATGAGAGAGCAAGAATCAGTCAAACAGAAACAAAAAAATGAAAAAATGATGAAAATGTAAAATACCTCATCAGTAAAACAACCACCTGGAAAATCGACTCAGGAGAGACAATTTAAAAATTATTGGACTACCTGAAAATCATGATGAAAAAAAGAGCCTGGACAGTATCTTTCAGGAAATCATAAAGGAAAACTGCCGAAGTCCTAGAACCAGAAGGGAAAATAACCATAGAAAGAATCCACCGATCACCACCTGAAAGAGATCCCAAATTGACAACGCCAAGAAATATAATAGCAAAATTCCAAAATTACCAGATGAAAGAGAAGGTGCTGCAAGCAGCCAGAAAGAAAGAATTTAAATATCATGGAACCACAGTCAGGATTACACAGGACCTTGCAGCTTCTACATTAAAAGACCGCAGGGCATGGAACATGATATTCCTAAGGCAAAGGAGCTTGGAATGCAGCCAAGGATCAATTACCCAGCAAAAATGAGCATCATTTTTCAAGGGAGGAGGTGGATATTCAACGAAATAGGAGACTTCCAAACTTTCCTGATAAAAAGACCAGAGCTCAACAAAAAATTTGATCTTCAAGTACAGGACTCAAGAAGGACTTAAAAAGGTAAATGGGACAGAAGGATACAATATGTTGTTAATAAGGGGGGGGTGTTTAAACCCCTACAAGGGAATATGAGACTTGCAACCCTTGAGAACTGTATTGTTATTACACCTTGTTAAAGGAGTATACATAAAGAGGGTGGATATTAGTTGACTTTGATGTAATGATAAAAAAAATAATCAAGTGGGTTAAATGGATCCAATAAGTGGATCAATCTGATCTTAGAAAAGTACTGAGAAAGGAGGAGGCAGACAAGGGTAAATTACATTACAGGAAAAGACACAAAATCCTATTACAGCAGGAGAAGGGAGGGGGGAGCATTGTTTGAACCTTACTCTCATCAGATTTGGCTCAAGAAGGGCATAACATAGAAATCTAACTTGCCCTATAGGCAGTAGGAGGGAAAAGGGGAAAGAAAAGGGAGGGGGGAAGAGAGGAGGGAAGCAGCAGTAAGACTAAAGGGGAAGAAAAGGGAAAGGGATAATAAAAGGGGGAAGGGACTGAAGGAGGTGGTGGTCAAAAGCAAAACACTAGTGAAGGGGAGAAAGGAAAAAGGAGAAAGAAAAGCATAAATGGGGGAAAGGATGGAGAAAAAGACACAGATAGTAATCATAACTGTGAATGTGAATGGGATGAACTCTCCCATAAAACGGAAAGGATTGCAGAATGGATTAAAAACCATAATCCTACAATATGTTGTTTACAGGAAACACATTTGAAAAAGAGTGACACATACAGGGTAAAGGTAAAAGGCTGGAGCAGAATATATTATGCGTCAGCTGAAGTAAAAAAAGCAGGGGTAGCAATCCTGATCTCAGACAAAGCAAAAGCAAAAATAGATCTAATCAAAAGAGATAAGGAAGGAAACTACATCCTGCTAAAAGGCACCATAGACAATGAAGTAATATCATTACTAAATATATATGCACCAAATGGTATAGCATCCAAATTCTTACAGGAGAAGTTCAGGGAGTTACAGGAAGAAATAGACAGCAAAACTATACTAGTGGGGGACCTGAACCTCCCCTCTCGCACTAGATAAGTCTAACCACAAAATAAACAAGAAAGAAGTTAAGGAGGTGAATAGAACATTAGAAAAGTTAGGTATGATAGACCTCTGGAGAAAACTGAATGGGGATAGAAAGGAATATACTTTTTTCTCAGTACATGGCACATACACAAAAATTGACCATGTACTAGGGCATAAAAACCTCACAATCCAATGCAGAAAGGCAGAAATATTAAATGCATCCTTTTCAGATCATGATGCAATAAAAATTATATGTAATAAAGGGCCATGGAAAGATAGACTAAAAAATAATTGGAAACTAAATAATCTAATCCTAAAAAATGATTGGGTCAAACAACAAATCATAGAAACAATCAATAATTTCATTCAAGAGAATGACAATAATGAGACAACATACCAAAACCTATGGGATGCAGCGAAAGCAGTTCTTAGGGGAAGTTTTATATCTCTAAATGCTTACATAAATAAAATAGAAAAAGAGGAGATTAATGAATTGGGCATACAACTAAAAAAACTAGAAAAAGAACAAATTAAAAATCTTCAACTAAACACCAAATTAGAAATATTGAAAACCAAAGGAAAAATTAATAAAATTGAAATTAAGAAAACTATTGAACTAATAAATAAAACTAAGAGCTGGTTTTATGAAAAAACCAATAAAATAGATAAGCCTTTGGTTAATTTAATTTAAAAAAAAGAAAGAAGAAAACCAAATTACTAGTATCAAGAATGAAAAGGGCGAAGCTACCACCAAGGAAGAGGAAATTAAAACAATAATTAGGAATTATTTTGCCCAACTATATGCCAACAAATTTGACAATCTTAGTGAAATGGATACATATTTACAAAAATATAAATTGCCCAGATTAACAGAAGAGGAAGTAAAATACTTAAATAACCCCATCTCAGAAAAAGAAATTGAACAAGCCAGGAAAAAATCTCCAGGGCCAGATGGATTTACGAGCGAATTCTATCAAACATTTAAAGAACAATTAATTCCAATACTATATAGACTATTTGGGAAAATAGGTGAAGAAGGAGTCTTACCAAATTCTTTTTATGATACAAATATGGTGTTGATACCTAAACCAGGAAGAGTCAAAATAGAGAAAGAAAATTATAGACCAATTTCTCTAATGAATATAGATGCAAAAATTTTAAACAAAATACTAGCAAGTAGATTGCAGCAACTTATCACAAGAATAATACACTATGACCAGGTAGGATTTATACCAGGAATGCAGGGTTGGTTCAATATTAGGAAAACTATCAGCATCATTGAGCATATCAACACCAAAACCAACAGAAACCACATGATCATCTCAATAGATGCAGAAAAAGCTTTTGATAAAATACAACACCCATTCCTATTAAAAACACTAGAAAGCATAGGTATAAATGGAGTCTTCCTTAAAATAATAAATAGCATATATCTAAAACCTTCAGCAAGCATTATATGTAATGGGGACAGGCTAGAAGCATTTCCAATAAGATCGGGGTGAAACAAGGATGTCCATTATCACCACTGTTATTCAATATTGTACTGGAAACCTTAGCTTTAGCAATAAGAGAAGAAAAAGAAATTGAAGGCATTAGAATAGGCAAAGAAGAAACAAAGCTATCACTCTTTGCAGATGACATGATGATATACTTAGAGAATCCTAGAGAATCAAGTAAAAAACTACTTGAAATAATAAACAACTTTAGCAAAGTTGCAGGCTATAAAATAAACCCACATAAATCATCAGCATTTCTATATATTACCAACAAAGCCCAACAGCAAGAGATAGAAAGAGAAATCCCATTTAAACTTACTGTAGACATTATAAAATATTTAGGAGTCTACCTCCCAAAACAAACCCAGGAACTCTATGAACACAATTACAAAACACTTTTCACACAAATAAAATCAGATCTAAATAATTGGAAAAACATCAGTTGCTCATGGGTAGGCCGAGCTAATATAATAAAAATGACAATCCTACCTAAGCTAATTTACTTATTCAGTGCCATACCAATCAAACTACCAAAAATTATTTTATAGAGTTAGAAAAAATAATAACAAGATTCATTTGGAAAAACAAAAGGTCCAGAATATCAAAGGAACTAATGAAAAGAAATGCAGGGGAAGGTGGCCTAGCAATTCCAGATCTTAAATTGTATTATAAAGCAGCAATCATCAAAACTGCTTGGTACTGGCTAAGAAATAGGGAGGTGGATCAGTGGAATAGGTTAAATATGCAAGACACAGTAGTCAATGACTATAGTAATCTATTATTTGATAAACCCAAAGACCCCAGCTTCTGGGATAAGAACCCACTCTTTGAAAAAAACTGCTGGGAAAACTGGAAAAGAGTATGGCAGAAACTAGGCATAGACCCAAATCTCACACCATATACCAAAATAAAGTCAAAATGGGTTCATGACTTAGATATAAAGGCTGATACCATAAGTAAACTGGGAGAACAAGGAATAGTTTACCTATCAGATCTATGGAGAACAGAAGAATTCATGACCAAACAGGAGATAGAGAACATTATGAAAAGCAAAATGGATAATTTTGATTACATTAAATTGAAAAGTTTTTGCACAAACAAAGCCAATGCAACTAAGATTAGAAGGAAGGTAGAAAATTGGGAAAGAATTTTTACAACCAGTCTCTCTGATAAAGGCCTCATTTCTAAAATATATAGAGAATTAAGACAAATTTATAAGAACACAAGCCATTCCCCAATTGATAAATGGTCAAAGGATATGAACAGACAGTTCTCAGATGAAGAAATTAAAGCCATCTATAGTCATATGAAAAAATGCTCTAAATGTTATTGATTAGAGAAATGCAAATCAAAACAACTCTGAGGTACCACATCACACCTATCAGATTGGCCAACATGACAAAACAGGAAAATGATAAATGTTGGAGAAGATGTGGGAAAATTGGAACACTAATACATTGTTGGTGGAGTTGTGAAATGATCCAACCATTTTGGAGAACAATTTGGAACTATGCCCAAAGGGCTACAAAAATGTGCATACCCTTTGATCCAGCAATAGCACTTCTAGGGCTATATCCCAAAGAGATCAAACAAATGGGAAAAGGACCCACATGTACAAAAATATTCATAGCAGCTCTTTTTGTGGTGGCAAAGAATTGGAAATTGAGAGGATGCCCATCAATTGGGGAATGGCTGAGCAAGTTGTGGTATATGAATGTACTGGAATACTACTGTGCTAGAAGAAATGATGAACAGGCTGACTTCAGAAAAACCTGGAAAGACTTATATGGTCTGATGCTGAGTGAAGTGAGCAGAACCAAGAGGACTTTGTACACAATAACAGCCATGTTATGCAATGACTAAGATTGTTAAACTGAACCCTTCTCAGCATTAAGGATCTAAGACATCTCCAGAGGCCTCGGATGGAAAATGCTGTCCACATCCAAAGAAAGAAATATTGAAGTCGAATTGCTATCACTTATTTTTACCTTCTGTTGAGTTTTGTTTCATCTTTCTGATGGTTCCTCATATTGGTTTTAATTGTTACTTACAACTTCACTAATGTGAAAATATGTTTAATGGGTATGTAAATGTAAAGCCTATATCAGATTGTGCGCCGTCTTGGGGAGGGTGCGGGGAAGGAATAGGGAGAAAAATTTTCAACTCAAAAGCATGTGGAAAAAATTAAAAAATCTAAATTAAAAAAAAACATGATAATACATATGAAAGCACTTCATTCCTTTTGTTTATAGTAAAATTACATAATAACCATGGCAGTGGTAGGTTGGGGTAGGCCAAGAAGTAAATATAACATATATACTACATAAAGCTTTATGTGTTATGAGAGCTACTATAAAGGGAACACAGTTTTTGAAGCTTTTTTTTAAACCTAATACTTATTGTAGGAAGCTTTCCCAAAATGAACACATTCAACTAAAACTAAACTCTCTATTATTTATTCCTTCAACAAATAGATCCTGATTTATATAATCATGCATTCATAAATTGATGGACTTGTTAAGCAACTATTATGTGCTGGGGGAGCTTATATTCTCCTGGAGTAGTTAACATGTATATAAATAAATAATTTGGGAAGGGAAACAGCACTAAATATAAGGGAGAGGATTCAGAACTTTCTTTATTTTGGGTCCCTACTATGTGCAAGGACAGTATTATGCAGAGTTATGGAAGATGTCATTTAACCAGAGTAAGTGGAATCTCTCAAATGACATGTTAAGTTCCTCAAAGTCAGAGATCATAGATCACAAATTTAGAGCAGGACTGGATCAGAAGTGACTAAGGTCAAACAGGCTTATAAGTATTAGAGCAGGTTGAGGTACTATCTACCCTAATCTTTGGTAACAGAATGCCTTTCCCTACAAAGAACAGTACCATATAGTGGAAAAGGAACTGGATTTAGAATCTGGAAATCTGAATTTGAACCTTAACCCTGCTGCTTACTACCCGTGACTTTGGACGCGAACTTAATCTCTCTCTGGGCCTCTTTCACAATCTGAAAAATAAGGGAATTGGACTAGATGATATCCACGATCTTGCACCTGCACGATCCTATCATAACTGGCATCTGGGTGGCACTGGATAGAATACCGTCCAGTAACTCATAAAGAGCCAAGTTCAAATTCTACCTCTGACACTTAACTAGCTGTGTGACCTTGGGCAAATCACTTAACAGCTGTCTCAGCCTCAGTTTCCTCATCTGTAAAATGAGAATAAGAGCACCTACCTCACAGGGTTTTTGTGAGGATCTAAGGGTGCTTACATTTGTAAAAATCGCTTTTTGAACCTTAAGGCATTATAGAAACACTGGAAATTATTATTATAACATCCCTGTCCCAACAGGCTCTCAACAGTAGCTTTTAGTGAATTTGACCAGCTGCACACCAAGAAGTCTTAAAAGGTTTGTAATTTTAAAAAGTCTTTCTCAGTCACTTAAACTGTTGGGGGTCAAGCTCCTCCTCTTAGCACAGCAGCAGTCAGGGAAAGGCAGGCAGCGGGGCCTCCCCTTCTCCACCGCCTACTTCCTCTCCCTGCCCCCCCCAATTCCACTTATGAGATAAGTGGCCAGCTCCTCAGAGACGAGTCCTGATTTCGGGCCTCCAATTTCATCAAAAAAGAAATGCCCTGATTACAGGCACCCCAACCTCCCAGGTGGAGCTGCAGAGTCCAGAACGTTCTAGATTTAGAACAGGAAGGGATCTGAGAAGCCATCTAGGCCCCCACCCCTTCATTTTACAGGTGAGGAAAACTGAGACCCAAGGTTAAGAGAGCTTCCTAGCTCACACAGGCAGGCACTCACAGCGGTGGGATTTGAACCGGGTCTTCTAAGGGAAGAAGATTTGGGCCACGTTCTGCTAAAACGCAAGAGAACTCACAGGCGCACTGCTGAACTTTCTAAAAGAAAATGAGAAAATCCTCACGGACCACTAGGCCATATCCCGCCAATCTCGCGAGAAGTTAATAAGCCACGGTGGCCCCGCCCCGCTTCGCTTCTCCCCTCTCATCTCCTCCATCTTCCTGTATGTTTCCCGCTCAGCGTCGGCTTTCCGAGACTCTCGCGAGATTCTGTAGTTACTGGGTTCCGCTTCCCCTCTGGTGCGGAGGCGTCCGAATCTCTCGGGGCAACGCGATGGCGACCGTCCGCGAGCCTGCGGCCGAGCGGCTTTTCTCCCTGGACCTGCTTGTGGACTGGGTGCGCCTGGAAACGCGGTTTCTGCCGCCGCTGCCTCCGGAGAACGAAGAGGAGGCCGGGCCACCCTCGCCGGCTCCCTTCGCCTGGCCGTGGCCTTCCGCCTGCTGGACTTCCCCACGCTGCTGGTGTACCCTCCGGGAGGCCCCGCCGCTCCTTCCCGCGGGCGCCGGCCCGGCTCGTTCGTCTTTGGCCGCGGCAAGTCCTGCCTCTTCCGCTTGGATGCGGCCACCCTGCAGCGCCTGCTGGGCCTCTCGCCGCTCTACGCGCTGCTCCTGACAGTGCCCCCCGGAAGCCCGACCCCGGCCCCGAAGCTCTTGGGCAGCTGTAGCATCTCCCTGGCTCCCGCTGCCCGGGGGCTCATCGGAGAGGGGAAGGGGCTCTCTGCCACGGGAGCCTCCCAGGGCCACCGAGGTCTTTACGTTTTGAGAGACCTAATGGGGGAGCAAGTCGGGCAAATTTACCTAGGCTACCGCTTGACCGATTTGGGGAGCGCCTTGCTGGGCCATATTCCCCCAAAGACACCCGGGGCCTTCCAGAGGGAGGAGGTTCCTGCCGGGGCTGGGGTTAGTAGAGTGGAGAAAATGAGGACAAATGAGAGTAGTCCCCCAGCCCCACAGGGAAAACAGCCATTTCCTCCACCTCTCATCAGCTTTGCTCAAGTGGATCCAGAGAATTTGGAAGATTTGGAAGAACCAAAGCAGCAGGAAGAAGTGATTGAGATAGTTACCTGTGATAAAACTAAACCAAAGCAACAGGAATATGTGGTTAAGATAGTTAAAACTCCCAGCAAATGCAGCAGGAGTGATACAGATACAGAATTGACAGACTCTTCCCATTTGGAGACTACATTGTCAAATGAGGTTGGGGAAAGCGTTAGTCCAAAAAATCAGGAAGTCACAGAGTTAGAACTTGAAACAAACATAATTTGCCCACCACCTCTTTATTATTCTAATCTGGAGCCAAAAAAGATACCACCAGTTAAGGGCAAATTCATAACTGTACCTCAGATTAGTATGCCTAGGGAATCTAATGATATGGTTCAGAAAGAAAAGGTCCTGTGCCCCTTGGTAATGAACCATGGTGCCCCATCAGATCAGAGTCAGACTGCAATGGCCCAATCTCAGCCTGACCACGGTATACTTTTTGACCAAGATAAACTTGACACAATAAGGCAGCTACCTCTATTAAATGCTTTATTGGTTGAGTTATCTTTATTATATAAGCAGCCCCTTGAAACTGCTACTGGTATACACCCTCACTTATCCTGGTTATACAGGCCTGAGGATGGGAAGGCCCCAGAACCTTCTGACAATGCTACTTGTAAAACTGAAGAAGTGGGAGACAAGTTTTTACCTAAGAAAAAAGAAGAGGTCCTAAGCCCTCCATCAGTAAGGAAAGAGGTTGGACACAAGCTCAGAAAAGGTGTATGTTTTGAAAAAAGCAGCACCCAAAAAAAAGTAGTTCCAAGAAAAAAGCTGTTTTATGGCCTTACAAATACACTCAAACTCCGTTTGAAGCGGACAAACCCAAACATGTTACTATTACATGAAAAAAGAGAACAGTATAGAAAAATAAAAACAGAAATGCCAGATACAGAAAAGCTTAAAATTTTGCCATCTAAAGGAAAAAGCTCCACAAAAGAACCTGGGAAGTCACACACACTTCCCAGTAATCTGTGTTTTGCTTCAGGTGTTCTTTTCACTAAAAACAGTAAAACTTTAAAGCAAGATGGGGTGGAATCTGAAGGCCAAAGCTCTACAAAAGAAACTCATGTTTCAGGAACTGGAACTGAGAAAGAGATAAATGTTGAAATCAAAACAAATAAGGAGTCATTTATAGAAACTGTTGCTTTGATAAACCCCATTTTACCAGAAAAAGGCATTCCTATAAATGTTTCAGAAAGATTTAAGAAGGAAGGAAAAGTCCATCTTCTAGATGTTGACACAGAGAATACTAGAATAGATAATATTGTCATAGATTTTAGTAATAGAGCAAATGGAACTGTGGGTTGTGATTTTCATCCTCATAATTCAAATGATAGTAAACCAAGTAAAAATAGCCATTCTGAAAGCATATCTGAACTGAAGTATTCTGATGATTTTACTAGTCCTTGCTATTCTGAAGATTTCTCCACTGCTGATGATACTTTCGGAAGTTCTAGAGTTCATGATAGTAGTCCTGAACTGGAAGCAGATAACCTCAGTTATTCTTATTTAGATACTGATTCTAAGTCTAGTGAATCTAAAATGTCTGGAAAAAGCCATAGAAGTGAAGTTAATTCTGTTCTTACCCCACCTTTTTCAGCTGGCTCACCAGTACATTCATTTAAAAAATCTCATCTTTCAAAGTCTCATGGCAGAAGTCTAGTAGATGGAAATAGTATCTCCAGCAATGACCTTTCGTTACGTTGCAGTGAAGGGAAGAAAAAACATGATGACCAAAATAACATTCATAATTCTGAAATGAGGAATACTCAAGGTGTTCCTGATCAAGTTAATTCAAGAACTGGCCAAAAATCTTTAGAAAAGAGCCAGTCACTAAGGACATCTCAAGTGAGTTCTTATTTGCCATCTAATATGTCTGAACTAGAACTTAGTGCCCTGGATAGCATTGCTTCAGACCAGCTTGAAGAAAATGATGAACTTGGCTCACTAGATATTTGCAAACAATACAAAGACATTTGTGAGTTAGTAATAAATAAGCTTCCTGGGTATACAGTGTAAGATTGAGGTTTTTTTCATATTTAACTTTTTAAAAACCTGGCATTATAGAGTTACTAAAATTTTATGACATTTACATTGCTTATTTAATTTATACGTAAAATTATGTGAATGCATTCATTATGGAAATGCAAAATAAAAATTTGCTTATGTGCCATGCTTTTAGTGTTCAAAATCATGTAGACGAAATTTGGAATAGGTCATGCAACGTTATAAGCCTTTTAAAGTTTTCTGTTCATTTTATGTATTGTTCTGATAAAGGTACATATGCTCAAGAAATTGGTTCTGATGAACAATCTAACTAAAGTGGTTTATATCCAAAGAAGTTAGGGAAAAAAGCAATGCTTTTGTTAGGGGGTATTAGGATAATTTAAAATTGTTGGAGGAGTTGTTAATTCATTATGGGGGACCTCTTGTATTCAACTTGCTGTTTTAACCACTCTGAATGATATAAAGACATAAGATGTCTCTAATTCTGAGGAGTTTGTATTCCAGTAGATGTCATTACAATTTATGTAGAAAACAGACCTGAGGAAAAGGAATAGTAATAAGATTCCTCCTCCAAATGAAAGATAAAGCCACTAAGAAACTTGAGAAAAAGCCACAAATGTTTGTGCTACTAATATAAAAGCGCACAAATGTTTTTAATCTATTTTTGCTTCATTGGTAGAGGGGCAAGGAACAAGCTGAATGAGGTGCTAGTTGAGAGAGTTAGAGGATAAGACATGTCATGGTTGTGAAGGAAGTTTTAGGGAAGGAGACTTTAACTGTTAAACCACAACACAGAGATATGAATGAGAATGTGGACCTGAATCAGAGAGAATATAAAAGTTAAGGATGTCTTAAACTGTGAAGGAAAAGGATTAATGATGAAGTTTAAAAACAAATAAAAGAAGATCCTAAATTGTAATTTGGTGACCAAATTGTGTGCCATACCTGTCATTTTAAATAGAGAAAGAAATGAGTATTCAGCAATTTTAATGAAGCGAGGGTGTTAGCATGTAGTCTTATATCTCTTTTCCTCCAAATAGGAAAAGGAAGTGTTCATCTCTCCCAATTCTTAGTCCTGCCCTCAATAATTTCCTTTCTGTTATCTTAATGTTGTTTATAATAAGATGATTTTGGAGGTAGAGTACTTCTGTTTGAATCCCTGCTTTATTGTCTACTTATGTGACCTTGGACAAGTCACAACCTCTATGGGTCACGGTATCCTTATTTGAAAAATGAAGCAATTGCACTAGATGGCTTCAGAGGTCCCATAAGGATTCTCTAACTTAACCTTCTCATTTTATATGGAAGGGGGAACTATTTAGGGCTACTGTCTCCAAATAACTAAATTTAGAAAGCAAAACCAAAACAACTAGTGAATAATACATTATGTAATTAAGTAGTAGTGTGTACAGAATACATTCTGTAGTAGTTTGTCAAAACTGGGAAGGAGGTAGGGAAGACATTTTAGGAAGGGGTGGAATGTGAGCTTTGCCTTAATGAGTAGGATTTGCATTGATGTTGGGGGGGGAGAGGGGAGTGGGAGGATGAAATCCCAGGAGAAAGAGATCAATGGGAATAGTGGCATGGAAGTGTGAATGATCCAAGTGATTCATATGATAGAGAGGAAAATAGTAATAAGATCCCTGTTGGAAAATAATGGGAAATAAAGTTGGTTAGATAAGATACATCAGCTCAAGCTGTTGATGCCTATCATCAGTGTGGGGAGGTGGACTTGAAAAACAGACCATGTTCAGTAGCCCTCGAGTGAATGAAGCATCTTTCTTCGTTGGTTGTTCCACTTTCCATATCCCTTTGGCGCTCACCTGTGAAATTATTTTCCATGCTTCTTGAGCTCAACACTTAGCAAAATTTGTTGGTACTATGATACTGTCGGCACATGACACAATGTTCCCTCTACTGTGTTGTGTGGACAGACACAAGATTTTGTGCTTGTAACTTAGTGAAATGGGAGAGTTACCGTAGGTTGTTGACCAGAGGAGTAGCTAAACGTGGTATTGAAGAATAATTTGACCATGATAAAATGTTTTATTAAAAGTAGGTGAGAGACAAATTTTGCTAGTAAAATACTGATTTTAAAGTATGAAATATTTTTCACTTTCATGGTCTTTGTTTTCTCCTAAAAACAGTGTATTATTCTCATAAAATAATTAAATGGCAAATAATAGACCCAGAAATACACAAATATAATTCAACAAGCTTTTTATCAAGTTCCTACTATGTATGTATAATAAATAACATTCAGATTAGTGTTCAAGTGACCTTGCAAATATTTTCTCTCGTAAAAATTTTTTCAAAAGGTATTCTGAGTTTAACAAACAATAGAATGATTTCCGTAAACTGTATCAGATAATAAATTATACATAAAACCATAAATCTCTGCTTTATTTAAAAATGTATAATAAATGCAATGTTAAGTTCAAAGCTAACTTGTTCATCTGTTTCCTTCTGAATTTCTTTTTGTATCTTGTTCATTTTTAGGAATGCTTCAGTCTCTGTTTTCTTTTATAATGGAGTAGGGAAAGGGAAACAGTAATCTTGCTGGCCCCTCTCCCTCCTGACTACTATCCAAAATTGGAAGGGGAAAAAAAAGGCACTCCTAAGTATAGGTAAGCAAAAGAAATCCTAAATATTGGCAGTGTTCAAAAATATAACTCATTCCGAACCTTGAGACCATGGCCTGTGTAGGACAAATAAACACATTGACTATGCCATTTCTTAGTAAAGAGACACAGGAGGGCTTCTAGCACCTCTGTCACTAACAGGTTCGCTTTTGATCAGGTCAGATGGGAAGACAGGAATGGAGTCATAATAAGGGGTTGAATAAGCTTACTTTATTCTAGTCTAGTCTTCTCAAAGGGAGTTTGCTGATAATGGGAAGGGAGGGCAACTACCCGTCCTCTCGTCCTCTCGGTGGGGTCAGTCGAGACCAGCACAACTTGTGCAATCACCTAAATCCCCTCAAGCCTCAATAGGGGCCAGTTGAGGCAAACACAGCTTCCCCCTCCCAAGCCTTGATGGGGGCCGATCAAGGCACACACAGCATTTCAGCCTGCACATTCACCCCTATGGGGGTTCCCAGTCACTGACCAGTGCCCACTTGCTTTATAGGGCAACAAAGAAGGCACACTGGTAGCAATAACCTCACACTTTTCATCACTTCATCCCTATACCTACTGCGACTGTGAAGTAGAAACTGTCTTGAACCATCATTATGAGAACTCATATCTAACACCTGGGATGTAGAGATTGTTATAGTTATGGATACTGGGAAGAAAGCTCTAAGAAAGAATAACAAAAAATCCACTTTGCACGCACTAAAATTCACCTTACTGACAACCTGTCAGTAGTTAAAAAGCATGATTCATCATTAGTCCTCCAGAATTGGTCTTTTCATTGAGCAGATTTCTTAAGTATTTCAGAGGTGTTTTTCTTTACAATGTTTTTATATAAGTAGTTTTTTGCTCACTTCACTATATCAGTTCATACAAGTATTAATTTCAGTGCCTGCAGGTATCATTGTAGAGGGTGCAAGTAACCAGTAGTCTTTCTGTCTTTTCCTCCTTAATCCCTTTTATCTCTGGAGATGTAAGCAACTATACCACATCATAATAATGAGTTCATTTTAAGACTAGGAGCAATAAAACCTCAAGTCCACCAGATTCTCTCCTCTATTGCTTTAGGGAATTCAATTTAGCAGAAAAGTTAAGCATACAATTACAATTGCTCAGACCTCTAAATTAGGAAAATTCCTAATATTTAGGCCAGGGTTTGGCTCTCTGCCTAACCCGTCATATCTATCTGTGTAGCTATGGCAAAATTTATTTTATCAAAAAAGAGCAGAATATTTTACAGTGGCTGTTAATAGGCACCCAGAGAGGAAGAACAGACCTTTCCTTGTAACTTCTTATACTTTTTAAGAAGGTGGGTATAGCTGGTGACATCAGTCTGAGTCTTCTGCCCGGATATGCCTGTAACTCACCTTGAACTCTCTGCTCTTTTCTACAGCTCCTTTCTACCTGTTGCCCCTATTTCTGACTCCGTTTTTAAGAGTCCCCATTCCATTATCTGTGGCCAGAAACCCAAGTTCTCAATTCTTTAACTTGCTTGCTGGTTTTATGTAAGCCTGAAAGTGTTGCGGTCGGGTTCAGGTGTTCAGGTGTGCAAGAATTAACTTAGACCCCTGTAGCCGTTGGTGATGAGTTCAGGGGGACCCCAAGAATGTTGGGGTGCTACCTGAAATGATGAGACATAGACGTGCGGGTCCCAGTGTCCTGAAATAATTCCCTCGGACAGTCTCCAAGTTAAAGGAAGGCATTTACTGGGGTGATGTACCCAAGCAGGCCTGCTCCCTTTGAAGCAGAACCTCAATGGGCTCTACATGTGGAAGGCAGAGCACAGGCCGCAGGCCCTGCTCCCCTAAGGGAGCAGAGAGCCCCTGCTTTCTGTAGGAGGCAAAGGTGATTAGCCAGGTCAAAGGTATCGTTTAAATAGAATTTTATGGAATAGGGGGAAGGGAACAAGAGAATGGGAGGAGCAAGCGGGGCTCCAAAATGCCTGGGATATCAGGTAGTCTGGAGGTGATAAGCAAAGAGAACGGGAAAGGGGAGGGGAAGAGCTGTTCAGGAATTGAGGGTGCTTTGTGAAAGCACACAGATAAGTCCACAGTGGGGTCTTCAATGCATAGTCTTCTTTGATCACTTTTCTGACTGGTCACATCCAACGTCTTACCTACGGTCTCACTATTGCTTGCTCTTCTGCCTCAAGCACCCTTTTCTACCTCATCAAAAGGTTATGACCAAATTCCTCAACCAACCTAAGCAGCATACATTTTGTATTTAGGGAATCATCCAGGCCTCGTTCACACCAAGTTCATCATGCCAGTCTATTGATTCAAAGACAATATGTTCACTTTCCAGCCACATCTGTACTATTGCCCTTGGTTAGCTTTTGCCTTATGTTGCCAGACTGTAAGCCTCCTGGCCACTTCTAAGCCTAAGAAGAATATCATGCCTTCCCTATACTATGCCCTACCCTCTACTCTACTTCCCACTTTCCTTGATGTGTTGTCTTACTCTCTTAGAATTTAAGATCCTTAAAGAACCCCCTACACTGGCCTGATCCAGGTCAGTTCAGAACTGCCTGACTGTTGACGACTTGGGTGAGACAGGAATCATCGACTCTCTTCTTTCATATGAGGAGCACCACCAGGCCCTAGCATCTGCCTTGCCTCTGCCCTCCAGATTCCTGGTGGTCTCATCAGACCCATCAATATAAACTAATGATCTCTAAGCCTTGTCTTTCACTCCACCAAGGCCCCCTAGGACTTCCAGAACTTTCTACACTACACTACAACTAAATATTTTTTTTAATGAGTTGTCTCCCTCTATTAGGATGTGAGCTTGAGAAAAGTAACTTTTACTTTTTCTATCCTCAGTGCTTAGCATGGTTCTTGGCATATAGTGAGTGCTTAATAAATGATTTTTCATTCATTTATTCATCCCAAATTCTGGCACATATGTTAATATTTTGTCTAAGAATAAAGAAAAAACAAGTATTAGAATCTGAAATACAAGAAGGGATATAACCTGCAATAAATGATGAATAATCTGCTGATATGCCTTTCTGACACTTAGCAGGACTTCTCTTTGCACAGCTTAGAAAAGGTATCACTAGACCTTTACTTGAAGGCTTTTTTTGCATGGTAAGACCTGTCAGAATCCTCAGCAGCCTTAAAGAACCAAGCTCCATTGCCTGGGTTGATTAGTCTTCATGTCTCAGTAGATTATACTCCATTCTGTTTCCAGACACTAAACCTAGTCATACCCAAGGTGGCCCCTCAGGAGAATCATAGACAACAGATAGACAGTGAATAGGACTTTAGTTTTACTGAGAAAACTTTAAATTATTTTTTTTTACATCTAAATAAGCATGACTTGACTTCCTACATAGCTCATGGCCGAACATTTCTAGAACACTACAAATCCAACAATATGTGTCTGTTATGAGCCTTTACTGTTGTCTTTTGAAGTGATCTCTGCTTGCTCCAAAAGTATTTCTGTAGGTTTTTAAAAAAAAAAATCCTATTCACCATGTGCTTTGAGAATATTAATAATCTTTTCCCTTTTTGTGGCAAGGAATTTAATTTGGTTGGTTCTTGTATGACAGACATACAGAGTCTCTTGCTGAGGCCATACCAACCCTAATTAGCTTAGTAATTTCATGCATCTCTTATTTTCTCTTAGTGTAATCTTCAAGAACCCACTGTCACCTCTATATGATATATATACATATATATATACACATACATGCACATACATATATGTATGTTTATATATGTATATGCATGTATACATGCATGTATTTCTCACATATTAACATATATGTATATATTAAGGAAGAATATAGGAATTATACCTGTGATTTCATTTGTATAGGGACCTTCTCTGCAACCTACAATCTTAGAGTTATCTAGAGCACTAAGAGATTAAGCATCTTGCTCACATACCCAGGATTTGTCACAGGATTTGAAAGAACTAGGTGATACAGTGGATAGAGTGCTGGGCCTGGAATTAGTAAGACCTGCATTCAAAAGCTCTAGGACCCCGGCTAAGTCACTAAACTATATTTGCCTCATTTTCCTCAGCTGTAAAAATGAGGTCATTATAGCACCTACCTTACATGATTGTTGTGAGGATCAAATATAAAATGATGTAATATTCTAATAAAATCATGTTATAATGATGTAACATAGTAATTATTATAATCATATTATATAAACAACATAAAACAATATAATTATTATAATATTATAATATAATGATACAATATACTATTTTTGAACTACTTAGCACAGCGCATTGCAGCTAGATGGCGTAGTGGATGGAGTGCCGAGCCTGGAGTCAGGAAGACCTGAGTTCAAATCTAACCTCAGATACTAGTTGTGTGGCCCTAAGCAAGTCACTTAACCATATTTCTGTTTCTTCATCCATAAAATAAGCTAGATAAGAAAATGGCAAACTACTCCAGCATCTTTGCCAAGAAACCTAATAGGGTCACAAGAGAGTTAGATATGACTGAAATGGCTGAATAAGTGCTTATTCCCTTCCCCCTTTTGTTCTTGGTTTTGAGACCAGCTCTTTATCTAATATGATATACTATCTTGCATTAGATACATAGAAGAAAAAATGTATATGCATATATGAAGGAATCTTGTATAATCTTGATATGTACATGGAGATGATGTTGGAGAAGAGCCTTTTACGTTAAGATATGTATATAAGTACTTATGCCTTACTATATAGGGGCTCCTTCAATTTGGACTGTGCTGGACAACCTTCATGACAGTAGCAAACGCTTTTGATGAGCATGTGTTGTATATCCCCATTTCATTCCTGATTTGATAATACTCATTAAACAGTAGGTCAACTAGCATCTATGTCACTACATCTTTAAATTAACGTATTGTGATTGCATGGGAAACACCTTGTTAGAGAGTTTTCAAGGCAATATTTTGTTCTACCTAATCAGAGTTTTTTTCTAGCAAACAAACAACAAGCACCCAACAGATTTTTCCGACTTAAACTGTGGCAGAAAAATATGTCTACCATCTGCCTGAGCAATTATAATAAAATATTATAGAGACTTATAATAAAAATAGTCGCCATTAGCATTTTTAAAAAAATGTTCCAAAGGCAATTAACAGCAAGAATTTCAAGAAGTTTATTAGGTCTAACTCAGCAGAAAATGTGTAGTCTGTATATATGTAGTATACAATGTAGTAATATGTATGGAGTTATATGTTTAGTGGAGATATGTTCTTAAAAATACAGTTGAATTTATGTAAGATCAAGATAATTAGTACTACTAGTAGTAATAAAATTGGCTTCCCTATCTCACCCAGCAATGGGTATTGCTTAATTTTTTTTTTTAATCTAGTGGTGAATGACCATATAAAAATGTATTGACTAAATCAAGTGCTATTTTCATGCATTAGTCACATTAAATTCAAATAAAAACATACTGTGGGAGAAGTAGAGAATAATTTAAATTATATTATTTTGGAAAGAGAGATTTATGCACCTGTCAGCAAAACTGTCCATAGGACCATATTTCCTAGCTATTCTAATTTCCATGTGTCAATCTAGTATTGCTAACTTTTGAATAAGTAAAATACTAAAAAGTATCCCCTGAAGCCCCATTAATTCCTTTACAGTTGGAAGGGTCTATCAGTAAATGCTATGGTGTCTAAAATTCATTGCTCGCATTCTTAATTTAAAATTCCAGGAAACTTAGAAACTCCTGGATAGACTATTTGAACTTAAGGAGAAAGAAGTAGTTTATCTTCTGGGAAAACCCAAGAACCTCTGCATGATTCTTGTTAACAAAGATATCTACATCCTTTACATTATATTCTCTGGATCCTCTGCTAATTGGGTAAGAGAGGAAGAATTCCCTCCCTCCATTCCTTTTACAATTATTACATAGCAAACATATTATATAACATAACAAATATGTTGTAATGCATAGTCTCCAAGGAATTAATATTACAAGTAACCCAAACAGCCAAGGAACAGTATGTGCTTGATGTAAATGGGCTTTAGAATATTTCCATTGATGATTTACATGCTCAATATATCTTCCTATTGAGAAAATCAATTTTTGTGTGGGCATATGTAATTTTTCCAGATGATATTCTCAAGCCCTAATATGGTGCTATTATTGGAAGACCTCTAATTCTAGGACATGAAAGTGATAAATCAGTTTGGTCATTCAATAAGCATTTATTAAGCCCTTACTAAGTTTTAGGTAATCTGGTCTTTAACTTTTATCCCCACAAAATACTGAGGAAAAAAGAAAACCCTGAATTTATGAAGGTTGAGAATTTCTTTCACTAGTAATTATTTGACTAGTATTGGGAGTAAGCATGTATCCTTAAGATGGTGGTCTATGTAGAAAAGGTACCAGTGGAATACAAAGTAAAGCACAGGATCATGAAAGGGGGAAAGGAATAATCATTTATTAAACATCTACTGTCTACCACTCACTGTGCTAAGCACTTTCATAAATATTGTCTCATTTGATCCTCACAGCAACCCTGGGAGGATGTTGCTGTTATTATCTCTACTTTGTAGTTGAGGAAATTGAGGCAAACCAGTTAAATGACTTGCCCAGGGTCACACAGCTAATGAGTGTCTGAGGCTGGCTTTGAGCTTGGGTCTTCCTGCCTCCAGGCCCAGTGTTCTATTATGCCACCTAGCTTCATAGAAGTGAACTGTTGATAGCGGGGTACCAGACTTATTGTCTGACCTATAATGAAATGTGCTGTTGCTCTATCTTCTACTTTCTTTGAAGATGTTGTGAGTTCGTGAGTTCTGTGTGCTCAGCCAAAACTGATCTACTTGCAAAGATTGTTCTGGGGTCCTATACTGATAGGTTTGGTTCTTATATTGTCCTCTCTGGTTGCCTGTAATAATTCATACAAGTTGTGCTGCCTCTTTTTACTTACTATTCCTCTATTGCCAACACTACAGTATAGGTTGTGAGCAAAGGAAAGAACCTTAAAAGCCAGAGTTTGAGTGGAAGTTGGTGTTTCATCTCGGGGAGATGATAGAGTTGTGACACCTGAGCTGTGTGGTGGGCAGGACTCACTAATGAACGTGGTGGGAGAAGTAAAACAGCAAAATCTAATGGTCCAATGTACCACTAGCTCTCTCCAGATGGCCATTGGCTGACGACAGGCTATAATACCTTAACCAAAGGCAGCGTGAGGGTGAACCAAAACCCAAAATGAAATGGGATAAAGATAAGATTTCATTAAGCAATATGATCAAAGTAAACAAACAGCCATTTTTCAAATAAAAAAATGCAAACTATTAACAGTCATTTGAAAGACTGCTCCACGTCAGTAATAATAAGAGAAATACAATCTACAAAACACTGAGAAATTTCACCTCATGCATTAAATTGGTAAAGATGACCCCCCCCCAAAATGGTCAGTTTTTCATTGTGGCACACACATGCATTTTTGCTAGAGTTGCGAGTTAGTTTTCATAGCATTGTATTTGGCCATTCACACTGTGAAAAAAAATTTAAAATAATAAAAAAACTAATAGGAATTTGTGAATTATACCTGATGCTGCTGTATTTGGATATAACTGACATGTTCTTGCAACCAACCTGGCCCAGGACCCCATAAAGAAATGCTAGCGTGTTGGAATACATGCTACATCTTTTAACTTAGTTTGAATGTTCTCAGGGTAAGTCTAAAAGTTTTGGTATTTGGCACTAGATAGAAAATTTCATTGGTAACTCTGTGCCAGGTCCTTTGCTAAGCTTGTTATAAACATTATCTCAATCGAACTTCATGACAACCAGTGAGGTAGGTGTTAGACAAAGCATATCCCCAAATATGAGTAGCTGAATTATGATGAAGCCATGTTTTGATGTAATCTTAAACTTCCTGTCTTGTACCAGTTTAGCTCACTTGCCCTTTTCAATCCCAAGGATCAGATCCCAGTTGATAGACACTGGGGCATGACATTATATATCAAAGTAGTCTTTGTTTAATATAGTTTAAAATAGTTTAATCTGTCCATCTTAGAGATGGACTCTTTCAATCTGACTAGTCCCAATGGCGCTGCTTATTTCTGAATAATCCTTATGAATTCCCCAAGGTCAAAGGTGCCAGGATTCTCTTTCTATCCTTCTTTCCAAGAAAGCTCAGTACTTTTACCTCTTCTAGACTGAAAGCTCCTTGAGGCCAGGGACTGAATAATTTGTCTTTGTATATTCCCTAGCCACCTTGGTAGTTATTTGAGCTTAAAGTAAACACTTAATAAATGCTTAATGAGCTAAATTTGATCCTAGGCTTGTGGAATGAACCGTGTCGACCAGGAGGGCTTTGTTACATCATTTGTTGATTTCAAAGATATTCTTAATTGATTTTCAATGTTTTGACTATTAGGGGTCTTTTAAATTGTTAATTAACAATTGAAGTCCAAATGTTCAATGTTTAGCAAAAAGGAAATCTAACAAATAAAACAATATTTTCCCATTTAAAAAACCTTTTGAATCATTTTAGAGCCATAAAAGCATGTATTTTAGCCAGTATTCATAAAATTTTCTGCTCAATTTTGTGAACTCCAGGTTTCTGAGTCACTTTGGGTTGTTTGGAAAGCTTTTCAAGTTAAGGTTTTCTTGTGACTAAAATAACACACCAAGGGTTTTGTTGGGTATCTGCATTTTAAAGGTAGCATATATTCTATTTTTTGCTATATAAAAATACTTCAGTCTTAGATGATGTCAGACTGAAAAGCTTATCTATAAAGGGATCAAAATGTGTAATGTCTGTCTCCTTCCAAATAAGTAGAAAAGTAGATGATGCAATAAATTATTTTTAAAATTACTTTTCCAATGACATGTATAATGGTGAGAATTTAATCAGTTAACTGGTCAACAAGCATTTATTCATGCTTATGTGGGACAGTTAGGTGACACAGTGTATGTTAGACTGGACCTGGAGTTAGGAAGACCTGAATTCAAATCTAGCCTCAGATACTTACTGGTTTTGTGACTCTTAAAACTCACTTAACCTCATTCAGCCTCAGTTTCTTCAAGAGTAAAATGAGGATAATAATAGCACCTAGCTCACAAGGTTGTTGTGAGGATCAAATGAAATAGTATTTATAAAATGCTTAGCATAGTATGTGGCACACAGTCGGCACTTAATAAATGCGTGTTCCCTTCCCTTTCCTCTTCCTCTATGTTATGTGCCTGTCACTATGCTAAATCCTGGGGATATTAAAAAAAATAGGACCTGCCTTCAAGGAACTTACATTCTATTTGGAGGATACGACATGTTCCCAGTTAAGCAAATGCAAGATACGTAAACCATAAAAAATAATTATTGGGGAGGGTCACTTACAACTGGAAGGATGAAGATAGGCCCTTTGATGGAAGAACTTGATTCCAAAAATTGGAGGTGAGAAGGGAGAGCGTTGCAGGCACGAAGGACAGTCTGTGAAAAGGCAGGAATGTGATGGTGAAGGAATAGCAAGATGGATGGTTTGGCTAGACCACAGGGGTGGGGAACCTGCAGCCTTCAGGCCACATGCCCTCCAGGTCCTCAAGGGCAGCCCTTTGACTGCATTCAAATTTCACAGAACAAATCCTTTGTTTGGATTTATTCCAAGGGTTGAACCTGAGGACCTACAGGGCAGGCACCCCACCCCTGGCTAGAGTTTAGCATGCAGGAGGAAGAGTAATGTGAAATCAACCTATTCCCTAAACCAGTGAAATGATAAGCTAGCTCAAAGTGGCCGAGAGAACCAAAGTGTAAATTTTCAGAAAGTCGACAAAGGTTACAAATCAGAGCTTGATTTATTGTTTGGTTTGTTGTCTGTTTTTGAGAAGGTGATACAGAAAGTGTTACTAATGCAGATTAATCTTTAAAATGTTTCATGAGTCTTTTTTTTTTCTGGAGAATTGGTTGTTAAACATTTACCAGCACACTACTGATCTATACGTATACATAGATCCATGTATAATCATCTTACCTCAGACACTGGTCAGTATTAGATATTCTCTTCAAAATTAGAGAGGCAATATGATGCAGTGAAGAGAAGATCAGACTTGGGGATCAGTAAACCTGGATTTTATTTGTTGTTCTAATGTTTATAAGCTGTGTGTAACCATGGACAAAGATATTGACTTCTCTGGGCTACAGTTTATTCAAAATGGGAATATTTGAATCGTTTGTCTAAAATTTGTCACAAAGAAAGTGCTTTATGTGCCTTGCAGCACTTAAATAGGATCTATTTTTTTAAAGTGAGGGTCCAGAAAAAGTATATTTAGTCCTAATGAAAGAAAATTTCCAGCAAGCAATGGAGAATGATACAGCACTTATGAATTACAATATACAGTATGAAGATACATTCCATTATGTATGCCCAGCAAAAAAAAAAAAAAGGAAATTGAAAACCCAGTGAGACAGTAAATCAAATGTGAATCAAATAATTATCTTCATTATAATCATTGGACGATTATTTTAAAACCTGAGATCTTCTGGTAAAAGCCTTAGTAATTTGTTTAAAAATCAAGAATTCAATATCATTCAACAAGAAGATTTTTAAATATTTCAAGCCATTCTGCTGTGTTAGAGGTAGGCAGTGATGAAGCTTTCTTTTCCACAGATTTCTAACCTACAGTGATCATTTTCCCTTTCTCTTCATTTTCCTGGCAACCCTGATTGTCTGAATCCTTCCTTTGGCATGTATCACATACTGCTTTGTGTTCTCGTTGTTGTTGTTCAGTTGTTCAGTCCTGTCCAACTCTTTGTGACCCCACAGACCATAGCATGCTAATGCTGTGCATGGGTTTTCTTGGCAAAGATACTGGGGTAGTTTGCCTTGTGTTATTAGTTATCTTTTATTTCTCTGTCTCATTTGCCTAAATAGATTAAAGATACTTTGAGGTCAGGGATGAATACTATTTTTTCTAACCACTCCACAGCACCATCTGTAGGGCCTGCTAGTATGAGGTACTCTACTATTTTAAATTTCTTTTTTATCAGCATCCTGTTCGGTATCATACTCTAACAGATATGAATACATTTTCTTTGTCAAATTGAAAAATAATTTATTGTCACAACATACTATTAACAAAATACTATTGTACTACAATAATGTCATTATTATTTCTAGTCAGTTCTTCCAAAATCTCAATTTCAAAAATATTAGGTACTTAAAATTCTCTTCACCTTTGCTCCTCAGAAAATTTTATCTGAAGTCAGAAACAATTTCCTTATTATTAAATAAGTAAATACATTCTTATATTATACAACTACTATAAAACAGAAATATTTCAGAAAGTATGTTACAGTGACATGTATAATTTGATTTGGTCTATCACACTTAAAATGGGACAAGGCAATTTAATTTCCATCTTGCACATTGTCACTTAAGAACTCAGCAACAAGGTAAGACTTCCTTTAACCAATATATCACAAACAGAACAAGTCCCATCTCTTTCTCTGTAGTCAACAATTTTACTTTTCACAAAATGTTCAGGAAATCCTCCCTATGAAGTGATATCCTTCATGATAGCTTCATTTTGCTTTTCAGTGACTTATGGTCACAAAAGTATCAGTTAAACTCTTTAATCAGTTGTATCCTATTTCTGTCCCTTTGGTTTTAATTTCAAGTTCATCAAAGTGCTGATTTACTAACTCAGTTTTTGCTTAGGTTTACTGAAATCAATCTGATCTCTTTGGCTTCCTCTTTGTTATACTCTTTAAAAGCTAGAATTACTTAGAGATACAGCATTTCCCTTTGGATTCACCTAGCTCATCTTCCTGAGCCCTGACAATAGTATTTTGTCTAGAGGGTCAAATCCAATATACTGCCATGCCTACTCCATTTTCTCGACTTTCCTTCCTATTGGTCTATAATAACAACTCTTCTTCATCTAAATGTTTCTAGGGACCATATTTTCTTGATACCACATAAAAATGGTTAGAACAGAAAATCCATTCAATCTGATGCAATAAATATTTAATAAGTACCTATTAGGTGCAAGGCACTGGGAATAAAGAGATAGGGACTGGTCTGGGACTAGGTTTCATTGGTGTAAGGAATTCTGACTAATGTCGCTTTGTCTGCTAATAATGTAGGCTAACACCTTCTCTGTGACTTATAGTCTTGAGATCACTGAGAGCTTAAGTGACTTATGCAAAGTCATATAACCAGTATGGGCCAGATGCAAGACTTAAAACCAGGTCTTCCTGACTCTAGCTCTCCATCCTCTATTCCATACTGCCTCTCATTCCAATAAAGCCTAGATGGATCTATATGGACAAACATAATCTACATGGGCAACAAAACACATCACATACCCCCTTACACACATGCATGCAAACATATGCACATGTATCAGTGAAGAAAACCTGAGGAACTTTATTCCATAGGGATTTGGTTGTATTTGGTAAAAGTCACATAGGATGAAATGCAAAAACTCTACCATTGTCGTTAAAGCTATCTTAGTAATAACAACCCAAGAGAGACATCAAGGTGTGATGGAAAGGGAATTTGCAGTCAGACAACTCATGTTGAAATCTTAGTTCTATCATCCCCAGTTATATGACCTTGAGCAATCAACTTCTCAGTTTCCTTATCTGTTAATTGAGAATAATGATACTTCTCTATGTACCTCACAGAGTTGTTCTGAAAAAGGTGTTTAATCAATCACAGCTTGGAGAATAATATAAAATCAGATGAGCAAGTCTGTGAAAAGAAATAAAGATTTATATTATGTTGATGGTAGAGTGATAAAATCTTTAAAACTAAGAAATTTCCATTTGAGATCATTGATCTGGAGGAAAAATCGATGTCATCAAATGAAAAGACTAGATTCAGAGTCAGTTTATCAAGTTTTCTTTCTTAATCTCTTCTATTTCTCAGTCATGGTGGGCAAGTCCTAATCTTATAGTTTAGCTATGGAACTTGGATAATACCTGGTCTCTTCCTCCCTCAGAATTATATTAACATGTATGATATAAACTTGAACAGACACTGAAGATGGGTGTTGAGCCCAGCATTGAACAAAAATTGGACATTAGGCTGGATTGCTTTTGTAATATTGTGTAGGATTTTTAATTGTTCCAAGCTTTATTCTGGGGTGAGGGGAAAGGAAGGCCTAGAGATATAGCCTAATTCCCTCTGTTCACAGATGAAGAGCTAAGACGCAAAGAGTGTGAGTGACTTGTCCAGTATCATATAAGTAATAAATAGCCAAGAAAATATTTGAACCAGGTGCTTTTATTTCCAAATCCACCGTGTCTTCCACTATCCAATGCTCCCTTCTTCAAATCCAGAACTCTTTGTACTGTGCCATGTTGCCCTCCTATTTATTTAATCATTTTCCTTTGAGTAAAAAAGAGATGTTTCTGAATTTTAACCTCTGACTGAAAAAATTGGGTAGAAAAGTTTTGGGAAAACTAACTTTGAAACTTTGTGTTGCTGAATTAATAACATGAAGAAAACATCTTTATTTTTTCCTTCTCAATTTCATCTTTTCATTCTGGCCTCAGTTATGTAAAAACCAAGAACCTAGAAATAACAGCTGAGGATGAAATCCCCATCAGTTCCATTTGATAAAACTTACAGGGTGAAATTGAAAGTCATTCATTACATTTTACACACACACACAACACACACCCCTTAAAACCATTTCCGGAAACAGTCTTCCCTGAGAGCTAGAACGAAGTTAATGGATCCCTGTTGGGTTTCTTTTGTTTCAGAGCCACATCATCATCATTATTATTGTTATTATTTAACAAAAAAAATAAAAACTTGAGCAGAACAAAGTGAATTGTGGGAACAGAAGGTCAGCTTGACCTTCTGTCTTGCTTAATAGTTTTAGAAATCCATTATTAGAAACCATGAAGCAAAATGACCTACCTCCAAGAACTCTTTTAGAATTTCAGCTATATTTTCATACTCTGGTAATCCCTTGAATGTCCCTGAATTCTACTTTTGTAAAGCCTAAATAATTTCCTTTAATACAAATATTGTCTGAGACCCTGTTCCCCAAATCATTTAGACATTTTGCTATTAATAGCAAAGTTAATCCACAATATTATAAGCTCACTGGACTGCAACTAAGTCTAATGTCACATTATTATTATTTGGGGGTTTAATGCTAATTCTTACCTAAGCTTTTAAGGTCCCTACAATGAATTTCATGTTGATTCTTCAGTTTGGCTCCCATGCGCACCATCAGGTATTTTGCACACTATTCAAACAAGCTAAGAATTTATCCGAACATGCAGGAATAACAAATTAGGGACAAATACTATTAGTTCATAAACAAAAGCTAAGCTACTTGTTTATAGACCATTATCAAAACTATAGAAGCAGCACAGTCCTGCTGTAGTATCAAATTCAAATAGAAATAGTATCAAACTCAAATAGAAATGGGACCATTAACAATATATAAATATCTCTTTGGCCACATATAGACTCAGAAAACCGCATATTAGCATTATCTATATTCAGTTGTATTTTTACTAAGTTAAATATTTCCCACTTATATTTTATTCTGGTTGGGCTGCACTCCAGACTGCTGCTGCCTGCAGGTTGTGTGTTTGGGTGTAATGGGTAAAAGGCTGGCCTTGTAATTAGGGAGGTTGAGTTCAAGACATAAGACCTTTGCTGGCCATGTCATCAGTGGTCCTGGCAGTTTTCTAAGACTGTAAGTTATTGAAATAGTTGCTCATTTATATCAAAGGGGGTAGTTTTTACACTGGTGAGCTTATAGTTGGGATCCCACAAAAATCATAACTAAATGTTGAATAAAATGAAAAAGATGCATCTTAGTTGGTTTTTTTTAGCATTATTTATGAGTCTCCATAAATACTATCCTTGTTTATTTATTTCTTCTTTTAAAAACATTTTTAACTTAACCTTATTTATTAATGCAAGTCAGGGACTTTTAAGAGTCATGGTCTGTAAAGTCTTGACCTCATCAGTCATGGATATTTGCTCATTGACACCCTGTCATGAATGTAGCCTGTCACCTGATTTGACAGCACTGTGACAGTTTCCACTGTCATCAGTTATGCCAACTGTTTCTTCCTGATTTCTTTGTAACCTAGTTAAGGTTTCATTAGTTTAACTGTATTGGAAATATTCTTTTCAGTTAAAAATCAGCCTTCTGCCCCAAAGTTGTCCACATCCTAAGGGTGCTGTAAATATTTTCGTTAGAATCGTTTTAAACTGCCATCACCCTCTACAGCCCAAGTCAGAATGCACATTATGTTAACAACTCTGGAGATGCGCTTTCCTTACGTAAGATTTGGTTAGCTAATCTAGGGACAATCTCTCCCTCACAAATGGTATTCTTTTTAAAACCTTCATACCCCATCCCCCTATCATGAAGCTATTTTTCTACAGACAAATGCCTTAAAAAATGTATGCATAGGAAGACAATGTGAACTGATGCAAAATGAAGCATGTAGAAAGGGAAGGAGGAGGGGAAGAAACCTATGTAATGACTATAGTAATGTAAATGGAAACAACAAAAGAAAACAAAGGACTGCTGGATAACTGTAATGACCAAACTTGGCATCAAAGAAGAAACAGGAGCATGTGCCTCCTTCCCTGTTTTTCAAGGTAAGGTGGAAACTATGGATATGATACAGTAGATTTGGTTATCTAACTATTGGTGGTGGATTAGTTTTGCTATTTTTCCTCTTTATTTTTTGTTATATTGGATGACTCTTTGAGAGGGAAATGGTTGGGAAAGGACTATACTAGAAAATATAAATTACATAAAAGCAAAAGATGTCAACATTTTTTAAAAAGTTATACATGAATTTCAGTTCAATTAAACGTGTTCAATTCAGCAAGTTATCTTCTGCCTACAGAGCACTGTATTCTACAGGATGCAGCCCTAATTTAATCTCTGTCCTCATGAAATTTACTGTCTGTTAGGGAGACAAAAACACACATAACGATATTGCAAATAATAATATAGAAAGTGCATTAGAGATGTTTGCTTTGCAAGCAGGTCAAAGAGGGAAAAGTCTTTACCCACCATGGGAAACAAGGAAAGTTTTTAGGAGGAGGTGGCATTTGAGTTGGCTTTAAAAGATGGATAGAAATTCAACAGATGTGAGAGGTAGAAAATTCTAGAAAATGGGAATGGTATAAGAAAAGGAACAAAGATAATAAAAATGAAGAGAATGTCAGGTAGTCCAGATTAACTGGAGCATAGGCTATATGGAGGGGAGAATATCATGAGACAAGAAAGACAGGGTAGTACCATAGATTGTGGAAGTCTTGGATGCCAAACTAAGGATTTTGAAATTTATTCATGGAGAGCTACTGAATGGTTTTGGACAGAGGAGCAGAATGATCTAAAATGTATATAAGACTAATCTGACCACATTATGAAAGTTGTGTTGGAAAAAAGAAATGAGTCTAGAGGTAGTTATTGCCATAGTTCAGACAAGAATGCACCAAAGTCAGCTTGAACTAGCTTGCAAAAGCTAATTATTCAGATTTCAGCGTGATCATTTTATACCTTGGAAATCCTCAAACACTACACATCAGACTTTGATTTATTGTTTTATCGATTGTTGAGACTTTAATTGATTGTCTGGATATAATGAAGAATATGTTATAATATAGATTAAACTTAAAAGTGTGTCAAGAATATATTATGTTTTCTTCCAGAGAACCAGTTGTTAAACGTTTATCAGCTGACCCCTGAATTCAGGTGTGATTTTAAAAGGGCCTATACTATGGTGTCAATAGTAGGAATAAAGAGCACAACATATTGTCATATAAGGCTTCCTTTTAATCAAATAGGATACAATTTACACCAAATTGGATTTTCATTACACAGTGTTTCCATGATCACAATGGAAAGCATTTGTTATCATGTTCTGGCTGCCAGCAGGATGTATCTACCAATGAACAGGAGATGGAAGAGAATGAATCTTGAAGCAGCTTCTACCTCTGTCCTTTGGCTCATGCACTCAAATAAGCCCTGACTTACCTGGGACAGACAAATGTATTAAGAGTTTGCAAGGTATCATACCTTGGCAGGCCCTACATTTGATCTTGGCATTTCCAAGGATTTCATAGCTAATCAATTCACAGAAGGAGCAATGCCTGTTTGTAGTAGAGGGGCTGCCCTATTACATCTGTTTGAGGGATACAAGAGCATGTTCAGTTATACAATTAAGTATTTGAGGTAAAGAATTTCAATTCAGTAGGGAAGAGAACTTGGTCAATAAATACTAATCAGTGATATCCATTTCTCTTTTTCCAAAATTCTGTGTGTTCCTTTGCTGTACTCTCATTTTTTAAAAAGTTGCTTTTGTGATTACTTTTATTAACTTAGTTGGTGCTGCACACTTAGTTTAGGTGATTAAAGCAGAGCTGCAGATTACTTTTTATATGAACTCAGGTAGTAATTCTCATAGTGAAACACTATATCACACTGGTATAGTCTTGCAACTAAGTGTTATTGATCATGGCATCACTAGGTCAAGGCGTTATGAGTTCAGAAAAGTCATAAAATTTTGGAACTGGAGAAGATCTTAGAGATCATCTATTTATGAATTGGCACAAACTAATCACCTCTCCTGGATGGGGGGGGGGAAGGAAAAAAAAAAGACCCAGGTACCATGCTATTGAGAATGGGTCAATGATGTCACCTTTAAGTCTAAAAGGACAACTCATCATTACTAATGAATTTATCCAGGAGATGGCTTAATGTGAGCCTCCGGGGAATAAGTGAAAACTGAAAGAATTCATTAAGTTGAAGCTTCCTAAGTCTCAGCTCGTGTACTCCCGTCCTTGTCAGAGCTGTCCCTTTCTTCAAATAATTATGCACGTTCTTATCTATTTATGGTTTTTCCCCTGGAAGAATGCAACCTTCTTGAGGACAAGGGTTGTTTTGTTTTATTTTTTGCTTGTTTTTACTTTGTCTTTGTACTCCAAACTGGTAGCATAGTGCTGAGTATATCATGGGTGCTTAATAATTCTTATTTGATTAAATTTGAAAATGCATAAAACCAGATTGCAGTAGTTAAAATATTGAAAATGTCCACCTTTGAGTGACACCTAGTCAGAAAAAGTCACATTAAAAAGCTGGGCCTTGTGCCATAGCCTGAAGTGCTGAAGCCAATTTCCATGTATAAATTTTGCTTCATTTTGGATCCATTCTTGTAATTTCTCAAATTACTGTCATTGCAGACATATTTTGCATTTATTTTACTCTCTCTTATTATTTCCTCTTGGGCTGAATCTAGAGAGTCTCTCTCTGTGGATTGTCATTCAGTAAAAAATCAAGGAGAAGCCTGAGTGTAATTGTTTGTTATTCAAAGATTTGTATCTATATATACTATATAAGGACTATAAGGGTATTACCTTAATAACTGAGACTTATTAACTATTTTTGTTGTTACTCTCTTTTTCAAAGCACTAAGTAGTCCAGCATTGCATACAATCCAAGCCTATATTTTTTCATACTTTTATTTCAAGAGACTTGGAAAAAAAAGGGAGAATCCCTTTAAATTTCAGAACCTTTCCTGAGAACCTTGACATGAGAAGCCGTGCTAATGCTTATAAAAGCTCTATCACCAGATAGGTTCTATTAAACCAACCTTACTCTATCCTCACCACACACACACATGTATATGTACTTAAAGTATCAGTTTAAAAAATATCTTTAAGCAGAAAGAAAAACCCACTTTTTAAAAGCCATCAAACAAAGAGGTCTCAGTGAACTGAATGATTTTCACAAATTTTGCATGTAGAAATGCATCAATTCATTCTGCAACGTACTTGTTTGAACTTGCTGGCCCTTAAAATTAACTTTTAAAATTAAATTTATTTCTATTCCCAAGTGTGTCTGTGCTTATGGGATAATTTACATCATCTCCAATTGCAAACTTGATACCTGTAAGTCCCTATAGATATACGACAAAATTCATTCAGTTGTAACTCAATTCAGAATTAGTTCTAGTCCTTTTGGAGTTGGTTAGATTTTATATTCCTTTTCTAATCAATATCATAGTGAATAAATGAACATATAAATGAAAAAAAAATGTTTATTAAGTGCTTGCTTTGTGGCAGAGAGGTAGTAGTGGCATATTGGAGAGAGAGCTGACCTCAAACCCATGAAGGGCCTGGATGCAGATTCCACCTCTGACACATACTGGTTATGTGTCCCTGGGCAAGGGACTTAATCCCTCAAGGCTCTAGGCAACTCACTGAAATGATAGTGTAAATTTGTGCACTATAAATTGTAGAGAAGTTGCTGACCTGCATTGCTAGAAGGAGTTTAACTCACCTGGAAATATCCCATAGTGATTAAATCACAGCCCTAGTCCTTTTCCCTTTCTCTTTACTATGTATTAGGCACTGTGCTAAGCAATAGGGGTATAAATAGTGAGACATTCTTTCCCTCATGAGGATTATATTCTAATGGAGAGAGTAACACAAATTGGTTAGCAGAAGGCAGGAAAGGGAGCTCTGATTTAGGGAGTCACAGGGATGATAAATCGATCCACAGGACTTTTTTAAAAGCTTAAAAGTGCACAAAGACTTTGGGGACATGCTGTATTTACTAGGCATATATATTTTATTTACTTATATTGCATACATTGCTTTCTGTGATAAAATGGAAGTTCCTTAAAGGCTGAGACTGTTTTGATTTTACCCTTGCACTTCTAGCATCTAACAATTCCTAGTATGCACTAGGTCAAATCAGTGCTCTGTTGATTGATTGGTTTATCCTCCATCACTTTCAATCTGGTTTCTAATCCTGCCATTGGATTGAGCCTGTTTACACAGCTTCTACCCTAGTTCAAGCTCTCATCAATTTCTCACCCAGACTATTGGAATGGTCTCCTAATTGGTCTCCCTGCATCCAGGTTTTATCCTCTCCAATTCATCCTCCACACTTCTGCCAAAGTGCATGTCTGACCACGTCATTCCTCTCATGAAAAGTCTTTAGTAGTTCCCTATTGTCTCCAAGATAGAATTATAAATTTAGAGCTAGAAGGGACTTTAGAGGCTACCTAATCCAACCCCTTTATTTTACAGATCAGGAAACTGAGACCTGGAGATGTTAAATGGCTTGTCCAAGGTCACACAAGTAATAAGTGACTGAGGCAGAATTCAAACCCAAGTCTTCTTACTCCAAATCTCGTGTTTTTTCCACTCTACCTCTAAATAAGATATAAACTCCTGCATAATTCAAAGCCTTTTAGTCTATATTTTTCATCTTCTATTTCTCCCCCTCATGTACTTTCTGTTCCAACCAAATTGTCCTAGTTTTGGTTTCCTGTACTCAATATTTTATTTCTCTCCCCTGTGCATTTTCACAGGCTGTCTCCTATACTTGGAAAGGTCCTCCTCCTCATGTCTCCTTAGAATCTTTCAGTGCCTCTCAGGGCTAGCTCACTTCCTACACGAGGTCTTTCCTGGTCCCCCAAGCTGTTAATACCTTCTCCAAATTACCATGTAATTACTTTGTCTATATTCTGTATTTACATACCTGTTGTTTCCTTCCAGCAGAATCAAAGCTCACTAGGAGCAGAAGTTATTTCATTTTTGTACTTTTATAACCTCTAGGATATCTGTACACATAGTAGACACTTAATAAATACAAATTGAATTTTGGTCACATTTTTTAAGGGGAAAACATTATAAAGGCAAGTAAGAAGTTACATACATGGAGACAAGTATTGTCTTAACAAAGGCAGCAGGCGTTAAAGTGGGGCTTTGTTCAGTCACAGAGAGAGAATAAGGACAGATGGCCAATTCTCAAGTAACTTCCTTGCTAAATCTCAGTACTCTTCCAGAAGGGGAGGCACCATTCTCCTACGAGATTGTTTTGTTTTTGTTTTTGTTTTTGCTTTTTGGAGGGGGATGGAGTATCCTGTTCCTGGAAAGATGTTTGATAGATCAGGTAATAGAATGTAATGATATGCAGCAAGGTTGATTAAATAATAGGGACATATTTAAAACACAACTCATTTAGCCCAGTTAAGTGAGGATAAGCTATTTTTTTGTCAAATATTTGAGGTATAATTTTTGATGGCATTGGGGATATGCATAGGAGTAATAGGATGAAATTAAGAAAGGAAAATTTAGTCAGAAGATAAGAAAAATCCTCTAGACAGTGAGACCTACTAGACTGTGAAATAGGCTTCTAAGTAAAGTGATGGAAGCACAATCCCTTGAGACACTTGAAATAAAAGGGACAAAGAACTCAAAAGCACATTGCAAAAAAAAATTCTGCATTAGCAACTGAAACAAGGAATGTAAGGGGACAAGAGGATGGACAATGGATCAGAAATGATCACTAGTGAGGCAGCATTGAGGGTCAGTAGATAGAAGTTCTAGTCTTAATAGGCTACATGACATCAGGAAAATCATTTCACCTGTCTGGGCCTCAGTTTCTTCATCTATAAATTGGGATTCTATGAGATGATCTCTAGATTTCCTTCCAACACTCAACTTTGTGATTCTACTGGATTTTTTCTATCCCTTATTTTATAAATGAGATTCTTTATCAGAGAGTAAAAAAAAGACTTGTGACCCAGGAACATCTTCTTTATAGCTTGCAATGGAGTAGGGATTGTTTGGGGTGGGAGGGAGGAATAGCTAACCTCCATAAATAACATCCTACACAAAGCAAGAATAAGTTATGTTTAGGCCATGACTCTTGGTAAGTAGCAACATGCCAACAATACCAGAGTTAAATTGTATTAGAGTAATCAAAAACAAATAGGATGTTTAGGATTTTTTTAAAAAGATCAGGAATAAAGAATTGACTACAGATTAGGTTTCTCTGTAAATCTATCTTCTGTCTCCAATGTAGAAAGATCCTAGTCAACAAGCATTTATCAGGTGCTTAGTATGTGCTATAGCCCCGGGATACAAATAGATTCTCCGTAAGTGGCACCATTATTTTCTCCATTAGCCAGCCCCCAAAACTTGGATCTCCTCAAAATCTTTATCTCCTCCTCCCTTTTAAAATCTCTATGTGCAGTCAGTATCATTGCCCAATGACATTCAATTGAACAGGTGGCCTATTGACATAGTCCATCAGGTTATTTGTTTTAAACATTATCATCCAGGAAATGAATGACTAGAAAAAGAGATGAGACTGTAAGACTCACATAGAAAAAATGAGGGATGAACACCCTTGGCCCTGCCCTGGTCACCACAAAGTGTTAAAAGACCTAGAAGAAGCCTTCAGCGTATTGAATGATGCCTCTATGGGGGATTTCTGGGAGAAACATGAACAAGAATCATGAAGGACACCACTGGGCAAGAGAATTCACATTAATGAGCTTGTGGATCCACTAAAATATAAGTGGATATATAAAATATAAGTATATTATAAAAGTAGTTACCAAGTCTTGTTGATTTTTCTTCAGAAAGAAGACCTTTCTTTTTAATCCCCACTGCCATAACTTTAGTCTCCTATACAGTCATAGCTACAAAGCTTTGAGACTTATGGTAACTGAACACTTCAGGCTAGACAAATATGTTGGATAGATAATGAGCAAACAATAAACTGATCAAATAATGAATATTTATTGATTATTAGTACTGTACTCAGTTCTTATGCTAAGTACTATAGGACATAGAAAAGAAGTAGACTATTTCCATTCCTGCCCTCTGGGAGATAAGACTAATAAGTATTAAGTAATTAGAGAATAATGTAAGGCCTAGTATAATTAAGTACTTCAAGGTTTGGTACTGTCCATCAATGAAATGGAAATTCAGAAGAAAGTGAAATCCTTGGGATCAAACTGGTCAGAAAAGATGTAATGAAAGAGAATGAACTTAAGCTGGGCCTTTAAGAATGGGTAGGGCATGTATAGATTGAGAGAGAAATGAAAGTATATCATAGGCTGGAGATAAAAATTAAGATGACATTGGAGACAGTAGGGGCTCTTGTTAGGAGAAGAGGTTTTGGGTTGGGGGACCTTGGAAAATAGGGTTGACCAAATAGATAATTCCTTGAAAACCAAGAAAGGGAATTAGTCTTGATACAGTTGAATATGGGGAGCCACTGCTCCCCATTGAGCTGAAGAATAACATGATGAAAATAGAGTTTTAGAGAGATTCACCTGGTTGAAGTGGGCAAAATGGATCCACAAACAAAGGGGAAGAGATAGGCCAACCATGCTGATAGGATGCCATGCTGATAAGAGGGTGAAAGAATCAATCAGTTCATATGCAATATACATACATATGTATATACAGAAATATATATACATGTGTAATATCTTATTGAATATACATATATAAACATGTCTCTATATGTATTACACATTTACTGAACAGATATTGAGGGAATAAATACAAATAAACATAAAGGAGTTAAATTATAAGATAGTTCTGGTGGGTAGACACTAACAGTTTATAATTCAGGAAAAGCATTTAGAAGGTGATACTTGAACTATGTCTAAAAGTAGAAGGGGGGTTTTGTGTAGTGGAAGTGAGAATGTATTTCAGTCATGGATGACCACTAGTGCAAAGACAAAGAAATGGGAATGAAAGAAGTGTCATGAGTGAGGAAGAGAAAGGTCAGTTAAGTTGGATCATTGTGTATGGGAGAATAAGTTGTAATGAGATTGGAAAGATATGTTGAGGTTAGGCTGCAAGGGACTTTAAAAGATACACAGAGAAGTTTATTGTTTTATCCTATAAACTCAGAAGATTTTATGTGTTATGAAATCTCTAATGGCAATAGTCACTGACGTTTACTGAACAGGGGAATAACATGTTTAAGGAAAATCACTTTGACAGCCATGGAAGAATGAATTAGAGTTGGGAGAGACTTGAGGAAGGGAGATGAATTAGGAAGCCACTGCAATAAGAGATGAGCCCCTGAACAAAGGTGATGGCTATGAAAGTATAGAGAAGGGATTGGATGTTGAGGTGGAAATGGTAAGATTTAATAACTGATTAGATATGTTGGGGGAAGGAGAATGTGTAGTCAAGGATGACATTGTGGTTATAAATATGAGAGACCAAAAGAATGGTGGTACCTTTGACAGTAGTTGGGAAGTTTGGGGAGATGAGGGGGATGAGATGATGAATTCTATTCTGGACATGTTGAATTTTAAATTTCTTTTAGAAATCCAGTTTAAAATGTCCAATAAACAACTAGTGATATGGGACTAAAGCTCAATGGAGAGACTAGGGTTGGATATAGATATGTGAGTCATTTTCACAGATATGATGGTTAAACCCATGGAAAATGATGGGGTCACCAAGAGAGAATGCATATAGAGAGAGAAGAAAAAAGGACCAAGGACAAAGCCTGAATACCCGCAGTTAGGGTGTGTGATCTGGGTGATGAATTAGCAAAGGAGGCTGAGAAAGTGATTAGAATGATAGGAAGAGAACCATTAACCCAGAGAGGAGAGTGTCCAGGAAGAGAGGATAGTAAAAAAAAAAAAAGTCAAATGCAGAAGATAGGTTGAGAAGGAGGAGTTGAAAAAAGATCATATGATTTGGTGTTTAAAAGACTGTTGGTAAATTTGGAGACAACACTGTCAGTTGATGTTGAAAGCTAGATTTCAAAGATTTGAGGAATGAGGAAGAGGAGAAGCAGCAAGCATAGACCATCAATTTTTCTAAGATTTTGACTGAATAAGAAAGGAGAAGTATAATAATGTAGTTTGTAGGGGTTCATTGGGTCCAGTAAAAGCTTTTCAAGGTTGGAGGAGATTTGAGTATGTTCGAAATCAGTCAGGGAAGGACCTATTAAATAGAGAGAGAGAAAAACAGAGAGAGAGACAGAGACAGAGAGAGACAGAGAGACACACACAGAGAGAGACAGAGACGGAGAGAGACAGAGACAGAGAGAAACAGAGAGAGAGACAGAGAGAGAGAGAATGATGATTAAAGTTGCAAGTTACTGGAGCAGATGGAAGGGAATGTGGGAGGGGGTGGGATCAAGGCAGGGGTGCACTGGTAAACGTCTAACAACTGGCTCTCTAGGAAAAAACGTATGCGCAACACATTTTGAAGATTAATCTACATTATTAATATTTTCTCCAACACTTTCTTAAGTCTAGACAATAAACAAAATAATAAATCAAGCCCTGATTTGCACTGTTTGCCAGTTTCTGAGGTATAGATGCTCACATTGAAAATCTAACAATATAGCTCTCTTGGATTAGTACAACCTGGTTCCAGCACACTCTGGATCAAGGGCATAGGCAGAAAGGTTGGCCTTGGTAAGGAAGAACCATTTCATTGTCAATGAGTGAAGGAAAGGAGAGACTGGGGAAATGATGTCCTGGGGTTTTAATGAGGAGGGAAGAGAAGATTTGGAATAGCTTCTCCGAGGAAGTAAAACCAGAAAAAAATTTTGGAAGTTAAGAGGATTGCCTTGCTGAATAAAGACCCAGCTAAAGTTGGATATCATGAATTTATAATATACCAGTCCAGCACAGTTGTGTGACTCCAGCACTCTCTCTGTCTCTCTCTCTGTCTCTCTCTCTGTGTATCTGTCTCTCTCTGTAGCATTTGAGTAGGAGTAGAGAAGGATGTTAAGAGTAAACCAGTTTTGAGATTGGCAAGATACAAGCATTAATAGAAAAAGGGAAAGGGGTATTTGAGAGTAAAGAACAGCATGTAGTTGAACTGGATCAAGATTGGAAATAGGAAAGTGAAGTCAGAGCTAGGGTAGTGAAAAAATGTGGAGGGGTGAAGGGACTGGATTGAAATAAGGGTGAAAATAAGTTTAGAGGGCATGAAGAAGAGGAAAAGTAGAATAATAGGAGGGTCTTTGGGGGTTTTCTGTTTTGTTTTGATTTTTTTTCACATAGAAACATCAGTGTTTTTGATTGCGGAAATGGAACATTCAAGATATGACCACTTATCCCCTCTATCCCTGTGTGCAGAAGGATAATCAGTCAAAAAGACAACTGTTCTTAATTGTAAATAACCCTTTTGGATGCAAGGGAGCATTAAAGATGTTCTCCTAATGCTTAAAATCCTGTTAACAATTCCTTTTACACACACAAATTGTAGACCCACTTCTGTTCTCTTTTCCCATGCAGATACAATTGGACACTCTGAACCAGGGCTGGGACATCTGAGGCCTCGAGGCCACATGTGGCCCTCTAGGTCCTCAAATGCAGCCCTTTAACTGAATCCAAACTTCACAGAACAAATCCCCTTGATAAAAGGATTAGTTCTGTAAAACTTGGACTCAGTCAAAAGGCTGCACCCAAGGACCTAGAAGTCCTCATGTGGCCTCAAGGCTGCAAGTTCCACAGCCCTGCTCCCATTCAGGTAGAGTATCCATCAGATCTCTATCATCACTGCATTTAGATACTGTGATCACTCCATGGAAAAGATTCAAAACCCAACAGTCACGCAGTCTCACAAACTAGCCATGCAGTTTTGGGGTGCTTGTTTCCACTCATGCTCTAATCCCCCACCCTTCCTAAATCAAGACTTGTCCTCACAGTCAACCCCAGACTTCTAGACATCCCTACCTAAACCCATCCACAGACACACACCCAAGCTCGTACTGGCTTAGCTTCCAGTTACCTCCATTTTAAATCATTCTTTTATTCTTACTGACAATTCTAATAGCTATGAGCACAACAATCATTCTATCCACACTCCATTCCCTACTCAGCACTCCATCCCTCAGGGGCCAGTTTCCTAGTACACATACTCTACTGATGAGCTGTATCAAAAGAATGTCTTAATATATTCCTTTATAGTCCAGAAGAATAATTTATAAGTATAGGAAATGAGCTGGAGCCAGCTCAAACCAGCTTGAGGGAGAGTTGATTATTAAATTTTCAGTGTGAATATTCACACCTTGGAAATTGACAGACACTACAGATAAGGGCTTGATGTTGTTTTGTGCCTAGACTTAAGAAAGTAATAGAAGAAATATTAATAACAGGTTAAACTTAAAAGTATGTTTTAAGGTACTGTTTTTGGACAGCTAGTTGTTAAACATTTACCAGCATATCTGAGAATAGAAAGGTAGCTGTGAGCCCTCTTCCACTGAGTCACAAAGCTGCTCCTCATGAAGACTCATAACCGTTGCTAAAGACATTAGGAGGTTATTGGTTTATAGTGAGAAGAGATCTTAAAAGTCATCGATGCCAACTTGCTCATTTTATGAGAGAATCTGATGATTAGAGAGGTTAGGTGACCTGCCAAACATCACACAGATAGTAGGGAGCACAGCCATGATTTTTTTTTTCTTGTGAGGCAAACAAGGTTAAGTGACTTGCCCAGGGTCACACAGCTAGTGTCAAGTGTCTGAGACTGGATCTGAACTCAGATCCTCCTGACTCCAGGGCCAGTGCTCTATCTACTGTACCACCTAGCTGCCCCCACAGCCTTGATTTTAACCCAGGTTCTGGCTCCAAATCCCTGTTCTTTCCACTGTACCAGGTAGTCTGGCGCAGGGGAAGGAACAGTTAAAGGAACTGAGTTTGAAACCCAGCTCAGCCACTTGCTGCATGGCCTTGAAGAAGTATCTTCACCTGTCTGGGCCTCAGTTTCCTCATTTATAAAGTGAAGAGACTGGAGTGGATGACCTCTCTTGTCCCTTCCTGCATCATTTCAGTGATCCTGGGATACCCAATCAGCTGTGGCATAATGAGATAAGGGACTCAGAATTAATGCTTTAACAAGACCCTGCAAGACAGCTTCAAGCAATATAACCCAGCTGCTGACTGCTGGAAACCACCAGAATCCAATTGCCCCAAATAACCATATAAAATAAGGCGATTTATCTAAGGCAAGAATAGCATCTAGAAGATGAGGTTAAGGTATCTACTTCTTTAAAATCCTCAAGCTGGTGCCTGCAGAGGTTCCTTTCCACCCCTCGCCTCCCAAGATCCAGCAGGCACAGAGCCTCCGGCTTATGTCTGGGGCAGAGGGATGCAGGGCAAGATGCTCTGTTCGGAGGGTGAGTGAGTTTACAAGACCAATAGCTCAGAGTAGTAAGGGTGTACAATAAAATGCCACCCCCCACTACACCCCCCAAGGAAAGGCTTGTTAACAGAATATAAATCATTAGGTCTTATACTCAAATAGGAATTCAGGGTTAATGATTAATCTCCCCAAAGTCAGACCAAGTTAGGGATCACCTAGTCTTCTGCCTTAGTAGCAAATCATTCCTCACCATGTTCTTTCTTGTCTAAATCTCTTTGATTTGTTTGCATTCTAGCTTCCTGTGTTTGTTCCAAAGGCAGGCTTAGAGGAGAGAAAAAGCATTTCACTACCTTAGCTCTCTAATAGCCACTATTGATATCATTCTCCCTTCATTTATTAATAGGTTTAGAATGATCCTCCCTGGTATTCTTTTGTCTCTTGACATGTTAGTAAAAAGCCCTCTTATTTCCTACCATCCCTCTGGCTGACAATAACATATTCTTTTCTTTCCCTGTCCTTAATTGACATTGTTTATACTCATAGGGTTCTCTTATCCTTCTTTTCTAGTAGCTTTAAAGGGGAAAAAAAAAGCCACCTCATCCATCTCTTGGCGCTCCTTTGTGAAGCTTCCTTGGCAGTTTTTGTCCTTTTTTCAGATGTGATGCTCTTCCTCTGGGCCCTAATTATGTGTTTCGGAGGCTACTGCAGCTGTCTCCCAGCCTGGTGGGGTGGATGGCATTACAGTGCTACCTCCATTATCGTATCCTTTGGGAAAGCAGATCTTTTGCAACATAATACCTTTTAACTGGCTCTCTGAGGCTATATTTATAAAGGTCTTCATAAATCACGTGAACCAGTGTTTGCCTGCACCATAGGCTTAATGTAGACAGATTGCTGTTTGCTGTTATCTTTTAAAGAAGCAGGATATAAAACATTGGGAGCCTGCTAGGGTAGTTAATAGTAAAGCAATTTGGGGCAAATTAATTTTTATTTTGCTTTGAGCTTCTAGGACAAGGGATATAGGAAGAAGAGCCAGGTAGATGAGAAGTGTTTGCTGCTTCCTAATCTTCAACTACACAAAAGCAATGGCATCTGTTGTCCTGGGCAGTCCTAATGTCTTCAATTGTCACCCCCACCAATGTTAAGCCCATTGAAAGCTGCAATATGGGTGTCTTTTTTTTCTTAGTTTATTTATCATATGGTTAAAATGTCAACTACATCAAGTTGCTACTGAGATATATATGTTTACACACAGACACACTGATGTCTTTGGCAATAAAATACAAAATACAGAGAAACATCTGCAAAAAAAATCCTGATGCAAGTCTTTATCCTTCTCACAACTGATAATCAGGAAAAGACACCACCGATCTGGTCAGTTCAGGAAGAACCATCAGAGCAACACATCAGAGCAGAGCAGAGCAGGGGCAGGGAACACATGCCAGTATCCTAAAAGCTTTCAGCTTTCAGAAGCATATTAAGACACATCGTCATTTCACCAGCCTGATTGGTGGCATGCTTCTTTATCTCATGGAAGTCTAAGTTGTAAATCTCAGCTTTAGCCCCTGAAAACTCAAACAGAATTCCTCCCTTCTTTGTTTATATGAGGAAAGGGAAGGTGACACAATGGATAAAAAAACAGGCTTTGAAGTCAGGAAGACCTGGGTTCAACTCCTGCCTCTGACATCTACAAACTGTGTGATAGTAGCTAAATTTACTTAATTTCTCTGTGTTCCTGTCAGCTCTCTAAGATTTGGAGTTACAGATAAGTTGCTGATCCAGTTCTTCAGAGGGTGTTTCCATAGAGGAATTACCTCAATGAATATAATTGTAGGTAGGGGGGAAATTGTACAAGAAATCTGTGAAATATGGAAAATATGAAAAAAAATGATATGAGAATTTGAGTCAAAAAACGATGACTAGGGTATATCACAGGGGCACTCATTCATTCAAAAACCTTTATGGAGCATCTATAATGTTCAAAGACACTGTGGTGAGCAATCTGGGATCCTATACTTGTATTCCTTTTTCTTCCTCAGGACAGTAGTATTTAAACTTCATAACAATGCTTCTAAAATACTATAAAATCTTGAAGTGTCTTCTGAATCATCAAAATTAAGTGGTTAGTTTAAATGTTAGGTATGTTTTATTATATTCTGATTGTTTTAAAATTGATAATCCATTTATGCTAACTCAGTTAATGAAGAAATATTTGATTTAGAAACAGAACACTCTATTCCCTAACCACTTCTATTTCCTATATTACTAGCATTGTAATGTCTTGACTTTTAGTATGTGCTTGCTACAGGTCAAAATCGTCTTCTGGATTCCCCTATGTTCTTTTTAAAACTCTGGCCACTCATCTCAAATTTAAAAATTTTTCTTACATGAAACTACTCTTCTTCCTAATTGATTTGTGAGAATCTGTGTGTCTAGTGATAATATCCAAGCCTTATTTACAAATGACACAAATCTGGGAGGGATAGCATTGGATGACAAAGTCAGGATCTAAAAAGATCTTGCTAGGCCAGAGCAAGTGTTATCAAACTCAGATAGAAATGGGGGGCATTGAAACAAATGTAAGGATCCCTGTGGACTACATGTTGGCTTAGAAAACCACATTTAACACCATCTGTGTTTTATTGTATTTTGTTAAATACTTCTCAATTATGTTGTAATCTGGTTAGGGCTGCACTTGGGAGTGTTGTGGGCTACCATGCACCTGGATAAACTAGAACATTGGGTTCGCTCTAATCAAATGAAATTCAATAGAGATTAATGCAAAGTCTTATATTTGGGTTAAAAACTCAAGTTCACAAGTACAGACTTAGGGAAATGTGCTTAGATAGCAATTTGTCTGAAAAAGATCTAGAGGTTTTAGTCAAAAGAAAGTGCAATGTGAGTCAGCAATGTGATGTGGCAGCAAAAAACAAATCTAAACAAAAAACAAAACAAAACAAACAATACCCTGAGATCTTTAGCTGCATTAAGAGGCGTAGGCCTTGCAGGAATAAAAAAGTGACAATCCATCCATACTCTGTCTCGGTTGAGCCACATCTCGTGTATTTGAGGTACGTTCTAGGCACCAAATTTAGCTAGGACATTGATGAACTAGAAGGCCTCCAGAAGAGGACACCACTATGATAAAGAACATTGAGTACATATCATACAAGGTTTGATTGAAATAACTGGTGATATTTATCCTGTAGAAGAGAAGACTCAGGGAGGACAGGATGGCTGTGGTCAAGTATAGAACTGTCCAGTGGATGACAGATTAAACTTGTTCTGTTAGGCCCAGAAGGCAGAACATGGAGCAATGCATAGAAGTTACAAAGAGAAAAAATTTAGGATCTATGTCAGGAAAAACTTCCTAATCATTAGAGTTGTCCAGAATTGAGATGGTCTTCCTGGGGAGGTGATCTTCAAGCAGAGACTGCATAAACCATGTGTTGAATATATTACAGTGGGAATTCCTTTTCAGATATGGGTTGGACAAGACGTCTACCAAGATCACTTCAGGCTCTCTCTTCTGCCCCTATCTTCGTATTTTCTTTTTGCTTTCTGGTTTACAATCCCAGAGTATCTACATTCCATATTGCAGTATCTCTTTTATGGAGCAGAAATCACAGGACTGGCCATGTAGAATTCAATAGACCATTAATTTAATCAATCCATTAAAGGACAAATCACTAATTTAATTATATATTAATTAATTTAATAAAATAATTATTTTAAATTATTAAGCCACAACTGTGAACCTGACACTGTAATAGATCATGAGTATACAAAGGCAAAAATTAAATAATCCCTGCCCTCAATGAATTTACATTCTACCAAGAGACACTATGTACTCATATAAATCTACACAAAATAAATACAAAACAATCTTCCCCTCCCCCCCTTTTTTGAGGGGCAGATGGAACACTGGCAATTGGGGTAATAAGAAAAAGACTCATTTAGGAGAAGGCATTTGAACTGAGTTTTAAGGAAACTACGGTTTCTAAGAGGTAGCAGCAAGGTGAAAATACATTCCAAGAATGGCAGACAGCCTGGACAGGAGATAGAATATAAGTAACAACAAGATGGAATTGAGTAACAACAGAAAGACTAGTTTGATTGGACCATAAAGTGTGTGATGGGCAGGAATACATAATAATAAGCTTAGAAAGGCAGGTTGAAGCCAGGTTGTGAACAGTTTAAATACCAAATGCAGGAAATGATATTTAATCTTAGAGGTAATATAGGGAAAGTGAGAATGTCTGAACAGCAGATTGGTATGGTCAGACCTGTGCTTTAGGATGATCTCTTTGGCACCTGTACAAAGATGGATTGGAGTACAGAGATACTTGAGGCAGGGACACCAAGTTGAGGCCTAATGTAATGGTCCAGATGAGAGGTCGTGAGGACCTGAATAAGGTTGATGGCTGTGTGACTAGATGTCTGCTGTATTCATTGTGTTAGTGGGGAGATTACAAAGATGACTAAGATACAGTCTCTGCCTTCAAGGAGCTTATAATTTACATGATCATGTTATTATGCTGGGTTGCAACCCAGATATTCTGTATGGCTCTTATTTATGGTCTTCACTAAGTCTTTCACAGAGGCCCCAACCAATATTCTGGGAATCTTTTTCTCTTGAAATTGTGAGGATACCAACCAATAGAGCAAAAATTCTCCATTGTTTGTCCCTCACTCTCACCATTTGACCAGCCCATGTTCCTTTTTATTCATACATTTCTTTGATGAAATCCTTTACATCACTTCTCTTTCATAATACCTCTGTTGTACTATGTTGTGGCCTGCTAATGCCCATCAAGTGTCTCTTCAGTGCCTTTGAGGTAAGCCCTTATTTCAGTTCTTTGGAGACTGTATGTAGTGTTCGATGACTCACAGTCATACAACACCAGAAAAATATTGGTATTTTAAAATATGGGTCTGTGCTTCAGGAAGAAGCCTGGTTTTATTAAAACAACTTTAAAATTTTCCAAAGACATTTGAAATTTTCCAAAGCTTACTCTCCTCTTCTTGCTCAGCTTTGGCCCAACTCATTGTCCATTTACTATCTGTCCAAAAAGTACTGATGGATGAGCTCCATAGTTTGTGTATTTACCCACATATCATGGTCTTTTCAATCACCTCTCTTCATCTACTTGTTTTTGGCTGTTTTTTTTTTTAAGTGTGTGGATAGTTAAGCCAAAATCTTTAGAATGACTATGGATATTATTTAGGATACTCTACAATATTCCATGGTTCGCTACCCTTCATTTCCCACCTGGTTATATTCCTCAATCCTTCCCCATCATTCTTCAGAAACCCCTTTGACTGGATTACTTCATCCCAGGAACTCATACCTCATCAGTGCCCTTTGTCCCTGGGATCCCTCCCTGTGATTGGAAAGCAGAGAACTCCTCCCAGAACTGCCATTCAAGGAGTACATCCAGGCCAGCCATCTCATTTCCCACCTGACTGCACTCCTTTGGACTTCTCCATCATGACCCACCAAGCACCTTCCCTCTTCCTCAGCTTCCTTTTGTGTATTGCCTCCCCATGCTAGAATGTAAGCTCCTTCAGGGCAGAGATTGTCTTTTCCCTTTATGTGTCTCCTCAGTGCTCAGCTCAGTGCCAGGCACATATTTAGTGACTGACAGTCCAAAAGCAGAAGTAACTGGAAGACCTCATCATCTACAGGGATGATGTGAGCCCTGCACTAAACTGCCTCCATTACAGTAGCAAACACCTTTGGGGAGCATGTAACTCCTTATTTTATGTCCTTGGTTGATATTAATGATCAGAGTGCCTTCATAGGAGATTATTTCTTGTAATATCTTTCAGGGATCTTGTTGGAAAGATACCTTGTTTGAGAACAACCTCTAAGGCAGGTTTTTACTCAATAGAATCCAATTCTTGTGCTTATTTTCTGTACAAATAAGCATGGCATTGTAATTTTCTATGTCCTTCAATCGCTTGTGTGATGACAAAATGCGGTCTACTATGTAATGTCTCCTTGAATGTCTTCCTGTTCTTTTCTAATATTCTTATTAAGGATATCCTTTGATGCAACTGTAGATTAATCTGATAAAATTCTGTATATATAGGAAATGAGGCATGTGGGCTTGTATTTATGAATGCTCTCTCAGGTGTTTATTTGGGGTATAGTAAAGTCTAAGATTTCTTCCTCTTCAAAGAAAAAAATTGTGCTTCTAATCTTATAAACTAGAGATTTTATGAGCAGATAGAATAGGTGATCCAGTAGTAAAATGATTTCTAGGTCTCTGGAAAAGCCCCCTAGCTGCTCTAAATCCACCCTTAATCTTACTCTCTGATGCTTAAAAATCCACAAATGGAGTCATTTGTTTGGCTTGAAGTCTTTGATCATTGTTGAAATATGCATACCCTAGTAAATAAATATTTTAGTCTGTCTTTCACTCCTACCTTAGAATACATGACTTTATCCAATCCTTTCCCTTCAAAAACCATTTATTTGGCTTTTATTGTGTGTAGAGTGTGATAGTAGACTAAAATGGGGCAACTCTTTGGTACAGTGGATAGAGCACTGGGCCTAGAGTCAGAAAGATGTGAGTTCTAATTTGGTTTTAAATACTTACTAGCTGTGTGACCCTGGGCAAGTCACTTAACCCGTTTGCCTCAATTTCTCATCTGTAAAATGAAGATGACAATACCCAACCCACAGGTTATTGTAAGGTTCGAATGAGGTATTACTGTATGTGAAGTGCTTTATAAACATTGATGTACAATCTAAATATCAATTCTTATTACAGTCTAGTAGAGAAATGAGATACATACATTCAGTAATCCATTTGAAGTACATTAGTAAGGTGTATTACAAAGCACTAAATGAGGTCATGGGGAAAAGGATTTTGCCAAAAAGAGGAGCAGGGAAGTTTTCTTTGAAAAGATGGCATTTTAGTTGCATCTTAAACCTGGGTAGGAATTCAATAAGTGAATGGTTCGAGGAGAACATTTCAGGAATAGAGGACCGCATGCTTATAGACAAAGAAAGTAGAAAATATGAGGTATCAGCCATTCAGCCAACATGCATTTATTATTAAAAGTGAATGTTGCAAAATTATTTTTAAAAATATGAATCAAAAGAAGAGATGAGAAAACACTCCCACCTGCCTCACTTTGTAGAGGTGGGACTTCACGAACGTTTCACATATTTTCAGACTTCTTCAATGTATTAATCAGTGATGCTGATTTTTTCCTTTGTTTTTCTTTCTTTTTTGGGGGGTCTTTAAAATACTATTTGTTATAATGGAACGGCTCTCTGGGAGGCAGAAGGAAAGTATACTGGATGAAATTAGTGATATAAAAATAAAAGATATTAATAAAAACTTATTTAAAAAAACAAGCATTTATTAAGTACTTACTATTTGCCAGGCACTATGCTAAGTCTCAGGGATACAAAGAGGCAAAAACAGGGTCCCTGCCATTAAGAATCATGAATTTTAATGGGGGAGACAGTATGCCAAATATACACATACAAGATTTATAAGTGTAAATGGAAGGTTAGCACTGCCAGGCACTATAGCAGTGTGTATTGGAAGGGGGTTGAGGGAGGGGACCTGAAAAGACCTCCTAAAGAAGGTGGGGGCTGAGTCGTGAAAGAAGCCAAGGAAGCCAGAAGGCATGGTTGATGAAGGAGAGCATTCCAGGCTTGGGGGAAACAGTCAGCCAAAAGGCATATTGTTGAGAAATGGAGAGTCTCCCTTGAGAAATAGTTAGAAGGCCCATGTCATTCAGTTGTAGAGTATGTGGAGGGGAGCAGAGTATAAGAGGACAATGGAGGAATGTTGTGCTCGATGTCGCTCTCTCCCCCTCTACTTCCTTCTCCACCCCCAATCTCTGTTCCTCTAAATCTGTTTGTCCTTTATAGACAAAAGGGAAATAGCCACTAGACATGGAAAGACTGAAGATTGAGAATAAGGATGAGTGGGTGCAGTCTGCTAGAGAGGACAGGATGGGATGGGATCTAGTGTGCATGTAGTGGACTTTTCTTTGACAAGGAGGAAGGCCAGGAGGAAGTGGAGGAGTTGGGGTGGAGGTTAGGGGAGGGGTTGGAAGGTATCTGAATGATGCAAGATGAGGAGAGAAGGAAGCTCTCAGCACAGGACCTTGCCAATAGAGATTCTCAACTGAGCGAGTGGGGAGGAGGAAGCCATAGGAAGCTTGAGAACTTTAGGAATAGCAAATGTGGAAAATGGGAGAGAGGGAATCAATTAGGCAAGGGTCTAAGAATTGCCTTGATTCAGTGAGGACCCAGTTGAGAGTGTATAACAAATAAATTGTAGTGGACCCAGTCAGCATGATATTTGACTTTCTCCAGTTCCATCCAAGGAGCAAGCGAATAGGTGTGTTGTGGAGGTGGGAGAGATGGATAGCAGTCCAGTTTTAGCTGGATGTTAAAGTTCACGGAGGGAGGAATATAAAAGAAGTCAAAAAAGCAGAATGGCACCAGATTTTGAAAGGCCTTAGATGATGAGCAAAGGGGTTTTAATGTTAGTAGTCAAGAAAAAGCCACAGAAGATTTTCAAGTGAAGAATTACAAAACCAAAACTGCCAGACTATGAACTCCTTGAAAGTAGGGACTATTGAGTTATTTAAACATTATAGCTCCTTTAGCACCTGGCAGAGTGCCATGTACACAGTGGGTGTATAATAAATGTTGGATGATTATTATGAGGAAAGGGAAGAGAGAAACAGAACCATAGCTGCATGAAATAGATGGGTGAAGAGAAGAGGTATTTTAGAATTAAAAAGACCTGGGCACATTTTTAGGCAGATGAAAGGTAAAGAGGATGAGCTGGGAATGCATAGGAGAGACTCTTAGGTGCTCTAGCAAGTTCTTGGGGGAAGATGGAGGAAGTGAGATCAAGGATAAAGATGGTTGCTGGTTGTCATAGGGTATTAGCTTGAGTCTGAAGGAGCTGAACCCTTTCTGGAGGAGGCAAAGGAATACCAAGTAGGAAAAGGGCAGAGGGGGTAGAGGCCAAAACCCTGAAAACCAACTTCAACAACTTCACAATTTTTCCAGGGTTCATGCAAACCCTGAGATTGCTTCCATCCTCCATCAGAACACTGGCTTGTTTTCAAAGCGAGATAGAAGTCTCTGCACACTCAAGCTCTCATTGCCAAATGCTCCCTGAAACATGACATTCACACTGACAACATGGAGCTCATTGAATGCCAATCCTGTCTCCACTAAATGTTACCGGTGATGTAGGAGGATGACTGAGGTTAAAATAATACTGAATTCAGCTGGCAAAAGGAGAGGTGCTTCAAGCTACCTCACTGCACAGTGGCAGGGCTTCTGATATGATAAAAAAAAAAAAAAAAGGACAGCAAACTGGGATTCAGAAGACAGAGAGAGGGACTCTGGGTCATGTTCTGCCTTTTCCTGGCTATGTGATCTTGGGAGAGTTGTATTACTTCTTTATGTCTGTTTTCCTCAGTGGATAGAGAGTCATCCTCTGAGCTAGGAAAATCTGAGTTCAATTCCTGTCTCTGACCCATAGTGACCCCGGGCAAGTCATTTAACTTCTAGGTGCTTTAAGCAACTATTTAAGACAACAGGTTGCAGAGAAGGTACCAACCTACATTGGTAGAAAGACATTCCTTATCTGAGAATCCCCAAATAATAATAAAAGCTAACATTTATATAGTGCCAGGCACTGTGTTAAGCACTTCACGAATATTTGATCCTCACAATAACCAAGGGAAGGAGGTGCTATTATTATTGTCCTCATTTTACAGATGAGGAAACTAAGGCAAAGAGGTTAAGTGACTTGCTATTACATATAGCACTTAGTAATATAGCTATTAAGAATCTGAAGCTGAATTTGAACTCAGGTCTTCCTGATTCCAGGCCCAGCACTTTATCCACCCCATCACCTAGCTGCATCTAAATAAGCAAGTCTAGTTCCTAACCCTATCTGTAAAATGGGGGAGGGGTATTAAGCCAAGTGATCTCTGAGGTCATTTCCCACTCTGACATTCTTTAATTTTACAAAGTGTTGCATGCTCAAATACAAAGGATTTGAACCATCAATTGAAATGAAAATATGAAAGTGTCCAAGAAAAAGACATAAATTTTTCAACTTTTTTTGGATATACCTGACTTTATTGGCATAGGCAACTGCCTTGTAGAATCAACAAATCATCCATAACTTTTAATCTCAGTGTTGACAAGAGAACTGAGAGATGTTGTGACTTACCCATGGTCATACATCTAATAAATATCAGAGGCAGGCCTTTAAATACAGGACTTCCTCACGCAAAGGCTGGACCTGTTTACTATTCTGCTGTGTTGCTTCTCCATCATTCCTTTCAATTATAGAATCATGCCAATCTAGAGGAGTCTGGAACCTCAGAGGCCATCTTGTTGAATCTCCTTATTGTATAGATGAGAGAGAGAGACTCTGCGTTTATACCCAGTTGTGTTTCAGTTGGAAACGTTCTTACCCTGGGGCCTTGCTTGCTTCTGATCTATGAGCTCTTAGAATAACAACTAACATGACTGTTCCTGAAAAGATCATGTCAATCAATTGTTCATGGTTTCATTCACCCTCACTATGACTTTTTTTTTTTTTACCAAATCACACTGCTATGACCACCATTCCCTCATATGCCTTGTCTTCTCTTATTAGAATGTAAACTCTTTTACAATGTAGGTAGGGGAAGCAACTGGAAAATGTTTCTGGGGCAATGGAGGAGAGCAACAGGTGTTTATTGTGGGCTAGACTAAGCTATGAGCAAACAGAATACTGTCATAGTCATCTGGATATGAGGTACCCTGCTGGTACACAGCAGGGGGTGTCTGTGGAATTGGAGAATCCTTGTAGAGAACTGGATTAGTTGCATCCCAGATATCCTGAAGATTTAATGAGATAAGCAGCCTCAATTGCTGTGAGCACCACTACCCTCCCCCCTCCACCACCACTCCCTGCATTCAAGGGAAATGAGCCAGGTTTTTTATTCTAATTCTTCCCTAATCCCATTCCGCACTTCCCATGTTAAATGGTTTCTATGTGGTATATAGGTGCTTCTCCCTTAAGGGCACAGTGTTACATGTTCTTAGTCCTGAGCTCCTAGCTCATGTATAAAGGAGGCCAGAGCTAAGAAGTTCACTTAATGAGGCCAAGAAAGGTAGTTAGCAGAAGGGGTGCAGAGATCTGTCTTTACTGAGATTTCCCTTACCCTTCCCTGGTATGGTATAAGAGGGAGTGGGAGGGCCATTCCACTGAGCTGAGTGCCCAATTTGATTTACTTGACATGGGTAATCATTTCAATGACAGAACTAACATAAATGTTTGTATCTGGATTTAATTTTTCATTACCCGGTCTTTGTAATGGCATGGGTGACTGCTGAACTAGTTCTTTCTTGCCCTGGGTTTTGCTCCCTTCTTCCCCAGGAAGTAGCTTTGGAAAATATTAATCTAAAGGACTTTTGACTTACAGATGAATACAGTACTGTCTCCCCCCCAAAACAAAACTAAACAAAAGACCAGGGGAATTGTTGAAAATATGAAATCATAGAATTTTAGAGCTGGAATAATGTAACTTGTATTCATACAACATTGAACGATAATGAAGCATCTCTTACAACATCATGAATTAGTAACATTGAGAGTAAATAGATCACCATTTTCCAGATGTGGAAAAAGGCCAAATTAAAGTGTTTTGTCAAAAATAATACACTATTGCAATTGAAGATTAGGATTTGAACTGGATCTCTTGAACCAAGTCCACTCTTCCCATAATACCATAATACCTTATGGAAGCGACCTTAGAGATTATCTAGTCCAATTTCTCATTTGTTTCTTGGTTGGCATTTTCAGATTTTTTTTGTTTAATCAATTTTGTTTCAATTTCCACCAACAGGAGCATTCAAATACATGAACAAAAATGAGAGAAAAACAAATATAAACTACTGAATAAAACAATACAAAAAAAGTGATTGCAAGTGATTGTACATGTAATGATATTCAATGTTATTTACTAATTGTTAAAAGAAACTATTAATTTTAACAAAGTTGTGTCAATATCGTCTTTTGTATTTAACATGAATTTTGTTGCTGTTATCTTTAAAAAAAATGTAAGCTCCTTGAAGGCAAGGGCTATCTTATTGTATTTGTATCCTCAACATTTAGCACAGTGCTTGGGACATAGTAAGCATTTAATAATTTCTTTTAGTTCATTCATTATTCATATATTCAATGTGTTTCTACATACCCCACATGTATATGTTCCATACTGGTATTTCCCACAAAACATTTCAGATTGTGAAAATTTTGAGGTGAATAAATTCCTATTCTTTCAGAATTGTCAGAATCGTTTTCATCATTGAAAAATTTCAAGTAACAGTTAACTTTTAACAATTAAATTTTGAATATGAAAGCAACATCTAAAATAAGCCTACCTTTTAAACAGAGAGCAGTTGGGTTACAAACTTTGCATGATAGCATCCAATATAAAATATGTGGACATAACAATTATGGACCATCTGTTAAACTGGCAACTTGCTTGTACAGGAATGAAATTTCAATTAGTTTTATTATCAAGAAGTGTAAACGACGGATCCCATATGAAACTCTATAGCCAGTAAACTGTCTAAATAAAGAGTGGGATGTCATGCAGTTAATGAGTTGGATCGCACTCTCTGATTACATACTTTGTAAATAATGTGCTCCCTTCACCAGCTCTTGGAAATAAGTGGTGGCTGAAGGGCGTTGGTTGTTTTCAACAAGATGCCCTTAGAGAAGGTAAATTGGCATGGGTTATGCAGTTACTGGGTGACTCACCACTTCAGCTTGGGAGATTAAAGTTGCATCATGCATGAGATGCAAGAATAAGTGGAAAAGGGAAAAACAAAAAAAAGGAAACATCTAGTCAAAAGTCTCCTTGGACTCATCCTAATATTTCTAGAAAAGGAATTCATGCTGTACCTCCAGGATAGCTAGGTGGTATAGTGGATAAAGTGCTGGGCTTTTGTGTTAGAAAGTCCTGCATTAGAATCCTACCTCAGACGTTTACTGGCTATGTAAAACCTGGGCAAGTTTCTTAACTTTGCCTCAGTTTCCAAGATGTGCTGGAGACAACTTGAGGAGCTGTGTTGGAAATCAGACCAATCAGGGCTTCGTTTATTGTTTTTATGATTGTCTAGAATTAAGAAAATGATGGAGAAAATGTTAATAATGCAATTCAGATAAAATCTTAAAGGATATCATATTAATATCCCACCACTCAAGAGCTGGTAGTTAAATGTTTGCCATCATATCCTTACTCAATTTTTTTATCTGTAAAATGGGTTTAACAATAGCACCTACCTCCTAGGTTTGTTGTAAGGATAAAATGAGATCATATATGTAAAGCCCTATATATACATACTATCTACTACTAATTCTACAGGAATTCTACTGTCTTCTAAATGGTCTAAGGAAAAAGTGAGACTGATTATTTTTATCAGCAAGTTTCAGGGAAAGGGCCTGGATTATTAATGGGACAGCAAGACAGTCCTTTAGCCTTTCACTTGAACCATCTGAATAACCTACTCATTTCCTAATCTGTCACCGTCATTGATATCTATTATAGCTAGGGATATTGAAGGAAGGACCCAATCACTCACATGATACTGCAAAGACTCACGGAAAATGACTCTAATTCTCATTCCCCTAAAACAGCTAAAAATAATCCAAAGCCATTTCTCTGGCACTCTGGTGTACACCCTATAATTAATTAGAGCTTAGATTCATTGCAGGAGACACACTCCCACAGCTGCTGACCCATGAAAGTTGTTGCTAGCCTTTCCAGGGCCTCAGCAGAGTAACCTCTGTCTGATTTTCAACAGCCAGGATGCTGCAAGCTCTGAAGGCCCCAGGGAACCAGCCTGAGCTGCCTTCCTCTTCCTTGGGCCTGCTGCACTCAGGAAGCATTTATTAAACACCAGTTCTTTATGGGCCCAGCTGGGTGCTAGGGATACAAACACAGTGAATAAAATGATCCTTATTCTTAAGAAGCTAGCCCACTAACAAAGGAAACAAAAAGTACAAATATAAATACGTACTAAATAAGTATAAATACATTCTTCCTGTGGCCTCTGTTCCTACTTACGTGGGGGCTTCATACCTCGGAAAGTGAACTCCTTAATCACAATTTCTGTTGGTTAGTTATTATAGACTAGCAACATGGCAGCAATTAAGTGGCTCAGAAGATGGAATGTTGGACCTGTAGTCAGAAATATCTGCGTCCAAACCCTGTGTCAGATATTTGCCTCACTCTGTGGACCCAGTGGTTTTTCGTCTTTAAGATGGAGTTAGAGGGGCAGCTAGGTGGCACAGTGGATAGAGCACTGGCCCTGGATTCAGGAGGACCTGGGTTCAAATCTGGCCTCAGACACATAACAGTTACTAGCTGTCTGACCCTGGGCAAGTCACTTAACCCCATTGCTAGCCAAAAAAAAAAAAAAGATTAGAGTTGATAATGGCACCTACCTCATAGAGTCATCAAGGTCAAGTAAGATATCTAGAAAGGGCTTTACAAATATCAAAGGGCTATATAAATGTTATCTATTATCATTATTTCAGATTTTTCTGGAGTATTGTTTTGCCTTAAAAATATTGACATGGTAGGGCAGCTAGGTGGTGCAGTGGATAGAGCACCAGCCCTGGAGTCAGAAGGACCTGAGTTCACATTGGGCCTCAGAAACTTACTGGCTGTGGGACCCTGGGCAAGTCACTTAACCCCAGTTGTCTAAAATAATAATAATAGTTATTATTTCATTGACCTGAAATCTGTATCAAGATGTACAAAACTTCTCTCTCTCTCTTTCTGTGAATTAAGCCATAACACCTGGCAGTACGGTTTTAGGGATGTATAACGTATCAGAAAGAGCAACACAGGAAGGAAATTCAGGAGGAGTCAGGAGTCCTGACTTTAAGACCTATTTCTGCTGCCCTATGATCTTAAGCAAATCTCACCTCTTTCACCTCTGGTTTCTTTTATGCTAGGCAATATGCTATAGAGAAGTCAAGAAGCCCTGGGTTCAAATACTTTCTCTTATGCTTACTGCCTGTATGACTGTGGGCAAGTCACTCAATCTACCTGGGTGACGATTTCCCAATCAGGGAGCTTGAGGTTAGATTAGCTGGCCTTTGAGATCACTTCTGACCTAAGATCTATGATCCATAAAATGGAGGAGGAAGGAGAGGATGGGATGTACTGCGCACTTCTCCTGTCCTTATTCCAGCCTGGAGTTGTTTACTGACAAGTCCCTACATGGAGCTACTCCAAAATGACTTTGGATAGTGTGTTACAAGGAAAGGAGATAAAAATATTAGGCAGCCAGTAGGCTTAAGTGCTGGATTTATATTTTTGTTGTTCATTTGATGCAGTTATGTCCTATAGTCATGACTTCATTGAGGTTTTCTTGACAAAGATACTGGAGTGGCTTGCCATTTCCTTCTCCAGATTATTTTACAGATGAGGAAACTCAGGCTAACATGGTTAAGTGACTTGCCCAGGGTCACAGAGTTAGTAAGAGTCTGAAGCCAGATTTGAACTCAAGAAGATGAGTCTTCATGACTCCAAGGCTGGTACTGTATCTACTGTACAACCTAGCTAGATTTTATTGTAGACCCGTGGAAGAAGAACTGAAAAGAAGGCAGGGTTTCTCTGCCTACCTGGATTTCACCATTTCACCCGAGGTACCGTGTGGGAACCTGCCATTTTTTAAATAGCATGTGGAGAAAGTATTTGGTGACATGAATTATATGCAAGCATTAGTATACTTGAACGGCCTCATTGTTTTCTGAAAGTGACTGGAAGAACCTGAGGAAAGACTGATGCAAATATTAGCTTGCTTAGAGGATGCTGATCTGAAGCTGTCACTGAATAGATGCCAACAAAGCTCATGTCAAGTATGTGGGTCACATAGTGTCTCAGCAGGGAATGAGCACTCACCCAGAGAAGAGAGAAGTACCTCCCCAAACACCACATTTAAAGAAACTTAGAAATTAAATGACTTTTAAAAGGATTTGGTGGATATTAGCAAAACTTTTTTAAAGAACTATGCTGCTATTGCTAAACCATTAAATGCTCTAATTTGTGACTGGATGATGGAAGACAGCTAGAAGCATAAGGGCAAGAAAAATCAGTTTGGCCTTAATCCTTTAAAACCCCTTAAAGGTTTTTATTGGTCTGGCAAATTTGAAAAACCATTAAAAGACTTGGTCTACTGTATCACACATGCACCGGTGTTAGTCCATGAAAACTCAGATAAGCCCCTTGTCCTGCATACAGATACTAGAAGAATTTTTTGCCAAGAGAGTGATGATAATCAGAAATTAATTATGTTTGTCAGCAGAGGATATACTGAGAGTGAGACTTATTATTCCTTGCACAAATTGGATGGAGGGAAGTAATAAGTGCCTATTATGTGTCAGGCGGTGTGCTTTGAATTCTTGGCTTTGAAATGGACTTTCATTGAGTGGTTCAGACCATGTGTATGGAACTAAATTTTAGACGTGGACAGCCAATAATCTACTATATTTATAATCTATATTTTGGCTAGTGCCAAGTTGAATGCTACATGCCAAAGATGGGTAGCAACACTAGCTAAGATTATTGCATTCCATGATCCCAGGACTACTACAGAAAGATTAACACTTCCTTATCAGAGAAAGATAATGGAAGAATGTTCTCATATCACATGATAAATTAAAAACTTAACAGAATTCCTTCTGGAATGATAGACATTTAACAGAACAATAGTAAAGGCTGACAATAGTACACTTTATTTGGATTTAGCCAATGTAACTATAATTATTTTATTGCTAGATGCAATTTAAGGAATGACTAGGTTACAAGAGTAGAATCAAATGACTTCCGTGGATGGCATATATACAAACACTATGCCAACAAAGAAGTTTTGAACCAATGACTGAATCATGTAGATTTGCTTACTTACAAGAATAAGGGGTGGGAATTGGGATTAAAATAGCAATATCAAAGGAAGTCATTTCCATCAAAAATTATAGAAAGAATTCATGACCAAACAGGAGATAGAGAACATTATGAAAAGCAAAATGAATAATTTTGATTACATTAAATTGAAAAGTTTTTGCACAAACAAAGCCAATGCAACTAAGATTAGAAGGAAGGTAGAAAATTGGGAAAGAATTTTTACAACCAGTCTTTCTGATAAAGGCCTCATTTCTAAAATATATAGAGAATTAAGACAAATTTATAAGAACACAAACCATTCCCCAATTGATAAATGGTCAAAGGATATGAACAGGCAGTTCTCAGATGAAGAAATTAAAGCCATCTATAGTCATATGAAAAAGTGCTCTAAATCATTATTGATTAGAGAAATGCAAATCAAAACAACTCTGAGGTACCACATCACACCTATCAGATTGGCCAACATGACAAAACAGGAAAATGATAAATGTTGGAGAGGATGTGGGAAAATTGGAACTCTAATACATTGTTGGTGGAGTTGCGAAATGATCCAACCATTTTGGAGAACAATTTGGAACTATGCCCAAAGGGCTACAAAAATGTGCATACCCTTTGATCCAGCAATAGCACTTCTAGGGCTATATCCCAAAGAGATCAAACAAATGGGAAAAGGACCCACATGTACAAAAATATTCATAGCAGCTCTTTTTGTGGTGGCAAAGAATTGGAAATTGAGAGGATGTCCATCAATTGGGGAATGGCTGAGCAAGTTGTGGTATATGAATGTAATGGAATACTATTGTGCTATAAGAAATGATGAACAGGCTGACTTCAGAAAAACCTGGAAAGACTTATATGTTCTGATGCTGAGTGAAGTGAGCAGAACCAAGAGGACTTTGTATACAATAGCAGCCACATTATGCAATGACTAAGAATGTTAAACTGAACCCTTCTCAGCATTACAAGGATCTAAGACATCTCCAGAGGTCTCGGGATGGAAAATGCTGTCCACATCCAAAGAAAGAACTATGGAAGTCAAATCGCTCTCACTTATTTTTACCTTCAGTTGAGTTTCATTTCATCTTTCTGATGGTTCCTCCTATTGGTTTTAATTTTTACTTACAACTTCATTAATGTGAAAATATGTTTAATGGGTATGTAAATGTAAAGCCTATGTCAGATTGTCCGCCATCTTGGGGGGGAAGGGAGAAAAAATTTTCAACTCAAAAGCATATGGAAAAAAAAATTTAAAAAATAAAAATTAAAAAAAATAATAGAAAGGCCAACTTTAGAAAGTCCAGACTTACTGATCACTAGAAATTTTGCAAGGAAATGGTAGAAACAGTGTGACACATCGCTGTATATTGCAAAAATTTAGCATCTACCAAGACAACTTCGTGCCTTGAATTATACATTTTTCATAAGTTAGCAGATAACAACTCATATGACAAATGCAGACCTCAAAACAGCCCTGACAATTCAACAAATAAACTATATTGAAACCAGAACCTTATCACTTAAAAAAAGTGCCCACAGTTGCCTGGATATAATCTTGATTGATAAAATAAAACAATATTTTTAGATATTATCAAATCAAACACTTGTAACCTCTAAGTTGCATTGGATAAAATGCTCAAAATATACAGATATAGGAGAAAAATCAAAACAGATGAAATACTTCTCATTCCCTTTAATTTGCATCCTACTAGAGTTGCCATAAAGATGCTTTCAGTGAGCCTATAGAAGATGATTTTACAACATCAAACTTTTATTTCAATTACAAAAAAGCAGTTATTTCTCCAACTATGTAATAATTCACAGAACATTAAATGTAAGAGAATAAAAGTAAGAAAACAACTTGTTCCTGGATCGTTTCTATGTGAACTCCATAAAAAGATAAAAAATTTCATATGAAAAAGTAATCACTGGGAAGCATCTGAACCAGATGAAGCCCATAACTCTTGACTCATATTCTGCAAGGTAACACGTGGATTATTAGCCAAGCACTCTACAATTGCCTTTCAAACATCATACTGATTCAACCATTTTTAACAGATGGTATCACAGATCTAGAGGCCAAAGATGAGAATGTCAATGACTCCTCTAAATATAGGCTAATTGTATGTTTATGTATTTTAAACAAAGCATTCACAGCTTATTTCACTTTTTAAAATCTTCAAACCCATATAATAAAACAATATATTGGCTAAGAAACAAAAAGTATGTGCCAAAAACTCACAGGGGCATAAAGGGCAATTTATTATTCGTGTGGTAATGATTGAACAAGCCACACCAAAGCACATTTATACTGTCTTTATTGATTATTGGAAATCCTTTGATTTAATTCTAAGCTGATAGCTTATTCTTGCATTGCAAATATATGAAATAGACCCACTTATAGTGAAAATGCTAGAGTATTTCACTCCCATGTGAAAATCGTTACCTATTTAAAATATGCCATCTGGCATTTTTCAAGGAGACAGTTTAGGGCTGTTAAGACTCTGCCTACTCTTAAATCCATTATTATCTCTTCTAAATAGAAGTATGATTTCCATATTAAAGATGAAATTGATCAAAGTAACTTATTAATCACTTTATTGACATGGATGACATTTACCTATGTGACTGATGAAAAAGACACTAAATATCTCCTTCATTTTATGGAATATTTTTCTAATGAAATCAAGATGTCATTTGAACTTGATAAATGTCCTAATGTATAGTAACACAAATCAGAGAATGAAGGCTTTAAACTTGAATTTGGAAGCCAAACTGAACCAGTGGATGAAGGCAATACTTGTAAATGCCACCTAGGGTCTTCTCTAAGCAAGACAGACTGAGCACAAAGCTATCAAGAAGAAAACTTAGGTTAAATATATTAAGAGACTTACTGGCATCCTGAAATCAAAGCTGAATGGGAAGAACGCGTTTAAAGCCATCAACATCTACATAATTCTAGTTTTAACATACACTTTTAGAACTGTACAAAGGAACCATTAATAATTTGGAAAGAATCTTAACAAAAACCCATACAACATTAACAAAATACAAGATCCATTACACTATAGCATTTATGTAAAGATTATCACTTCCTTAAAGAATATTGATGGTATTCTCAGTGCACATGGCAAATAGATTTTTAAAAATCCTAAAAAATTATATTTGGAACAAGAAGATATGAGACATAAGTATTCCAAGCAATAGAAAAGGTTGATAACAGGTACATGTCATTAGATTGGTTGAATATAACTGAGTGTTTAAAATCTGGATGGAGCCTACAATTAATTAAAAAAGGAAATCAAAGGCCTGCTATTCCACTCCTAGCTTTACTTAGTTTCTAGACATTGCCACCATGCCTCAGCTGCCTTCTGACCCTCATTTCCTATACCTTCCTACCCTGGAATATCCTTCTGCCACTGTGGCCCTCTTTTCCCATTGGTAATCTCTTCCCAGCCTCCATTTTGAAGAAGGACCAGTCATTTCTTCCCTGGCTCTGCTTCTGTCCCTCTGGACCTCATCATAACCTGATGTAACTTCCCTCTCCCCTCTCTTTTCAGCACTCTTTTATTTGTTGTCTTCCTTCATCAGGATGTAAGCTCCTTGTAGACAGGAACTGTACATCTTCTAGCTTGTATTTATACCCTCACTACTTAGCACAATGCCCAGCCCATAGGAAAAAATGCCTGTTGACCCCATGGAAGACATCCTGACATCCATATGAATTCAGCCATCGGTATATTGGCAAAGGAACATTGAACAAATGACTGAGTCATGAAGTTTATTTATGGAAACAGAGAAGTGTAAGATGACATTTCAGGATCTCTGTATTCACTAACTGAAATTACAGAATTTATTAAGTGAGCCAGGGTTTACTGATCCATGCAGGCTTTGTAAGAATGTGGGAGAAACTGTGCAACGTCTCACTGTAGGCTGAAACAATGTTGGTGCCTACTGATCACCTAGCAAGACATGACCTGCTGGTACAAATGATATGTCTAAAGCTTGTCCTCTTTCATAAACTGACAGATGGCAAGTTCTCCGACTACAAAATAGACCTCAGCATGATCCCCGAGAATCCCAGCAATAAACCAGAAGACTCTCACAAACTGAACACACAATCCTGGACATATTTTTAATCCCTAAAAATTTAATAATGATGTTTGCATGGATATTGCTATACTAAATACCTAGAATCTCAAAGCCAAATTAAAAAAAAAAGCTTTAAAAATATAGAGATCTAGAAGAAATCAAAATCTCATGGGAACAAAAACGAGATACGTATCGCCCCCTTCATCCTGTCTACTCTGAAGTTACACTAAAGATACTTTCAGTGGGCCAAGAAAAGAGCTTCCATTTTAACACTTTCATTTAACCAGAGAAGCATTTTTAAAAATCCATCAGTTCATACAATATTTTATATATATATATATATATATATATATATATATATATATATATATATATATGTGTATATATGTGTGTGTATGTATGTGTATACGTGTGTATACACATGATAGCAGGATAGCAATTTGCCCCAAGACTATTTCTCAACTCCATTTAACAAGATGAAAACAAGATACTAATAACTGTAATGGATTGGTCTCCCAGTTTCTAGCTTCACTGCCTTTTTAATCCATCCTCCTCACAGCTGTTAAAATTATCTCTCTAAGGCACATGTTTGGTGATGCCACTCTATTTTTCAAAAACCTTGATGGTTTCCTGTTGCATTGGGATAAAATGCAAACTCCGTAATCTGGATTCAACTCACCTTTCCAGTCTCATTTCATATTATCCCCCTTAGGAGCAGCTAGATGGTGCAGTGGATAGAGCACCAGCCTAGGTTCAGGATGTCCTGAGTTCAAATCTGGCCTCAGACACTTGACACTTACTAGCTGTGTGACCCTGGGCAAGTCACTTCACCCCAATGCCTAACAAAAATAAAACAGACACAAACAACAACAGCATATTATTCCCCTTCATATACTCTACAATCCAATTACCCTGGCATTTAATAAAAATTTCTTGAATAGGAGAAATAGTTCCTCTTCAAAGTCCCAATCAGGTGCTACCTCCTCCATGATGCCTACTCTTATTCACCCCACTCCCATCCTCCAACCCTTCACCCCCCGTTAAAAGAATCTCTTTTGCTATTCTGCTGAACCTCTCCTTGGCACTTACTCATATTTTAACTTGCTTTATGGGGCAGCTAGGTGGCACAGTGGATAGAGTGCCAGCCCTGAAGTCAGGAATATTCATCTTTCTGAGTTCAAACCTGGCCTCCAACACTTACTAGCTGTGTGATCCTGGGAAAGTCACTTAACCCTGTTCACCTCAGATCCTCATCTGTAAAAGGAGCTGGAGGAAGAAATGGCAAAACACTCTAGTATCTTTGCCAAGAAAACCCTAAATGGGTTTATAAAGAGTCTGAAATGACTGAATCACAAAACTTGCTTTATAATTTTTTATGTCTGTATTTCAACTCCCTTTTCTCACTAGATTTTAAACTCCTGAAGGGCAGAAATAGTGATGTCTTTTTATTACATCCAAGGCCTAACACAGTGTCTTTCACACATGAGGGCTTTTTAAGAGTCTACTGAATTTCATTGAGTAAAATGTCTCTTATCTTTGAGAAGGAGGAGGAGGAGGAGGAGGAGGATGTTTTAGCCTTTGGAAGACGCTGCATAAATTCTTGTTGGCTGGTTATTTGCTTTCTGCAGACATCTAAAAATGCTGGTGCAAGCCTATAGTTGACCCCTTAAGTCACTAGAATGAGCTAGTAGGAAGGACAAAGTCCTCGGTCCAGGCCTTGAAAGATGAGTCAGACTACAAGCCAGAGAGTTGAAAAACTCTAACATGCTCCATAGTTCTTCCTTAGGGTTACTCATAAGCATTGAAAAAATAGAAGACCAAGCGCCTCCTTAATTGTTCAATTTTCCTTTTCTTTCTCTCATCTCTAATGATTGATGCTCTCAATTATAAATCTGCAGATTTCCTACTTCTTTTATAATTGATGACAGAAAAAAGCAAATCCTGGCAATGTTAGAGAGCATCACCCCAGTTTATTGTGGGTATCCATCATTGTATGAAGCCAACTTAATAGTGCACTGTGGATGCCAAATTGTCTGTTCTCCAGATTTGCTCAGAATATCCCATCTGCTCACACAATGGCCAGAAGACTTTAGCATTCCTAGATACAAAATAATGCTTTCAGTGCCTGAAGGATTTAATTCAACCAAGTTGGTTTTTTTTTAATAAGGTTAAGTATGTCTCCCTTTTGTGACACCATGTCATTAGTCAAAAAATGGACTTGTAGTTCCAGCCTCTTGGGTTCATGGTCACTGCTGGAATATGAAGCATTTCATGAATAGACCATTACCTTGTTGTATCAATGAGCCCAGTGTCATCTCCATACTGTTTGATGCCATCTATCTATCTCATAAATAACATTTCTTCTTTTCAACCATCTCAACATTTTTTTTTAGGCAATTGGGGTTAAGTGACTTGCCCAGGGTCACACAGCTAATAAGTGTCAAGTGTTTGGTCTGAGGTTGTATTTGAACTCAGGTCCTCCTAACTTCAGAGCTGGTGCTCTATCCACTAGCACCACCTAGCTGCCCCCCCCATCTCAACATATTTTGAAGCCAATTGCTGTTGACTTTCTGGGTATAAACTCTAAGCACTTAGTCAGTCTTATGATGTTGAACACTGGTGTCTGCCTGTGAGAAACAGTCCTTACTTCTTGGAGAGAAACTGTTGCTTTCATGTTTCATCTGCAATTGTACTAAGAAAATGAAAGCATTATTATTATTGGAAATTCCTCAAATTCTACCTTTCCTTGATTTTTAAAGTTGAATTTTATGTCCCTGTTGATGCATTCTAAAAGATATCCACTGACAAAATGTGGCAATATATACATATATAAATAATATTTTATATATTTAATGTTAAATATATGATGTTTACATATAATGTCTTATATGTGTATATAAATAATAATAATTTTGGGATATTGGAAAATAAATTGGTGACCTCTTCTCACCCTCTGTCATTGGAGAGACCACCAGCCATGATCTAGTACTTGCTGAGAACCAGCACATCTTATTTATGTTCCCTTTCCTCAGGGAATGAGTATTTTCACTTCCTTGATTCCAGTATTTTATTTCTTTTCTTTTTGGGGGTGGGGTTAGGCAGTGGGGTTAAGTGACTTGCCCAGAGTCACACAGCTAGTAAGTGTTATGTGTCTGAGACTGGATTTGAACTCAGGTCCTTCTGAATCCAGGGCCGGTTTTGTATCCACTGTGCCACCTAGCTGCCCCTTGATTCCAGTATTTTAAAAATAGTTTACATATCATAAAAACACACCCTTGCTGAGCTGGAAGCTGGATCTGCATGTCAGCATAAACAATGGATACATGCCTCACTCACAGAGGTTAATAGAATTCATAGCTTTATGTCTATCTACCTTTCATAGGGTGCGCCCAGTGAAAATGCACATATGTGGTTATTGTGTTTTGCATTGCATTACTTTCCTAAGGATGTTCAAAGCACACAGGAACATGGACCCAGGGAAGTAGGAAAATCAGGGTGAAGGAGCACATATCATGGTGAAGAAAATATAATTTAATATCATGGTCATCATCTCTTATGATGTTCCCTTAAATATTTTCCTGCTGCATATAATGGACTTACAGGCTTTTTTTTTCCCCTGAGAGATATTGTCTATGGGGAAAGGCATTTAATTACCCATTAAAAGACATTTCACAGAAAAGCTATAGAAAAAGCTACTTGGGAAATAGGCTAGACTTTCTCACAAATACTAATGTAATGGGTGAGGGAAGACAGACCAATAAGAGTCTAGTTCTTAGCACATGTACATTTGACTGTACCTAGTACTAATCCACAGTGAAAGTTTGGTGAGCCGGCTTCTGATCATGCACAATAGAGCGACCCTTCCCCCCACTTTAGAGCAAGAGCAAGTACCCCCTGAATGTTTCCTGTCAGGTTACTGTGTAGTAATGAAAAGCTTTTTAATTGGCTATGGAGCCAAAACTGAGTGTGCAGAAAAACCATTCCTAAAGACAAATCATTCCTGAGGACAAATTCTCACTCTCTTCCCTGCCAGGGAGCAAGGCAAAAATGTCTGTGAACTTTCAGGCAATCATTTTCCCACCTGGCTGCCATGTGGCCATTAACACATGCTGTCTTTGTTTCTTTTGTCTCTTTATTTTTATTAATTTCTGATCTTAGGAAAAGGAATATCTGAGATGGAATAGGTTTTGATCATATAAGCTTCTAAAGGTTACAAGAGCCATCAGGGGACCAGCAACTTAACGTTGGATAGAGTCTTCTTTTAGCCACAGCAGATGAACACAAGGAGGAGTGAGAAGACCATGAATCAACTGAGTGAACTGCTTAACCCAGACCCACTTAGAAGCCAGCCTACCTGAACAAGTGAATGACTTGCCCATCAGCTATATCACGCCTAATAGCAAACTTTGTGAAAACTTTGCAAAGGGATAAAATTTCTCCCAGAGCTGGGAAGTACTCTCCCAGTTGGGAAGAAGAGGGATTTTTTTTTTCCTAGCAATCAGTTTAAGTTTGAGTCTACTCTCTCCGAGACTGATGGGAGTTTTAGAGAGAGATTGCCCCTCCTGATTTGAAGGGATGTTGACTATACTTTGGTTCTTGCTATACCATCTCAATAAATATCCCTTTACAAAAGCTAATTTATTAATCAATATTTGGGAGATGTTAATTGGTTAAGTGATATTGAAGGGCGTATACTGGACGGGGCTATGTGAATGAAAGTATTAGAATCCCTAATCCTTCAGGGTTACCCTTAGAATCCTAAGGGGCGCAGTAGACAGCAGCCCTTAATATAAGTGTTAATATAACCCAACCTCTTAATATAAGTGTGAATTGGGAGAAGCTTAGAGCCTATGCTACACTAAAATGTATTCATGATGTCATTGATATTCACGTTCCCTCCAGTGATGCAGATTGTGTATCTGTTCTGTGCAACTCTTTTCTCTGTCCTCCATATGTTTGTCATTAGGAGTCCACTCAATGTGTGGGCAACCTTCCTTGCTTTCTCTTGACATCATTGAGCACACCAGAGTAGCACACATTCTATTAGTTGTCCCTTTATATTGACATGTGACTAACCCAAATTCTTTTGAGAGAGGGGTTAGGAGGGAGAGAGAGAGGGATAGGGAGAGAACTCTGCAGGAGTTTTCCAATGAAGGGGAGCTCACTAATCTCACAGTACAACCCATTTCATTTTCTATTTGTTAGGGAGTTCTTTCTTGGTTCACACTGAAACTGCTGAAGATCTGTTCATTTCATTTCAATTAAATTCAACAAGCATTTATTAAGAACTACTATTTGTCAGACACTGTGCTAGGTGTTGGGGATATAAAAGCAAAAATATATTCCCTGTCGCTTAGGAGCTTGTATATGATTGGATGGAAGGGGCAGAATCACAACATGGACATGGATAAGTCAAGGAATGCCTCTTGTAAGGCATATGGCACCTGACCTTAGTTTTGAAGGAGTCTCTACAAATTTCAAGAGGTGGATATGAGAAGGGAATGCATGCATTCCAGGTAGAAAGCATAGTCTTTGAAAAGGCTTGGAAATGGTAGGTAAAATGTCATGCTGAGAGAATAGCAAGTAGACTATTTTGGCTGGCATGGGTAAGTTGGGAGGAGAGGTCAATTTTGGAAGGAAAAAAATAGAATTCTGTTACCAATTATTGAGATTGAGCTCATTGGATTATAGATCTAGACATAGAAAGGATTTCAGAGACCATCTGCTATATCCATTTCATTTAAATAATAAAAATAGTAATAACAATAGTATTTTTATAGTGCTTTAAGGTTTACAAAATGCTAGACAATATGTTATTTCATTTAATAAGTAGGAAACCAAGAGAGCCAGAGAAATATGAAAAGAAAAATGAAGAAACAATGGGTTAACAAAATCACCACTATACAAACTTGCCATTTCTTCTGCAATTCCAGAGTTTATTTGTTTGTATAAAGAAATAATTATCACCTTGCACTTTCAAGAACTGGGTTGTAAGCCTTTAATCCTTTTCTTCCTTGTTAGTCCAGATGATGCCTTAGAAGTCAAGGACTTAAAAAAAAATGTTGACTGCGGAACTAAGGACACGTATATGGAAGGTATTGGGGTGTATTTTTCTTGTCTTTTTCTACTGTTGTCAAAGCTGGAACATCTGTCATCCCTACCTGTGGGGTAATCCTCTCCAAATAATACATCCTGGGGTTTACAGTTCAGAAGAGAGAAGAGTTAGAGCTTTGGCCATAACCTGTCATTCACAGAATCTCAGAGGTAGAAGATAACTCAAGCTACTTTTTCTAATCCATCCTGAACAGGTGTCCTGTATACATCATCTTATTTCTAAAGGACCTGGATTTACCTCCTACTTCTGACACATAGTGGCTAGGTGACCACAGACAAGTTAACCCCTCAGTGTTACAAGATTATAAATTAAATGCAAGTTGATGGGTCTGCATCAGTGGAGGGAGTTTCTGCATCAGGAATTCCCTACATCAATGAAATCTTAGGTCCAAGACCAAAGCATAGCCACCACAATGATGATGACGATGATGATGATACTTATTGTTGCCTCCTATTGAATTGAAAGTCCCCCCAAATTTCCCAGACTTTTCACAAAATTCTTTCTTAACCACCCCTTAGTTCTGTGCTTGTGAAACATATTTGAACCTGGGTGGAAGACTCTTTTTTTTTCCTACAAATCATTCCAATTTTGGGATTCTTAACTTGGTTCCACTGCCATATCTCTTTTTTCCTCCTACTATTAGTAAACTTTAGATACCTCCTTGCACTTCCTTGGCTTTCTGATGCTGCTAAGGGAGACAGTTTATTTATTTTTTATTTCTTGTCTCTTTCTCATCCATAATCTTCTACCCCCTTGACCCTAATACTTATGAGTAGAGAGCCAAGGAAGAGGAAATATTGACTGCAGAGAGCATTCTAAAACATTTGTTTATTCAGTTATCCCTTCCCTAAAATTGTTGCTCGACCCTGTAGCACATTATGCCAGAGGAAGCTGAAAAACATAGAAGGCAGCAGAAGGAAATCCTGCTTCTCACCCTCAAATTAAGTACTGAACATGTAAGAAAGGTTCTTTTCTCAGAAGCGTTTTTCCCTAGCTCAAAATGACAGATGCCTGGACCACTCACCCCTTCCTTGAGACTTTGTATCTCTTCTGAGCCTACCAAAACTGCCTTCTCTTTTTCTCATCAAAAGATATAAATACTATCCCTTGCAGTCATTCTTTCCCACTCTTAGTGGAAACATGAAACCACCTGAAAACACTTTCAAATTATCCAAACACTTTCATTTTCTTGGAAATGGGAAGCAGTCCCTTCCCACAAGAGACAGTGGTTTATGTATAGGACCATAGAAATTTAGAGGAGGAAAGTAATTTTGAAAGCCCTTGTCTAATTTAATTTTATATACAAAGACCCGAGGCCCAGGGAAATTACGTGACTTTTCCCAGGCGGGTTAGTAGCAGAGCTAGGTCCTATGTCTCCTACCTCTCAGTCCAGCGCTCTGTGAGACCCTTCATTTCTGGATGATAATCATCAAATCTTCCCTGATCTGCCTCCAACGTCTATGTAAATCATCATAGTTTGTATTTCTCAACTATTTTAAAAGCACTCAATAGATGGAACTTATAATAACCTGGTAAAATAGAAAGCTTGAGTGGTATTATTGCCACCATCTTACAAATGAAGAAACAAAGGATCATAGAGTGATATGAAGTAAATTGCCCCAGGTCAAGGAATCAAAGAAGAATCAGTATATGAACTCCAGTTATTTCAATTACTTCATGGCATCTACATATTACATCAATTATATCAAGATACCTACAGACAGATAAAGAGTTTTAAAACTTTGAATGAAAATGGTACCTGAAGGTGTACTATTGATTTAAGTGCTGTGGAGAAGAAGTGGTACTCCATTCTCATCCACTCACCTGACAAACCCTTCCAAACCGGCCTTCAGGGAGTCTAAGGTGCTTCTTGCTACTCAACATTGCTTACATTCCCCTGAATCTCCATGCCCCCCCCACTCCTGCATATTTCCTTTTTAGTTTTGGCTCTTGTTTTTTTTTTCCCAAACTGTGCCTCAACATGTTGTCTTTTTTCTTTTAAATTAAAAAAATCTCAAAAATTATTATCTTTTTTATTACTTTTATTTCTGTACATATTGTCTTTCTTGTCTTGTCTTACTTGGTTAACCCTCCTTTTCAACAAAAGATAAAAAAGAAAGAGGGGAAAAATCCAGATCTGAAAAACTCACCAATACATTAACTGGGTCTGATAATAAATATACACTGTTTCCCACCCATAGTCCTCCACCTCCGCAAAGAAAGGATTTCTTATCTCTTCGGAACCAATTTTAGGCGTAATTATCTGGTGTTCAGTTTTGTTTTGCTTACCATTATTGTTCTTTCTATTTACACAATTGTAGTCATTCTGTAAGTTGTTTTCCTGGTTCTGCTGATTGATGCTGAAGCACTTCATGTAAGTATTCCTAATCTCCTCCAAATTCCTCATATTTGTTGTCTCCTTTGGTACAGTAATATTCAGTTACAATTAAGTGTCACAATTTGTTTAATCATTCCCCAAACAATGGGCAACTACTTTGTTTCTCATTCTCAAGTGCTGTTATAAATATTTTGGTGTATTTGAAACCTTTATTTTTGCCTTTGACCTCCTTGGGGGTACTTAGGTAATAGTGCCTAAGAGTAGGCACTCTGGGTCAAAACAGTATGATTATGGTAGTTTCATTATTTTTTCTTTTTTACTTTTCACAGAGGTTTGGATCAATTCATAGCTCTACCAACAGTATATAAGTATACCTGTCTTTCTGTGGCCGCCTCTATGCTTTTTTTTTCTAGCCCTCTTATTCCTAGGGGAATTTATTCAGACATTAGGACCCTTTTCCTATCCATCATAGTATCCCCCGACAGGCTAAGGGCCTGGATGTGGACACTGAGGTTCCCAGACCACTGCCTCTAATAGACCAAAATTTAAACCAGTAGAGGACTGGAGAGGGAGGGAAGGATCCAGCGACCATCTCCACCCATGTGCACCTAACCTCTGGCCTATTTCAGAAAGCCCAGGCTTCTTTCAAGATAAATTTTAAAAATATATGAGTGGCCAAGTTCTTTGTTTACTCTGGTGGTACTGAAAATAGCAACTACTAACAAATATTTTGCCCTGTAGGCAGCTTCTTACAGAGTTGCAGCTGTTGTCTCATCTAGTGAAAGTACCCCCCCCAAGGGGAAACAGACACTTAATTAGGTTAGGGTGAGCTCCAAAAAATGCACATAGACAAAGTAAGACCCACAATGCTTTCTCATCAGGGTCCTTGATTGTGCAGTAAGAAGTAATTATCTCAAGCTGGGCTGGGCTGCTGGTGATTTCTTTCTCTTTTTCCTTCCTTCCTTTTTTGCTTAATTCCTATGGCTTGAGACCTTGTTTAATCATTCAGGCGAAGTAATCATGTTCCAGCCCTTCCCTCATGCAGCCACCTCCAGTATTAGGGCCAAGTGGAGGAAGTGCCATCAGGCATGCTGATCTTTTGATACAGGAAGCAGCATGTGCTGAGAGTGAGCATCCTTTGGCATCTGAAGGGGACTATTATGAGAAGAAAAACAACCCATTTTAGGGCTGGCACAGAAGCTAAGGCAGGAGGGTCCAGAGCTGAAGGTACATATATTCTGTTAAGGATCCCTTCGTATACATAATCCCTGGCATAGGTGCCACTTTCCAGGTGAGGCAGTTGCTAATCCATCAGCCACCCCCTATCCCCAGGTTGTTGTGCCCACCTTCTTGACATTACTTAGTATATAAGGAGCTGGTCAGGAGAATCCTTCAACAATTTAATGAGTTCTCCAAACACACAGATAAGATTATAGGATGTGGGCCTTTGTTTGGAGACTTTTGAGAATCATCTCCCCCACTTCTCGCAGTGGGCATACCCACTGGTGCCTTTCAGTGACATAAGGGACTTCTGTTGATTAACTTAATTGGGACTCAGGAGGATAGACTCTTGTCAATGGGGCTGACGTTCGCTGTGGTCTCTAAAAGCGAACTCACAGACCACCTCTAGTTTTCCACCTGTACTTTTGCAAAGTTTCCTCCCCCATGTACAGCTGATGGTGATTAGTGGCCACAGTAAATGGTGAAGGTAGATACTTGCTTGCTTGTGGCCTGAGATTGTAGTTCGTGGATGGTGTTCCTGCCTCCTAACATCTTATGTAGAAAAGGAGGGATTTTGATTTACTTAGGCATGATGCAAGGACTTGGCCTTCTAGCCAAAAAAGAGATATTTCCTAGGTAGCATCATCTTGGAAGCTTATCTCATGGGTAATCCCAATTTCTGGCAGGCAGCCAGGTGGCACAATGGATAGAGTACTGGGATTAGAATCAGGAAGCCCTGATAGCAACCCCAAGTTAATTTCCCTTCTAGCAGAGAACTGATGGACTATTTGGTGCTTTATTTTTTCTCTATTTCTTTAACAGCTTATGAATCTTGATGAAATAAAGTCTGTCCTACACCAATTCAAATTTTCTACTTTGTGTGCTTCTATAAAACCTGAGGACCCTGTTACTATTTTATGTCATAAAGAAATAAGCTATATCATAAACATATTGAGATTATACTAAAGCAAGGGATAAATGAGTTTATTTTACTATTTTGATAACTGGCTTTTTTTTAAACTATAATTGACTTCCTTTGTAATCCCATACATTTTATTTTATGCATTTAAAACATTATTCTGAGAAGGGCTCAATAGGTTTCACTAGACTGTCAAAGGGTCCACCAGCCAAAAAAGGGTAAATAAAGATCCCCTCTGCTAGAATAACTCCAACTCAGGGCAGTGAAAGAGAAAATGACCCTCTTTGGGCCAGCCCTCAGGATCAAACCTAGTCTATATGAGTCCAAAGTACTAGGGGTCCCTGGGTCACAGGTTTCATATATATAATATCTATATCTATGTCTATCTATCTATCTATCTATCTATCTATCTATCTATCTGTCTACCTATACATATGTGACTATATATGTTACATTCCACTACTGAAATATAAAATCCTCTTTTAGGACATGTACTATTGTGGTTTTTGTATTTTATTGGTCTGGAGTCTTGGGGATCCTCAGGCCATGGCCTTTATAGAAAGATAGAGATCATATAGATACAGGCATTGATGATATAGATGTAAACCCACCTGTCATTCCACCACTAGGATATAAACTCCTCCTGATGATATGTATTTTAATGTTTTTGTATGTTTATCTCCAGTGCCTAGTTGGAAGTCAGAGGTCTGGGGTTAAAAAGAACCTGCCCCTAAACATATGATCCAGACCCCATTTTCCTTAGATTGTAGGCAAGATGACTGGATTCTCCTTCCAACCTCATGCATGATGAGGAGACTCTTTTTTCCTTAAGGGTCACAAAAGGTCAGAAGTAATTATAAACAAAATACTCTCCCCCATAAGGTGGGGGGGATGGATAGATGACCTTGAAGGTCTTCCAGTGGAACTGATAATATTTGTTATCTCTCATTGGGCACTTAATCACTACTGTGGGACATTTCTTGTATTACTTTCTTAAATTGATACATGCAAGATTTGTTAAAGACCTGTTATATGTTAGTTATCATTCTAAAATCTTTATGAGAAATAAAGAAAAAGATATGGTCTCATTTGTCACCCAAGATGCTAAGGAAGGGATGAGAAGACATTGTCATGCATTCAGCTGTGACTGACTTTGTGACACAGATCATCACTGAATGTGAGAAATAAAAGGGATCTCAAAGACCATCTAATATATCCCATACCCATATAGGTATCACTCCTAGAAGGTCACTGACAAGTGGTCATCTGCTTGTCTGTTTAAAGACCTTCAGTAAGGGATAACCCACTAAAGCATCTGACTATTTTCAACCATGCAACATCCTCTATCTTCAACTTGTTTGTTCTTTTATCCTCTCACTGCTCATGCCTTGCCAAACCCAGCCTTATATTAAGTTCACCATCCACCTTCTCTACAGTTAATACAGTTGAACTGGGCTGGAAGAACTCAGACAAACACATTAAAAGGGTCAGTCAGTGAGCATTTATTAAGTGCTTGCTCTGTGCCACATGCTGCTAAGCTCTGGGGATAGGGAAAAAAAAGGCAAAAACGAAGCTTGCCTTTAAGTAACTCACATTTAAAAGGGGGAGACAAATGTGAAAGTAACTAGGGATAGATATAAGATATATAATTTGTTACATAATTTTAACTGGATCCTCACTGAAAGAAAGCAAACCTATTCCCTGACTATCACACCTGTCACAGGGGTCGTTCAAAACCTTTTTTTCTGTCTTGGACCTTTCCACCATACCTTCTCCTACACTAGCAAAGAACTTTGCCTCATACTTTACAAAGAAAACAGGAATCATTCACCATGAGTTCCCTTTTCTCCACTATTTTACATATAGAAACCCCTTGAAATCACTTCTAACCTTCTTTTCTCCAGTCTCAGAATAAGAGGTGGCTACCCCTTTTCTTAGTACCCTTGATCCCTCTTTCCCTCTGATCTCTCTTGGCAGCTTGTCCTGACATGCATCCCTCCCTTCTGTCCCCTCCAATTTTCAATGTCTTCTACCTACTGGCTCCTTTCTATAGGAAATGTTCCCTATAAACATACCCAAATCTCCCACATCCTTAAACTTTCACTTAGCTCTACTATCCCATCCATTCCTATTATCCTCTCCCTCTGTCTAGGAGAGCCAGCTGTTAAACATTTGCCAGCATTCCTTTGCATTCATGTTTGACAATTTATTAAGGCATTCCCCAAATGATGAATACTTGTTTTGCTTCTAGTTTTTTTAATACAACAAAAATGTTGTAAATTTTCTTTACACATGAGTCTTTTCCTTCTGTCTTTGATCTTCTCAAGGTATATGATCAATAGTAGTGCCAGGAGGTCAAAGGGTTTATGTGATTTTGTGACTTTTTTTGGTATTACCATCCTTCTGCTTATCCAGTTTCAGAACTTAGAAGTCACCCTAGAGGCAGCTAAATAATGTAGTATACCTTGAGTCAGAAAAAGTTGAGTTCAAATCCCACCTCAAACACTTACTAGCTATGATCTTGTCTATAACTCTGTCTACCTCAATTTCCTTATCTATAAAATGGGGGAAATTATATAGCACTTACCTCCCAAGATTGGTGTGAAAATAAAATGAGATATTTGTAAAATGATCTGCCAACATTCAAGTGCTATATAGATGCTATTATTATTTTTAACTCTTCCCTTTCAGTCAGTGCCAATAAGTAATCAGTTGCCAAATCTCATTAATTTTACCTACAAAATATCCCTCACATATATCCCCTTCTCTCCATTCACATAACCATCAACTTCATTCAGGTCTTTATCTCTTCTCACCTGACCTACAGCAATAAACTATTGTAGCATGCAAATTACTTGGGACAAGCAGTAATTCTTACATGGTTTCATTTTTGTGACAGCTATGGTTATGCACATATGTTTCTACTGATAACTAGACTAACTCAGAACATCTGATGTTGACCAGATAAAACCAGATTGAGATGATTTCTCCATCCCTTAGTTAATTCTATCAATTGAGTTCTATATTTTTGCACCATAAACATGTTTCATTACTCTCTTTTGTTGTTGTTTTTTTTAATTCTGTGGTTTTTAAGGATGGATATTACTCTAAGGAAATGTGCAGGATTTGTAGTTCTTAAGAAGCACACTTCAGAAACTGTTAAACATACTGCATCAAATGTTGATGTGGGGAAGTCAAGCATTTCAAGAATCCTTTAAGCCCACAACAAACCAGGATCAGTCACACCGAGGCACAAAGAGAAGTGTGGTTGAAAATTTAAAACAATTCTGAGAACTGACAAAATATTGCTGCAAAACAGGCTAGTTAATCCCTGAAAAACTGCAAAAGACCTTCAGAGAGATCTGGCAATTGTAAGCATTGTTATTGATTCCTCTACAATGTGGCGTAGGCTTCTGAAAGATGGAAGAGTAGAGAAAAAGCCAGTAACAAACAGCTGCTAATAGTTGCTATGAAGAAAAAATAACCCACTTGTCTTGGACAAGATATTACAAAGATTGGCATATTGAGGTTTGGAAAAGGTATTTTTTTTTATGATGAAACTCATTGTTTTGTTCAAGGGTATACCAAAACTGCTCTCAGGTGAATTCCAGGTAAGCATATAATACGTGGGCATCTGCATAAAACTAAAACATTCACCCAAAATGATTTAAGGCATCTTATTTAGTCTTTTTTCCATTGAGGGGATGATGAATTTTTGATAAATGTATTGATATACTGATAAGTACAACTGTTCTGGGTTTACAGAAATTTCTAAATGGTGATAGAATATTGCAACATGGTCTTGTACCAAACTGCACGTAATAAAAAGTGAAGAAATTTATCCGAAAGAAATAAATATACTTTGATGACCTGGGAACTCACTTGACTTAAACTCCATTTAAAGTCTCTGAGTTAGATTTGGAAAAATGAACTTTCATCAAAAGGATCACATGTGATAAGTGTGGTTTAATGATAAAGAATTAAAGAATGTCAAAATCCTGTGAATTTGATGATTAATAACAATGCTTACCAAACAAATAAGTATATCAAAATGATCTATAACATATTAAAAGTTTGTCAAAGATAAACAAAAAGTTTCAAGATTTGTTGTGTGTCAATATATGTAATCTTTTTTACTTTGTCCCAAGAATTTACATAAAACTAATTATTCTCTCCACTTCTAGTCTCTCCCTCCTATCTATCCTTTAGATGAAAAAAGACTTTAAAAAATAAAAATGAACGTTCAATATTTGGTTATTGTTATTGATTCTTCTATTCCTGTCTAGTCATCAACCCTTGCTATCTTCTTGCCTTATGTATGGCTTGCCACTGCACCCTCTGGTCCACTGAAGCTAAAAGACCATGTCCAAGGGGTTAATTAGCTCAGCTTCAGAATCTCTGAGGACTATAGCTGTCCTGACTGATGAGTGAATGAAGACATTCACAGAATCTACTCTGACTCCAGACCTGACCATGCACTATTGACCATTCAGCTATCCTCCCCAGCCATCGTCTTGGCCATCTGTTCTGCAACTGTGCTTCCACTCTCCCTTGCTCCACTCCCCACCTCACCTCCCTTTTCCATGTCTGGGTCTTTGGACAGAGGAATCCAATTAATACCACCATTGATTCTAGAAGGGATGTCAGTCAACTCTAGGATGGCTTCATTCATCATACTAGTGACTTCCCAGATCAGCACATTCCTCCCTGACCACTTCCTTCTATGAAGACCTTCCTGTTTTAGAATGTAAATTCTTTATTTGTTTTGATTGACTATGCACATTTGTTACAGAGGATTTTTTTTCTTTTTTCTTTTCTTTTTTTCTAGTGGTGGTAGGAGGAGGAGAGATAGGTATAGGGTGGCAAAAAAAAAAGGAAAAAATAAAAGAGGGTCATTAAGACACCTTTTTTTTTTTTAAATGCAGCGACCACATGGAAGGCCGGAAAAAATCATAGATAAGCAGGACAGCTTTGAAAATTATAGATTGAACTTGTTATATTCTTTAAAATGAAATGGTTTTACATAATAACAGCCACATATCAATTCTTATTTATTTCTATTATACATATAGAAATGCTCATTTTATTTGGTGTTTATTAAATATTCAATACTTTTTAAAAATTAAAAATATAAGCTCTTTGATTTATATGTTTCTCCTCAGTGCTTAGTATAATGCCTGACACATAGTAAGTGCCTTTAAATACTTTTTCTTCATTCATTCAGTAAGCAAGTATTGTACATTAAAAGTCAACTAAAACACTAGAAACAGTAGAGATAGGAAAGGAAATCATATAAGACAGCTTTAGAGATATCATCAAATAAATAAAGGATATTTCAAATAAATTAAAAATTCATAGAAGATAAAAGTAAGGAAGAATTTAAGTTAAAAAACCACAGGAAGAAACTAAACAAGAATTAAAAGATGTTAAAAAACATTTTGGAAGGGAAGGAAATAATGAAAATTATCAATATGGAGAATTCAATAGAAAATCTAAAATAATCCAGAGAAGCAAACAACAACAGACTTACTACAATGGAAAATAAAGTTGCACACAATACTAAGCAGCTGGAAGTATGCTAAGTATCAACATTATTGGTAAACATGCAGACTGAAATGGCAGGCCAGAAGGAGCAATCACTAACCAACCACTTTAGGATTACTGACCTCTCAGAGAATTCAGAAAAACAAAAAAAGCTAAACTTTGTATTTCAGGAAATCACCAAAGAATGTTTTCCAGAATTGGCAAAAAATAATAGGAAAAATACAATCCACAGGACATAAAAATACTTGAATTGTGGGGATGCCCATCAATTGTGACATGATCAAAGAAATTGTGGTATGTGAACATAGTGGAATATTATTGTGCTGTGAGAAATGATGAGCAGGCAGATTTCAGAAAAACCTGGAAAGACTTACATGAAATAATGCAAAGTGAAGTGAGCAGAACCAGGAGAACGTTGTACACAGTAATTGTACTATTATAAGGATCAATCAACTATGAAAGACTTAGCTATTTTCAGTGATGCAATCATCACAAGTCCAAAAGACTCAAGACAGAAAATGCTATCCACATTCAGAGAAAGAACTGATGGACTCTTAATACAGATTGGAGCATACTGTTTTCTTTTCCTTCCTTCCTTCCTTCCTTCCTTCTTTCCTTCCTTCCTTCCTTCCTTCCTTCCTTCCTTCCTTCCTTCCTTCCTTCCTTCCTTCCTTCCTTCCTTCCTTCTTTCCTTCCTTCCTTCCTTCTTTCCTTCCTTCCTTCCTTCCTCCCTTTCTTCTTTTCCTCCTCTCCCTCCTCTTCCTCCTCCCCCTCCTCCCCCTCCTCCTCCTCCTCCTCCTTCTTCTCTTCTTCTCCTCTTCTTTTCTTATCTTCTTCTCTTATTCCCTCTAGATTTTTCTGTCCAGTTGTAGAATTGAATTGGAATTCCTTGTGAAGAAACTCTGTCTTGAAACAAATAGTCTCAGAGGAACCTGAGTTACAGAGAAGTAAAGTGACTTATCCAGGTTCACATATTTTAAAGCCATTACTTGAATCATTGTCTTCCTGACCAGTTCTCTTTTTATTATATAATTCTGCCTCTTATAAAAACAGGAAAAAATAAGAGTAAAATTAATGATATCAGACAAATTTATGTTAATCAGTGGTTGAATTTAATCCAGTTAACATAAGGATTGCCTTCAACATATGTGTAGATTATTCTCATTAAGATTCTTGTAGAGATAAATAAAGTAGACCAGTTTTCTCAAATGATTTTATTTTGTCTCTTTTTGTTTTAGTAAAAATAAGTTCTGTGGATTTCTCGCCCTAAGCATTTAGTATCTATCTGCCTCTGTGTAGTTTACTTTGAGAACTGATATTTCAATGCCCTCAAAACTGTCACCTCCAGCATAGATTGTATATACGTAGTCTAGTCCAGTGGTGGGGAACCTGCAGCCTCAACGGTATATGTGGCTCTCTAGGTCCTCAAGTGTGGCCCTTTGACTGAATAAAAACTTCATGGAACAAATCCCTTAATAAAAGGATTTGTTCCATAGAATTTGGACTCAGTGAAAAGGCCACATCCAAGGACCTAGAAGGCCATGAGTTCCCCACCCCTAGTCTAGTCTAACTTCTCTTCCTGTTTTTGTTTTGTTTTGTTTTGTTTTCAATAAAACTAAGTACAATTATTCAAAGGGAAAAAAATTGATACTTAATAAGAGGATTTTTGAGCATTCCTGATGAAAAGATCAGAGCTGAATAGAAAAATTGACTTAAAAAATAAATAATGAGACTCAATAAGATTAAACTATTTACATTTCTATATGTAAAGGTGATACATATAACTTCTATGAAATTTATCGTTAGTAGGGTAGTTACAAGAATTTTACATAGAAAGAGAGTTGTAGGAGTGAGTCAGTTATGTTGGGATGATGTAAAAAAAATAGGTAGGTGAGAAAGAAGGATGTCCTGAAAGAAGGGAGAAGGGAGAGGAAGAATGGAGAAATGAGGAATGGGGGATGGGGAATTTTACAGGGAATGGGGAAAATTATCTCACACATAAGATGCACACAAGAAAGAGCTTTTAGAGTGGAGAGGAAAATGGTGAGGATGGGGTGGGCAACCCCCGAAGCTTCCTCATATATAAATTGGTTCAAAGAAGGGAAATATTTACACACACTTAATTGGTAATAAAACTATATCTTTCCCAATAGGGAAGTAGGAGAGGAAAGGGATAATGGAAAAAGGAGGGTAATAAAAGAGAGGGCAGATAAAAGAAAGCAGTGATCTAAAGCAAAACAGACTTTAGAGGAGAGATAGGATTTAAAAAAGGAGACAAAGATATACAGAAAGAAATATGATAGAGGGAAATTCACAATTAGTAATCATAACTTTGAATGTAAATGGGATGAACTCACTCACAAAATGGAAGTGGATAGCAGAATAGATCAGAAACCAGAATCCAAAAATATGTTATTTACGGGAAATACACTTGAAACAGAGAGGCATACAAACAGTTAAAATATGGGTCTGGAGCAGAATTTGTTATGCTTCAACTGAAGTAAAAAAGGAAAGAGTAGGAATCATGATCTCATACAAAGCAAAAATAGACCAAATTAAAAAGTGTAAGCAGGTAAACTACATCTTGCTAAACAGGCAATATAGACAATTAAATAATCAGTCCTAAACATATATGCACCAATTGACATAGCATCTAAATTCTTACCAAAAAATTAAATTAATTATATGAGGAAATAGTAAAACTATATTAGTGGGGGACCTCAACTTTTCCCTCTCAAAGCTAGATAAATACAGATAGATAGATAGATAGATAGATAGATAGATAGATAGATAGATAACAAAAACAAGAAAAATTATGTGATTACATCAATAGATGCAGGAAAAGACTTTGACAAAATACAATACACAATCCTATTAAGAACATTAGAAAGCATAAGAATAAATGGAGGCTTTCTTAAAGTGACAAGTTATGTTTGTTCAATCATGTCTGACTCTTCGTGACCCAATGGACCATAGTACACCAATACTGTCCGTCAGATTTTCTTGGCAAAGATACTAAAGGGGTTTTCCATTTCCTTCTCCAGTGGATTAAGGCAAACAGAGGTTAAATGACTTGCCCAGTGTCACACAGCTAGCAAGTGTCTGAGTCTGGATCTTCCTGACACCAGACCTACCACCTCATCCACTGATTCACCTTTGCTGCCTCAAAAAAAAAAAGTCACAAGTAGTATCTATCTAAAACCACAAGCAAGCGTTATCTGTTACAGGGATGAACTTGAAGCTTTTGAGAAAGACCAGGGGTGAAGCAAGTATGTTCATTATCACCACTATTATTTAATATGAATTTAATATGAATTTAATAATTCAAAATTCTAGCAATATCAGTAAGACAAGAAAAAATTGAGGGAATAAAAATAGGCAATGAGGAAACAAAACAATCACTTTTTGCAGATGATATGATGGCATACTTAGAAAACCCTAGAGGATCAACTAAAAAGCTAGTTGAAATAATTAACAACTTAAGCAAAGTTGCAGGATATAAAATAAACAACTCACATAAATCACCAGCATTTCTATATACTACCAACAAAAGAAGACATAGAAAGAGAAATTCCATTTAAAATAGTACAGACAATATAAAATACTTGGGAGTCTACTTGTTAAGATAAACCCAAGAACTATATGAACACAATTACAAAACACTTTTCACACAAATAAAGATAGATCTAAATAATTGAAGAAATGTTAATTGCTCATGTGTAGGTCAAGCCAATATAATAAAAATGATAATTCTACCTAAATTGATTTACTTATTCAGTGCCATACCAATTAAACTACCAAAGAATTATTTTGTAGAGCTAGAAAAAATAATAACAAAATTCAGCTGGAAGAACAAAAAGTCACAACATCAAGAGAATCATTGGGGAAAAAATTGTGAAGAAAGGCCATCTAGAAGTACCAGATTTCAAACTATATTACAAAGCATTAATCATCAAAACTTATCTGCTACTGGCTAAGAAATAGAATGGTGGATCAGTGGAATAGATTAGATACATAATGTATAGCAGTAAATGAGTATAGTAATCTAGGGTTTAATACATCCAAAGATTCAAGCTTTTGGAGCAAGAACTCACTATTTGACAAAAATTACTGGGAAAAGTAGGAAGCAGTTTGGTAGAAACTAGGCATAGACTAACATTGCATACCATATACCAAGATAAAGTCAAAATGGCTTAATGATTTAAACCTAAAAACTGATAGCATAAGTAAATTAGGAAACATGGAAAATGTACCTGTCAGATCTAGGGATAAGGGAAGAATTTATTACCAAATGAGATAGAATTATGAGGAATAAAGTAGATAATTTTAATTACATAAAAAATCATTTGAATAAATTAAACTAATGCAACCAAAATTAGAAGGAAAATAAGAAGGTGGGAATTTTTTTCTTATCAAGGCCTCATTTCTCAAATATGTAGGGAAAAGGAGCCAAATTTATAAAAAATAGGAGCCATTCTCCAGTTAATAAATGTTCAAAGGATATGAACAGTCATTTTCCAGAAGAAAAAATCAAAACTATCAATAGTCACATTAAAAAATGTACCAAATCACTTAGAGAAGAGAGAAATGCAAATTAAAACCACTCACCTCACACCTATTAGATTGGCTAGAGTGACAGAAAAGAATATATTAACATTAGTATTGTAAGGGTGATCAATTGTGAAAGACTTAGCTACTCTGATTGAGACAATGATCCAAGACAATTCTGATCCTTGATGAAAAATGCTATCCACCTCCAGAGAGAGAATGGATGAACTCTGAATGCAGATTGAGGCACCCTTTTTTCTTTATCTTTCTTGTTTTATTTTTTGTCTGTTTTCTTTTGCAACTTGGCTAATATGGAAATATATTTTGCCTGACTTCACATGCATAATCACTATCAAATTACTTCTTAAAGAGAGTGTGTGTGGGAGGGTATAAAAGAATATGGAACTCAAAATTTTTAACAAAGATTATTAATTTTTTACATGTAATTGTGAAATATTTAATGAAATAAATAAATTCTATATATTAACTAGCAATTCATTTCCCTAGAATTTTTAGAAAGAATGGGTTCATCAAATACTAGCATCTTATATACCTTGAGTTCTATTTCTGAGTTCTCTGTTCTGAGTTCTCTGATATTTATTTTTTCAATACAAGACCTTTTTTTTTTTTTTTGCTTTTTGGTGAGGCAATCGGAGTTAAGTGACTTGCCTAGAGTCACACAACTAGTAAGTGTCAAGTGTCTGAGGTCAGATTTGAACTCAGGTTCTTCTGACTCCAAGGCCAGACCTCTATCCACTGCACCACCTAGCTGCCCCTTATAATTATGTCTTTAAAATATATTTTGATCAGAAGCAAACACATCTGAGGGACAGGGTCAAAAGAGAGAATAGAATAAATTGGGGGGTAGGATAGGAGTTTTTCATAACATGACTACTATGGAAGTGTTTTGCATGACTACACATCTATAACCTATATTGAGATGCTTGCCTTTTCAATGAGGGTGGGTGGGGAGAGAGGAAGGGAGAAAATTTGGAACCAAAGTTTTAAAAACACATGTTAAAAATTAAAATAAATAAAATAAAATGTCTTGGGCAACATAAAAAAAAGTGTATTTTGAGCTTTAGTAGTGCTAGCCTCCCTTTACCAGACTTCTTTTTCAGAATTCTTGACATTTTTGCCTGCATATTTTTTCACATGAATTTTACAACTTTATCTAATTATTTGCAACCAAAATCCTTCCCAGAATCCCAAATATTTCATTGCCTATTATTCATGAAAAAGATCATTCTGCAAACTCTGAGAGGTAACATAGTTACCTGATGACCATGGTCCTGCGGTTCCCAACATTTTTTGTTCTGCAAACCCTTTTCAATAACAGGAAAAAAAAATGTATAGTGAGCACCCAGGGTATATGGTACTCATAATGTTCTTTTTTATTTATTGAATGCTTACGATAGCTACAATGATAACTTTTGCTCCCCAAAGCTCCAAGTTTTATAGTTTATGACTATTTATTGTAACTTATAACTTTATTTTCACAAATACATAGAATAAAATTTTACAAAAGTTATTGCTATAATTATAAAAGTCTACTCTGACATATTTTGAAATAAATATATGCATGTATCATAAACATTATGATACAGCATAATTATCACGTAAGTGAAACATTTATTTATAAATTAATAAAATATAATTTTTCATATTATGATTATGAAAACTAAAAAGACAATTATAAAACTAATTGTAAAATAATTGTGATATAAAATAAAATCTTCAAAATGCACATGCTCTCATGGAGGAAAAAATGTGTTAATATAATTGGTCAATTATCTATTGCTTAAGGTGTCATTAATTTTTTTTTAACAGGAAGCCCCCAGGCTGTCATCAGTTCATGAAAGACTAACAGAATGTATAGAGAGACAGACTGTTGTGAATCTAAGAGCTGGGGTCAGTTTCTACCTCTGCCTCATTCTATCTGAATGACCCTGAGCAAATCACTTAACCTTTCACTGATCTTAACAATTCTTAAGGCAGTGAGTTTCAATGATGATTCAGACTTGCATTAGAAAAGGATGTTTCCCTTCCCCCTCCCCTCCATTTGGGAATTCCCAATACCAATGAAATACAAGTCCAATCTTATCCCTACATAATTTTATGAAATAGCATATTTTTATTTTTATTGCATTAAACATATAAATTATTTTGATTAGTATGATACCTTTGCTGTATTTGTTTTAGTTACCAATGTAGAAGTATTATCCTTCTGTTTATTCAATTCTTCCTTGATTTCTGAGAAAATTATTTTGAACTCAATCAGGCAACAAGCATTTATTAAGTACTTATAATGTGCCGGGCACTGTGCTAAGTATTGAGGATACAAAATAAATAAATAAGTAAAAAGCCACAAGGTACTTACTGCCATCAAGGAGCTTCTCTCCAACAGGGGAAGAAAAAACATGAAAGGGGAGCTGAAAAGCAAGGAGATTGGGAAGGTACATATTTATGGAACATGTTGGCAAAGTCTGGAGAATAAGCAATGTCTGATCTGGCCCCTTCTCCAAAATGAAAGTTCTAAGAACTCAGCAGTGGGAGAAGGGACCCATAGGATCAGAGTGAGGAGGCAGCTAGGGCATGGTGACTTAGTCCAAAGACTGAACAAGGTAATTTTTATGTACGTTTGTTGTATAACTTAATACACTAAGTCCCTAAGAGTTGACACTTTTTTTTATAATTATAAAAAAATTTTTTTCTAAGCTTACCTCATTTGTTGGCGCAAAGATATTGGAATGCAGATGATTTTTGTGGGTTTATCTTGCACTGCTTTCTTCACTGAAATCATTTATTAAGGCCACATTTTTCATTCACTGTCTTGAATTCTCTAGGTATAAAATCATGTCATCTTCCAAAGGAGAAATTTTACCTTTGCTGCAAATGTTTGTTCCTCTTATTTCTTTTTTTATGTCCTATTGCTATTGTTAGAATTTGTAAAACTATGTAAAATAGAAATAGTGAGATTAAACATTCATGTTTAAAATCTGTTTTTAATGAGAATTTGTATAATGTTTTTTCCATTTCACATAATATTAGCTCATGGTTTTAAATATCTACTTTTTATTTATACTGTATTGGGACAGTTCCATTCCAATTTTTAAAATGTTCTTAAATGAGTGTTGTATTTTACCAAAGAGATTCCCTCTATTGAATGATACAATTGCTGTTCTTTTTGACCTGATTTATTGTACTGATTATTTTCCTAGAAATAAGACTTCCTTTGCATTCCATTTATAAATCCTATTTGGCCATAATAGATGATTTGTTTCAACATGCTTCTGTATTCTATTCACTAGCATTTAACAAATTGTATTAATAAATTGATATGAGTTTACAGTTTTTTCACTAAACTTTGCCATCATTAAACTTAACCCTAACTGCCATATTTGCCTTACAAAAGAAACTGGGTAACTTATTATCTTTCTCTATGTTTTGAAATAGAAAATAGAAACTATCAAGAGTTCTTTTCTTTAAAATTTTTTAAAATTTTATTAATTTATTTTGATTTATCAACAATCACTTCCATATGCTTTTGAGTTGAAAATTTTTCTCCCCCTTCCTCCCCCACCCCTCCCCAAGATGGCACACAATCTGATATAGGATTTACATTTATGTTCCTATTAAACATGTTTTCACATTAGTGAAGTTGTAAGTAAAAATTAAAACCAATAGGAGGAACCATCAGAAAGATGAAACAAAACGCAACAGAAGGTAAAAATAAGTGATAGCAATTTGACTTCCGTAGTTCTTTCTTTGTATGTGGACAGCATTTTCCATCCCGAGACCTCTGGAGATGTTTTAGATCCTTGTAATGCTGAGAAGGGTTCAGTTTAACAATCTTAGTCATTGCATAACGTGGCTGTTATTGTGTACAAAGTCCTCTTGGTTCTGCTCATTTCACTCAGCATCAGACCATATAAGTCTTTCCAGGTTTTTCTGAAGTCAGCCTGTTCATCATTTCTTATAGCACAATAGTATTCCATTACATTCATATACCACAACTTGCTCAGCCATTCCCCAATTGATGGGCATCCTCTCAATTTCCAATTCTTTGCCACCACAAAAAGAGCTGCTATGAATATTTTTGTACATGTGGGTCCTTTTCCCATTTGTTTAATCTCTTTGGGATATAGCCATAGAAGTGCTATTGCTAGATCAAAGGGTATGCACATTTTTGTAGCCCTTTGGGCATAGCTCCAAATTGTACTCCAAAATGATTGGATCATTTCACAACTCCACCAACAATGTATTAGTGTTCCAATTTTCCCACATCTTCTCCAACATTTATCATTTTCCTGTTTTGTCATGTTGGCCAATCTGATAGGTGTGATGTGGTACCTCAGAGTTGTTTTGATTTGCATTTCTCTAATCAATAACATTTAGAGCATTTTTTCATATGATAGATGGCTTTAATTTCTTCATCTGAGAACTGTCTATTCATATCCTTTGACCATTCATAAATTGGGGAATGGCTTGTGTTCTTGTAAATTTGTCTTAATGCTCTATATATTTTAGAAATGAGGCCTTTATCAGAGAGACTGGTTGTAAAAATTCTTTCCCAATTTTCTACCTTCCTTCTAATCTTAGTTGCATTGGCTTTGTTTGTGCAAAAACTTTTCAATTTAATGTAATCAAAATTATCCATTTTGCTTTTCATAATGTTCTCTATCTCCTGTTTGGTCATGAATTCTTCTGTTCTCCATAGATCTGATAGGTAAACTATTCCTTGTTCTCCCAGTTTACTTATGGTATCAGCCTTTATATCTAAGTCATGAACCCATTTTGACTTTATTTTGGTATATGGTGTGAGATTTGGGTCTATGCCTAGTTTCTGCCATACTCTTTTCCAGTTTTCCCAGCAGTTTTTTTCAAAGAGTGGGTTCTTATCCAGAAGCTGGGGTCTTTGGGTTTATCAAATAATAGATTACTATAGTCATTGACTACTGTGTCTTGCATATTTAACCTATTCCACTGATCCACCTCCCTATTTCTTAGCCAGTACCAAGCAGTTTTGATGATTGCTGCTTTATAATACAATTTAAGATCTGGAATTGCTAGGCCACCTTCCCCTGCATTTCTTTTCATTAGTTCCTTTGATATTCTGGACCTTTTGTTTTTCCAAATGAATCTTGTTATTATTTTTTCTAACTCTATAAAATAATTTTTGGTAGTTTGATTGGTATGGCACTGAATAAGTAAATTAGCTTAGGTAGGATTGTCATTTTTATTATATTAGCTCGGCCTACCCATGAGCAACTGATGTTTTTCCAATTATTTAGATCTGATTTTATTTGTGTGAAAAGTGTTTTGTAATTGTGTTCATAGAGTTCCTGGGTTTGTTTGGAGGTAGACTCCTAAATATTTTATAATGTCTACAGTAAGTTTAAATGGGATTTCTCTTTCTATCTCTTGCTGTTGGGCTTTGTTGGTAATATATAGAAATGCTGATGATTTATGTGGGTTTATTTTATAGCCTGCAACTTTGCTAAAGTTGTTTATTATTTCAAGTAGTTTTTTACTTGATTCTCTAGGATTCTCTAAGTATATCATCATGTCATCTGCAAAGAGTGATAGCTTTGTTTCTTCTTTGCCTATTCTAATGCCTTCAATTTCTTTTTCTTCTCATTGCTAAAGCTAATTTCCAGTACAATATTGAATAACAGTGGTGATAATGGACATCCTTGTTTCACCCCGATCTTATTGGAAATGCTTCTAGCCTGTCCCCATTACATATAATGCTTGCTGAAGGTTTTAGATAATGCTATTTATTATTTTAAGGAAGACTCCATTTATACCTATGCTTTCTAGTGTTTTTAATAGGAATGGGTGTTGTATTTTATCAAAAGCTTTTTCTGCATCTATTGAGATGATCATGTGGTTTCTGTTGGTTTTGGTGTTGATATGCTCAATGATGCTGATAGTTTTCCTAATATTGAACCAACCCTGCATTCCTGGTATAAATCCTACCTGGTCATAGTGTATTATTCTTGTGATAAGTTGCTGTAATCTACTTGCTAGTATTTTGTTTAAAATTTTTGCATCTATATTCATTAGAGAAATTGGTCTATAATTTTCTTTCTCTATTTTGACTCTTCCTGGTTTAGGTATCAACACCATATTTGTATCATAAAAAGAATTTGGTAAGATTCCTTCTTCACCTATTTTCCCAAATAGTCTATATAGTATTGGAATTAATTGTTCTTTAAATGTTTGATAGAATTCATGTAAATCCATCTGGCCCTGGAGATTTTTTCCTAGGGAGTTCATCAATGGCTTGTTCAATTTCTTTTTCTGAGATGGGGTTATTTAAGTATTTTACTTCCTCTTCGTTAATCTGGGCAATTTATATTTTTGTAAATATGTATCCATTTCACTAAGATTGTCAAATTTGTTGGCATATAGTTGGGCAAAATAATTCCTTATTATTGTTTTAATTTCCTCTTCCTTGGTGGTAGCTTCGCCCTTTTCATTCTTGATACTAGTAATTCGATTTTCTTCTTTCTTTTTTTAATTAAATTAACCAAAGGTTTATCTATTTTATTGTTTTTTCATAAAACCAGCTCTTAGTTTTATTTATTAGTTCAATAGTTTTCTTAATTTCAATTTTATTATTTTTCCTTTGGTTTTCAATATTTCTAATTTAGTGTTTAGTTGAAGATTTTTAATTTGTTCTTTTTCTAGTTTTTTTAGTTGTATGCCCAATTTATTAATCTCTTTTTCTATTTTATTTATGTAAGCATTTAGAGATATAAAACTTCCCCTAAGAACTGCTTTCGCTGCATCCCATAAGTTTTGGTATGTTGTCTCATTATTGTCATTCTCTTGAATTAAATTATTGATTGTTTCAATGATTTGTTGTTTGACTCAACCATTTTTTAGGATTAGATTATTTAGTTTCCAATTATTTTTTTAGTCTGTCTTTCCATGGCCCTTTATTACATATAATTTTTATTGCATCAAAGAATTCTTTAAAAGATGGGGTGAGTGTGATTGTGAATCTATCTGTTCCCATTGTCTTTTTGCAGGACAACACTTTAATGTCTCATCTGTTTCTTTCTTTTCCTTCTGAGACTACTTGGATAATCACTTCTTCTGTTAGTTTTCTTAGGTTATATTTCTGTAGAATCTACAGTGTAGATGGCCTTCCATCTCCTTTAGCATTTTAAACTTTGTTAGGATAAAACTGTATATAGTAATCTCTTGTAATCTTTTTGATTTATTTTGCCTTCATTGTGAGCCCTTCTTTCTATTTTCTGGTTTTGATCATTTGTATTTGTACCTTTTATTTTTTAAATTGCATTTCCTAATTATTTATAGGGGTAGCTATGTGTAATAGTTGATAGAGTATAAGCCTGGAGTCAGGAAAACTCATCTTCCTGAGTTCAAATCTGACCTCAGACACTAGCTGTGTGACTCTGGGCAAGTCACTTAACTCATTTGCCTCAGTTTACTCATCTTAGAAAGGGCTAGAGAAGGAAATGGCAAACCACTCCAGTATCTTTGCCAAGAAAACCCCAAATGGGATCACAGAGAGTCAGACATGGCTGAAAAATAACTGAACAACAATTTTTTAAAAAATTTTTTTCCTTCCAAAACCCAGTTCAAGTGTCATATCCTATAGAAGGCCTATCTAAATCCCTTCAATTGCTCTTGTTCTCTTCCCTGAAAATTAGTTTGTATTTACTTTGTCTATATTTTATATTTATTTTTTATCTAGTCATTTCCCCTTCTTTTCCTCTCCTTCCCTCCCCTTCAATAGAATGTTAAGTTCTTTAAAGATAGGGAATATTTGTTTCTTTATCGCTAGTACCTAATACAGTACCTAGCACTTAAGTTTATTGAATGAATGGACTGTTAATCTTTAAAAAACAAAGCACTTGGATTTAGTTATCTTTATTTTCTGTTTTGTTCTTTGTTCTCTCCATTTTTTTCTTCCTTTGCTCCTTTTGTAAGATTTTTAAATATTTTGTAAGAATTTTTGAAATTCTATTAATTATGCTTCCCTGTCTCTTTTTTGGTTGTTGTTAATATAAGCTTTAACTTGTTTATGAAGACTGCTTTGGCAGCATCTTAAAATCTTTTCATGCCTGTATGTGTTATTACTCTATTTGATGTAATCTGCAATTATCATAATTCTTGTTTACACATAGTCATATTTTGAATTTTAATTTGGGCCTACACATTTTAAAGCTCTCCCTCCTTCTCTTCACCTTCTTACTTTACAGTCATCCTTCAAGTCTTAGCTACAATCCCACATTATGTAAGAAGCCTCTCCTGATCCTTCTTAATACTAAGTGCTTTCTTTCTGTGATTATCTGCAGTTTATCCTGTATATGTCTGGTCTATACATAGTTATTTGCATGTTGTCTCCACTATTGGACTATGACTTCTTTAAGGACAGGAACTGTTTTTGCCTTTCTATGATAAGCGTCAGGTATACAAAGAAAGGGGAAAGCTTAATTATATTTGATAATGAGAAAAGCAAAGGCTAGACCTTTTCTTCCTTAGAATGCATGGAATTTACAATACAAATCTATCACATACTGTCCTCCAAAGAAGACAACACTAACTATAGCAGAGGTTTTATACACTGAATTTGTAGACTATAATGAAATATAACTGTTGTTGTTTTTTGAAGAGGACCAATGACATCATGGAGTGAGTGTTGACTTGCAAGTGAATTGGATTTAAGTGAGGCAGAGTTGCACAAAATTGTCAGCCTGATTATCTCCTCCAAAGTCATCAAAGCCTAGTGGCAAGACAAAGTCAAGGGGACTAGTGATGGCCTGGAATGCAGTGGATGACCTTAGCATCTTTGATGTCTGACCAGGCTCTAAGTGTTCACAGCACCTGATTCAGCCACCTTCATGGCCATTGGAATAAATTGTTCTCATCTACCCATTCCACCAGGGGAAGTCTTCAAATGCTTGGAGTAGACATCCCCCAATTCACCAACAGATTGGAGGCTGTTGGTTACTCTCAATCTGGTTTAGCCTTTCTGCCAAGACTGTTTTACTGGGGTGTGGCTGCTACACATGCTACATATTCTTGGAGCCACACATGAAAGTTGGATGCAGGTAGGCATCAAAGCGGTCAGTCAGTCAAGATTACTATTATTCTCCATTGAATTATCTAAATATAGCTATTAAATCTAGTTTATTTAATCCTGTATTTCCATAATTTTTTATTACATTTTTGCTGGATTTTAAAAATTTTGATAAAAATTTAAAAATCTCCCACTATGATTTCATTATATTCATATGCCACAATTTTTTTCAGTCTTTCACCAATTGATAGACACTTCCTTAGATTCCAGTTCTCTGCCACCACAAAAAGAACTGCTATGCAAATTTATCTTATATCTAAGAACTTTTCCTTTTCTCTGATTTCCTTGGGGTATAGACCTAGTAATTGCATTGCTGGGTCAAAGGGTATGCACAGTTTAGGAATATTTTGATCATAGTTCCAAACTAATTTCCAGAATGTCTATGCCAATTAATAACTCTACTAGTAATACAATCAGTGGGCCAATTTTTCTGCAGCAACACCAACATTTGTCATTTTCCTTTTTTTGTCAACTTTCCCAAGGTGAAATTCTAGAGATCCTTTAATATTCATGCATCTAGTTATTAGCAATTTGGAACTTTTTTTCAATGTGTTATTGATCATGTGGATTTCCTCCCTTGAGAACTGCTCCTCCATATCATCTGAGGCCATACCTATTTCTTATATACCTTGGAAATGACATCTCTAGGATAGAAAATTGCTACAAAGATTTTTTAAAATCAGATAACTATTTCTCTTCTAATTTTATCTGCATTGGGTTTTTTGCACAATACTTTTTTAATTTTATGTAATCAGAATTGTTCATTTTATGTCAAAGGATATGAATAGGTAGTTTTCAGAAGAAGAAATCCAAGCTATCAGTAGTCACATGAAAAGATATTCTAAATAGCTATTGATTAGAGAAAAGCAAATTAAAACAACTCTGAGATACCACTTCATACCTGTCAGATTGGCTAACCTGACAGAAAAGAACAGCGATAAATGCTAGAGGGGATGTAGGAAAATTGGGGCACTAATGCATTGTTAGTGAAGTTATGAACTGGTCCAACCATTCTGGAGGACAATTTGGAACTATGCCCAAAGGGCTATAAAGCTGTGCATACCCTTTGACCCAGCAATACTAATACAAGCTTTGTATCCCAAAGAAATCAAAGAAAAGGGAAAAGAACATATTTGTACAAAAATATTTATAGCAGCTCTTTTTGTGGTCACAAAGAATTGGAAATTGGGATACCCATCAACTGGGGAATGGCTGAATAAGTTGTGATATGATTGTAATGGAATACTATTGTTCTATAAAATATGAACTAGATGGTTTCTATACCATATATATGTGTGTGTGTGTGTGTGTGTGTGTGTGTGTGTGTGTGTGTGTGTGTGTGTGTGTGTATGTATGTACATTCTATTGGGAAGTATATGAACTGATGCAAAGTAAAGTGAGCAGGACCACAACATTATACTTGGAAACAGCAATCTTGTAATGATGATCAACTGTGAAAGATTTAGCAACTCAGATCAAGAAAATGATTCAAAATAATTGCAAAAAACCCATTATGACAAGATACTATTACCTCCAGAGAAAGAACTGATGAAATCTCTATGCATACTGAAACATACTCTTTTCACTTTACTTTTCTTGCCTTTGTGTATGTATATGTGTTTGCAACAAGGCTAATATAGAAATATGATTTGATGATTTCATATGTATAATTGATATATTGCTTGCCTTCTCAATGGGTGGAAAAAAGGTAGGAAATAATGTGGAGCTGAAAATTTTAAAAGATAAATGTTAAAAATTTTTAATGTCATTTGGAAATATTTAATGAAATAAATAAAATATAATTTTTAAATTTGTGCATTTTAGCTTCTGAGATCCTCTCTATCCCATGTTTTGTCATGAATGTTTCCCTTATCCACAGATACAAAAGTCAATTATGTCCTTGCTCCTCTAATTGTTATTTTTATGTCTAGCTTGGAGTTATCTTGGTATATGGTGTGAAGAGCTGGTGTAAACCTAATTTCTTACAGACTACTTTCCAGTTTTCTCAACAGTTTTTGTCAAATTGTGAATCCTTAACCCAGTAGCTTGGGTTTTTAGATATATCAAACTGTAAGCTACTATGGTCATTTGTTTGTGTATGTTATATAGGTAATCTGTTCCACTGATTGACCTCTCTTATTTTTAAGCAGTACCGTTTTGTTTTGATGGTTACTGCTTTGTAATAGAGTTTGAAATCAAGGGGCAGCTGGGTGGCACAGGGGCCCAAGGTCTCCAGCCTTGGAGTCAGGCGGACCTGAGGTCAAATCTGGCCTCAGACACTTAATACTCACTAGCCGTGTGACCTTGGGCCAGTCACTTAACCCGGATTGCCTCACTTAAAAAAAATTAATAGAGTTTGAGATTTGGTGTTGCTTGTCCCCCTCCTTTGCCACCTCTTCTCATTATTTCTCTTGAAACTCTTGACCTTTTGTTCCTCTAACTGGTGGCTCAGTGGCCAGAGAGCTGGGCCTGGAGTCAGAAAGACTTCCATTTCAAATCCAGCCTCAGACACTTATTGGCTGTGTGAGCCTGGGCAAGTTATTTAACCTCTGTTTGCCTTAGTTTCCTATACTGTAAGATATGGATAATAATAGCAGCCATCTCACAGGATTGTTATGAGGATCAAATGAGATAATACTTATAAAAAAAGGCTTAGTACAGTGTTTTGCACATAGTAAGTACTGTATAAATGTTGATTTCCTTCCTCTTCCCTTCCCTCCAAATGAATTTCATTATTCTGCTTGCTACTTCTATAAAATAATGCATTTATAGCTTGATTAATATAGCTCTGAATGAATAAATTGATTTAGTGCTACCTAAATCAATTTATTTATTCAGTGCCACACTAATGATATTTTATTACATTGTTTTTGCTAAATTTTTATTAAATTGACATTTTTATTATATTGGTTTGAGTTATTCATGAGCAATTACTATTTCTCTAGCTGTGTGGGTCTACTTTTATTTCCTTAAACAGTGTTTTATAGTTATATTCATATAGTTCCTATATTCATCTTAGTAGGTAGGTACTCCTAAGTATTTTATGTGTTCTTTAGTTATTTTAAATAGAATTTCTCTATCTCATCCTGCTAGGTTTGATTGGTAATATATAGAGATGCTGATGGTTTCTTTGGATTTATATTTTATCCTACAACTTTGCTGAAGTTATTATTTCAAAGAATTTGTAGTCTTTAGGGTTTTCTAAGTACAATACCCTATCATCTGCAAAAAGTGATGTATTCTTTCTTTGTGCTTATTGCCTCAGAATACAGATGGAACACATGATGAGAGAAGCATCATGGGATCATAGACTTAAAATTGGAAGAGACCTTACAGTGTATAAAGTCTTAACCTTTCCATTTGACATATGAAGAAACTGAAACCCAGGGAGTTGAAGTGACTTTTCCAAAGTCCACACACAGTGAACAGCAGAGCAAAGTCAGTTATTTCTTATGACTCCATGTTCATTGTCCTTTCCAAAGTCCCAGCAGCAGGCACCAACAGGAAATGAGTTGCTTCCTAAAATCATTTGCCAAATCTTGTTGATTCTGCTCTTACAATATCTCTTGTACCCATCTCCTCCTGGCTACTCAAATGCCCACCACCCTAGTTTAAGTCCTCATCTCCCTGCACTTCACTACTAATTCAGGAGCTTGCTAATGGATTCCATTATATCCCATCTTCAATCCTCTCTTTCCAAAGCTGCCAAATTTACATTGCTGAAGCACAGGTCCGGTGATGTCAGTAGCCTATTTCAAAAGTTTCAGTTGCTCCCTCTTGCCTCTAGGACAATATGGCTGTATTCCATCCACCTGGCTGTTAAAAACCCTTCACAATTGGATTCCATTTTTATCTTTCTAGAATAATTTCATATTTTTCTTCCACAAACACTCTATGTTCTATCCAAACCAACTTACCCTAGGCGCTCTGTACATGACAATCCATCTCCCATCCCTAAGACTTTGTACAGAATGCTTGCCATGTGCTGATTACTCTCTGTCTCCTCACCTCCATCTCTTAGAATCCCTAGCTTCCCCCAGACTCTGCTCACAGGCCTTCTGTTAACACTGTAGCTGTTTGTATTGTCCCTCCCAATGACAATGTATTTATTTTGTACATTGCCTTATCTGTGATGTGTTGTTATCCTAGGGTAAATGTAAGCTTTCTTCTGAGTAATTTATCAGATTGTTCAATTAATCAATCAATAGGCATGTATTAAGAATTTACTATGTGCCAAACATGGTGCTGAGTGATGGGGACATAAAGATAAAGGTGCAACAGAACCTGTCCTCAAGGAGCTCACATTCCAACAGGGAAGACAACATGGACATACAGTAGTGTGATGGAGCGGGCTAAATCAAGAGTGGGTGTTAAATTTTCAACATGAGCATTTATACCTTGGAAATCCTCAGATGCTACAAATCAGTGTTTGATTTATTATTTTGTTGATTGTCTAAATTTTAAAAGTGACAAAGAAAATGTTAATAATAAAAATAAAAATTGTGTCATGATGCATTTTTTTCCTCTAAAGAGCTGGTTGTTAAATATTTACCAGTACATGCCCCAGTATACATATAGAAATATATTCGTAATACAAGTAGCAAGTAATACGTGTAGCAAGGAGGGATCAGGAAAGGTTTGATGTAGAAAGGAACACTTGGGCAAAGTCTTGAAGGAAACTAGAGATTCTAAGAGTTGGAAGTGAGGAGGGAAGCCCATTCCAAACCTTGGATGCAACTGGTGCAGAGGCATGGGGGGAGGAGGCAGGAGATGGAGAGTCACATGGGCAGGATAGCAAGTGAGCCCGTATATCAGGGATCACAGAATGTAAGAAGGGAAGTCATGTGTAGGAAAACTAGAAAGGTAGGAAGAGGCTGGTTTGGGAAGAACTTTAAGTTCCAAAGGAATTTGTATTTGAGCCCATTGGAAAGACTAAGCCCAGGGGTGGGGGTGGGGATCTGAAGCTAAAGGTATGCAGGAGTAGGAAGTCAGGCTGGCCATTACATTCTCTGTGACTTCATTGTGGGCAGGGCCTCTTGGTAAATAAGAAAAAACATTGGGCAAAGCCAGATCTTTGTTACCCTCCAGTTTACTGGATGTAACAGGTGGGGTACTTCCTAGCTCTAAATAAATGAATTTAAGAATAAAAGGGTCCAGACTTCTCCATTTTGATTGCCTCTTTTCCAGGCCCCATCAAGACTATTGTGAAGATCAGTAAGGTGACATCAGCAGGCTTCTTTCTCCGTGGAAGAGGAAAAGCAAATCCAGCTTAATAATCAATCAACCAATCTTGTTAAATAGTCACATGGAAGCAATCTTTGGCTTCTAAGGTCTGACTTGAGCGACTCATTGAGTAACATAATGCAAGCACTGGCTCCCAGCCATAAGGCAGAGAAACCCAGTTAAAGTAATGCAATCAAGTTAATTCTTTTTATTACGATATGATCTTCGAAATGGCTTTTTAATTATTATTTCAAATCACCTGCAAATGTTCAGCCAATCACAGCAGCACATTAACTCTGTCCTCCCAAGCCTCATTTTCTCTGCTAAAGGAGCCGGTGCCTCAAGCAGTGATGATGGATCATTTACATGAAAGGCTCCTTTAATTAGGTGTTCTCAGGACACGGCTTTCCTTTCACTCCCTTCCCTTCTCTCCTGCCACCAGTTAAAATCATTAAAAACCCAGACAACGAGACTGTCTCCTCCACGCCCCGCAGCTCCTCTCTTTCCAGGTTGGAGGGCGTTGGTGTTTCTACCCAGGGGGGACTTTCCCTGTTCCTTGCTTTGGCAGCCCCAGCTAGTAGCTCCCAGATTCAGTTTAGACAAGCCCACTCTGAGGCAGGTAAGGTGAGGGCTGCCAAAAGGTGATGGAGGTAATTTGAAGCATGCAGACAGACTACCCTGCCCCCAATGACTTCCTACTAGCCTGACAACCCACCCAGAATTTCCACATTACTCACTCACTTGGGTTAAAGCAGTGAAGGAACTTGTTAAAATTGAAGCCCTTTTGAACTTTGTGTGGAGAAGAAAGACACTATTGATCTTTTTTATAAGGGCGAAGAGTTGCCCATAAAGGGAGCTGGCACGGCTGTTTCAACTGGTTGTCTTTGAGGTTTGTTTATCTTTTGCTTTTTCAAGGAAAGAAAGAAACAACCAGGGGTATTGTGAGATTCAAATGAGATAATGGATGTAAAGAATTTTGCAAACCTTATAGGACTGTATTAGATGCTAGTTATTATTGAGTTTGTGGTTGTTGTTGTTGTTGTTGTCATTATTATTAGTCACCACACGTGATGACTTCATTTCCTGAGCTTCTACTACACTTCTGTTGAGCTCACACAAGGTTTATAGAGCAATATAGGGGTTTGCTGGTAAATGTTTAACAACCAGGCTCTGTAGGGAAAGGGGTGGTAGTGCTAAAAATGTATGCACATATACTTTTAATATAAATTTTATAAATTTATTTATTTTCAGTTTTCAATATTTATCTCCACAAGATTTTGAGTTCCCAATTTTCACCCCATCTCACCCCTCCCCCCACCCCAAGATGGCATGCACTCTGAATATTCCTTTCCCTAGTCTGTCGTCTCTTCTATGTCCTTCCCCCTTTTCTTATCCCCCTCCCCCTCTATTTTCCTGTTGGGCAGGACAGACTTCTGTACCCCATTTCCCAGTAGCATATGAAAACTTCTTTTTAAACATGTTTTTAAAACTTTAGGTTTCAAATCTTCTCCCTTTCTCCCTCCCCACCCACCCCCATTGAAAAGGCAAGCAACTCAATATAGGTTATACATGTGCAGTTATGCAAAACACCTCCATACTAAACATGTGAAAAACTAACTCTATTTCCCTTAATCCTATCCTGCCCTCCCATTTATTCTATTCTCTCTTTTGACCCTTTCCCTCCTCAGAAGTATTCGCTTCTGATTACCCCCTTTCCCAATCTTCCCTCTCCATTATCCCCCTGCTCTCTTGTCCCCCTTTCCCCTTATTTTTCCATAGGGTAAGACAGATTTCCTTACCCAGTTGAATATGTATGTTATTCCCTCCATAAGCCAAATCCTTTGAGAATAAGATTCACTTGTTCCCTCTCACCTTCCCCGATTTCCCCTCCACTGTGAGAGACTTTTCTTTTCTGTTTTTTTTTTGTGAGATAATTTACCCCATTCTACCTCTCCCTTTCTTCTTCTCCGAATATAATCCTCTCTCATCCCTTAATTTTATTCTCCAGATATGACCCCTTAATCTTCAACTCACCCTGTGCCCTCTATCTATCTATCTATCTATCTATCTATCTATCTATCTATCTATCTATCTATCTATCTATTCATACATATAATTTTTCCCCTCCACCTACCCTAATACTGACAAAGGTCTCATGAGTTATAGATATCATCTTTCCATGCAGGAATGTAAACAGTTCAACCTTAATAAATATCTTATGATTTCTCTTTCCTGTTTACCTCTTCATTTTCCACTTGAGTCTTGTATTTGAAAGTCAAATTTTCTATTCAGCTCTGGTCTTTTCATCAAGAATGCTTGAAGTCCTCTATTTCACTGAATGACCATTTTTTCCCCTGAAGGATTATACTCAGTTTTGCTGGGTAGGTGATTCTTGGTTGTAATCCTATCTCCTTTGCCCTCTGGAATATTATATTCCATGCCCTGCGGTCCTTTAATGTAGAAGCTGCTAAATCTTGTATTATCCTGATTGTATTTCCATAGTACTTGAATTGTTTCCTTCTGGCAGCTTATAATATTTTCTCCTTGACCTGGGAACTCTGGAATTTGACTACAATATTCCTAGGAGTTTTCCTTTGGGGATCTCTTTCAGGAGGAGATTGGAGATTCTTTCAATTTCTATTTTGCCCTCTGGTTCTACTATATCAGGGCATTTCTTGGATGATGCCTAGGCTCTTTATTTGATCATGGCTTTCAGATAGTCCAATAATTCTTAAATTCTCTCTCCTGGATCTATTTTCCAGGTCAGTTGTTCTTCCAATGAGATATTTCACATTGTCTTCTATTTTTTCATTCTTTTGGATTTGTTTTACAGTATCTTGATTTCTCATAAAGTCACTAACTTCCAATTGCTCTATTCTAATTTTTAAGGAAGTATTTTCTTCAGTAATCTTTTGGACTTCCTTTTCCATTTGGCCAATTTTTCTTTTTAGGCATTTTTCTCCTCATTGGCTTTTTGGACCTCTTTTGCCATTTGGGTTTGGCTATTTTTTAAGGTGTTATTTTCTTCAGTATTTTTTTGGGTCTCCTTTAGCAAGCTGTTGACTTGTTTTTCATGATTTTCTTGCATCACTCTCATTTCTCTTCCCAGTTTTTCCTCTACTTCTCTTACTTGCTTCTCAAAATCCCTTTTGAGCTCTTCCAAGGCCTGGGACTGATTCTTATTTTTCTTGGAGGCTTTGGATATAGGAGCTCTGACTTTGTTGTCTTCCTCTGGTTGTATGTTTTGATCTTCTTTGTCACCAAAGTAAGATAATATAATCTGACTCTTTTTGCGCTGCTTGCTCATGATCCCGGCCAATTACTTGAGTTTTAAACTCTTTGTTAAGGTAAGAATCTGCTTCCAATGTGGAGAATGTACTGTCCCAAGCTTTGGGGGTTTATATAGCTGTTTTCAGAGATACTTGTAGGGACCCATAAATTTTCAGTTCTTGCAAGGTGGTATGATAAGGGGCAAGGTGTTTACTCCTTTCCCGGCCTGTGCTGTGGTCTATTAATGACCACAAGCACTCCTTTCTGTCCTGGAACCGTGAGGAAGGTTTCCTGTCCACAGCCACTACAAGCTCCCCTGTGCCAGCACTCCTCCTCACCCCAGGACCCCCGTCCAGAGCTGTGACCCAGATCCAAGCACAGGCAAAGCAAAAGATTCCTGCCTCAGCACTGGCAAAGAGATCCCTGCAATCCCCCTCTGATCAGCCACTGGATTCCTCCTTAGTCTGTGGGCGGGAAGCTGGGGAAGCAGCTGCCCACCTGTTCTCAGGGAATGGAGCTGAGACTCCACCTTCCTCTCTCAGAACTGCAGAAACAGACTTTTCCCGCTCACCTTCTAAGTTGTCTTCTGCATTTGTGGATTGAGGAGTCTGGAAACCACTACAGCTGCCCAACATTCAGTCCTCTGAGGCCTGCTCCAGGTTCACTGCGGCCTGCGCACCCATGTTGTACTGTGCTCTGCTCCCAGTCTAGTGCGATATACCTTTCTGATCAATCATCCAGGTTGTCTTGGGCTGGAAATTTGTTTCACTCTGTCTTTTTGTGGGTTCTGCTGCCTTAGAATTTGTTTAGAACCATTTTTATAGGTATTTGGAGGGGTTTGGGGGAGAGCTCAAGCAAGTTGCTGCTTTCACTCCGCCATCTTGGCTCCCTCGCACATATACATTTAAGTTTAATCTTAAAATTTATTTTGATCTATCCATTGCAGCTGGTGGTACAGTTGAAACAGTACTGGACCTGGAATCAGGAAGACTTGAGTTCAAAATCAGCCTCAGAAATGTACTAGCTGCATGACCCTGGGCAAGTCACTAAACCTCTTTTTGGCTCAGTTTCCTCAACTATAAAATGGGAATAATAATGGCACCTATCTCTCAGGATTGTTTGGGGATTAAATGAGATACTATTAGTAAAGTGCTTGGTACAGTGCCTAGCACATAGTAGGTGCTATATAAATGCTTCTCTTTCCTTTCTTCCCCGTTAAAGAGAGAGAAGCTTTTGAAGCAGTGGGTGGTTTTAGATTATTTTCTAGCAGCAATGTGAAATAGAAAGGGAGAAATTAATCTAGACGTAAGGATCCCTACTAGCTGCATATTGGCTTAGAAAATAACATATTAATATTATCTATGCTCTATTGTGTCTTTATTAATTTTGTTAAATGTTTTCCAATTACATTTTAATCTGGTTTTGGACACATTTGAAGTATTGCAGGCTGCCTCCCAGTTGCATGTTTGACACCCCTGATTTAGCCCACTACACAGTTTCCCACATGCAGATGTCAGGAGTTGCCAGGAGGAGGAGAAGAAAACTGGTAAGAGATAAGGATTTCTAGCTAGTTAAAAAGCCAGGCTGGAAGGACTCCCTGGAAAGTTATTATTTGACTCATCCTAGGCCCCACAAACAATAAGTAATGGGAGGGAGGGCAAGGGCAAGGAGGATGGAATAGAGCCGAGGTCTCCTTATTCCTAGGATAGTCCTCTTCCTGCTTCATCACAATGTGAAATTTGAGAGAATGAGAAGAAATCTAAGTGGAAATGTCCCATAGGCAACTAAGGATGTGGAGCTGACGTGTGGATAAGAGGACAACCCTAGGGATAAGTCACCTACATAAAGATGATAAATCTATGAAGATGGACCAGGCACATATCAAGCAAGTTTGTTTTCTTTCCACCGTCGTGTGAAAGAACAAGGCCTTGCCTAAGGACGAGGGCTTTATTTGAAGAATGCTAAAATTTCTGGTAACTTGTTTTGGTCCAAGGATGAAGTATGTTTACATGTTTGACATCTCTGATTTAGGTGTCAAAATCTCTGATCTAAATCTCCTTCTCTGATTGAAAGTGCTCCCATTATTGCAATGCAGAGAATTGGGGTGCAGAGGGGGTGCTGAAGGCTATTTTGCAATTGCCTTGTGGTTTAGTGGACGGTGCTGTGACTGAGTAATGAAGCTGTCTGACCTGGAAAATTGTTATTCACCTGGTGTCCAGCTCACTGATTCCTCCACCATGGCAGAAAATCCAAGCCAATCCATGCAGAAATGCTCACTGAATGTAATTATAGAACAAGGTCAAGGGCCTTCACCCTGAAGTCATCCTGCCAAAGAAAGTGTTCAGTCATGCCTGCTGGGATGAGATTTGTACTGAAAATTCACTTTTATCCTCCATGTCCCCTTTCATTGTTCTTTTGAGCCACAATCCAGCCTTCTGGAATCTGCTCTGAAAATCTAAATCCAACTTCCTGTCATCCAATTCCTCTACTTCACAACTTCCTCCAAGACCCCACTTAAAAAACAAACAAACCAGCTATGTCTTTTGTATTTATACCAGGGTTATTTTTAGGGGAAATCCCACCTATACTCTTCCAGCTTAGACCCTCTCTATAACCAACAAAACAAAACACAACAAAAGCAATTAAACAAAAATATCTGGTACAATGATACGTGACAATGTAAACAACATTCTGTCCCTTACCACTTTGCCTGATCCCAAGGACCTTCACTGGTTATCAGATTACTCCGAATTCCAATTCTTTTTAGCGACCTATTCATTTACATTATCGTGGTTGTTGTGTACATGGTTCTTCTAGTTTTACTTATTTCACTCTGTATCAGTTCATACAAATCTTCCAATGTTTCTTTGAATTCATAATAATCCATCATTATTTTACTTCACAATAACACTTCGTTAGATTGAAATATAATTTTTAAAGACAACTCTTTCATGATGCTTTTTCAGATTTGTTCCATATGATTCCAGTTATGGCAATTACTCCACTAACGATTCTCTAGCTTTGAACTTTAAACTATTCATTTTTCAGTACTTACATGTGTAGTAATATTTTGTTGTTTGTTGTTGTTGTTGAGTCATTTCCAGTCATGTCCGACTCTCCATGATCCCATTTGGAGTTTCTTGGCAAAGATACTGGAGTGGTTTGCCATCTCCTTTTCCAGCTCATTTTACAGATAAGGAAACTGAGGCAAACAATGTTAAGGGACTTGTCCAGGATCATATAGCTAGTAAATGTCAGAGGCTGGATTTCAACTCAGGTCTTCCTGACTTTAGGCCCAGTGCTCTATCCATTATGCCACCTAGATTAATTTTAGAGTTTGTGAAAATTCACATATCATACTGGATGTTTAATTTATGTAACTCTAGAATCGGGGGGGTACCTCCTTCACCCACCCCACATGCACACTTGCAGATACCCCAGATAAACTGTTCCTTATAAGCCGCCTGATATATTTGCTTTAAATAGAGGACAAAGTTAGTTCAAAGAAAAATCCTTAATGAAGTGGCAAGAAAAATGCCACAGAATATTTCTCCCAAAACACCCGGGCACATGGCATTAGTGGGAAGAGCTGGCACATGTAGGGAATATATGCAGAGAGGCACACCCTCAGGGACCATGAGCCCAGGCATGTGTGGGAAGGAGTGTATGCATACGGAATAAATGCAATTAGAGCCTGTGTGTGGAAGGATAGATGTATAGAGAACTTGTGTAACCAGGGACACTTGTAGAAAGGCAACTTATGGCTGAGGCTGAGGGCTGCTAATGACTTTTATTGACATTTTTGTGCTATTCCATCTGGGCCAGCTCTGCTCTGGTATCCCCCAGGGAAACCACACTGGCTGCTGTTTGGCTGGACTTTGCCAGATGCTGCTGGCAGAGGCCCAGTGGATGTGTGGCTATTGAGTTTCTTCTCCGTTTCTGGTTTTACCTGGGGTATTTGATTATAGTGCTAACTTTTCCTCTTGAGAACAGTGGGTTCTGACAGGGATGTGCTGGTAAACATTTAATAACTGAGTCTCCAAAAAGAAAAAAAAGTATGCAGGGTATACTTTTAAATTTAATCTACATTATTAACCTCTTTTCCATCACTTTCTTCAGTTTAGGAAATCAACAAAACAATAAGTTAAGCCCTGATTTGTACGTAGTGTTTGCTGAAAATTTAAGAATCTAAAGAGCTGGTCTAAGCTGGCTCCAGTACATCCCTGTCTCAGCAACATTCTTTTAGTTCAGATTCCACAGGTTTTGTGTAGATAGATAGATAGATAGATAGATAGATAGATAGATAGATAGGTAGATGGGTAGATGGATAGATGGATGGATGCATGGATGGATGGATGCATGGATGCATGGATGGATGGATGGATGGATGGATGGATGGATGGATGGATGGATGGATGGATGGATAGGTGGATAGGTGGATAGATGATAGATAGATAGATAGATAGATAGATAGATAGATAGATAGAAAGATAGATAGATGCTGAGTGAGTAAACTCATTCTCAAAGCAAATTGGTACTTTCTCTGCAACTCAGTGTTAGAGAGTAGACTAGTACTGAGAGGTTACATAATTTTCTCAGGTCATATATCCAGTTAGTGTCAGAGGTGGAAGTCTTCCTGATTTGGAGGCTAGTTCTCTCTATTACATACTACACTGCCTCTTTCTCTGTCTCTCTCTGTCTCTGTCTCTCTGTCTTTCTCTGTGAATTTTCTTTATTTTTTAATTTAAAATTTATTTATATGGTTTGTTTTAATGCCACAAACATTTGCAGATTGCCTTCATTCCATGAAAGATCTCTTGTAAAAAAGTCAAAGGGCAGCTAAGTGGTACTGTGGATACAGTGTCAGGCCTGGAGTTAGGAAAAATCATTTTCCTAAGTTCAAATCCAGCCTCAGACACTTACTATCTGTGTGACCCTTGTGCAAGTCGCTTAAAATGAGCTAGAGAAGGAAATGGCAAACCACTCCAGTATCTTTGCCAAGAAAACCCAAAGGGGTCATGAAGAGTCAGACACAACTGAAAATGACTCAACAACAATGAAGTAAAACTATTAAGCAAAACCAAAGATATAGTGACTTCATCTAAAATTGAATGCAACATTGAACATTTGTGGTACCCCATCAACCTCTATAATAATAATAATACTATTTTATTTAAAATAATGTTTAATGTTATAATTATTTAATAATAATAATTGTTGTTATTATAGCTAACATTCATATAGTGTATACTATGTGCCAGGTACTGTGCTAAGTGCTTTACAATTATTACCTCATTTGATCCTCACAACCACCTTGGAAGGTAGGTAATAATGTCATTCTAATTTTACCCTATTTTAATTGTTTTTTAATTAACAGAAGTTTATATTCTCTCATTCTCACCCTCCTTTAAAAAAAAGAGAAACTAAAAAGAAATTAATCATAGAAAGTATGTATAGTAAAACATAAAGCACATATAGTAAAAGAATATTCATTCCCTTACTCTCTTGGTGGGCTTGGAGTGTTCCTGAGGCAAAGCCTGAAGAAAGAACTGATTAAAAACTCTCCTAGAGGCACTTAAACATTCTGAATTGATAGATTTAGTGACAGTCTATTTAACTCTCTAAGATTTATCTTAGTAGGACATCCGTGGTGGCTTTGCTTTATCTTAAGGCCTTAATTCCTCCAGAGGAACAATATTCATTACACTCTAACTAATGAGACCTTCTCCTGGATTGGTCGCTTAACTTCCTATTGCAGTCATACCAGTGTCAGGGTCCCTGTACTTAAGACAATAGGCATGCTTAGAGAATAAAAAATAAAATAGAATAGAAAAAAAATAAAATTAATAAAAAATAAAATAGAATAAAAAAGCTTAGATAATGTTGTCAAGGATGTAGATGTGGCCAATGTTGTACAAAGTCATTATCATTAGCACCCCAAATCTCAAGCAACTCACGGCATGGGCTGGAACATAAGAATTCCCAGAGATACAACAGCACAGGGAACTCTTTCTTCCTCTTTTCCTTGCCCACAGGCAGCTGATCTGTGGAATCAGCAAGAAGCCTCTATAGGCAGTGATCCTTAGGACTGTATCAACCATCATCAGGCTCTGAGGATGCCTGTAGTCAGTAGACAAAAGCAAAGAAAGTCACCTTTTGGGCCAAAGTTCTAGGCTAGTCCCAATGGTCTGGCATAGCTACATGGCTGCATAGGTTGTTGTTGTTGTTATTGTTGTTGTTGTTGTTTTCATTCTTGAAGAGGATCATGACATCAGGAAGATGATGCCATGACTTGCAAATGATTTGGATTTCAGCTGTGCAAAGTCACCAGCCTCACTTTCTCCTCCGTAGCCATCTGGTTCCGGTGGCAATATATAGAGCAGGACAACTGCATATGGCCTGGGCGTGTGTGGGTAAAGAAAAGGGGAGGAAAGAATCATGTGAGATTTTCATGGCAAAATAATGTGGCATTGCCATCTCACTAATGTGTTTCCTTTCATCTGCTCCAGTTGTTCCAGTCCTTCTACTTGAAAAGCTTTTAATTCATTGATATGTAGCCTTTTAGCCTCTAAGAGCCTAGGTCAGGTGAAAGACTTTGACATATAATAAGAACATAAGTTCCCAAAGTGGATGATACCACCACCTGGGGGAGGTGCTGGAATGATGGGGGGGAGGGCAGTAGTAGCCTTAGGTGCAATTGGGGGGCCTTGAATAAAAATAAGAGCGTGGTGGAAGCCTAAGGAAAGAAGAGAAGAAAATTTTGAAAAATCATTCATACATGTTTCATATGTTGTGTAACAGAGTTAAAGTCATAGTGATTACATTATTTTTAAAATAAACACACAAAATACAAGATATAATCAATCAGTGGTCAAGTCTGCTGACAGGTCTTAACAAGCAAGTGTTGGCAGGTGAGCTTGTCATGCATTGTCCAGAAGTGCAGCATGCATCTATAGGAATATGTGTGTGTGATGACTTGTTTACAATACAAAATTCAATCAGGAAAAACCCCACAAATTTACAATTAATTATTAAATTTAAGATGTGTCATTTAGAAACAATATTTTATATATTTTTGAAATGATGCAAATTTCAAAAGCAAAAATGCTAAAGGGTTAAAGAAAATAGATTTCTGGGGGGGAGGGTGATGGAAATGAGTAATTTTTTTAAAAAAGAGGGTGATAGGCCATATAAATTTGGGAACCTCTGCTACAGCAGAGTTAACCAGGGGATATATTGGACGGTGGGAGCACTTTGGTGAGCATATCACAGTATTGGGCTGCAGAGAAAAAAAGAAAAAGCTGATATGGCTCCAGCTTTGCCCTCCAGAGACATTTTATAAATTTGTCAGTGACATTTTGAAAAGGGCCACAGAATATCCAAGGCAATTGCTCTTTTGCTAACAACTCCAAGCCTGTAATTAGACTCGACCTGACCTCTTGTGGTGTCCTGAGTCATTCATTTCCTGATAATGTTACCAAATTCCATTCCCTACCACTTATCAGGCCATTAATTTTTGCTTCCTTTTGGACATACCAGGAAAGATTGGAAAGATTCTGGCTTAATGATTACCTCTTCCTATCCAGCCTCATAGTTGTATAGCACATTCAGAGTGAATGAGAAAGGAAAACTATCCATTCACATATGGTCTTCTTCTTTGCTTTTTAAGGGTTTCTTTTTTCTTCTTCTTAATTCCAATGTCAGACATACACATGATATCCAAGATTTAAAAGATAACAATTTCTGGTTCCAGTTTTCATTTTCCTGACTGATGGGCTCTTAGAATCTGAATTTGCTCTTTGAGGTATATAACAATAGTACCCCACATTTCTATAGTTCTTTAAGATTTGCAAAGATACATTGCCTTATATGATTCTCACTACAATCCTGCAAGGTAAATGCAATTGGTATCCCCATTTTAAAGGTGAGGAAATTTAGCCTGAGAGAAGTGAAGTGACTTGCCCACAATCACATAGCTAGTAAGTGTCTAAGGCAGGATTGAAGCCTAGGTCTTCCTGATTCCAGGTTAAGCATGGTATCAACAAAAAAAATGCCACCTCACTGTTCTCCTTATCACCTCCTAGAAATCAAAGAAGTGGTAAATGATCCATATGTTAAAAAAAACAGTTCTTTTTGTATAGCAGGGAACTAGAAAATTAAGAGTATCCATATATTGGGGAAATGGCTAAATACAGCATGATAACATAATGGAAACAAAGTGTGATAATGTAGTGTGATGGATTATTACTGTTCTATAAGAAATGATGAAAGGGATGGTTTCATGTAAACTGGAAGTCTTGTATAAATTGATGCAAAGAGAAGCAAGAAAAATGAGGAGAATGATTTATGCAGTAACAACATTATAAATAAAAACAGCTTTGAAAGACTGGTGGACTCTGATCAATTCAATGACCTGCCTCAATTCAGAGAATACCCATCTTTTTACAAAGAGGGGATTGACTCAGGCTGTAGAACAACTGTACATTTTCAAATAGCCAAGGTGAGCTTCCGTTTTGTTTGACTATGCATATTTGGGCTTAGCTTTGATTTCTTTTTTTTTCCCCAGTGGAGGTTAATGAGAGGGTGAGGGGAAATAGTGAGAGTAGAAGGATAAAGAGTTTTTAAAAAGAGGGTCTTTGAGACATCTTCCTTTAAAAATGCAGAAAAGAGAGCAGACAAAAAACCTCAAAGAAGTACAAATAATAACTTTGAACATTACAGGTTGAACATATTTAAAAAGAAAAACAAGTTATCCATAATAGAGTTCTGTGGTTTCATGTAAGATTTTCCTTTTCTGTTCTGCTATGTGGCACAATGGATAGAATGCCAGGCCTGGAGTCAAGAAGACCTGAATTCCAGTCTGGCCTCAGATACTTATTAGCTGTGTGACCCTGGGCAAGTCATATCACCCTGTTTTGCCTCAGTTTCTTCATCTTTCAAATGATCTGGAAGAGGAAATGGTAAACTACTCCAGTATTTTTTTTTCAAGAAAATCCCAAATAGGGTCACAAAGAGTTGGACTCATCTAAAATGACTGAACAACAGCAAAAATGTATATGGAAGTGCCAGTTTTATTCAGTGTTTGTTCCATTGAGTAGAAATAAACTTAATAATTTAAAATGTCTAACACATTGCTTGAATATAGTGGGTGCTCAATAAATATTTGGATTGGATTAAATCAAAGAGTAGTTCTTGGTGAAGTTTTGGTTTCTCTGCCTACTGCCCTATATGGTACTTGGACTTCCTTTCATTTTGAAATTTAGGTTACTCAGGTAAAACATAACTATGAACATGTATTAGGAAGAATTTTTACAGGGACTGCCATTTTTTTCCTCTTTATACTTGCATCTAGTACAGTGACTTACTTAAAACACATGTTTAATAAATGTTGAAATTGCAGTCAGTTGTCGTGAATGCAAACCTGGGGTCACAGTCCCAAAGTATATAATTTGCAAAGAGTAACGTAACCTTTGGAGCATTCAATCAGACAATCAACAAGTATTTGTTAAGTCCTACTATGTGCTGTGCTATGCTATACACTAAGAATACAGATACAAAGAATGAAACAATCTCTAATGTCAAGTTAAGGACCAGGAACTATAAACTCCAATTTTCCGATGAATTCCTTCTAAACCTTAAGCAAGACATTACCTTTCTGACTACACAGCAAATCTGATGGAGCTAACAGCCTTTTAAAGAGAAGACAGCTTTCATTTTAAATAATGATATTAACATCCTTCCAGGCTTATTCTGAGCCTTGTTTCAAAAAAGACTTCAGCAAAGTTGAAAAGTGACCTCCCTGTGCTCAAGAAGTGATAGAATCCCAGAGGCAAAAACTCTAAGGTAAGTTGTCATTATATTCTCCCTTAATGCTGGCTTCACAATCATAAAATTGAGATTCAATTCAATCACAGATGAGCCCCATGAGCATGAACATCAACCAGCATTACTGTAGCAATGAGAGAAAAGAAGGTGATATGAGGAGCAGAATAAAAAACAATCCTGGGTTCTAATCCCAGATTTTCAAAAGCCACATGCAGATTTTAGCTGTACAGCTACAACTCTAACTGCAATGAGCATTTGGGAGCACTGTCCCAGTTCTGAACACCTGGGCCCAGCTGGAAATCTTGAATAGTTTCAGGTCATTAAATTGACCAGAGTCCTCATGTCTTTCAAAGTTGTTTTTATTTGTAAAGTTATTGTATAATTTTTTCTCCTGGTTCTGCTCACTTCATTTTGCATCATTTTATACTAGTCTTCCAAAGTTTGCTTGAAATCATTTCTTTAAGTAATTTACAAGGGAGCAGTAATATTCCATCGCATTTGTATAGCATGCTTTGTTTTTCAGCTTTCCAATATATGGACAATATGTGGACTCAAGTTTCCAGTTCTTTTCTACTACAAAAAGAAGTGCTGTAAATGTTTTTGTACACTGTGACTCTTTTTACCTCTTTCTTTGATCCTTTTGTGATGTAGGCCAAACAGAGGAATAGCTGAATCAAAGGATATGCATGGATAAGACTTTTGGAGCATAATTGTATCATGGAGTCCAGCTTGGCTAAATGACAAAAGGTCATACTTCCCTATCTAACATCTTCAGCAGAAATATGGGACGATCTGTGCCACTGGATGAAGGAATTGCTTTGCATTTTTGACCAGCAGCATCCTCTGTGTCTATACATTTTATCGTGACTATCTATCTCATTTTCTATGAAGTAACATGACTCACAGGGCTCTTTCATTTGGTGCTATGGAGGAGCAAACATCCATCATCCTCTCTGGGCTCATCTTTCCAGCTCTTCTTGTGCTGTTGAGGAATTGTCACCTGCAGCAGCTTCTAATTCACAGCCTGTCTCTTTCTGCAGCTCCCTGAATTGATCTGCCTGAGCTTTGTACTCGATCCTATCAGTCTGCATGAGAGAAGGTTCCTGAGAATGAGTATGTAGCCACCTTTATCTCTCTCTTCAAATCGAAATTAGTTCTGTTATAAAATCATTGGGTGACATATAATTTGTTCCTATTGTGATCTAGTAGACAGTTGTACTTTAAAAAGATGCCTTGGGTACAGCTGCAACCATACTGAAATTCTCCTATTTCCCAAAGTAGTGGACAAAGAAAGGCATCTGAAAATATTGTGGATGACTGGAAGACTCTTCATTAGGGCCGATTGCTCAGCTCAGCACTACCGTGATCCTAAGGTCTATAATTTAGCTCCATGGTCAGGAAATAATAATAATTGCTACCTGTTTCTGTCCTACTTTTGCAGCCAGGTGTTCTCCATCCGGTGCAATTCTGTTTCATATTGGCTAAATTGAATGTTGTGTCTTTTCAAATGGCTGCATATTTTGGTAAGGAGATTGTCCTCTTCCATCAAGGTGCTGAAAGTGAATCTGGATTGAGTTAGAGTTCTGCTGTTTGTAGTCTGCTCCTTGCCTCTGCCCTAAATTTTAGACTATAGCAGATATTTGCATCCCATGCAGAATGTTTATGCCTTTTGAAGTTGAATATGCAGGATAATGAAGGGTAAATATTCCATTAATACAATTGTGTTGTTGTTTAGTAGTTTTAGTCATGCCCAACTCTTTATGACTCCATTTAGGGTTTTCATGGCAAAGATACTGGAGTGGTTTGCCATTTCCTTCTCCAGCTCATTTTACAGATGAGGAAACTGAGGCAAATAGGGTTAAGGGACTTGCCCAGGATCAGACAGCTAGTAAGAGTGTGAGAATGGATTTGAACTCGAGTGTTCCTTACTCCAAGGCCTGCATTCTATCCACTGCACCACAGCTGCCTTGGTGTTCTACTATTTAACAAATGCAGTTCAAATTCAGATTAGCATTCAAGATCCAAGTCAATGGGAATATAACTTTCTGGTCTTATCTCACACTGAATTTATGAACTGATTGGGGGTACTCACGATCCCTTTTCTTTTCTGCTTTCTCTTCTTCATTCCTGAAGTGCCTCTTCTATACCCATCAACTCAACCTCTCTGGCCAAGAAAAAAAAAAAAGATACCCACCCTTTAAAACTCAGTTCATATTTCCTCTCTTCTATGAAGGAGTACCTGACACCCCTTGTCAGTAAGGAGCTTTCTCCCCTTAGACTTCATATAGTGCTTTATACTACTCTTATGAATTTGTTTATTTGTATTATTTTTATGGCATATGTGTCATTCCCTACTTCCTTGTCAATCGGAGTCTAAGCTCAATGGTCTGGAGGCCTCTAAGGCCCCCTTTTTCTCCAGGTCTATGATTAGGGTGATTTCCCAATAACCTCTCTCCCCTATACATAATACTTCCTCTCACAACAAATAAATATATTGAAACAAAATGAACTAACCCATTGGCCAGGCCTGAAGGTATGTGCTTCATTCCATGCCTATACCACACTTCTCTCCCAACAGTACGAATGTATATTAAATTTCAGATTTCCTCTAGTGCTTAGCACAGTAAGTGCCTACTAAATGTTTGTTGTTGTTATGCTAATCCCATCTTTAAAAATTTGCTTGAAGCCTTGTACTCTGCCCAATCTTTCCAAACAGACAGAGAGAACAGTATATTTGTCATTCTGCTTATTCAAACTATTCTTCATCCCACTTACCTTGGATAGCTGACATTCTAGTAAGGAGCAGAAAATGAATGATGACTACTGCAAAACTAAGATCTCTGCCCTTATCATCTTCTCTCCTTGAAACCTTGGAGACCCCTCAAAGAATAACTAATATCAAGGGGATAGACTTTGCAAACCGATAGACTAGAGAGAACTAATTGGTAATGGACAACTTTTAGATACAGGCAACACCCACCTTTCCTAAGGTCCACACTGCATCCAAAATCCTGCACAGCCAGAGTAGCCAATTCCATTTCTAATCAGCTAGGCCCAGTGGCCAGAGGCTCCAGATATAAGAGCCTCAGTCCCACTGATAAGCAGAAGAGTGCCTACCAGGAAATCCTGACTGCCAAGTGCTGGCTATGTAGGTTAAGTTGAATGAGAAAAAATAATTGCCTGTCAAAACACTTAATTCTATCTGAGAAGTGTCATGTCCATCTTTCCCTTCTCTTTGTCAGTAATCTTCTGATTTCCCTTTCGCAACTACTTCCAGGGACCTGGTCCGGTTACTGTTGGTCGTGTGCCTGTTTGGATAATGGACAAGCTGTCAATCCCTATTGAAAGTAAGAAAGTGCCTAGGCACTGTTGTGTTTTGGAGAGTGGCTGATAATAGAATAAGGGGTCTCTGACTAAGGAAGAGCCAATGGTTCTCCTGCATGAGGGAGTAGGGACTGGAAAGAATTAACAGGAAGGGGCTCTATGATATACATGCCTGGCCTAGGTTCTTCCAAGTTCCTCTATGATCGTCATCTCTGTCAGAATCTCTAATCCCCTGTTCCCTTTCTCTCATACCCCATTCCAGACTACTATTGACGGTTTCAGAAGGTAAGTCTAGGACTTCCTTCCAATGTCTCAATGAGTTTCTCATCATTCTCAGCATCAAACACAATGCTTTGCACATTCTGGGAATTTAATAACTATTTGTCAAATTGCAGAAAATCCTCCATTCATCCATCAGGGTCATGCCTGAAGCATAAAGAATCTTAAATAGCCTCTCTTTTGGCAAGAGTTACTATGGCAACAAGGAAGATCATTTATAGGGAAGTGTTTTGTATAAGTGAAATTTGGGTAAAATTAATGTGAGACAACAGTATATGGAGAAAGCAGCAAGACATTTGGGATCTCACCCTATCTGAGTCACTAGGCTGTTTCAAGTACCTGGTTCATTCAACAGATAAAGAATAACATTAGCTCTACCTTGGAAATGACTCTAGTGATAGGAGTTAGAACAAAATTAATTAGAATTAAGGCATTAGGTTATACCAGTTAGAACTTTGGGACTTGTGAATCAGGAAGAGCTGGGTTCTAATCCTTCCTCAGACACTTAGTGGCTGTGTAACTCTGGGCAAGTCACTTAACATGCTTATGCCTCAGTTTTCTCATATATAAAATGAAAAGGTTAGATTTGATGGCCTGTGAAGTCCCTTCTAGATCTAAGATCTTACAAGAATGGTTTTCAAGCACTTAACATAAAAGCTGAGCCATGGGATTTCTCTATGCATATATATAGGTAGAGAATATCCCTACTCCAGAATAAAAGAGGCATTTAAGACTCTTAGGCTGACCAATGGGTTCAAGGAAGATTAAGTTATGGCAACTTTACTCAGCAGGAACAATTTAAAAGAATATTCATAATTTAAAAAAAAGCTTTTATGTAAACCTGCCCTTGACTTAGCTCTTCCACATACTCCCTTGTTACTGTTCTTTAGTTGTTTTTCAGTCCTGTTGGACTCTTCATGACCACATTTAGGGTTTTCTTGGCAAAGATATGGGAATGGTTCTCCTTTTCCTTCTCCAGCTCATTTTATAGATGAGGAAACCGAGACAAACAAGGTTAAGTGACTTGCTCAGGGTCACATAACTAGTAAGTGTCTGAGGCCAGTCTTCCTGACTCCAGGCCTGGTGCTCTATCTACTGTAGCAGCAAGCTGCATTATACTCCCTTGGGAGAATTGAAAGCAAGCCTCTGAGGTCCATATTACTTTAGCAGCTACTAGAAGGCAGTTTCATCTGCCACGAGGGAGGGAGTTACTCTAATTATTCTGACACTATGTCTAATGAGAATCAGAGTCATGCAGAGGAGAGGAACAATTGGGCTGCCTTGCCAGTTTCTGAACAAATATATTTCCCTCTAGTGTTCTACCCCTATTGAACCTCTGTCTCCAGCCCGTCTCATCTTTTATCACCAATTTAGAAAAAAGGGTTCTGCATAAATTGTTCATGCCCTTTGGCCCAGTAATCCCTTTTACTGAGCATGTAACCTCAAAGACATCAAGAAAAGAAACAAAAGTCCAGTATATACCAAAATTGCCATGAAATTAAAAGATGCTTACTCCTTGGAAGGAAAATCATGGCAAGTCTGGACAACATACTGAAAAACAGAGACATCACCTTGCCGACAAAGCTCTATATAGTCAAAGTTATAGTTTTCCCAGTGGTAATGTATGGCTGTGAGAGTTGGACCATAAGGAAAGCTGCGAGTGGCAAAATGGCACTGGTAGACTATCCAGGTTTCATAGGCATACACCAATGAGGTCAGCAAAACGGCTCTGTAGACATTCAGTCTGGAAGGCAGTCTAATGCCTCTTCTCTCCCACACTTTCTTTCAGAGCCTCCCAAACACTAACTCTGGCAATGTGTGCTAATTTCTTCTTCAAGACCTACTCATCCATGATCACATCTTTAATGCCCTTTGTACTTTCCAGATGAACTTGGAATCAAGAGAATAACTTTGAGCAAGTCATTTAATGTCCCTGAACTTCAGTTTCCTCATCCTTCTAGACTTCTCTGCGGCGTTGCACTCTCTCTCTCTCTCTCTCTCTCTCTCTCTCTCTCTCTCTCTCTCTCTCTCGACTCTCCTGCTACCTTGTCTGGCTTTTTTTTTCTCATTCTCCCTTACTGGATCTTTCACCATGTCTCACCTACTAATTGTGAGTATACTTGAAGACTCTGTCCTGGACAATCTTTTTTTCCTTCACTTGGTGAGAGAGCCCATCAGTTCCCATAGAATCCATTATGATATCTCAGCAGATGACTCTCCTACTTATCTAGTCCTATTATCTCTCTCATACTATAAATGTTGGCTATAGCAATAAAACAAGAAAAAGAAATTGAGTGAATAAACAGAAGAAACAAATGAAGAAATAAAATTATTACTCCTTTCAGATGATATGATTATGATATGATTCAACTAAAATTAATTTAAATAATAACTTCAGTAAAGTTGCTGTATATAAAATAAATTCACACAAATCATTGGTGTTTCTGTATAATACCAATAAAACGCATCAGGAAGAAGTCAAAAGAGAAATTCCATTTAAAATAACTTCAGAATGCATAAAATACTCAGGAGTCTACCTATCAAGATAAAAAAAAACTATATAAATATAACTACAAATCATTATTCACAGAAATAAAAATAGACCAAATAATTAGAGGAATATTAATTGCTCATAGGTAGGCTGAACATATATAATCAAAATGATAATACTACCTAAATTAATTTATTTATCCAGGGCCATTCCAATAAAACTACCAAAGGACTACTTTATAGGAAAAAAACCATAAAATTTATACGAAGGGAAAAATAAAAAGAATCTGTATGGAAATAGCATTCATATGCTTAGATAATTTATCTATTGAGGAATGGGTCAGCTTTATAATTTTGAATCAATTCTTATATGTTTTGGAAAACTTTATGAGATAATTTTGCTATAAATATTTTTCACAGTTACCTGTCTCCCTTCTAATTTTAGTTTCATTAAATTTATTTGTATATAAAAATCTTTTCATTTTCTATAACCAAAATTGTCCATTTTATTTTCTGTAATTTTTAATAGTTATCTGGTCATTTTCTTTTCCTCTAGCAACAGATTTGAAGGGTGATTTCGTTGATTTTTAATATTTTATTTTTTCCAATTATATGCAAAAACATTTTTAATGTTTGTTTTTCAAAATTTCAAGTTCCAAATTATCTCTATCTCTCCCTCCTCCTCATTCCCATTGAGAAAGCAAGCAAATTGATACCGGCATGTGCAGTCATGCAAAACATGAAAGGTAATTTCTTTCTTCTTCTGATTTGTTTATGATGTTATTATATTTAAATTATATATCCATTTAGAGTTTATATTAATGTATGTTGTAAGATGTTGGTCTGTATCTAATTTCTGCCAAACTGATTTCCAATTTTTTCAGCAGTTTTTGTCAAATAGTGAGTCCTTACCCTTAGTAACTGGAGTCTTTTGATTTATTGAACACAACACTACTGTATTCTGTATGCCTAATCTGTTCCAATGACAGACCTATTTCTTTTGAGTAGGATCAAATGGTTTTAATGATTACTGCTTTGGAGCAGAATTTGAGATCCAGCACTGACAAAGTCCTTTCCTTTCCATTTGTTTTTTCATTATTACTTTTGAAAGTCTTGACCTTTTGCTTCTCCAGATGAATTTTGGTATTATTTTTTCTAGCTCTTTAAAATAAATCTTTGGCAATTTGATAGCGACAGTATTGAGAAAATAAATTAATGTAGATAATATTATCATTCTTATTACACTGACCTGATTGGCCTATGAAAAATATTAAAATTAAATTAATTAAAATTTGATTTTTAAAAATTTAGTTTAATTAAAAATTAATATTTTTACTAAAAGAGAATCTTGGCAGGTAAACTCTCAAATATTTCCTACTGTATTGTTTTTTAATGGAATTTCTATCTCTTGATGGATTTGATTAGTAATATTCAGGAATTCTGATGATAAATGTGTGGATTTATTTTATATCCTGTGACTTTGCTGAACTTAGCAATGGTTTCATTTAATTTTTAAGTTAACACTTTAGGGTTTTATAAGTAAATCATCTTATCATCTTAAAAAAAAGTTTCATTTCTTCTTTGCCTATGCTTATTTCCATGATTTCTCTTTCTCATTTTATTGCTATATCTAGTATTTTTGGGACCATGTTAAATAGGAGTGGCAATGATCTTTACCCTTTGGTCATATTTGAAAGGCCTCTGCTTTTTCTCCATTACATATAATGTTTGCTCTCCGTTTTTCATAGATAATATTCACTATATTGAGGAAAAGCCCAATTTATTTATATGCTTTCCACTCTTTTTAAAGAAATAAGTGTTGGATTTTGTTAATAGCTTTTTTCTTGAAGTACCTATTGATATAATCATGAGTTATTACTTGTGTTATTAGAATATTTATTACATTTATATTCTTCCTTATTTTGGACCAACCTTATTTTCCTGTAATGAATCTTGGCTATAACATATAATGTTTTCAATATATTGGGGTAGCTAGCCTATGTGCTAATATTTTATTTAAAATTTTTTGTGTCAATGTTCATTAGTGATATTGGTCACTAGTTGTCTTTGTTATGTCTTTCCTTGATTTATGTATCAATACTGTATTTAAATCATAGAAGGAGATTGGAAGTATCCTTTCTTTTTATATTATTTCAAAAAGTTTATGTAATATTTAAAGTAATTCTTCTTTGAATGTTTGATAGATGTCAGTTGTAAATTGTAAATACTTCTGGTTCTGAGCTTTTTTGTGTGTATGGATTCATTAATAGCTTGTTTAATTTCCCTTTCTGATATTCAGTTACATAAAAAGTCTATTTATTCTTTTGTTACTTTGGATATTTTGTATTTTTGAAATTATTCATCCATTTCCTCTAAATTATCAGTCTTGTTAGAACATAATTGGGAAAAACTATTTCTGCTAGTTTCCTTTATTTCCTCTTTAATTGTAAATTCTCCCTTTTCATATTTGATACCTGTAATTTAGTTTTCCTCTCTTTATAAGATTATGTAATTGTTTATTTTATTGGGTTTTTAGAATAAATCCTTTTTTATTTATCAATTTAGTGTATTTGTTCTTGTTGTTGGATTTCAATTGTATTTTGTTCTTCCTTATTTTCAGAATTTCTATTTTGTTACATAGTTGAGAGGTTTTTGATTTGTTGTTCAAGTTTTTCTTTTTAAGTTTTATGCTCTATTTATTTGTTCTTTGTCTCTTTTGTTGATAAGTTTAAAATTGTTTAAAATAAGCTTAAAATATAAAATTGTCCCTACCAACTGCTTTAGCTGCATCCTATGAGTTTTGGCATATCATTTCAGTATTGTCATTTTTAAAAATTACATTTTTTTCCTATAATTTGCTTTTCAATCCACCAATTCTTTTTTTAATGAATTTATTTGGATTTATCAACAATCACTTCAATAAGTTTTTGGGTTTTAAATTTTTCTCCCCCTCCCTTCCCACCCCCAGCATGCAATCTGATACAGACTATACATATACATTCCTATTAAACATATTTTCACATTAGTGATGTTGTAAGGAAGAATTAGAACCAATAGGAAGAACCACAAGGAAAAGAAAACAAAACAAAACAGAAGAAAAAAATAGCAAATAGTATGCTTCTATCTGCATTCAAGCTCCATAGTTCTTTCTTTGGATGCAATCTACCAATTCTTTAGAATTATTTTGTCTCCAATTACTTTTTAAGTCTTTCTTCAAGTGCTCTTTGTTCAATATAATTTTATTACGTTGTGATAAGTAAATGGTGAGCTTAGAATTTCTGCTTTTCTCCTTTTTTGATGATGCTCCAATATGGTCAACTTTTTAAAAATTTTCATGCCATGGAGATCTACCACAGAGTCCAAGATGAAAAGGGAGTTTTTTATGGGTGGTGAGATTCTCCAGATGTTGTCTTTTGCAGATGAAATCATGCCAGTTGTGCAAGCCCCAGAACCCTGCAAAGCTTCCTAGAAGAGATATGTAAACATTTAAAAGAGCTTGGCTAACCATCTATATGGAAGAATCAAGTAGACAAAGAATATCTATTATTCAAATCATGCCCTTTAGTTAGGTAGAAAACCTATAGAGTGCATATTTCAGGATTTGGCACATAATAATCACTTAAATGTTGTCTCATTCATTCATTGCCTCTTTCTCTCTTTCTCTCTCGGTATATATATTTACATATGCATATACACATTATCTATATAAACACATGTATGTATGCATATATACACATATCAATATACCCATATTATATGTATACAAATTACATATATTGTATAGAAAGTACAAATGGATAAGCTAGACTCATGATTAAACAGAGATATGAAACTAGAATGGATTTCCTTTGGGAAACTATAAAGCTCCTTTGGTTATCCAGACTTTTAATATAAAAATTCTACAGGCATTGTTAAATGTATGGTGTCAAGTTATGTGGTACCTGAAAAAATTAAAATGTGCATCATACAAAGAACAGTGGAGAGGCATAAGATGGGTATGATCATGCTGCAATGTACAGAAAAAATTAGACTGAGCGATGTCATCATGAAAATTAATTATCAAAAAATAATACTAGCTGGTCACATGGTCAAAGAGAAGGGTAACTAATGGACAGCCTACATGCTCTACTGGTATCCTCATAATATCAGGAGAAAGCAAGGGTGGTTCCCAGTACATTGGATTGACTATCTCTAGTGAACTTATGAGATATCATTGATAAGAGTTGTGCAGGATGGATGGGCATATTGTGGAATACAGTTTTCATAACTGAAAGGAATGCTCACTTCACTTAGCTAAAATCCATTTGACTCTTTGAGTACATCCAATTAAATGAAAGCTTTCCACAGAATACTATGTCTGCTAGAACATTTACAGACTCTCAGAGCTGGAATGGACATCAGAGCCATTCCAGTCCAACCTGTGTCTAACCAAGAATTACCTATAAATTGTTCACGAAAAGCAGTTGCCCAGCTTCTGAATAAAAGAACCACAATATAAGAATATCTCAAAGGACCATCCAAATTTGGGGGTCAGTTGATGCTCTTGGTTAAAGATCAAGCAGGATTTAAACCACCTCCCAAGAAACCCCCTTTTAAATCATTCTAATAGTTCTGAAGTTTTTCTTCCTCCTAGGACAGAAAGACAGGCAGACAGATAGGCACTAGCTACCCCAAGGTATTGAAGCCTCATTGTTTTGTTTTGTTTTAATAAATTATTTACTTATTTATAACATGTAAAAAATTGAGTTTCAAATGCTCTCTCTGTCCTGCCCCATGTCTCCCCCGTCCATTGAGAAGGCAAGAAATGTGATATCAATTATACATGTGAAATCATGCAAAACATATTCCCATATTAACTATGTTGCAAAAAAGGGGGGAAGTTATGCTTCAATCTGCATTCAGACTCCATCAGTTCTCTCTCTGGAAGTAAATAGCATTTTTTATCATAAGTCCTTTGAAATCATTTTAAATCATGGTATTGATCAGAAGAACTAAGTCATTCACAGTTCATCATTATACAATATTTCTGTTACTGTGTACAGTGTTCTCCTGGTTCTGCTCACTTCACTTCACTCTGTATCAGTTCATATAAGCCTTCTTAGGTTTTTCTGAAATAATTATTTCTTACAGCACAATAGTATTCATCACAACCATATATAACAATTTGTTTAGCCATTTCCTAATTGAAAGGCATACCTGGGGCAGCTAGGTGGTGCGGTGGATAGAGCACTGGCCCTGAATTCAGGAGTACCTGAGTTCAAATCTGGCCTCAGACACATAACACTTACTAGCTTGTGACCCTGGGCAAGTCACTTAACCCCATTGCCTAGCAAAAAAAAGAAAGAAAGAAAGAAAGGCATACCCTCAATTTCCAATTCTTTGCCACCACAAAAAGATCTGCCATAAGTAATTTTGTAAATATAAGTGTTCTTTTCTTTTTCTTTGTTCTCTTGGGGATACAGACCTAGTAGTGGTATTGCTAGGTCAAGGGGTATGCACAGTTTTATAGCCCTTTGGGCATAGTTCCGAATTCTTCTCCAGAATAAATAGTTGGACCAGTTCACAACTCCACTAGCAGTGCATTAGTGTCCCAATTTTTCCGTATTCCCTCCTACATTTTTCATTTTCCTTTTCTGTCATGTTAGCCAATTTGATACATATGGGGTAGTATCTCAGAGTTGTTTTAATTTACATTTCTCTAATCAATAGTGATTTAATATGATTATAGATATATGAATATATATGATTTATTCTTTGGAAAACTACCTGTTCATATCCTTTGACCACTTATCAATTAGGTAATGGTTCTTATTTTTACAAATTTGACTCAGTCCTCTATGTATTTGAGAAATGAGGCCTTTATCAGAGAAATTTGCTGTAATTTTTTTTTCTTATTTTCCTGCTTTCCTTCTAATCTTGGCTGAATTGATTTTGTTTATGTAAAAACTTTTAAATTAAATGTAATCAAAATTATCCATGTTACTTTCTATGATCCTCTCTATATCTTGTTTGGTCATAAACTCTTTATCCATAGACCTAACAAGTACATTTTTCCAGGCTCCCCTATTTGCTTAAGATTTTACCATTTATGTCCAAATCATGAACTGTTTTGATCTTAGCTTGGCATACAATATGAGATATTGATCTGTACCTAGTTTCTGCCAAACTATTTTGCAGTTTCTATACAGCAGCATGGAAATTTTTGTCATGTAGTCAGTTCTTGTTCCAAAACTTGGATCTTTGGTTTATCAAATATTAAGTCATTGTAATTATTTACTACTGTGTATTGAGTATCTGGGCAGCTAGGTGGCACAGTGTATAGAGCTCCAGACCTGGAGTCAGGAAGACTCATCTTCCAGAGTTCAAATCTGGCTTCAATCATTTACTAAATATATGAACCTGGACAAGTCACTTAACCCTGTTTAGCTCAGTTTCCTCATCTGTCAAATGAGCTGGAGAAGGAAATGGCAAACCATTCCAGTATCTTTGCCAAGAAAACCACAAATGGGGACACAAACTGGAAAACTGAAAAACAACTGGACAATAAAGGAATAAGTGGAGGGAAGTCAGGAAGACTTAAACATGACTGAAAAATGACATATTGGGTACCCAACCTATTCCACTGATCCACCACTCTATTTCTTGGCCAATACCAGATTATTTTGATGATTACTGCTTTGTAAGACAGTTTGAAATCTGGTAGTGCTAGGATGCCTTCCTTCATTTTTGTTTTCATTAATTCCCTTTTTATTCCTGACTTTTTGTTCTAGCTCTATAAAATAATTTTGGCTAGTTTTAATGGTATTGCACTAAATAATAAATTAATTTAGGCATAGTTTTTATTTTTATTACATTGACTTGACCTATCCATGATCAATTAATATTTCCCCACTTGTTTAGATCTGTCTTTATTTGTGTGAAAGGTGTTTTGTAATTATGTTTATATAGTTCCTGGGTTTGTTTTTGCAGTAGTCTCAAGTATTTTATACTGTCTACAGTTATTTTAAAAAGGAATTTCTCTTTCTATCTCCTGTTGCTGGACTTTGTTGGTAATATGTAGAAATGCTGATGATTTATGTGGATTTGTTTTATGTCCTGCAACTTTGCCAAAGTTTCAATTGTTTCATCTATTTTTAAAAATTTTATTCTCTAGAATTCTCTAAGTACACTACCATAGGGTCTGCAGACTGTTAGTTTTCTTTCCTCATTGCCCATTCTAATTCCTTCTGCTTTGTTTTAAAATTTCCATCTGAAAGTATCTTGATAGGGCACAAGATCATAACATCTCAATTCATTCTAAAGAAGTGTAAATAAACCAAGAAAATGTAGCCAATCCAATTGACTTATATTTTATTCATTTTTTTCAGTGTGAGAAAAAAGGGAGGTGGGAGAGGAACAGAGAAGAGAAAAAGAAGTAAGAGAGGGTAATAAAGAGATGGCATTGGCATGTATGAATTAGTTTGAAAAAGTAGAATGGAATTCCAACAACCAGTTAAGTAATTGATAATTTTCAAAATACCAGGATGATTATAGAAAGATTTTTTCCCACTGACCAATTTGTAGGAGCAGGAAAAAAGAGGGGAGAAATGCAAGTGCAGGAAACTTGATTATGGCCTTTTATTATTAATTATATGCTCTATGTAGTTCAGTGGATTTTTAGAACTCCAAGGTCACATTTTCATAATTTGCCTGTTTCATTTACTATCTGAAAATGGAAAAAATCTTCCTTTCTTGTTTTTTTTCCCTTCCCTTTTCTTTGATAATTTAATAAATCACACTCAGTAACAGATAGTGAATGGCTGACAGGGGAGGCCAAGGCAGCCCTGTACTGTTGCTGAATCTGTGGCTGACTATTTGTTGATGGTGCTGTGGTAGAATCAATGGGCCAGGGTCATTTAGCTTGCCCTTAAGTCCCTGTTGAACCTGTAAACTTTGCTCTGCCATGAAAATGACTGTAAGGGTAGGAAGGATTGAGGCTGAAATCTGTTTCATTGTACCCATCTGGGCTTCCAGCTTGATTATCAGCAGTATGACTATATCCTTCTGTTGAACTGAGTCTGGGCACCATGCCCACTTCTGTAGTTTCAGAAATGACAACCACAAAGTCATGCCACTTTTCCATCTCAAAATCTGGCTTGCAGGCTCCAGCTCTACTGTGATAGCACCACATGTTATCCCCTACCATTTGAGCAAACACAGTGAGCTTTTGGGCCCACTGACATACCTTGTCATAATAATAACTAGTATTTACATAGAACTTTAAAGGTAAGCAACAAGAATAACACACATATACATTACCTCATTTGATCCAAGAATTCTGAGAAATAAATACTATAGAGATTAGAAACAGAGACTAGAACTGTGATTTATTAGTATAAGGAATCTCCAGGTAAGGAAACTTCCTCTATCAATTCAAGTCCACATCTTCTTTGCAAATTATGATCTTAAGAGTATTGCTTAGAGCACTCAGAGATTAAGTGACTTATCCAGAATTTTGCAGCTAGTATGCATCAGGGGCAGGATTTGAACCCAGTTCTTCCTGAGCCTTGAGAGGATCAATGGATACAACGTATACTTCGTACATTGTATACAGAGTCAAGACAATCTGGGTTTAAGTACTAGCTTTGTCCCATGCTGGGTCTCTTACCTCTTAGCACTCTCATGAAATTCTCTATTATTATAAACCGTAGACCAGTTACTGGTTAGCATTGCTCAGGAGAGAGATGTTTTTTTTTGTCATTTTTTTTTGTTTTTGTTTTTGTTTTTTTAATTGAGAGCTCCATACAACAGAAAGTTGGGTAGGAAAAACACTGTATATAACAGAAGTTCATAGTTTCATATACAAAACCTTTTTTCTTTGCATGTAGAAGTATTTGCTGATAAAGTATTCATAACAAAAATTAAATAAAATTTAAAACAAGATAATGAGTTAATTTATGAAACCAGCTAGTCACCTAGCAAGGCCTTTCTCAAGAGAATGGGCCAAGAGACAGGTAACTTATGATGGAGAGAGCAGAATCAAGAAAGAACCTGAGCAGGGAGTGCTATCACTAGGTAGCATGAATGCATCCCTCTATACTGCAGACAAAGGGAATATTCTTAAGCCCAGATCTGCCCATATTCCTGTACTCAATAAGCTAGTGGCTCCCCATTGCCTCTGTGATACAATATTAGTTCCACTGTTTAGTTTTTAAAGTATTTTACAACTAGGCCCCAACTTATCTTTTTAACCTCATTGTATGCTACTCCCCCTCCCACACTGCAAATCAGGCCAAATTGGTCTTTTCTCTATGTCATTTCCCATCTCTATGTTTTTGCACTGGTTATGCCCTATGCCTGGAATACATTTCCTCTTTTCCCAATCTCATAGAATCCCTTGCTTCCTTCATAATGTGGCTTACGCACCATGCTATACATGAAGCCTTTTCCAATCCCATCAGCTACTCCCTCTCAAGCTACCTTGTATTTAATTAACTACCTTGTATTTATTCTATCTAAATTCCTTCTGTATAAACGTATATACATATTTGTTGTCATCTGTGGCAGAATGAAAGTTCCTTAAGAGTACAGATTGCGGTATTCTTTATATTTGTATCTTAGCACCTAAGTGCCTGTCACACATAGGGTATTTAACAAATGCTTATTGACTGATTGATTGATAGGGCAGAGGGTGACAGTGTTAGAACAGTAATGAGGGAAGTATGGTACTAAAGACAAATTTAAATGGATCTGTGATCTCCCTCAAATTTTATAGATTACAACCTAGCTATGACTTTTCATCTTTCATTCTACTTATCCAACTGTGTCTTCTCATGAACCCACATAGGCTAGGAACAAATATGTGCATCTCCTGATGTTGTCTGAGTACCAGTTATCCTTCTCTCTCACAATCTCTTTGCCTCACCTGTTTTTCAGTCATATGTCTCCCTGAAAAACCTGGAAAGACTTGCATGAATTGGTGCAAAGTGAAGTGAACAAAACCAGGAGAACACTGCACACAGTAACAGCAATATTGTTCGATGAAGAACTGTGAATGACTTAGCTATTTTCAGCAATACAATGATCTAAGACAATCCCAAAGGACTAATGATGAAGCATACCATCTGCCTCCAGAGAAAGAATTAATATTGTTTGCACCTTCAATTATTACTATGCTAGTGATAAGACAATACAATTTAATACAATCTCTTAAATTTGGTTTTTAAAACCTGAAACTACAGAGAATTTCCATTTTTTACATATCACTTGCTACTTTTATCTTTATCCTCTACCTGATACTATAAAATAAACTCTTCTGTCTTTTAATATTATTGGACAGATACTTTAAAATGAGGAAATAATTTTACTTTCTTTATAATTATCAATACAATTTTATATGTAAAATCCTTAAACCAATTTTGAGAATTTATTACCAAGTTCTAACTGACATACTCAAATCCTAAATTTCCATACCAGATACATTTGAAGTCAATCACATACATATGTATATAATTCTTTAAAAAATCTAATCTTGTTTCTTTCTCAAAATTTATTATTCTATTTAATGAGAAAACTTTTATGCCATATCTTTGTCTCCTTACCATGTCTAATTTATCTTTTAGGAGGATGTCATCTCTATATGAGAATTTAACTATAAACATAGATTAAAATTATAAGGATTTCATATTTGCATGCTAATATAGTAATTCAGAGATGTTCTAGTAGCAATCTATTAATTGTTTTAGAATTGTCCTTAACAAAACTTCTACTGTTCACCTGCCCGTTTATAGAAATTTGCTATGAAAGGAGAAGGAGGGACACACAGTTATAGCAATGTCAAGACTCATTGCCTCTATAAAATTGTGCATACCCTTTGACCTAGCAATACCACTTCTAGGTCTATAGCCCAAAGAGATCATAAAAATGGAAAAAATACCATATGTAAAAAAATATTTATAGCAGCTCTTTTTGTGGTGATTTACATGAAACTGATGCAGATTGAATTGAGCAGAACCAGGGGAACGTTGTACACAGTAACAGCCACATTGTAGGATGACTGACTTTGATAGAATAGCCTCTTCACAGCAATGCAAGAATCTAAGACAAGTCCAAAAGACTCAAGATAGAAATTGCTACCCACATCCAGAGAAAGAACTTGGAGTATGAATGCAGATGGAAGCATCCTATTTGCTCTCCTTTTCCTTTGTTGTTTTGTTTCACTGCTTTGTTCTTGTAGTTCCTCCTATTAGTTCTAGTTGTTCTTTTACATCATGACTAATGAGAAAAATATGCTTAATGTGAATGTATAAGTAGAGCCAGATTGCATGCCATTTTGGGAGGCGGGGGAAGGAGTTTGAGGGGGAGGAAATTTTACACTCAAAATCTTATGGAAGTGAATGTTGAAACTAAAAATAAATAAATTAATTATGAAAAGAAAGGGCATAGACGACCTGACATATATCATAACAGGAGAACAACTCCCTTAGCTCTGTCTGATTCCAGGAATGAGTCATATCTGACAGCCAACCATGTAGTCACAGGGCATTAGAAGCAAGGCTCAGGATTAACCAGGTGGGGAAATTTCCTATTCAGAAAGAAAATGACACAATGGGGAAACTGAGTCAAGAGGCTTCTACCTTATTCCATATCAACATCATCCTCTCAACTTTTTTTTTCCCCAGGGATGCATATCCACTTGTTAATAGTTCTCAGACTGTGGCACATGCCATTTTCTACTATTGGCTTCATGACAATTCAAACAACCATCCTTGTAATCAAAGCTCAAAACAATAATAAATTGTAGACCCAAGAGTTTTTACTTCAAATAGGAAAATTTCACTAACCACAACTTAGGGTTTGAATACTATTAATTTCTCATTTTCCCTAACAGTTACATTTAATTTATCCTTTACCTATAAATTAGAACTAAGCACCTTCTGGGGTTTCAAACATACAGCAAATACCTGATATTTGATTCATATTAATGTATTGAAGTTACATCTTTAAACCAGCTTATACACTTTCATAATTTTTATAAGTGATAGCTAAAAATTTTCCAAATGAAAACTCACTCTCTTATAGTAAACTTATTTTTTGTTTTAAAACAAAACATACCCCATTAAATATTTAACAGTTTTCAAATACCTATTTTTGTCACATTCTTTTTTATTGCATTCTTTTAAAAGCTCAATTCATAATCTAACAGCAAGCAGATAAAAAATAAATCATTTGTCTAATAGCATTTCTGATGCAAAGATTTCCCAAATTTTGTGATATAAAAGAATTTCAAAATGCAGTAATAACTTACATAATACCATATATTTAAAACATGAAAACAAACCTTATTATCAGTCAGATGACATCAATTTAGCTTAATGCATTTCCGAATTACAGAAAATCATTAATCTTATTACCTTTCACATTTTATACTAACTACATCTGAAATCCACTATGCAATTACATCTAATTAAAGAAATAATAATACTAATAATAAAAACAGTAGTCAGCATTTGTTGTAGTAGTACTTACTACTTACTACTTCACAATCATTATATCATTTTGATCCTTATAACAGCCCTGGGTACCATTACTAGTTTCCTCTTTACAGATCAGGAAACTGAGGTAGGCAGAGATAAGATAACTTGCTTAAGATCACACAGCTAATACGTTTCTGAGACCAGAATGTAACTTGGGTTTCCTTGCATTTTTCTAGCACTTTTTTTTTCTGTTGGCCAACACTTTTACATGAGTACCTGATCTGAGATGAGAGGGGTTAACAGTGTCTGAGGGGGAAGGTCTCTGAACTGAAGGGGGTTACAGGGCCTCGGAGCTGGGTTGGGAATCAAATGGAAATCTTTGAGCTGGGGTAGAAGTTGGAGTCTCTGAGCTGGAGTAGGAGTCAGAGGGTCTGGGATGGGGGACAGAGGGAGTCCCTCCCTTTTCAGTTTAAATCACCTTTTCTGTTCCTTAATTAAAATTTACTCATTTTTAAATTTCTCTCTGATTTAAACAATCTTTTCTCTTTTTTTCATGGTCAAGGAAGGAAGTAGAGGGAGAATTTGGAAGTGGCCTTCGGTATACTGGATGAGTTCTTCTGAAGGATTTATGGAAAGACATGAGGGAGAGCTACACAGGAGAAGAAGGGATGGAAAGATTAGGATAGGTGCCGATGGGGGGAGTAACCAATAAGATCATGAATCCAAGTACAATGAGGTCCTAGCCAATGAAGCCCCATTCTGAGAGCATGTGCCATGGGCTCTGCCTACTGCTGGCCAATGTAGAAGAGTTTAAGGAACGTGCTCCTGGAAAGACAGAGTGATCTAATGTGTGATAGAAAGACCCCGGTCCCCAACTCAGAGCATGCTTAGAGCATGGTTCTGATCTGCTGATCACATGCTGAAGAGATTGGCATTTAATTAGCTATTGAGCTATATTGGTATATATTCAAAGACCAGCCAGCCAAAGCAAGTTTCATGCTCTTTCTTGCCTGGTTTTGTTCAAGCAAAGAAGCAAGGACTGCTGTAAGCCTCTGGGTGGAGGAGGAGCCTGGATAGCCAGCATGAAGCCATGAGCACATGGCCCTACTTTTAGGTGAAGGAACCTTGGAGACAGCTATGATCTTATAAACTTTGAAAGGGTAGAATAGTGAGTGCCAGGAACATAAGAGATGCAGACCATGCCAGGATTTGTCAGAGGCTGAGCTGAATAGCAACTTGTTTGACCCAACCCAGCAGTAGCTTAGACATAGCCTATCCATCCATTGACTTTGCAGCATTTGGAAATGGACTTGGTGGGATAAATACTTTGTAGAAGCTGCTTTAAGTTAAATCTCACTCCCCAAGGGACTGAGGTGCTATAGGCAAAGTATACCTTTGGATGTGTGTGTCTGTGTGTGTATGTGTGGGAGGGATATTTGTGCTCTGTTCTTCCTATATCTACTCACTAAAAAAATCTATTTGTCAATGCTAATTGATATTGTTTGGTCAAATAAACCTGGGAGGCTAATCAAGGGCAATTAACATTAGGAAGGAAACACTGTAGTGGGGAGTTCAGCTTTGATAACATTAGCAGAAAATGCCCCCAACCTCTTAGGGCTACCTGTAGAACCCTGAGGGGGAGATGTAGCTAGCTTTGCTTTTTGACCTGAATCATCAGTGTGAGTGAATCAGTTGAGGTAAGGAACCTTACAATATGTGTGTCACGATCATCAAATCAAAGTTTATGTGCTTGTAAGAATTTATTTGTGCTTGTTTCTAGAACTTCCTTCCATTAGATTGTGAACTCCATGAGGGCAGGGACTATCTTTTGTCTTTCTTTATATCCCTAGCATTCAGTACAGTGCTTGACATATAGTAGGTGTTTAATAAATGTTCATTTACTGACTTACTGAAACTCCTATCCTGCCTATTTATTTTAGTGGAAAGAGAGAAGTAAAATTATGTTGCTATTATTTTTATGTCACACTTTAACAAGGTTTAGTATTGATTGTAGACTGCAATTCTAGTTGGGAAAGGCTTGAGCTTGGACTCCTAACAATTTTTGTTGTTCGGTCATTTTCTGTCACATCCAACTCTTCATGACCCCATTTGGGTTTTCTTGGCAAAGATACTGCAGTGGTTTGCCATTTCTTTCTCTATCTAACATAATGCTGAAGTGATTAGAGTCAGCAGCTGAACAGAAGGGAAGTTATCTAGTTTCTGTTGACTCTAGGGTGGATCTATAAGTTGAGGTCTCCCTCTGAGGAGATGGTACAGTGCCACCAAGTACATATGGGTTATAGTTAGTCTGGGAGGGAGGGCAGCGTGCTCATGCAGTGAGTATCATGGGAACTCCGGTTTATAAAGGGCTGGGATGGATCAGGTCATGAAGCCCAAGGCACAGACCGTAGGTCAAATAAGCAATTTCATTATCAAGAGCTGAACTAGACAGGAAGATTCAGGTAAAAGAACTGGGCTCAAGTGGAATAACAAGAAAAAAGGAGGTGGGGCAAGGCAACAGAAAGAAATTTCAGGGGAGCATATCTTGGTCCACAGAAACATCAATAAGTGAAGAGAAGATGGGGCATGGCTAGCATATCATTGTCTAAAAGCATGCTGTTAAAAAAAAATTAAAAAAAATAAAAGCATGCTGTAAAAAAAAATTAAAAAAAAATAAAAGCATGCTGTAAAAAAAATTTAAAAAAAATAAAAGCATGCTGTAAAAAAAAATTTAAAAAAAATAAAAGCATGCTGTAAAAAAAATTAAAAAAAATAAAAGCGTGCTGTAAAAAAAATTTAAAAAAAAATAAAAGCATGCTGTAGCAAGTGACTATGTTGTGATAAAGGATGTCATTTCGTGGCCCCCTTTGTAATGGGGGATTCAGACTTTTCCTGTGAGCAGAATAAAGCAATGAAAACTAACTGTGAATTCTGGGAATTAAAGCCCTAGACAGACAGTGTTTGTTTATTCCTCACCCTGGGAGAGAGATTATATGGTGACCTCCGGGCCAGGGGTGGACTTCTGCCACTGCACCGGAATTTTTAAACCAGACTGCAGCAGCCCCTCCTCTCTGTTACAGTTCAGTTCAAAGATTGCCTACGTGGCAGGAAGTCTGCCCCCACCCCAGGACTCATGGTAATCTCTCTCTTAAGCCAGCGAGAAAATAACATCATTTATCCAGGCTTCCCAATTCTTAGGATTTAGTTAGGTTTTAGAACCTTTTCCTGGTTACAGAGAAAGTATGACTACTTTCTTGTTTTGTCTTTATGCTGTTTTTCCTGGCATGTCCCAACTTAGACCTTTGGGATAATCTCCATCAAACTCCTCCTTTGATTTTTGGATGTGATGTTCTTCTTATGCTCTTAGATTATTTACGTGGGCCATGACTTTTCCCCAAGTGTGGGCCATAGCTTTTCCCCCAGACTTTATTAATTGTTATAATCACTGATGGTCCTTTTCCTCCATCCCCATGATGGGGATCTAACAGTCAGAGTATGGAAATCTCACTAGGGTTGGGGAAGAAACAAGATCTATGCCCCCAAGGATAGAGAATTAAGGGGTCCATTTGGGATAGTGTTTTTCTTACCTGGAGTTGGGGAGAGGGATGGACAGTGGGTCAAGGGTATGGTATCATAAGATACGTTCCACATTCCACAATGATCTCGACTATACTAACAGGATTCCCTTTTGCATTGATATTGTTTGGTCAAATGAACCTGGGAGGCTAATCAGGGGCAATTACCATTAGGAAGAAAATACTGTAGTGGGGAGTTCAACATTAATGTTTCCCCATAATACTTGGTGGCAAAACTCTCTTGATGTGCTGCTATCAAGGAATAGGAAAGGAGGTAATTCAGACAACTTTTCTGCTTACTATTTCTGATCCTAAGTGATAGGAAATTCAGGAATTTAGGGAAAACAGTGATGGCAAAAACCCAGTCGAGGACAGATTCTGAGATGACTGCTGTAAAAGTGAGGAGGCACCCATGAGATAAGTTGGCTCTGGATGGGTGGGAACACTTCTGTCATTTATCTGATTTAATGAGTGCCTATCATGTGCAAGGAATGCATTAGGTACTTGGGAAGATTAAAAGGTATCTGGAAATTATCTCTCCTTCCCTGAATTTTTCTTGCCTCTCAGTTTGACCTTTCTATGATGTTTATTTGTATACATCCATTATCCCTTTACTAGAGTGCCAAGTCCTCACAGACAAAGGCCTCTGTTTTTCGTCTAAGCACCTGGCCCAGGGCCTTACAAATTGTCGATCAAAGACTTAATATGTGCCAGGAACTGTGCTGAGCTGTGAGTATTCAAGAAAGGAAAAGATATGATCAAGGAGCTCACATTCTAACTGGGGAAAGAAGACACCCCAACTGAATAGACAACATACAAATTACTATGTCAATACAAGGTAGTGTAAATGGCAAGTTGTTGTTTGTCCTTCTTTCTAGAGGAGGACCAATGACATCAGGAGGGTGATGTCATGACTTGCAAGTGAATTGGATTTAAGTGAGGCAAGGATGTACAAAGTCATCAGCCTCACTGTCTCCTCCAGAGTCATAGGAGTCCAATGGCAAGAAAAGAGTCAAAACACCTAGGGATGGCCCCAGATACAATGGGAGACCTTGGCCTTTTTAAGCTAAGGTTTCTCCCAGGTCTCAGTTTGTCTGAGATAATGTCCAATAAGTATGAAAGGCTAGGTAAGAATTGAAGCAAATGATGGCCTAGTTTGCCTTCATAAAAGAATCAATTGTACAAGATAGTGTAAATGGTGAATGATCTAAGAGGGAAGGCACGGCGAGCATGCTCACTCCTGTGCTTTCTGACAACGTATCTTTGCTCAAAGTTTTGCCCTCTTCCTAGAATGTTCTCCTTCTTTTTCACCTAATAAATTTTCTTTCCCATCCATTTAAGCCATCTCCTCCTAACTCTGGGTAGCTGAAGTGGTACAGTGACTAGAATGCTGAGTCTGGAGTCTGGAAGACCTGAGTTCAAATCCGTCCTCAGGCACTTACTAGTTGCATGACCCTGGGCAACTTACTTAATCCTAATTGGCTCAGTTTCTTCATCTGTAAAAAGCCAGAGAAGGAAATGGCAAACCACTCCAGGATCTCTGCCAAGAACACTGAAAATGGGGTCATGAAGAGTCAGACATGACTGAAAAAATCACCATCAACAGCAAAAAATCCCCATTCAAATGTTATCTCCTCAAGAAGCCTTCCTTCATCCCCCTACCATCCTTGTCAGTAACGACCTTCCCTCTCTGACTTCACAATTTTTTAATTTTCTAGCATTGTTACAACCCACATTGATACAAGTAGAGTTACAACTCTAACACTTATGGAATATTGTTTATTGGTTAACCTTAATATTAAGGTTATTTGTGATGTAGTATTACCATACCAGACTGTGGGTTTTGTGAAGAGAGGAATTTATCTAAATTCCCTATCTCCCATAGTACCCAGCACAGATCTCCTAATATAATAGGAGCTTTATAAATATTTGTTAAATTGAATTAAAAAATGTGGTCCCAGCCTCCAAGGATCTTGAAGTATGGCAGAAGAAATCAGACATACAACTTTAACAGACGTGCATGCTCAGAAAGAGCTGATATGGATCAGGTCATGAGATCCAAGGTATTAGGTGTACATAGAATGAACAATTTCACATCAAGAATTTAAATAAATTGGAAGCTTCAGGTTTTAAAAAAATTGCTTTAGGTAGACTATTATAAAATTAAGCCTGGTGGTCTTGAGACCGCCATAACAGTTTTCCCTTAAGGGAGGCTGCAGCTTATAGAATCTATGTATGGAAACCATTGTTATAAGGTTAGGCCTGATGGTTTGGAGACAACCATGACAATTTCTCCTTAAGAGAGGCTGTAAGCTTATAGAAGATACTCATGTAAAAACACTGACAATCACATTTTTAAAAGATTAGTCCTGCTGTGTCCTCCAAATAATTTTTGGCAGCTTGTTTTTCTCCCTGACAATAAACCCACAAAATAATATTCTGCCCAGACTCCTGATACACAATTCAGCCAGTTCCAGAAAGGTCATCCAAAATCATGATATAAGAATCTGACTCTCAGAAGGATACTTTGGAGCACACCCTTCCCTCCACCAGGAAGACCCTTTCCTGCTGGAGCACCCCCTCCCCTCTACAAGGAACATACCCTCCCCTCCAGAAGGAGCACAGCTCTCTGCTGGAGCATCTTCTTCCTGCTGAATTGATCCATTTCTTTTGCTCCCCAATACAGTGTTGCCCTTATGTGAGTTATACTCTTAGTGTGCATATCTCAGTTTTATGTTGAGTCCCCTTTTCCTCTTTCTCCTTCCCCCTCTTCTCCACTGCTTGCAATAGAGCTTTGCATAGAACTGCCTCCCATTGTTTTATGTGTTATTCTCAGCACCCTGACTCATTAAAGGGTTGTTTTCCCCTACATCTCTAGCTGACCCAAGAGCCTTTCCTTAGACATAAACTGGGTACCCCAACAAGAACTCAGCCTATTGACAGCTGCAGCTATACTGAGGGAGGATAACACCATGAGCCCAGTTGTAGAAAGTCAAGGTCAACAAGGGAACCCTAGGTCCTCTGAGGAGGGACTTCTTTATGCCGGAGGACTGGCACAAAACAACTGGTGCAGTAAACAGGATTACAAAACGTAGACTAACTGAAAAAGAAGAGATAGAATAAGGCAACAGAGAGAATATGATGAAGTGTATAGGGACAGCACAAAGAACTCTGATTATACAGAGGAGAGAGAGTTAGCTTATGGCTAGGGAGATCAGATCAGGCTTCATGGAAGACATAGGGTTTGAAATGGGCTTTAAAGGATAGGTTATCAAACTTTAGTAGGTTGATCATAAGACTACAGACAGATCCAGAAGAAACCTTAGACTCTAAAGAGGGGCAGTATTTAGTTCAGTAACTTCAGGTGAGGAGACTGAGGACCAGGAAAGTTGAGTTGCCCAAGGTTATACAGAAAGATGGGAGTTAAGAATTTCTAGGCATAAAATTCATAGCATGAAGGAAAGAAAGAAAGAAAGAAGAAAGGAAGGAAGGAAGGAAGGAAGGAAGGAAGGAAGGAAGGAAGGAAGGAAGGAAGGAAGGAAGGAAGGAAGGAAGGAGATGGAAGAAGAGATATAAATGGAAGAGGTTTCATCATATTGCTTTGTAAATGCCTGCAGTATCTAATGCTGAGTTCTGTACTCAATGCTTGCTGCAACCAGTTGTTATATAGGCTTTCCTTAACACTATTGTGCTATAAAAAACACTGAAGGAGATGTTTCAGAAAAGCCTAGGAAAACCTATCTGAATGATGCAGAGTGAAGTAAGCAGAACCAGGAGATCATTGTGCATACCAGCAGCAATACTGTAATGATAATTAACTGTGAAAGACTTAACCACTCTAATCAATGCAGTGAACCAAAGCAATCCCAAAGGACTCATGATGAAAATCTGCCTCCAGAGAAAACTATTGAATTCTGAGTGCAAATTAAAGTATAATTTTCTCACTTCATTTTTCCTGCTTTTTTTGTGGCATGGCTAATATGAAAATATGTTTTCTATGATTTCACACGTAGAATGGGTATATACTGCTTGCCTTAGTGGTTGAGGGAGGGGCTGAAAGGAGGAAGAGAATTTGGAACTCAAAATTTACAAAAAAAGTTAAAAATAAAAATTCATTTATTTATTTTAAAATAAGCTATCCTCATTGAAAGGAATAACCACTATGACCCTTGGAGTTGAAATTTGGGAGTTTGTGCCTGCCCCAAACATTGTGCTTAATATGTTAAAAGGATATGTTGTGTCTAAGCGTAGCAAAAAGCCAGATATCTGAGAGAATCAGGTTCAGCCCCTAATTCACTCTCACTGAAACTCTATGTGGTGGTTAAGTGGCAAATATTAGTTTCTTCTGTCTTTTCTTGAAACAGTCCTAAAATGCCCCTACTTCTCACTTTAATGGCTGTGCAAAGCAGCTTCAAAAATACAATTTCAAAGCCTGAGTTAATTGTACTCTTGATAATTTAAAGTCATCTGAATTCCAGGAATCTTCTTTAAAATTGATGAAAATGACAATTTTTAATTTGAAAAGAAACTGGATAGAAAAGAGTCCTTCTCCTTCTTCCCCTGCCCTCCTCCTTGATTCTGAGAACGGAAGGGTGAGAATCATTCTATGGAAATTCAGATGCAAATTGATTTTTTTTTAAACTGGTACTTTAATTTGCTCCTCACATGCCCTTGTTGTTTGATGTGAAAAGCAACTTTAAATGGTGATAGCGGTGCCTGCATATTAAATATTTCCTTTCCACTTAGTAGTATCAATCCTGATGGGAGCCAAAGTGAAACAATTTCATTAGTCAATCATTACTTTTTTTTTTTTGCTTTTTGGTGAGGCAATTGGGGTTAAGTAACTTGCTCAGGGTCACACAGCTAGTTAAGTGTCAAGTGTCTGAGGCTAGATTTGAATTCAGGTCCTCCTGACTCCAAGGCTGGAGCTCTATGCACTGTGCCACCTAGCTGCCCCAAAGCAATCTTATATATATATAATTTTTTGTGGCAGCTGGGGTTAAGTGACTTGCCCAGGGTCACACAGCTAGTAAATGTCAAGTGTTTGGTCTGAGGCTGGATTTGAACTCAGGTCCTCCTGAATTCAGGGCCGGTTCTCTATCCACTGTGCCACCTCAATCAATTATTTCTAATAATCTAAGATGAGCCAACTTTTCATTAGCTCTTTTATTATTTCCATGCATCTCCTTTTATTTGAAAAAGTTTTGTTTCTGCTCATCAGAGAAACTTTCTTCCTCACCACCATCCTTTGAGTCTCTCTTCTACATTTTTCATAAAAACATAGTCTACAATACCTTAAACTTCCATATCTCAGTAATAACAAGTGAATGTTCCAGTGAATAATCTCTTCCAATACCATAATTTTGAAATTGTTTCAGGTTTTCTGGATCACAGCCAGCAGTGGTGAGTAGACACTAAATGACAGGAATTGTGCCTTTAAGAGGTTTTCAGTGAATAATGGTGCATTTTCAGTTTTTCATTTGATTTCTCTTGCCTTTAAGTGCTTGTAGAGGGTCATCTTTGAGCTGTTTATCCATATGACATGAAGCCTAGCCAACTGTGCTTCAGTACTAAGTGGAAAGGAAACAAAACATGTGAAGAGAGTATGCCTGTGATTTCAGTGCAAATAGGTGGCTGTGGCTGTGTTCTGGGCTTGGTTTGGGTCTTCCAGAACAGGAATTCTCTGTTGAAGGGTTGGGGCAACATCCTGATGTTGGATTCCATGTAACTTTGCTATGGGATGGTACAGTGGAAAAAGGACTGATTCTAGAGTCAAAAGAGCTGGGTTCAATTTTTTTTTGTTTGGTTTTTTGTAGGGTTCAAATTTTATCTATGACTCTTACTACCTGTATGATGTTGGGCTTAACCTCTTTGGGCCTCAGTTTTCTTGACTATAAAAGGAAGCTTGAATAGGTATCTTCTAAGATCCCTTCCAGATCAGGAACTGTGATTCTGTCTACTCTCCACCTCAAAGTGATATGTCATATGTGTGTGTGCATATGTGTTTATGTATATACACATATATGCATTTTTATATATATATATACATACACACATACCTCCCCAAATATATATTATATGCACATATATGTGCATGTGTGTGTTGTGTATATGTGTGTGTATATACATATATATGTATACATATACATATATGTGTATATATGTATATATGTGTGTGTGTATATATATATATAAATATATTATATATATATACACACACACATATTTATTCAGTACCATCTCTGGACTCACTCTTCCCAACTCCTACTACCATTGGGAGGCTGGTACCCCAGAAGATGTCTGACTACTTCTTCCCTCAGGATTCTAGGGTGACTCTGGAAGATGGACTATTTTCCGCAAGTCCCCTTGCAGCATGCTTCCAAATATCAATTAACCAGTTAATTTCTTCCAAATATCAATAAACCAGTTGATATCTACTAGCTTTTACAAAGGATATTGACTGATAAGGTATAGCAAAGATAGAAGCTACAAAAAAAAAGCTCCCAAAGCCAGGCCACACTTTTCCCTCTGCACACATTTAGTCTCTGGGGAGACTGAGCTTAAACTTATAGCAGTGTATAGAAAGCATTGTCATCCCACTCCCCCTGCCCCATTTCCCCCTTGCACATTCACAAGGTCCCTGGGACAATGGGCTAAGCTTGAGGCACAAAAGCTTGAGACATATGTAGGGAACACATGTGGCTGATGGGGACCTCCTGGTCCTCAGAGTCCTTGTCTCTTTTTGAGGGGTTCCTGGGGTGTTGCATAGCCAATGCTTTTCTTGCAGGCCGTGGTGTCTTAGCTGATGGGTTGATTCACTGTGGGGATGGGCCAATCAAATTATTCCTTACCATACTTGGCTATAAAGGCTTTCATCTGTAGCAAAGCTAACCCTAATTGCTGGACCTCTGATAATTCTTTCTGACCTTCTGAAGCTCAGTAGGTTTCTGGATACTCATTTACCTAAGATTGGGTCTCAGAAAACCCAAGAGTCACCAAAAAATTATAGAAGTGCCCTGCATTTATGGTCACAAAACAGCCAGTGGGAGATAAGGCCTGGTGCCCCTCCCCCTACCTAGAGAGGCCTAACAATTTCTCCTCCTCACTTAGAAGCCAACATGGAAGAGATGAGATATCTCCAATTGGAAGGCTTTTTTTTTTTTTTTTTTTTTGGGGGGGGGTGTTGGTATACATGCTAATTCCAGCTCAAAAGCCAGTTCAAAGACTTTTTATCACCACACAGTATCCAGACAGGAAATAGTCCTGTCTGAGGATAGAGGATAATTGTACCTACAGAAAAGAAGGGTCAAGAGCTCACCACAATTCCATGTGTTGGATGTGTAGCAAGCAGAGAACATTGCGCTTGCTATAAATAACTTATCAGGAAGAAAATACCCATGCATATTTTAAGGAATGGACGCTTATGGGTCAGTCTTACATGACATTTAAATGAATTAGAATTTTTAAAATATTTTTGGGACTTCTAGAAAACTTTACAACACTCTTTGAGATAATTAGTGATATCCTGGGGTTTGGGTAACGACAGGTTGAGAGGTTTATCCTGTAAGAAAACATCAATGATGAAGACATGGATGGGTCTTATGAAGAGGAAGAACAATGTTCTGTAAGACATGAATCACAGATATGGCAAGAGTTAGAGAATTAAACCCTTCTATAAGATAGCATTTCTAGGCTTTTTTCCCTATCTTTCATAGTGCTTTTATATCATTATCTCATTTTACCATTGTCATAATCCTAGAGATATATGGAATATGTATTATTATCCTTATTTTACAGATGAAAGAAACTGAGTCAAAGAAAGATTAAGCAACTTGCCTAGATATCAATCTAGAACTGGAAGAACTTCAGAGATCATTCATTCCAAAACTCCTGTTTCAAAATGAAGAAAGTGAGTGTCAAAGAGGTTGAGTTAGTCAAGAATATACAGGTAGTAGGAAATAGAAAGTGATTTGGGCTAGAATATGGAAGAGTATAAAAGGGAATAATGTGAAATTTTCTTTTGCTTTTTATCTCCTCTGTTAGACTGTGAGGCCTTTCAGAAAAAAGACTGGGTTTTTTCCCCCTTAATTTTTGCATTTCCATAACCTTGAATGGTACCTTACACATAGTAGAGCCTTAATAAATCCTTTTTAAATTTAAATGAATTAAAGGTTTGTTTAGCACTGATTAATCGTGAGCTGGAGCAGCTAGGTGGCACAGTGGAGAGAGTGTTGGACCTAGAGTCAGGAATTCATGAGTTCAAATCTGGCCTCAGATACTTACTAGCTGTGTGACCCTGGAAAAGTCACTTAACACTGTTTGCCTCAATTTCCTCATCTGCAAAATGAGTTGGAGAAGGAAATAGCAAACCATTTCAGTATCTTTGCCAAGAAAATCCCAAACGGGATCATGAAGAGTTAGACATGGACCGAACAACACAACAACAATTATGAGCTAATAAATATTTGGTCCTTCATTCCTTTATGGTCCTTTTGCAAGAAAGTTAAAAGAAGGAGGACAGAGCCAAGATGGTGGAGTAAAGGCAGGAGCTCCCCTGAGCTCTCCCTGCAAACCTCTCCAAATACCTTTAAAAATGACTCTAAACAAATTCTAGAGCAGCAGAACCCACAAAAAGATGGAGTGAAACAATGTCCAGCCCAAGACAACCTGGAAGGAAAGGTCTGTTGCACCAGGCTGGCAAAGGAGCACAGCCTAGCACTGGCCACACCAGCACAGACTGGGCCCCGGTTTCTAGCTTCTCAGCCCACAAATGCCAAAGACAACTTAGAAGGTCAGTAGGAAAGGTCTGTTTGTCAGACCTGGGTGAGAGAGGAGCATAGTCCAGGCCTGACCTCAGCACAACCCCGGCCCCAGCAAATCAGGAGCAGGCCTTGGGAGTGACTGAATCAGCAGTGGCTGCTGCTGGAGCTCTTAGCCCCCAGATGGTGAGGAGATCAAACAAATGGTCAGAAGAGATTACAAGGGTCTTTTTGGTAGCACTGAGGCAGAGCTCGGTTGTTTTGCCTATACGCAGATCCAGGTTGCAGTTCTGGGTAGCTATCCCTGGGCGAGCAAGAGCACCAACATAGCAGAGCTTGGGGCCACAGTAGAGGGGTGACTCTCCTCACAGTTCCAGGGCAGAAAAGATGGCTTGTGTTCACTCACAGACCAGAGCATAGGCCAGGAGAATACCTTTCCTTAGATCATACCACCTTGGAAGAACTGAAAACTCACAGGTCCCTAGAAGTATCTCTGAAAACAGCTATATAAAAACTGAAGCTTGGGACAGTTTGCCCTCCACTCGGAAGCAGAGCCCTACCTTAAAAAAGAATTAAAAAGTCAAGTAATTGGCAGGGAAAATGAGCAAATAATGGAACAAAACTCTGACTATAGAGACTTCATTTGGTGACAAGGAAGATCAAAACTCAGGAGACAACAAAGTCAAAGCTCCTACATCCAAAGCTTCCAAGTAAAATATGAATTAGTCTCAGGCCATGGAAAAGCTCCAAAAGGATTTTGAAAAGCAAGTAAGGGAAGTAGAGGAGAATTGGGAAGAGAAATGAGAGGGATGCGAGAAAATCATAAAAAACAAGTCAACAGCTTGCCCAAGGAGATGCAAAAAAGAACTGAAGAAAATAACACCTTTAAAAATAGAGTAACCCAAATGGCAAAAGAGGTCCAAAAAGCCAATGAGGAAAAGAATGCCTTAAAACACAGAATGGGCCAAATGGAAAAGGAGGTCCAGAAGCTCATGGAAGAAAATAATTCCTTAAAAATTAGTATGGAGCAAATGAAAGCTAATGACTCTATGAGAAATCAAGAAATTATAAAACAAAACCAAAAGTATGAAAAAATAGAAGTCAATGTGAAATATCTCACTGGAAAAAACAACTGACCTGGAAAATAGATCCAGGAGAGATCATTTAAAATTATTGGAATACCTGAAAGCCATGATCAAAAAAAAAAGAGCCTAGACATCATCTTTTAAAAAATTATCAAGGAAAACTGCTCTGATATTCTAGAACTAGAGGCCAAAATAGAAATCAAAAGAACCCATTTATCACCTCCTGAAAGAGATCCCAAATTGCAAACTCACGGGAATATGATAGCCAAATTCCGGAGTTCCCAGGTCAAGGAGAAAATGTTGCAAACAGCCAGAAAGAAACAACTCAAGTATTGTGGAACCATAATCAGGATAGTACGAGAGTTAGCAGCTTCTACATTAAAAGATCAGAGGGCTTGGAATATGATATTCCAGAGGTCAAAGGAGCTAGGATTAAAACCAAGAATCACCTACCTAGCAAAACTGAGTTTAATCCATGAGAGAAAAAAAGTTGGCATTCAATGAGATAGAGAAATTTAATGCATTCTTGAGAAAAGACCAGAGCTAAATAGAAAATTTACCTTCCAAATACAAGACTCAAGGGAAGCATGAAAAGGTGAGCAGGAAAGAAGAATCATAAGGAGCTTTTTAAGGTTAAATTGTTTATATTCCTATACAGAAAGACAATATTTGTAAGTCATAAAACCTTTCTCATTATTAGGGTAGCTAGAAGGAGTATATATAGACAGAGAGCATAGACGGGAGTTGAATATGAAGGAATGATATCTAAAAAATAAAATTAAGCGGTGAGAGAGGAATGTACTGGGAGAAAGAGAAAGGGAGAAGTAGAATGGGGTAAATTATCTCACATAAAAGAGGCAAGAAAAAGCTTTTTCAGTGGAGGGGAAGAGGGGAGAGTTGAGAGGGAATGAATGAATCTTGCTCTGATCAGAATTGGCTGAAAGAGGGATTAACATACACATTCAATTGGGTATAGAAATCTTTCTTACCCTACAGGAAAGTAGGGGGGAAGGGGATAAGAGAAGGAGGGGCTAATAGAGGTGAGGACAGATTGGGAGAGGGGATAATCAGAAGTAAACATTTTTGAGGAAGGGCAGGGTGAAAGGAGAGAATGGAATAAGCGGAGGGAGGCAGGGATAAGATAGAGGGAAATTTAGTTAGTCTTTCACAACATGACTATTATGGAAGTGTTTTGCGTGACTACACATGTATAACCTATATTGAATTGCTTTCCTTCTCAATTAGGGTGAGTGGGGAGGGAAAGAATTTGGAACTCAAAGTTTTACAAAGGAATGTTAAAAATTATTTTTTACATGTAACTGGAGAAAAAATAAAACACCAAATCTTTAAAAAAAATGAATGTTTATTGCCAGAAAACAAAGATAAGAAAGGAAAATGAGTCTAATCTTGCTACTTGTTACTCACTTTAGTCAAAGGGAATTAGGAGGTGAGGTTATGAATAAGCTGATATTAAATTTGGAAATGACATATGACCCTCATTTATCACTGTTCTCCAGATGGACCAAGCTCTGAAATGAAGTCCAAGCCATCTGAACTTTAGTCCCAGAGGTGCCACAGTGTGACTACACACCATGCACATCATCAGATTTAAACGTAGGAGTGGACCATAGGTGTTGGATCTGATCATTCTTTTACATCAAGGAAACAGAAACCCAGGGAGGTTAATTGTTCCAGGTCACACAAGGAGTAAGTAGCAGAAGCAGCATTTTCTCTCATTTCAGGTTCTCTCATTTCAAATATGATTCTCTTCCATATCTCACTTCTTTTTCCTGACTGCCATAGTCCTCAGTTTCCTCATCTGTAAAATTAGGAGACTGGAATAGATCACCTCAAAGGTCTCTTTCAGCTCTATAATGGACAATTAAGGGTACATCAAACACACAGCAAAGACTCCCTGTCAGTCTAGATGTGGGGGCAGATTAATAGTCCATATTTCTGTGAAAGGTTGTCTGGCCCATTTCCCACTCTTGAGCCATCTGATTACTAGGGTTGTTAGGCAATAACTGCTAGCCAGGTTAAAGGATGGCTTCAAGGAAAAGAACCAATTAAAATGTTCATTCAATCTTTTTTTCCCCCTTTATTGATGACTGTCTTAGTGGGGGTGGTAAGAAGTATACAGTGAAAATGTAGATAATGGAAAAAAAGATATCAATAAAAAATATTTTTAAAAGTGAAAGGAAGGGGATGTAGCACATGACTGTAGTCGCTGCTGCTGGGGACATTGAGGCTGGTGGATTGCTTGAGTTTGGGAATTCTGAGCTACAGCAGGGTTAAAAGCCGATTTGGTGTCTGCACTGTCTGGCATTAATATGATGACACGCCACCCACCCCCCAATACTTCCTCACTCCACTCTACCCCCAGTGAAAAGAAACACTAAGTTGCCTAAGGAGCAGTGAACCAGCCCAGGCTAGAAAAATGGAACTGGTTAAGACTTTCAAGAATATTAGCATTGGTAATGGACCCATTAGTGGTTGTTGTACTTCCAGCCTTGGCAAGATAGAGAGAACCATTTTGGGGAAAAAAGGGAAAATGTTACCTAATGATACTAAGAATCCTAGCAGCCTTGTCAAAAACCTTGTCAAAAACCTTGTCAATCTGTCCCCTAGCTAAGCTAAAAATCGACAATGTGATCTTGGACCCAGTCCGGAGGAGTTTTAGGCAGGCTGTTTATGGGCAGAACTAAAGAAAAGAGGGTGTTGCTCAATACTGTAGCTAAGAAAGGGGGAAAAACCATCAATGGCATTTATTATTTCTATGACATAGTAACTTTGTTCTTTGTTTCCTTTTACTTCCTAAAATTAAAGACCTTTAGAAAATCTCAAAAAATGGCCATTCAACTGACTTCTTCCTTTTCTCTTCCCATCATCATCCAACTTAATATTTTTTTCTGGTTTCTTTTCCTTTTGAAATCTTGAAATTGGGCCCATATTTCAGTCAAGAAACATTATGTGATACACATTCTCAAAAACACAATTCCCAATAGAAATAGTTTGAAAATGGCATCCATCTATCCAATGTGCCATTTTGCTTGTGGGAGAGAGAGAGCAAGGATCCAAAAAGCTTTGAGTTGTCACATTTCCATGTTTAGAAACTGAAAGGTTCTGATAATGATTTTAGGGTAAAAAAGAGTCTGTGCACGTAACTTGGAAGGAACTGTATGTTTGATGAGTAGCTCAACCAGAAATTCCATGAATGATTCCAGTCCTATCAGCAATATACCCTGCTGGAGCTTGAGGTGAAAAAAATAAGGAACTGAATACTTTCTTGATTAAACCTGACAATGATTTATCATCTATTTTGGTGTCTAGGTGATAGGAAAAGCAGTTCTTGCCTAACAACCTTAGGGATTGGAAGGCTCAAAGATGGGAAATAGGCAACCTTCCACAGAAACATGGACAATTAATCTGCCCCCACACCTAGAGGAAAAGAAGGTAACAAAAGAGGAGGGGAAGCCAGAAAGACTATGTCTACAATTCTAAAGAAGAACTCATGACCAATAATCACATGGGGAAATGGAGGGGAAGGACCTCTAATATAATATTTGTTACCAGAAGGAAGACCTTTGCTCTGGTTTTAGGCCTTTCCCCAGAGGAACTAAAAAGAAGGATAAAATTATCTGGTTCAAGAGTGCCAAATCTTAGCTGGTTAAACCTTGTGATTAAAAAGCAATCATTGTTAACTCTATGCTATATTCCTAACACTGAGACCTCCAAATCTGATTTTTTTATGGATACCTAATCACTATCAACTGTGACTAGAACCCAATCCCCTGATTCCCGGGCTAGCCCTCTTCCTTTTGTCTCTCAGTGAATGACATTAATATAGAGAAATCTGGTGGCATAGTGGACAGTGCATTGAAATTGGTGTCAAAGAAGACCTGGGTTTGTCTCCTGTCACAAATATTTTTTACCTTTGTGACCATGGACAAATTATTTAACCTTAGTTTCTTCCTTTGTAAAATGGGGATAGTATTGCCTGGAGAACCTATCTCATGGACGTGTTGTGAGATAATGTATGTAAAACAGTTTGCAAACCTTAAGGTTCCATAAAAATGTTAGGTATTGCTATGAACATACCAGCTAACCCCTTAAATGGGTATTTCCAGGTGAACCAGAATGATAGCCTTCTTACAGGTCCTTCCCTCTGTTTGCTTTTAACTCCTCACGTTGGAAGGTTTTGTCTAGCTCCACTAATATTCTGCAGTATCAACAAAAGTGTGTCTTTTAACAAGCAATACTCATTCTTCTCTTCTTGCCATTTGTAATGCCATGTTTACCTTAGAGCTATTTTCCTTTATCAGTACCCACTTTGATAACAATAGCCGACATCTATACAGAACTTTAAGGTTCCCAAAGTGTCTGAATACCTTTATTCCCTTTTCTCCCTTGAAATAAGTACTATCATTATTCCCATTTTATAGATGAAAAAAGTGAGTCTCAGACTTGCTCAGTGTCACAGGAATATTAAATATCTGAAGCAAGACATACACAAGATTTCTTTACTCCAAATCTTGTGTTCTAATCAAATTTGCCTGGCTTTCTGGAGACATAAAACAAGACAGAAATGAAGACAAGTTAGTTATATAATTGAGGTTTGTACTTCAGAAGCCTCAATAAGTCAAGGATGTTGGTTTTGTTTGTTTGCTTGTTTTAAATCCTTACAGGACGTTTTGACTATCCCAGCATTTCTTTAGTGGAAGGAAATTATCTACCACCTAGAGAAAAGATGGGAAGTTTTCTATTAGAGAAATCCCAATCAAAACTATGAAGTTGTCAAAGGCTTTTTCTTTCCTTTCTTTGCCCTGACTAGCTGCCCTTTCTTGTTGCTAACAATTCATCTTTCTGAAAGTATTAACTCATATAGGCTTAGAGTGCTGCCCTATCTCAGGAATTTTTGTACTTTAATAAAAGAATCTGTGAAGATTATCATGCTTTTTCACACTAAAATATATGAATCTCTAAAGGAGGAATTATAGGCATCAGGGAGGGATTTTTTGGGGGGGGGGTGAAGGGGAGGAAGGGTGATATATCTGTCAGACTTCCTGTAGGTGCCCAATCATTTTGTCCTGCTTTGAAGGATGGCCTTGAATGCTGGAGTTGACATCAGCATCTGTGGACACTGGCATTGACTCTCCTCTTAGGGAGCTTTGTAGAGCTCCCCGGCATCATTTCCTTATTTGCAAAGCGGAAATAACATCTTAACTCACAAGGATGGTCAGAATTCTGCTGGGCAAGAATATTTATTAAATCCATTTAGCTCTATGGAATAAAAGTGTTCTATTAATTCAATGGATGATCCCAATTATACCTCGGTCTCAGGTTAGCATTCCCCAGAAAGGAGAAGAGAATATTCATTTTTAAAGGTTTTGGAACTGGCAGCCTGGCCATAACCCCCGAGGGTGAGATATATGGCATCTTCCTAGGAATAATTGCCCCAGTGATTGATCATGGTTTTAAAGCCATTTCAATTTTTCAGATATTACATTTCCATAAATTTAAATAAAGGACCAAATGCTGTTTACTGCAGTTATTCCTTATGATTTGTGTTTGTAGTTGGCCTACTTACATTTCATTGTAAAGGACTGAAACATAGTAACAGGGCTTGTTCTTGGGGAGAGAAAAAAGGGGAAAAAAATCCCATAACCAAATGCAACAGGAACCAGATGACTCATACTCAGAGAGGACCTCACATTCTCTAAAGAGCTGTCTAATTTGAGAGCTGAGCAAAGAAATGTTTCATGACCAATAGTGATGCTATTCCATTATTAATGTCATTCATTATGAGAAAAAAATAAGATCTAAAATTTGTCAAATACAAAAAGTTTGAATGAGAATATACAATCCAACTGTCTCCCCAGAAGGCACAGGGGATCAGCTGTGTGACTTTGGCAGCCGGAAGAGGACATGAACAATTATTTCTTATTCATGAACTTCAAGAAAAATGGTAGCAATATGTGAAATTCACCATCCCTGTAATTTCTTTTAGACACTCCCTTCCCTGGCTCTCACTCATGTATGTGTTGTTTCCCCATGTTTAAACTCTCCATTCCTCAGTTTCCTCATCTGTAAAATGAGAGTTGGATTAGATGCCTCTAGATGACTCTAAGGGGTCTTCCAGTTCCAAAACTATGATCCCATCATCTTCCATATTAGCAGATAATCTCCTTGAGGTCAGAGACTGTCTCACTGTTGTATTCACATTCCCAGCATTCAGAACAGTGCCTGACACATAGTAAATGCAGTTTATTAATGCTTTTTTCATTCATTCATTCATTCATTCATTCATTCATTCATCATTGTAGGTCTATAAATCAAGGCATGGCGTTGGCCTGGGCCATGGAAAGGAAACTGCATATGATCTTCCCTCCCCGTCCTCATAGGAATGTGGCTATGGGTTCCCTGGGCCAAAGCCCTAGTCACCTCATCCTAGTAATGGCTCTAGATTTAACCAAATCAGAGTTCTTTTGGGGTGAATTGGCAAACTTAGATAAGATAAGGCAAACTTAGTCAATACATTATTCTATTTCAATTTCAAGCCACGAGAATTTATCTATTTAGCTTTTCAGGTTGGGTTCTCCTCCACCCCTCTCTCAAATAGTAGTGTCTCATTAAGAGAGAAGTGGATACTAGCAGCACTTTTTATTCAGACACTGCCTTTATTCAAAAGCTGTGAAAAGCCCTTTTCAGATCTTGAATCACATTTTTCCTGGTGTGGAAGCTACTGCCTGGAAGTAAAGTTCAGCCCTGTTGGGTGCTCATTAACTCTTCCAGGACACTCTTTCCTCACAACACTTAATAAATTATTACTTCAATCACTCAGGCACCAGAGAGAATCTGACTCACACAGCTTGAACTTCCTCTGTATGCAGGAATGGAGATTGCAGGAAGGGTAAAAATTGCCCATATTCAATTCAGTTCAACAAGTATTTCTTAAGCACCAGTATAATACCAGGCATTGTTCTAGGCAATAAGATAGGGTATCTTAACTGTTTGTGTGTCATGGACCCTTTGGGAATCTGGTAAAGCCACAGGACCTATTTTTCCCCATTTAAGTTCATGGACCCCCTGACATTTATCCATGAATAAGAACCTCATACTGGGGATACAAAGACAAACCAGTCCCTACCTTCGAAGACCTCGAATTCTCCTGGGAGAGAGGGGGAAGATGTAACTCATATAGAAAACAGTAAATATAAAATAAGGTTTTTTGGACCAGATCTGTGATTTTGTTGGTACAGGGAATTTGTAGTGAAGCAGCTCACTAGGCCAATGTACATTGGCACCTGCTTTTCAAGTTAGTCTTAGACTCTTGCCTGAAGTATTAATTTGACCAGGATCTCACAATCAGGAGATGAGAGACATAAGACTTAAATCAAAGTCTAATTGACTTCAGCCCAGCCTTATGTCCACTAAGCTAAGCTGCTACATGAGTGGAAATAGTATAATAAAATTAGTGTAAAACAAATATGATATATAATAATAAATGTGATGTGTCCTATAATATATACTATACTATACCATGCTATACTATACTATACTATACTATACTATGCTATGCTATGCTATGCTATGCTATGCTATGCTATGCTATCTATGCTATGCTGTACTGTACTGTATTGTACCATGCCATGCCATGCCGTCCATACCATACCATACCATACCATACATACCATACCATACCATACCATACCATACCATACCATACCATACTATACTATGCTATACTATACCATGCTATGATACAAGTAAAAAGTAATTTTGGAGGAGTTGAAGAGGTAACCATTTGGGGATTAGGAGAGAATGGTAGGGATTAGGAAAGGTCTAGCAAGGCCTTCTATAGGAGGTGACACTGGAGCTAAGGCTTGATGTAGATAGGGATTCCAAGAGGTAGAAGTAAGTAGGTGAGTTGAGAATAATACTGCCTCCCACCTTGGACAGAGCTAAAGGTCATGTTCTAGATACATCTGAACTGTCAAGCTCTAGGTCTGGTCCTTGTCCTTGCCCCATTGAATACCTATGTGCAGCTGGCTATATGAGTTGACCTCAGATGGGAAAGGACATAGTGTCCTTGGGATGACCAAAACAATCAGAATTTTAATACCTTCATTAGAGGGGACAGCAGAAGGCATGAACACACATTTCTGAACACAAACGCCCAACAACTGAACAATTGTTCTTCCCATGTTGGCTTAAAGATCTCCACTGAGAGGGAGCCTGCTGCTGGTAGAGATGTATTTTGGTTTTGGATATTTTGAATTGTTGTGATTGTTTTTATTAAATCAAGCCTAAATTAGCCTCCCTGCAATTGCTGCAAGATCACCCTATAGGGCCAAGCAGAGCAAGTCTAATCTCTTAAAATATTTGAAAGCAGCCATTATCCACCCACCCCATCCTCTAATCTTTCCAGACTAAATAGATAGTCTCTGAAGTTAACACTTTTGTTCAGGGTCTGGGATGTTACTGTCTGGTAGGGAAAGATGAACATAGAAATAACTTTAAATAGTTAATGCCCTGCTTCATCTAAAATGGTCTGATGAATCAAAACGTGCTTTTGCCATGCTTGTATAAAAGACAAAGAAGGAGGCAAAGAAGGTTTGTACCTAATACCAATGAAAAATAGATAATTTTGAAAATAAAACAATTAAAAATGTAAAGAAAAAGTCTTATCTTTGGATCCCTTAGTGCATTTGAAGGAATATAGTGGGAAAGGATCATAGGATTTGAAAATTACAACCTAAAACTGGAGCAAATGAAGTAGAGTGACGGATTGGGTGAGAGTAGGATCAGACAAGAGTAAGTTGGGACCAGGGAAACAGCAATCAGATTGAGGGAGGGGGTGGTAAGGTCTGTACTTTGTACAAAGCACTTTGGAGACTGAGAAAGAGATGTGGGGGAGATGACTGAGAAGGCTCTCCATGACTCTCCTGACTCTGCTTTTGATCTCTAGACCTCACCATCATCCCTCAATGGCCTTCTCACCTTGGAACATCTCTTTACCACAGTGGTCTCCTTCTCCCATTGGTGAGCTCTTCCTGGGCATCTATATTGAGGAGGGGTGTGGTCCAATCTTCATTCCACTCCCAGCTCTGTGTCTGACTCTCTAGACTTCAGCACAATGCCCTCCCCTTACCCTTTTGCCTTTTATGTGTGATCTTCTCCCATTATAATATGGGCTCTTTAAGGGCTGGGAGTGTCTTTCTTTTTCCTTTTATTTGAATCCTCACTGCTTAGTGAAGTACCTGACACAAAATAAATGTTTAATAAATGTTTGTTGACTGACTAAAAGGCCTTACATTGTAGGGGTCCTATCCTACAAATTCCTGGAGATGAAAAGGAGACTGGGAAAAATTGGGGGAGTAAATTTATCAGGGCATCCCTGCAAGGCCCCTAAAAAAATAGTAAGGGTGGGATCATTAAGCTATTCCTGCAAACTCCTAAGTGAGGGGGAGTGGGGGGAAGCAGAGAGAGAAAGACACACACACACACACACACACACACACACACACACATACGGTGGGGGGAAGAGACAGAGAGAGAAAGAGAGAGAATATTAGTCACTTACTAAGTGGCTGGCATTGTGCTGGGCAGTAGGGATACAAATACAATTAAAAAAAGGCACTCCATGACCTCAAGGGGCTTACATTCTGGTGGGGAAAGAAAGGAGAGGTCAGGGCAAGATGAAGAAGTAGCTTGTGGACCTATGGGCTGGTCCAGGTTTGAAGAGAGCATGATGGCTGTCACGAATGCTTCCTCAAACAGGTTTGAAGATGAACTTGCCAATCAGAGGAAGAGGCTATGGGGATGGAGGACTACCATCTTGAGAAGAAGGCTCCTGGAGCAACAGTGGAAAGATAGTCTGGAGCATCATGGGCAGATCCAGGTGTGAAGATAGACTGGTGGTTGGCAAGAGTGCTTCCTTAAATGCAGATTTGAAGAGAAATTCACCAATCAGAAGAAGAGGCTACAGGGGTGGAGGTGCTGCCAGAATAAAATGTCCATTGAGCCAGAGGTAGAGAAGTGACTATTCCATAACCCTTCAAGATGCTAGCCAGGATCATCCTCCTAATAAAGGGAGATAAGTTTATGGATGAAATAAATGAATGAAAAAACATTCATTAAGAGCTTATTATATGCCATACACTGTTCTAAGTCCTGGGGATACAAAACAAAAAGACTGCACCTGCCTTCAGCAAGGTTATATTCTCATAGGGGAAGGCCAGGGAGAAGTATTTTGATCAGGAAATCAGGATAAGTAATCAGGATGGTAAGTGGAACACAGAGGGAGTAGAATGACATATACTTCCCAATAGCAATGGCAATATAGATTTTATTATGGTTCCAAAATTGGAAAAAAAGGTTTTTTGGGGGGAGAATGGGGAAAGGAGGAAGCATGTTGGGGGTTGCTCAAGGTGACAATCCAGCAGGTGAGCAGGAGTAAAGTGAAGCTAGTCTGTAGCCAGCCTGGCCTGATATAGTAAGCCATATGAGGCATTTGCCAATGCAGAGAGGTAGGTCCCAGGGTCTGCCAAAAGGCTTAAGTCCTCCAGGACATGGTTTCTGATCTGGGAGGCCAAGTATCTGAGAAGGAGATGGTTAGGGAGTAGACTACAAGATTGGACTTGGGTGTGTGGTAAGTGCTGGTATAGAGGAATCAATGCAGTTCAGGTAGTAGATGGGACACCCTACTAATGACTGGGTTTTCACAATGTGGTAAATTAAATCCTCTCATATTTCAGCCCTGTCAAAAACCATGGGTGCTTCATCACAGCCCTAGCACTACGGGTGCTGAGCAACCATAGCAACAGTAGTGACAGACACTGCATTTGTGGCCACATTGTCTTTGTCCCAGGAGACCAGACACTCAACAGAGTTATAGGTAGTATCTTGCTTGATTGATGGACATATGAATTGCATTCATAGTTGTATATGTGAAATAATGAACTCTTTTCTCTCAAATTTCAATCTCCATAATATCAAATAAGAAGAAAGACCACATACCTTTGGAGCTGTTTGAAAGGTCTGTATCCTATGCGGGACATAAGAAAACACATCCTTGAACCTGAATCTTCTACTGAGATCTGCTCCTACATCACCTGAGGAAGGTAGGAGGTGCAGTGGGTGCAGCACCGGACCTAGAGTCAGGAGGACCCGAGTTCAAATTCCACTTCAGACAGTTACTAGCTGTATAACCTTGAGCAGACCACTTAACCCTGTTTGCCTCAGTTTCCTCATCTGTAAAATGAGCTGAAGAAGAAAATAGAAAACCCCTCCAGTACCTTTGCCAAGAAAACCCCACAATGGAGTCACAAAGAGTAGGACATTATTGAAAGGACTGAACAACAACAATCCTACATCACCCTAGGAATTAGCATCTGATACTCCCACTTGGGAACCTTGATGATTTAATGGTAAATGAAAAGTGATCCAGAATTGTTTACTCACTTCACCTGTGAATATTAGAGGTGATATTAATACAATTGTGAATCCTACTTTGAATGAGGGTGAATCCAGGTTGTTCATAGATTACCAGTGAGTGTCACGAGTGGTGGTGAGAATCAGCTAGATCCATGATTCAAGCTGCATTCATCATATTGGGAAATGGTGACTATACAAGCTCATCCCAGCTGTAATAATAGTTAATATTTATAGTGTTTTAAGGCTCATAAAGTGCTTTACATAGATTATCTCATTTGATCCTCCCAACAACTCTAGGAGGTAAATGCTATTTGTAAAACCCCCATTTTACAGAAGTGTAGAAGTTCAAAACCTTAAGCACCTACTTCATTGACTCTTCAGACTTTTGTTGAAGCTAAGGAAGCTTCCAAGGCCTGGGGGCAGGTGGGGAGGAGGTGGGGAGTGGGGAATGTTCCTGGGAGCAAGGGTCATTTCCCATGCTTCTTTTTTAGTACCTCTCAGGATCAGGATTATATAAGGCCCTGGCTGGATTTAAAATACTATGGACCTGATCAGCTAATGGTGGATGAACAGGCTGATGTTGTTTAATAGTATGAGGAGGAGAAAGGTAATGCCTTTGATCTCCAGTGAGAAATACTCCATCACTGTCATCAGGATTACAGTGGTGCAGGCTAAAACAGGCTCATGTTCCTTACTGATCTGTGATCCTAGTCTTGAGGCAGAAGGAGGTTTTCATATGTTTAGAGAGTGGAGGTGTCTCTGTGAATCTGGTGTACATAACTCCAATGGAGCATTTGGACAAATCACTTTCACTTTCTGGGCCTCAGTTTCCTCATTTAGAAAATGAAAGGGCCAGACCACAGAATGAGAAAGAGAGAAAAAAAAATCTCTGCTCCAATGACCCTATGACCTTATGTCAGCATCCATTTGTGGCCATACTGTACATAGTTTTGATTTTTATTTTTTGCCAGAGGTTCTGATAGTCCTGTTTCTACCCAATGATTAATTACAATTGGCACAAAAATTTGTTTCTTATCTCAATGGTGTCAAATTTGTGACATGCAGACCACATCCGGCCCATGAAAACTACCCAGTGTGCCCAAACCAGAAATATAGTTGGGAAATATGTATCAAAATTAATATAAATATAGTACAGCATAGATAATTCATGATTTTCTAAGCCAATGTGCAGCCCACAGGTATCTTTCTCTATTTGAATTTGATATCACTGTTTTCCACATAATAAGAAGACAGGACTCATTGGAAAAGACATTGACGTTGGGAAAGATTGAGGGCAAAAGGAAAAGGGGATGAGCGAGGATGAAATGGGTAGATAGTATCATGGAAGCAAAGAACACGAGCTTGGACAGAAAGTAACGCAAGTCTCTGGCAAGTACCATGCTGGTCCAAATATAGTCCACACACCTACAATGATATCTTTTTGAAAGCCACATTAAGTCTTCCCATACTTCTCCATTTTCAATGAGCATATCATCTCTTACAGCAAGGTAATAATCTGTTACATTAATATACTACAGTTTGTTTAGCCACTGCCCAATCAATGTTTCCAGTTCTTTGCTACATGGTTATATTGTAAAGGCTTCTCAACAGATTAGGATTCTTCTCCCAATAGAAGATAGGACTTGTAGCTGACTGCTCTTTCCTCTCTTCCATGTTGCCTCCCTGAGTAGAACATGGCTGATCAAGACAGCCTTATATTTCAGATCAATGAGAATCTTCATTATATTGTGCCAGTATGGAGACTCATTCCACTGCCCCACAAGCTAAGAGAGTGGGGGAACAGCAAGCAACCAATTTGGCCACCCAGCAGGGAAAATTATATGACTTGTTCTCAGTGGGTTGCCAGGTTGGCAATTTAATGGGAGGCAAAAGAACCAGTCCAGGATAAAAGCATTTTATATACACATACACATATACATCCATACAAAGAGACATAGAGAGAAACCTATTTCTTTATATAGATATTTACACTTCTGGGGCTCCACAGACCATTCAAGACCACGTGCTTGCCGGCATGATTACAGCAGATGTTCGCTACTACTTACATTCTTCCCTGTGATGTGGTTATTGTTTAATTCTACTGTAAAGAGAGAAGTGCTCAAATTAAACAGGACTGTGTAAATCCAAACCAGGCACTGCATTCCACCATGCATTAGTCACAGTACTACATCAAAGCTAGAAGAAAGCAGCTTAGAGGTTTCTTGGCATTCTCATAAGTTTCCACGATGGATGGCTAATAGCATTTGTGTGCTGTTTCCATTTACACGTTTACATTTGACTTCACTTGGGAATCACCCTATTAGACCCATTGTGCCACTTGTTCAAAGGGACCAGACCTTACTTTGAAATAAACAGGCAGAAAAAAACCCCCCAAAACAAGTTATGCATTAGAGCAGGTCTAGTTGACAGACACTAGAAAAAGGGTGGAAAGAGACAGATTCTTTATATCCCTCCAGATTCCCCTGCCTGATACAAGTAAATCCGAGGTAGTGTGATGTAGCAGAAAGAGGATTAGTTGCCAGAGCCTGGAAAACAGGAGGTAATTATCAGTGGAGAGAGTGTTGAATATAGAATCTTGAAGACATGAGTCCAAATCCAGTCTTACTAATTAGCTGTGCAAGTGACTGTGGGGCAAGTGATTTAGCCTCTATCTGCCTCAATCTCTTCTGTAAAATGGGGCTAATGATAGCACCTAGTTCTTAGAGATGTTGTGAGGATAAAATGAAATAACATTTCAAAAATACTCTGAAAACCTTAAAGTGCAATAAAAAATACTAGCTGTTATTATTGTATGGAATAAGATCTTGAAGACTTGGCTTTGAATCTTGGCTCTGACAGTGTGATAAGGGGTATGTCACTACCTTTCTCTGGGTCTTGTTTTCCTCATCCATAAAATGAGAGTTGACTTACATGATCTCTGAGGTCCCTTCCAGATATAACTTTTTTATGAATATAAAATGAATTGTTCAGAGAGTAGGTGTTATAGGAATTCCGAGGAGGGGGACCACTTGGAGATACTCTGGTCAGGTCAAGCTGAGTTTGGAGAGGAGGCTGGCATTTATCTTGCCTTGAAGAAGGAGTACCCAGACCTATAGTCTCACTCCTAGTGAGAAAACTCCATCTACTAATACAGATAATCCACTGCTTTGGAAGTTATGGGCTAAGACAGTTGCCTGCATCACTTTGGTGACTTGGCTGGAATCACACAGCCAGCTATGTGTCAGTGGAGGGACCTGCACCCAGGTGTTCCTGACTTCAAGTTCAGCTTTCTATCTACTACAATAGAGGGATCATATATAGGCCCTCAGGCCTGTGCTGCTGGCTAGTTCTGAATGAAATGTGAACAGATTAAGAAGTAAGTGGAAAATATTTAACAAAATAAATAAAACAAATAATATCATATTTAAAACTCAATCAATATATAGCCCACAGGAATTCTTATCTACAGATTAATAGCCTTTGTTTCTATTTGGGTTTGACACTGCCCTATACCCTATTGCCTATAAATGCTATGAGATTATGTTAAGAAAGTTTTATCCAGTCCTTTGAAGGAGAGAGTAAACTCTGTTGTTGTCGTTGTTGTCAAGTTGTTTTAGTTGTGTCTGACTCTTTATGACCCCATTTGCAGTTTTCTCGGCAGAGATACTGGAGTGGTTTGCCTTCTCCTTCTTTAGCTCATTTTACAGGTGAGAAAATGGAGGCAAACAGTATTAAGTGACTTTTCCAGGGTCACACAGCTAGTAAGTGTCTGAGGCCAGATTTGAAATCAGGAAGCTAAGTCTCCCTGACTCCAGGCTCAGCGCTCCATCTACTGTACCACATAGCTGCCCTCATTAGAGTAAACTCTATTGGACACAAATCCTTTATAGAAAGATCCAATAAAATGAAGTAGGAAGCAGGGCATTCATGTTCTTGTGTGACAATGGGAATAATGAACTGGATATTTACATTGCGATAACCATCCAGCCTTACCTGAATAACACTTTCCTGGAGCACTCATCTTGTGCCTTCCTCAACAAATCTCTGTCAATTGATAACTCTGCCTGGACTTCAATCAGCCATATGATGCAATTGTACCATATTCCAGGTATCTCTCATTATATTCCAATGAAACTTGTCTTCTAATGATGTTACGTGGATCATCTACCTTTAGAAGAGAAGCTTACTCTGCAGAAACATTCTTGCCCTTCACATACTCTACATTCCATCCAAACTGATTGACTTGCTCTTGTTTATACTTTATCTCAGTGATTCTGAATAACCTAGCTGTACAAATGCCATTTGCTATCACCTCACCTTTCTCCTCACCACCAATGTCCCACCCCAGATCTGTCCATTCCTTCCAATGTGCCCTCTAGAATGCCTGCTTTTAAAATGAACAAAACTCCCTTTGATCTTAAAACTCTTTCCCCCCCTACCACTTCTTCCATTTTTGAGACATAGCTCCCTCTTGTAGCAAGACTTCCCTCAAAGCCCTTTCTAGTAGTGGCTACACTTTTCTCTTGTTACCTCCCCAATCCTTCACTGGTTATGGCAGGGATGTTGTAATGTTCCTTGTTTCCTGTTGCTGCTTCCCAACTCTCCCTCCACCTCTTTCACTAAGCAACCTGTCCTTCTTTGAACCATGGCATTTGATTTTTTCATCCAATCCAGATCCTGGTGTTTATTCTCTATCGACTTCCAGGATATTCTCCTACTTTCTCCTTCTTCAATGATTTCCATCACAGTCTTTCTCTCCTCTTTATTTCCTGCTTTTATACTAAGGGATATTAACATAGTCCCTCAAATATCCAACTTCCCAGTTCCTCAATCTACTCAAATCCAATTCACATGTAAGTCAAGACATCACTTTCATGATGGCATTGGTCCTCTTTGAGAACAAAGGACATGCAACATAACATAATATGATCTGCTACTCTTCAATTCAGCTGCAGATAGAGATAGTCACAACCTTGATCTAGCTATCCCCCATAAGAATTAGACTTCCTTATTCAAATGAGATAATGTGTAAAGCACTTAGCACAGTACCTGGTATATAGTAAGTATTTAATAAATGCTTATTTCCCTTTTCCCTTACTCATGAACTCTGAAATACTTTATCTGTTCTTAATCTTTTATAATTCCATCTTCCCTATGCCTATGATCTCAGTCTTGTTCTTCGTCCTTACTATGACCTCCATTCCTTCCATCCCTCAGTTCTTTTCCAGGCCATCACCCTTGCATGGGCTACTTGCAGTTTGTTGAACACAGCACTTCATTTCCCATCTCTGGGCCTTTGCATTGGCTGTCCTCCATGACTATAATATACTTCCCTCTCACCTCTGCCTCTTTGTTTCTCTGGCTTCCTTTTAGATCCAGCTCAAAGCCCTCCTCCTCTGCATGAGGCTTTTGCCAGTCTCCCAGATGCTAATGCCTTCCTTTTCCTACTACCTTCAAAAATTCTCTAAATATCTTCATCAACCGTTTATCTACTTGTCACTCCCATTAGCATATATGCTCCTTCAGAGAAGGAAGTGTTTTTCCTTGTCCTTGTATCCCCAGCATTTAGCACAGATCTGGCACATAGCAAGTGCTTCATAAAGGTTTGCTGACTGACTGACATTGCCACTCCACAGCAAAAATCAACGTGGGTGACAGGGTCAAAGCTGCAGCCTTCTTCTGGCACTCAGTAAAATCTCACTGCTCCCAGGATGGAGCTCAGCCAGCCTGTCCATGTTATTGTTTTGGGTCACTTCATCCCCCAGCCCTTGTACTCTTTAGTCCACAGGCAATTTTCCACATCTACTAACAGGGACATCCAGGAAGCTCAGGACCTCAATATTTCTCCTGGGAGCCCCAGGCACAAAACAGATCAGTCTCTTTCAAAGTCGTAACACTGTTTGACACTAGCAGTACCCTTTAAGCTTTTCCTGCACTCTTTAGAAGTACATAATCCTATGAAACTTCAAAAGACTTTGATAGAGGAGTATCAGTTTCTTCATTTCAACAAGAGAGGAAATTGAGACCAATGGAAGGTTTCACTATCACAAGTACATAGAATAAATCAAGAAGAGAACCAAGACTGGGTATTCAGTGTTTAGTCACATACAGGATCAATCAATTAACAGGCACCTTTGAGCCTCTGTGATGTGCCATACACTTTGAAAAGTACAGGTGATATAAAGGCAAACATAATACAATTCTTGCCCTCAAAAAACTTATGTTCAGATGAAGGAGACAACACATGCATAAACAAATATGCGTATGGTGGTGGGGGAAAATTAGCTGATAATAATAGAAACTGAAATACATAATAGTGCTTTAAGATTTGCAAAGTACTTTACATACATTATCTCATTTAATCTTCATCATCATATAAGGCAACATTTGTGTGAGGTAAGGATTACATGCACTGTTATTTCCATTAAATAGCTTTTAAATATTATATCCAGGCTCACACAGCTGGCGAGTATCTGAGATGAAATTTCAACCCAGGTCTTCTTGATTCCAATTCCAGAAGTTTATCCATTATGCCATGTCTTGTGCTCAACTATTATTAAAATGGCCCAGTACCGGAAATGGATGCTCTGAGATTATGCATCTCCACAAAGCAAACATCCAAGTTTCAAACTGGTCCTCTCTGATAGGTGTATTTCTCTTGAAAAATGATCTGCTGTGATGATACATTCATGATGTGTATTGCAGGGTAAAAAGTAGACTAGTTGGGGTGTAGAAATCTATCCTGCCCTACAGGAAAATAGAAGGGGAAGGCGATAAGAGAAGGGGGGGTGATAGAAGGGAGGGCAGATTAGGGGAAGGGGTATTCAGAATTCATGCCGTCTTGGGGTGGAGGAAGGGGTGAGATGGGGAGAAAATTTGGAACTCAAAATCTTGTGGAAGTGAGTGTTGAGAACCAAAAATAAATAAATTCATAAATTTTTAATTAAAAAAAGTAGACTATTTGATATGAAGTAGTATGACCCTGTTTCCAGCCAGCTTCAATCAGCCATAAGACACAATTGTACCATTTTTCTAGGTATCCAATGAAACTCGTCTTCTTGTGATATTAGCTGGATCATCTACCTTTAGAAGAGAAGCTTACCTTTGCAGAAACACTCTTGCTTTTCATATACTCTACATTCCATCCAAACTGATTGACTTGTTCGTACTTATACATTCTCTTTCTAGTCTCCATATGTTTACACAGACTGTCCCCTAAGCCTGGAATACCCTCCCTCCTCACTTCTACCTCACCCCATCCTTAACTTCCTTTGGTGATGCAGCTCAAGAACCACCTGCTTATATGAGGACTTTTCTGATTCTTCCCCAATCCACACCGCATTCAGCTTCTAGTGCCTAATCATACACACACACACACACACACACACACACATATATATATATATATATATATATATACATATGTATATATTTTCCAAAATGTGTGTCTGTGTGTACCATTTCACCTCATAGAACATGAACTCCTTAAAGTCAAGACAGTTTTGTTTTTGTTTTTGTGTTTGTATTCCCAGGGGCTAGCACAATGCCTAGAACATAGTAGACACTTCATAAATACCGATTGATTGTTTGATTATCTAATATAATTTAGCTCCCTTTGCCAAGGCCCAGGACCCTGAACCCCTTGGTTTATTGCATGGACCTCTTCCCTGCCCCACTTCCTACCTGAACTGGTGGTGCCTCCACAAAGACACACTTGAATTTTACTATGAATAACTTTCTTTGCCCACCTTTGGTTTTAGAATCTCTAGCAATGGCACATGGCTATACCTCTCATCTAGTAGTCATTAAGTTAAAAAGATTGTGCTGTATTGACTTACACCAATCAAAGATTTCCCAGATAGGGCTAGACATTTGGTAGGAAACTCCCAGGGCCTTACAATCAGGAAGATTTGGGCTTAAGTTCTCTCTCTCAAAGTTCATTTTTGTGACCTTGAGCAAATCACTTCAACTCTTACCTCCTTTATCTGAAAAATGGGCATAATAATACTTATATTACACTTAACTCACAAGTTTATTTTTTTTTTAGAAATCTGAGCTATAATTAGTTTCTCTGTCTTTATCCATCATCTAGTTATCTATCCATCCATCCATCCATCTATCCATCCATCTTCTTGCCTATCTACCTCTTTTTCTTAGGAAGTGGAAGCTGCTTTTGTAGTAGTGATTTCATTTGTGTTAAGAACTCCAAGTGAGGAAATGCCCAACAATGTACTATACACTGCAACTTACAGCTCAAGGCATTAAGAGGTGCATGCATAGGGTGACAAAGTCAATATGTACCTGTGGCAAGACTTGAATCCATGAACAAAGGTAAGGGGTTTTTGCACTGCTTCTTGCTGCCTGTCTTAGTACTTGATTTTGCAACAGTTTTGTACCCACACAAAGCTACCACTTTGCTCAAAAATTCCATCTTGACCCTGATTCTTCTCCCCAGCCTTCTCTGTCTGAGACACTCTCCCCTCGGTCTTCTAAGTATTCTTTGCTCTTTCAAAGATATTCTGAGAGTTTACTGTTTCCATCAAGCATTCTTCAAGTGAGCAGAACTGGAATGATGGTTTTCCTGACTTAGCACCCAAAACCATAAAGCAACTTACATAATATACACCAACTGAATCACAAACACCAAAGCTTGTAGGCTCTATTACTCTCTATCTTCTTATGTTCTTGCTGTAATAGCTTACTAATATCGTAGATCCTGCCTTGGGTGTAGGTAAATACTTCTACCACCCACATAAGCTCAGCAGCCTTTGAAGTTGATTACTTTGAAAAGAAGTCAATTGAGAAGGTAAATAGCCATGTTCCCTGCCTTTAGGAATCCTAAAATCTGGGCTCCAAACTGAGAGATAATACTCATGCATGGTCACAGCTTTGGGGGAAGCTGTGGTATCTGGAGGAAAATGAATTTTGCATTGGAAAAATTGCTTCATTAAGGGGTCCTCCTATTCAAGGTCCTGGAGTAATACATAGGGAGTCAGTTTCAGAGTTAATAAGAACTTTGTTTAAGACCAGCTTCTGTCACGTTCTGGCTGTGTGATTGTTGGACCCTGACATATCCTTAGCTTCTCAGTGCCCCAGACTATTAACTGCAGAGAAAGAGAGTGCTATAATGCATTGATAGAGGGAAGTTTCTCATCTGAAGTTCCCCATACCAATGAAATCCAAAATAGTGTGGAGGGACGTTGGGGAGAGAGGATCTGTGACAAATGAAAAGTGGAGAGACAAAGTTTCTGGGTAATTAATAATCAATTTATTAAATGGGCTAACTAATAATCAATAAATTGATGGTCAGTAGTTTCTCTGAGGTAACCAAAGACAAAAGATACGGAGAGACTGAAAGCTTTAAATAATCCTTGAAAGGGAATCCCCTTGACAACTGAAAATCAACCCTAATTGGTGGACATTTAATGAGGAGATGGGCTAGAAGTCTTCAGCCCCTTCTGCTGAGAATAGGGGTTGATCATACGACTCAGCTGCCTCCAGCAATCTGAGCCAGGGAATCCATCTCCATCCAGACCACTCTGGTTGGTTTTCCCCTTCATGAGCTGCTGACCTTAAACTCTAATGGAGGAGTACAAGGACCAGGGTTCTCCTGGGAGTAAGAACTAGTCCAGACTGGATTCTATCTACACTCTCAACCAGAAGTAGGGTCTCTTAGTTGGTTCAGATCACACACAAGATTCAAGACATGTTCCTTGAAGGCTAGGACAATCTCATCAATCAATTTTGTCTTTCAGAGACTGATATTCTAAGGAAGCTGGGACTGAAATGAGTAAATAAAGGAGAAAAACCTGGATCTCAAATTAATAGTTATTAATATAATAGTAAAATAACAATTTCTTTCAGTTCCATAGGGGACATTAGTTTGTAACTCAATTTTAAATAAACCAGTATTCATTGATCACTTATTATTCCAAGCAGTATGCTATGGAGTATGCATAAGAAATACAGTATGGTGCCCTTGACTTTATGCTTATGATGTTATTTCATAGACAAGAAATACGTATGGAATAGATAAGAAAAAACATGTGGAATCAAGAGAACTGCACTAGAAAGTATATGAGAAGGGTCAAAATGCATGATATTAGCAATTAGGTGTGATTCTATGGGAATTACTCTCCCGGCTGTACTCTCATCTTTTCATAGGCTTTCTCTACCATGTAATAGAAACCTTTTCACCCAGAAAGCTCTCTTCCACCAACTTCTCAAACTAGAAGTACACGCCGCCCCTATGGATTCTTCCTTTGATTGGCTGGTTCCTCCCAGGATTTCCATTTTAAGGAAAGACCCCAGGTCAGTCATGTCTTCATATCTCCCAGGGCTCTACTCTTGACTCTCAGACTTTCTTTACCATGCTCCACTGGGTACTTTCCCCTCCTGTTTTTGCCTTTCTTGTATATCTTCTCCCATAGAAAGTAAGAGTAGCAAGGTGGCATAGTGGATAGATTGCCAGACTTGGAGTCAGGAAGACTCATCTTCATGAGTTCAAATCCAACTTCAGATACTTATTAGCTATGACCCTGACAAGGGACCCTGGACAAGTCACTTCATCCTGTTTCCCTCAGTTTTCTCATGTGTAAAATGAGCTCAAGAAGGAAATGGCAAAGCGCTCCAGTCTCTTTGCCAAGAAAATCCCAAGTAGGGTCACAAAAAGTCAAACACAACTGAAATGACTGAACAATAAAATTGGAATATAAGTTTCTTGAGGGCAAGGGACTATCATTCTTTGTGCTTGTATCGTATTTCCCTCCCTTACCCTGGAGGGGCAGCTAGGTGGTGCAGTAGATAGAGCACAGGGCCTGGAATAATGAAGATTTGAGTTCAAATCCTGCCTCAGATATTTACTAGTTGTGTGACCTCGAGCAAGTTACTATTTGCCCTCAGTTCTTCATCTATAAAATGGGTATGCATTGGAGAAGGAAATGGCAAACCACTCCAATATCTTTGCCAAGAAAGCCCCAGGGACATGACTGAACAACTGAATAACAGCAACAGCAACAACCATTAGCACACTACCTAGCACACAGTGGGTGCTTAATGAGTGCTAGCTGAGTTTTGTTATTGTTGTTGTTCAGTCATTTCAGCTGTATCTGACTCCATGTGACCCCATTTAGGGTTTTCTTGGCAAAGATACTGGAATGGTTTGCCATTTTTTTCTCCGCCTCACTTTACAGAAAAGAAAACTGAGGAAAACAGAGTTAAGTGGCTTGCCCAGGGTTGCCTAGCTAATTAGTGTCTGAGGCCATATTTGAATTCAGGTCTTCTTAACTCAAAGCCCAGTACTCTATCCATTGTGCCACCTAGCTGCCTACTAGTCAATTAATTGACTACACTATAGTATTGTGAAGAACGGGCTTTTTATTGTTAATAATAATGAATGATAGCAAGGGTAGCTCCTCTCTCAGAGCCATAAGATCTATATGATGCGGGTGATCCTCCTGAGCGGCTGGGGGCATTTTTCTTCTTTATTGCTATCAATTTTAGCTTCTCTACCCCACTCCCACTATTAGAAGCTGTAACTAGTACCCCAGTTACATTAGCCACTTGGCATTGGATAGCTTTTACACAGGGATATTTACTTTAACGATATAGCAAGATCAAAGATACAATACTACCCTCCAACACCTGAAGGGGAGGAGAGAAGTAGACTGAAACTTAGCTTAGGTTGTACATAGCATCAGTTCCACCAAGATCATGTCCAAAGGTAGCATCTCTGTTAAATATATCCTTGTCTCAGCTGCTGCTGGGCTAGGGTCCCAAAGGTCACTTTTCACTCCTTAAGACATGGATGCCTTAAGGCTGCCAAAGCTGGCCTGAATTCTGTTTACCAGATTCTTCATTTTTCCAACCTTTCTAAAATCCCAAGGTTGTGACCACTCCCATCACCTCGAATAGAAAAGGACCAACAAAAAGTCAAAGGATCAAAGCCTTTTTCTTAAGGATAATGGAAGATATTCCCCCTCACTTAATAATATTTTATTTTTTCCATTACATGTGAAGATAGTTTTCAACATTTACTTTTGTAAGATTTTGAATTCCAATTTTTTTTCTCCCTCCCTCCCTTTCCTTTTCCCTCCCCAAGACAGCAATCTAATATAGGCTATACATGTACAATCATATTAAACATATTTCCACATTAGTCATTCTGTGAAAGAAGAATCAGAACAAAAGGGAAAAACTACAAGAAAGAAAAAACAAAATTAGTATGTTTCAATCTCCATTCAGACTCCACAGTTCTTTTTCTGGATGTGGATAGCATTTTCCATCATGAGTCTTTTGAAATTGTCTTAGATTGTTGTATTGCTGAGAAGAGCTAAGTCTTCAAAGTCAATCATCGCACAGTGAGGCTGTTACTGAGTACAATGTTCTCCTGGTTCTGCTCACTTCACTCAGCATCAGTTCATGTAAGTCTCTCCAGGTTTCTCAGAAATCCACCTGCTTATCATTTCTTATAGTACTCCATCACATTCACATACCACAACTTGTTTAGCCCTTCCCCAATTGATAGGCATCCCCTCAATTTCCAAGTTTTTGACACCACAAAAAGAACTGCTATAAATATTTTTGTACATGTGGGTCCTTTTCCACTTTTTATGATCTCTTTGGGATACAGACCTAGAAGGGGTATTGCTGAATCAAAGGGTATGCACAGTTTTATAATCTTTTGGGCATAGGACAACATAGACTTTAACTGGATGCCATGAGTGAAGGAGTCACAGAGATCCCACTCAAGAATGATTGAGGCAAAAGAGGCAGTGGCTGATGCTGACAGGCTTTTGTAAATGCCTCCCCTTTACCATTTGGTTAGCTAACCAGAACCAGTTACAGAATGTCTACACATGCTCCACAGCTTCCCAAAACACTTCCCTTATATGTCATCATGATTTTTCCAGAAGCAAGCTCCCTAGGATCCTCTTCATGGAGAGGTTGCATCAGCTGAGCAAACTAATTGGGTGCACCAGATCACCATTACATTAACACTTATATATGCTATAAGGTTTCCAAAGATCTTTATGTATGTTATCTAGTTTGATGCTCACAACAACCCTGTAAAGCAGATTGTATTATTATCCTCATTTTACAGATGATGCAACTGAGACTGAGAGTTGTTACTCATTTGCCCTGAGTTCCCCCAGCTACTAAGTGACTGAGGCAGGATTTAAACTCAGGTCTTCCTGGCAGCAAGTCCAGCACTCAATCTACTAGGCCACCAAGCTGCCTTTTAAAATCTTAGAGCAATATATAAATGTGAATACAGTGCTCCTCTCCCTATACCACATTGTCTTTACATTTTCAAGGACTCTAGATTTTCCTTTCTTTAAGGCAGGAGTTCTTAATCTGGGGTCCACAAAACCCCGAAGAGTCTGTAGATAGATTTTCATAGGGTCTATGAACTTGATAGGGAAAGAAAAATATTTTCACTAGTCTTTGATTGAAATTTAGCATTTTCTTCAATTATTTAAAATATAATAATGAGAAAGGGTCAAAAGGCTTCAGTGGACTGCCAAAAGGCTCCATGACAAAAAATATTAGAACCCCTGCTCTAGGGAAACCCCTTAACATGTTGTTGAAACCTCTCATTTTATAGCACTTAATACCCACTCTGAGCCAAATTCTGTTAAAAACAATCACCATTCCAGACAAACCATAATGAAAAGATTTGCAGATCTTGGCTGATGTGATTTCATTTCTTTCAGATGATATGTAGTTAACAAAAGTTGATCTTTAACCTAACAAAATATTTAATTTGGCAAAATGAACTGAGAATGCCCCAACTGGATAGATGGGTGACAGACACAGCTAACAGACCTGTGAGGCTCATAGACTAGACTGGGAATTGACTTTGGAAGAAATTATTCCCCCTACTGGGAATTGCTTACAGTGAGACTGAGCTTCTAACTTCAGAATGGAAGCCAACTTAAGATCCAGGGAGAAATGTATTTTTAACATTACCCATCAGCTGAAGTCTTCTACCAAAATCCTAAAGACACAATGTTGTGAAAGAAGCTCTAAAAACTTGAGGAAAGATGTGTAGGCAGGTAGGAAAATAAGGAAAAATAGCTACCCTAAAGAGATAAGAAGAGGGGGAGGGTAGAAATTAATTCTATCTTCTGCTTAACAAGAACTTTTTTTTTGTTTTGTCTGTGTAATTAAGCTACCTCTTATTTGAAAGTCTGACAAGTCAGATAAGCAATGCATATGATTTCCAAAATCATCATTTCTGTTTTTATGAGAACCAAATGTGATTTAAATAATTGCAAAAGAAGCATCGATGAAACTCCTTGAAATTACTGTAGGAAACTTTGACATATATTAAGAGAGAAGATTTTAGTTTTATAATCACGACTCAAGTTTTAAAGTTTGCAAATAGCTTAAGAGTAAATGAGATCCATGTAAACTTTGAGGAGAGGCTCAGAACTTGCCAAGAGAACCATTTCATAGAATGGTAGAATATAGAGCTAAGCAGGTTGTGATAACCATCTTCATCTAATCCTAGCTCCTAAGGGAAGCTAAGGCTGGTGAATCTTTTGAGCTTGGGAATTCGGAGCTATAGTAGGATATCCACACTAAATTCAGCATTAATATGGTATGGTCCTAAGACCTGGAATACTTTCAAGTTGTCTGTTGTTTGTCCTTTGTTTTCTAAGAGGACCCATGACATCATAATGGTGATGTCTTGATTTGCACGTGAATTGGATTTAAGACTGGCAGAGTCATCAGCCTCCCTCTTCCTTCCAGATTTATCAAAATCCAGTGGCAAGACAAAAATCAGGATAACTGACCACAGTCCAGGATGTAGTGGATGACCTTAGTGTCTGCAATGTTTGACCAAGCTCTAAGTACTTCACGGCACCTGCTACAGGCCATTGGAACAAATTGTTCTCATCTGCCCATTCTGCTGTGGGGGAAGTCTGCACATGCTTTAAGTAGACATCCCCTTAACTCATTGACAGGTTTCTGGCTTGCCAAATACCCTCAACCTGCCAAGATGATTTCACCAGGGTGTGGCACTCTACTTGCTATAGTTTCATGGAGCCACAGGTGAAAGTTGAGTGAAGGTGCCACCAAAGGTAGATAAGCAGCCCTGAAAAGGGCTCAGCAAGCCCTCACATCAGAGGTACTACTTATCCAGACATCCAGGTTGTCTAAGAAGGTGAAGACTGGCCCAGGTCAGAAATAAAGCAGATCAAAGCTCCCATGCATATCAACAGTGGGATCATACTGATGTAAGTAGCCCCTACATTTCTACCCAGAGTGGAAGATAAGATGAACTAGATTTAAAAAAAAAAACGTTAGAGCTGGAAAGGTCCTCAGAATGAATGAAAAACATTTACTAAGTGCTTATATGTCTAGCTCTTATGCTAAGCCCTAAGAATAAGAATTCAAAAATAAGATAGTCCCTGCCCTCAAGTAGTTTACAATCTAATGGCAATATGAATTGAAGTGTGGCGACCAGGGAAAGTCTGAGAAATCAGTGAAATTGTGAGGGGAACAATGGGGCAGTTGAGGCACTGATAGTGTTGATTTGATTACTGTTCTCAGATTCGGAAGTGGATATCTAGGAGGTGGTATGGTTTAGCTCCTCCCAGGCATGGTTGCTAGAGCTCAGGGGTCAAGGATGGTAGGGAAACAGTGGCAGGTAGGGCTAGGTAAAGATGAAGCTAACCTTCATTTTATTCTTCGCTATAGATTTTTTAAAAGTTCTTCCATGACCTCTTTTCTTTCCTTTTCTTTTGTTCATTTTGATAATACCTTGTTTCTCTCCAACTCCTGTCTGCAAATTAAAAGAAATAAAAATAAACCCTTGTGTCAGATACGCATAGTCAAGAAAACAAACACACACACTGGCCATGTCTGAAAACACATGTTTAAGTTCATCATCCTTCTGTTATCACGGGGAGTATGTTTTAGCACTTGTCCTCTGGAGTCTTGATTGGTCATTCTCTTGATCAGAGTTCTTAGTTTTTAAAGCTGTCCATTTTTTTAAACAACGTTGTTATTGTATGAATTGTTCTCCTGGTTCTGTTCATTTCACCCTGCATTAGTTCTTACAAGTCTTCTGTGGTTTCTTTGAAATTGTCCCTTCTGTCATTTCCTGCAGCACAATAATATTCTATTATATTCAAATGTCATAAGTTTTTAGCCATTCCCCAACTGATGGGAATCCCCTTAGTTTCCAATTTTTTGTCACCATAAAAAGACTGGCTATAAATGTTTTTATACATATGAATCCTTTTCCTTTTTCTTTGATCTCTTTGGAGTATAGTCCTATAAGTGGTATTACTGGGTCAAAGGCTATGCAGTTTAATGATTCTGCTACAATTACTATTTCATTTTCTTTTTCTACTTTTGTCAGGTGGACCCTTATAGTTGCTTTAATTATATTTCTTTATTAATAATTTGGAGCATATTTTCTATGTTTGGTGATTGGAGTTCTTCCTTCGACTACCCATTCATATTATTTGACTATTGATCTATTGGGGAATCAATTTTATTCTTATATTTCTCAATCCATTCCTTATATATCTTGAATATTAGATATTTATCAGAGAAATTTGCTGCAAAAATTTTCCCCCAGTTAACTGTTTCCCTTTCAATTTTAGCTACTTTGGCTGATTTGTGTAAAAAATTTTCTATTTTATGTCATCATCGTGGTCCACTTTATTTTCCCTGGGTGACCTGCATTTTTGATAGCTCTAAGATAGCTGATTCACAGTAAATGTCACTATATTTCATTAAAACTGTGATTCTAGCTAGTTGTTATATTTTTTGATTCTTACTTTAGGATAATCCAAAGTATAAGATCTTCGTCCCAGCTTTGTGTCATCTGTAATTTTTTTTTAAATTTAATCACTTAAATTTTAACTTCCATTGACAAATATGGTACAAAGGGAATAGTGCTGACTAGAGTCAGAGGACTCGTACTTGGATCCTAATGTGTGTTACTTGTATGACCTTGGGCCAAGTTATTGGACCTCTCTGGGCCTTAGTTTCTTCAGCTATAAAATGGGGCTATTGGATTAGGTGGCTTCTGGGGCTTTTTATAGCTCTAGTTTAAGATTATCATATATTAGTATACAAATGTAAACAAAGGCTTAAGCCAGTTTGTATAAGACTCTAGTCATTAATGGAGATAGATTACTCAATTATCAGCATTGAGTATCTGCATGATGGTCAGAGTTGGGAAGAGTTTCAGACAGGAAAGATTCCTGTTCATCTGGTTTCAGCTTTGAGATCTCTTGGTATTAATGGGAGAATTCATTCACTCTATGTATTGTCTGGTATATTCTTATCTGTATAATTTCTCTAATTTTTGTTTGTTATTGACTCTTGTTATGAGTGGTCTTTGTGTAACAAACATTTGGCGGGAAGGCAATCAAGGCTTGGATATTCATTAAAGAATAGTGATTAGGAGTACAGCTTGAACCTGAAACTTATTTCCCTGGCTACCAGTATTTCCAGGCTTTGGATAGATATCACTATAGCCTAGCACTCCTTCTCTGAGGAAAGCAGAGTAGCCAGCTCTACGCTTCCAATCTCATGCTTCCTTCCTGGCAAGAATCTAAGATTTCCCTGAAAAAGGATGGTGGAGGAGACTAAAAATATCTGCTCATGCCTCTACGCAGACTCATATAAACATACACCCTACCTGGGCAACACACACAAACATCTTCAGTATATAAAAAGGATAAAAGAAAGACCATAAAAAGTAAAACAAGGATGTGAGTGTAAATAACACATGTAGCCATAGTTTTATAACTATATTAACTTTAACAAGGTAATAATAACATCATCCTGTCTATTTCTATAATCCTTTCTGGACTTTTCTATGATCTGTTGCTGTTACCGTTTTCTTTATTTCCATAGTTATTCTCAATTATTCCTTTTATTTCTATTTTCCTTATTCTGCATTACTTCAGGTAGATCATTCCTTTTTTTTGTATGATGTATATTTGTAATACCTTTGAAATACAAGTGGTATTTTGACTTCCATTGATAAGTACACATATTCAAATAAAAGTGTGAGGAAAGAAACTGAGAAAAGTGAGCATTTAAGCTACAACCACAAAACTGACAAAAACACAAGAGGCTGTAAATTATTATGTATGTGTCTGTAACTTCATTAATGCCACCAGTGTAGAAAATAAGAGTGCCTGTCTTTGGAATCAGGAAGATCTGATTTAAATCTTTATTTTGGCATCTATTAGCTATGACCTAGATCAAGTCGTTTAATCTCTCAGTAAAAAGGAAAGAAATAAGTATTAAGTGTCTACTATGTACTAGACACTGTACTAAGCACTTTACAAATATTATCTCATTTTAAGCTCAGTAAATATTTGGCATTTAATAAGTGCTTATTGACTGAAATGTTGCAACTTGTATAATGTTATGCAGCTGGTTAATGAGACAGCTAGAAATAGTACTCATGCCTTATATAGATCTCTCAGTTGAAGAAACTAGGGATATTTAGCCTGGAGAAAAGAGTGAAAAGAAGATGATTTCAAGTAGATGAAGGGCTGTATTTGGAAGAGGAATGAGATTTTTTTCTGCTGTTCCCAGAGAGCAGAATGAGGAATAATAGGTAGAAATTTCAGTGGGAAATGTAGCTTTGTTTATGGAAACACAACCTAACAATTAGAGCTTTCCAAAAGTGGGATGAACTTCCTTGGAAGGCAGTGGGGTTGCGCCCCGGGTGGTTTTTAGGTATAGGTTGGATGCTCATTTGTCACATTTTGTAAAAGGGTTTTTCGTTTAAGAATGTGTTGGACCAGATGTGCTTTGAGATCTCTTCCAATTCAAGATTTTGTGATTCTATTTTTCTGTGATTCTTAACCAGTGACATTTCCATTAAATAATGGAATCACCTTATTTCTATGGTTCATTCATCTCAGTTTTTGTCTTTGTCCTGGAGATTACAGAATCCCTGAAGCACAGCTTTTTGGGGGACTGAGTGCCATCCCTATTCCCTAGTGCTGAACACTGCCCAAGAGGTTATTTCAGTAAGAGTGGACCACCTGGGTAGAATTTTAAATGGCAGTGAAGTGTGCATTTCATGATCTCATTCTGCAGTATCTGGGTCTTTGCTAAACCTGCATTTCTTACCTCCTTCCCAATGTGATGTACTGAAAAGGCTGTGATTTCGTCAAAGAAGTCTGCTATAATAGCTGAGATGGAATATGTAATGACTTTAAATTCAGCACAATATACTTGGATTTGAGGAAAATACTCAGTAGTCAAATAATGAATCTGAGAAGGAATTGAAATGAAATCTTTATGTTATTTACTAGAGGATCTAAATTGATGCAAAAATGCTTATATGTCTGGAATAGTATATTCCTTGGCATTTCCACAATCTGGAGAGCAGGGTAGTAGAGCTTCGGGAGTAGGAAGGCAGCATCTGTGGTCAAGAACCTTCATGGGAGTCTGCCTCTCTCCCACCCTAAGGCTGTATGTAGGCAGTATATCTAAGAAAGAAGAGCCCTGGACATGGTCAGTATTTCTTAAACTGACACTTAATGTACTGTGTCTATAAAGTTAATTGCATTCAAAGGATGAGCAAAACAGCCAATTGAGATCTCCTTGTGATATAGCAGTATGGCTTGGGGATGGGAGGAGCTTGGTGTTCCTTGGAGACTTTCCCTCTTATGTCTGTGGTCACCAGGGATATTTAGAGCCAGAAGGATCCTCCTAATTTTGCAGATGTCAAAACTGAGTCTGAGAGAGGTTAAATGACTTGCCCAGGGTCACACAACCAGTAAGTATCTGAGGCAACATCTGAACTCATGTCTTGTTGACTCCAAGCTCATCACTCTACATATAATGCTCCACATAGCTTTTGTGTTTGTATTTCTCTGTATTGTATATATTCTTGCAAATGTATTGGGTGTTGGACTGTTTCACAAATTGCCTAAGGTCTGAGAACTGCAGAGATCACCTAAAGGCTTAAGAAATAATGACTCTGTGTCACAAGGTTAATAACAGGTATATCACTGACAATAGCTTCTTAGTCCTACCCTATTCCCTATGACAGGTCCGTGTCAGAGGACACATAGGACTCTGGTAGTCAGAAGTTTCAGGATCAGGTCACCTGGGAGATGGGGCCATGTAAGTTTACCTACATGTGGACCTCATAATCTCTTAGAAAGCCACTGTTACTGGTTAGTGTTGCTCACAAGGGTCTTTCTTTGCTTCCTTCTAAATCACCCTTATTTACTCCAATTTTAGAATCTGACAGGCGAGGATAGAGATATGGCAGCTAGGTGGTACAGTAGATAGTGCACCAAGCCTGGAATCAGAAAGACCTGAGTTCAGATGTGGCCTCAGACAGTAGCTGAATGACCCTGGGTAAATTACTTAACCTCATTTGCCTCAGTTTCCTCATCTGTAAAAAGAGTTGGAAAAGGAAATGGAAAACCACTCCAGTATGTTTTCCAAGAAAACCCCAAATGGGGTTATAAAGAATTGGATACAACTGAAGTGACTGAATAACAACAGGATAGAGATAGGTAGGTAGATAGATAGATAGATAGATAGATAGATAGATAGAAACTATAAATACATCTGTCACGTTTACAGAATGTTAATGAAAAAGTATGGATGACAACATAGTTTTATTCGATACCTTCTTTGCTTATAAGGTATTGAAACCATAGAAAGGACCATTTTAATGTGCTATGAATGTGTGTGTGTGTGTGTGTGTGTGTGTGTGTGTGTGTATATATATATATATATATATATGTATGTATGTATATTACCTGAAAATGAAGATGACCAATACTTTCTTTCACTTCACTCAGTTTGTTACCAGTTAAAAAAAAAGGATTATATGAGCAAACTCTTAGGCTTACCTTCTAGTTTCTCTAGAGGAGAATGAGAAATAAAGAAGATAGAGAGGAATGTATTTATTTGCTCCCTCAGGATAAGTAATAATGTATAGTGAAAAGAAAAAGGAATTATTTCTAAAGTTTTCTCATAATTTTCAGTCAGCAGAAGCTTTATAAACTTGTCAGACTGATGGAGCTGAAACCCATCCCCTTAATTAGGAACGTACAAGAAGACATGATGAGGCAGTGAAAACTGCCAATATTCCTATGGGGATGAATAAGTCTAATTAAAAGAATGGCCTACTTTGCCTGCTTGCATTGTGCAAACAATTCTAGTGATGATGTATTCCAACCAAATTAAAAAGCAATTAGACTCCACATGCAGATGATTTATAGGGAGACAATAAATTTTGAATAGACACAGGACAGTTTACACCTAAGCAGATAGAGAGGAACCTCATTATAAAATAGCACTAGGTGTTGAACTGGTCTCTTCAGAATAGACCTTTAGACGAACAACAGTGTCAGTATAATAAACTCCAAACTGAGCTTTAGGAAGACCTTTGGGAGTATAAGAGTAGGAGCATCCACCAAACCTATTTATTCCTTACCTTTTTCCATGAATATCCATCACCTACATGGGGTGGGAGCGAAGTTAGAATAAAATAATAAAACCCCCTGAAGATGAGGAATACAACTAAGACAACCAGCTTACTACCAACCATGAGATTTTGGGTCCAGGCTAATATGAAATTGTTTCCAACTAGAATAATGTTTTATTATCCCATAAACAATAGATTTTCCAAATGGCAAGAGCCAACTACAATAAGTGAAAAGGAACCTGAAGGAAACATAGCTGCAAAGTCTTAGCATTCATGATCAAAAGAGATTTAAGCCAAATAAAGGCCCAAAGTGTACACTTATATACATACTTACCTACCTACCTACATATATATAAAATACATACACATATGTATATTTCACCTCATATATGGGTCTGACAGTTCAAGCTTGTCAACCTTCTTTGTTTCTTGGCTTTATTTGATCTGGAAAGTTCCAATAAATGAACTGCCCTCCTTTTTCTCTGGCTTTTCATTGTGCACTGTTCCTTGTGATGGTTTGGATGCGATTGGATGCCACCGTCTCTTTGGGACATAGCCTAATGCGCTGTCCTATTAAAGACAGCATTTGGAAAGAGTGGATAATGCAGCCAAAGGAATAAGCAAGCTCTCTATGAGGCCTTTTAAAGCTGATGATGTTAACCCATGCCATAGTCCACATCCAAAGTCAGGATCCAAAATAAGTGTGATAGGCAGAGATAGGGTTCTCAAAATATGGTCCAGATATTCTCAAGACACTTTTGGGGAAACTATCTTTATAATAATACTAAGACATTGAGTCCTAAGCTGAAGAAGCAGGGTACCTGAGGGAGAGAAAAGAGGGAACATGTGCCAGACAAATCAAACCACCACCACCACCACCTTGACCACCTTCTTCCCTCTGACCCAGGACCGTGAGTCTTGGGAAGCTACATCTATGGAGGTGCAGCCTGGCAAATGCTTCTGTAAGTGCTACGGCTACAGGTATTGAAGACACTGAAAGGAAAGTGCTTTTCACCAAACTCCTTGGCAGTCTCAAATATATTGTTCAATATCAGAAACTGATAGTGTTTTATTAAACACTAAAAAGAAGAAACATTGACACCTGCTTTGCTATTGTCCCTCAGACCATGGGATATTTCCATCTGACTTGTATCTGAAACCTTCTATTTTCACTGTCTCTTCCTTTAAAAATGAGCTTCTTGAGAGGTAAGGTCCATCTTGCTTTTCAACTTGTGTCCTCAGTGCTTAACACAGTACTTTCCACACACCAAGTTCTTAATAAATGATGTATTTATTCATTCATTTTAATTTTGAATAAGTCAAATATAAACCATATAAACAAAAGCTCTTGGGAGGGAGTCCTCAATAATTTTTAAGAGTGGTCTTGAGAACAAAAAGCTTAAGAACCACTGGACTTCATCTCATAAGATGAAATTCAGTGGGGCCAAATGTAAAGTCTTACACTTGGTTCAAAAAATCAACTTCACAAGCATAGTCTGAGGGAAGCATCATTAGATAGTGATTTGTCTGGGGAAAAAAAAATGAGTTTTAGTGGACTGCAAGCTCCGATTGAGTCAGAAGTATAATGCAGCCCCTAGTATGAATCAAACCCATCATTTGTACTTTGTGTATCACTTTTGAGATACTCACTTGCACCTAAGGATAGTTGTACAGATAGGGGATGACCTATAATATCAGTAGCGTAGGGAAATCCTGGATAAGGAAACTCCCTTCACCAAGGCAGGTCAGCACCTTTTCTGAAACTCTCTTAAAGAGTTGCTTGGAACACTGAAATGTTAAGTGACCAGCTGGGGCTCACAAAGCCAGTATGTATTCAAAGCAAAACTGGAATCCAAATCTTCCTTGCTTGGAGGCCTATTTCTCTAATTTCGAGTACGCACTCTGTCAATGTCCTTTGTACCTATGAAACTGTTTTTTCTTATCTTGTATCTAGTCTGTAGGTATCTCTTGTATAATAACACATGTCATCTGCTCGTAGCTTCTTCAAGGCAGAGACTGTTTTTGTCTTTGTGTTCCCAGAACTTAACACAAAGTCTAATGCATAGTAGACATTTAATAACTCTAACCTTCCCTCCCCATTCTCTTACATAAATATTTGTTGAGTGACTGACTAATAGCATATGCCCATTAGCTACTTTGGACATAGTGCTAAAGAAAGGTGAGATATTGGGGGAAGCTAGGTGGCACAGTGGATAGAGCACCTGCCCTGAAGTCAGAGTACCTGAGTTCAAATCCGGCCTCAGACCAAACACTTAACACTTACTAGCTGTAGGACCCTGGGCAAATCACTTAACCCCAGCTGCCTAAAAAAGAAAAAAAAAAGAAGGGTGAGATATTTGTCAAGTGATAGAAGCCCTTTAGCCAAAAGGTACCAGCTACGTAAAATATTCAGGTAGTGTTAGCAATTAGACACATACTACCCATCTTATTTGCCAGTTACGTTTTAATTATTCCACCTCTAGACTCCTGCTGTTTCAATGTGCTCTGGAGGTGATGTGGGATTCTCCAGAGCAAGGCACAAAGTGTTCCACGTCCTGCAAGGCTAGAAAGGCTTCAGGTAAGAGTCTGTGTCTATTGCCTGAAGACCAGCTTCAGTAAGTCCCAAGAGACTCCTCACCAGATAATATATCTCACAAAGACCTCCTACTAATGTGCTGGGGAGGTTGGATCTGCCTGAGTGAAGGAAATATCTGATGAAAGTACAGGTCCTTTAAGTGCTGGAATGGGTATTTGGATGGGTAAAAAAACTGTAGGCAATCAAGGTGCTGAAATCAACATATAATCCTCCATCCTCATGCATAGCAATGGTTTCAGCCTTTTGTGTGGCATTTTTTCTCTCAATAGTGCCTGCATGGACTCGGGGAGGAAAAACAAATCCCTTGTATTAGCTGTCATAATGAGGAGCAAGTGATGCAAGTAATACATAAACTAAGAATGTATTAGGCAATGCCCGATTCTGCTTGCATTGGAAAGATGGGGAATGGGACTTCGAGGGTAGTGATTGTGAGCCAAGGCATCTGGAGAGGCATTAGAGCAAAGGAATGCCATTAAAGTACCCATCCCAGTGTAGATATATCCAGTGCCTTCTTCTTTGGGGCCAGGATACAGGTTAGCACCACCCAAACCCTGTTCTCAGCAAACTCCCTCAGAGGCAATTTCTTTTCCACATCCCCTGTTGATCTAGCCTTGCATATTTAATTCTAGTTGGAGCAGCTAAGTGGTGCAGTGGATAGAATGCCAGGCCTGGAGTCAGGAAGACCTGAGTTCAAATTTGGCGTCAGACACTTACTGGCTGTGTGACCCTGGGCAAATCATTCAACTCTGTTTGCCTTGGTTCTTCATAAATGAGAAAACCTCAAATGGGGTCACAAAAGTCAGACATAACCAAAAAAGGACTCAACCACAACAAAGCGTAGCTCCGGTCCCTTTTGGATTACTTTCATCTACTCCGTATATACCTTTGATTTACTCATTCATTCTCGTGTTATCTTCTCTATTAGAATATGAACTTCTTGAGAACAAGGGCTATGTTTTTGCCTTTGTTTATATTCCCAGCACTTAATGTTGTGCCTGACACATAGAAGGTGCTTAATAAATGCTTACTGACTAATTGAGTCACTGACTGACTGACTGAGGCCTGGCTAATAGATCAGAGGTGTATATTGGAAGATAATTAGAATATTGACTTCCAAATATTTCTGATAGAAAAGATGCTAAATAATAAGGCTTTTATTTTATTTTATTGGATATTTATCTCCTTGCTTTCTTCCTAAACTATTCCTAACTGTTACAGTCTAGTGTCATGGAAAGAGCGCTGGTTTTGAAACCAAAAGACCTGGGTTTGAATTCAACATACTACTTGTATGGCTCTGAGTAAGTTACATCTCCCCTGAGCTTTCGTGTCCTCATTATAAGCTAAGAATTATGCTTGTACAACCTGCCTCACAGGACTGTTATGAATAATGCATTCTGCAAACCTTGAAGTGCTACATAAATGTGGATAAATGGCATAGTGAACAGAGTGCTGGACTTGGGGCAGGAAGCTCTGGGTTCATATCCTACCTCTGACACTTACTAGCTATATGATTCTGGTCAAACCACTTAACTATATGGACTTCAGGCAACTCTCTACAATAGGACTTATCTTTAGCATGGGTAGAAGGGGGATCCCTAAATTCAAGAAATCACAGACCCTTTGAGCAATAACTTAAGTCTGTATTATCTTAGATAATACCTTTATATAGGTCATCTTACTTGGTCCTCACAATATCCCTTCAAGTCAAGTGGGACAGGTATTAGCATTCCTGTTTTACAGGTCGGTAACTGAGGTTTAAAAAATTAAATGATTTGTTCAAGGTCACATTGCTAGTGAATAGTAGAACTGAGCCTCTAAGATTTTCTTAGTACAGACTGTTAGCTCTTTATCTTATGTTGAATCCCTCAGAACAATGAATAGGTGATAGATACAAGTACATGTATCATAGGTGCTCAATAAATACTTGTTGATTGATTAGCATAGGGTACCAATGTCTGGATGTTTCGGTTACCATGTTCTTTTACATGGCAGTTTGGTTTGTACCTGGGGACAAATTTTAACTCATTAGCTAGTTTTAGGCAAAAGAAATCCTCTTCCTTTAATCTCCTCTTTATGGAAGCCTGTCCTGGGCCTTAGTTTACTTCCTCTAAAGTCCAGGGTCTATCCTGCTTGTGACACTCACTACCCATGTGACCTGGGGCAACTCATTTGAGGTCACTTGGTGAGCTGTAGTTTCCTCACCTGCAACATGAAAGGCTTGTGACTAACTGGCCTCTGAGGTCCCTTCTATGATCCTATCATCCTATGATTCCCCACTAGGATACTTCCAAGGACTTGTCTTCTCTGGCTCATGTTGCTACCTCCTATAATATTCCTACTCTTAATGAAACCAGACAGCCCTGAATTTCAACCCATTAGACCTGGACTGCTTGTACCTTCCAATATGACAATGTACTAATTAACAAGAAACTAATCTGGGTTTATTAATGAGAGAGGGTTGGTGGAGCCCTCTAGGTCCCTAAATTCCCTTACAAATAACAGATGTTAATGTTAACACTGGGAGTGCTCTTGCTTTGTTGTATGAACAAGGGAGGGAGGTTATCACAGTGGATATCCAGGTGAATTGTGAAGCCTGGTTTGCCCAGGATCTGTTAAATGTAGTGGGCTATGTAAATTTATGCTCATTCTCTCACTTGGTGACTTGGCTTCAGAGAGGGAGTTTCAAAGCTGGATTAAATCCAAAGGTGGATTAAATCCACCCAAGGCATGGATAGTTTTCTGGTCCAGAGAGCTGTTATGGCAGGAGAGATGGCAAAAAGATAGTTATGTTGGTTAATTAGATAGGATATGAAACATATGTAGTCTAGGACCTGTTAGATACAATGGTCTAGGTGAGCTGAAGTGGTTTTAGTTCTAGTCTTAGCATTTACTAGCTATGTGACCTTCTCCCTCTGTCTATGTGGGGAGTCATACCCTCACATGTCCAAAGGAATATAAGTTTTGATCACTTATACTTAGCAAGGTATCTTGGGGTTTGGGACTAGATTTTTTTCCCCCCTACTTATTTATTCTATCATTGTTTTTGTTGTTGTTCAAAAAAATGGGACAATTAACTCTTGTCTCATACAATTTTCATTTATGATTTCTAGAAATATAGCCCTGGAAAACCAGGCTTTGATAAAGTCCACTGGGATTCAAATGGAGCTAAGAGACCATGCCTTTAAACCCAAATTATTCTGGCTTTCACTGATTGGCCAGTAATCAGTCCCAGCCCAAGCCTCACTTGCTCATTGTTTGGGTTTTGACAACTCAGAGTGAGTATAAATAGCAATTGTTTCTGTCCTGGCCAGAAACTCTGAGGGTCTTCCTCTCCCAGACTGATTCTTTTGTGAAGGCAAACTAGGCCATTTTTTGCCTCAACTCTTACCTAACCTTTAACTAGTGAATGGGTGTTGCCTCAAATAAATTGGATCTGGGAAAGACCTTAGCTTAAAAAGGCCAAGGTCTCCCACTGCATCCTGGACCATCCTGACCTATATCTTGCCACTGGACTTGGATGACTCTGGAGGAGACAGTGAGGCTGATGACTTTGCGCAGCTCTGGCTTACTCAAATCAAATTCACTTACAAGACAGGGCATCACCCTCCCGATGTAACTGGTCCTCTTCAAGAACAAAGGGCAGACAACAATCTATGTGATCCTGGGAAAGCTCCTTAACCTCAACGAACTTCAGTTTCCTCACTTGTAATATGGGAATAATAGTATTATATACCTAGAGTTGGAGCGGACCTCCGAAGTCATCTAGTCGAACTCCATGCCAACTCTCATGCCTTGCCCTACATACTATTTCACTGTTATGAGAATGTAGTGAGATGATATACATCACATGCTTTATAATGAGTTAAAAAGCTATATAAATGTAAGCTATGTATTACAATAATGGAAGTTTCAGGACAAGAAGAATGGGACATTAAGCTCATAGCAGGTTAGTGGGGGAGGTATTTTGGGACAGGTACAGACTCGAAGCACATCAGGAAAGCATCCACTGCCGCCACTGTTTGATGGAAAAGGCTATTACCCCATATGTGAAGTTGACACAGTAGATAGAGCATAGGATCTGAGTTTAAATCCTGCCTCAAACATTTACTGAATATTTTCTCCACTAATGTCACTGACTGACAAAATTGTCAGTGAGCGTCAGACCAGTCAGTGATGATTTTAACTGTTACCAAATAAATCTGAGTAGCCTAATGCTAGTTGATGACTCAGCCAAACAGGGGCAACTGATGAAGGAACAGCGGAGTAGTCTGGATGCACTGTCTTCCTCCCACTTGTGTCTGATGAGTCAGCGCCACAGTCACCTGCCCCGGGGACAGAAGTCTGAGGATGCCAAGTTTCACTCACTGCTTCATAAATGGCACAACAGCAGATAGTACTGTCAGTAAGCTGAGAGTCATCGTGGGCTCTTCCTTCTCTCTCACATCCCACATTTAGTTAGTTGCCAAGCCCTGTCCATTCTTCTTCCATAATATTTCTTGCATCTGCCCCTTACTCTCGACTTTACTAATTTAAGAACCTTATCACTTTCCCCCTCTCCCCCTGGATTCTTAGTCTTCTGATAATATCCCAGTTGGTCTTCCTGCTTCCAGTGTCTCATTTCTCTAATCCATCTTCCACACAGCTACCCAAAAAAGCCTTCCTAAGACAAGTCTTGCCACAACAGTGGTTGGCTCAGTGACAACACTACTAGACCTATCCTCCAAAGAGATAAAAGAGAAGGGAAAAAAGGATTGTGAGATGTTGGCCCATGACTAGTTTCTGCCATACTATTTTCCAGCTTTCTCTGGGCAAGTCACTGAACACTATTTGCCTCAGTTCCCTCATCTGTAAAAATGAGCAGAAGGAAATGGCAAACCACTCTAGTATCTTTGCCAAGAAAACCCCAAATGAGGTCTTGAAGAGTCCAACATGACTGAAATGACTGAAATATACATGTACATATATATGTATGCATATATATATATATACACACACATACATATACGCACATATATAAAATGTGTTTGTATGTATATGTATGGAAGCTACATAAGAGAGGTCTGCCATTTCACATAAAATTCTTTCTATTTTACCAGGTATATTTGTTGGTGTTGAGTTGTTTCAGTTGTATCCAACTCTTCATGATCCATTTGGGATTTTTTTGGCAAAGATACTGGAATGGTTTGCCTTTTCCTCTTCCAGCTCATTATACAGAGAAGAAACTGAGGCAGACGGGGTTAAATGACTTATCCAGGGTCACACAGCTGATAAGTGTCTAAGGCCAAATTTGAACTTATGAAGCCCAGTCATCTATCTACTATGCTACCTACCTGCCCTTTATAGAGTTTGTTAAATTTAGAATAAAAATAAATATTAAAAAAATTGATTAGTATAACCTATTTCTCCACAGCTCCTCCAACATTGATATCACATTGACATTTTTTTTTTACTTTTGCTAATTTCCTGGATATGAGGTGAACCTCTGTGTTGTTTTGATTTTCATATTTTTTTATCATTAAAGCTTTAGAGCATTCTTTCATATGGTTGTTAATGGTGATTTTTTTAAAGAAACTATTTGTTCATTTCCTCTGACTAGTAATCTATTTAATATAAATATAAATATGTAAATTACATAATTATATTATTTTGTAATTATATAACTTTACCAATATGTTTTATTCATGATAATGTAAATATGCTAAATATATTTAAATAAAGCTACTTTATGTATTGGGAAATGGCTTTTGGTCATAAATGTTATTTAAATTTCTGTCACTTGTCTATGTATCTTGAATCTCAGACCATTCTTTGAAATTTTAAATACAAATATTTTTCCTGGATGACCACTTCCTTATCCTTATTGCATTAATTTTATTCATGCAAAAGTTTTTAAATTTCATGCAATCAGTTATCTGTTTTATGCTTTCTGATTGCCTCTATTCTTTGGCTAATAATTTGCCCTGTCCCCATCCATAGAAGTGAAAGGTATTTGGTACCAAGGCTAATTCAAATTTGCAGGATAATGAGATTTCCCAGTGATTAGTTTCCTAGTTTCCTAGGGTAGGAAAGCATGATAGAGAAGTCCAAAAGCAGTGTAGCTGATGGGAAATAGGGTGGGGGTAGATTTAATAAACTGTCATAGTAATGTAACCCTAATTATGTAAATTACTCATGTAACCCATTGGTATGGTATTTTTTCCTCACTGGTAGAGAGCAATGCCCTGTAGAGGTATTAGGGGAAAGGCAGAGTTTGAAAGAGTGGAAGACACCTTTAGTCTCTTCAGTCTTCCCCAAATTTTCAATGAGTTGCTTTGAAGTTGTCTTTAGACTTTGGGCCCTGTAGTCATTTTGGGCACTCCTGGCTTCCAGTTTTAAGATGGAAAATGCAAGAGACCAACCCCACTTCAGGTTGATGAAGAAAAAGACTCTGGGAAGACATGGGAGGAGCTGCCAGTCTCCATTATGTCCCTGTCCCCAGCTCGCTACTTTAGAGATTTTAGGGTAATTTTAGGACTATCTAGGATTCTTTCAGTTAAACTGAGTCACCTTGTTCCCAGTGAGAGAGATCCTTCACTCTATATTGTCTGGTATATATTCTCCTTTGTATACTTTTTCTGATTTCTGTTTTGCTATGATTTGGATAAATAAGTTTCTTTGCTATTTGATATGTGTGTTCATTGTGGACCTGGTAGGAAAGGGGTCAAGCTTTCGATATAGTACTTGGAGTCCTCTTCCCCCTACCCCAGTATTATTATAGTAACCAGAAGTTAGCTTGAACTGATCTGACAATAGACTAGATTAACACTATTTAAGGGACCAAACAGATAATAATATTTGAGAGACTAAACAGATATAAATCCAGCCTAGTACCTGCTTTCTCTGAGGAGAGCAGAGAAGTCAAACCATCTAACCCTAACTTCTGCTTCTCCTCTTGTCAGGAGTTAGAATCTCTTGAAACAGAAGGATGAGGGGAAAAGAGGCTAGACATGTCCATTCTGCCTTCCTTTTAGTCACACAATGACATTCCCGTGTTTGGGAGAAAGTCCCATGCTATACATGGGGATGCATTACAGTAATAAAATTAGAAACAAGTTTTCACAAGTTGTCCCCAACCTGCCTTTCCATACTTATCAAATATCACTCCCATCTACACACTATGGTCTATCCCAGGAGTGGGGAACCTGAGGCCTCGAGGCCACATAGGACCCTCTAGGTCCTCAACTGAATACAAACTTCACAGAACAAATCCCATTAAGAAAAGGATTTGTTCTGTAAAACTTGGATTCAGTCAAAGGGCCACACTTGAGGACCTAGAGGACCACATGCAGCCTCAAGACCATAGGTTCCCCACCCCTGGTATCCATGCTGGCCTTCTTGCTGTTGCCAAACAAAGTACTCCATTCCCTGAATCCATGCTTTCACACTTGCTATCCCTCACGCCTCAGAATCTTTGGTTTCCTTCAAGCTGAGCATCCAGAGCCACCTTCTACAAGAGAAAGGCAGGTACTCTCCTGTTCTTTTGGTTAAAGCCCACAAACCTTCCCCCAGATTGTTTTAGAAAAAGGCAGTAACTTTTGTCTGGCGACAACAAAATGTCTCTCCCTTAGGTTTCCCTGTCTTGTTCTCTCAGAATATTGGCTTCTCCCAACTCTTCCATCCAGGATTTTGACTGGGAAGCGTCCCCCTCTCCCCAGTAACAGACCTTAGCTCCTTAGGACTAAAAGTAAGATGCTTCCTACACCTAATGCCCTTGGGCTTCATCTTTATCTTTTAATCTTAATCTTTTCTTCAGATCAAAAGTTTGTAATATTTTTGGTCTCAGAGTTTATATTTATACGGATTATGCCTATTGATATTAGTATTTTAGAAATAAAAACTGATTAATTTTTTAAAACATTTCTTTATTCATTTAAGATAATAAACTCAATTTTTTAAACAAAAATAAATATACTTTCCAAAACAAAAAAAAAACATAGAGTGGAATTGTTTTATGTAGTTTTACAGGTCTCTTTAATGTCTGGCTTAATAGAAGACAGCTGGATTCTTGTAGGTACTTTTTCACTCAATCTGTTGCAATATGTTGTTTTGGTTGAATTATATGAAGAAAATTCAGCCTCACACTGATTTGTAGTTGGAAAAGGGAAGAGTATTTTAAGAGGCAAATAAAGACTTAGTGTTATTATGAAAATAGTTTTGACCTCAAGTACTCCCCGAAAGGAGCTCAGGAAGACCACACTTTGAGAACCTCTGCTAGGCCCTTCCTGGTCCAGGTGCTTGGGCCTCCATATTAGAGACCTCATTGTAGGTTATGGTGATCATTCCAAATAGACCTCCCAGTGTTAATCTTGGAAGGTTACACTTCAAAACAAGTCTTTTTTTTTTTTGTCTAATGACTTTCAAATAGAACTGGAATTAGAAGTTTCCCAGTTTTTAAAAACTAAGCCTCTTCTGTTCTCTCATGCAGATGAGTGGGCAAGGAAATGACACAAAGATAGATTAAGCTCAAGGCTATGGTCACTGTCTCCTCTGCCAGTTTGAACCAAATTTTTGGTGTTTCCATAAGCAGATACAGGCTCACAGGGCCTTTTAGCACTTCTTTACATATATAAAATTAATTAAATTCTTGAAGGCTGGGAGAACAAGGCAGAACTTTAAAAAAATTAGTAATGGTAAATGCTTCCTTTTCAAATCATGATGCAAGAAAAACCACATTTAATAAAGGACCATGGAAAGACAGATTAAAAATTAATTGGAAACTAAATAATCTAATCCTAATCAATGGGTGGGTCAAAGAACAAATCATACAAACAATCAATATAGTTTCATTAAATAGAATGATAGCAATGAGACAACATGCCAAAATTTATGCGATGTGGCCAAAGCAATACTTAGGGGGAAATTCATATCACTAAATGCTTACATCAATAAAATAGAGAAAGAGATACCATAAGCAAATTAGGAGAGCAAAGAATAGTTTACCTGTCAGATCTATGGAGAACAGAAGAATTTATGACTAAACAACAAAGCATTACTAGCTGTAAAATGGACAATTTTGATTATATTAAATTTAAAAGGTTTTGCACAAGCTAAAGCAATGCAACTAGGGTTAGAAGGAAAGCAGAAAGCAGGGAAACAATTTTTACAGCAAGTATCTTATGATAATATAAGTCATTCCCAATTGACAAATGGTCAAAGGATATGAACAGGCAATTTCCAGATGAAGAAATCAAAACTATGTATAGTCATGTGAAAAATACTCTAAATCAAAAAAAAAAAAGAAAAATACTCTAAATCCCTATTGATTAGAGAAATGTGAATTAAAACAACTTTAAAGTATCACCTCAGACACGTCAGATTGGCTAATATGACAGAAAAGGAAAATAATAAATGTTTGATGGGATCTGGGAAAATTGGAACATGAATGCATTGTTGGTGGAGTTGTGAATAGATCCAACCACTCTGGAGAGCAATTTGGAACTATGCTTAAAGGCTATAAAACTGTTCATGCCCTTTGATCCAGCAATATCACTACTAGGTCTGTATCCCAAAGAGATCATAAAAAATGGAAATGGACCCACATGTACAAAAATATTTATAGCAGCTTCTTTTGTCGTGGCAAAGAATTGGAAATTGAGGGGATGCCCATTAATTGGGGAACTGCTGAACAAGTTGTGGTATATGATTGTAATGGAGTATTATTGTGATATAAGAAATTATTAGCAGGCTGATTCTGGAAAAAACTGTAAAGACTTACATGAACTGATATTGAGTGAAGTAACTATACAATGATCAGCTGTGAATGACTCAGCAATACAATGATCCAAGCTAGTTCCAACGATAACGAATGCTATCCATCTCCAGAGAAAGAACTGATGGAGTTTGAATGCAGATCAAATCATATCATTTTTTACTTTATGTGTTTTTCCTGATTTTTTTTGTCCCTTTCGCTCTGTTTCTTCTCTCACCATATGACTAATACAGTAATATGTTTTGCATAATTGAACATGTATAACCTATATCAAATTGCTTACCACCTCAGGGAGGATGATGGTGAGGGAGCAAGGAAGACAGAAAATTTAGAATTCAAGATTCTTTTTAATGAATGTTAAAAATTGCCTTTTCACATAACAGGGGGAAAAATAAAATATCATTTAAAAAATTAGCAATGATCTTATGTCCTGGACAAAAGCCTGTCCCAGAGCTAAGGTGTTATTATATTTAGGGAAAAGATCACCAGTCAAGACCCAGCAGCATATCTTGATTGAGCCTTTATGCACCATCTTGAAGTTGACCTATTTACTATGACTGGGTCATTACATTAATCTTCTGAAGAAATTTTTCTTCCCTTTCTACTACTTCCAGGGCTCTTGTAAGGATAAAATGAGATCAATTTTGTAAAGTGCTATGTAAAACTTTAGCACTATATAAATGCTATTTATTATTATTATTATTATCATTGTTATTATTCATACTACAAGATTCCTTCTTTCCCCTTCTGTTTTATCACCAGACTCTGGTAACAGACTCTGTTGCTATCTGAAACATTGCTTCTCTCATAGATGCTCAACCCCTAATCCCAATCCTATGCTGTTCACCTTGCCTTTGTGCCTCTGAGCACTGTGGGCTCCTTGAGAACAGGGCTAGTCTTTTACCTTTTGGGTTTTTTTTTTTTGTATCCTCAGCACTTAGCATAGTGCCTGACACATTGTAGGTGCTGAATAAATGTTGACTGATCAATTGCCTGTGGTCAGATAAAAGTCCATAGTTGTAGGTAGGTCAGAGAGAAGGGAAATAGGAGAGTGAAGAGTGTAGGAAATGAGAAGGAGGAGAAGCCATAATTCCATAATAATGTCTCCTCTTCCTCATTTTCTAAAATTTGTTATTATCACCAAAATATCTTATCTCCTTTTGGACACTACTTACCCCTCTTCCTTCCTTAACTAATATCCCAAAGAAAAATAAAGGGAGGAAGAGGGGGAAAGACATGGGTGGTAGGGAAGAAAATGGAGTGGTATTACTATATCAAAGTACCTCTCTTCCCTCTTCAGCACTCTTTCAACCCCAGTATTACTAGGATGAAGGGGGAGCAAAAGAGAAGGGACAAGGAAAAGATGTGAACAGAAGGATAGAGGAAGAAAGGAAGGTAGGGGAGGGTGATGGATTTTTTTCTGTGAAATATAAAACAAGGTCTTCAGAAAATAGGGTATGGGGAGAGAGTGTCATAGGAGCTCAAAGAAAAAAGAAAAGATTTAGAATACCTGCTGTTTATGAGTGGGATAGAAAATCAATTACAGTGGAGTAATAGGATTGCCTTACTGCAGAGAAGGGGCAGCTAGGCGGCACAGTGGACAGAACACAGGGCCTGCAGTCAGGAAGACCTGAGTTCAAATCTGGCCTCAGACTTTAACTGTGTGACCTTGGGCAAGTCACTTCATCCTGTTTGCCTCAGTTTCCTCATCTGTAAAAATGAGCTGGAGAAGGAAATGATGAAGCACTATGGTATCTTTGCCAATAAAATCCCAAATGGGGTCACGAAGAGTAGGACACAACTGAAATAACTGAAGAACAACAACAAAGCTGCAGGGAAAATGAGTTAGCTAAGTATAAATATAGTGTACCAAATTATCACAGTTATCTGATTACCTCCAATTCCACTTAGCAGCATTTGAATAGGAATGAGGAGGCAAAGGTTGGGAGTAATCCAGAGTTTGTAAGGTATGATTAGTGACAGGACAACAAACAGGGTATTTAAGAGTAGGAGATAGTCGAGAGTTGAACTGGTTCCCCAAGCCGTCAGGTTTGGGAAGAGAGGAGAATGTAACCAGAGTAATAGTAATGACATGACACAGTACTGAGGTTGCAAGTTTTGGAGGTCAGAGCAGTGAAAAAGAGTAGGTTTAAGAGGAAGTTGTCATGGGGGAGAATCATCAACAGGATTGCCATCTAACTCATACCTTTTCATTTTGTTTGCAAGAAAACAAGGAATAATTTACTTTGCCAACATCTAGATGCCCTGTGTCTTTGGCATTTCTCTGATACATCAGCTAAGCTGGTGTTCCAAATATTTAATTATTTATGGAGATGCATATTTTCACTTTATGCAAAGGACTGTAATGGATTTCTCATACAAAATTTCATTTAAAAAATCCATGTTTCATTTTCTTCAGTTGGTTATAGTTTTTCTTGGGATGAAGAGGAAGAGGGGAAAGAGCTTATTTAGAAACTACTAAGGACTCAATAAATAGTTAGCCAGTGATGAATAACAGAGAAGTAATCTTATATAGTGGGAAAAGTGTTTGATTTTATTCAGAGGTCCTGGCACTGCTAATTATTACCTATTTTACTTTGGATAAATCACTTAACTCTTTGAGCTTGTTTCCTCACCTGCAAAATCTATGACTCTGTATTCTCTCTTCTTAAGAAACTTGTAATCTAGTTTTGAAGACAAAACTAACATACGCAAACTAATTAGAGAATCAGTGTTTGAATGGGTGGTACTAATTATAAGTATAGTAGGGATTCAGAAAATCAAGTTCTATGTGGTTTAAAATAATTCAAAAAAGCTTTGTGGAAGAATTGGGTCATGAGCTGAGACATCAAATTATGCTTTCTCATGAATTTGGAGTTGTAGCTTGGAGGAAATATGCATCAGAACGTTGAGATAATGTATATGATAGAGCTTTGAAAACTAAATGGCTATAAAAATGTAAGAGATAATGATGATGACTGATCATAATGTGTGAGCTAGTTGCTAAGGGCAACATGACCTGAAGTGGAAACCACTGGATGCAAAGTACTAGTAACTACTCTAGCTAACAGATTCTGGTTGGGAGTAGGAAAGATTTTTTCTCCTTTGAGTGGACTCCCTTCTGATTGGGGAAAAAAATACAGTTACATCATTAGAGATAAATCTGGTTAACTCATCTTCTTTTCACATGTGGAAAAAGCAGAAATTCTTATTGTTTATGAGTGCATGTAAAAGCCTGAAGTAGGGTATGATTACGAGATAAAGATCACAAGTTGGAAAGATATATTCTAATCAAGTCTAGGGATAAAATTAGGCTTAGATTAAGCTATAATTAATACCCATTGAGGATTAGTTAGAAAGATATCAAATTGTGCTTAAGTATTTATTTCTTTAAATCTTGCTATATATAGACATCACATTAAAAATTCTTTAATATAAAGTTCTTTTTATCATGAATCATGAGTAAGGAAAGTATCACATTTATGTAAAGAGTTCATTTCTTTTGTTTGCCAAACCGTATTATATTTTTTCTTGTTTGTTGCATGCATAGCGAAGAAGAAAAAACAAAACAAAACAGTTAACTCTAAAGCCAGACTATCTAGATTATAAATCCCATCTCTGCTATTCTTAAGATTGTGGTTTTAATCAGGCCATTGATGGTCCCTCTTTATCTCGAAGGGCAGGAAGGAATCTTGCCTTATAGTGGAAAGTCAAGGGATGGAAGAATGTGATGCAGAGAATGATAAGAAGAAAGGTCCCTGACCCCTCATTTTAAATAATAGATATGAGACTATTCCATAGAGGGTAAACATGAATAATCTGAAGAAGAACCATGTTTGGGCTCCAAACATAATTGGAGGGTGTCATCCTACATGTCAAATCTGATGAGCATGGCCCATTTTTGGTGATTCAAATAAGGACCAGTGATACTGCCAAAGGAATCTAGGAAGTATTACCAGAGATTATGAAGTCTTCAAAGAAATTGAAGCCCTTACTAGTGGTATTTTATTTTGTTTTCCTCATTGCTACTGATTCAAGCCAAAAACTTCAAATGAGAAATGAAGTTTTAGGAAGCAGACAGCTGGTTAAGAAGATGTCTGACAATAGGATTTGGATTTCTGGACCATTGATAATAACATAGTAATGATAGGCTTTTGACTGGAAATGGAGTCAACCAACGAGGACTGGTCAAATATACAACCTGAAGCCCAGAATTATTCTGAACTACAGTCTTACCTTCTGCAAGAAGCCTTTCCTATTCCTCTTAATCTTAGTGACATCCTTCTGAAGCTACCCCCAATTTATCCTTATATCTTGCTTGTACATACTTGTTTGACCCTAATGATTCTCCCCTAGAAGTTTCCAAAGTGGGCAAAACCTGCCCCCTGGGGGGCATTGGAATGATGGGGTTGGGAGTGATGCTAGTAGTCTCTGGTGCTGCAATTGGGTGGCATTGAATAAAAATAAGGGGGCAGCAAAAGCATAAGGAAAGAAGAGAAGAGAATTTTGAAAAACCATTCGTACATGTTTCATTTGTTGTGTAACAGAGTTAAAGTCATAGTGATTACATTATTTTCCAAATAAACACACAAAATGCAAGACATAACCACTCAGTGGTCAAGTCCGCCAACACGTCTTAATAAGCAAGCGTTGGCAGGCAAGCATGTCATGCACTATCAGAAAGTCCAGCATGCATCAGCAGGAATATGTATATCTAATGACTTGTTTATAATATGATACTATACGTTAACATGATGCAATATTGCATCATCAAATTTTCAATTCAGGAAAATTTCACAAATTTACAATAAATTATTAAATTTAAGATACATTATTTAAAAATTTTAATATTTTTTTTTGAAATAATGCAAATTTCAAAAAAGCTGCTAAGGGGATAAAGAAAGTAGATTTCCAGGAGGGCACTGAGTAATTTTTTTTTTGAAAAGGGGGTGGTAGTCCAAATACATTTGAGAACTTCTGCATTAGATTGTAAATAGGGTCCTGAGAGCAGGTATTAGTATTTTTGCCTTTCTTTGAATCCCCAGGATTTACCTCAGTACCTGGTGCATTGTAGGTACTTAATAAATGCTAATTGACTGGCTGACTCACAAGGATTTAGGTTAGGAATTTCTCTGTAAAATCTCTGTAAAATCCCAAGGATTTCCCTTGGGAAAATCAGAATTTGGCTCATGGTATCTACAACAGAAGAAAAAGTGCTCCCAGAACTCAAATTTGCCTCTGTGTGTGTGTGTGTGTGTGTGTGTGTGTGTGTGTGTGTGTGTAGTACTGAAAGATGGTCAGTGGACATCTAGAAAAGGAAACAGTGATCACAAAGAGCCAGCATAATTGAATCAAGAAGAGGTCATGACAAACTAACCTTACTTCCTTTACTTACAGGGTTGTTAGGCTATATTACTGAGGAATACTATAGGTATTGTTTAATAAAATCTCTCATTCTGTTGCTATTGTCAGAATACAGAGATATGAGTTAGGCCTTGTATTTTTTTTTTTACATTTTTATAGGTGATTTAGGTTAAGTCACAAATGATATGCTTATCAAATTTTCAAATTACACAGAGTTACAAGGGATAGATAATATGATAGATGATGGAGTCAGGATCCCAAAAAATCTTGATGGATTAGAACAAAATGAAATTTAACAGACAAAAATAGAAAAAGTCCAATGTTTTGACTAAAATTAATCAACTCTAGAAGTATAGATAAGGGAGGCAAGACTAGCCAGTAGCAATTCATTTGGAAAAAAAAAAAGATCTGGGTGTTTTAGTGGGCTGCAAACTTAGTTTGACTCAAAAGTGGGACATGGTAGCTAAAAGAACTAATGTGATCTCATATTACATTAAGAAAAACATGGCATCTGGAACAAGAAAGGACTTAGACCTGCTGTACTCTGGTCAGACAACATCTGAACTGTTGTGTTCATTTCTGGGTACCATACTTGAGCTAAGACAGTGATAAATTCGAGAACATTCAGAGGAGGTCATGAGGAAGGTCTTCAAGACCAAGACCAGGCTATACAAAGTTCCAGTGAAGAAATTACATATTTAGACTGGAAAAGAAAAGACAAGGAGGATATGATATTTGTCTTCAAATATTTGAAAGGCAGTCCTGAACTAGGAGTAAAGGGTGGAATTGGATGAAAGAAAAATTTTATTTTAATATAAGGAAAAACCTCCTAACAATTACAGCTCTCCAAAAGTGAAACAGGAAGCTTCAAGTGGTAATGGATTCCCCTCATGGTCTTTAAATGAACGTTGGTGGACCACTTATTGAGGATATGGTAGAGAAGATTCTTATTCAGGCATGTACTATCCTACATGCCATTTGGAGTTGCTTGCAGTGCTGAGATCCAGAATTCTGGGAGAAAAAGTAGGAGCTTGCAAATGTGTGAGCCATGGTCTGTAATTCTGTTCTCTGTCTTCTCTTCTAGAAGCAAGTTATTATTTGGTTTTAATTTTGATAGTTTAGTTAATAGACTTCTTTTCTGTCTAGAAGTTGTTTCTTGTCCTTCATCTGACTTCTAAAAGATAGAAGAGAAAAAGAAGGAGGACTCTAAAGTTTCACCAGGGTTTAATTTGCTTTTGGTAAAAGGCCATGAGTAAATGGACAGGAAATAGGTGCCACTGATGCTGCTGCTGTTGTCTGAACCTGATATTTTTCTGGAGAAAATTTCCTTTCAAAAGCATTTGGGAGTTGTGGAGAAACAGTAACTGGTGTGATGTACGCTAAGCAGAGCCCTAGAGGTCCATGTGTGGGTACAAACAGATTAAGTTACACGCTTACTAAAACTGCTTTCTGTACCCTAGATGAGAAATGATTGATCACAAGTCAAAATGTTTTCATTTAGAGAGAAAAGGCTTACAGGTAAATATGGCCTAAGGCTAACTCAACATCTTCTTTTCTCTGACATTCACATTTTGCCCAATAAAGGCTAGAGAAAAGGGTGGTCAGACTGAGGTCACTTAATTCCTCACATAAAGCATTGCAGCTGGGTCTTCTGTTGGTTTAATCTTACAATTTGAGACAATAGTGGGAAGCAGGGATTAAGATATATGATTAATGGCCATCAGAGCTCGCGTGCATGCATGTGCACACAGACACACATACACACACACTCTGATTAAAGTCTCTGGTTTTGAAGAATCTAGATTTAATGAAACTCTTTAGGATGATGTTATTGACTCTATCTTACAAATAAATAGTTTAAATAAGAGAATAATTATAAATTGAATAAAAAATTACAGAATATAAAATTATTAAAGGATCCTCGAGGGCATCTAGTATTGCAAACTCAGAAGCACTGTGTACACATGAGGAATTACAATGATCTAGGCCACCTGTTTCCTTTGATTTTTAGATCATAGATTTAGATTTGGAAAGACGTCAAATGGATCACAATCCTATCATATGACAGATGAAAAAACTAAGGCTCACAGATAGGGAAAATGGGCCCTGAAGTCACAGAACCAGGAATATACTTAAAACAACAAAATAACTATAACTTTTACATAGAACTTTAAAGATTTCAAAGCTCTTTAATTTTAAAATTAATTTTTTTTTTCAGTAAGGGAATGTCTGCCTTTTCTGCTCTACCCTTTCCCCTTCCTTCTCATTGGGAAAGCAAGAAAAACAAAATTCTTTTTCTCAAACATGTATAGTCAAGCAAAACAAATTCTAGAGTTGGCCATGTCCAAACAGATATAGATGTAGATCTATAAATAGAGATATGTCAGTCTGTACTCTGAGTCCATCACTTTTCTCTCTGGAGATGGGTAGCATGTTTCATTATGAGTTTTCTGGAATCATGGTTGATCATTTCATTGATCAGAGTTCTTAAGTCTTTCAAAGTTTTTAGTCTTTATAATATTGTTATTGCATAAATTGTTCTCCTGGTTCTTCACACTTCATCTATTTGAATTCATACCAGTCTCTCAAGGTTTCGCTGACACTATTGCCTTCATGATTTCTTCCTTCACATTTCCTCCTCATCTCTTACCTTGCAAAGATCTCAACAGCTTTGGTCCTCTACATCATCACTACCCTCTGCCTCTCTGATTCAAGGGTGGGATCGTGAACTCCAAATCTCTACTTAAAGAAAGACCCCAGCTTGGATCTCTCCTTATCTCTCACATGACTGTACCACCTTGGGATTTCTCTGACTTTTCTACCATGCCCCTGCATTGGGTACCTTCCCTGTCCTCTTCTCCTTACCCCCCACTTTACCTTCTTTTTGTGTTTTGTCTTCTCCCGTTAGATTGTCAGCTCCTTGAGAGCGGGAGCTGTATTTTTTCATATTGTATCCCTAGCATTTAGCACAATGCCTGTAATATTTTTATTGTTGTTGTTCAATAGTTTCAGTCATGACCACATTTGGCATTTTTCTTGCCAAAGATACTGGAGTGGTTTGCCATTTCCTTCTTCAGTTCATTTTACAGATGAGGGAAATGGAGACAAACAGAGTTAAGTGACTTTCCCAAGGTAAGGAAGATAAGTTTTCCTGACTCCAGGCCTGGCACTCTATCCTCTGTACTGTCTAGTTGCCGGATAAATGTTTATTTACATCCATATAGCACAACTTGTTCAGCTGTTCCCAAATGGACAGGCACTGTTGGATTTTCCAATTCTTTGCAACAACAACTACTATAAATAGTTTCTGTGTATATTCCTTTTCTTCTTTCTTTCTTTCTTTAATCTCTTTGAGGTATAGGGCTAGAAGTAGTATCCCTGGGTCAAATAATATGCATAGTTTAGTAACTTTTGCTGGAGAGTTCCAAATTGATTTCCAGAAATCACCTCCATCAATAGTGTATTAATGTACCTTTTTCTTAATCTCTGTCTTTCTATCCATTCTCTCACCCTATACCCAAAGATTTTTTTCCTTTTTTTCTCTTAAACCACTCTTCAAGATCTACCTTCCTTAGTTAAAATTTCTTTTGCTTAAGACTAATCCTTCCCTTCCTATAATCGTCCTCTAATACTCTCCTCTCTCACTTTCCTTTTCCCTGCTCGTTCCCTACTAGGTGAAATACATTTCTGTATCAACTGTGTATGCATTTTCCCCTCCTTTGACCAGTATAGATGAGAATGACATTCAAGTTTAGTTTACTTCTCTACCCTTTCCTCCTTTTTTGTATAGTCTTTCACTTTACATCCAGATTATCTGAGACAAATTTCCCTCCCCACCCACAGCATGTTACCTTTTCTATCTCTTTTCTTGGTTAAGGTCATCAAAACATAATCAAACCCCTCCCAGTTCTTCTATCTTGTTAGACTCCCTTGATGACCACAGATGGGTTCTGAGGAAACACATGTATCATCTCCCCATGTTACATTATAGTTTATCTCTGTTTAGTCCCTTATGATTGTTTGGTCATGTATACCTTTATGTATTTTGTTTGATTCCTATATTGGTATTTCAAAGTTTCTATGCAGTTCTCATATATTTATGAGGAATGCTTGGAGGTCTTCTATTTCATTAAAGGTCCATTTCCCCCCTATATTATTATATTTATTTTTGCTAGGCATGTTATTTTTGGTTATAAGATTTTTGGCTTATGAAATACTGTATTTCAAGCTCTCAAGCTCCTAAGTCTTGTGTGAACTTGACTGGCTCCTTGCTACTTGAATTCTTTATTTCTCTCTGCTTGCAGTATTTTTTTCTTTGACCTAGAAGATAGAAGTATTTTTCTTTTATGATTTCTTACAAGATGATATCTAGGCAATCTTTTTGATTATGATTTTTCTCAAACTGTTTTCAAGGTCAATTGATTTTGCTATGAGACACCTTACTTTTTTTCTTTCTTTAATTTTTTTGTCTTTTAACTTTGTTTTAATATTTCTTTGTATTATTGAGTCAGCTTCTATTTTGTCTATTCTAATTTTAAGGGAGTTTGATGCTTGGACAAGGTTTTGTGCTTCTTTAAAACTGTTAATTCTCTTTCCAGTTTTGTCTTCAACAGCTCTTATTTCTTTTCCTATTTCATTAGCATTCCCATTTGTAAAAATGAAATAGAGCATTATGTCATTCTAGAAAATAATGATGACGATAATGATGATGATGATGATGGCTAGCAATTTTCAAGGTCAGTTGATTTTGCTATGAGATACCTTACACTTTTTTCTTTTTTTGTCTTTTAACTTTGTTTTAGTATTTTTTTGTATTATTGAGTCATTAGCTTCTATTTTGTCTATTCTAATTTTAAAGGAGTTTGATGCTTGGACAAGGTTTTGTACTTCTTCCAAACTGTTAAGTCTCTTTCCAGTTTTGTCTTCAACAGCTCTTATTTCTTTTCCTATTTCATTAGCATTCCCATTTGTAAAAATGAAATAGAGTATTATGTTATTCCAGAAAATGATGATGATGGTGAGGATGGCTAGCATTTACATAATGCTTTAAGGTTTGCAAAGCCCTTTGCAAATATTATTTCATTTTATCCTCACAGCAACCTTGGAAGTAAGGGCTATCATTGTCCCATTTTACAGAAAAGGAAACTGAGGTAGACAGAAGTAAGTTTCTGAGACTGGATTCTGACTCCAATTCAATGCTCTATCCATTCTATCACCTAGCTGCCTCTGGTATTGAATGTTGTGTTATTCCAATGTTTCAGGGATAGCTTAGTCTGGGGACCTGGAAGTTTTCAGTGTTGCCAAAGTGTTCTGATCTGTCCTCCTAGTCTGAGCTCTGCTAATTCCTGAGCTCTGAAAATACTGCTGTGTTGCAATCAGGAAGAAGCCTTTAATGTGTCAAGACTTTTTAACATAGCTGCTCTAAGTAGAGTTTGGTGGAAACTTTTGCAGTAATGCCAGCAGTAGTCATCAACAAACTGGGTTTTATTCTTGGTTCTAATAAGCAAATCTGCAAGGAATGCTGTACTTCAAGGGGGAAAAAAAAACACAGCTAACATGTGTATCCTGGGTTTAGAATCATAGAATCTGGAAAATGTAAGGGGTCTTAGTGATCATCTAGTCCAACCCTTCATTTTATAGATGGGGAAACTGAAGCAGAGAGAATTGACTGCCCATCAACATGTAGTTCTTTTAAAAGACAATTTTATTTTTAGCTTTTGTTTTTATATCACTTTTATTTGAAATATATTTCTCCCTCTCCCTTATTCTATGTTGAAGAAAAATATAAATATCATACATGGCACAAGTCTGCCAGAAAAAAAAATCACTTGATTTAATATTATTCTATATTCAAGCCATTTCGGACTTGGAAAGAGAGAAGTCCAAACTGACATAGTTTCTTTATGCCCGCGGCCATTCCTCTTTACCTAAAGACAATTTGAGGTAACATTTATAGGAATCTTAAACAAAAAAAAAGATCATATGTTAAAATATTCTAAAATAACAGTCCTGCCTCAGTTTCTTCCTAGATTCCTCCACTCCCTACAATTGCTAGAGTGGATGAACAGGCAGGAGACTTCCCTTAGATGGATCAATATTCAATAATTTCAGGGGTAGGGAAGGCAATGGTCATACTAGAACAAGACAAGAGTTATTCTTTGATCTAAGTTTTGGTTACTGCCCTTAGGTCCCAAATAGGAGCTTTTTAGCCCAAAGAAAATATTTTTTTTCACACCAGCAAGCCATGCCTTGTAACAAAACATTTGTAAAAGGTAGGAAGAAATACAGCACAGAAAAATTAACCAATATATCTAGTGAGTCTAAAGATATATACAATATTCCATGCTTAGTCCTTTTTCTCATTTTTTCCTCACGTAAAAGCTTGGTAATTTTAATTATGGTGTTCAGTATCAGGTTTTGTTTTCACTTGCAGTGTTTAGTCATTATGTATATATATGCATATTTCTGTGCAGTTATAGTTTTAACAGGTTCTGCTTACTTCACTGCATCTGTTTGTGAATTCCCATGCTCCTCTGAATTTTTTATATTCATTGTTTTTAAAAAATAAATTTATTATTTATTTATTTTAAACATTCTTTTATTTTTGAATTTTGAGTTCTAAATTCTCTCCCTTACTCCCACCCCGCTTCCACCTGCTGAGAAGGCAGGCAAAATGATATCAGTTATACATATGAAATTATGGAAAACATTTCCAAATTAGCCATATCTCCAAAAAAAAGCAACAAAAAAGTAAAGTGAGAAAATTATACTTCAATCTGTACTCAGAGTTCATCAGTTTTCTCTCTGGAAGTAGACAGCATTTTTTTTTTGAGGAAATTTTTAAAAATTTTCTTCCAATTTTTAAACATTTTTTATTTAAAGTTTTGAGTTCCAAATTCTATCACTCCCTCACTCTCCTCCCATATCCTTGAGACAGTAAGCAAACAGTTATAGGTTATACTTGTGAAATTATGTAAAACATTTCCATATTAGTCATTTGATAGCATTTTTCATCATGGGTCCTTTGGAAATGTCTGCTCCTTTGCCATTCAGAATATCATATTCTAAGACTTCTGCTCTTTTGATATGGAAGCTGCTAAATCCCATATGAACCTGACAGTGGCTCCATGGTATTTGAATATTTTCCTTCTGGCTGCTCAGTATTTTCCCCTTGATCTGGGAGCTCTGGTATTTGACTATAATATTCCTGGGAGTTTTCATTTTAGGATCTCTTTCAGGAGGTGATCTGTGGATTCTTTTCAATTTGTATTTTACCATCTGGATCTAAGATAAAGTCAGTTTTTCTTTATGATTTCTTAAAATAAGATGTCTAAGTTCTTTCTTTGATCATGACTTTCAGGTACTTCAATAATTCTGAGATAATCTCTCCTCAGTTTATGTTTTCCAATGAGATGTTTTATATTTTCTTCTATTTTTTTTCATTCTTTTGATTTTCTTTCATTGAGTCTTAATGTTTCATGGAGTCATTAGCTTCCACTTGCCTAATTCTGATTTTTAAGGAATTATTTTCTTCAGTGAACTTTTGTGTCTTTTTTTTTCCATTTGGCTAATTCTAATTTTTAAGGAGTTCTTTTCTTCAGTGATTTTTTTTTTCTACTTCCTTTTCCATTTGCTCTATTCTGCTTTTTAAGGAGTTATTTTCTTTAGTGAATTTTTGTTCCTCTTTTACCATTAGGCCTATTCTGCTTTTTTTAAGATGTTATTTTCTTCAGTATTTTTTTTTTGCATCTCTTATCATAAGGCCAATTCTGTTTTTTGAAGTGTTATTTTATTCAGTATTTTTTGTGCCTTTCTTACCAAGCAGTTAATTCTGTTTTCATAATTTTTTGTATCACTGTAATTTCTTTCCCCAATTTTTCCTCTACCACTCTTATGGCTTTCTTTTACTTTTCCAGGAATTCTTGTTGGTCTTGGGTCCAATTTGCATTTTTCTTTGAGGCTTTGCTTGTAAATGTTTTCACATTGTTGTCGTCTTCTGAGTTTATGCTTTGGTCTTCCCTGCCACTGTAGTAACTTTTTATGGTCAAATTCTTTTTTCCCCCTCAGCCTATTTCTTGACTTTAAATTTTATGATAAAGTTGGGCTCTGTTCATCTTTGGGTGGGGATGCCCTATCCCAAGCTTTAGGCTTTTTTCTGTGCTGCTATTCTCAGAGATAGTTCTGGGAATCTACAAGATTTTGGTGCTTCCAAGGTGGTATGAATTATGGAGAGGTGTGGTCACTGCTTTCCTGATCTGCACTCTGGTCTTTACCCAGGAAGGGCCTCTCTTTCCCTGTAACCATAAGTGCTAGTGCTCTTCTCTATCTTGGAACTGTGACCCAGAACTGTCTGTGGGCAATAGAGTTGCCAATCAGTGTCAGCAAAAGCCCCCCTGAAATCTCTCTCTGACCAGTTGTCTAACCCCCTTACTGTCTCTGGGCTGTTGCTTTTGCTGACTCTAAGGACAACTGGTACTATTGTCTGGCTCCAGGCTAGCTCTCACCCTGATGTCACAGACCTCTCCTGCCAATCTCCTAAGCTGTCTTAGGCTGGAAAAATGTCTCACTTTGACCTTTTGTTGGGTTTGTGGCTCCAAAATTAGATTTGAGAAATTATTTTGAAGTTGTAGGAGGAGAATGTTGGGAGAGTTCAGCTCGGTTGCTTCCTGTCCTCCACAATCTTGGCTTCATCATCACATTCGTTGTTTTTTGCTGCACAGTAAAATGACATTTCAATGGGGTGGCACAGTGGATAGAGTGCCAGGCCTGGAGTGAGGAAGACTCATCTTCCTGAGTTCAAATCTGGCCTCAGACACTTACTAGCTGTGTGATCCTGGGCAAGACACTTCAGTCTGTGTCCTTCATTTTCCTCATTTATAAAATGAGCTGGAGAAGGAAATGATAAAACAATCCAGTATCTTTGCCAAGAAAACTCCAAATGGGGTCACAAAGAGTTGGACATGACTGGAATGACTGAATAAAATTTGGCATAAAATTTATGTACTACAATTGGCCTGGCCGTTCTCTAACTGATGAGCATCGACATTGTTTCCATTTTTTTTGCTACTATAAGCTGCTGTGAATATTTTGTTGTTTCTGGGACCTTTCTTTTCTAGCTCTGACCTCCCCGGGGTATATGCCCGGAAGTGGCATTTTTGGATCAAAGGCTAAGGATGTTTTAGTCACTTTCATAGTATAATTCCAGAAGGGCCAAACCTATTCACAGCTTGACTAATGTGTAATATACCATTTGTGTATTAGTGTGCCTGTCTTTCCATAACTCCTTCAATACTGACTATGCCCATCTTTCATCCTCTCTGATGAACTGCTTAGTATGAGGTAGAATCTGAATTGTTTTGATTGCATGTCTCTTATCACTGGTGATTTAGGGCATCTCAGAATACTAAATGGCAGAGTCAGGATTTGAACCCACGCATTCTGACTCCATATCCCATGTTCTTTGTGGTTTGAAGAGATCTTAGTGAGTATCTAGTTCAAGTCTCTACCATATACATGACTCCCCTTTTATAATGTTACCCCAAAGTTGTCATCTAGTCTCTATTTGAAAACTTCTGGAATTCTTATTACCCCATAAGGCAGCCCTTTACATGCATCATCATATTCAATTGTTACTAAGGTATTTCCTGTTTTGAGCTTGTATCACTCCTTGGGTTCAATCCATACCTGAGCTGGGTCAAGGGGGTCCACAGGCTGTGGCCCAGATTGGGCTGCCACTGCTACCAGTTCTGCTAACTGGTGAAACCTCTCTGAAGACTCTGATGGATCTTCTGGCCTCACCTGTTCCCTAGCACGCCCATCTCACACTACTCATTCTAAACTCAAAAGAGACACAGGCACAATGCATTCATAAACACATGGCAATTGGGTAAGGGAGTATGGTTTGCTGCTGCCCTTCTCTCCCTTGATAGATCATAGTAGTCTTCTTTACTAAAAAGCTCTCAGGAAGCTTCTATCCTTGAAGTTCTAGTCTGCAGTCAATTAAAAGGTTTTTAATTTTTGTTACCACATAGTACTGACCCCTGAGTCATCATAGCTGATAGGAGGCAGTAGGACACCTGCACATGCAGGAGGGGATGGGTCCCACCACCCGTGACTGAAGTAAGCATATCCCAAACTTCTGTTTATTTGCCTGAAATGCCACTTGGGCATTCTCCAAGGAGGGGAGTTGCAGGGGCAGCACTAGGAGCTGAAGTCCCCTCCTTAAAACTTGGTCCTATCAGAAACAAGATTTAGTCAAGGTCCCAGGACTATTAAGGGAAGATATAAGAGCTTCACAACAGTCAATCAATAAATCAATGAACGTTTATTAAGCACCTACCGTGAGCCAAGCACTGTATTAACACAATACACAGGATGAATCACCCCAATGGATAAAGGTATCTCTATATGGCTATTTTTTTAATATATGGGACAGGGTCTCATCAGACCAATATTCAGCTGTATAGCTGAGACAGCTAGGTGGTACAGTGGGCCTGGAGTCGGGGAAAACCTGAGTTTCACATCCAGCCTCAAATACATTTAGAGCTGCATTAACTTAAGGAAGTCATTTAACCTCTGTCTCAGTTTCCTCAACTGCAAAATGGAGATTATAATAGTACCTACGCCCATGTGCCTTATGAAGATCTAATGAAACATTTGTAAAAGGCTTAGCATATGTATAGCAGGTGCTTAAGAAATGGTAGATATTATTATCATTAAATTTTCCCTTATTCTGGACTATTAAGTACCAGTGTCAGTGATGTGCCCAGTAAGTCCTGCTAGTAATGTCATTTCAAATGCATATAACTTTCCCTTCATCTGAGCCGCAGCCTGTTCAGAGTAGTATAAAATTTTCTCCTGGGTCAGAAGAACTCAGGCCCTTGAAATCAGGATGCAAAGGCAAAGGGACACAGAGCATGTGCAGCGTACCATCCATAGAGGCACGCTCCGCCCTCCTCAGGGGGAGGGGGAAGAGGAAGGGAGGGGAAACGGAAGGGAAGGAGGTGGAGCCGGAGGTTGCACATCCGGAGAGGGAGGATCTGAGAACTCCAGACCCCAGAATGAGCAAACATGTGTTCTTAACGGGCCCCCCAGGTAAAGCCAGTTTCCCCGCCGTGCAGCAACCACAGTGGTCTAGGCCCCTTTCTAGATTCCCTTCCCATCTCTCCTGGTGCTCCTAAGTTCAGACAGCAGGCTCGAGCTGCTTGAAACGTGGAAAGGGAGTTAGGTTGTCGGCTCGCCCTCAGTCCTACCCGGGGGTGAATAGGACGGGCCCGCTGGGCACGCTTGGTTTAGATACGGATGCGCGCTCCCCACCTTCGCGTAGTTCCGTGCCCTAGCCTGCTCCATCGTGGCGTCCCCAGCCTCCCTGCCCCTGGCCGGCTTGGCAGCGGTGTGGGGGCTCCCCTCCCCGCCGGGGCTGCTGCTGCAGTGGCTCCAGGCTCCAGCTGCTCTGGATTCTCAGGGTCAAGAATCCAAACGGCGCCCCCCTCCCTAACCCGCCCCTGCGCGAGGTCAAGTTATTAATAGCGACGGTGATGAAAAGCAAAGCACTCCGAGTTGAGATTAAGGAAGCCCGGTCTCCAGGATTAGCTTCCTGGCTGGACTAGACCTCCTTATGTATCCTCCACTTCTGGCCCTTTTTGTGGGGGAGGGAGAAGTGATAAGCATAGATAATTAAACCATTAACATTTGTTGCTTTTCAATTAGTTCTCCGCTGGCAAGAGAGTGTGTGTGTAGTCGTAGTTAGAAAGCTGCGTTCAGCTACGTGGTCCAGGGGATAGAGCGCCAGACCTGGAATCAGGAAGACCTGAATTCACAATCAGCCAACCAAATTTCCTAGCTGGGTGTCTTGGGCAAGTCTCCCAGATCGCTGTCTGCCTCAGTTTCCTTATTTGTAAAATGAGGATCATAATAACAGGGTTGACGTGAGAATAAACTGTGATTATATTTGAAAAGCTCTCTGCAAACTTTAAAGCAATATAGAAATGCTAGCCATTATTAATACAGTCTCTAGCCTCTGTGATCTTGAGCAAGTCGCTTAATCTCTGACTGTTCTTGGCCACTAAGGCTAAATTGCAAGAAAGAAGCTGACTTACATGGAGAGAGAGAGAGAGAGAGACTTTCCTCACTGGGGAGTTAGTTCCCTCTATCGATATATAATCCCACAATGACAAGACGCTCATAGGACATGCTTGCATCAGTTTTCCTGGGAGCAGATACAGAAGCAAGAGTGATGGATCTTTGGGAATAGCAGAATGGAAAGGAAAGGGAATAAGCATTTATGTAGCACCTTATATGCCGACTACCTACAAGGTACTGTGCTAAGTAAGCAGATACCTCATTTGAGTGGTGTGGTTGCCAATCAAGGTTACAATCATGCTTGTGGTTTATATGGTCTAGGACTAGGTGATACAAAGGTGTGTGTATACATATATGTATATACACGTATAAAATATGATATATACATATGTATAAGATATACACAAATGTTTGTGTGCATGTGTAGTTGTTCAGTTGTATCTGACTCATTGTGACCCCACTGACTAGTCCATGGAGTTTTCTTGTAAAGGTGCTGGAGTGTTTTGTCATTTCCTTCTGTGTGTGTGTGTGTGTGTGTGTGTGTGTGTGTGTGTGTGTGTGTGATGGAGAGAGAGAGGGGAGAGGATAGGGATGGATGCATGGGGGATATAAGCTGTCTCCTCCTTTAGGGATGTGTGTTCCTTTAGTACAGAAAGACTGTTTTTGCTTTTTCTTTGTAAACCCGGCCTCCAGTATAGTGCTTGGCACATAGTAGGAGCTTAATAAATGCTTGTTGATCTATTGATTTTGAGCAAGAATACCTGGGTTGGAATCCTGGCTCAGCTGTGTGACTTCATGTCTCTTGAGCCTCAGTTTCTTTACCTCTGATAGGATCAGGATGGATTGAGTGAAGGGACTCTAAGGTCCCTATGATTTCAAGTAGTCTGATTACTATGAAGAAATTGTTTTCTTTGTTACTCATTTTGCCCAGTGGGCCTAAGAAATGAACACCGATTGACTAAAATGGTTTGATGTATTAGTGAGCTTTGTGTTGCTTCCTAATGGGTCATCTGATGCAGTTCCCAATTTTCTATGTAGTCTCATCCTGTGTTTCTTGTGTGTGTCTTTATGTAGATCTCCAAGAAGCATCCTCCCAAGGCATGAGATGGTTCTCTAGGTTTGTTTTTTTTTTAACCACCCCGAGTACCATTCAGGCTGTCTGTCTGTTATGATAGGTGTTCTTGCCTTAGGCCACTTATGAGGACATATGTCCTCACATGCTACAGGCCACTTCAAGCCACTGTTCCTCTTTCCATTGCTCAGCGGAAGTGCTGGATGTCTAGTATTTTTTCAGATAAAATCCTTTCTAACATAAATGATTATTTCCACTGTTTATTGATTACCCTTGTAGCAAAAGCTGAGTTTGAGGTTTAAAATTTAAAAAGAACCTAGGGGAAGACAAAAACATTTAAATACAAATTACAGGCAGTTCTCCAACTTTCAAATAGATTATATTCTAAAGTTTCATACCCATTTCCCCATAGACTTCATTTCAGTTCAGTGGACATTTATTAAGTAAGCACTTTTATATATGCAAAGGATTGTGTTAGGTTTTGGAGATACAAACATAAAAAATGATATTCCCTTCCTTCAGGGAGTTGTTCTGTTAGGTTCACTGTCCAGACTGGCCTTTAGATCTCTCTGACCAACCACTTAGTGGATCTGTTATGATAACAGTTGCTAGCATCACTAGCCAGAGTTAGGAATCATAAAATCAGAAGAGCTATGTTTTACCTGAGGGAAGACTTTTTTCTGTTTTTCTAGGTACAGTAAAACTTCAGAAGCACATGAACATAACAGTATGTTATCTTGTCCTGATGACATCCATTTGAGAAACATACTTTATAGTATAGTCATTTATATAGGAAAAATAAGGCACAGAGGTATTTAAGAATGATAATCCAAGTGATGCTTATTTAGAGTTAAAGCCAGAATTATAGCTTAGGTTTCTGACTCCTAAAATGGTGCTTTTACTAGATAATATTGTTTTCAAATTCTTTGAGGTACTTGAACTCTTGAATATCGGTTTCATGTTTTAGCAGCCTCAATCCTATAGGGATATTAGGGTGGAATCGGGCAGTTCCACCCTAATATAAAGGATATATAAAATTAAATGGTTCTGCCTTCATAAGTACTTTCAAGGAACCTTAAAGATTTTTTGAGGAATTTGGGCTAACCCTTATTTTTGCAGAATAGGTGGCCACCTCATTGATATTATTAGACATATGTAATATCAATTATAATTAAAATAAATCTATAAAATAAAAATAATAATAGCTTGCCATGTATAAAGTGTTTTAAAAATTCGCAGAGCACTGTCCTGTGAGTTAGGTAGATAGTGCAAAGAATATTATCCCAGTTTTACAGAGAAGGAAACTAACTCAGAGGTAAAAAATAATAGTAGTTGACATTTTTGAAGTATTGTGTAGATGACTGGAACAAGGTCACCCAGCTAAAAGTATAAGTTTTGAGATTAGAAATCGGGTGTCCTGACTCTTGATTCAGTATGCGCTTTGTAGCTCATGTCTTCTTAGCAGGCTTGGCCAGAATGATTGGAGTCACTCCATCAGGTCAAGTCTTGATGTCTCCAGAAAGCAAAATTTAAATGTTTCCAAGATGCTACATGACTCCTCGGTACTCATTGTTCGGCTAGCACAGCAGATGGTAATATAAACTAGCTTGTTACATTCCACACCCTGTAGGAATGGGCCAGAGGGCCAGAGGACATAGTATCCCTTGGATACCATGGGATTAGGGGGCTCAGAGGAAGGCATTGTAGTAGGGGGTTGGGGCTTGGCATCCTGAGTATACAAGACAAGGAGGAGCAGCGTGTAGAAGGAGAGACCTAGTTGAAAATTAATGCTTTTGAGAGACTTTGTCTCCTTTAGTTGGGAATTCAGTTTAATTCAACAAACAGTTACCTACCGAAGGCAAGGCATTGTGGTAGGCTTGCAGAGACAGAAATGGAGCACCCCTGTTTTCAAGGATCTCACTTTCAATTTCGGGATACAGCATGCATACAGATAAAGATGTCTCAGGCAACCAACTAGAGAGAGGGACACACACTCCACCATCCTTAGTCAGAAGGATAAAAGTTTTTCCTGTGTTGCTGGTCTTAAGTAACCAAAAAAATCCAAATTTTGGTTTGCATTGACTAAGGCAGGTGAGGCCACATGTGGCCTTGAAGCTGCAGGTTCCCCACCCCTGGACTAAGGCCTTTGGTCTAGGCTTCTTGGTTTTTCTCCCTAGATGGAAAAATGAGTCAACTCAAGTCTTCTGTCTGCCTAGAGAAAACAAAGGCTTGTTCCATAGGATGTAAATTGCTAAAAGAGAGTAACATCAAAGCCGCTTTTTGTTACCTAGAATTGGCAGTGAGACCATGTGCTGCCAAATTGGGCATGCTCCAGAATGTAAAAAGAAAACCCAGAAACAGCAGATTTTGATTCTTCTTGTTTCAACTTGAGATTGAAGTTTTCACACCTGGAGCAATCAGAATTAAAATAAAATTAATATTCATGGAGATGACTTTATACACTGTTGAGCATGATTGCCACTCTGGATCTTGCAAGCTGTGGTGCTGCTGGTTTTATTAATGGGTACTTATTTTTTCTTGTAGGGGTTGGAAAAACCACACTAATCCAGAAAGCCAGTGATGCTCTCAGATCACTGGGCGTGCCTGTTGATGGATTTTATACAGAAGAAGTCAGACAAGGAGGGAGAAGAATAGGATTTGATGTGGTCACGTTGTCTGGATTGAGGGGGCCTTTGTCTAGAGTTGGGTACTGATATTTAAATTGTGGGGGTTCTTCCTCTCTTACATGCTTTTTTTTTAAAAAAAAATTTGGAAGGTTTTCTGTTCTGATGAGATGGAAGCTTATTGCTCTGAGCAACTTCTAAAATCATATTCTGGGTGTCGTCATCAGATTGCATTTTCTTCTACATTCCTCCCTCTTATATATGGGTATAGTGTTTAAAGGGGGTAGGGCTTTGGGAGCTCAGTAAATGGAATCTGAATCTTTTGGTCCAGACCTTGGGCATTTTCCCAGAGAAAATGAAAACACAGAAATAGGTTTTGAAATCAGTTTAATTCTGCAAATATTTATTGAATACCTGCAGACATTGTGCTGTGTTGTGGGGAATATAAAGAAGAGAAAAACACTCCTGTCTTGGGAGAGTTGCCATATATATTATCCATGTAGATAATACACGTGTAATTCTAAGTAAAATGTGAAAATACAGGAAGAACTTCCAACAGAGTGCTGTTAGTTAAGGAGGGGAGAAATGAGGTCACTTTGGGCTGGGGAATCAGATTAAGCTCCATGCATTAAACAATCGTTAAAACACCTATGGTATGCCAGGCATTGTGCTAGGTTCTGAGGATAGCGATATAATTATGATAAAAATCCCTGCATTACAGGAACTTAGATTCTAATGGGGGAAAACTACCCTTATATAGGGGGAGGGAGAGAGGGGAGAAAACAAGCATTTATAAAGTACCTACTATGTGTCAGGCTAAGTGCTGTGTTAAGTGCTTTTACAAATATCTCATTTGATCCTTGAAACAACCTTGTGAGGTAAGTGCTATTATCCCCATTTTACAGTTGAGGAAACTGAGTCAAACAGAAGTTAAATGACTTGCCCAAGGTCACACATAGTAGGAGTCTGAGGCCAGATTTGAACTCGGGACTTCATGACTGACTCCAGGCCCAGCACTCTATCCACTGTGCTTCTAGCTGTCTCTAACATAAGCCTCTAGATACATATGGAATAGATAATGCACTGGACTTGGAAATAAGAAGAGCTGGGTTTAGAAATAGGAAGATGTGCTTTAGATATGCATTAGCTGTGTGACCCGGGACAAATCATTTAATGTCTCTAAACCTCAGTTTCCTCATCTGTTAAATGGGGTTAATAGTAGGACCTACCTCACAGGGTTGTGAGGATCAAATGAATTAATGTTTCTTGTGCTATGATGTAAGGTATTGTATTTTTATCTTTGTAGCTCCAGTGCCTAGATAGTGCCTGGTACATAATAGGAGCCTAATAAATGCTTGTTGAAAAATTGAAAAAGAAATACAAAATATGATGCCAGATTCAGTGGGGTGACGTATATAACCTCTCCAGGTCCCTCTGACATCTGGATTCAGTATTGGGCCTCCTGTCCAGTCTCTCAAAGCACTGTGTTCAGGAAAGTGGGTGGAATGCAGTCCTCACTGCGTTGTAAGGATGATTCAGCCCATGAGGGAGGGAAAGCCCCAGGGATGTAGCTGAAAATGGGACATTAACAGAGGAAACTGATATGATTTAGAGCAAACTGTTTTTTACATTTAGGTCAGAGCCTCCCGCTGGAAGACGTGAATACCGAGTGGGGCAGTATGTGGTGGACCTTCATTCTTTTGAGCAGTTAGCTCTCCCAGTGTTGAAAAATGTGAGTATTAACTGAAATCGTGTCTCCCCCAGTCTCTTTCCGTTGTCAGCAAGGGGAGGCCCGGCTGACCTTCTGACCACAGTAGTTTTTTTCTGATTCATGGAAGGCTAGTTTTACACCATATGGCATCTAGGCCAGCTGGCTGATTAGCAGTCAGGTACTATTATTAAATAAGCCCCTAGGACTTAATCACTAGAGTTCAAACAATTGTTTGTCTTCATTTATATGCAAATGAGCTATTTCTTTCCATTTTAAAACTATTTAGAGTTGTTGGTTTTAGAGCTGGAAGGGACCTTGGAGGCCCTCTACCCCTACGTTTTACAGCTGAGGAAACTGAGGTGCAGAGTGGTAAAGGAGCTTGTTTAAAGCCCCAAAGCTAGCAAATGGCACAGCCAGGATTTGAACTAAGATTTGAAAATAGAATTTCTTGACTCCCATCGCTCTGCCAAGTTGCTTCTTGCTGGAAAGGTAGGTTGAAGCCACATTGTAGAGGACATCAAATGCCTGACTATAGAATTTGTATTTTATTTCATAAACAATGGGGAGCCACTGAGGTTTTTTGAGCAGGGGACTTAGTCGGATGTGTGCATTGGAAAAGGTTTTTGTTGTTGTTGCTGTTGTTATTTGTGTCGGAGACAGTCAGGATAGGGAGGAATTGGACTACGGGAAAACAGTTAGGCCATTATGATAGTCCAAGGCAGAAACACTCAGGGTCTGAATTGAGATGGTACTGCATAGGAAAGGATGGATAGAAGATATAGAGTGGATGTAGTATTGACAAGCCTTGATAACTGATTTAATGTGAGGAGTGAGGGATAAGGAAGTGTTAGAAATGACTGAGCTTTTTGAGCCTTGGGTACATGAGAGAATAGTAGTACTCACAACAGAAACAAGGAAGTTGAGAAAGGCAGTTTTAGGGGAGAAAGACAAGATAGAAGATAAATTTTGGACATGTTGGAGTTTGGGTACCAGTGGGACATTCAGATGAAGCTAACTCTTTGAATAGTTGATGAACTATGAACTGTGGGATGACCAGTAACGATTGGAGCTGGATCTGTAGGTTTGGGAGCTGTCTCCATACTAGCACTCATTGATGTCATATGAGTGTCTGACAGCAAAGTTGGAGAGAGTATAGAGAAAGACAAGAGAGCCAAGGATAGCGCTTCAGAGAACGTTCACCTTTAGGAGATGTGAAGAGAATGATAAAATTGGTGATCGAGACGAATCGGTCGGACAAGAGGAAATTCAAAAAAGAATGATGTCATACAAGTTGATGCGAGAGGGAGGAAAGAGTGTCTCAATACCACCAAATCCGGCAGAGAAGAAGAAGAAGAATGGCCAATGGATTGGATGATAGTGGCCTTTGAGAACTGAGTTTCAGTAGAGTGGTTGAGCTAGACACCAGAAAAGGGCTTGAAGAGAGAGATTATGAGGAAGTGGTGGGAGGAAGTATAGACCATTTCTATAAGCTTAGCAATAAAAGAGAGTAGAAAGTATTTCAGTGTCAAAGGAAGGTTTTACATTGCTTTAGAAAATTTAGCCTCTGTGAACAAGTTATTCATTGAAATCATAAGTGCTCCACTCTGCTTGAGAAACTTTTATTTTTCTTTTTTTGCATTGTTGTAGGTATTGCCTTACATGGCCTTAAGGAAATTAATCCTTTGGGGAGTTCATTATCTTCTCTTATTGTTTAAATTTATATATTTCTTTATCCACTTTGTTACTGCATCTTCCCTAAAAAGAGAAATGCCATTTTTTACATTTTTTAAATGAAAGGGAATTAAATTTGAATTTTGTTTGAGAATTGAATTGGCTCACCTTGAGAAAGATAGATTTTGGAATCTTGAGAAGGGATGGGTATGAATTGCTAATTCATAAATACAAGTTGAATCTTAGCAGAAGAGTTACTGTCCAAGTATAATGTATGGATTCAACAGAAGCATGGTAAGACAGGGATGCATTTTCATAGCAGAAAGGCACTCACTTCATGCCTGAATGGTAAATCTAGAGCTTAGGAGTGACAAGGATTAAATTCATTTGTCAGGTTGTCCTTGAGCAGCCAGAGGCCTTCCCTCATCTCTCTCTCTCTCTCTCTCTCTCTCTCTCTCTCTCTCTCTCTCTCTCTCTCTCTCTCTCACACACTCTCTCTCTCTCTCTCTCTCTCTCTCTCTGTCTCTCTCTCTCTCTCTCTCTCTCTCTCTCTCTCTCTCTCTCTCTCTCTCTGTCACACACACACACACACACACACACACACACACACACCCCCATGATAGGGTCAGAAATTCAAAACAAAAACAAATAAATGTGATACAGTGGAAAGAGTACTTTTTGTAGTCAGAGATCTTCAGTTTGAATCCTAGTGCAGTTGTTTTATTGATTGTATGACCCTAAGCAAGTCACTGTATCTCCAGGTTTCATTTTCCTCATCTATGCGTTTTGGACTAATGATATCCAAGGGAACTTGGAATTCTAAATCTATGATTCTGTGAGCCCGAAATTTCAAGTTAAGACTGAGACTTGTTGACCAATCGCACGTATGTCCCTGGAGCAGTAGAGAAGCAAATTGATTTTTGTTTACCTTGCTTCAGGTGCATGCACACTGTATAGCCTGATAGAAAGGTGGCCTTGTAAATTTTTTATATTGATCTGTAAGATTGCATAGGAAGTCATTTTCCAATTTGAGTAAAGAGCTTGAATCATTTAGGAAATAATTCAAAAGTCCTCCTATCTACTTCTATCTTGATTATCGAACACAGCCTCTTACAACTTTAGGGCAATATAGGCTTCAGGTTTAAAAGCCTTAACTCTTTGCTTTCTGGCTTGTATAACTTTCGAATCATTTGTTTTCCATCTGCTCTTAAGTAGGAGGAAGTGTATTTTTTGGGGGGACTGTAGGAAAAGATGGGGAAGCAAGTTGAAACCCTGAGAAATCTGATTTGAGGAGAGGCTGTGTAAACTGGGCTATGACATGTTAGGTAGAATCTTGCTGCAGTGGTATTCAGCATTAAAGATTCCTCAATAACTCAGACTTATCATACCAAGACCCACTGTCACACAATGAAAGTCTTGGACTCTAGTTTTCCACAGAATTTTGGGGGCAGAGTTGGGGGCAAAGGGGAAGGAGATTATTTCTTCTGTTGCAGGTGAAAGTTCTCTCTTAATCCATTGATATGGAAAAAGTAGAGAGTGGGTCACATTGGAAAATCTCATATATCACATCAGATTTCAGAAAACAGCATTTCTGATGATATTAAACCTTTCAATACAATCATTATAAAATAAACATTTGAGATTTGAAATTTAATAATTTCCAAATATATGTCTTATTATCCATTAACATAGGGAGGTAAGTGTAGATTTTGCTTTTTCTGAGAGTCAGTTTGATTAATGGAAAGGGAACGAAAGTCAGAAGTCTGTTTTTAGTCGTGTTTGAGTCATGTCCAACTCTTTGTGACTCCATATGGGGTTTTCTTGGCAAAGATGCTGGAGTGGTTGCCGATTTCCTTCTCCATCTCATTTTACAGATGAGGAAACTGAGACAAATGGGGTTAAATGACTTCCCCAGGGTCATACAACTAGTAAATGCCTAGGGTTGGATTTGAACTCAGGGAGATGAATCTTCTGACTCCAGGCCTGACACTCTATTCACAGCACCACCTAGTTGCCCCAAAGTCAGAAAACGAGTTAAGTTCCGAGATTATAAGAGGCATACTAACCTCAGGTATCATGGTAATGTGATGACTGGCCTGAAAAGGCAATGGATCATAAAGTGGGTTAATAATGATAATAATTTATGTAGGCAATAGTTAAGAGTATTGGACTTAGTAAGTATTGAATTCAAATTCTATTACAGACATAGCTGTGCAACCCTTGGCAAGTCACTAACCTCTCAGCCTCAGTTTTCTCATCTGTAAAATGGGAAGAATAATAATACTCCCACCTCCCCCAGTTGTGAGGATCAAATGAAATGACATATGTGCAATGTCTTGCAAACCTTAAAATTCTATATAAATATTGCCTAGTAGTATGTCAATGTATGATAGTATTCTGAAAGTCATAGAATATTTGCTTGTAGGTCTGTGGAAGGGAAACAATGTAAAATTAACAAAATAGAAAAAAAAAGGAGGACTAATGAAACTCAATATACAGTTTAAACAATTAGAAAAGCCACAAATAAACCCAAAATAATCACAAAAGATAGAATCACACATCTAGATTGGAAAGGACATCAGGGGTCGTCTAGTACAGCTCCCTCATTTTACATAGGTGGAAATCGAAGTCCAGGGAGGTTAGGTGATTTATTCAAAGTCACACAAGGCAGTATCAGAGGCGGGGTTTGAACCCAAGTCTTCTGTCCAAACCACACTGCCGAAAGAGATTCTCAAAAATTATTTAAGAAATGAACAGATTGGGGCAAAGGGGGCTGGAGGGGAGGTGGAGAAATACTGTAGAATTGGTAAACAAAGCTAGAATCTGTTTCTTTGAAAAGAGTAACCAAATCAAGAAAACTTTACTAATCTAATCTAAAGGAAGAGGGAGGAAAATCAGGTCGCCAGAATAAAAAAATGAACAAGGTGAAAGTAATAGCAGACAAGAGATATCAGAACCTCCTATATACAAGTATTACTTTTTATCCTAGACCTGTGGTTTCACTGGTAGAAGTTCTTTGTAAGGAAACTCCTGAGTCTTGAGACCATTTCCTGGGCCTGGGTCTCTAGCCTATTGTCATACTTCTGTGTGTTAGTTACATGCCAACAACCCTGAGAAATTAAAAGAAATGGAACTATAGCCCATAAAGTATCAAATGAACGGAACATGAAATAGGTACTCTCTAAATGAGGGATGGGAAACCTGGGGCCTCAAGGCCACATGGGGCCTTCTGGGTTTTGAGGTACAGCCCTTTGAATCTGAACTTCACATAACAGATCCCCTTAATAAAATGATTTATTGGGGGGTGGCAGCTAGGTGGTGCAGTGGATAGAGCACTGGCCCTGAAGTCAGGAGGACCTGAGTTCAAATCTGGCCTTAGACACATAATACTTACTAGCTATGTGACTGTGTGTAAGTCACTTAACCCCAATTGGAAAGACAGAAAGACAGAAAGAAAGAAAGAAAAAAAACGAAAGAAAGAAAAGGATTTGTTCTGTGAAGTTTGGACCAGTCAAAGGGCTGCACTTAAGGATCTAGAGGGCCCCATGTTGCCTCATGGCCACAGGTTCCCCATCCCTGCTCTAAACAATTCAGTTTCAGAAAAGTGAAATTGAATTAATTTTAAAGGAACTATCAAAACAGGAAGGTGTGGATGGAAACTCTTGTGCAGGCAAAATTCACCATATTTACAGGTGAATTCTACCAAACATTTAAGGAGCAATTAATATCAGTACTACATAAACTATTCTCAAAAATTGAGAAAGAACATATTCTACCAGACTTCTTGTATGAGGCAAATCGAGTACTAATACTTGAGCCAGGAAAGGATAAATCAAGTACAGAAAACTGTACACTCTGGATTGCTAATGAATGTTCAGAAATTTTAAACATAATATTAGCATAATGGCAACAGCAAGATTAAAAAAAAATTATTCACTATGATCAAGCTGCATTTGTTCCAGGGATGCAAGAATAGTTCAACACCAGGGGAACAGTGTAATTAACCATAAATAAGAAAAGACATCATTCTAGATTGAGACCACTTAGTAACATACTACAGCATTTTGAAATTCACATCAGTCTATTTTGATCCGAACAAGGTTTGCCAGAAAACAAACAAACAAAAACCCATTTATTTTTGAGAGTAGAAACTGCTGTTGACTTTGAAATAGATTCTACCAAAGGATTGAGAAACATTATGGGGACTGGGGGAGAAAGTGGAAAAGGACTCTTGTGCAGAGAAATTTATTTTCTTAATACTTGACCCAGCAACAATGCTTATTTTTTTTCTAGACCATTGGGCTTGAGACACATTTTAGAGAAATCGGCTTCCAGTGGGGACATACCTCTCTGAAAGGGAGAAGGGTCTTATGTCGTTCTTTAGAAGTGATATCACAGGGAATAAAGCTGTGGCCTTGGAGTCAGGAGGACCTGAGTTCAAATGCGGCCTCAGACACTTGACACTTACTAGCTATGTGACCCTGGGCAAGTCACTTAACCCTGATTGCCTCACCAAAAAATAAACAAATGAACAAAAACAAAACAATTGATAGTAAAGGGAGTATTACTTTTCCTTCTTTCCTTAGCTCATCCTTTAATCAGTGCATTATGAGAATAGACATTGGAAGCAAAAACTGCCGCTTTCTGTTAGTAGAACCTCTTTGTTAGTAGAAAAAAAAAGACAATGACACTTCACTGCTCTCTTCTAGGCTGAACCATAACTATGGTGAGTTGGTTTGGGATTTTCCCCAGGTTACTGACGTCTCTAGGTGTTTGAGGGAGAGGGTGTTTTCTCCCTAAAGAGGTCCTCCTACCTATATGTCTACTGTTTTTCCTATCCCTTATGGTCCTCTGTGAGCCATCTGATGTGACCATCCTTTCTACCCCAGGGCCATTTGCCATGGCACCCCTTGCCTAGGTCCTCCAACTTCTGTGGACCTTTATAGCTTTCAGGGGTATACAGATCCATAACGATAGACCATAATTTTGTGGATTGAGAGACATAATTTCTGGGTAATTTAATCATTTTATTAATAATGCCAGCATTTTAATAAAAAGATGGTCATTTGGCTATCTCTGTCTTTGACCAAAGATGATCATGGTGGTAGACTCATGACTTTTTCTATGGCTCATGGTCTATTGGAAGAGGGATGTTCCTGAGGGTGGCAATCAACTCTGATTGGTTAACAGTTAATGAGAGAATGAATATTAGAGTGAGGGGCTGCATCTACTTTGATTATTTCATTTACTTTTAAGGGAGTCCCAGCTTGGCCAATCTATTCAAAGAATTTACCCCTATCTAAACCTGTGTAGAGCACAAGATCTGCCTCACCTGGGTGGGATCTGGGTAGAGAGTAGAAGATTAGCTCTACCTTCAGAGACTGAGGTCTTGAAATGAGGATTAAAAAAAAGAGGGGAAAATCTGAATCTCCTCAAATCATTCGTTACTAATAATCATTTCTGTCACTTTAAGGGTCTTGGCTAGACTCTTTCTGAGGGTCAGGACGCTTCCTGTTTTCCCATATCACTCTTTCTCTGGGAACCCCCAAATGAATGTGTCCCAGTCAGGTACAAAGAATTCTTAGTTTTGACTCCTATTCAAGGTCATTCTTTAGGACCATTATTATAAGTGATACGGTTAAAATGAGATCTTTCTGATACTGTATTTCTAATTCCTGAAACATCATTAGAGATTCATTCTTTTCCTAAAGGCTTCTGTGTGCCTCTTGATATGCAAATACCCCTAAGAAGAGTAATCCTATGATTTTTTTTTCATTCATTTATAGATTACTGTGAATAAATTTTTTTTCATATCCTTTCCTTAAGTAGGTGTTTTGAGTTTTGCATTGGTTAGGAGCAGCAGAATGCTAGGCAAAATTTGGGGGTAGGCAGTCCAAGAAGAGGGGAAAACAATTTAGAAAGAGAAGTTATGGACACACTTCATCTGGTTCACTATTTGGTCTAGAGTGGGCACAATTTAAGATCAGAGAAGAGGATAGTCAGCTTTCCCCTGAAAAGATGAAAAAGAAAATTTCTTGTTAACGTCTGCTGGAATTGGAATGTTTGCAAACAGATAGCAAGAATTTCTCATCAGCATTATCTATTTGTAAATACCTTTTTATGATCTTCTTTAGTCTCCAAAATTCCACAAACTTATGAACTTATGAAACAAATGAACTAAAAATGTTCTTGAAGGAAATTTGTTTTATTCTTAAGTCTGATAACTGCAATTAAAAAAATAATTGAACCTGTGCTTTCTTTGTTTCTCCCACTGAGAAAAGTCATTCCACCAAAGTATGTTGGCCCTTGCTTTGTGACTTTTGCTTTTAGAGAGAAGCCTCAGGTATTGAGGGGTTAAAATAACTTGTCCAGTGGCACATAGCCATTACGTGTGAGACACAGGACTCGAACTAGTTTTGAGCCCCACACTTACCTTTTCTACCCTAACCATTTTACATTAAAGAATAAAACAGACATATGACCCAATTATCCAAAGTTTGAAAATTTATCAAAACATTTCTCAAATCAAAGGATTTTTTTTCTCTTTTCAGCAATTATCCCTTAACACTTACATGATAAAACTTCAGACAGAGATACAGCAGGAATTAGAGGGCAGGTCTTTTCTGCCTCTTTGCAAAAAAAGTACACTCAATTAGTACTATTAGCTAGCATTTGGATAGTTCTTTGAGGTTTGCATTGTCATTTAGTCATTTTTCAGTTGTGTCTATACTGTGACTCCATTTAGGATTTTCTTGGCAAAGATGCTGGAGTGGTTTGCAATTTCCTTCTCCAGCTCATTTTATGGATGAGGAAACTGAGGCAAACAGGGTTAAGTGACTTGCCCAGGACTACATGGCTGGTAAGTGTCTGAGGCCAGATTTGAACTCAAGTTTTCCTTGCTTCAGGACTGGAACTCTAAACTGCACCACCTAGCAGCCCAAAGTTTACAAATATTATCTGATCCTCTCAACAACATTGGAAGGCAGGTGCTTTTATTATCCCTATTTTACAGATAGGAAATTGAGGCAAACAGTTTAAGTGACTTGCTTATGGCTAGTGTTTGAGGCCAGATTTGAGGTTAAGTATTCCTGACTCCCAAGTCCAGGGTTCCATCCATTGTTGCCATCTAAGCATCCCAAATGTGGAAGAGGTTCTGTAGCCCCGGAAGGACTAATTTGCCTCTTTGCAAATAGGTACTTTTCTGAAAATGGATTGTAACGTACACTTACATAAAAATAAATTCACATGTGTATTTTCAGTATTGAATAGGCTGAGACCCTAGGTACCTTAATCATAGAGTAATTGGAGACAAGGTAATAGAATTGTTATACCTTATTGGATTTTCTTGGTCATGATGTATTAGCCACTCTATAATTTTTAAAAATGTGTTTTAAAAGTTATTCAGATCATTAGATTGAAAAATAGTTTCTTAATAGAGAGTTAAGGCTCTGACTGCTCATTATTAGAGAGAGGCAGCTTGGCACTGTGGAGAGAAAAGCAATGGATTCAGAATCAGAGGCCCTGCTTTTAAATCCTAACTCTAACATGTACAACCCATTTCAATGAGCAAATATCTGCTTTTTCTCCCTCTCATCTTATCTCTCTCTTGTTGGGAGCAGGAAGAGGAACACTCCCCTCATAACAAAAATGCACAGGCAAGCAAAAATTCCTGGATTGGCTTGGTTCCAAAAAATCCTAATTCTATACTCAAGGGACCATTCTGTGGCAGATAGCTTTTCCCTAGCCTGCTTAGATTGGTGGTTTGTAGAGAAGGATTGTAGCAGGGCTGGAGAAAGCATAGTGCAGCGGGAAGATCATTGGAGAACTTGGAGGCACAAGACTTGAGTCCTTCTTGGCTTGGATACAACTCCCAGTGTGGCCTTGAGCAAGTCACTTGGCTTTTTCTGGGCCGTAGCTCATTATTTATCAAATAATGGACTAGGATTGGACTAGGTGACTTCTGAAGACCCTTTCAGCTCTTAATCTCTCTGTTTCTCTGTCTCCATTTTTCTGTCTCTCTGTTTCTCTGTCCCATTTCTCTTTTCTCACTCTCTTTCCCTCTCCCTCCTGCTCCTTCTCCCTCTTTTTCTTCTTCTAACTTTCCACTTCTCTCTGTATTCCTCTCCCTCCCTCTCTCTCTTCCTCTGCCCCTCCATCTTCTCCTGTGTCTCCCTCTCTTCCTCTCCCTCTTTATCTGCTCCATCTTTTCTTTCTCTTCGTTATTCTCTTTCCTCCTCTTTCCCTCTGTCCTCCTGTCTCCTCCTCTCCTTCCCTTTTTCCTTTTCCCTCCCTACCTATATACCTTCCTATAATCTGATCCCCTCCCCTGCCTCTACATAACCCTGCCTTGTCCCTGAAAAAGGTAAGCACAGAAACCAATTAGTATGTTTGCTGTTAAAAAAAATATTAACAATGATGATGAAAAAAACAAAGTAAGCTATTATTAATACAGAGGGTGAGGCAAGAGTCACTGTACAGCTGAAGAGAAACGTAAGAATATATTCTTGGACTTTGAAGATTTAAAGCTGGAAAGGATCTTACAGAGCTTGTGGACCAACTGCCTCATTTGACAGACAAAGAAACAAGCCTAGAGAAGTTAAATGACTTTTCCAAGGTCACATAGACCATGAATGACTGACATAGCTAGGATTCAAATTCAGATTCTGTAGTTCTCAGTCTAGGATTCTTTTATCCAGACATATCTATACATATTTCATTTATCTATTTATTTATTTATTTTGCAGTCAAAGACAAAGTTTATTAAAGATCCACCATATTAGCCAGACTCTTAAGGAATCTTAAGTATTTGTATCGCTTAATGCAAGTGGGCCAGATTTTAAGAATCGAGCTAGACTCATTGGCTAGACTCTTAAAGAATCTGAGAACAGACATGTCTATATATATTTTACAAAAAGACTTATTTTAATTTTCTTTATATTCATCAAGTGTACAAAGGAATAGTGACTTTTACTTTACCTTTAGTATTTGTTAACTTTTATTTAGTGCCTACAGTATACTATATGCTATAGAGACAGGAAAGACAGACATACTCTAGGTCCTGGATCTGGTGATTAATAGCTGTGTGACCCCGGTTTGATGGGACCCTTAGTGTCCTCATCTGAAAGTGGGATACTTGTGCAACCTACCTGACAAGATCAGATGATATAATCAGGTATGTCCCTTAGTCAGCAAGCGTTTATTAAGTGTGTGTTACTTGCCAGGCATAGTGCTAAGTACCATGTGAAAACATAGGCCTTGCCCTCAGAGAGCTCCCATTCTAATTGGAGAGATGGCATACAGACAACTGTGTGCATACAAGATATATCCCGAGTAGGCTGGAGGTAGTCTCAGAGGAAGACACTAGCAGTGAGGAGGACTGAAAAGGCTCTTGTGTAGAAGGTGGGGTCTGAGCTGAGTTCTTGACTGAAGTTCTTATAGGAAGGATCAAAATCAAAGGTGAGGGGTAAAAGGTGAAACTCTCTTCTCCTATGACTCAAGGGAAGGGAGTGGGAGAAGGGAGTGACCAGGGTTGTAAAGAGGAGTTTCAAGACTCCTTAATGATCAAAACCTCCAGAATATGCCAAGATATTTTTAGCTGTTCTAACTTTCCCTTAACCTCCATGAAGGAGGATTCAGAGGGGCAGATGGCAGTAAGTAAGCCTCAAGGCACCAAAAAAGCAACTGCAGTTTTCCCCAATTCCCTAGTGCTGAGGGAATTACCACAATTGAGCATACACTTCCGGCTAAGGCATCCGTCCTTGTCCTCTATGCTGTGAAAGGTGTACCCAGGTCCATGGCCTTGAACCGACCCAGTGGACTGAGAGCCTGAGATCTTCAGGCCAAGTGCAGGACAGCCTTGTAACTGTCTACCTGAAAAGTACCTCCAAGCCCTGTTGCTTGGTGAGGGACCCTAACTGCAGAGCAAGAAAGGAGGGGAGGGGGGAGACTTACATACAAAGGAAGTAACTCATTTGATCCTTACAGGCATCCTGTATGAGATACTATTATGATCCCCATTTTATAGGTGACAAAACTGAGGGCAGAGTGGCTAAATGACTTACCCAATGTTGTACTGCCCAGTAAGGGTCTGAGGCAAAATTTGAACTCAGGTCTACCTGATTCCAAGTCCAGTGCTCTATCTGAGATGCCACTTAGCTCCCTCTTTGGAGTAATCTAAAAGTGAGATGGGGAGCCATGGGAAGGTAGTGTGTTTTTTCTGACTGGAAGTCTTCAAGCAGAGGCTGGATAACCACTTGTCAGATGTTGTAGAGGACATTCTTTCTTAAGAATGGATGGGACCAGATGAGACTACTGAGGTCTCTTCCAATTCTGAAACTCTGTGATTGTTTGGTATTACTCTAATTAATCCTTCCATGATTCAAGAGAGACTCATCTCACTAAATACTGCTCTATAGTAAATAGTCCTCAGATCATAAAGCCTGGGTGAGGCTTTCAAGGCCATCTTGTCCAACCCCCTAATTTTACAGATAGGAACACTGAGGCCCAAGGAGTTTAAATCATTTATACCTAGTTACGTAGATAGTACATTTCACAGGTAGGACTTGAACCCTGGTCCCACGATCTGGTTGAGTCAGTCCTCTTTCCACTCTATCATATATATAGTGCGATTCCATTGAATCACCTTTCAGTAGAAAATGCTATTTCTCTTAGGGTCAATAATCTAAATTCCTCATCTGCAAGGTTTCTGTGGCCCCTGGATAAGTACAATTCCTATTTTTTTGCAAGGTGTGAAGGCTTAAGGAAGTGATATTTTCAAAGTGAGCATTTCCATTTGGTTGGAAAATGGAATTTTCACATGTGTCCAAATGTCTCTCTTCCCAGCAGTGTTTGAATAATGTAGGCGTGATCTAATTTGGGTGAAGATCCTTGAGACTTGCAGGAAGAGTTATTGGTTTTTGTTCTTTTTTACTTTAAATATATATATATATATATATATATATATATATATATATATATATATATATATATATATATATATATATATATGTATATGTGATTTCCCCCCCTCCCTTTCAGAGTGTTACATACCTTCTGAATTGGCTGCTTTCAAAACTGTCACTTTGACATGCCAAAATAGAGTTCTATTTGGCTTCAAATAGTGGTATAGGAAATTCACAGGGCTCCATAATTATTCATAGAATCTTGAGATGGAGGCAGCAAAATGCACCCAACATATCCTTGATAAGAGTCATGCCGATTAGACTGGCTTGCACCCAGAAAGATAAAGCTTGCTGGGGAGGTGGATGTCTTTTGTGTGTGTCTGGAGGACAAGTGGCTGCTGGCTTCAGTTCCATTTTCCTCCCCATCAGTATCAGTCTTCATTCTAAAGAAAAGGCCTGTGCTAATTGGTGACATGCCCTGAGAAGGGAGCTGTTGTACGGAAAGGATGGCTTCCCTTTTCGGGGTCCTGTATCTTACTTTCCAGGGCCACTTTTGCTTCCCCTGTGATGACAGAGATAGATTTAAACATTCAAAAAGATGAACTGTCTCAGAACTTTTTGCTTTTGCCGACATCTTTATAACAGATGGATGGGTGGTTGGATGGATGGATGGATGCATAGATGGATGGATGGATGGATGGATGGATGGATGGATGATGATAGATAGAGATAGATAGATAGATAGATAGATAGATACATAGATAGATAAATGGATGGATGGATAGATAGATAGATAGATAGGTAGATATACAGACAGACAGACAGATGGATAATTATAGCATGATTTTTTTTGTGGTCGGGTGCTTGCATCTTTTGCCTCAATTCTTACTTAGCTTATGACTACTGAATGAGTATCGTCTCAGACAAACTGAAATCTGAGAGAGACCTAGTTTAAAAAGGCCAAGGTCGGGGCAGCTAGGTGGCACAGTGGATAGAGCTCTAGCCTTGGAGTCAGGAGTACCTGAGTTCAAATCTGGCTCCAGACCCATGACACTTACTAGCTGTGTGACCCTGGGCAAGTTACTTAACCCCAGTTGCCTCACTAAAAAGCAAAAACAAAAAACAAAGCAAAAAAAGGCCAAGGTCTCTCACTGCTGCATCCAGGGCCATGTCTAATCGTCCAGTCTTCCTGGCCTATGTTTTGCCACTGGACTCTGCAGACTCTGGAGGAGCATGTGAGGCTGGTGACTTTGCACAGCTCTGCCTCACTCAAACCCAATTCACTTGCAAGTCAAGACATCACCCTCCTGGTATCATTGGTCCTTTTCAAGAACGAAGGATAAAACACAGGCAAATCCCCACAGTCTACAAGAACGTGTCTCTGGTTCCCTTCAATGCTAATGCCTTTCCTCTGAGATTATTTCCAATTGTTGACATTAGCATTATGTTGCACACAGCATTTTGTGGCATGTTGTTTCCTCCATTAGACTGTGTATGAACTCCTTGAGCGTGGGGACTCTTTTTTGCCTTTCTTTGAATTCTCAGGGTTTAGCACAGTGCCTGGCACATGGTAGACACGTTCTAATGCTTGTTGACTTAACAGACCCAGAATAAGTTTTAAAGTACTTTTAATGGATCTCCTTTGCAGGATTTATGAGGAGATGTGGACAAGAATAACATAGGATGGCTTGGTTGTAATCTGCACTGGTGGAGGAATCAGTCAACAAGCATTTATTTAAATACCTACTGTATGCACTGTTATGCTTAGGTGCTAGTGATACAAATAAAACAATTCCTCCTTGTAAGGAGTTTTATATATGTGTGTGTATGTCTATATATACATATGTATGGAAAATAACATAAGTGTATGTAGGTGTGTGCCTGTGTGGGTGGGTGTGTATACACACATGTATACACACACACACACACACACACACACCATAGTTCTCTAAACTACTTGGTACTTATTTTACATATACATATATGTATTTAAATATAAATATTTTATATATATACACGCATGTCTGTGTATATACACGTGTGTAGATGTGTGTAAATAGGTGTATGTGTGTGTATGCATGTATGTATGGAAAGTAAGCACTAAGTTTAGAGAGCTAGGTGGCACAGTGGATAGAGTGCAGGGCCTAGAGTGAGGAAGACTCATTTTCTTGAGTTCAAATCTGGCTGAGACACTTACTAGCTGCGTGTCCTTGGGCAAGTCACTTAACCCTGTTTGCCTTAGTTTCCTCATCTGTAAAATGAGTTGGACAAGGAAATGGCAAACCACTCCAGTATCTTTGCTAAGAAAACCCCAAATGGGATTAAGAAAAGTTGGTCACGACGACTGAACAAAAACAACAAAGTTTAGGGAGAGAGGGCATTAGCCTCTCGAGGAGGCTTCATGTAGAAAGTGGGTCTTGAGCTGTATCTTGAAAAAAAGAGAAGAATTCTATAAGATGAAAGGTGAGGAGAGAATGCATTCCAGAAATGGGGGCAGCCAGCGTAAAGCATGGAAACTGTAAGTTGAGTATTCTGTGTGTGAAGAACGAGGAGAAGGTCAGTTTAGGCTGGAGGGAGAATGCATTACTGTAAGCCTGGAAAGATAGGTTGAGTCTAGGGCTTTAAAAGCTAAACAGAGAAGTTTATATTGTATTCTGAAAGCAATAAATAGGAAGAGGCACTGGAGTTTAAGTAGGGGACTGACAGTGGTCTATAAAGCATGGATTGTAACGGGTTGAGATTTGAGTCAGGAGGCTGTTGAAATAGATTAGGAAAGAGGTGATGGCATGTTTTAGATCTAATCTAAAACCTTTGCATCAGATCTCAAATCCATGGATGTATCAAAGTATCGTGTTTCCCCTCTTTTAGCTCCTTTACACAAATCTAGAGTCTGAACTGAACTGAATTAAGGTTTGCCTGAGAATCACTTAGCGTTAGAATGGCTATAGCATTAGCACCCCAATTTAAAATTCCTTCATGCAACTGGTACAGTGGAAGAGAACTCTTAAGTTTGAATCAAATTCTGCTGAATCATTCCATCTCTCTGGGTCTCAGTTTCCTCATCTGGAAAATGAAAAAGGCTTGTCCTAACTGATCTGTGAGGTCCCTTCTAACTCTAAAGATCTGATGATTTTAGGGGCAGCTAGGTGGTGCAGTGGATAGAGCACTGGCCCTGAAGTCAGGAGAACCTGAGTTCAAATCTGGCCTCAGACCAAACACTTACTAGCTGTGTGACCCTGGGCAAGTCACTTAACCCCAATTGCCTTAAAAAAAAGATTTGATGATTTTATACTGTCAAGTGGAAATGACAGGTCATTTGGGGAAGAGAGGTTCTTTAGTGTTGAAATGTTGTTGTGTAGGCTGGGGTAAATAGGGTCTGAAGTTAATACTGTGCCACCATTGAAATTAAGGTAAACTGAGGCACAAAGTTCGAAGTATGTTCAATTTGTTTGTAAGGCTAGTAGTTAACAATGAAAAGGGTCCCTCAGCTCCCCAGCAAGCCAGAAGACCCTAAATCAGGGCAGACAGATCATTTCTGTGGATAAAAGGAGAATTGAAAAAATAGAAAGCAGCATCATAGATGGAGAAATCAATATGATTGGTTACAAAGCTTGTAGCATCACAACAAGTGTGAGGAATAATATAATTGGCTGGAAATTGGGAATGAAAGGGACTAGTGACAACCAGAAGTTTTCACTGTTTCAATCCACCGGCTAGGGGAGGTTAGCACTAGTGGACCAGACTGTCTTGGATAACAGAGCAGACTTCCTGGCATCCACCTGCATCCTTCAAGGATAACAGACTTCTTTGAGACAAGAATAAAACAGTGGTTAGCAGGAAAACTGAACTTCTAAACTTAACTCAGAGACAATGAGTGATTTACAAGAAAGCTGAATTTCCAAACTGAACTCTGAGACAAATGAAACATGACTTAGGCAGTTAAAAAACGCCTGTGGTGATACCGAATGAAAACAGTAACAAAATAGAATCAGTTACAAAAATGGAGATAATGTCAATTTAATTTTTTAACTGTGATGATGATGACTAGGAGCTGACATTTACATACACTTTAATGTTTGCAAAAGCATTTGACAAGCATTTTCTTATTCACTTCTCACAACTGCCCTGTGAAGTAGGTACTGTTTTTATTCCTATTCTACAGATAAGTAAACTGAGGTTAGAAGATGTTAACTGATTTGCCCAACTGTTTGAGGTGGGATTGGAAGCCAGCTCTTTGTGACTCCCAATTCCAGTGTTCTCCCTGCTTTGCAGATTTCTCATTTGCCCCCAGTGCTGCAATTGTTTTGCCATAGGGGCTTGGCCAAATCATACCAGTGTTGGTGAAAAGTGAGGAAGATAATTTGAAATAACTGTAAAATACTTTTTTTTCTGGGTGATTTAATCATTTTAGTAATAATGCAAGCATTTTAATAAAAGGGTGGTCATTGGGCCATTTCTCTCTTAGACCAAAGACAGTCATGGTGGCAGGTTCACAGCTTCTGTGCCCTTTTGGAAGAGGAGTGTTCTGGAAGATGGCAGTCAACTCTGATTGGCTAACAGTTAATGAGAAACTGAATATTACAGTGTGGTGCTAGACCTGAACTTAGATTATTTCATTTACTTCTAAATTAGCCCTAGCCTTGGGCCATCTATTCAAAGAATTTATCCCCACCCAAACCTGAGTAGAACACTGTAGGGTGAGGTCTGGATAGAGGAGATTATCTCAACTTTCAGAGACTGAGGTCTTGAAATGAGGATAAAAGAAAAAGGGGGAACTCTGAATCTCCCCAAATCATTGGTTATTAATAATCATTTCTCTCATTCCCCCATTTGATTCTGTTGAGTGATTTGAATCACTAACATATGGCAAACACTTCCTAAGGGGTTTCTAACTATGGAACTTAAGGGGGAGACAGTGCAGGGGGAAAAGGGAATGGACAGATGCGTTGGCTGTCAAGGACTTTTAAAAATCTTTAGATGGGAAATGCTCTGTAAGTAAGCCTTAAGAACAGTTTCAAAAACCCTTTGGCCCTCAAAAGTCTCTCTAGTTTACAAACACTATCCTTCATCCAACATCAATTTGTTCAACTATTTTCAATGAAGTAGACAGTTGTAGTCTCTGTGGAAGGGCTAGACATCTAAAATACAGGTGTGGGAAATAGAGCATGAGCACACCAATTAGCATAATGGCACTAATGGTGTAACAAACATATCTGCTAGTGTAAAATCAAGGGTTTCTATAAATGCTGAGTGATTGCAGAGTAAGAGATTGATCAGAGCCAGGTGGAGGTTGAAAGCTGTTGGAATCAGGAAAGACCTGGTTATCAATCCTGCCTTTAATATTTACTAGCTGTGAGACTGTGGGCAAATCACTGCCTCTCCTGTACTGAATGAGCATAGTGACAGCTTCTATTTTTTGGGTCTTTAGGGCTATGTACTTGTCAGCTAATATTCCTTGAAGCAATGGATTTTGTAGGAGGTAATGGACATAGATTGGCAGAAAGGACATTCCAGTGGTAGAGAGAACAAGCCTACCTACCTTTAGTGACCCTCATTCCTATGTATCTGGAAATCTTTTCACCACCCCTCCCCAGAGCAGCTGCTGAAGACATTATGGGTGTATTCACAATTACAATCCAATTCAGCCAATGTTTATTAAGCCTCTGCTATGTGAAAGGCACTTTGTATAGTGCTGGAGACCAAGATTCAGTGGGAAATTAGATATAGATCTATGGAAATCAACTTTAAAAGATCTGACAATAGAGTCTTAATAGCTGATATTTCCTTTTCTTTTAGATGAATGGGGATAATAAGGGGTAGCTAGATGGCACAGTGTTGGGGGTCTGCAGTCAGGAAGACTCATCTTGGAATTTAAATCTGGCCTCAGACCGCTGTGTGACCCTGAGTAGGTCACTTAACCCTGTTTGCCTCAGTTTCCTCATCTGTAAAATGAGCTTCAGGAGGAAATGGCAAACCATTCCATTGTCCCTGCCAAGCAAACCCTACATGGGGTCATGAGGCATCAGACACAATTGAAATGACTGAACAATAAAAAAATGAGCAGGGATAATAACATAATGCTTACCTCTCAGGGCTGTTGTGAGGAAAACACTTTCTAAATCTTAAAGTGCTACAGAAATGTGTCTTGTTATTATTGTTAGTTTCCTTTCATCCCTATGTTGATTTCTTTTAAGCTTGGGTCACTTAGACTTGTGTTTGTTTTCTTTAAAAAAAATTTTTTTTATTGACAATACCTTCATTTCAAATATATTTCTTTTTCTTTCCCCACCAAAGAGTTATCCGTTGTTACAAAGAGTAAAAACAAGAGGGAAGAAGCAAAGGTTCAGCAACATCAACTGAGTCAAATAGGCAGTTTTCCACACCCATAGTATAATTCCCTTCTGCATATGGAGGAGGGAGGTTCATTTTTTTAATCTCTTCTTTAAGACCAAGTTTGGTCATTATAATTGTAGAGTTGTTTCCCTTTTTTTTTTTAAATATTACTCTTTCAGTTTTCATTGTAGTGGTTACTTGTATATATTGTTTTCCTGGTTTTTATTACTTCCTTTATCAGTTCATCTGAGTCTTCCCATGCTTCTCCATGTTCTTCATATTCATTGTTTCTCTTGGCTAAGTAATACTCCATCATATTGATACACAACAGTTTATTTAGGTATTCCCCAGTCCACGGGCAGCTACTTTGCTTTTAGTTCTTTGCTGTTACAAGAAATGCTGTTAATGAATTTTGGAATCTTTCTATAACTTCCTTGAGGGCATATGCCCAGCAGTAGAATCTCTGGGTCAAAGAATATGGACATTTTAGTTGCTTTTTTAAATATAATTTCACATTGCTTTACAGAGTGGTTGGGTCTTTTTTGTTTGCAGGAATGCAAATATAAAGTTTGGTCATTATTGGAGTAATTACAGTGATTAGCTAGGGGGAGATGAAACAACTTTTGTCAAATATCAATCGTTTACCATTTGGGAAAGAAACACAGTTTTCTAGACAGCTGTAGAATGCTAGATTGCTTTGGCAGAGATAATTTATTAAATGTTTCTAGGTTCCCTAGATGAATTATTTGCTTCCCATGAGTGGTTAATATCCAAAGGGGAGTTGACCTACTCGGATATATTCACCAACTCAGACACATACCTTATTGGTTGACTGGGATAACCGTGGAGGGAAGAAGAATTCCTCCAGTTTACACATCTGGGGCTTTGGTGTCATATCTAATATGTCTTTAAAATCCACAGGCAGATGCTGGTCCCAGCTCTGGGAAGAGGGTGTGTATCGTTGATGAGATTGGGAAAATGGAACTCTTTAGTCAGACTTTCATTCACACTGTGCGTCAGACTCTCTCCAGCCCAGGGACTGTGATCCTTGGCACAATACCCATCCCTAAAGGAAAGCCATTGACACTCGTGGAAGAAATAAGAAACAGAAATGATGTTAAGGTGTTCAATGTAAGTATAAACAGTTCTCTGTTGTCTCTATCGTGTAAGAAGAGAATGACCCTAACAGCAAGGAGTCCAAAAATAATTTGTATCAATGTTGGGAGTGCCTTTTTACACTTAAAACTTAATGTGGGTGTGTCTGACTTTCTGGGAATTCATAACATTTCAAATCAAATCATGGGGCTACATCACAAAGATCAGACCAGTGTCAGGAGAAGTTGGAACTCTCCCGAGGTTTCTCATCCTGCTTTTTTGCCTGCACGCCCTCCTTACCTCTGCCCCTTGGAATATTTAATTTCCTTTAAAACTCAACTCAGATGTCACCTCCTACATGAGGCTATTTCTGATTCCTTCAAGCTGCTAGTGTGTCTCCCTAAAGCTATCTAATATTTATTTTTTATACACAAAAAATGTATACATGTTGTTTCATCCTAAAGAATATAAGCTTCTTGAGAACAGGGACTTGTTTCGTTTATGTCTTTGTATTTTCAGTGCCTAGCACATCATAGGTGTTTAATAAATGCTTGGTAATTAACTAATAGTTCCTAGTGTTGGAAAGTGTGCTATAACGGAAAGACTGATAGACTTAGAGTCAGGAGACACCCAGGTTCCACAGTTACTATTGTTCCATCATTTCAGTTGTGTCTGACTCTTCGTGAGTCGATATGGGATTTTCTTGGCAGAGATGCTGAAATGGTTTGCCATTTCCTTCTCCAGATCACTTTACAGATGAGAAAACTGAGGCAAACAGGGTTAAATGACTTGCCCAGGGTCACACAGCTAGTAAGTGTCTAAGGCTGGATTTGAACTCAGGAAAGATTTGACTCCAGGCCCAGTGTTCTATCCACTGAACCACCTAGCTGCCCCACAGGTTCCACAGGACCCCTACCAATTATAAACCTTTCATTTCTTCTTATCTCACTTCTATTGGAGACAACCCATTGATTATCAAAGGCTATCCCAGCAGACTGTCTCCACTGGTAGCTTCCACTGAGCTCTAGAGACCGTGAGAATGGGCCTTGCATGATCTTTTATCCGTTGACTGGCCAAGTTAAATTTGAAGAGGGGCATTACCAGAAGGCTCCAAGCTGCTGAATTTTTTCAGCTGCATCAACTCACAAAACTCTGCTGGGCCATAGTGGAATGTGATCAGCATGTGTGTCTCCCCCACACTGATAAAATCATGGATCCCTGAAGTGTAGAATTACCTTGTTTTCTACCGTCTTTCTTTCTTTGCTTGGTCTTCCTTCCTTCTCCCTTATTTTATTTCCTTTTCCATTCCCAGTTGGTGGTAGTACTTAGAGCTGACTGCTAAGAGACAGTGATGAAGATTCAAGTTGACTATTAATCAACCTGCTTAAAGTCATCAGTCACAATGGTAGCTGTAGTCAGTATGACCACAGAGCCAGCTGTTGACCCTCAAGGTTTCCTGAAGTCATGAAAGCACCCAAAAGCCATGAAGACTTAGGCCAGCCTGGGAAGGAGGAGCAATCTTGGTTAACATACCTAAATGCTCAGCTTACTTTCCAAAAACAACAGGATTTCAAATTCTATTTTCTTTCTAACATTTTAGAGAGCTCAGACACTCACTGCTCTTTCTCTTATGGGGCCTCCTAGATAAGGAGTTTTCTGTGATGAATATAGTGTTTCTAGGGAGATAGGCAGCGGAAGATGATTGGTTATAAAGACAGATTAAGTTATCAGAAGGTCAGTAGGTCTGGAAGCCATGAGAACTGCCAGTGTTAGAGCATGAAACAGAAGTGAATAAACTAATCTAATCAGGAGGGCCTAACAGATCAGGCAAATGGGGATGGTCCGTTGACTTTTAAGTCTAGAAGTTAAGGTTTCCTTGAGATAATGGCAGCATTTTCTTCTCTCTAGGATAGAAGTTAAGATAATACCAAAATTTTTACCTTCTGGGATTAGAAATTAAGACAATACCAACATTTTCTCCTCTCTAAGATTAGAATTAAGACAATGCCTACATTTTTCCCTCTCTGTGATTAGAAATTAGTCTGTGACTAGCCCTGTATTCTTAAGAAAGGCCCTGTTTTCTCCAAGTATTCGTGTCCTCCTTATGTTCCTTTGGGGTCTGTGTGTGTTTCCTTGTAACCAAATTGAAAACAAGTTATATAAACATGTGACAAGTATCGATTATGTCCCTGTCACGTGTCTGGCCCTGTGCTAGGTGATACAAATACAGTGAATGAAAACATCTGAACTTGTGTTTATATTGTAATTGAGGAGAACAAGTACATATATGAGTGTAAAGAGAATAAAGGTAAATAGACTATGTTAAAAATAGTTGAAGATAAGGTAATTTGGGAGGAAGGGCACTGGCAGTTGAGGATTCAGGAAAGATATCATGTGAAAGGTACTGCTCGAGTTGCATTTTTTTCTTTTTGGTTAGGCAGTTGGGGTTAAGTGACTTGCCCAGGGTCACACAGCTAGTAAGTGTCAAGTGTCTGAGGCCAGATTTGAACTCAGGTCCTCCTGACTCCAGCTCCAGTTGCATCTTTTGATCCTCATAACAACCCTGTGAGGTTAGTGTCGTTATCATTTTACAGGTGAGGAAATTGAAGCTGAAAGAGATTAAGTGACTTACCTAGAGTCAGATAGTAAATATAGGAAGCAAGATTTGGATTCAGATGTTCCTGATCCCAAGTCTGGTAGTCTACTACACCACCTCAGCCTCAATCATCAAATATTAGAGCTGGAATGGACCCTGGAATGAGACCATCAAACAAAAGTTAGAAAAAGTTATTTTGGATTCTGACTTTTTTATCAATGTGATGTGTGTGCAAGTTATCCCTTCCTTTTTGATTCATCTGCATATTTGATGAGCATACCATCTGTGATCAAATGTGAAGTGCTTTGCAAACCTTAAAGAGTCGTGTAAATGTTAGTTCCCGTATTGATAAAATCATAGATCTAGTCCCAATCTGTATCCCTAGACCTAAAATAAACCCATTTTTTGTTGTCTTTAGCTTCAGCTCATTCTAAGCTTTGACATTCCTATCATTCTTTTTCACAAGGAGCATGTCTCACTCTTATAGTCATTCTCTATTACCTGGCCTTGCTTCCAGGATCTGCACATTTATTTTTACAATCTAAGATGGTTGGGGCAGCTAGGTGGTGCTGTGGATAGAGCTCTGCCTTGGAGTCAGGAGGACCTGAGTTCAAATCCGACCTTAGACACTTGACACTTACTAGCTGTGTGACCTGGGCAAGTCACTTAACCCTGATTGCCTCACCAAAAACCAAAAGAATAATAAAATCAAATCAAATCTAAGATGGTTGAGGAGTTCCCTGTGTAGCCACATTACTGTCTCCCATCACAAATCCCATTTTTCATCTTCATTGGAATTGTTTTCCTTTGTGTCCTCAGAATTTCTGTCCTGAGCATCTCTCATTCTTCCTAGATTGACTTTCCCTTGGTTGCACTTTAGCATCCCTTTGAAAGAGCTAAGTCAATAAGCATTTATCAAGGACCTATTATGTGTCAGATACTTTGGTAAGGCCTGGGGGATACAAAGAAAGGCGAAAAACAGCCCCCTGCTCTCCAGGAGCTCACAGTCTAATGAGAGAGACAATAAACAGACAACTATGTACAAATATGTAGATATAGATAGATGGATGGATGGATAGAGAGAGAGAGAGATAGACAGATAAAGGGGAGATAATCTCAGACAGAAGGCACTAAAGTTAAGAGAAATGGAAAAGGCTTCTTGCAGAAGGTGGGATGTAAGTTGTGTATTAAAGGAAGTCAAGAAAGCCAGGAGGTAGAGGTAGGAGAGGAGTTCTAGGCGTGGAATCATTCCAAGCATAATGTAATTTCCAAATTTATTATTACTTATTGACCTTTATTTTTTTTAAAGTATTTATTGGAATAGAGGGGGAAATCTGTTAAGAATCTTTGAAAATAATTTTTTCCAGTCTTTCTTGGTACGTTACCTAGATCCCAGAGAGTAAGAGTCCTCTGAATCTAGTTTTAGAAATATAATAACAATAGCAACAATAATAATTATGATAATAATGTTATATATGTGATTTAATATGTATGATATATAATTATATGCTATAATAGTTATGATAATGATAACTAACATTTATATAGTGCTTACTGAAGAGGTCTAGAGGTTTTGAGGTGCTGGGAACCCCAAGATCATGGTACTGGTCCCTGTCTGAAAGAATTCAACTCAAATCTTCTTCCAGCCGGAGGAAAAGTTTATTAGTGATAAAACACATAGGCCAGGTGATGCCCGTGAGGACGGGTGGGCATGAGAAAGTCTCAGCCTTTTGGGCTTGAGATTCTGCAGCCCTAATGAGGGCCAGGGGAGATCTTATATACTAAAATGACTCTGGGTAATCAGGGGAGGGTCTGGGAAAAGGGTGTGGATGAGAATTCTGATTGGAAGGTCTGACAGATTGAGTAGACAATGGGAATAGATAATGGAATCAAAAAGGTGGGGCCAAGGCTCTCAAAGGGAGATAAGGGGATAAGGAACCTAAAGTGGGAAGCCAGATTCCCTTTGGGGCAAGGGGTGAAGACCTCAATTTGGGCTGCACCCCATCACTTACTATGTGTCAGGCAGCCAGATGGTTTAATGGATCGTGCTCAGATCCGGCTTCAGATGGTCCTGAGCAAGTCACTCGTCCTCTGCCTTAATTCACTGGAGAAGGAAATAGCAACCACTTCAGTATGTTTTGCCAAGAAAGCTCCATGTGGAGGCACAAAGAAGCAGACACAACTAAACAATTAAACAGCAGCAACAACGTGTCAGCTGTGCTAAATACTTTACTATTATCTCATTTATTATCCTCAAAACAACCTTGGGAAACTGAGGTTAAGTGATTTGCCCAGGGTCATACAGCCAATAAGTGTCTAAGGCCAGAGTTGAACTCAGATCTTCCTGACTCTAGGCCCAGTGTTGTATCCAGTGTGCCACACGGCTGCTCAATATATTTCCAGGTTGCCTAAAGATAATTTTTAATGGTCTAGTATGGAATCTACTTGATATAATTATCTTAGAAAATGGTTATTTGGTTCTAGTAGTCAGTTAAAGAAAAAGATGCCTTTCTTAAGAAAGAACACACACACACACATATATATTATACATATATAAAAATATGGAATCAAATGTATAAATGTACCTACACGTACATACACATATGTATGTATTAGATTTACATGTCTTGGTAACTAACTAACTGGTTGAGATGTTCTTAGCTGTGGCTTATGATTCTCCCCACACATTTATCTATCCATCTACCTGAAAGTCTTTCAAGAAACATTAATTATTCATTGGTGCCTTATGCTTTTGCCCATTACCTGTCCATATTAGCATCCTCATCTGTAAACTCAGGGAGTTGGGCTACATGTCACTAAAGAAATATGATTTGTCCCTAGGAAGTAGGTCTTACTATTAGGAAAATGAGGCATAGAGAGGTAACTTGTCCAGAGTCACCTAGCTCATGAATGTCTGAGTCTAGATTTGAACTCATATCTTTCTAACTCCAGGTCCAGCACTGTGCCATCTAGTTGTGATTAATCAATCCTATTCTATGCCCCCCACCACCACACTGTGCCAGGCTCTCTGGTTTATAAGTATAAAGAATGAGATAATAATAACTCTAAAAGAGCTTTGCATTTTATCATGGAGACAACATAAATAGATAATAAGCATATCCAGAAAAAAAAAACTGACTTCAGAGCCAGGAAAAACTGTGCTTAGATCTAGGCTCTGGGCAAATCCTGTAAGCTCTCAGTGCCCTGGCCCATTCTCCAAGACTCTTAAGTTGAAGAGACGGTCCCAACCAGCACTGGTGATGGATTGTCCTTCTCCAGAAGTCCTTCATACTAGTGAAATCACTATCTTTATCCCTAATTACACTTAGGTAAATAACACTCTCCCAACCCCCTTGTTAATTTGCAGTTATCTCATGTGTTTTTCACTCAATTTATATTAAGTCATATTTATTCTGAGCAATATTGGAGCTGCCCAATACAAAGTCATTCAAATCTGATGGCTAAGGAGATTTCAATGTATTTACATCAATGATGTCAGTGGCTATGTTGTGGAAAAATCAAAATCTTTTGATCATCATCTGTGAAGGGGATCCCAGTGTCTCAGAGACTGTAACAGTGGAGGGTCAGCTCTGGGAAGCCTGAACCCAGCGACAGACTCAGTTGTCTGAGAACCAACTTATCCATGTTGGAAATATTAAAGAAATAATAATCATAGCTGATGTATGATGGCCTTTTGGGGATTACATAGTTCTTTAAATGATCCTATTCGGTCCTCACAATAATACTCTGAGGTCGGAAATATTTTACAGATGAAGAAACTGAGCCTAAGAAGAGAAATGACTTGCCCGTGGTTGCATAAGAAGCAGAAGTGTGTTGTAAATCCCAGACATCCAGTTCTAATTTACTATGCCACACTGACTCTTTAATTATACATCCTCATTCCCTGGGGCATCATCCATGTGACAGAGAAAGAAGTCATAGCTGGCATTCCTTTGGCTGTTTTTTGCCCTTAGGAATCTATAGCTGACCATTTGCGTCAGAAGAAAGTGTGCTCACATCCCTTTCTGTCCTTCTTTTTAGTTTCTTTCTATCTTGTCTCTGTTTCCTGTTTTCCTCCTCTCTGTTTCCTCAGCCCGTTTCTGTCTTGTGTTTCATAAGAGAATGGAGTGTAAGGAATTCCCATGTCATGAATGCCCCCTCACGCCATATGTTGTGAGGTTGGTCTTTGTCCCTTACTGAGACATTATATACTGTCCGTAGCTGATTATTGTTTTCTCAAGATGGAATTTTTCCTTTGAAAAGTCATTCTTTGCATCTTGAAGTCAGAATGTTTTTGAATCCCTCCAGTGTTATTAGAACAGAGGAAGTGAGCCTTGGCTCAGCCCACACAAGAAGCCAGTGGGGATGCGTTAAAATGGCGAGCCTGGTCTTATTTCAGTTCAGAACCCAGGACAGCAAACTCCAGGGAGTTGACCACATCCTCATGTCGTATTATACCAGGGCTTTGGTGTAGTCACTACTACGTTGGCTGGGCCTTGACAGTCTTTTTGCTTTATAGGGATATTTGTTGTAATAAGATTTGAGCCATAAATCTAAAAGAGTGAATGACTGGCTTTCTGGAAGCATATTGATTCTTGTCAGGGCATGGAGTATATTGAGTGCTCTGAGCATCCCTGAGGCCTTTCTGATTCTAAATTTTAAAACCTGTTTTCTTCTACAAAGATCAGGTGTCCTCATCCTTTAGGTTTTATAAATCCCAAAGATGTTCTTAGCCACTACAGAGGTTAAATGTGTTTTTCATGGAAGCATCTCACAAATTCTCGAGAACCACATCAGATGTCTCGCACTGTTTTCCATCATTTGTATAGTAACCCCGACAGCAGTTTGTGGCATTCTCTGACACTCAACCATTAATCTGACAGTTATTATGACATGCCTTCTCTGGGAATTGCATTGCTCTAGGTTCTGGAAAAAAACTACAAAAAAAACCCCATTGTGGTATGGTAGTGTTATAGACTTGGAGTTGGGAAGGCCTGGGTACAAATTATGCTTCTCTGACACTTAATGCCTGTGTGATAGTGAACAAGCCATGTAACCTCTCTGAGACTCAGTTTACTCATCTGTCAAATGGGAATGTTAATAATAGCCATATACTTGTACAACACAAAAATTTAGTGTGGTATAGTGGATAGAATGCTGAGCTTATAGTCAGGAAAACTTCCTTTCCAGTCTTCTTACACCATGCACTGTGCCAACCACTGAAACTGGTTTCTTGCTATCCCCACCACAGTACACTCCATTGCCATATTCCTTGTATTTTCACTGGCTGTTCCCCATGCCTAGATTTTTCTTCTTCCTCTTACTGTGGCTTCCTTGAAGTCTCAGATAAAATGCCACCTTCTACAGGAAGGCTATCCCAATCCCTCTTAATTCTACTGCCCCAGAGATTATCTCCAGTTTATATTTGTATGTAGTTATTTGCATGTTATCTCCTCTGTTAGATTGTTAGCTACTTGAGGACAAGGACTGGTTTTCTTGTCTGTTCCCCCCCCCCCCAGCACTTAGCACAGTGCTTGGCATATGGTGGATGTTTAATCAATTTTGTTGACTTGCCTTGAAGACACCAGCCACGTGACCATGGTCGCATCATTTCAGACAACTCCATAGGAGTTACATACCCAGCCACAGATAGGTTGGGGTCTATTGGTAAGGCAAGTTGCTATGTTGGAGAGATAAAATCACAGAGATTCCCATACTGTCTACCTCAGGGTTGGCCCAAATGAGATCATGTTTACAAAGTGCCTTCATAGATTCAAATGTTATATAAATATCAGCTACAAATTATGATTGTTACAGAATTAAATCAAATATAGTGCCTTCCCTGAGGAGCCTAATAAAGCCTAAGGGGATCATAGCCTTGGAGCAGAAAGAGATCTTAGAAACCCTCTAATCCAACCTTTTGATTTTATAGATGAAGAAACTAAGAATTAGGAAGGCTGAGTGAATTACCCATGATCACACAGGCAGGATCTGAACCCAGTACCTCTGGTCGCAGAACCAGGACTCTTTCCACTGTACCATGTTACCTCTTAGATAAATGTTGTCTTAGAGGGTTGTCTGCTTGTTTCTTATAAGTTTTTCTCCCTGTGCAAAGTATAATCTTCTTGAAAAAGCTCATATCCTTAAGCCCATTGCATGATTGCTGTGGATTCTTTTGCAGTCGTGTTCAACTCTTTGTGATCTTATTTGGTGTTTTCTTGGCAAAGACAGTGGAGTAATTTGCCATTTCCTTCTCCAGCTCATTTTACAGATGAGGAAACTGAGGCAAGCAGGGTTAAATGACTTGCCCAGGGTCACACAGCTAATAAGTGTCAGAGGCAGGATTTGAACTCAGGAAGATGAGTCTTCCTGACTCCAGGCCTATCTACTGTACCACCTGGCTGCCCCCAACAGAGCACATAGTAGGCATTTAATAAATATTGATTGATTTGCAAGTATTGATGCTGAGAACAGACATCAGTATCTTCAAAATGATGTGTTCTTAAGTGAAATATACAATATGTCCTTTTTCCCAGTGAAGCTTTGGGTGCCTTCAGTTAGCACTGAAGTAGTAAAGGGAATAATGAAGAAAAGCCTGGTGTCTGGCCTTATTGGTCTTTTTTCTTTTTTCCCCACAGGTCACGAAGGAAAACAGAGATAGCCTTTTACAAGAAATCGTGGCAACTGTGCAGAGCTGCCGAAAGTAATGCTCATTTGTGCCCCGTCCTTTGTGTCAGAGAAGTAGTGGCGTGTTTCAAGTGGTGTCTGATTGGTACTCAGCCCATTCGGCTTTTACGCCATCAGGTTTATGATAACTGAGTGCTTGAAACCTTTGTGGCTTCTCCAAAGAAATCTTGACAGATGTTTTCCATAAAGTGTTTAAAAGATCAAATTAGACTTAATGCTGGATTGACTATACAAGATTAACAATCCATTATGGTTTATTTATGCTTAAAGCTTTCTGTTTATTTCCTCTTGCAGTCGTGTGCATGATTTGGGTTAATTATGAAATGAGAAATGGTTTGGAGAATATTAGATGGAATTTGTCCCATTGAAGTTTATAAATGTGTTCAGGGGAAGAGGGAAAGAAGAGTTCACCACTTAATCAATTTTGCATGTCATGAAAATCAAATTCCTATCCAGGTGCATCATTAGTCTCGTGTAACTTAATGTGGCATAAGAGTTTGATTTATTACTATTATTACTCCAAAAGAAAATTGTTTAAAGTCCTTTCCCCATATTTTTGTTGTTGTTTGCTTGTTTATCCTTTACAAATATTCAAATAAATAAGATAGTTAAAAACAGGTGGAGACTCATATTGAACATATTAAGGCTTTAAAAAATTTGAATTCTCAGATGCACACATAGAGAGATAGTGTCACTCAAAAGGCTGGGTAATAGGGCTGGAAACTCAGGCCTTTTGAATTCTAATTTTAGCTATGCCATCCTTTGGCTGTGTTATATTAGATATGTTGCTTGACCTCTCTGTGTCTTGTTTTCTCATCCATAAAAGGAAGGAAAGAGATAAGAAAGATTGTCATCTTGAGATTATAATAAGGAACAGTTATAAAATTGATAAAGCTGATTAGTGGTTGAAATGGCACAAAGCACTTTTCTCACAACAACCCTGTGAGATAGGTAGTACAAATACTGTTTGTTTGTTTTTTCTGGTTTATAGACGAGCGGCTTCAGGCTGGAAAGATTCATTGACTTAGCCAGGGCCACAGAGCTCCTAAGGACCAGAGCCAGGATTTGAACCCAGGCCTTTGTTGAATCTAAACCTAGCATTCCTTCATCTCTATCACACTCACTCCCTTTATTGTATATAATATACAGAATGCCTTTAACAATGTTGTTAATACAAGTTACAGGCTTAGAATTCTGGCCTAATTTGAAGATAAAGCTCACCATACATGTACTTCTCAAAGGCTGTTCTGTTCAATTCAACAAGTATTTACTGAGGTCAGTCTAAGAAGCAGTTAGATTAAGTATGCACCCTGGTACTTGACATATAGCAGTAGTAATTACCACTGTGCAAGATGCTTGATATGGGGCAGCTGGGTGGTGAAGTAGAGCACTGGGCTTGGAATCAGGATGACTCATCTTCATGAGTTCAAATATGGTCTCAGACCCAGCTGTGTGACCCTGGGAAAGTCATTTAACCCTGTGTGCCTCAGTTTCCTCATCTGTAAAATGAGTTGGAAAAGGACATCACAAACCAATATCTTGGTTTGATAAAATAGATTTATCCAATATCTTTGCCAAGAAAACCCCCAAATAGAGTCATGAAGAGTTGGACATGACTGAACAACAAAGATGCTTGGAATAGAAAAAAGAAAAAAAAAAGAAACAACATCTCTCCTCAAATTGCTCATATTCTATTGGATACAGGAAGATGAATTAGCAGGTAATTATGACAGCCCAAATGAGATGTGACGGGGCAGGAGTGCAGGGTACAATTGTATCCTTTTGCATCTGTGCCCTTGTCTCACATAGCCAGTCAGAATTGTGGGCATCTATCAATTTTACTGATGTTAAACTCCCCAGCATGTTTTTTTCTCATCTGTAATCACAGACTAATACTTAAAAGAGGAGACTGGAAATTAAATTCGTTCCCTTCAAAGGTTCCCACAAAACTACTGCCATTTTTTGTAACGTTGGGCATGCCCTTAGACTACTTCAGTCAGTTGGACCACAAGCACTTATTAAGCACCTACCATGTGCCAGGCATTATGCTAAGGGATGAGTTGACAAAGTAAAACTAGTACCTGCCCTCAAGAAGTTTACAGTCTAATGTGGAAGACAACATACAAGTGAGTATGTGCATAGAAGGTATATACAGTATAAATGGAAGGTAACCTCAGGGAAAGCACTAGTAGAGAGGGAAGACACAAGGCATCTTCATGAAAATGGGATTTGAGCTGTATCTTGAAAGGCAAGGATGCTAGGAGGTGAAGGTGAGGAAGGAAAACCTTCCAGAGCTTGGGGTCAGCCAGTGCAAAGGCATGGGGAGGTGGCAAAGTGTGTGAGAAAAGGCTGATATGAAGCCTGACTTTGGTTTGCCAACCCAGACCAGAACAGGGCCCTTGATTACAAGCCAGTGTAGTCCTTCCCAAAAGTTTATAAAAGCTCAGTGTGTGTAAAGGGACCTTTTCTCTCTCCTACACAACCTAATCCTAGTGTTGCTTTTAGACACTAAATAAGTTTGGGCTTCCTCCAAAGGTCTACTCTAACGTACTCTCACATGGAGGTGAACCTAGATTCTTAAAGGCAATGGTAGTGGACCGTCATATCTGTCAAGGCTTCCAAGCTGGAAAAGCTTAGGCTGAGGCTCCGAAACACTGTAGCTGTCCCCTAAGGACCAGATGAGCTAAGTTTGAAGAGGCTCAAAATATGAGTATTAATTACCTGTTGGTGAGTTTATTCATGTGATCTGGGTCACTATTGAGGGAAAAAAAATAGAGGAAGTCTCCTGTCTTTGGAGAACAAGGTTGATCCATGCTGAGAAGATAGCATGAGCTTAGCTGCAGTAGCCTCCTGGCTACAAACTAAGCCAAGTGTGATTTACTTTGTACAAGGTCTCTTGCATCACTTTGAATTCATGCATCATTTCTGGTAAGAATGCTTGTTGTGTTCTCTTTCCAGGTCTGCATAGAACTATCCAAGTGGGCTCAATGATGTTTTAAAAGTGCTCCATGTGCTTACCCCTTCATATCTACATAAGAGGAGATTATTTTTTAATTTTTAAAAATTTATGATAAAAAAAAGTTTTATTGATCTTTTATCTTTTACATTGAAGTCATTGGCAGCTATTCCCTGCCCCTCAGCAAACAAGAAAAACCAACAGAGAAGGAAACTCTGATATTGTGTGCAACATCTCATACCCATACTGCCCCTGTCCCTTGTCCTCCAAAAGAAAGGAGAGTGGTACATCCCTTCTCCAGGGCCAAAGTTGGTCATTATAATTATATAGTGGAGAACACTAGATCTGAGCAGAGATTATTTTGTAGAATGGTGTAGGGTGTGTTCAGGGAAGATGAGTACCTCTAGTGTGATGGCTGCTGAGCCCTTTTCAGGGCAGCTTTCCACCGTTGGTGTCCATCTGTTCCACCTAACTCTCACCTGTGGCTCCAAAAAGCCGGAGCATGTGCAGTGGCCACACCCCAGTAAACCATTTTGGCAGGCGGGCTAAACTAGGTTGAGGGTAAACCTCTTGGTGAGTTAGGGGGGGTGTCTATCCCCAAGCATTATGAAGACTTCCCCTGCTGGAATGGGCGGATGAGAACAGTCTGTTCCACAGCCATGAAGGCAGCTGAAGCAGGCCCTGTGGAGTGCTGAGAGCTTGGTTAGACATTGAAGATGCCAGGGTCTTCCACTGCATCTTGAGCCATCACCAGTCATCTTGACTGCATCCTGCTGCTGGACTGTGGCGACTCTGGAGGAGACAGTGAGGCTGATGACTTTGTACAATTCTGCCTCACTTAAATCTAATTTATGTACTAATCAAAAGACGCCATCCATACCATTTTACCATTTTTACCTATGTCAGACTCCTGTGGCAACAGGCAAATGATGAGGCAGCATGTGCAGATACACTGTGAGCTGTAGTCACACACAGATGGCCCAGGCCGTAGGGTCGTTTTTTCACTGGAAGCAGCAGTGGGATTCAGCAGCCCTCTGGGTATCTAAGCAGCCTTTTAAGGATTGCACTGCTCACCTCCTGGTGTGAGGAAGGGGCTAGAAGAGGTGCCCTAAAGTCGTCTGCTTACCCAACCCTGGCCTGATTACCATAGCCAGGGGGGATTCCACCCTGTGGCTGAAACACAAAAACTTATGCAAAAATGTCTACAAAGACGATTCTACTCAATATTGGCACATGGACTGGGTTCACACTTAATAGACAACAGAAAATCAAAATCCAGTAGACCTGAAGGAAGAATAGCTCTTGTTGCAACAGAACTCAGCAGCATCACATCAAAGCAGCAGCCCTGAGTGAAAGAAGGCTGGCAAATGAGGGCCCGCTTATGAATATTGGAGCTGGACACATATTTTTCTGGAGTGGCCTCAGTGAAGAGGAGCACCATGAAGCTGGTGTAGGTTTTGCAATCAAAACTAATCTAGTCAACAAGCTGGTATGCCTCTCAAAAGGAGTGAAAGGCAGGCTTATGACAATGTGATTGCCACTTGCAGGAAAATGTCACACCACCATCATCAGTGCCTATTCTGCCACCGTGACAAACCCTGATGAGGTCAAAGAAAAATTTTATGAAGACCTGAAGATCTATATCATTAATATGCCAGAATAGGACAAGCTTATAATTCTGGGTGACTTTAATGCTAGAGCAGACTCAGACTACCAGACTTGGCAGGGAGTGCTAGGGAGGATTGAAGTTGTAAACAACAATAGCAGTGGTCACTTACTACTGTAGACTTGTGCATTTCATGACCTTCCATCATCAGTACTGTCTTCCATTTACCTAAATGCAATAAAACTTTGTGGATACACCATCACAGCGAACATTGGCATTTAATAGACTGTGTGATTGTAAGGAGAAGAGACAAGATGTGAGAGTGATGGAGGCAATGCTTGGCTCAGAGTGCTGGACCGACCCCAAGACAAAATGACTACCAGAAGAATTAATATCAACAGATTATAGCACTTCTCTGAGCAGGAACAGTTTGTTGCTAACTTGGAGGAAAAGTTGAGCCAACACACAGTTGGCAACAGTGGAGCAGAAAAGGAGTGGGCAGCTTTCAGAGATGTAATGTATAGCACTGCATTTGCTCATCTGGGTCAGAACACTCACAAACATCAAAACTGGTTTGATGAAAATGATGGGGAAATTGAGAAGTTGCTAAATGAAAAACGAGAACTCCACAGGATTTACCAGCAGAATAGTTCATCATCTCTAAGAAGGCAGCATTTAATTCCATCAAAAATAAAGTGCAAGCAAAGTTTAAGATTCTTGGCTCAGTAAGAAGGCAGATGAAATTCAGTTTCATGCTGATAGTAACAATCCAAAGCACTTTTATGATGCCCTGAAGGCTATTTATGGGCCAAAGACCTATGGTGCATCTTAACTACTCGGTGCTGATGGAGCCATGCTGATTAGTGATAAGGATGTGATCCTGCAGGGATGGGCCGAACGCTTCCATAGTGTTCTCAACAGAGCATCATCAATCAGCGCTGAGGCCATTGACCAGTTACCTCAGGTTGAAGTCAGCCCCTTCCTAGCTGAAGTTCCAGCTGAAGAAGGTTTTGAATGCCATTAGGCCCCTTTCCTGTGGCAAAGCACCTGGTGCTGATTCTATTCCAGCTGAGATTTACAAGGTGAGGGGTATCTTGCTCATACAAAAGCTGACTGAAATTTTCCAGGTTATATGGCAAGAGGAGGTTATCCCCCCAGTAGTTCAAGTATGTCTCCATTGTCCATCTCTATAAAGGTAAAGGAAATAGATTGTGCTGTGACAATTACATGGGGGTCTCTCTCTTAGTCATTGCTGGCAAGATTCTTGCCAGAGTCCTCCTTAATAGGCTGATCCTTCATCTGGAAGATGGTCATCTACCTTCAGAAAGGGTCAAAGAACAGTCAGTATGGTGTTTGCTGCCCAACAACTCCAGGACAGATTCCAGGAGCAGAACAGAGGTCTGTACACAACATTTGTAGATCTGACCAAGGCCTTTGATACTGTCAATCATGAGGGCTTATGGAAAATTATGTTAAAATTTGGTTGTCAGGAGAAGTGCATTAACATTGTGTGTCAGTTTTGTGATGGCGTGCTTGCCCGGGTTCTGGATAATGGACAGTGCTCTTGTGCTTTCCCAGTCACCAATGGAGTGAAACAAGACTGTGTGCTTTCTCCCATGCTTTTTAGCATGATGTTTTCAATCATGTTGTCAAATGTCTTCAATGAGGACGAACACCATGTCAAGGTCAGCTACCACACTGATGGTAAATTCTTCAATTTGGAAAAGCTACAAGCCATAATTTTCTGTTTGCAGGTGATTATACACTCAATGCAGCCTCTGAAGCTGAGATGCAACAATGTACAGATCGATTCTCTGCTGCTTGTGCTAATTTGCCCTAACAGCCCCAAGAAAACACAAGTGCTCAATCAGCCACCACCATACCATCCATATGTGGAACCATTAGTTAAAGCAAATGGAGAAGTTTGGAATGCTCTGGAAAAGTTCACTTACCTTGATAGTGTACTTTCCAGGAATGTACACATTGATAATGAGGTCAACACAGCATTGCCAGAGCTAGCTCAGTGTTTGGGAGGCTCCAAAGGAAAGTGTGGGAGAGAAGAGGTATTAGACTGACTACCAAACAAGGTCTACAGAGCCATTGTGCTGACTTCCTTGTATGCCTGTAAAACCTGGGCAGCATACTAGCGCCGTGCCAGGAAACTGAATCGCTTCCATTTGAATTGTTTTAGGAAGATTCTGAAGATCACCTGGCAGGATAAAGTACCAGATACTGAGGTCCTTCCTCAAACTAAACTGCCAGGCATTCAAACTCTGCTTCAGAGAATGCAATTCCAATGGGCTGGCCACGTTGTTCAAATGCAAGATGTATACTTGCCAGAAAGACTATTTTAGGGATAACTCACACAGGGCAGGCATTCACATGGCCAGAAGAAGTGATACAAGGACACTCAAGGTCTCTCTTAGCTTTAGAATTGATTGTGTGACATGGGAGACACTGGCACAGGACTGCTCAGCATGGTGTGCCCCCATCAGAGGAGGTGTTGTGCTCTATGAACAATGCATAATTGAAGTAGCTCAAAAGAAGCACAGCATGTGCAAATTTAGAGTCCACACCAAATGTTCACATGGACTATTTGTGCCTGACCTGTGGTAGAACATTCCGAGCTCATACTGGTCTGATCAGCCACAGTTAGACACACTGTAACTTGACTCTAGCAGAGTGATGTCATTTTGGTCCTCTTCAAGAACAAAGGACAGCCAACCGATTTTGTAGAACACCCCAATACAACACCTATTCTAGCATATCCCTAAACCGAGGCAGCTTATAACCCATGATACATAGACTATTTTTTCCCATAAGTGGTCCACTTTCTATGTTGCCACCATAGAGCTGATGATGGGAAATCAAGAGAGGGTCTATGATCATGTGTCTGCACTGTAAACCTACCTTAATCCAGTTCCAGTGGTCCAGATGGGTTAGGTATGACCAAGAAACAACATGCTCTGCTGTTTCCCTCACCACCACTAACTCCCTCATCCTTCCCCCAGGGAAGTTTGTAAAAGCAGAAAGCAGGATCATGAACCTTTATTTACATTCAAAACGCCTGTAGAGCCCTAAAACCTAACAGAAATTTTCTGCTAGGTGGGAGAATAATTGAAATCCTTGTGCATTTAAAACCTTCATATTCAGCTTTCTGTCTTTTCCATATTTGTATCTATATAGATTTATATCTATCCTTCCTCTAGTCAGAGATTTGGCTCTTATAAAAGGGGGAGAGAGAGAGAGAGAGAGAAAGAGAAAGGGGAGAGGGAGGGAGGGAGACCAATTCAGCAAAACAAACATTGACTGAGCGCAGTAGTATAACCAATATTCATTACTTATGGTTCCTCCCACCAAGAAAGGGTGGAGGTGCATTTTCTCAGCTCTTTGGGACATTTTCTTTTTCTGTCTTGTCCTTACAGTTTGGCTGTTGTCTAAAATGATTCTTTAATGTTTTTCAGCCAGTTGCCTTTGTCAGTTAACTGGGTTGGAGGGGTGGGACGACTCTTCAAATTAGGTAAGGTAGCTTGTTTTTTTCAAACTTGTATCTGGATGCAGAAAATTCTAGTAAATGTTGAGAGGCCTCCTTGAGCTTTTGATTAAAAAAAAAAGTTTTATGAAAACATTTGGTTTCCTTATTAAGGTCTCTTCCATGCCGGGGGGGGGGGGGGGGAGGAGGGGTTTAATGAAAAAAATGTGTCTTCAAATCAGTTAGTTGGCATTTAGCAGGTGGGGTGAGAGCAACACAGAAATTACAGCCATTCATCAGATGCAGAATTCATTAAAAAAGAAAATTCAAATGTGGGTTTGTAACACACCACTTGGTTTGAAGAAGGGTTTTTCCAGGAAAAAAATTGGGTTTGGGTGGGGCTGGTGGGACTTAAGTAGAACTGACGTGAGAGAATTAATTTACTGAGAGTTCCCTTCATATGCTTTGCCCTCCTTCATAAACCAGTTCATACTCCTAGCCAAATAGCATTTTCCTGAGCAACATTTTTTAGTTCTGCTTTTTTTTTCTTTCCTTTGAGCTTTGGTTTAAGAGTAGAATACTTAGGAAGATGACAAGCTTTTTTTTTCCCTACAGAAACATGTAATTTATATAATATAATGGCTTTGATCATGGAGTCTTCAGGAGGGATCGTTAGTCAAATAGCACCTCAAAGCCCTGGTATTTATTACACAGGAGTGTCATATAGCCACCCTAAAACTGTGCTTAGCTCTAAAAACCAAGGATTAAAAAAAAGCCAATCTTTAGCATGATAAAGAAATGACTAAATTCGTTGGATTGTGCTAGGATTTTCTTTAGCAAAGTTCAGAATATTTTTAAATGTTAAAAGAAAAAAATAACTTCTCCTAATCTGCATGGTTTTAACAATGAGGACTTTATAATAAGGATTTTTAATCTTGTAGGATAATAGAACACAATTAATAAACCATAAATAATACTACAGTTTCAGGTTATAAAGCTACTAGCTTCCTAGATTCATATGTTCAGGCATCTCACCACTTTAGTCAAGGTTAGGTTTTTTTAAAGTTGTTAGTGGGCAGGGGAGGAAGGGAGTGAGATTAAGGATTGTGCTTCCATTTTCCTACCCTTTTTGCTTTTACTTTGGATTGTAAAGCAGTTAAGTCCCTGTGTGCACTGCCAGTAGAGTTTGGAGTTCCCTTAGTCAGACTGTAGACAGGCATTCCGAGAAAAGAGTGGAGGTGACAGGAGAAGGGGGCTGTGAATGAAACAGACGTGCTGAATGCACATTTTATGGGTACAAATAGAAGTTCGTGGATCTAATGATTTTAGTAAACAACTTTCCAGACATGTCTGGTTCAGACACATAGCAAAGAGTTTAAATCCAATAATGCCAGATTAGCTACACAGTTTATATGAAACTGAGTCTCACAGTTCTTACATTAACTTTCAAGGAGAAGCAATTTTCTACAGCCTCCAAATACTGAAAATAATTATTCAGCCTTCTGCTGGCAGAACATTTGGATAACTCTGGCATAGAAGTGTCAGCCCTGGAAATGTCCTTTAAATGGGGCTAATAATGCATTATTTTGTATGGAACACCCTCAGATGAGCCAGCTGACTGGCTGAAGGCCAGGTTATTAAGCTCATGAATTGTGAATGGTCATATTAAAAGTGAGACTGCACAGTTGGCCTGGCCAAGAAGTCTAATCTGGAAAGGTCCTGGACAACTCAGGCAATGACAGTTATCTTTTTTTCTTTTGACCAGAATTGTCCAGATTAGCAGTATCAACAGGCCCAGATTTATGGGGTACAACCTCTGTTTTACATTAGCTTTAGAGACCCAGACTTTCCAAGGTGAAAATTGTTCTAAGTGTGTATATACATGATGATTGCACAAGATTCCAAATCTGAAAACTAAAGCAGAATTCAAAACCTACCAAGGAATGGGACAGGTATTAAGTGTACTTAGCCGCAACTGAGCAATAAATTCATAAGCCTCTTTTTTTTTTCCCCAGGTCATGTTAGGTTTTTTTTTAATGGTTTAACTTTTTTTTTCAATTAACAGGCTTTTTTTTTCTCTTCCTCATTGGAAAAAAAAAGGGAGGAAAGAAAAATAGAATATTACTTTGCTATAAGAAATGAAGAAAGGATTGGGTTCAGAGAAACCTGGGAAGACTTGTTTGAACAAACCTGTCTTCAATGGTGGTGGAAATGCCTTCATGCAGAGCTCATCTGATTCCTCAATTGACATTTTTTTGTACTTGTTTGCCTCCTAGATTATCCAGGATAGTTTTACTTTCTACTTAATTTGACTTTTTTTTTTGTTCATTTATAAACTGATGAAAAGACTGCAGCTGGGTAGCCAGCTTCTTACTAATGGCCCTGGGGGTCTTGACCTTATTTTCTCATTTGCTTGAGGAACTGAAGAGATTCTTTTTTTAAATACAGAAACTGCATTCTGACCATATAAGTTGACATTTGGGTTATACAGCATTAGGGTAAATTTTCCTACTAAACGATTCAGAAACTACCAAAAATATCATTCAATGTGCTGGACAGAGCTTGGGATGAAGAGCATATGAATTGGTTCAATTTCTTCATACTTGTAATTTCTTCATTGAGGAGGTAATAGAGCACATTGGTGCCCTAAAAGAATTCCAGTCACCTGATCTGGGCAAATTACATCCTAGGATACTGAGAGAACTGCCAGCTATAAATTCTAAACTGTTGTCAGTGATTTTTTCCCCCAAGGAACTTTGAAGGAGGAAGGTGCTGCATTACTCAAGATGGACAAATATTCTAACCTTCAGAAAGGGGAAGACCATTTTAGAGCTTACAAACTAGAAGGCAATGAACTTGATGTTGAAATCTGGCAAAATTTTAATGAAAGTACAGTTTGAACTTGAGAGTTCCAAGCTGCAGAGTGGGTGACCCCACTAAGTCTGGTGTCAATATGGTAAACCCCTGGGATGAGGGGCCACTGAGTTGCCTCAGAAGGGGTGTACCAGCCCAGGCTGGAAACAGAGAAGATCAAAGCTCCCATGTTGATCAGTAGTGAAACTGGGGCCATGGTCTTCCAGCTTAGGTAAGATAGAAAAACCCAATCTTAAGAAAAAAAAATCTCTTACAGAACTATAAGATGGGGAGCAAAGGGAGGTATGGACAGACTATAGTTTTATGTAGGAAAAAGATCCAGATGTTTTGGTGAACTCAGGATATCAATAGTATAAGGTGGGTGAGAGAGAGAGAGAGAGAGAGAGAGAGAGAGAGAGAGAGAGAGAGAGAGAGAGAGAGAAAGCAAATAAATAGATAAAATTATTGCAAATTTAGGCTATATTAATTGGAAATAATGACTGGAATGAAGCAATGGCTAATTCCATTGTACTTCATCTGGTCAGACCACACTCTATTATATTGAGTTTGGGCAATCCGTTTTTACTTAGGACATTGAAAAATGAGAATGGATAATCATGAATGAGTATAACACTGGAAACCATGTCTTATGAAGATGAAGAACCCCTTTCCCACAAAGCCCTATTCCTTTTATGATGATGAAAAGGATGTTTTTCTTTAATGTAAGTCTGTACAGTTCCCATGTCAAATGCTACAATCTGTTGTCTTTATAAAAGACAAATAAAAGCACAGTGGATAGTGCTGGACTTGGAGTCAAAAAGAACTGAGTTCATATCCCACCTAGATGTGTGACCTGGTCAAGTCACATAACTGCTGCCTGATTCAAATTCCTCATCTGTAAAATAGGAATAATAATAGCACCTACCTCACAGAGTTGCTGGGAGGTTAAAATGAGATAACATTCACCTAGCACTTTGCAAACCTTAAAGTGCTATATAAGTGCCGTTATTATCATTATTATTTTTGTTTTTGTTGACTATAGAATGCGAGTTCAGCATCTAATATAAAGAAGGCTTCATTCTTATTGGCCTAGCTGCTACATCCTCATTCTCCTTCTTGTTATTAATGTGGACCCAGGCTTCTGCTGTACATGTCTTGCATGGGCTCACTAATGTCTGGACTCAAGCATAGTAGCCCAGACAGAGCTTATTAAAATTCCATTCTCAAAGCAAAAGAAAGCCCACTCTCCTTTCCTCCCTCCTCCAATGGATAACAATTCTAGCAAATCAAAACACCTGAGCATCAATCTTGGTAAACATTTTAATTACAAAAAAAAAAAAAGTGTGGACATGTGTCCTGTGATACATTAAGGATTTCTTGGCTTCAGAAACAGATATGCATTCCTGTCAGCTAAACAGGAACACACAGCCTTTTTCTAGAAAGAACTCTAACTGCAAGTTAGGAACATCATGTGATCCAATCTGGCTTTCCATGCACAGGTTTTGTTTTGCTGTTTTAAACTGGGTTTCTTAATTCATCTTGCATCAATATGCATTCTAGTTCTTTTACAAAATACTTTAAACATAGCGGCATGCACTATAGCATTTCCTGAAATATGTCACTATTGTGTACTTAATTACCACCAGCAGGAATGTGGTAAAGAAATGAGGTTCTTCTTAAAAACTTAGATTTCACTGTAGCATATTGTAACAGCCCATTATATATTAAATGCTACGATTCAGACTTTTTCATGGTAATGCATTATGTATAAAATTGCCCATTATTTAACATGCAATTAGTTTCTTTTAGTAATGGCTGAAAATAGTAGTCCGTGTGTGCGCACTGCTTCTGGTTATGTTATGATACTAAATGGCTTTTGTTTCTTATTCCAATTGTGAAATGTAATTCTTGAGTCCTCCCATAAATCCACACCAGCAGCTCTGGTAGCAGGGAATTGTTGGGGTAGGTGCACATAGGTTTTAGTCATCAAGTGAAAAGTCTCTGAGAACCTGAGATAGAGGTGCATTGTGTTTTAGGGAAGGTCTCATTTGTTCATGTTAAGGCCCTCATGTAGGCTCTATCAGCTCCTTTTTGATTTAAACTTCCTAGATCTGGAGTTCCAAAGATAGAGATTGTGAAAATTGGCGTTACGCTCCAGCCAGCTGCAGGTGACAGGACAAGTCTTCTGAAAGTGGGTCCCCCGCAGCCCCTGGGTTCCTCATGACTCTTCTGATAGACTTTGCTGAGAAGCCGTGTCATCCAAGCCCATGTCCTCTTGGCTGGCCCTCCGACAGATCACACTAAGACTTTCTGCCATTGCCTGAGGAAGATGTTGATCTGGAAGCCGACCCTGTTCCGTGGCATATGTCGTTTCACAAGGCTCAGAAAACTGTTTCCAAAATAAAAAAGTATGCAAATAGCTTAGCACATGTCCCTAGTTTAGCACTCTCTAGTAGCATGCATTTCTGTGAATAGGCCCCGTGTATCACAGGGATGGTCCAAAGTAACCTTGGAAACTTCGGTGAAACTTTGGGTTAATTAGAGGTCGTATTCTCTAAACTGGAATAGATTGATCAATAGTCTTAGGTCAGAAAATAGTTGATGATGGCCTACTTCAAATTCTATATTTAGCATGGGGTCTTGCAAAGTGTAGAAGCTTTTTCTCATATAATATGGGCATCAATGTATTGGAATGACATGACCTTTGGAAATATTTCTAGATTTCCTGTGCTTCCATTTCTATTATGTTTTATATCCTTACCAAATATCTTAAATGCCAAAATTATGATGTTTTGAGTCACATCTCAATTAAGAGGCATTTTTGTTTTAGCTGAAGTTGGCTTTGGCTAAATAATACTTCTATGTGGTAGAGAAGAGGGAGAAAGGGCATATATGATATATCACAAAGCTGGTATTTTCCTTGCCTTCAATGAGAGACAAAAGAAATAAAAAACAGGGATACTCCGCTTTTTCGCAGAAGTGGAGGGCTATGGGAATGGAACATTGTATACAATGTCATACATTTTTAATATGATGGTGAGTTTTGCTGAACTAGTTTTTTTCCCCTCTTTTTATTCTTTCCTCTCTGGGAGTAGGAAGAGGAAGAATACACAGGCAATATAAAAACAAAAGATACTAATGAAGACTTTTTTTTTTAAGCCTGGGAGTAGTTTTTCTAGAGACACAGCTTTAAACATTTCTTCCCAGTCATTCATAGAGAGCCATTCCATGATAGGAAATTACAATTCTGGTATCCTTTTCATCAATGGCTCCCTCCCAAGAATGACAATTTGTAATCCAGGGTCACTATGTCTTCTGACCCCTCCTCTAAGTGACTTTTAAAAGTCAGCAACAAGGTTGAGGGTCCAAATGGTGTAAACACTAAATAGGGACGGGGACTGGACCTGTGATTTTATCAATATGGGGAACTCCCTGCAAGGAAACTCCCTCTATTAATGAATTCTTTCTTTCTCTGTAATTTATAGTCTTCCTCCCCTTTTTTAGTATTTAATTTTTTCCTAATTACATGTAAAAACAATTTTTAACATTCATTTAAAAAAACTTTTAGCTCCCATGTAACTTATAGTCTCAAAGAATTGCTTAAATCACTGAGACTTTACTTGAACAGAGTCATACAGCCAGAAGTGAGACTTGAACCTAGGTCTTTCTGACTACGAGGTCAGCTCTCTAGCTCTCTAGTCCATGCTGCTTTTCAAATGATGAAATGGAACATGGGAAACTTCCAACTTCTAAGATTCCATTTGCTAATGCAACCAACACATGTCCATAGCACAAACACCATTAAGAGAAAACAGCTGGAGCCTTGAGTTTCTCTGAAACTAATGTAGCTTCTGTATTAATGTAATGTTATCTACTTGGGGCTCTGGACTGGCAGAAATTCCCAGCATTTTACTACTTAAAAGTAGTATACATCTCACTACCTTGAAAACTGTGGCTAATAATGGACAGCATACAGATCAGACCTTCGTGTTCTTTTTTTCTTTCCTCTATTTTTTCTTTCCTTTCAGACCGAGATAATCTGAAGAGACTGGGCCAAACAGATTGATAGAAAATGCTGCCTCCTGTATGGATAAGTGAAGAACATGTTGTTTTGTCCACCCAAAGATTTTGTGCTAATGACAGCATTTCTACTGAGCTCAGTTCTATCTGGCAATCTCCAGCCGAACCAGGATATTATTATTTATAGTACATGCACTCTAGATCTCATTTGCTGCACAGAACTGCCAAACCATTTCATGTCTAATTACTTTGTCATTTATCACTCTGGGAACCCCATAGTGAAGAAGATGGAATCCTGGAAGTAGATTGATGGGAATCATTAAGCATCAAATGTTAAAACAATGTCGACAAGTAGCCAAATAACTAGATTACTCCTGCTAACACAGAGCCATCTTACCCTTGTAGTTTGGCTCATGGCTCTAGCAGAGGGGCCCATTGCAATGTTGACACTACTGGAAGACAGGGTATCACTGGTATTTCCTCCATCGGCAGCTGAGAGCCCAGAAATAACCAGTGCACTGGAAAAACTTCTCTTGCCAAACAAGAAACTGAGGGTAGAGCTGGTGGATGAGCCTAGGCTGGATCTGATTAGCGCCTCAGCTCTCTCTCGGACATTGAGGTGGCGGTCGTAGAAATAGGATGAGGCTGAGAGTGCAGCGATGTGGTGGAATTGTGCAAGGAGAGCTGACTGCTGGACAGCCTTTGGGCTATTTCGTGGACCGACGTGGAAGTCTGGAGCAAAGATGGATGGCTTTCTAAAACCGGCCCAGACAAACTTGAAATGGGTGGTCTTTGGATGAAAGTGGCATGTGCCTGAGCAGACTGACTCCGGCCTTTTCTTCTGCCTTAACAAGAACAAAACAAATATTTTGTCAGTGAGTATTACCACCACCACCACCACCCCAAATCCTCCGTTCAATGTGGTACAATAGATGGAGTGTTGGATTTGAAGCAATAAATATCTGGATTTGTTACTTACTGACTGTACCCTGGACAGTTCAATTCACCTCTTTGGCATTCAGTTTGCTTATGTGTAAAATAGTGCAGGGAGGAAGGTTGGACTTAACCTTTCTAGCTCTGAATCTATGACCATGTAATTTCTGTTTGATGAATAAAAACAAAACTTGTAATTGCTTTGGAAAACCTTAAAGTGATACATCAATATGAGTTGTCACTGCAAGGAATTCAGGCTCTTCTGTCAATAAAAGAATCATAGGACCTTGGAGGTGGTAAGGACCTTATATGTTATCTAGTCCAGGTGCTTTACTTTACAGGTGACTGGATCAAGGATTAGAGAAATCACACAGGAAGTTAGTGGAAGAAGTGCCTCAAATCCAGGCCTACTGACTCCCAGTAGTTTTTTTTTCCCCTTTTTTTGTTTTTTGTTTTCTTTTTTTAAACTACTTATTACATTATTGGAATTGAAATTACTAATTCAAAACAGGTAAAGCACCTGAAAAACAACCTGCTCAAGTCAAATAACAATCACTGCCAAAGTCTAAGTGCTAGAGATAAGACTCTTACTTAATTCTTGGGGCCTTAGTGAAAAAGAAAAAAGAAAAAGAAAGCAAGATAAACTTGATCACTTTAAATTTCCCTAAAGCAGGGGAAGGATCTGAAAATTTTTAATGTCATATGCTCCTTTGCAATCTGGTGAAGTCAATGGACCCCTTTTTCAGAATAATGTTTTTAAATGTATAAAATAAAATACATAGGTTTATATTGCAATATAATTGCATTCAAATACAACCATCAAAATATATTTTAAAAAGTTCCCAGGCCCTAGGTTAAGAACCCTTGTACCTAAAGCAATTAATAAACTGAAATAAATGGTGTCGGTTTTGGTCTTAGGGCTTGCTCCTCAAAGATTATGACCTCTATATCCCTAGTGACTAGCATAGTATCTTGCAGGAGGTAGGTGTTTAATTCAATAAACATTTATTAAGTGCCTTCTATATGCCAGACACTGTTCTAAGCATTGGGGAGCTAATTAATTAAAAATAAAGACAGTCCCTGTTCTCAAGCAGCTTACAACTAAAAGGGGAGACCACACAATAGGTGGCAGGAGAGGAAGGGGGTGACCAGACACCTGCAGACATCTTATTCTGGGAAGTTAAAAGCAGGCAGGGCAGCAGAGAGTGAATTGAGTCTCATTTCTGCCCTCTATAAAGGAAAGCATTGAGAGAAGTTTGGTACTCTGCCCTCCAGCCCTCCAATCAGAGGTTAGAAGGCTGAGGGAGGTAGGGTCAGTCAAGGGTTGAGTTAGCAGCAAGATGATGGTTAGTTTGGAGGTGAGATGCTTAAGAGGTGTTATTGAATTGAATCATTCGATACGTTGTGGTGTTTTTTTTTTTAACTGAATATAGTGCCTGTTACTCCAAAGGAATTCCCACTTGAAGAATCTAGGAGGTGCAGCAGAGAGAGCATTAGATCAAGAATCAGGAAGAACTGATTTAAAATCAGACCCAGATACTAGCTGTGTGACCCTGGGCAAGTCACTTAACCTCTGTTTGCTTCAGTTTCCTCAACTGTAAAATAGGGAGAATAATAGCATCTACCTCACAGAGTTATTGTGAGGATCAAATGAGTTAATATTCATAAAGCACTTGGCACAGTGCCTGGAATTAGTAGGCCCAATATAAATTCTAGATACTACTATTATTTTTATTATTATGATTACCAAATAATAATATCTAGCATTTATATAACACTTTAAGGTTTACAAAGCAGTTTACAAATTCCATATCATTTAATCTTCACAACCGCACTGGGAGTTAGATGTTATCCCCTTTTTACAATTGAGGAAACTAAGGTAGATGTTATTCAAGGTTCTTCTGTTTGAAGACCTTCACTGAGGGAGAATTCGCCACCTTCTAAGGCAACTCATCCCACTTTTAGGCAGTTGTGACTGATAGGAAGCCTTTCTTAACATCATACTTAAATTTGTTTCTTTGCAGTTTCTGCCTATTTTTCTTGCAGCATGCTGCCCCGCCTTTTTTTGTACGTAAACATTTTTATTTTTTGCCTAAAGGGATACAAAAAGAGATATTTGTATGAGAAAAACAACTTGAGACAGTTCTAAGAATCAGAGGGAAACATAAATATAGTGAGAGGACCTGTTTGAAAGCAGGCTTAAGTACTGACTGAAGGCAGGGATGGCCACATGACATTGCTGTCCATCGGTTTATTTTCATGTCACGGTTTTCAGGGTTTTGAAGGGTACAGCTAAGAAACTTACACATCACAGAACTGTTTGGGGACTGTGAGAAAAGTGTGTAGTGTCATGCCCGATAGAACTGTGGGTTCTGAGTTTATCAACCTGGGGTGAGTTACTGAGATGTGTCGCTCCTTATGAGGATGCTTTGATTTGACTCATTAAAGGTGATAAGGGAAAAGAGGAGATAAGATCCCCTCAAGGAGATGCTGATAATGGAGACAGCCCCTTCCAGCTTGAGAGACACGAGGTGGAGGAGAATTAGAAGATAAAACCAGCTGCTTTGGGTTTGGTGAAGCCAAACAAACAGGCTCAGAGGATTCTGGGGATCCCTGGAAGAAAGCAGAATTCTCTTTCTGCATAAAGAGTTGGTCGGGTTTATTGCCCTTTGTGCAATCTACAGCCTGAGACAGGTAAAGCCTCCCAGAAGCTTACCTGTGTTGTCCTGTACTGCCCTCTGTGGCTTAAAAGGGATAAAGAGAAAGGGGTAAAGATAGGCTGTGCATCTAATTTGCTGTGAGTTTTGCTGACTGGAGAACAGATGTTGTTTTACTGAGAGCTGATTGGAAAAAACAGAATCCTGTGTTATTTGAAGACCTGTCTGGGAAAGGCTGCATTGTCCTATAGCTATTGATAACTTGGGAGAGGGGAAACCTACAGTGGTTTGGTTGCATTTCCTTTTATTGCCTTTTATGGGCTTGAGAAGGGGAAAACTCTCATAGGCCATCCAGAACAGACCTAATTAGCGTGGCAGATTCCAGACTTAAAGGAAATGCTGTCACCATAACTTTATGAAACGACTTAAAAATCATACCCTTCTGCTCTTTTCTCCCCAAAGATCAGAAACACCATGATCTTTGGGTTCTCCTCCTCTGATGAGTCTTCAGTCTCCTTTGCTGTGTCTTCATTGTCTTCCTAACCTCTTAATAGGAGGATTCCTTAGTGGTCCATCCTCAGCCTTCTTCCTTTACTAATTCCCTCTTTGCAGTTTCATTTATTTCAGTGGCATCAACTCCCTCTTTAACCTCTTAGTGGTAGTCAGTAATAAAATCGTATCAACTTCACTTTCATAACATCCCTTGCAACTGCACTTTTTTCTCCCTTCGTCCCAACCTAGATCAGGTCTTTTATCAGCATTGCCTGGATGTTAAAAAAAACATTCCAACAAGCCTTCCTGCCTCTGATCTATCTCCTTTGTCCTTCATATTATTTCCAGAATAATTTTTCTTATGCATCTCTCTGGCTAAAAAAGAAACCCCAAAAATCTTCAGTAGATTCTTATTGCCTACTGAATAAAATTCTGATTCCTTTGTCTGGCATATACTTTCATCATCTGGTTGTTCAGTTGTGTCTGACTCTTCGTGGCCTCATTTGGCTTTTTACTGGAGTAATTTGCCATTTCTTCTCCAGTTCATTTTACAGATAAGGAAACTGGGGCAAACAGGGGCAAGTGACTTGCCCAGAGTCACACAGCTGGTAAGTGTCTGAGACTGAATTTGAATTCAGGTCTTCCTGACTCCAGGCTTGGTGTTCTATCCACTGTACCACCTACCAGCCCTAATATCATCTGGTACCATCCACCTTTTCCAGCTTTATCTCAATTGTATTCCACTCTACTTCTTGCTTTGCCCAAAAACACATACTGGGCTCTCAGATCTTCATACCTTTAAAAAAATTATCGATGTTTTTGTTTTTATGTTACTGTAATTTCTGAACAAACTCTATCCCTAATATTTTCTTTGAAGACTGCTTTGCAGCCTTTGACATTGTTGAAGACCCTCTTGTTTTTAATACTCTAGGTTTTTGTGACACTACTCTATTGTGGTTATTTTCCAATATGTAGTTAGATCATCCCTTCACAATCATGTTTGCTGGATGTTCATCCAAGTCATGACATTGAGTGTCCTTCAAGAACATTCTGTCTTCTCTTTCTCCTCTATACTATTTTGTTCAGTGATATCATCAGCTCCCATGGATTCAATTTTCACCTCTCTTAACCTCCAGACTGGCATTTCTAACTCCCTTTTGAATATGTCAAACTGAAAGTTCTATAAATGTCCTAAACTCAACATGTCCAAAACGAAACTCATCTTTTCATCCCAGGTCTTCACCTCTTCCTAACTTTCCTATTACTGTGAAGGGTACTACAATCCTCCCATTACCCTGGCTTACAACCTAGATGTCATCCTTAATCCCCTCTTCTTTCCCCCACATCCAATCTGTTGCCAAGACCTTTTGAATCAACATTTATAACATTTCTTGTATATACACCCCCATTTCTCCTCTGACGCCGACCCAACCATACTTCAGGCCCTCATCGTCTTAATGTCTGGACTATTGCTGTAGTCTTCCATCTGGTCTCCTTGCCTCAGGGCTGTCCCCATTCCTATTAAACTGGTCTTCCTAAAGAGTAGGTTTGACTAGGTCATCTTATTTGATAAACTTCAGTGCCTCCATATCCCCTCCAGAATCCAAGATAAAATCTTCCATTTGATGTTCAAGACCCTTCCTAACCTAGACTTTTCCTACCCTTCAAGTCTTCTTACCCCTTACTCTGTCCAACATACTCTTTTTAATATGTGTGTGTGTGTGTGTGTGTGTTTAGTGTATTTTTAATTTATGGAATAAAACAATTTCCATAATAGCGTATAATAAAAAAAGTTAATTGCTCATGAAACTGCAGATCTATTATGTACAACTTCCTATTCCTTCTATTTCCAAAGATGATTAAGAAAAAAGGAACAGAACCTATGTGTTCTAAAATATTTATAACAGCTCGAGTGAAGTGAGCAGAACCAAGAGGACTTTGTACACAATAACAGCAATGACTAATGCAATGACTAATACTGTTAAACTGAATCCTTCTCAGCATTACAAGGATCTAAGACATCTCCAGAGGCCTCAGGATGGAAAATGCTGTCCACATCCAAAGAAGGAACTATGGAAGTCGAATCACTATCACTTATTTTTACCTTCTGTTGAGTTTTGTTTCATCTTTCTGATGGTTCCTCCTATTGGTTTTAATTTTTACTTACAACTTTACTAATGTGAAAATGTGTTTAATAGGAATGTAAATGTAAAGCCTGTATCAGATTGTGTGCCATTTTGGGGAGAGTGGGGGGGAAGGAAGGGGGAAAAAATTTTCAATTCAAAAGCATATGGAAGTGATTGTTGCTAAATCAAAATAAATTGATAAAATTTAAAAAAATAAACTTGAAAAAAAATAACAGCTCTTTTTGTGGGGGAAGAGAGCTGAAAATTGCAGGGATGCCCATCAATTGTGGGATGGGTGAACAAGAGGTGGTACATGATTGTGATGGAATACTACTGTGCTATAAGAAATGATGAACTCAATGATCTTAGAAAACATGGATAGGCTTGCACGAAATAATGAAGAGTGAAATGAGCAGAACTAAGAGAACATTGTATACAGGAACAGTAATATTGTTTTAAGAATTCTGAGTGACTAAATAATTTTGACTATTATAAATACCCAAATTAACTACAAAAGACATATGAAGGAAGATGCTATCTGCATCCAGAGAAAGAATTGATAAATAGAAGTAGGTATAGGATGGTTTCATATATATGTGTGTATATGTATGTTTGTATAGATATATATGTGTGTGTGTGTACTTATGCATATTTATGTCTAATGGTGGCCATCTCTAGGACAGGGTTGGGAGAGGGAAGAAAAAAAGGGAAAAAATTACATGATAACTTTATTATATATTTATAAGGAATACAAGTTGTACCCAACATACTCTTCAATCTAGTAACAGTGGCTTCTTTGCTGTTCCTTGAACACAACATTCTATATCCTAGCTCAATGATTTTTACTGGCTGCTCTTCATGCCTGGAATTCTCTCTCTTATCTCTGCTTCCTGGATTCCCTAGCTTCTTTCAAGTACCTTTCCAAATTCCCCTTAATTTTAGTACTTCTCTCAATTGATTTTCTCCAATTTATCATGTATATATCTTGTTTATACATAATTGCTTGCATGTTGCTTCCCCCATTAGACTTCTTGTTCTTTGAAACAGGAATGTTTTTTATATCCCTAGCACTTTGCACAGTGCCTGGCACATAGTAGGTGCTTAATCAATACTTGCTGACTTGACTTGCAAGACAAAAAAAAATTAGTTCAATAAAACAACTGCTTCAGTGATGATATCTGATGATACATCCAAGATTATACATTTAGTTTCCCATCTTTTTGCTTGGAAGAGGGAAGCATATTACACTGTATTTTCTCCAGGACTAAGACTAGTTATCATAGCTAGTTAGAGTTCTGCTTCCTTTTAATGTTTACAGTTAAATTATTATGATTACTATGTATATTGCTATACTTATTAACATGATACTATGCATCATTTCATACAAATCTTCCAAGGTTTCTCAAAATTCCTCATATACATCATTCCTTACTGTATAATAATATTCCATTATATTTATAGATCATTTTATTAATCTATTCCCCAATTCATTGGCACCTACTTTGTATCTAATTCTTTGCTGCAATGGAAAGTTCTGTTATGAAAAGTTTGGTGTATATGGCGTATTTCTTTCTGTTTTCAGCCTCCTTGACCTATGTGCCCCATAGTGGAATTGCTGGGTAAAATAATATGAATACTTTAGTCACTTTTCTTATATGACTCTAAATTATTTTCCTGAACAGTTAGACCAGTCAACAGCTCTAACAATAGTATATTAATGGGTCCATGTTTTCACAGTACTTCCAGCTTTTTTCTATATTTTTGTCATCATTGTCATTTTCCTTGGTGAAAGGTGAAACTTGAGAGCTGTTTAATTTGCAGTTCTCTTACCATGAGCAGTTTGGCTCTTTTTCGTGCTCTTTCCTAGGCCCAGAATGTTCTCTCTAGCCATCCTTTAAAGCCTAACTCAAATGCCAGTTCTTCTATAAAGTCTTCCGTGATCATTCTTTCTCTCCTATCCCATAGCATTTCATTTTGCAACCCTCTGATGTGTTTATCATGTAATAATGTCTATTCTAGTTATTTCTATATTTTTAAACTCCATGAAAGTAGGGAGGGACAGGGTCTTATCTAAACTGAATTCCGCCTCACACAATGCTTTTTTCACTGCAGGTCCTAAATACTTATCTGTCATTTGAATAATGAAATGAATGGATTCATTGATCTGGTACATTATGGAACCTTATATTAAATATCAATCTTCCTTATCACCATTTATTTATATTATCTTACTCTGTGGTATCCCATGATAAAGTTACAAGTCCTCAAATGCTTTGGTTGATCTCTCTTGTGGCCCATTGCCACTGGAGCCATTTGCCATTTTGTGAGAAAGTCTGGCCTAGTGTTATATGAGCAATGGCTACATCTCTTAACCCTTCTAGGTCTGTAGGCAAACAAATAAAGAGAAAACCACAAACCTTTTGATCATGGAAACCACTAGCTCATGGCTTGCATTTTGCATATGATGGCTCCAAGATGCACAATTTACATTTACAAATTACTTTGTGAATAACCAGATACTTATTCCACAACTTATTATTTGAATACCTCATGGCAGCAAGGCTTCAACTTTGCTCAACCAGAAAATTCAATTCAACATTTATTGAGCATATACTATATGTAAGACATTGTAATGGGTGCTGGGGATACAAAGATAAAGTTAGGAAGTCCTTGCCCTTTTAAAGTTTAAAATACAGTACTGTAAAATGAATATAATCTAATGTTACACATGGCTCATGCTTAAGGACCTACATAAGACTCTCCTCATTGATAGAGAGAATGATTATTCAACTATCCTTGCCTGGGTAAGGGACATTTTTGGTCAGTAATTCTCTCCACCAGTGAGGAGACCCTTTTATGTAAGTCCTTAGGTTTGTGCCTTAGATTATACCTGTAATCAAAATTGGATAATAACTACAAAGAAAAGGTGCTTACAAAAAAGCTAAAGCAAAGAGAAGTACAAGCTTGTACTTTCCTAACAAGAAGTAGCAAATATATTTCTAAAACAAATAAGGAACATTTCCTGATGGGCAAAGGTCCATCCTCTGAACATACACATACACATATCATTTACATTGGTAATTCTTCATAAATAGCCAGATACTTATTTCTTGACTTATTCACTGAATATCACTGAAAAAAGCATATTCTAGTAATTCTGAGGTGCTTGAAGTATCTCTCTTTAGGGAGGCCTGAGCAGTGAAGTGTTCATTGAGGAGTAATTCCTTAGGGGACAAAACCTAATTATACTGCTGAGAAATTCCAAAGAGCCAATTTCCTTCCAAACAGCTTATTGGTTGAAGTGGTTTCTAATGAAATGACCCTTCTCCATCACATCAAGCAGAGAGTGGCAGTTGAGAAACAAAAACGGCTTAGTTGAAGTAAAGGTAATGATGGCTCTTCCCAGAGGGCAGTCAGTGGTTGTGGTTTCCCATCCTTCATATGACCCAGCTTTTATTTTTGCTCTTGTACATAAGAAAGAGGGCACACTTGGCCTAACGTGCCATAGGTGGAGTTTGCCAGGACTGCCATTAGCTTTCTTGGAATTAGTGTGGTCAGACCCTTGTATGATGATTTCATCACAGCCCCATCCATCTCAGTGATTCACGAAAAAGGGAGAGTTGTGGCCTATGTTAACTGTCCCACCTGATTAGTTTACTGTTATCTTCAAAAAAACAGGGAGGGGGTGAGCTTGATAAATTGGGATTAAGAATGGAGATGGTGATTTGTTAGTTTGTTCAGAGTTTAGTATGGCCAAACATCTGTTTGTGATTTAAATTGTAAAGCTAACTGCTGTCCAAAAACATTCCATATTCATCCCTTAGTCAGTGATTACAATATTGGATAGTGGACCACCCATATTTGGCCAGCAATAATTCACTGAGAGACAAAGGAACAAAAATTTCTCTACATTAAGGACTCCATAAAGGATTGAAGGCTAGGTACACCCCACACATGTTGAGAGCTTCAGGTTCTGCCGGCTTGTTCTGTGATTTTTTCCTTGATTTTTTTTTCTTTTCTTTTTTTCTCTTTTCTTTTCTTTTCTTTTCTTTTTTTTTTTTTTTGCAGACAGACTGGCACCAGCCAACTAAGTTAAGCATTAAATTAAGAAAATCTAAGTCTATTTTTTGCTTCTCAGAATCATTATTTCACAATTAACCTTCCCCTTTCAATTACTTCGCTATCAGATTCAATGTTCCTGGGGAGTTAGCTCTGGCATCTGAGTTTCTTAGAGCTAGAAGCTTTATCAGTCATTTGTAGATGATTCATATTTATAGCACCATCCATTCAACCCTATTCATTATCTATTTCTGGGGCAAACATCCTCACTAGTAAACAAACAAGCAGTTCTACTCTTCAGTCCCCTACCACAGATGGATATACCAACTTCAAACTGGTCATATTATGATACAGAAGCTCAGTAGTGTCAAATTCACATAGAAACGAGGGTGACCAAACCATACGTAAGTATTCCTGTAGGCCACATATTGACTTAGAAAGCCACATATTAATATCATTTATGTTTTATTTTATTTTAATTAATTTTGTCAAATAACTCCCAATTACATTTTAATCTGTTTCAGGCACATGTGAGAATGTTGTGGGTCCCATGTTTGACACTGCTCTGATAGTTCACCTATTACAGGCAACTTAATCATTGGATTCTGCTAAGAGATAAGTTTAATTTCCAAGTTCTTTCAATACATAGATGGATCTGTAACCTCCTCAATGTATATATTTAATAGGCGTATACATGTTGCCTCCCCCAGCTGAAATGTAAGCACCTTGAAGGCAGAGGCTGTTTTATTTTTGCCTTTATCCCCCCCCCACCACCTAGTGCCTGACACACAGTAGGTGCCTAACCAATGCTTACTGGCTGATTGACTGATTCATGTGGGTGCTCCCCTCAATGTTTCGGACTATGCCCTATCTATGTCCTCACTTTGTGTTGCTTGCTCCCAACTATGACCAAAATAATTGACTCTAATATGATGACTTTCAACAAATAGATTGTAAGTCATACTTTATTATGAAAAGTAAAACCCTTAAAATCTTCAGTCTTCAAACGAGAGGGATGGTTGCTATGCATATGAGAGAATGGATTCTCTGTTAATGTGGGGAATAAGCACAAAACCTTTTCCAAACAAAAGACAAGAGTACTTGCTGATATCATCTCACTACAGAATACAGAAGTCTAACACTTTTCTCAGAATCAAAGGGCTTATTTGGTGAGCTGTGCCTAAATCCTTAAAAGCCTATCAGCCCACTTAGATACACATTCTCTTTATCCCTCTCTTTCCATTTCAGCACCATCATTGACCATGTACACAGCTTGTGGCAATTAAACAAATCACTGTCCAAGTATTAGTGACTCTTAAACATTTGACTGCTTGGAGCTAAAGTCTAGCATTTTCACATCTGGAAAATACCAAGATCAGAGCTTAATTGAAAAAAAAACATGAGTTTTTTGTTTTGTTTTTTTCCATGCAAGAAACTAATGTTAACTAACTATTGTTAACTTCCTAAAGCTCAAGACCATCCCTCGGGTTTGATTTTTGAACTTCTTCCATCTGGTTGGGACTAATTATTTGAGTATGAGTTCAAATGAGATTTTTAAACGTCTGACTCATTGCAACCATAGTTTTAGCCAACACCTGCATTCCCATCTCCTGGCAACCTCTTCTCTCACTCTGACATGTCAGAGATGGCTAGAGGGAGGCTCCAACTGGAGAGAAATACTAGAGTTAGGGCAACAGGAATGCTTCTGTAAACTGCATATTTGACAGGGTGAATAGCTCTCAAAAGGAATGAATTATCATGGTGGGTCAATCATGAAATCTAACACATTGTTCTGTGTTTCATACAGGGACCTTACATGTGGTAAGGGCTCAATAAATGTTTGCAGAGTGAATGAGTGAATGAATGGCAGAAGCTGGTTCACCAGAACTTATGCAGAAAAAAAAAATCAGCTATTGCTTCTCCTAAAACTTACTTCTTTCCCACCATGAAGCTCCTGATGTGAATTTGTTGTACCATTGCTTTTTAGAGCTAAAATTAGGATAGGCAAAGTGGGCAGCTGATCAAGCTGAATCTTATGGGAAGAGGGGTTAAGGGGAGAAATGAAGGGCATTTTAAAATATTGCATTCTTTTCAATGCATACCACCTGGTGACCCAGTCCTGGAAGTAGGCTCACCAAATCCCCCCATGAAGGGTGGCAGTAGACAGAGTCTTTGGCACATGTTCCCAGGACTTGCACCTTTTGGGCCAGTTCACCTGGTCTAGTCTTTCCTCCCCATACTTTACGTGCTGCATCACATAGGTATCAGCCAATTAATCAATCACCAAGCATTTATCAAGTACCTGGATGCCAGGACCAGTGCTAAGTGCTAGGGACACAAAGAGAAAAAAAATAATTCTGTCACTTTCCTCAATGAGCAGTTTTCCAAGAAGAGAGGGCACCATGTGGGGACTCAGCAGTCCTTCATCTTAGGAGGCTACTTCTGTTTAACCTACCTGGCCTGTATGTACCACCTTGAGAAGAAAACGGAAACTGGGAGGTTTCTTTCCTCGGTTGTTCTATGCTGTTTTCCTGACTTGAACTGCTTGAGCCGCTGCTGCTCCCTGCTGACGTGCCCCCTCCACTGTCCACTTCTTCAATGTTGCCTCCACTGTGCTGGCTGGCATTACAATCCTTGCGCATTCTGTGAACACAGGAAATGCTTCATCAAATTCTCACTAGGATTCCTATACCAAAAATTCTGCTCAGCAACCAAGTTCGAGGTAACTACTGATCTCTTTCACCATGTGTAGGAGGTTAATAATGCAAATGGGAATGTCATGAGAGAAGGAAGAGTCCTCATTCCCACCTTAGTGATTTTGTAAAGGAAGAAACTTCACTGGGCTGAATAAGCAATAGCCTTTCACCTCTGCCCATCTTCTAATTAAAAGCCTGGAGAAAAGCAGTATTCAGGCACAACTTCTTAGAATTCATTAGGAGGAACCCAGAGTAGAAAGATAAGGTTTATATAGCTGGCAGGGCCATGCTGAGGGAGGTCAGGCCTGGCTTTCTGTAAGGTATATGAGACAATCACTCATAAAGATCCCTAGCCTCTGAAGCTCTGTGGGAACCGAAGACAGATTCTCAGCCTCTGTAACTTTGAGAAATAGCCATCTTCTCAGCTGTGTAAGAATTGCCCTCACTTCCCCATCTCAGACAGTGGGCCCAAGCCTATTTGCTATTTTCTGTGTACACCCTTTGTGTGTAATTGCTCGAATCACAAGAGGAAACCGATTCACAGTGGAATTTAAAGTCTGAGCAATTTGTGGTTTCTGCAGCATCCACTTGGATGCAGGAGTTTTTTTGGTTGGAAAAAAAACCTACCTTAACCACTTGTTTAGGAACCAGGACTTAATGTTGTCCAAGCTGATAGGTCCACCCCAAACGTTTCTCATCTGGCTGTGGGTACCCAGGTAGGATGTGGTTAAGGGAGAAACATACATGGGGTATCCTAGGGGCTGATCACAGGAGGAATTGATCAAGTTCCTTAGGACTTGCTTATTATTCTGGATACTGCCTCTCTCCGGATTACGGTTACGTAGGAATATGAGCTCTTGCTGTTGGCCGGCCCAGAGTCCTCGGACACATTCCTTGTTAACCTACAGGCCAGGGCCAGGTCAGGGAAGAAAAGCAGATGGATTCTCAAGTCAGGACTTCCATTTTAACTCATGTAAGAGACAATATGGTGTACAGTAGATAAAGGTGAGCTTAAAGTAAAAAAAAATGTAGAGCTACAAAAGACCATGCAGTTAGATGGAGCAGTATATAAGAATGCTGAACCAAACGCCATGAAGATCTGAGTTCAAATCCAGCCTCAGAGACCTATTAGCTGTGTGAGCTTGGGCAAGTCACTTAACTTCTCTCTGTCTCAGTTTCCTCATATGTAAGATAGGAATAATAAGAACATCTGTCTAATAGGATTGTTATGAAGATCAAATGAGATAATATTTGTAAGCACTCTGCAAACTTTAAACTGCCTTGTAAATGATTTGTTTATTCATTCATTTATCTATTAATTTATTAATTTATCTATTTATTTATTTATTCATATGTTGCCCAATCCTCTCAGCTTACAGATGAGGAAACTGAAAGAAACTAGGCCACACAGCTGACAGGGCCTGAACCCAGGTCCCCAGACTCTAGATACAGAGTTCTTTCTGTGCTACAATAATGTCTCCCACATCAGAAGACCTAGGTTTAAATAAGACCTTATTACACTCTTGCTATCTCTATGACTCTGGTCAAGTCATTTAAGCACTGAGAGCCCTGAGCTTTCCTATCTGTAAAATGGAGATAATTACATTTGTACTATATACTTGGAGGAGTTATTGTGAGGAAGGTGTTTTCTAAACTTTAAAGCACTTACAGATGTTAATTACTATTCATGGAGAGGGAGTAGGGCTCTGGGAGTAGGTCAGTGCTCTCATGCTCTTCTACAAAAGGCAAAAGCATCCCAGCCATAGAAGATGGGGACACATAAGGGAAATCAAAAGGAAATGGGATTATATTGCAACACATGGGATAATGGCTCCATGAAAGGAAGCATTTTCTGCCAGTAAGGGTTTCCAGGCCAAGAATGGCTTACTTCCTTCTCTGGAGTCTTAAGCAATAGATATAGTCACAAAGAAAGAGGAAAAGGACCCATACATACAAAAATATTTATAGTAGCTATTTTTGTAATGGCAAAGAATTGGGAATTGAGTGGGTGCCCCTCAGAAAAGAGCTGAACAAATCATGATATATGACTGTAATGGGATACTATTGTGTTATAAAAAATAATGAAAGGGATAGCTTCAGAGAGACCTGGGAAGACTTGTATGAACTGATTCAGAGTGAAGTAAACAGAACCAAGAGAACAATTTATACAATAACAACAATACTATAAAGATAACTTTGAAAGGATTTGGAACTCTGAGAAATGCAATGACAAACCACAATTCTAGAGGACTGATAAAACATGCTCCCCACCTCCTGACAGAGAGGTTATGGACTTGGGGGTAAAGAATGAGACATAGATTTTTTGAGCATGGGCAGTGTAGGAATTTGTTTTGTTCGACTATGCACATTTACTACAAGGGTTTTGTTTGCCTTTTCTTTCCAGGGGGAGTAAGAGGGAGAAAAAAATAGATTTCGGTTAATTGAAAAAATGAAATTTAATTTTAAAAATCGATTTATATCTACTTGGAATTGCCAAAGCAATAAGATTCCATGAAACAAACCAACCTCTAACTGATCTGTATCACTCTCTTTAGATATGTGCTGTTTTCTCTTTTTTTTATTATTTAGTATTTTTTCCCCAGTTACATGTAAAAACAATTTTTTAACATTCATTTTTAAAACTTTGAGTTCAAAATTCTTTCTCTTCCTCCTTCCACACCCCACTCATTGAGAACGCAAGCAATTAGATACAGGTTATACACGAGTAATCATTCAAAACACATCCATAGTAGTCATGTTGTGAAAGAAAACATAGACCAAAACAAAAAAAACAAAAACCTCAAGAAAAATAAAGTAAAAAAAAGTATGCTTCAATCTGCATTCAGATACCATCAGTTCTTTCTCTGGAGACAGATGACATTATTTCATCATAATTCCCTCAGAGTTGTCTTGGATCACTGTATTGCTAAGACTAACTAAGTCATTCACTGCTTATCATCTTATAATATTGCTGTTATTTTGTACACAGTACATTTCACTTTGCATCAGCTTATGTAAGTCTTTCCAGGTTTTTTTCTGAAAGCATCCTGCTGATTATTACTTATAGTACAATAGTATTCTATCATAATCACATACCACAACTTGTTCAGCCATTCCTCAATTGATGGGCATCCCCTCAATTTCCAATTCTTTGCCCCCAGAAAAGAGCTTCTATAAATATTTTTGTACTTATAAGTTCTTTTCCTTTTTGGTTTTTATCTCTTTTGGGATACAGACCTAGTAGTAGTATTGCTAGGTCAAAAGGTATGCATGCTTTTATAGCCCTTTCAGCATGGTTCCAAATTGCTCTGCAGAATGGTTGGATCAGTTCACAACTCCACTAAGAGTGCATTAACATCTCATTTTTCCCACATCCTCTCCAACATTTGTCATTTACCTTTTCTGCCCTATTAGCCAGTCTAATTCTGAGGCAGTACCTCAGAATTGTTTTAATTTGCATTTCTCTAATCAATAGTGAGTTAGAGTATTTTTTCATATGGCTATAGTTTTGATTACTTATCTGAAAATTGATCATATTTTTTGATCATTTAGCAATTGGGGAATGGTTCTTATTTTTTTATAAATTTGACTCAGTTCTCTATATGTTTGAGAAATGAGACCTTTGTCAAAGAAACTTGCTTCAAAATTTTTTCCACAGTCACTATTGTTAACTATTTTCCTCCATCCTATCCCCCTCCCCTGTTTATTATATTCTCTCTCTCCTTTCACCCTTAACCTTCTCAAAAGTGTTTTGCTTCTGATTACTCCATCCCCCAATCTGCCCTCCCTTCTATCATCCTCCCATTCTTTTATCCCTTTCCTCTGCTACTTTCCTGTGGGGTAAGACAGATTTCTATACTCAATTGTGTATGGATGTTATTCCCTCTTTGAGCCAATTCTGATGAGAGTAAGGTTCCCTCACTCCTCCTTACCTCCCCCCTCTCTTCTCCACTGTAAAAGTTTATTCTTTCCTCTTTTATGTGGGATAATCTACCCTATTCTACCTCTCCCAGTACATTCCTCTCTCTCCCTCCTTAATTTTATTTTTAGATATCATCCCTTAATATTCAACTCACACTTGTGCCCTCTGTATTATACTCCTTTTAACTACCCTAATAATGAGAAAGGTCTTATGAGTTACAAATATCATCTTCCCATATAGGAATGTAAACAGTTTAACCTTATTAAGTCTCTTATGATTTCCCTTTCCTGTTTACCTTTTTATGCTTCTCTTGAGTCTTGCATCTGAAAATCATGTTTTCTATTCAGCTCTGGTCTTTTCATCAAGAATGCTTGAAAGTCCTCTATCTGATTGAATGTCAATTTTTCCTCCTGAAAGATTATACTCAGTTTTGCTGGGAAGGTGATTCTTGGTTGCAATCCTAGCTCCTCTGTCCTCTGGAATATATTCCAAGACTTACGGTCCTTTAATGTAGAAGCTGCTAAATCTTGTGTTATCCTGACTGTGGTTCCACATTACTTGAATTGTTTCTTTCTGGCTGCTTGCAATAGTTTCTCCTTGACCTGGGAACTCTGGAATTTGGCTATAATATTCCTGGGAGTTTTCATTTTGGGATCTCTTTTCAAGAGGTTATTGGTGGATTCTTTCAATTTCTATTTTACCCTCTGGTTCTAGAATATCAGGGCAGTTCTCCTTGATAATTTCTTGAAAGATAATGTCTAGGCCAGGGGTGGTGAACCTGCAGTTTTAAGGCCACATGTGGCCTTCAAATCCTTAAGTGTGGTCTTTGTACTGTAAAATTTGGATTCAGTCAAAAGGCCACACTTAGGGATTTAGAAGGCCACATGTGGCCTTAAGGCTGCAAGTTCCCAACCCCTGTTCTAGGCTCTTTTTTTGATCATGGCTTTCAGGTAATACCATAATTTTAAAATTATCGCTCCTGGATCTATTTTCCAAGTCAGTTGTTTTTACAATGAGATATTTTACATTGTCTTCTATTTTTTCATTCTTTTGGTTTTGTTTGATTCTCATAAAGTCATTAGCTTCTATTTGCTCCATTCTAATTTTCAAGGAATTATTTTTTTTCAGTGAGATTTTGGATCTCCTTTTCCATTTGGCCAATTTTCTTTTTTAAGGCATTCTTCTTCTCATTGGCTTTTTGTACCTCTTTTACCATTTGGCCTAGTCTATTTTTTTAAGGTGTTATTTTCTTCAGTATTTTTTGGTGTCTCCTTTACCAAGCTGTTGACTTGTTTTTCTTGCATCACTCTCATTTCTCTTCCCAATTTTTCCTCTATCTCTCTTGCTTGATTTTCAAAATACATTTTAAGTTCTTCTATTGCCTGAGACCAATTCATATTTTCCTTGTAGGCTTCAGATGTAGAAGCTTTGACTTAGTTGTCTACTTCTGAGTGTGTGTTTTGATCTTCCTTGTCACATAGTAACTTTCTATGGTAGGAGATTTTTTTCCATTGACTGCTCATTTTCCTAATCTATTGCTTGACTTTTATTTCTTTGTTACAGTAGGGCTCTACTTCCAGGGTGGAGGGAGCACTGTCCCAAGCTTCAGGGTTTTTGTGCAGCTGTTTTCAGTTCTTCCAAGGTGGTATGATATAAGGAGAGGTGTTTACTCCACTCCTGGCCTGTGCTCTGGTCTGTGAACGATCACAAGTGCCCTTTTCTGCCCTGGAAATGAGGAGGATCCTGCTCCACTGCTGCTACTGCAAAATGTGCTATGCTAGTGCTCCTCCTCACCCTGGGACTGCCACCCAGGACTGTGACCTGGACTTGAGTATGGGCAAAACAACAGATTCCTGCCTCAGTGCCACCAAAAAGAAACCTGTACTCTCCTTCTGACTAGTTGTTAACCCCTTTACCATCTGTGGGCTGAGAGCTCCGGAAGCAGCCACTGCTGCTGCCACTGCTGATTCAGTCACTCCCAAGGCCTGCTCCTGGTTTGCTGTGGCCAGAGCTGTGCTCATGTGGCCTGCACTAGACTGTGTTCCTCTCTCACCTTCGCGTAACAGACCTTTCCTGCTGACCTCCCAAGTTGTCTTGAGCAGGAAATTTGTTTCACTTTGTCTTTTTGTGGGTTCTTCTGCTCTAGAATTTGTTTAGAGTAATTTTTAAAGGTATCTGGAGAGATTTGGGGGGGAGAGCTTAGGCAAGTTCCTGCCTTTACTCTGCTGTCTTGGCTCTGCCCTTTCTCTAACTTCTTGCTAACTTCTCCAGCTTTAAACCATTGGTGTGAACTCATTTTCCTATCTCCTACCAAGCTCTTGCATTTACTTAACCCATGAACACCGACTTACTTGTCATGCATTCATATTATTCTATTATAGCACAACTTAAAGCATCCCTTCATTATTAATTAGTCCCCAATCATAGACTCAAGTATGTCCCATACCTTTCCTGTGGTATAGACATTCAACAGGACACTTTCATGCTACTTCCTTGAATAAGACATAGCTTTTTGTTTTTGTTTTATGGTGATGGCATGCTTGGCACTCTCCCTCCTTACTCTACTGCTTTGGCATTGTACACAGATAAATATAGTCTAAATGTAGCATGGGCCATGAAATAGAGAGAAATGGACTAAGTGACTTCCACAAGTACCTTCTTAATCAAACAATCAACAAACATTTATGAAACCCCTACTATATGCCACAAATTTTTTAAGGTTCTGAGGATACAAATACAAAAGTGAAACAATTCTTCAAGGAGTTTACAATCTAGTCAGTGGTTCTGAAAGGTACCAAATGATATTTAAAATGAAGGAAACTCATCTTGTCACCCTAGTCTGTTGATTGGTAAATGCTCATTTAGAAACAAATTACTGAAATGGCGTATGGATTCACCAAGATGGCACCAACAATCAATCCTCATCTCCTTGGATACACCCAAAAATAAGAAATGGATTTTCAAAACAAATCCTACTGTACCTTGATCACCTTGAAGCTCAGGTAGCTTTTGTGTAGCATGATAACCTTATATTCATCCGTGCCTTCATCTACCACATGCCTCAGGGTGAGAAGCTCCTCTTTGTTGGACAGGACAGCACTCCTCCATGCAGGATCTCCTTCATGGCAAATCACCACCTTTTTCTCAAAGGATTGAATGGCTTCATAAAGGACCACAGGATCCTCATATTCATCTAGACACGTGAACTGGTCCTGAAAAAATAAAATCCACCCAGAGGCTTAATTACAACTTGAACATCTAGTCTTGTTTAACAGAGCCTCATCCCCTAATAATGAATTGATCACCAAATCCACATTTCTTCCTTTGTTCTCTTCTTTGTAGCACAGGCTTCAGGCAGGTGTCACTTTGTCAACATCGGGGATATATTTCATAAGAGTGGTGATTTCTTACTTCTTCTGTCCACTAGGAAGGCATTTGACTAAGATCCACATGCAATTCCAATGTAGCCTGGATAACTTTGGCCTCTTTGGAATATCACTACCCCATTGCAGTTTACCACCCAACGTCAGCTTCCCATTAGAGAAGAACAACAGTCACAACAACAAAAACAAGTAGATGAAGGGGCTGAGAAATTAACCCTATGAAATGGAATTCAACTACATAAGTAAACTAAATAGCAAATCCATGGAGTGAAAGAGGTGATGCCTTCTCTTAAGAAACAGGAGTCTTTCCTTAAACTCTCTACTTTTACCATTGCCTTTCTTTTCTTTTCTTTATTGATGGTGTCAGGGAAAATCACAGATGTAAGAGATTAACAAAGGAACATACCTGATGAAGCTTTAAAGACATCCTTATAGCTGGGGCGACAACTTTATGCAGCAGATCCATGTCAGCAAACACCCATTCATCTCTTGATGTTATTCTAAAGTCACCTTTGAACAGGGCATGGAGACCATACAGAAAGGAGTCTAGGCTGTAAAATAATGTTGTTCCTTATTTTCGACGCAGAGTGGAAAAGGCTTGGAGGAAGCCAGTTATTTCAAACAAGATTTTTCTTCCCATTTGTCTTTGTCAAAATCCCAGTGTCACTGTCTTAGCATGAGTTAAAGAACTGGAAATACTACAAGCTATTCCACTGGGTCAAGATGACTGGCCCCTGATTCACAGCATCACGCCAGACTCCCAGAGACCACAAATCTTATTCCTGTCCTCATATCAAATAATGAGTATTACACTGTTGTAATCATTTTTATAGATTTTATAAGCCATGGAACTGTCTGTCTGATCGATGTTATATTAGAGAACACAGAAAGTATTTTTGGTCAGAATACACTTTTGTTAATGCTGTTCATGGCTAACCATTTGGGGATCCAGCCTACAGTGCCAAGAAAATAAAGAGACCAGCTTATCTCAATGCTGACAACAGTCACAACCAGCAACTTGGCACTTGCAGACAACACTTTTATCTAGGGGGCTGGTGATGCAGTCTGTGTTATCCAGGGTCATTTATCTCCCTGGCTTCTGGATGTCATTTAGAGTTACGTCACTACTCCTTGAGGACAGGGACTATTTTTTATTTTGTTTTTGTCTTTGTAACTGTACTGTGCCTTGTACATAGAAGATGTTTCATAAACATTTGTTGAAATAAATTAAATTGAATTGAATTAGTGATGAGATGCAGAATGGTACAGTGGAAAGAGTGTTACGTCTAGAGTCAGGGGTCTTAGGTTTTAATCCTGCCTCCAATGCTTGTGTGACTTTGGGCAAATCACCAAATCCAGTGGGTCTCAGTTTCCTCATCTATAAAATAAAGAGATGGGACTAGATGGCTTCTGAGATTCTCCTGGTTTTAGTTCTATGACCCTATGTCACTCTACTAGAGTATGGGCTAGGGAAATAAAGGAAAATTTTTTAAAAATTCTACTCATTAGTAACTTTGGTAAGTGTTGTGATGGAAGAGGAAGTCAAAACTAGTGATGGAAATGATCTTTGGGAATTATCTGTATTTTTCAATTATCCATGCCCCCCCCTTCTCCTTATTTGCTACAAATACATGATCACCTTCTATATATAGAACAAAAGGTTCAGTTAAGTGAGCTTTCTCTCAGTATCTGGGCTGCTCTTCCTCTCCTCCCCAACTCCCATTTTTGTAGAATATGAGAAATAGGGTTTGGGGAGTTACTCATCCTAAATTCTTAGGGTGGGGGGAGGTGATCTGCTCCTCTCTCTCTCTTTTTATTACCATTAAAACATTATTTAGTATTCTTCCTCTCACAACCTTGGGGCATTTTATTCTGAATTCCTTGCTGAATCCCAGTGAGGTAGTTAAATGACAAGTACAAGAAACATCATCCCTAATAGTGTTGAACTGGGAGAGAATGTGAAGGAAAACGTGTGTGAAAGGGGCTCTCTGAGGATGGCTGGCTCATAAGGATTTAATGACTTGGCTCACTGAACAAGTCTCTTGACTCAACACGAGGCATTTAGACCTGCACATTAGGGAAATGATTCCACTGATTACCATTTTTACATTTATTTGCAAAGTGTACTATGCTCATTAATTTCTCCTCACAACTCCCTAGAGAGAGATGTCCACATTCAATGGTCAGCTTGGACAGGAGAAAATGAAACTGTGAAGCATTGGCCACCAGGACTCCTTATTGACAAGGAAGACCATTTGAACCTCAGTGAGAGGGGGGATGTGTCTCCAGAATGCAGACAAGCCTCCCATGGATTGCCTTGGAGCAGTGAGGCCCTAAGGCTTTCTGTTACAACTGGGCACAGTGAATTTGCTACATAAGACAATCTATGCTGGTTGACTTTCCTAGTAAGAAAAGGGAATAAGGCCAAGGGTAGGGGCTTTTAAAATGTTTACAGTGTTTTTTTCCCCTAAGGCCTCAACTGAAAGCATTTAAAAATATGCCCTGTCCCCACGGAAGAGAACTAAGTACTGAATTGAGAGAGAGCTAAGTCCTAGAAATGGGGGAGTAAGGAGTGGGGAGGGGTGGGCTGTCTTCCAGGAAGGACTCAATTCAGTCCTATACTCAGGGATCTATAGGCATGGTGCTGTAGAAATGTATACATAAGAAAAACACCATTCCCATTTTATGGATGGAGGAATGACAAGCAAAGATGAATGGGTTTGCCCAAGGTCCCCTAGCTAATCAAAAGCGAGGCCAGAAAGAGGATGCTGCTAATCAAAAGTGAGGCCAGAATGAGGATACAGGGTTCCAGGCTGCCAGTGTATTTCTTTCTCAACTATATTTTAAAGGAACAAGATTTGACTTTGGCTTAACAAGGGCCAAGAAAAACAAAGTTCCACCCAGGGCTTGCACAGATGCTGAGCTCTGATCCAAAACCACCTCCAAACAACAACAGATTATATGAAGTTTCTATTTTCAGTGAAAATGATATATCATGCCACTCAATTCTGCTCACATGGAATGGTGCAAAGTGGAGAAAACACAAAAATAGAATTTTTCCTCAGCACCTTAGAGATGAAACACTCCAACTTTATGATGCATATATTACTTGTCTTATTCTCTAGAGAAGGAAAATCTCTTCTTAATTGCATTTTCTTAATTATTTCAGGAGAAATGAAAAAAATATGTGGCGAGATAGTGTGGGAGTGAGGTAGAGGAAAGAAGTGGGCACTAGACACTGATAACATATTTCTGATTTGGATCTGATAGAAGCTCTTGAATTTCCAAGCTGGAAAGAACCTGAATCTCCATAGGGATATAGATAGATAGATAGATAGATAGATAGATAGATAGATAGATAGATAGATAGATAGATAGATGATAGATACACACACACATATATACATATATACACATATACATATACACATATACATATACAAACACATACATGCATATACGCAGACACATGCATGCACATTCATACACATATATGTATATCTATATACCTTATTGTTTTCAAAGTGATATACGTATATATCTTCAAAGAGTAATGTCTAAACATATAAGTACATGACATATATTTAAAGACACAGCAATGGAATTGGTGAGAGATATTATGGTATAGAGGCCAGATGACTAGTCCTGAAGCCAAAAGAACCTGGATACAAGTCTTGTCCCTGCCAGAGAGATGTGTCCATCTCTCTAAGCCAGTAAGTTACAGTGCATTTACAATCCAGAATTGACACAGGAAGTTTCTACTTCAGGAGCTGAAATCACAGGTCCAGACTGAATTTTTTTTTTAAAGTTCCTCTTTTACCTTCCCAGTGTGCCTTTCATAGTACTACTTCCTATCTCTTCCCCACCATGCCCTCTACACACACACACACACACACACACACACACACACACACACACACACACCCAGTAAAGAGCTGGTGAAGAGACTACTATACAAAGCAGAGTTCATTTGAGGGAAGCAAGGCCAAGCAGACAGCATATAGCCAAGGAAAGTACCCCCTATGAATAACAAAAGGCAACCAGGATGTTAGCTTTGCCAACCAGTCAGGAAAAGAGCACATTCAGTTGTGGAGAGCACTAAATTAGGTGCCATGCAAAATTTAAAAGGAAAGAGAAGACCAAGTCTTTAAAGATAGATTTTAAAACCTTTTGAGAAAGATTGAACAAAGCTAGATTTAAACACATAACATTTATATCCCAGCAGCATGTGAACATCTATAAAGCCCTAGTTCTTAACAGACATGTATGTGCAAAATCTTTTGTTAGACAAAAACACCACTAGAAATAATGTGATTCTTTAATAATATTGATTAATTCTATGTACCAGCATTGTGTTATGTGCTGGGGACACGAATACAAAAGGGAAAGAGCTCCAGCATTCAAGAAACTTAAGGAAGACAATCCATACATGTAAAAGTTGCCCAAAAATTTTAGTGCAGTTTTAAGCTTAAAATCCACAATAATGATAATGATTATTAACAATTATAGATAATTTATATATTATTATTATTCATAATAACTGGGCATCTAGATGGTGCAGTGTATAGAGTGCCTGTCTTGGAATCAGGAAGAGTTCAAATTTGGCCCCAAACACTTACTAGTTGTGTGACCCTGAGCAGGTCACTTAATCCTATGTGACTCAGTTTCCTCATCTGTGAAATGAGCTGGAGAAGAAAATGGCAAACCACTCCAGTATCTTTGCCAAAAAAACCTCAAATGAGGTCAAGAAGAGTTGGACATGGGTACAAATGAATGGATAATACATAATATATTAAAATGTATTAACTATGTTTTTCCTATATAATTAATAATGTATTAAAATACAACATAATGGAATATAGTAATTATAATAGTGATAGTGATGATTATGATAATAATAGATAACATTTGTGTAGTGTGTACTATGTGCTAGTCACTGTGCTAAGCATTATACAATGATTATCTCATTTGATCCTCACAACAACCCTGTAGTAGGTGCTATTACTATCCCCACTTTACAGATAAAGAAACTAAGGTAAACAGAGGTTAAATAAGTTGCCCAGAATCACACAGCTAGAAAGTGTCTAAGTCTGGATTTGAACTCAGATCTTTCTGACTCCAGGCCTGGAGCTCACCCAGTTGCCCCTATGAATACTTTTGGGACATCCTATTTAAATGTGTGTAATGAACATATACTAGTTTTCAGTATGAGGGGAAGGTGGTGCAGGTATCACAAAAATAGTTTCCTGTAGAAGGTGGTGATTATGTTAGTCTTGAAATCAGGGATTCCAAGAGTCAGAAAGCTGAGGAGGGATTGTATTTCAGGCATGGTGGACAGCATGGGGTGCTGGGAGGTGAGACGGAATATGAAATAGCTGGTAGGACAGCATGGCAGGACTACAGCACATATAGAGGGGTGTAAGAAGTTTGGAAAGGTAGGAAGGGATAAGATTGTGAAGAGGCTTAAATGTCAAATATAGGAATTTATATTTATTCTAGAGGCAATAGGAAATGATAAATAGCTCATACCTGGGCGTGCATTTTTTTTTCACTTGAAAAGCCTGTTTTTTTAATGTTTTTGCTTTGATATTACACAATTAGAACAGTACCATTTGGCTTCCCAGGAATGAATCCATCCACAATGTCAACTCAATTAAGAGCTCATTAAAAGGAACAGTACCACTGAAGCAAAGAATGTTAGGGTCCCTAGCAATCATGTAGTTCTACCCTTTCATCTTATGATGAGGAAACTGAAGCCCAGACAGGTCACATGACTTGCAAAGCATTGGATAAGTAATTAGTAATAGAAATAGAGCTAGAACAAATATCTCCTGTCTTGGTTGTGTACTCTTTTGCACTGCTTTGTTCTCAGTTTACTTCTCTTTCTCAGCACTCAAGGAATGAGTTTGGGGTCCAGTGATCTTTCATGAGTTAGAAGAAATTGGTGTTAACCAGTGAGAAAAGTCACAACTTCTCTGGACCTCAGTTTCTTTATCTATAAATGAGGGTCTTGGACTGAAGGAGATGACCTCTAAGGTCATTTCCATCTCTACATCTAGGATCCTGCAATCAGAGGCAGTTTCTTGATTCCAGTGCCAGTCTTTTATTCAGTATTCCCTGTTGTCTCTGACCCTTCCCTCTCTTTGTTAAGATATCATGTTAGCATGCAAACGGTCACTGTATTATGCCAGGGATTTAGGAATACCTGGCGACCCATTTGAATAGTTGCACAGGCTGGAGAAAAAAGTACTTCCTCTTAGCTAAAAGGAGCTTAGCTCTGCCCTCATTCAACACATTTCTTCTTCTTCACCAGGATCCAGTTCATTAGATGTCTCTGAATTCTGTCCAGTTCTGTCTGGTTTTCAGCCCCTTTACTCTGATTCAGCTTTGCTTACTCTTTCTCCTGCTTATCAAGTTCTTCAACCCAGGACTGGTGTCCCAGTTGCATTTTGCTCACACCCTTACTCTCTCCTTCACTAGCCTTCCCTAGAGTAAAGTCAGACATAGGATCTAGAGCTGAAGGGGATTTTAAAAATTATCTGATCTAATGCTTTCACTTTATATGTGAGGAAGCTGAGGTGCAGATAGGTTATGGCACTTGCCCAGGTTATAGAAGTGGTGACCTGAGATTTGAACTCAAGTCCACTCAAGTCCTTTCCTTGCTCTTTCCACTATAGCATGCTGCCCGCTCTCCAAAGCCTAGCTTTAGCTAGGGTTTTTCTATGGTATTTTTTTTTAATCCACTCTGGGTAGAGGACCCAGTTCAAACAAGTAAATCTTGCTTCTGTCTTTCAGTGTAGGAGCTATGAGAAGGAGGGTGGATGTTACAGGTTTGGAGTGATGGACTGCCACAGTGGGCTGAATGTGTGGGTTCAGGTTTTCATGAGTGCAAAGGTTTTTTCACATCCCTTCTATAGGATTGCTTAGTACAATGACTGATTTGATCATGTTAGTTAATTTCTGAATACTGCTAATATAGAAAAGCATTTGCAGATTGTGGAGAGCCTTCTGCTCTAGCACAATCCTTTAAATGGAAAGCTTAGAGAACATATGCACACAATTAAGTCTGATTTACAGTCTGGGTTTACCCATGTTTACTGATTAGTAAATGAGATACTTGCAAACCATGTACAAGTCTCTGTAAATCACTTCTTGAGACACGATATAATCTGCAACTCTTGGACTGGAATATAGGTCTCCTGACTAATGATTTCTAATCTCATATAGATACAACACAAAGCAAACATGTGTGTCATGTCTGACTAAACCACATATCCTGCCAAAAAGACTACCAAAGAAAACTCACTGCCCAGGAGAAACTCATTAACCAATATCTCTGTGAAAATAGCAATGAGGTAGAATAGAAGCTCCCTGAGGGTAGAGACTCTATTTTGTTTCACTTTTTTTGCTTTTTTTCTCTCTTTCTTTGTTTTTTCACCTTCCTTCCTCCCTTTTTCCCTCTCCTTCCTTCTCTCATCCTTCTTTCTCTTCATTTCTTCCTTCCTTCCTTTTTTTTTGTCTTTAGGCATTCACGTCAACAGCATGCCCAGCATATATGTTTTAATGTCTTAATTACTCAGAAACTGAGTCTGAGGTGCAGTAGTTAAATGTCTTATGGTTCCTCCATTGTTGAAGGAAAACTCTTAACTCACTCTCTTGATACCAGTCATCAGGAATTCCCCACCCTCTAGATTGATATCACCAGAAGAGAGAGCACAATATAGCGAACACAGACAATGCTAGCCTTAGAGCCATGAAGACCTGAGTTCATGTTCTCTCTCTGACATGTACTGTGTGACCCTTTGCAAGTCACTTTCTCAGGCAAGTCACTTAACTTGCCTCAATTTCCTCATCTGTATAATAATAGCACCTACTTCCTTGGGTTGTTGTGAGGTGCCAGCCTATGTTAATAGGGAGTTTCCTTATTTGGGGAAGTCAATTTCCTATCCCTATAATCTTCACCACACACTGTGGATAGACAAACTGCAGATGTTTCTTTTTGTACAAAAAATTGATCCTTAATTTTTTTCTCTGAGTGATAATATCAGATATTTACTAGACCATTCATTGATACTGCCTTGCTGTGTGACTCTGGGCAAGTCTCTTAATCACTTTGGGTCTTGGTTCCTTCATCTCTAAAATGAGGGGATAGGACATGATGACTAAGGCCTCTTCCAGCTCTAAAGCTAGATTCCTGTTATACTGTGGCTGTGAAAGTCAACCCAAATAATAATCCAGTTTTCAGAGTTTCTCTCATTTGTTAGAGTTACTCTGGAAAGATAGGAGTCATACAACTGGATCTATTCTGACTTCCTTTAACTCTCAGAATTAACTCTAATTAGTATACTGACAAGGATATTGACAAGCATAGCCCAGTCTAATGACAGCAGCCTAAATCCTAAACTTGAATCCTTGCTGTTGTTTGCTCAAGAGATAAGATACTCCTTCTCCAGGACAGCTAGGTGGTGCAGTGGATAGAGCTCCGGCCTTGGAGTCAGGAGGATCTGAGTTCAAATCTGGCCTCAGACACATAACACTTACTAGCTTGTGACCCTGGGCAAGTCACTTAACCCCATTGCCTAACAACCCCCCCCAAAAAAAAAGATACTCTGCCTCCAGCCCCAACTTAGGGAGCCCCACTCTTCCTTCCAGACAAATGCAGCTCAGGCACCACCATCTGCCGGAAACCTTTCTTGATCCCTCCAGCTGCAAGTGCCCTATCTTGTTTTTCATGACTCTGCATATATTTCTATTTTTTCACTTTATATTTATGCCGCATGTATTGTTATATATACTTTCTCTGATTAGAATGTAGACCTTGCCAATAGGGATTGATTTATCCCTTGTATTTGTATGACTAGCACCTAACACTCTTGACCTTGGACTATTATACCCTGAACCCAATGGCTGCCACTATATTGTTATATAATGTCACTATATAATGTCACTGTAATGACAGAACCCCTTTCCCTATCAGAAAGGAACTATTCTTTTCTTCTTTCTGATGAAAATATATACTACATACAAGTCAGGAGAGGGAGAATAGTTGCAGTCCTCAGAGAAACAGTGTTAAGATAGCCTAATGTGTCAACATCTGACACACATACCTCAGAGTACCAATACTTTATTTAAACCACATAGGGTTGATTGATTTTTCTATTCTATTTCTGGAAGATCTCAAAGGGTAAAGAAAGGCAAACCATTCATTTTCTTAGTAGAATGTTCCTGGGGGACATGGAAGGTATAATTTTTCTTCTCTGTAACCCTAGAATTTTAACACCTTAGTAAGATTTTAAATATTTGTTGAACTGAATTGAAATGCTAAGAAGCCTCTTGCATTAAAGAATCTTCCTTGATGGAAAAACAAACCAACCAACCTTGACTTTATTTAACTGCTTTTTTCTTCCTTTATAGACCAAAAAGTGGGCAGTATCCAACTTATTAAATAACCTGTCATGTATCTGGAAATGATAATCAAGTCATTTCTTAACCTCTAAACTAAGTGACACCAACTCCTTTGACTTCTCATGAGAATTATTCCATTCTTGTAAATAATTTTATTATTCTTTCCATTTTGCCCCACACTTGGTAGACTTTAAAACAAGGACTTGCCCTGTCTTATGAATCACAGAACTATTTCTACACCTTTACATTTTCCACTTAGGTTTAAACATTCCAGTATGATAGTAGTATTTTAAATAGCAACACTCCTTTGCTCATTTGCATTCAGTTTGTGGTTTATTATGACTTCCAGATTTTGTAAATGGGTGGATTATTTTACTGAGGAATGCCTGGGGGTAGGGGGAGATAACATTGTAGGAAGGCTGTAGGGAATAAGAGGATGCAGTTTTTCATCACTAAATCTCTGGGGTCTACTTTAGTGGACCTAGAGAACACAGCTTATTCATGCGTAGGATTAAGTATTCTCAGATCATCTGATTTTATATGAAATTCAGTGTATGAACATAATATAACTTATTTCCCATAAAGTGCATTTCAGGCAAGGCCCATAGACTGGAACTTCCCAAAAGACAATGATTCTTTGTAGTAAAGCACCATCAAAACCGGATGTATTGGATATCCTCCAAAAACATTATGGGTCTGACTCTTTTTCCTTCTGCTAGTGTCAGATAGTGGATAAACAACATGCCTTATGTCAGGTGGTCTTCATCTTTTTTGTGTATTATGGACCCTTTTGGAAGTCTGGTGAAGCCTATAGACTTCTCAGAATAATGCTTTTAAATACGTAAAATAAATTGCATAGGATTATGGGGGAAACCAAAAATTAGTGAAAAAAATATGTATATTTCTTTCCCATCCAAATTCATGGACTCTCTGAAATCTCTCCAGAGATGTAGCAGGGTCTTGCATATCTTAGGTTAAGAATCCTTGCCTTAAACGATGCTGTGGTTAAGAAATATAGACAGCATTGTCTAGGGACAACAGATAAGGAACATCCTTTTTTTAAGTCAAAGAGAAAAATAAAACCACATCATAGGACTCTAGAATGGTGTGGGTCTCTCATTAAACTGTAGCAGCCCAGTTATTTTAATCATTCCCTGAAAGTCCTCAGAGTACTTTCAATAACCTTGAGGTCTTTCCAAACCTCACAATGTTCAGAAACAAACAAGTGGAGTTGACTTATTTTAGAACATGAAAAATGAAGAAAATAAAGAAAATACCATTGAAATAGAATTTTTAAAATAATAAAAGAAGTAGCCAGCAAGTATGCTGCTCAATGAAGAGAAAATGAAAGGAGAGCAAGAAATGAAAAGCATGGACCTGACATATTCTGAATGAGGTGTTCAAAGAGAAAGATATTAAAAGAAGTCTTTGAAAACATTTGAGATATGAAACAAAAGAGTGAAATACTCTAAAATGCATCTGTTTACCTTTAAGCAGGAAGCAGTTATAAAATAAAATTTTAAAAAAGACTCCTTAAAATAATGAAAAGCTGGCTTGTTATGTTGTTGTCTTAACTTACTTGAAATACCACAGGGAGAATTCTGCTGCCTCTATGATTGTTTTGTCCCTGCAAAAAAACTCAGTCTTCATTGTTGACTGCTTCCTACACTACCTTGTATCTGTCAATGATTTCAATAAGAGTGATGTTCTGAGCAGACAGTACATTGAAATCTGTGAACGACTTCCTACAATCTTGAACAATCATCCTATTTGTTCATGATTGGGATATTGTCTGTGAAGACTTAGACAAGATCTATCCTGCTAGTAGGTTGGTATACTTGTTAATTTGTTGGGACTTGGGGAAGTTGCAAGGTAGTGGGAAAGAATGTTTCTACAATATACCCTAATGGAACATAATAAAGGTAAGAGATTTGGTTTTACTCATACAGAGAAAGGCAGGAAGTGCTGGGCTGCAAGACTTGAAAGGTTGCTGATGAAATAAAACTGCTTTCCTTATCCTTTATTACCTCCTTATTCTTAGTGACTCTTAGCAACTGCTTTTCCCAGAGTGAAATGACAATATAAACAGATAACAGCAAGTTAGCCGCCCTGCTTATCAGTCCACAATTTACAACTTCTTTCACCTAACAGGTTGCCACTAATGAATTATAGCAGGCTGATAATTTATAATCCCTTTTAGTAAGGACTTTAGAAGAGGCTGTGTTATGCACAACACTTCATCTTCCCACCCACTCACAGAGTTTTTGTGAGTATCCAATTTATTACATAAATTGCTTTGCAACTTTGAAAGTATTATGTGAATAAATGAAAAAAAAACCTTTTTATTAAGAACTCACTATGTGCTAGGCATTGTGCTAATCAAAAAAGGAAGATAGTCCCTGCCCTTAAGGGGCTTACATTCAAATAGAAGAAGTTAACACATCTATGGGAGTGGTGGCCAGGAAAGGAGTTTGGGGTCTGGGAAGTTACAAAGATTGTAAATTAATATACATATGATACTCTTTTCAGGAGATTGTTGCTGATTATTGTGCCCTGCTAAGAAGTGGGAAGTGGTTTGGGAGCGGGGGAAATATAGAGAGACAGTGTATACATTTGGCATTAGTCAGAGAGTACCAACTATCATCATTATTATTATTCCTCAGTGAATAGCAACCTACATTTACTTTCCTTTTGGACCCATTAGCTCTTTGTAAAGTGATATTTTTTGTTTTGATACATCCCCAGCAATTTATATGTATATTCACTGGTGTTCATTTTTTTTTTCCCAGTGATAGATTTCACTTGGTCTCTTCCTTGACACATGGGAACTGGTGTGTTTCAGGCATGTAAAAAGCCAGAAATCAAGTCCCAGAAAATATGGGCACATGTGAGTACTTGATGGAGCTACTGGGATCACTCACTCTAAACCGCTTCTTTAATAGCAATCTTGGAGTATGCTGTGTGGGGATAGGGCTGGGAAAGAAAAATGAATATCACTTGATTTTCAAATATGATTTAAATTGGAAGGGAACTATTAAACTCAAATTGGATATAGAAAAAAATTCATTTGTTAACAACCTAATAGTCAAATGAATAAAGGATCTATGATTTTGTCAGTGTGGGAGAACTCCTGGTATGAGAATTTTCCTTACCAATGTAGATTTCAACCCATCTATGAATTGGTAGATTATAGTGTCAAAGATTTAAAACTGGAAAGGATGTTATAGGTCATGAGGTGTATAGAGCTTAAGCAATTTATCTAGACTCACACAACTAGTAAATATTAAAGGCAATACTTGAACCCACTTCTTCCTGCCTGTCAGTGTTCTATTATGCCTTTCTAAAAACCTATTAATAATACAATATTTTTCAATGCAAATATTCCTATCTAGTATCTCCAATCCTTCAAGCCAATCTAATCAATAGCTTTCTAGTCAAGACAAAAAGTCTATTTTAAAAACAAGTCAAAATCTCAATACTTTTTTTTCTTCTTCTTCACACTCCAGCTTGAAATGGTCTCAATATCCCTTCAGAATCTGCAGAGAAAATGTAGCATCCACACAAGTGCCCCAAATAGCCAAGAAAATCCCCATCATTTCCTCTCTAGTTACCTGAAGGCCATGTTGTGTGAGGCAGTTCCCAGAGCTCGCCTTCCCATGATGCACAAGGCAAAGGAAAGAGTAACCAAAGGAGAGTCCTCATCACTGTCCAAACGCTGCAAAGGTTGAGAGACAAAAAGGATCATTTTACTTGCAAGTTGAACCTATAATGCAGCAAACTTTACTGAACTAGAAAATTTATTTATATGCACAGAACCATTGAATTTAGAGTTGAGACTTTTGAGATACTTTAGCTCAATCTCCCACAAAATGCAAAAATCTCTACAGCAGCATCCCTGAGAGATGATCACCCAATCTCTGCTTGAATACCTCAAGTGACAGGGATCTCACCACCTTATTATTGAGCCCATTTCATTGTCAGATATGGCTAAAACTTGAAGAGACAGTAAAGGGGGGGTAGTCATTTAAATGGGAAGAAGAAGGTTGTGAAAGTTAATATGGGTGCTCAAATCCTATTGATTCTCACCTTATTGAAGCTCCAAATAAGGACACTTAATCTAAAAATACTCAGTGTATGAAGTGGGTATGAATTTGGTAAAGATTAGTAGGACTCCCCTGAATACTCACATTAATAGTACCTGAAGCAGGGCCTTATAATCATGATCTCCTGATTGGGAAACAGGAACCTTATTTAAGCACAAAAAAATACTGAATTCTCTTTCAGTGCAAAGTCCTCTGCATTAGCTACAATTATGCAATCTACAAATTAATATCATCTTGCAAAGACAGTTTCTGTCAGGATCTTAAATGATTCACGTAAAGGCAGGATATCTTTCACAAGAAAAAGAACTCCTTCAACCAAAGAGCAAAGACATGAGGCTTTCAGTGTGCTGTGTTTACCAGCTGGGATTTCTGAGAAGGCCATCAAGATGACCATTCATAGGCCACAGCTCAGTTGGGAGAAACCACTGTGACCTGTGAGATTGACTAATCTGATGAGAACAAGTTTTGTGATTGCTAATCAAAAAGCATTTGTTACTGAGATGTAGCACTGGCCTTGCTTATCATCATGGGACAAACTGAGCTAGACAAGACCATAAAGATTATATAGTTACTCAGTGGAGGTTATATTATTTCCTCTAATGTTAACATCCATCTATTCTATATTTGTCTTGTAATTTCACACACACACACACACACACACACACACACACACACACACACATACACACATTCGCTCCTCTATTACAATATAAGGTTCTTAAAGGCAAGACGATGTTTTTGCCTTTCTTGGTATCCTCAACACTTAGTATAATGCCTGGCACATAGTAGGAGCCTAATAGATGCTTATTGATTAATTGATAACTTTTCCCTCCCCACATACTTTTATTCTTTGCTGAGGTTGTCCTGAACTTGAAACTACTCAGCTCCTTACCTTCCTTTCTCCCCTACACAAAGCCTTCATTTTTTCAGAAAAAGCACAGTGAAAATGGACTTTCAAGCTCTGCTTTCGTGCTTTTTTCATTTTTAATATATATGGACATTTATATAAACATGTATATATAGTATATATATATATACACACATAAATTCATCTATATATGTAAGTATATGGGGGAGATATGTATATGGGTATACACATATGTATACACACACATATGTACACACATACACACATGACATTTTCCTTGTCTTGTGGCTAAGGGACGTCTTTCTATTCCGGAACTAACCCCAGTATATAAGCAATAGAACCCATAAGAAATAGCTAGTTAGAGTGACTGAGCTGTATCCAACTCTTTATGACCCTGTATGGGGTTTTCTTGGCAAAGATACTGGAGTGGTTTATCATTTGCTTCTTGGGTGGATTAGGCAAACAGATGTTAAGCAACTTGCCCAAAGTCACACAGCTAGTAAGTGTGTGAGGCTGGATTTGAATTCAGGTTTTCCTGCCTCCAGGCCCACCACATTATTCACTGAGCCATCTAGCTGCTTCAGTAATAGTGGCACCAAAGTAGTAAATTAGGTTATAGAATTTGCAGCTCTATGATAAAAAATTATGTGTCATAAATTGTACTAATTGGCAAATCATCCTGAAGATAGATTTCAGCAGGAATACACTTTGGCAGTATGATTTAAAAACAAGAGTTTCAAGGATAAAGCTGATGAAGAGGGCAACCTACAGTGGCCCTAAGATACCTGATCTATGTACAAAGGTGTAGGGGGAGGGGAAGGCTGCTCTATTAATCCTTTCATTGTATTATAACTAATGATTTTTTTTAAAAAAAATTATTTATTTTTAATTTTCAACAATCATTTCCATAAGCTTTGGAGTTTTAAATTTTCTCCCCCTCCCTCCCCACCTCCCTTCCCAAGTTGGCATTCAATCTGATATAGGCTCTACATATACATTCCTATTAAACATATTTTTATGTTAGTGATGTTGTAAAGAAGAATTAGAATCAATAGGGGAAACCACAAGAAAGAAGAAACAAAACAGAAGGGAAAAAAAAGAGCAAATAGTGTGCTTCGATCTGCATTCAAACTCCATAGTTCTTTCTCTGGATGTGGATAGCATTTTCCATTATGAGACTTCTGGAGATGTCTTAGATCCTTGCATTGCTGAGAAGAGCTAAGTCTATCAAAGTTGGTCATCGTACAATGTGGCTATTACTGTGTATGACATTCTCCTGGTTCTGCTCACTTCACTCAGCATTAGTCCATACAAGTCTTTCCAGGTTTTCGTGAAGTCTGCTTGCTCATCATTTATTATAGCACAATAGTATTCCATTATATTCATATCCCAATTGATGGACATCCCCCTCAATTTCCAGTTCTTTGCCACCACAGAAAGAGCTGCTATAAATAATTTTGTACATGTGGGTCCTTTTCCCATTTTTATGATCTCTTTGGGATACAGCCCTAGAAGTGCTATTGCTGAGTCAAAGGGTATGCACATTTTTATAGCTGTTTGGGCATAGTTCCAAATTGTTCTCCAAAATGGTTGGATCAATTTACAACTCCACCAACAATGTATTAGTGTTCCAATTTTCCCACATATTCTCCAACATTTATCATTTTCCTGTTTTGTCGTGTTAGCCAATCTGATAGGTGTGATGTGGTACCTCAGAGTTGTTTTGATTTGCATTTCTCTAATCAATAGTGATTTAGAGCATTTTTTCATATGACTATAGATGGCTTTAATTTCTTCATCAGAGAACTGCCTGTTCATATCCTTTGACCATTTATCAATTGGGGAATGACTTGTATTCTTTTAAATTTGACTTAGTTCTCTATATATTTTAGAAATGAGGCCCTCATCATAGACTTTGGTTGTAAAAATTCTTTCCCAGTTTTCTGCTTCCTTCCTAATCTTGGATGCATTAGCTTTGTTTGTGCAAAAACTTTTCAATTTAATGTAATCAAAATTATCCATTCTGCATCTCATGTTTTCTAACTCTTGTTTGGCCATAAATTCTTCTACTCTCCATAAATCTGACAGTAAACTATTCTTTGCTCTCCCAGTTTGCTTAGTATCAGCCTTTATATCTAAATCATGTACCCATGTTGACTTTATTTTGATATATGGTGTAAGATGTTGATCTATGCTTTAGTTTCTGCCATACTCTTTTCCAGTTTTCCCAGCAGTTTTTGAAAAATAGTGAGCTCTTATCCCAGAAGCTGGGGTCTTTGGGTTTGTCAAATAGTAGATTACTATAGTCATTGACTACTGTGTCTTGCATACCTAAGCTATTCCACTGATCCACCACTCTATTTCTTAGCCAGTAGCAAGTAGTTTTGATGATTGCTGCTTTATAATACAATTTAAGATCTGGAATGGCTAGGCCATCTTCCTTAACATTTCTCTTCATTAGTTCCCTTGATATTCTGGACATTTTGTTCTTCCAAATCTTGTTATTTTTTCTAGCTCTATAAAATAATTTTTGGTAGTTTGATTGTTATGGCACTGAATAAGTAAATTAACTTAGGTGAGAATTGTCATTTTTATTATATTGGCTTGGCCTACCCATGAGCAACTGATGTTTTTCCAATTATTTAGATCTGACTTTATTTGTGTGAAAAGTGTTTTGTAATTGTGTTCATATAGTTCCTGGGTTTGTTTCTATAAGTAGACTCCTAAATATTTTATAATGTCTACAGTAACTTTAAATGGAATTTCTCTTTCTATCTCTTGCTTTGTTGATAATATATAGAAATGCTGATGATTTATGTGGGTTTATTTTATAGCCTGCAACTTTGCTAAAAGTTGTTTATTATTTCAAGTAGTTTTTTACTTGATTCTCTAGGATTTTCTAAGTATATCATCATATCATCTGCAAAGAGTGACAGCTTTGTTTCTTCTTTGCCTATTCTAATACCTTCAATTTATTTTTCTTCTCTTATTGCTAAAGCTAACATTTCTAGTACCATATTGAACAACAGTGGTGATAATGGACATCCTTGTTTCACCCCTGATCTTATTGGAAATGCTTCTAGCTCATCCCCATTACATATAATGCTTGCTTAAAGTTTTACAACTAATGATTTTTTTGAAAATCATTTTTTCACCTAACCTGTGATTTTATTGGAATAGGTCATTCTCAGTGAGGAAATTTCCTTTATTAATGCAGGATGGCACTTACTCTGAAACTTATGGTCTTAGAAAGTCACCTGTAGCAATGAGAAATGAAATGACTTGTCCAGGGTCACACAACCATTGTAAGTCAGAGGGCAGGACTCAAAGTTAAATTTTCCTGACTCTAAGGCTAGCTGTCTATCCACTCTCCTATGTCGTTGTTCAGTCATTTAAGCAATGTCCAACTTTTTGTGAGCCCATTTTGGCGTTTTTCTTGGCAAGGATGCCGGAATGATTTGCCATTTCCTTCTCCAGATCATTTTATAGGTGAGGAAATGAACGCAAACAGGGTTAAATAACTTGCCTAGGGTCACACAGCTAGTACACGTCTGAGACTGGATTTGAACTCAGATCTTCCAGACTCCAGGCTTAGCACTCTGGTGCCACCTAGTGCCCCTTATCCACTATGCTATACCACTTCTCAAAATTATTCAAGTGTTAATCTCTTCTACTTGAATAAAATCAGCCATCTAGAGAAAATGCACTCAGTAAGCCTCTTGCAATTGTGTTCTCTGCCCATAGTGCTGTGAAGCCCGACCTTGCTACACACACATCCCCACATACCTCCCGTCTTTTGTGTGCACAGTACTGAATCCATTCCAGATACACGTTACAGTAGCTTGCTCTGGTTATCCCCTGAAGACATGGAACATAATCGTCATCGATGTTGATGCTGAACATTGCAAGGTCACGTTCGATGTAGTGCCACTTGGCAAAAGGCTGCAGGGACTTAAGGATTGATTCATTTTTGATCCAGGACAGGAGTTTAGGGGAGCTCACCGTAAAGTATATTATACTCTGTAGAGGAAAAGCAAGATTTGAGAGTCTTTCATCCATTATAAAAGTCAAAAAAGCTACACCTGAGAAAGTAAATCAGACTCCAGAGAATAAGAAAATTTTCATATGTCCTCTTAGCCCTGTTTCCTGTTAGATGTACCCTCATAAAACCACTTGTACATTTCTAAAGTGTCCTGTTTTCAGTGGCTGTTGGGATAAGGAAGAAAATCATCAGAAAACAATAGTTAATAGTGCGTAAGTGACTAGAATTGCAAAAACGGATAAGAACAAGTACCCCACTGCTTAATCCTATAACTATCTCTGCCTTTTTAGATGAAGAAAGGGGCATACAGGGCATATGTCTTATACAATAGTATGATCAGAACCATCAAAGGCTTTCATGAATGTTGGGCCATAACCATCTAGGCTAGGTATACTTTTGTTGGGAATTCACTGGAGAGGTGAAAGTGCTTTCTCTCAAGGGCTGGGGGTACCAGCTTCTTCACTGACTACTCTATTGAGCAACTTATAGAATCAAACTGTTTAAGGTAATAATAATAGTTAACATTATACACATCTTTAAGATTTGCAAAAAACAAATATATTTCATTTAATCCTCACAACAACCCTATGAGCTAGATACTATTCCCTTATTTCTATGCATTCTCCTTGAGAGGATAGGCTGTCTTTTTAAATTTTTATTTGTATTACTAGCCTTAGCACAATGCCAGACACAAAATAAGTGCTTGATAAATGTTCTCTGATTCCATCTCCATTTTTTTTCATTGTCTCTTATGGTCTCTGTCTCTTCCATCCCCATTTAATAGATGAGGAAAATGAGACCTAGAGAGTTTAGTTAAGTGACTTGCCTAGGGTCAGAACTATCTGAAGCAGAATTCAAAGTCCAGCTCTCTATCCACTATGCCACCTAAGATGCCTCTGTAATATAACATACTGCACCAGAAAAAAACAAACAAAAACAAAACGGAATAAAAACCTATTCTTAGAAATAAATGAATAAATAAGAAGAAAATAAAACACTTTTCTTAAGAAAAGTATTTATGGATATCAAGATATCTGTGATGGCCTACAAAAAACTGTTGTTTTCCTCTCCATAATCTGATGTGCTAATTTGTTAATACCGTGGCTTTTTATTATCAAGTGGGGAAAAAAATATTTATCATTCTGTTCAAAATCATTGTTTTCTACAAAGCCTCCTTGGAGTTTGTAAATGGCACCATTTTTTCAAAAGGATATCTCTTTGCCCCCAAAAGGAAAAAACGCTTCCATTGGAAATTCAGGTTGGTCACATCCGTGCGTTCACTAACATGTTGAAGGAGACGAGTGAAGGATTTGTTCCCTATGAGTCTCCACATTCCCATCAGAACAGAAAAACCTAAGTGGTGCCTAGTGTTACTTAAGGCTTGATCCTGGTGCCTGAATCATGGTTGTGCATCTCATCTAGACATCATCTGCTGTGCATGGGTGTGTAATCATTGTCCCTGATCTAGCCAAGAAGGATTCATGTACATGGCAGGATCAAATTCTTAATTGGTACCTTTCTGTGACCATTAAAACTACAGGCCCTCCAAACAACAAAAGGAAAGCAGCACATAGAGGCTGCCTTGGACAAAGAAAAGCTCAGGCCCTCAAGATCTGTGGAAGTTAAGTAGGTAATTCATCTTACAATTAATAGTCATTAGTTCCCTCACACCCATTGTGATGATCCCCACCCCAGCAGCCCACTGTTCCTTCCCCCCAACTAGGGAACCCAAGAAGAATGACTACCTTTTCTTGGTTTTGTTTCAGTCTGCTGTGCCCTTCCATGCTGGCCTCGGGCTAAATGAATATAAAATAGTGGACTCAGCCCATCCCGGATGCTAAGGTAATGATGGATTTGAGAAAGCTCCACCCAGTAATGAGGGAAATATTCTAATCCTTCAAGGCTGAAAAAATACCATTATCCTCTTACTTAATGGTAACAGAGACTCCTCTGTTAAATGTTCCTGACAGCCTCAGACTCCAAAATGAGCCCAGGAACATGAAGTCCACAGGGTAGCGCTAGATGGCTCCGTGGATCAGGCATTGGGCCTCGTGTAAAGAAGACTTGAGTTCATATTTGGTCTCAGATATTTACCAAGTCACTTAACTTCTGTTTGCCTCAGTTTCCTTATCCATAAAATGGGGATAATGATAGCATCTACCTTCTAGGATTGTTGTAAGGATCAAATGAGAGAATTTTTGAAAAGTTCTTTTCAAAAAAGGTGACATAAAAGTTAGCTAGCTAGCTAGTAGTAGTGGTACTGGTAGTTTTAATAATATTAGTAGTAACCCTTAAAGTCTTTCCCTCCTAGATTGATTTTTTTTTTGACTAGGTAAAAGAGGTCATTCTTTGCCTCATTCTTATCTAGTCTTAATCACTGAATGGGCATTGCTTCAGACAAACGGAGACCTGGGAAAGAACTTAGCTTAAAAAGGCCAAGATCTCCCACTGCATCCCGGGCCATCTCCAGTCATTCTGATCTATATCTTGCCATTGGACCCAGATGGCTCCAGAGGAGAGGGTGAAGCTGGTGATCTTGCCCAGCCCTCCCTCACTTAAATCCAAGCCACTTGCAAGTCATGACATCACCTTCCCGATGTCATGGTCCTCTTAGAGAACGAAGGACAAACAACAACAGTAGTAATAGTAGTGGTGGCAGTGGTGATGGTGGTAGTAGTAGTAGTGGTGATAGTGGTGGAGGTGGTGGTAGTAGTAGTAGTAGTAGTAGTAGTAGTAGTAGTAGTAGTAGTAGTAGTAATACTAGTAGTAGCAATTGCAGTAGTAATGGTGGTAGGTACTCTCAAAAACTGGACTTCTGATTTCATCCCTGAAGGGAGCCATGGGTGAGGAACTTCCTTTATCAATTCAGTGTACAGTCTTAGCGTAGCTTAGGGCACTAAGAAATCAACACAGTTAGCAGGAGTCATAAGATGAGCTTGAACCTAGGTCTTCCTGACTCCAAGTCCAACTTTCTATATACTTGCCCCACTGCCTCACAGTGCTACCTACTAAGCACATATTGATGAATGAAGTCAATTGTCTCACTTTAAAATTATTATTGCATTTGATCCTCACAACAACCCCCAAAAGCAGGTGCTATTAATGTACAGATGAGGAAATTGAGGCAAGTTAAGTGACTTGCCCAGGGTCACACAGCTAGTAAGTGTCTGAGACTGGATTTGAACTCAGGTCTTCATGATTCCAGGCCCAGTGCTGTATCCATTGCACCACCAAGCTGCTTAAAAAAATAAAAAGAAAAGAAGCAATCTTATCTCTCTCGGAGTTTAAGTACAGCAAAGTTTTGCCTCCAAATATCCACATCAAGTTCACCACATAAGAAAAACAGAAAAACAAGGAAATATGGCTTATTAATTCACCATTATAGTTATTTTCAGTAGATACCTGGAGTTACTTAAAAATAGATATCACTCAGGTTAGCAAGGATTTGGAACTGTGAGAGCTAAAAGTTCTTGTCATTTGCTCTGTAACCTATCTCTCTTTGCCTTAGCTTTCCTAGATGGATAAAGGAGATTATGATATCAACATCTCTCATAGGTTTGTAGGACAAGACCACCTGAAACTGATTATAAGCCACATAACACATTTTTCATCCTGATTTCTTAGGACTGATGATATCATGGATGATTGCAGCATGTAAAATTCTTCAGGACGCATCAAAATGAGAGACTCAAAAGGACTAAATAAAACTGATAAATAAACATGCAGTATCAGTGAGCAAGATTTAAACAAACAAACAAACAAACAAAAAGATGGTGTATATCCTGAAGCCCTTTGGAGACAGCAGTCCCTCTCAAGTCACTTAAAAATATCTGGCCACTAATATCACAGATCTCCTTGAATTGTCATTTAAAGAGTTGATCAGTATTTTAATATAGAGTAATTCTAGGGAGATGGATAAAGACAGACAGACAGATGGTACAACATGCTCACAGGTGTGATATATTTTTCATTCCTCAACCTGCAAAACAACAGATAAACACATTTTCTCTTTGAAAAGACTGCAAAACAGGGCACTCAGAGACAGCTGATTTCTTAAATACTAAGAGGTATTTAAACAGGAATAAACTGAGGAGAGATAGAGGTGGCACAGGGGAAAATCTCAAGTCGTCAGGAAGGAAATTATTTCAAATATATGCAGAGAGGCTGGGGGAACTGACCCACTTTATTAGGAGAGAACAAAAAAAGTCCTTTTGTGTAAAGGAATTATTGGGGGCTCTTTTCTTCCTTCTCAGCTTCCCTGTCCAAAAAAAAAAAAAGGAAAGAAAGAAAGAAAGAAAGAAAGAAAGAAAGAAAGAAAGAAAGAAAGAAAGAAAGAAAGAAAGAAAGAAAGAAAGAAAGAAAGAAAGAAAGAAAGAAAGAAAGAAAAGAAAGAAGAAAGAAAGAAAAGAAAGAAAGAAAGAAAGAAAGAAAGAAAAGAAATTTTTTTCTCCCTGAAAAGAATTGGTTCCTCCATTTTTAGTAGCTATTTAATTATTCTGAGATTCTGCATTGCTAGCTTAAAAGTGAAGTGCATCCTAGCATTACCTGCCCCCCTCACTCCTGCCACCCCTGACATCCCACCCAAAAAAAAGATATTGCTAAATGCCATTTTAGCAATTGCCTACTGAAAGTGGTTGTTTTGAATCATAGAATGTAAGATCTGGAAAGAAGCTGAAGGATCACAAGGCCTGGACCATGGGAGATATTTAGTAAATGTTTGTGGTTGATTAATCGCTTACTCCGACTTTCTCATTTGACAAATGAAGAAATTGAGAGTCAGAGTTTATATGTAATTTGCTCAAGGTCACAGAGCTAGACAATGACACAGCTCTAGGAACCAAGGGTACCATACTTCCTACTGTAATTAAGTGATAAACTAGCATTTAATATAAGTGATTTCTATAGGGATAGAAAGATTCTTTTTCTCTTTTAGATTAACTCGTTCTAAATTGAGAAATATTTTGAGGGGTACTGTTGTACCTCATTTGCATACATATATTAACACATATTGATACATATACATATATGCAAATAATTATGATGACATAATAGAAATATATTTACTATGTAGCATCAAATATGATAAATGTTTTAAATTTAAATTAAATTAAATTAAGTTTTTATTATCTCTCTCTCTCTCTGTCACTGTCTCTCTGTCTCTCTCTCTCTCTTGGAAGCTCCTGAGTTTCTTCTACGTGAGAAATTTGCATTAGTCAAGCATTATACACACACACACACATACACACACACACACACACACACACACACACACATACACACATACACAGAGAATTATGATGGCAGATAATATATAACATTAAAAATATATACATATTTATGTACACATACACATACACACTAAGCAGCTTGGCGCTTAGTGGCACAGTGGATAAGAAAGAGAACTGGGCTTGGAGTCAGGAAGACCTGAGTTCAAATCCAGTCTTAGGCACTTAGTAGCTGTGTGACCCTAAGCAAGTCACTGAAATCCATTTGCCTCAGTTTCCTCATCAGAAAAATGAGCTGGAGGGGTAGCTAGGTGGCGCAGTGGATAGAGCACCAGCCCTGAGGTCAGGAGGACCTGAGTTCAAATCTGCCTCAGACCAAACACTTGACACTTACTAGCTGTGTGACCCTGGGAAAGTCACTTAACCCCAGTTGCCTGAAAAGAAAAGAAAGAAAAAAAGAAAAATGAGCTGGAGAAGGAAATGGAAAATCACTCCATGAAAACCCCAAATGGGGTCATGAAGTCATACGTGACTGAATGGCTGAACTATATATCTATAACTATAACTATGTGTGTGTGTGTGTGTGTGTATTTAAAATCAAAATCATTATTCTTTAGAATCTTTAGAAGCAGGTCCTAGCCTCTTCCATATGAGGAATTTGCATCAGCCAAGCTTTTCTCCATTTTACACAAACACACACACACCACACACACCACACACACACACACACACACACACACACACACACACACACACCCTTATATCTCCCTTCAGGGGTAAAATCACAAGTCTAGTTTTAAAAACTACCTATTTCAACTGTTGCTGCTGCTTCTTTTAGTACTACAATTAGCTAGCTAGCAATTATATAACACCTTAAATTACAAAGTGTTTTACAAATATTATCTCATTTTATCTACATCTCCATTTCTCCTTCCCTCTTTCCTTCTCTATCTCTTTCTCTCCCTCTCTTTTTCTTTCCCTTCCCTTCCCTTCCCTTCCTTTCCCTTCCCTTCCCTTCCCTTCCCTTCCCTTCCCTTCCCTTCCCTTCCCTTCCCTTCCCTTTCCTTTCCTCCCTCCCTCCGTTCCTTCTTTCCTTCCTTCCTTCCTTCCTCCTTTGCCTTCCTCATACTCTTAGTCTGTGTGAGTCTTAGCAACTAGCTTAATTTTTGCCTGTAATACCTCCTGTACTCCTTTCTATACCTTTAAAAAGAGTTCAATGGGCTCCTCTTTTTTTTCCTTTTTGGATTTACCATTGCTATCTCCCAACCTTTCCCCACCCCCAATGAAAAATGGAATGATAAAAAAAATATAACAATTAAGCATCATCAAGAAAATAAATGCATACAGCAGCCATATCTAAAAATGTACGTTGCTGCATCTTCTTTTAGAAGGTAACATGCATTGTCATAGGTTGTTGAGAGATGTAGTTCATTAGCTAGCAGTAACTGAATTCAGACATTTCAAGTCAAGATATTTGTCCTTTTTTGATCAATGCTATATTTGGCACCCTGCCCTTTTGCATTCATTTTTTTCTGTGTGACTCAGTTTCTCCATCTATAAAATGCAAATACTAGCACCTACCTTCCAAGGCTGTTGTGAAGATCAAATGAGATCATAATTGTAAAGTACTTTGCAAACCTTAAATACTTCATAACTGCCAGCTATTACTATTATTATTATTTATGATGTCAAGGGCAGGGGCTTTATTAAATCACCCCAAACTATACCCAACCCCAGTGGAGTTAAACTCAAATAGAAGCAGGGGCACTAAATTACATATAAGGATGTCTGCTGGCTACATATTGACTTAACACACATGTGTATATATTTCTTTTTATATTAACTTATTTATTTCGTTAAATATTTCCCAAGTACATTTTATCCTCAGAAATATCATGGGTCCACATGTTGACACCCCTGTCTTGTCCCATAGTCACTTTCTATGACCTTAACTTCTTCTTCAGGAAACATTTTTTTCCAAGATAACTGTAATCACATCTCCTTTCCCCTATTCCACTTTTATACATTTTGACACTTTTCCTCCAAGAGAAATATTCCAAAACATCACACATTTTCTATACCTTTCTTAAATTTGTAACTTACAGCTCTTAATGCCCCAGGCTACTTTCTAAGACTGTAATTTATAGATGAGTTGCTGATCTGTATGGAGGCAGAAGTCGGAAATTCTTTACACTTGGAATTCTCTACACTGATAGACTCATAGTTTTAGACCAAAACAAACAAACAAATAAACAAAAAAAACCCCAATCAATCCTATGGCTCAAAATATCAGCTTGAGATTCACAGGAACTGGTTCAATCTTGAAGGTTTCCCGATGATAACTCAATAATAATTTGTGCCCCCACTTAAAGTTTACTCTGTGAACATCCTAATTTATCTCACATTGTTGCCGAAAAGGTGTCTCAGCTTCCAGAAAATGCAAAGGGATCCATACCCATGCCCATAAATGGTCAGTAACACTCCCCCTTTGCAGTAGATGTCCACCTTTCCAAATAAACTATACAATTCTTTATGCTTAGAGTAATGCCTTGGCTCCTGTATTGAACAAGAGATTACTAAAGGTTTCTAGAAAGTCAAGTAATACCCCTATGTGCTGGTAGATCTCCACTTCCTCATGGGGCACATGCTATCTTTGCTATAGAAGGTAGAACTATCCTTAATGGGAACCCCCAGAAGATAAAAGAACTTTGGGGCTGCTAGGGAGTTGAGTTCCCCCAATTTCAGCATGCCAACTTTCCCCCAAAGACCTGCACAGTCCATGTGACTTGTAAAATTGTCCCAGAAGAGGCCCCAACAAAGGACAAATTCCACATTTGCTCCTCTAGATCTGTCTTTCTGTCTCTTGATTGAAACCTTCCCTAGTCACTGTTTCATCTGTGTACTGCTTTAATTACCATACCACTGGTGCTCTGGTACTCTTCTGAGTTTCTGCATTATTAGGTCTCCCTCCAGGTCCATCTGTGTGTGTATGTATGAATTGAGTCATGAATTTGAGTCAGGACTAGAACAAACGGCCTCATTGGTGGACCAACGAGGACTCAGGGAAAAGGATATTTCACACCCTGTCTAGGAGATTCTTACCTCATTCAGAAAGTAAACAAGTGATTATGGTCTTACCCACATCAGATTGACTGCTGTTTTAGACAGATATATGTAAAGGGACATTGAGAAGAAATGTCCTACTAACTGGAACAAGAATGAAGGCAGCACAAACTGCCTATTATTTTTGTTTGTTTAATGAACAGTATTTGGAAATAGGGAGTTTCTCTGGTGAAACCTATTAATGAACTTACTGTATTCAAAGATTTTGGATTCCTCTAAGGTCTTTGCAAATGCATTTTCAATCCAAGGTAGGGCAATCACCACATTATATAAATGCTCATGCTGCATATAATAGTATAGATGTTGAGATGTTGGTAACATTTCAAGGTCTTATCTACTTTCATCATTATTATCACTGGCAACCATTGATGATATTTTTTGGACACCAAAGGAAAGGTCCAAATGAGAAATGGCTGATCCATCCACAGCAGAACTGGGAATAGAATCTAGCTCTCTGGATTTCTAGTCCAGTGCTCTAAACCCTAAACTCAATCATAAAACCCTTCTTAACTGTCCACTTGTGAAAAGAATCGATACCTTGATGTAATATCTAATGAGGATCCTTCGGAGATCAAAGACCTGTAGCATAGTGGCTGCATTATTGTCAATGATGTTGTATCCTTCCAGGATGTACTGAGTTCGAGTGATTTCCCAAGTCAGCCAACGTAGGTTGAAAGCTGCATTGCAGGACAACAGATGGGGCAGGTGACCTGGTTTACAGCAGCAGCAGCTACGATCATCCTCATCACCTTCCATGATTGCCTCCACCTCTCTCTGCTGGCAGTATGTCCCTGAGGGATTTCCAAAAGCAAATCAGGATGAAGGTTACCAAAGGAATTAATATAGAATTGACTGCAAGTTTCTATATGTAAAAATAATGATAAGCAATGTGGCATAGTAGAAACCTGTTGGGCCTTGGATAGTGGGGCCTGGGTTTAAAATCCTTCTCTCACATTTAATAGCTTTGAGCATAGGCAAGTCACTTAGTCTGTTTAATTTTCACTTTCTTCATCTACAAAATGGAGATAATGTTTGTACTACCTATCTCACTAGGCTGATATGGAGGACAATGCTTTGTAAGCCTGAACACACTATATAAATATGAGTCATTCTTAAGAGGAGAGAAAACTGTATTGATAGAAAGGAGACATAGGTTCTTTTGTCGACTTTTCAAACAACTCTTTTGATGAAACAGAATAAGTCACTTTTCTCTGTTAAAGTGGGAGGATATTACTAGCTCACAGGGATATTGTGGGGAATTAGTATTTTAAAGCCAAGGTGTGTACAGTCTGTGAGGGAAAAGAAAATAGGCAAGCTAAGGAACTTTTCCAGAAATTTAAGAAGGGTCTGAGAGGAGCAGAGTGGCACACAGGGAATTGTAAGAGGTCCCATGAGAAAGTGGGGAAGGGAGATGTCTAATATACAGAGAGGCTAGTTTTGGGTGGTCCAGAATTTAACCTCATACCCCCTCAAGAGAAGCAATGTGATGGAGATGATGAGTGCCTAAACAAGAGTGACCTCCGAGAATGCAAATGTCAGCTGTAAAAAGGCCAGGAATGACTGGTAAGGGCAAGAGGAGTAGACCATGCCTTTGAGAGATTTCATAGTGAAAGAAAGCAGAGAATTAAGAGTGGGAAAACGGACAGCAAAATCAAGGGAAGGCTTTTTTTTTTTTTTTTGCTTTTTGGTGAGGCATTCTGGATTAAGTGACTTGCCCAGGGTCACACAGCTAGTGAGTGTTATGTGTCTGAGGTCAAATTTGAACTCAGGTCCTCCTGACTCCAGGGCCGGTGCTCTATCCACTGCATCACCTAGATACCCCAAGGTTTTTCTTTCAAGATAGAGTAGACCTATGTATGTTTGAAGCAACTAGGTGGTACAGTACATAGAGTGTTGGACTTTGAGTATGGAAGACATGAGTTCAAATCCTCCCTTAGGTACTTACTGTATGACCCTAAGAAATTCATTTAACCTGCCTGCCTTCATTTCCTTATCTGCAAAATGGGAATAATAACAGTACCTACCTTGCAGGGTTGTTGTGGGGATAAAATGAAATAATATATGTAAAGAATTTGCAAACCTTAAAGTGCTCTATAAATAATTGCTGACTAAGGTCCCTAAAGTGGTTAGAGGAGATGGTATCTGGAGCACAGTTGGAGTAAAAGAGGAAGAATATGCAAAGAGGATTCATAGAGCACAGATTGGGAGCTAGAAAGAACCCTAGAGCACAATGATTCCAGTTGCCTCATTTTACAGATAAAGAAACTGAGAAGCAGAGAAATGAAGTGACTTTCCCAGGGTCAGACTGCCAGTAAGTGTCTGCCATGGGACTAGAACCTGATTCTTTCTGATTTCAAGTCTATTGCCCTATCCATCACACCACCCTACCTCAATGCTGATGATGACTTTTCTACAAAGTCAAAGGGAAAGTTTTGCAATGATGTGTAGTGGGATGTTTGTTGAATTGAATGCAATTGAATTATGGAATTATTGAGATACTCTACCAAGGTGAAAATGACCCCTGAAATACAAAGAGCCAAAGGAGCTTCATTCCAATCCCAGCTCTGCTGCTTTAATTCAGAAAGTCTGAGAGAGCTGACATGAGGAAAGCTTGGGAGTATATAAGAGCACACTTGAGAGAAAGGAGTTGTGCTCTTAAGTCACTTAGTGTAGTATGGATCTACAGGAAGGCACTCGACAAGTTCAAAGCATGATTTGGGGTTTAAAACGAATGACATGGATTGGACACTATCCATGTCTGAGACACCCTATATAGAATAGGGAATGACATATTGCACATTCCCCTAACATTTTAAAGAGAATAAGTGGATTGGAAAGGAGATGAAATCCATCCGAAGAATAAAGCAAAGATGCCCATCTAGCTCACTGTGGTAGGGCTCAGCAACACACCTTTCTAGGAAACATGCAGCAGAATTAGGGTGTTGCCCTACACTACATATGCAGGCAATTAGGGGAAGGTAATGTATGAGTTCAGTTCCCATAGAACACATACATAAAAGATATTTAGACACCAGGGCAAAAAAAGATCGTAAGTTTATAATGCTAACAAGATACAAAACCTAGGACATAAATGAAGGAAAACTACTGATAATAAATCAAAGGATCTAGAGATAGAAGGGACCCTTAGATATGGGTGTGTGTACACACACACACACACACACATATGTGTAATATATTTTATATATGTGCATTTATCTATATATAGACATTTGTACTTGTGTGTTTACATATGTATATATGTGCATATAAATATGTGTTATATATTTATATCTATCTGTCTTTCTCAACTGCCTCATTTTCAAGGTAAAGAAACTGTTGTCCATGGAAGTTATATGACTTGTCCAAGATTACCAAGTTGTTAACAGCCAGGATTTAAACCTAATCCTTCTGCCTTCAAATCTAATGCTCTTCATTGTGCAGAGAAAGAGGGAAATTGAATAACTATACTATGTATAACTGAGGGCAGAACTCAAAGACCATTTTTTTTCAATCATCTTTACTCCAGGCCCTAGTGTTCTGGGACTTAGCTAGACCATTTACCTATGCATTTCAAATGTCTGCTACCTGGATTACAGAAAACTGGGCTACTATATTTTTGTCTGGGTATGCAGAAAATAAGGTGGTTCCAAGTTGGGCAGCTTCTATCTCTATGGTCAGATGGGATGCTTTACTGTAAGCCTGAAGATATCCAAAGAACCAAAGAAAGGGTTCTAATAAGGGGGGGGGGGTACTCTGTCTATGCAACATTTATAGAAAAACAGGGATGAGTCCCACAGAATGGGTTGCTCTCTGTATCAGATAACAAAGCCATAAAGTTCAGTTGTTTCAGTCATGTCCAACTCTCTATGACCCCCTTTGGGGTTTTCTTGGCAAAGATGCTGGAATGGTTTGCCATTTCCCTCTCCAGCTCATTTTACAGATGAGGAAACTCAGGCAAACAGGGTGAAGTGACTTGCCCAGGTCTGGATTTGAACCCAAGTTTTCCTGACTCTAAACCTGGTGCTCTATCCATCGTGCCACCCGCTGCCCCTCACAGATCCATCAACGCACCTACATAACTGGCCTATCTCATTTATGAGGAGCTAGCCCAAAGCCTTGTACACAAGACGTTTAATAGATGTTTGTTGAATTGAATGCAATTGAATTATGCAATTATTGAGGGACTCTACTGGAGTAAAAATGACCCTGATAGACAAAAGAACAAAAGGAGCTTCCTTCCAATCCCAGCTCTGCTGCTTATCACCTGGGTGGCCTTGGTTAAATCTCTTAACTTTTCAGAAACTCATCTTCCTCATTTGATAAAGGAGAAGACTGGTCTAGATTGGAATTCTTTAATGGGCTTCACAGACTCCCCAACAGGTCCATGGAGAGATCTCAGGTGGTCTGTGAACCTGAATGGAGAGCAATGCAAATTTATTTTCACTAACCTCGTACTAAAATCTAGCATTTCTTTCAATGATTTACAAATATGATTCTGAGAAGGGGTCCATTGGTCTCATCAGACTGCTGAAGGAGTCCAGAACACTAAATAAAATGTTTAAAATGTCTAGACTAGATAATTTCTAAGGTCCCTTCTGGCTCTAGGTCTATGCTTCTACAATCCTATATTTCAAATATCCTAGAACCCTAGGATTTAGTAATTCAGAGATAATCAAAGTTTCTAACAGCATGGAAATAATGAATAACTAAGTTTCCAAGCTAATGAGGCATCAGTACAGCAGACACCTAGGGGCAGCTAGGTGGCACAATGGTTAGACAGCTGGGTCTGGAGTCATGAAGACCTGAATCTGGCCTCAGATATTTACTAGCTGTGTGACTCTGGGCATGTTATTTAACTTCTGTTTGCCTCAGTTCCCTCATTTGTTAAATTGAGATCATAAGAACACCACTATCCCAGGGTTGTTAAGAGGATCAAATGAGATAATAATGAGAAAGCGCTTAGCATAGTGCCTGTCACACAGATGTCAGTCATCATCATCATCATCATCATCATCATCTAGTTGGACAGGAACAATTCCAAGAACAACTACCTAATATCCCTGATTTGCAGATGATTTCATTGAGACACATTAAGGAGAAACAGTCTTTACAAGGAAGAAGACCAATAGAGTTCTCAGAAATGTGTTATCTAGGAGCAGAAGTGTGTAGGAGACTTCTAGTCTTATGAGGATTAACTCACTTGTTTATATAAAACAATTCAAAAGCCCTAATTTCCTTCCTACTCTTCACTCTACCTCCTCCATCCACATTGCAGCAGCTGTTATATAATGCTGCTGAAAATTGTTTTTTTCCTCGCAACAAATAAACATGCGTTGTCTCACATTGGGGGTGGGGGTGGGGAAGGTAGGAGGAGGGGCACAGTTCCAAAGTGGCTGAGTAAAACACACAGTTAACACAACAGACTGTGAAGAGAACAAACAGACATTTCTGCATTAATTAAATGGCAACAGAAATAACAAATTTTGCCATGAAGAGGGGCACCCACTTGCTTGATAGCTAGACAGCCATCATAGCTCAGAGTAGTCCGCATACAGGATTCAAGCTGCTTCCCTCCGAGGACAAAAGAAAAAACAAAATAAAACAAAATCAAAAAAATAGTCCTGCAGTCACATCCAGGCCTCAGGACTTAAAAGTAAATAAATTTGGAGGCAATGAAGTAGAATCCATTCAGAGAAGAAACTAATCCCACCTTGGTGCAGAGGAAGATTGCTCAGTGAGAGACCTAGTAGTGGAGGGAGTTAGGATTTGACAAAAGGAGACGTGAGTTTGAATGCCAGTTCTGTTACTTTTTCTCTTTTGTAAAATGGAGATGATAATTACCTGTGCTACCTAACCTGAAGCTTGTAAAGGAAACAACCTTTTTAAAACCTTATAACATCATACAAACGTGAGATACCATCCTTACTAACCTGCCTCTGGAAGCAGCTACATAATGGTATCAGTGTTGCCCTCTGCAAAATTCCCGCAGTGCTAATAGGGTGATGAAGGACTACAGGAAGAATGTTATGGAGCTCAAAGATTCTTACTTGTTCCCTATTTTCTGCTATATAGGACACACACACGTGCATGCATACACATACAGACACACACACACATACATTCTTTCACTTTTCACAGTCTTGCATATCACTGATCTACTCCTTTGACATGCCTAAAGGCTGCTTGTTCTATACTTTTTGAAGTTTTAATCTATGTTCTCTATTGGTGAAAACAACTGTAGTTATATACAGTGGATTAAAAAAAATTAACTGTTTTCCATCATTCTTCTTTCTGACAGTTCCCAGGATATATTATTGACAAAAGCTGGGACCAGATAACCTCTTGGTATATCAAAACTCAAAATACCCCAGATAAACTCATTACATCTCACCCTTAACCTGCCCTTCCTCCCAATTTCCTATTTGTTGTTGATGGCACCCCATACCTCCAGTAATCCAGGACTGAAATCTTGGTGTCATCTTTGACTCTTTCCCATTCTTACCCCTGTACATCTAATACTGTGGCTAGATCCCACTGATCCTCCTTCCACAATATCTAGTAGTCCTGCCCTGCCCTTTGTAATCCCATTGTCATCATTCTAAGGTAGGCCCAGAAGCTGAGTCAAATACACAAGCATATGTTAAATGTCTACAATATGGTAGGCATTGTGCTAATCAATAGGATGTAAAAAAAAGCAGAAAATAATCCTTGTTCTCAAGGAGCTCACAGTGTAATTGGGGAGACATCCTTCAAACAATTATGTCCAAAGAAAGTATCTACCACATAAACTGGTGGTAATCAACAAGGAAATGCACCAGCGTTAAGGAGAATTGGGAAAAGACTTCTTGTAGAAGTTGCATTCTTAGTTGTGACTTGAAGGAAGCCAAGGACGCCAGGAGTTGAAGATGAGGAGGTAGAAAATTACTTGCATGGGGTATCTCCAGTGAAAATGCACTCATCTGAGAGAAGAAATATCTTATTCAAGGAATAGCAAGGAGATTAGTGTTACTGGATCACAGAGTATACCTTCACTGTTGTTTAGTTGATTAGTTGTGTCCTACTCTTCATGACTCTATTTGGGGTCTTTTTGGCAAAAATACTAGAATGGTTTACCATTTTGTGGATGAGGAAACTGAGGCAAACAGGGTTAAATGACTTGCCCAGAGTCATATAATTAATGTGTCTGAGGCTGCATTTGAACTCAGGTCCTCTTGACTCCAGGGCCAGTGCTCTATCCACTGTGTCCCTTAGCTGCCCTAATTAGCTCCTTTGTAAATAATAATAATGATAATACTTAATTAATGCCTTCCCCTAATGACCTCATTACCTCCCACCTGGACAGTTAGGATAGTGGTCTTCATAATTTCAACCTCTTCCCAAGCAATCTTTCATTAGAAATCACTTAAGTGATTCATTAGTGATCACCTAATCTGACTCACTTCCTGCTCAAAAAGCTTAGGTGACTCCCTATAATCTATAGGGTAAAAAAACAAGAACAACAATTTCCTTTTCTGGGCATTCAAGGCTCTCTATAATCTGGCTCCAGGCTTATTCTCCACCAATTTCTTTCATGAATTCTATGTTCCAATCAAATTGGACTATTTATTGTTCCTCCCATTTGTCTCACATCTTCCACTTCTGTGGGTTTATACAGGCCATCATACATACCCCGAAGGGTCTTGGGCATTTCCAGTCACTGACATCCTTTCCTGTCTTCCATCTCGCTCAGGTGCCCTCTGCCATCAAAGATCTCTCATGCCAGGAAGGCCATGAAGCCTTCCCTAACTCTCCCAACCAGAAGTGGGATCTCTCTTTGCCCAGTATCTTATTCCTCTCTAATTTAATTTTTCATGCTGATCACATTCTAGCTCATAATAGCTATTTGCACAATGTCTTATCCTATCACCAGCTTGTATGACAAGTCTTCTGAGGGCCACCATAGCTAAATCTACACACAGAAATCAGTAGGTTGGCTGCAGATGAGTTTTTTAGTCTTATATATTATCAAAGATTGCCACCAAATCCTAGAGGGGCTGGAAGTGAAGGGAATACCCAAACTGATGAAATTATAGATCTGTGGAATGAAATATTGAATTAGGTCTTTCCTCATTACTATATTTTAAGTTCTATGGGGGACGGAGTCTATGTCATTTTTCTTTTTTGTATTCCCAATGCTATACATGTTCATAACTCATAAATATGATTTAATGATATAGGGAACTCCCAATATAGATGCAGACCTGTAACTTATAAGGTTGGAGAGTTTCCTAAGGCAGCAGGAGGCTAAGTGAATTTCCTAGGGTCACATAGCCAGTATGTGGCAAAGGCAGGGTTTGAATCCAGGTCTATCTAGCTACAAGCCCCAGCCCCCTTTCCACTATCCTACGTGACCTCTCAACTTGTTACTGAGAGATATGAAACAAATTTGAGAAGAAGTTGCTTACCTAGAAGAAAAAAATGCATGGCAAATTAAATTGAATTATCTGTTAACAGCCAATGTGGTGCCATATTTTCTGCCATATTCCCAGGCATTTAAATTTCTTGAACAGCCTAAAGGCAGTGATCTACTATACATATCATATCCTTTGGAGAATATGCATTATTGGTAAATCCCCCAAAGGCAGAATTATCGGGATGCTATCCAGACATTCTCATCAGGTCTGGAAAACATCCCCCCAAATAGGTTTTATGTTTCCTCTTGTTTGAAGTATAACTATCTATCTCATAGTCAAACTAACACCTCATAAGAAATGTCTTCAGCAGTCAATGTGGTGTGCAAGTATTTTTGAAGACCATTGCATAAAAAAAAATGGTTATCAGAATGTAATCCAAATCCAACCTCAAACCTTTATCATTACTGGTTTATGTATGATGAGACAAAGCCCTCTGCTAATCTTAGGGATATCTTCCTCTGCTAACATTTGGGATCTTTTCTAAGTCTCATTTAAAAATGTCTACATTGGTTGAGCAATCTGTTAACCTTGTTGTTCAGTTATGTCCAACTCTTCGTGACTGCATATGAGATTTTCTTGGCAAAGATACTGGAGTGATTTGCCATTTCCTTCTTAGCTCATTTTACAGATGAAGAAACTGAGGCAAACAAGATTAAATGACTTGACCAGGGTCACACAGCTAGTAAGTATCTGAGGCCAGATTTGAACTCAGGAAGATGAATTTTTCTGACTCCAGGCCTGGTGCTCTACCTATTGTGCCACTTAGCTGCCCCCTCTGCTAACCCTAATAGTATTCTATTTCTGATATCCTGAACTCTAATGCCTTCCCCATGCTGATCACCTCCAGTTTATCCTGTATATATCTTGTTTGTACCTAGTTGTTCGTAGGTTGTCTTCTCTATTAGACTATGAGCTGTCAAGAGCAGGGATATTTTTATTTTGTTTTGTTTTTATTTATGCCTTTCTTTGTATCTTCAGTGCTTAGTACAAAGTGCCTTGGCCCCCAGTAGGTACTTAATAAAATGCTTGTTGACTGACATTCATAAAAGGACTTTCAGAAGTCCTAAACATACATTTTTCTTATTTTCTAGAAAGCGGGGAAAAAAATAGTGAAATGGGAAAATCAATTCTTATCATAGAGAGTTTTGGAGAGGAAAGGAGCTTTTTTGTTTGTTTGTTTGTTTTTTGTTTTCCTACTGAATATTTCACAAATCTCTACATCTACCAATGTTAAGATGGGAGTTAATGGTGCTTCTGAACAAAGCCTTATGAGCCCAGAAAAAGGTTCATCTGATTTATTCTGTGCAAAGTCAGCTTCTCAACCTGAGATTTAGGAAAAGGGAACCAGTCTCTGTCTCCCAGAGATACTGTCAGTATGCATTATCTGTTTCTCCAAATTCAGGCAGGCTTTTAGTACATTCCACAGGCATTAGAGGGCTGGTAGAAAACAAAATGGGACTGCTAAACCTTGGGTTATTTGGCTTCATGAACTAATGATGCAAAGGTTTTTGAACTTCTTGGAGAAAATGGCAGATAACTTAAAGAACCTCGTATTCATTTGAAATCTTGTCTGCCAAGAAACAACCTCAGAACAGTTGTAATGCCTCTGGTATAGTCCCCAGGGGAAAAGGAAAGCTCCCAGGAGTTGAGCATTGTAAAAATAAAACACCACCACCATGTCTACTAAATCTAACAATATAAATTATTTTAACTTGGCTTTGTGCCCTTTCTCTAGAGCAAACCAAGCCATATGGGGTATACTTGGTCAGAGACATTAAAGTCTTATTCTGATACATTCCTTAAATATATCTATCTATGGATATGTATGTATGTGTATATATATTGTATTTGTGTATATATATATATATTTTCTATATATGTATATATATATGTACATATTATGTATATGCATATATTGTATTTGTGTATAACACATGTATATATTACATGTACATATGTGTGTTTTATATATGTATATGTGAGTATATTTTGTATATATTATATGTGCACATAAATACATGTTGAGTATGTGCATACGCACATACACACATGTACACATATACATACACATACATATACCTATGGAAATGTAGAAACCAGGGATCATAGAATTTAGGAGACTTCTGATGCAGTGGAAAGTTCATTGATTTGGGAGCTCAAAAGACCTCGTTTAGAGTCTTGCTTATAAATTTAATGAGCTATATGACTCTAGACAAGTCACTTGAACTTCCTAAGCTCCAGTTTCTTCATCTGTAAAATAGGAATCATAACATTCATACACTACATACTTCATAGGCTTATTGTGGGAAAAATGGTTTCTGAACTTAAACGTATTGCATACATAGGCTTACAGATCTTATAGATCTATGGCTGTATGGGACCTCGAGGCCATCTGCTCCAAACTTTTCTTAAAGACTATGGCAATAGAATTAAGCTTTGTAAAGTCCTATCAGGCTCAAAAGACTTCAAATATAGACCAGTCAGCCTAATGATCTGACTAGCTAAGTTAGGAGAGAAGCATCCCCAGAAGGATGTCCACCCATTGGGTGATGTCTTTTCAGTCACCACATTTCACGGAAATCATTTTACCAAGAGACTGAAGGATTATAATCTGTGAAGGGTATTCTCTGCTTTTATTGATAAAACCAGAGATCCTTGAAGTATTAAAATAATAGTTAATGTTATTATAACATTGAAGACAGTTTCCCAACCCAACCGAAAGTACAGAGCCTATTATGGCTCTGACATTTCACCCTACTAATGATTTCAGTCAACCCTGAATTTCTCTATGCAGAAAACCTTGCTAATTCAGAATCAGGGTAGTTTTACTGAGGAATGGTGCTTCACTGATGAGCAAATAATCATTTTTTTATCCTCCCCAGAGGTCCACTTATGATGAATTCCAGTTCTTAAAGGTTAAATGATAATATTTTGTATATTCCCACCAGACTCATTAAATTCATTATTTTAAATCTTTCATTTAGGTCTAGGATGGGAGAAAAAGGGACACTGCTTTCTTTCTAAGGTCATTGTGATACAAAGATAGGAATTAAATCTCTGAAGAATCTAACAATTAGAGCTGTTCAACAATGACACAGTTTGCATTGAGTGGACAGTTTGACTAGAAGATTATGTCACTAGAGTTAACAGATCTGCTAAGCATATACATATATATATATATATATATATATATATATATATATATATGCAGACACACACACACACATATATGCATATATGTGTGTATGTATGCATGTATGTATGTATGGGGCAGAATAAGGAGAAAAGGTTAAGAAAATTCTCCTGCCATTTTATGGAAGGAAAGAAGTCTTAGAAAAGAAACAAAATTTAAAAACCCCAACTATGAAATCCCTGAGCATTTCTGTCTTCCAAAATAAATCAGGTCTTCTGTTTAATAGAGGGTGCTATGAACAATGCAATTAGTTCACATTCATATACCAAGTAGGATGTTGAAAAATGCTTCTTTTTTCAACTTACTACCTTCAGAATTGTCCTCATCTGGGGGTCCTATTCCTTTAGTGGGCTCAAAAGACTAGAAGTGTTGCTGGAAAAGGAACTACTTCTAGGATCAGTAAATACCTCTTGGGGATGGGGAACCTGAGGCCTCGAGGCCACATGTGGCCTTTTAGGTCCTTGGGTGTGGCCTTTTGACTGAGTCCAAGTTTTACAGAACAAATCCTTTTTTTAAGGGGATTTGTTCTATGAATTCATTATGTTTGTATGGCTTTTCCTGCAGCCTATCACTTATTCACTGGTCATTCCACTCTTTGAAGAGACAGTCTCAGTTTCAGTCTACAGTACTTTAGACTATCATGAGATTACAGATAGAATTGGAAGAAACTTTAGAGGTCATCTATGGAACCCCCTTATTTTAGAGATGTGAAAATTGAGGCCCGGAGAGATTCAAAAGACAGTCTGTGACTGGCCTAGAATTAGAATTCAGGTCCTTTGACTGCAAATACAGAACCCTTCTACCATATGCCTCACTGAAGGAATCAAGAAGTGACTAGACTATACTTAGTTATTATCATAATTTTTATTAATCATTTCTTTTCTCAAATTAATTTATACTGTGGTGCCTTGTTAAAAAATATTTAAACTGTGATTACGGTTTTTCAATCTAAAACTGACAACACATACAAAGATACCACCATACAGACAACAAAGCAAGCACCAGATATGTGACATATACACAGATCAATAAACTACTTTCTTAGCTCAATCCATGCTTTCTGTCTCCAGCACACAGTCTTCATTCACCGAATCTCCATTATACTTTAGAGATTTCTGGCAAATATTAATCTAGCTATATCTATACATCTATCTATATTATATATATGTATATGTGCATTATATACATACATATATATATAGAGAGAGATGGTAGGTAATAGATGGAGATAGAGATAGCTGGGAGGGGGGAGGGGGAGGAAAGAGGGAGGGAGAGAGAGAAAGAGAGAATTTTTTAAGTGCTTACTATGCCAGGCAAGCAACTAGTATTCTAATGAGGAAAGACAACACATAAAAATGGAACTGGAAAGGGGAAAGGTCCATGGGGTAGATATGGCAGGGAAGTGATATGGCACCCTGGTTCTGGAAAAGATGTCAAAAATTCACCTATCAAGACACAGACACCCAGGAGATAGAGTCCAAGGGGATGAGGACAAGAGCTAGAGTGTAGGTATCTTGGTGTGGAGATGGCTGGGAAGTGTCATGGAGGCCAGGTTATCTTTCCTAGAACCTGGCCTTCATACTACAAGGTTGAAGATTAGAATAACAAGATAAGGTTATCATGATTATTTTTCCTTCTGGATAAGCAATTGCTTTCCAAATCTGCTTCAAATTGAGTGGCCACATGATGTGGTGAATCAAGGGCTGGCCTTAGAGTCAGGAAACCCCAGGTTCAAGTCCTGCTTCTGATATATATCTAGCTATTTGACCATGAGTGAGTTGCTTGACTTCTTGGTGTCTCAGACAACTCTCTAAGATTGTTAATTGCATGGAGTTATTGATCTGTATGAGTGAAGGTAGTTTCCACATTGGGAGTTTCTCACGATGACAAAATCACAGATTTGTTCCTCTGCCCTGTACCTAACCCCAAAATACTCTCTATTAACTGTTTTACAATCTTGGTCCACTGTAATTTCTCTTTTGTTTAACCAACCAAAATGTCAACCTAAATATTTGGTTAGAAAACCTCTAAATTGATACCAAAGTGTTACAGACCATTAAACAAATGTATATCCAAGGCTAGGCTACTCATAAGTAGCTGATACTTTCTGATGGCCTCTGGGACTTGACATGAATTCTTAAGCAGAAGAAGGAGCTGTCCTGGCCTGCTATCTATGGAAACTTTGACTAGAGACCTGGTGTGGGGAAACCACTTTAAAAATTCATTTCACAGCCTCGTTTAACTGTTTCCATATGTTTTTTGAAGGTTTCTCCTGAGATAGACATCTTCAATCTTGTGATGTAGCTTGGATTTGCTCTTGGGAAAAGTATAGAGTTCCATTTAAAAGAAGCCAGGCTGTAAAAATTTAGTGAATCCACTTATCACTATATGCACATTTTAAGGAAATTCCAGATAAGAGGAGACAGAACAGATCTCTTTAAGGAAAAGAAAGGAAAAAAAAAAAGAAAGGAAATATGGAAAGGACAGGGAGGTAGAAATCTTCTAGTGTCTGGTGAAAAGGCAGTCACCTAGTTTCATACTGCTGCCAAAGAGGCACACACTACATGACTCCTTATTAACACTGCTTCAGAATACCAGTCTAAGAGTCAGATGACCTTGACTCTAATCTCCAATCTACCACTAATATACTGAGTGACTTTAAGGAAATCAGTGAACCTCTATGGGCTTCAGGTTAATACTATGGAGAATAAATGGTCTAGATTGGATTGTAAGAACTCTGAGGGCTTGCCAGAGGATCTTGTCTTCTGCTATTATCCCTTACACAAATAGAGCCTTGCCTACCCTGGCAGAATATATATACTACTCTTTAACGACACCTCAATTAAAATAACTGCGTAAAACCAGGGCAGAGAGCAGATTCTTTTCTTCCTATTTTCCCAGCTATATTCTAGTTTCACTGTTGCATAGACTCACCTAATGGCTTCTGAACTTGGACCAATGCTTATCTATTCCCTGCCTGTTTCCCCAGATCAAACCTGTGACCCCTATCTTCAGCTACTTCTTGCTCCATTCTGCCTAATCTGACTTCTGAACACTGATTCCACATGGGGATAATGGTGAAGATGCTGGTGCTAATGATGAAAAGGAAGCTCTTGGCAAATGATGCAGAATTTTTTCAGTTAAATACAAAGCAAGGTTCTCAGCTGAGAGAGTGAGGAGAAGGGAGCTAAGAGAGTTTTGAGGAAGGATAAAAAGGTTGCAAAAAACTAGTGTGATGAGTAGGATAGAGAGTCAATTAGGAAGGTGTAAAAGGATTGCTTTACTATAGGTGAGATTATATAACATACATACATTTATAGTGGATACAGTCAGTACAGTTTCATGATTTCCTCCAGCTTTATTTGGCAGCATATGAGTAGGGACAAAGACAGCTTTGTCTAGGCAGGCGTAACATCTGGGGGGCCTGTGCTAGCAAGAGATATATGCTTACTGTGATAAGCCCTGGTGCCTTTGGACCTCTCCTTTTCACTTATGAGATCTGATTAACCACAGAGTATTCCCCAGATCCTGGCTGTGACAGATTTTGAACATGGCCAATTTCCACTATGCGATCCTGATGAAATGATGACTTTCTTTTATCTCTTGTTTTGTCAGTCAGACTTGAGGGAAGCCTTTTCTGTTTCTATGCATGCCCCATATTGGTCAGAATGTACACTATTAATATGCACTCAATAAATATCATTGAGTTCTTTTGTCCCTCTTACTATGTTCACATTCCTCCTAATTATATCTCTTCCAGTGTCTTCTGTCTTTTTGGCCCCTTCCTTGCTCCTGAGGTAGCTTATCGCAGGTTGAGTTTTCCCAGTCGCTCTCTTTGCTATTAAGCATTACCCATCTCTGCTGACAGTGCTAGTGATATTGGCTCTTTAGCCTCTCCCTACAGGAGAGTTAGCCCATCCACCTGCTCCAAGTAGCTGACTGAGGGAGATCAGAAATGACTGAACTGATAATCAACTCTCCCCGCTCTATTCTTCTGCTTCCACCTACACAAATGAATGACATTGTAATGTGATGTGAAATCCAACAGATTCAATTTCCTTTGAGTAACTTTGAACCTGGTGCCTCTCACATCACTGCCCTTCCTTGTGGAGTTCATTATTTGTTACCCTGACTTATATTTAAAGACAATTATTAAACTGTCAAATCTTGAATGGCTTCTTTAAAAAGCCCATAACGTTTGGTAGTTGGAAGAATTACTCATAAAATCTCAAAGTGAAAAGACCACTGAAGTCCTGTAACACTGCAGCCCAGTTCTCTGGCACTACAAAAGAAGCAATGGAGTTTCTATTCTGGGACCTTCGCTATGCCCAGACTAAAAGAAAAAGAAAAGTAGAAAAAATTGGCTCCTTAAATGAAATTTGTCTCCTGCTTGTGCTATCTCAGCAGTATCCACATTAATCATTCACTTCAACTCCCTCAATATAAATAGAGTTGCTTTAGATTCAGACTTCCATGCTGAATTATTAGCAACAGCCAACCCAGAGAAGAAATCAGAGAGTTTTGACTCCTGTGAATTCACCTATTTGTGAGATGCTTTTTCTTTGAATGAGAGCAAACCATACTTTTACTGGCTCACCCTCTAATTTCCTGCCACCCTTGAGCTAGTGAAATTAGTGACTGGAGGCAGAATACAAGGAGGCATTCTAAACCAGGTTTACCTGCTTCAGGCAGACAAGGGTAAAATCACAGGTTGTATATAAAGGTAGAGATGAGAAAATGTCTTAATTAGAGAAGGCAGGCCATACTCAGAGCACTGGCTAGATGCAATAGAAAAAAATTTTGGAATGTGAAGTCAGTCGTGCCTCTTTTCTCTAAAATGTTCAACTTCTCTTATCAACTGGTTCCTTCCCTACTGTCTTCAAACATTCCTGTCTTCACCATCCTTAATAAAACCATCACTGGACCTTTCCATTCTCTCAAGCTATCATCCTAGATCTCTCCTTTTATGAGCCAAACTCCTTGAAAATTTAACTATAATTGCTGCTTCCCTCTTTTCTCCTCTCATTCACTCTTTGCCCTTTGAGACATCTTCTGTTCTCATCCTTTAACTGAAGAAGTCTACTCTAAAGTTACTGACAACCTCTTAATTTCCAAATCTGATGGTATTTTCTCAGTTCTAATCTTTCTCAACTTGTTGGCTACAATTGATATTGTAGACCACTGTTAGTGGCCAGGCAGCAGCCCAGAGGCCAGAGAGCAGAACTTGAAGTCAGGAAGATCTGACTTTGAATATTGCCTCAAATATTTACCATCTGTGTTAGCCTGGGCAAGTCACTTAATAACTCTGTGCTTCAGTTTCCTTATCTATAAAATGGAGATAATAGTAGTACCTACCTCTCAGGACTGGTGTGAGAATCAGATGACCTAATTTATAAAAAACATTTTATAAACCTCAAATCACTATTTATAAGGCCAGCTATTTTTGTTTGTGGGGCAGCTAGGTGGTACAGTGGATTGAGCACTAGGTTTGGAGTCAGGAAGACTCCTCTTCCTGAGTTCAAATCTGGCCTCAGATACTTATTTGCTCTGTGGCCTTGAACAAGTCACTTAACTTTGCCTCAGTTTCCTCATCTGTAAAATGAGTGGAGAAGGAAATGGTAAACCACTCCAGTATCTTTGCCAGGAAAACCCCAATGGGGACATAAAAAGTTAGATACAAGTGAAAAATGACTCAACAACAAATTATAATTATAAAAAGCAATAATAACAATAATAACAATAGCCTTCTCCTCCTGCATACTGTTTCCCCTCTTTTTGTTATGATACTACTCTCTTCTGGTTTGCCTCTCCCTGACCACTCTTCAGTCACCTTTGCTTGTTCATTACCCATTATACCCTCTACCTATGTGTAATTTCCAAGGTTCTATCCTGTGCTTTTTTTTTCTCCTACAATCTCCCTCTAAATTCTCTCATCAGCTTAATGGTTTTAATTAGCGCCTCTATTCAGATAACTTCCAGATCTATACCATATCTTCCCACATCTGTCCCCCAAGCATCAGTCCCAAATCAAGAACTGTCCATTGATCATTTCAAACTGGATTTCCTGGTGGCATCTTAAAATCAACATATCTAAAACTAAGCTCATCATCTTTCCCCTTAAGCATTTCCCTTGTCTACACTTCCCTGTTTCTTTCAAAGCTGCCACTGGACTTTGATGACTCTGGAGGAGAGAGTGAGGCTGATGACTTTGTGCAGCTGTACCTCATTTAAATCCAATTTACTTACAAGTCAAGACACAAGACATTTGTCATTGGTCCTCTTCGAGAACAAAGGACAAACAACAACAATTTTTTTCAAAGGCACTCTATTTTTCCAGTGTATCTAGTTCGTTGCCTTGGCATTATTCTGGACTCCACACTCTCTGCATTCCACATATCCAACCAGTAGCCAAATCTTATTATTTCTACTTTTAAACATTTCTTTTGTCCTATCACTTCTCTCTGCTCATGCAGCTACTGCACTGACCTCCTAATGGTCTCTCCTATTCAAGAATCTCACTCCTCCAGGCTTCCTATATACTGCTGCCAAAGTAATTGTTCTTAAGCAAAAATCTGACCAGGTAACTCTTTTACTCAATCATCTCCAGTATCTTCTTATTACCTTCATGATAAAATATGAACTGCTCTCTTTAGTTTTTAAAGTCCTATACAATCTAGCTTAGACCCACCTTTTAAGTCTCATTGGCCAAGCTGTTTTCTACTCTTGGAATGCACTCCTTTCTAATCTCTGACCCACAGAGTTCCTTATTCCTTTAAGATGCAACTCAGACACCATGGACACCATCTTCTGTATGAAGCCTTTACTGATCCCTCAAAATGCTAGTGCCCTCCTAGCCATACTATCTTGTATTTAACTACTTCATCTATTTCTTTATGTATTCACTTTATTCCCCCATTTATGTTGTATATATATTGAATAAATACTTCTTGTCTCCCCCATTAGAAACGTAAGCTCACTGTGAGTAGAGACTGCTTCATTCTTTATGTGTATGTCCCCAGTGCCTGTCACAAATGAAGTATTTAATGAATGCTTATTGATTGATTAGAGTCAGGGTACCTAAGATGGAATCAAATCTCTGAAAATGATTATGTGTTTGATTTTGGCAAGTCATTCTTGGTCTCGGTTTCTTTGTATGTACCAAATAAAGGATTTAGACTAGATGACTTTTAAGGTCCCTTTAAGCTCAAGATCCATGATTCTGTAGTCAACAAACTAGAGGCTAAAGCACAGAAATATCACACCAATGGAGCAAGCAGAAAGGAGTGACAGGAGGGTGGGCTAAGTTAAGACATACATGTGAGCAAGGGCAATCATCAAGCTAAGCCAATGGATCAAGGAAACTAACGATAAACCCAAGCAAGTGAGGAACATACTGAGGGGTGAATGAAATTATGACACTCTGACAGTGTCAGGGTTACATTTCAGGGCTGGATGTGCTCTTCAAAGGGAAAATGCTGACAAGTGATATTGCTGACATAATACCTTTACTCTGATAGTCCAGGGCTACACTAAAGTGGGCTCCATTGGACCCAAATAAAATGTTCAGTTTGGAGAAATGGGGAAGTGAGAAGAAAGTAGAAAGCTGTACAGGGCTATTAGACATATAGTCAAATAGATCAAAGAAAAGCAAGTCCTTCCATATGTAACATAAACCTACGAAACACAACAAATCCTAGTGCATTCATCCTACCGTAAATGTCAAAGTAAGATTGTGTAAAACTATGTACTCTTCACAGTTGTCATAAGGTACAATAAAGCAAGGAAAAATAAAATATATTGCCCAGTAGGGAGAAGTCCAGACCAGGTTAACAGGCCTTCTTTTTCCTCCAGACGTCATTTTTTTTTTGCCTGCGTAACCCTTACAGTCCGGCCACATTAATGTTCTGTTTTGGAGGAAGGAGGGAAATAAACCAGTGATAACAGGGAAAGCCTCCTGGGCAATCTCAGCATTACATGAACAGCTACCTCTCTACTGTGCACAATTATATCTGTTTCACGCAATTATATCCCTGCCTCCTTCCATATTTCATTTAATGAAGTTTCAAGTGAGGCATAATGCTTCATTTGGTGGACTAAGAGGAAAGCCTGTGAGGGACACCTGACAGTAAGAAAAAGCATGCAAGAATTCCATCAAGCAACTACACCTCCAATCTAATTATCTTTGTTTGCTTCCCATACACATGGATTCATTCAGGTTTGTTGAAAGAAAAGCAAGCTAAGGAGAAAAAGATTTAAGTCATTCCATCAACTTTGACAGATTAAACTGGCTAGCTTCATGGACTCCTTTGAAGTCAGTGAAAGTGGATAAGCACTGGGGATACCTAAGATTCAGAAATTTAGAAGATAATTCTTCCCCATGTTATTTCCTAACATTTATAGAAGGATCTGTAGTTGTTGTTTGTCCTTTAAGAGAACCAGGACACCAGGCAGGTGATGCATGATTTGCAAATAGATTGGATTTAAGTGAGGGAGGGCTGTGCAAAGTCACCAGACTCACTTTCTCCTCCAGAGCCATCTGGGTCCAGTGGCCAGATATTCATCAGAGCAACTAGAGATGGCCCAGGATGCAGTGGGGGATCTTGTTTTTTTCAAGATAAAGTCTTTCCCAGGTCTCAATTTGTCTGAGGCAATGACCTTGCAGTGATCAGGGCTTAATAAGAAATGAGGCAGAAAATGGCCTCTTTACCTAGTCAAAAAAAAAATCTATCTGGGAGGGCCAGCCTTTAGGGTTTCTGGCCAAAATAGAAACAATTGCTATTTACATTCATTCTGAGCCAATCAGGGCCCAAACAATGACCAAGTAGGGCTTGGGAACCTATTGTTGGCCAATCAATGAGAGTCAGAGTAATTTGGGATTAAGGCTAGTCTTTAAGAAAGAAAAAAAAAGGTTCAAAGATTAAAATTTATATTCTCTTTGGGCAGAGCACTTGCAGGTAAGGGTATGATACCCTATGTGGACAGAGGGAATGGAAAGAAAGAAGGGAAGAAGGGAAGGAAGGAAGGAAGGAAGGAAGGAAGGAAGGAAGGAAGGAAGGAAGGAAGGAAGGAAGGAAGGAAGGAAGGAAGGAAGGAAGGAAGGAAGGAAGGAAGGAAGGAAGGAAGGAACAACCTAGATGAAGCCTAGCCCCCCAAAGAATTACTGATATAATGGAAAGATAGCTGGGTCCAGCATCAGAGGAACTAGGTTTAAATACTGTCTCTGAAGCTTGCTAACTGTGTGACCTTGTACAAATCATATAAGCCTCAGTTTCCTCATCTGTAAAATGATCTTTGTCTAGTCTCCAAAGTCTCTTCTACCTCTAGATAGTATAGTGAATAGACCCCTAGGCCTGCAGTCATCAAGACCTGAATTCAAATCTAGCCTCAGCACTTACTAGCTATGTGACCTTGAACAAGTCACTTAACCTCTGTTTGCCTCAGTTTCCTCTTCGGTAAAATGGGGATGATACCTACCTCCCAGTGTTGGTGTGAGATCAAATGAGATAATAACTGTAAAGTATTTTGCACAATGCCTGGCACATAGTAAGTAATGAGGAATGCTTGACCTTGCCCTTTTTCCCAAATGAATATGGGCACCTACTTCTTGAGGGGAGAGATGAGGAAGTCAAACAAACTAGATAATGAGAAGCCCATTATCTCAAGTACCACTTAAAGCCACTTTAGGAGATAAGAGGATTCTAGTAGTCAGGTTAATGAAATAGTAAAGTAACTTGGGCTCCTCACCCCTCTGCTCTGGGTTGACCAATGGAATAATGACGTGCCTTGATATGCTTGAAACTGAACTACTTTTGCCCCCTTGCCTAAGTGTCCCTGGTTACCTCATCTCCCCACCAAATGCAGGTTTTTCCTCTTTGAGAATCCCTAGCTTCTCCTGGTAGTGGGCATCTCCCTTAAGGAGCCATCTCCCTGAAGCAGCTGTCTCCTTGGGGGTGGGGGGGTATGGCCCTTGGGGGGGACTGTCTCCCTTAAAGAGCTGCCCCCCTTTAAGCTGAGATCTCCCTTAGGCTTCATCTCTCCTAAGGGGTGGAAGAGCCTACTTAGTGTATTATTGGGAATAAATGCCTTTACTTGATTTGGAGACAGCCTGAGTAAATTCTTTCAAGAGGACTCCACCATATATACACCACGCACCTCAACATTTGTCCCTCAACCTCAACAGTAAACATTATATAAATGTTAGTTATTAGCTATTATTTGACTATCCTTTGGGAGCAGCTAGGTGGCACAGTAGATTGAGTGCTGGGCCTCAGGAAGTCTCATTTTCCTGAGTTCGAATCTGGCCTCAGACACTTACTAGTTGTGTGACGCTGGGCAAATCACTTAACTATGTTTGCCTCAGTTTTTGGGTTTTTTTTTTTCATCTGTAAAATGAGCTGGAGAAGGAAATGGCAAACCACTCCAGTATCTTTGCCAAGAAAACCCCAAATGGGCTCATAAGGAGTTGGACATGACTGAAACAACTGAACAACATGAGTATCCTTTGAATGCTCATCGTCATTCCCTTCTAATCTAGTATAATAGAGTCTAGTTGTAATAAAAATATAAAAATGCTTAATGTCATGTAATAATAAGATACATAAACATGTATATTAGTTGACATAATATACAATATAATGATGCAGGTATAATAATCTAAATTAGATTTCTAAAACTTCTAAGATTACATAAATACATATACTGAAGATGTACCACTCTGCCTTTGAATTGAGCTTTAACTTTCAAATCATAGTTTAGCTAGAATGAGAGGACTGAGTCATTGCCTCAGGATGCCTAAAGGATGTTGATGTTTTTGGTAGTGAGGAAACACTAAGCTTAACACATAGTTACTGACTGAAAATAATTAGTTAAAATAGGAAGATAACTAGATCCAGACTTCTTATGCCACCCCCCAACCTCCACGTGCTATACTTCAGATGAGGGTTTTTTTTTTTCTGGCTGAGCTCCATTTTACTCTCTCTCTAGCATAGACCTCACGTCCCCAGAGTGTCTACTCATAGCATCACGTCCAAAGGTCCAAGGTATTCCCTCTTCCTCTTCCCCGAGATCTTCCTGACTGATGCCCTCTCTCTATCTACTGTGGAATAATGCTTCTCAGCCTCTGTAATAATGATAATAATGATGACAAAAATTAGTATGTATATGGTATTGTAAGGTTTGTAAAGCATTATACAGATGCTGTCTTATTTTATCCTCACAACTCTGGGAGGTAAATGCTGTTATCATTCTGTTTTCCAGATGAGATAACTGAGGTAGAGGAAGGTTAAATGACTTGCCCAGGGTCACCCAGCAAATAAGTGCCTGAGGTAGGATTTGAATTCAAGCCTTCCTGAGTCTGAGTCTAATGCTCCTTCCACTGTTTCACGCAGTTGCCTTTTTATTTTAAAATGTTAATAAGTTGAATGAGAAGTACCACTTTATAGTAGATGGAGAGTGAGCCTCAAAGAGTCAGGAAGATCTGGGTTAAATACCCACTTTGGACACATTCTCTCTGGGTGACTTTGGGCATTTAGCCTTCTTGGGCCTTGATTTCCTAATATGCCAAATGAGAGGGGTAGGGCGCATGACTTCTGAAGTCCCTCTCAGCTCTAGAACTGTGATAAACTTATGATCTTTGTTGGTAGAGGGAGTGCAGATGAAATCAGAGAGGCTTCAAAATACTAACATGAGTGGAGAGCTCCCAAATATTACATTACTGCAAAGTTCTATTGCCCTATTTTAAAAGTATATAGAGATGAACTAAGTTATGAAGGATGGGGCATCAGTGTTATAACTACATACATGTATATACACATCTATCTCACAATCTTATTTTGGTTCATGACATTTAAAATTCGATCTTTTTTGGTTCATATTAATGGGAAAGGTGGGCTGACAGCCTTTAATGGCCAACTAACAATGGGTCATATTTGCTCAAGCAATTAAATTGATAGGGTTTTTTTTAGTTATATGACTGTCAGTTCTCAGACATGTCAGAGTACCACTTTCCCATGATTTATTGGAGAAAGGGGATAACTATCTGATGGATTGTGTGTAACACAGGAATATAGAAAGTCCATGCTACAATCTTATCACCTTAACTCTCCCCTAGTAAGAGAGATACTTGTGCTTTTTTTTTGTCACTCTGATAATCTTTCTTATATGATTATTTCTTATCAATGCTGTGAATCCAATACTTTTTGGATTTTAATTAAATATTTTTATTTTAAATTAAATTAAATTAAATTTTTGTGATTTTAAAGTACTCCTGATACTTAAAAAAATCCTTATCTCTAATATACATAATGGCTAAAACACATGGAAAGAATAATAACAAAACCCCAAATAAATACTGTGCATTTATAATGACCAAGCTTGGAGCCAAAGAAGAGACGAGAAACTAAATTTTGCCTCCCTCCCCCTTTCTTTTCAGAGGGGGGAACTTTATATACATATATATATATACACACTGTCAAACTCATTTGATGTGTTAGCTTTGCTGAAATCCTTTTTTCTCTTCTTCTTCTTCTTTACCTTCTTCTTTGTCTTATTCTTCCTCTCCTTTCCTAAATGATGTCTTTCCAAGTAGGGAAATGGGAAAGGAAATATTTGGAAATGAAGGTCATATAAAAACAAAAGACAGAAATAAAATTTAAGAAAAATTCTTACCTCTAAACTCCAACCCTCGAAGTTGAAAGGTAACAAGACCATTTCCAATTTCAATTAGGTGGACAAAGGCATTGAGGTAATCTGAAGCCAAAATAAAGCAGTCTCCAGAGCTGTAATTACCCCAGCGCCCAAGAACCAAATCTCCACAAAGAGATACTTGAAGAGATCTTGTCAAATGCTCATAGAAGATGGAATTCAGATTGTTGTCATCATTTCCTTAAAGAAGAATCATAAGAATCAAATTATATTCAGTTGAATGTTTTTATGCATTACATTCTGTCAAATAATTATATGCAAAGAATTTAGAATTTACAGAGGATTCCATGCATTCCATGAATTAGATAATGCCTACTAAACATTTTGAGCTTATTAGAGTAAAGTGTTCCTATAAATGTGTGATCTTTGCACCATAGCTCATAAGTTAGCTCCTCTCCCACCCTAATAGCTGTAATGAACAATACATAATGTCATATGTCATATATCACATACATAACAATTTCTCAGAGTATAAGCTCTCTGAGAGTGCAAATTCATAGGATCAGAAAGTTAGAGCTTGAAGGGATTTTAGAGACTATCTAATCCAACTCCCTCATTTTACAGATGAGAAAACAAAGACATAGAGAATTCAAGGGATTTGTGTGAGGTCACAAAGGTAATAAGTAGCAGAGGTCAGAATGAACCCAGAATCTCTGACTCTGAATCTAGTACTGCTTCTGCTACCTTACTGTGCTACCTCTGAAGTTCAGAATCTGCTTTGGCTTGAGTATTCAAGGAATGATCACAAATGCAGTGCAGCCTGAGCTGTATTCCATGAGACAACCCTGTCACACAAACAACATGCACCTAATGCCTGCCTGGGGCTTCTGAGTGGGTTTTCATTCTTTCTCATCCTTAGGCTAACTTAAGCACTGGCATCACCATGAATCAATGTCTCAATTGATCTACAAAATAACATCATCATATGAATGTCCTCACCGACACCCAGAAGCAATAAAGAGAGGAATTAAGGTGTGATTGCATTTATAGCCTAATTATGATTAATGAAATGAAATAAATTTCCTATGAGCTGAGACAGTGTCACATAACCTCATAAGGTATCAACATAACTAAAGCCCCTGACACATTTCCTGCTTGACCTGACTACTGCATTCATTTGTTACAGTGACTCACAGCTTATAGTCAGAGGCTTATATAAAGCCTGCTGAAAGTCCGTGGTGCTTAGAATAAGAGACTCAAAGGAGTCTTAGTTATCCTCAATTGCTGATGTTTATATAGATATCTATATAACATACACAAATATATACAGAGATATAGATATAACTATATATAATGAAATATATACATCTATAGATAATATATCTTTATTATATAGATAATATATACAAATAGGTAATATATAGAGAGACTAGAAGATATATGTTAAACAATGGGCACCAGAATAAACAGACCTTTATCCCTTACTTAAAATACTTTGATAATATTATCACTGTTACAGTTACAATGGGGCAGCATTTGTGGTTAGCTGAGGATAACACAGATATGTAAGAGCTGAGATCAGAGCTGAAGTAGATATTACATAGTTTCATGGATTCAAAGACATTGATCCACCATACTTGCTAGATACGGAATTACATTGTTTTTTTTTTTAAAGCTCAACAGACATACATTTCCAGGTGAGTACCCATTCAGGTATTTTCAAATCATCATATCCTAGCCCTTAGGCACACAGGCTATACAGATACAGACAACATACCAGATACATTTTTTTCTTCCTGGGCACTAACTACTTTGCTGGTATCATGAATGCTTAAAGAGAGATGGTGTGGATGAGAGAACATTTGGAATTTGGGGACACAGGTTATAGAAGATTTTGTTGCTCTTTGGAGAAAGGAAAAGAAGAAGAATAAATAGATAGTTGAAAGAGACAAATTGTGGAGGAAAAACAACATGTTTTCATATTGGGACCTTTTGTAGACTCTAGGCCATGGAATCAGGAAAGTTTTCTCTGTGGAGAGCAACTTAATTCTGATTTGTTCAAGGTACTGTATGACTAAAGACCAATTGGATTTCAAGACTTGCTGCCTAAGTTTGGTATTTACTACTTACAAACTCAAATATCTTGATTAACAAAGTTATTCACTACTCAAGAGCTACCTAATCAATTCAGAATAACCAATGAATGCATTTCCATACCAAATAAGGGGGTTTAATCAGTCCTCTTGCAGAATTTTATTTTATTCTAAACATATTTTCCCCAATGTGCTTTGTTCCCACAATGATTATTAAAAACAACATGAACTAATTTCCCTTGCTGAGTTCCCAGCAAAAACCCATCTACATTTCCGAAGAGGGGAAAAGGAGGTTCTTGCCATACCTGGATCTTTTTCAATTTGGACTGCCAGCCTTGTATTTGAGTTGTCCACTCGTCTTGTGCTGAGAAGGGAACAAACCAGTAAAAAAAAGGAAGTCACAATGAGAGTTTTTTAAATTACAGTAGCCAGCTGCTACCTTAAGAGGTGGGACACACCATGGATTTAAAGTTAGAAGGTTCCTTCTTCCAACCTCCTCATTTTATAGAGGAGGAAATTAAGACCAAAAAAGTTATTTGCCAAAGTTGCACAGGTACTATGTGGCAGAGCCAATATTTGAACTCATCTTCTAGATTGCAATGAATTTGACATGGAATGTAATAACAGTCAAAAGTATTTGTTACCTTCCAGTTTGGTGATGTTTGGCAGGGGTAAAGTGGGGTAAAGCACTTTCAGGTGGAGGGAGAAAAAGGCTTGGGAGATAGAAGAATTTAACAATTGAAGGGTATTATCTCCTGAACATTTTAAGTGTTTGTATCACAACTTAAAGTCAACATCATCACAGCAAATGAAATTCCACTTTTATACAATATGGTAGAAGAAATGTCAGCCATATACATTGGGTTACATTTTTTTTCCTTTCCTACCTAATAGGCAAGGGAAGTTGACCTTGAATCTTGCTGGATCCATTGGACTTAATATGGATTTGCAGTAACCTAAAACCTAAAAGGCCAGCCTGCAAAGAGTCAGTGACCCTTCAATTTGGTAAGTTCCACTGTGATGTGAGTCAACATACCCAACACATTTTGTTGACCAGATATTTCCATCTAGAAATGGGGGTGAGTGGCGAACCTCTCTGAAGAGGTGCTGTATCCTTCCTGAATATTCTTTTCATGATATAGCTAAACAAACTACCTTTTGTTAACTGTTAGATGGTCTATGAGTGTGTCATTTCATTCCAGTCTCAAAAGTGAAACATCAGATCAGCCTGAGTCAGGCCTAGTTTAAAACATCTGCCCAGTCTAAGGGTCCTGGGCATACACAGTGATGCTATTTTACGACTAATGCCAGAAAATAATGCAAATGAATTGAATTGAGTTCTAAATGCTTTCTACATAGGTTTTCCTTAACCTCACAGATTAATAAAAACAAAATTTTTTTTACCAAAAATATATTATGATCTTGTTAGATAATAATAGATAAAATAGCTAGATGACACAGTGGATAATGTTGGGCCTGAAGTCATATTCCTGAGTTCAAATCTGACCTCAAACACTAGCTATGTGACCCTGGGCAAGTCACTTAACCCTCTTTGCCTCAGTTTCCTCATCTGTAAAATGAGTTAGAGAAGAAAATGACAAAACCACTCCAATATCTTTGCCAAGAAAACTCCAAGTGGGGTCATGAAGAGTTGGACAGGACTGAACAAAGAATAAATAACAATAACAATGATACACATTTATATAATTCTTTATGGTTGATAATAGATTTTCACAATAAGCCTGAAAGGTAAAATATTATTGCCATTTTACGTATGAGAAAACTGAGGGTATAAGAGGTTGGACATTTGACTTAGGTCTTGAAGATAGTGAGTTGGAATTCAAACTGAAGTCCCCAGGCTTCAAGTCCAGGGCTCTGGCATATGAATGTGGAAAGGCAAAGATGATCTTGCTATGAATTGGTTTTCATTCTAGATGCTTACTGAAACAGAAGGGTGAATAGTTACATCATACATCATTTATAGTTGATATTGCCACTAATTTTATTAAGCAGTCAATAAACATTGTGGTGTCAGTCTATTGACTAACAAGCATTTATTAAACAGTTATTATGTTTCAGGCTCTGTGCTAAATACTGAACTCTGACCAATGTAGTTTCCAATAGTGAATTCAGTGGGTAGATGGTGAAGCATGTTTCCCATCTCTCACTAAGAGACTGTAAGAGTCCAATGAGGCTTAATTTTCATCTATGGACAATGTATCAATTTGTATTGCCTGACTTTGCTGTTATTCTCCCCATTTTACAAATGAGGAAACAGAACCTCAAAAAGGTTAAATGATTTGCTAGTAGTCATGCAGCATTAATAGATAAATATTCAAACTGAAATCTTACCTGACTCCAAAGACAACATTCTTTCCATTAAATCTCACTGTCTCTTTACTCACTCAAACATTTAAGAGCCAGACAACCAAGAATGTTCATGAGCTTCACAGAATGGGCATGACAGTTGGGTTAGTAAGAATGCAGTGATTTTCCCTTCCCCTAACCAAGCAGTTACCAGTGAACAAATGTCTACTGTTGTTCCCTTCTAAGACTCCTGTGAGTAATCTTTGAAAATAAAAAAGGTCATAAGATTCCAGCAAAAAAAAATCCTCTTAATGAAGATAGGAATCCTATCTTTGCATAAAATTACTCAAGCAGAATTTTAATTTTTATCATAAAAGCTAGGAAAATGAATTTTTAGGGGTAGAATAAATAACTTTTAGAAAGGAGCTAAGCCAACCCACAAACCATCTACCAAATTTCTTCAGGAATTAGAACACTTTCTAAAAATCTATTAACCGAAAGACTGGTTTCTTCTTAAAAGTGATAGAATTCCCAGTGTTAAATTCCGTTCAACAATAACTAAACTAAACTGCCTGTGTGCCCCAGGGTCCCTGGCTGTCAACCAGACTGTCTAAGAAGATGAATTTTAAACTATAGTGAATAACTTGAGTTTTCCCCTGTGATTTCTTAGTGTAAATTTGGTGCTTACTACTCCAAGGTGCTAATTAGCTCAGTAATTGGATTTCTTCCTCAACTATACTATTCCATGAACTTCAATTCCATATCTTTTGACTGCTGTTGGAAGGGGAAATGCATATGCCTAACACTCCTGTACGTGGTGTGTAAAAATGCAGTTCCCTGAACGGTAGACATGTGAATGCCTGCATATCCCATTAGGCTACCTGCCTGACTTTTGCTCCAGCTACATGGTCTCTTTATTGTACTATCATGCTGTTCCATGGAGGTGGAATCCCAAAAGCCCAAGTAAAAGGTGTCTTTCTCTTCTTTATATCCTCATAGATACTAATCACATTAGTGATTCTCTCTTTTTAATTGCAGAAATTACAAATCTAACCCTCCCCTCTATTGTCTGCTATTTGATTCTAGGCAACCTAGTTACCTCCTGCTTTACATTATATTTCTACCTAAAAACAGACTCTAATCCAAATATCCTTCCTCCTGTATCCACTAACTACTAGTATTCACCTGAGGCATTCGAAGGATTCAAATTCCATTTTCTCTAATGAATTGTTATAGAGGATGTTCTACGCTGAGTCCAAAAGGGAGACAGAATCTGCATGGATGATATAGTCCTTCAGGAGCTCAGGTTTGATGGTGATGTTTCATCCAGGCCCATAACACTACAAAGTCCATTCAGTAATATTCTCAGCCACTCAGAAAGTGACAAATAGATAAAACCAAAGGGATGATGAATGCCTGTTACACACAGTTGGAAGGGTAATGTATTGAATTAGTCCATAAGTATACTGTATGGAAGAGACTTCAGATCCACAATATGCTGAGCCCAGAGCTGAATAGGAGGAAGAGATGAGGCCGGACTGCATTTGGGAAATTGTCTATCATTTTCAACAATCCCATTTTTCTAATATCAATATTCTTCCAGAGACACTATATTGCAATGATACATGGAGTACTATAATCTATTAGGGTTCAGACTTCCAAGTGAGTCATAGAACAATGGAGAGATACATGATGGGTGTAACCAGGTTGCATCATATTGACAGCGAGGGACTGTAAGCAAGAAATGATAGTAAAAAATAACATTCAGGAAATGTGTGATTAGAAAAGGGAATGGATGGATACAATGAGATCAAAAAGTAGACTGTCCAGATGGTACACTGGCACCTACAAAGTGCTAAATGACCTAGAGTAGAAGGTCTCAATAAAATTAGGAAAACCATATTTAGAGGATTAGGAAAGAATATGGATTAGAAACCATATTCTTGTGGACAAAGAACAAGAAAGTGCAGATGAGATTCAGCCTCTCCCTTTGGAATGGAGTACTCACAATGATAAGATCAGGAATCTCTAATCAATATCAAGTTCCACCATCATCTCACTCTTTGTCCACATTATCAATATTTTCTCTTTTTGGGAAACTGAGGCTGACAGGGGCCAATATCTTGCTGAGTGAGGTACATAGTAACACAGGGATGAAGCTAGTAATAAATTCTTAGGTTTATTTGGAAGTCAGCATCCTACACGAACTCTGAGAAAAATTAACCTGAAGTTTAAGTGGAAACATGTGATACAAATCACTTAACTTCCCTGGGCCTCAGTTTCCTTACCTGTAAAATGAAAAGCTGGACTTAATGACCTCTAAAGTCCTTTCCAGCTCTGGATCTGTGATCCTATATACATGTGCTCAACATAAGAAAAATGAGTTTGTGGTTGGCTTTTAATTTTTAAAATGTTTTTGTTGTCTTAAATAGCCATGGTTAGTCATCATTTCAAAGTAAATAGCTCAATACTGAAAGATAGCTCATCTAGGCCTTTCAGAGGACCTGAGGCAAAAGTAATTTTTTAAATCCTGGGAGGGAGCCCTGGGGAACATGTAACAGTGTATGCTACTATGTTATGAAAGAGAAAATGTGCTTTCAGTAAGAAGAAGCATGATGTTTCCTAAGTTGAAGTTTGCGAAGTTGCGATACAGTTGGATATGTCTGGGTGGTGGTTTTGGTAAACAGAGAATTTTGCTAATATCAGAACATTAAAAGGAGAGTTAAGTGCATTAGATGTGAGCATCTCTGTGGCAAAGGTACTTGGCATTAGTTTCAGTTTCTTGTGTATTATAATTGATTGTTCTAATAAGCTGAAAAAACACAGCAAGAGCCAAGCTGGTATGGTGCAGTATATCTCAAAGTGTGGTGTGTGGAGCCTTGGGAATCCCTGAGATTTTTTTAGGGGGTCTGTGAAGGCAAAAGTATTTTCTTTTTTTCTTTTAGGCAATTGGGGGTAAGTGACTTGCTCAGGGTCACACAGCTAGCAAGTGTCAAGTGTTTGGTCTGAGACCGGATTTGAACTCAGGTCCTTCTGACTTCAGGGCCAGTGCTCTCTCTCCACTGGGCTACCCAGCTGCCCCCAGGCAAAGGTATTTTTATAATAATTCTAAGACTTTGCCTACTGAACTACTTCTCTCTTTTCCAACTACATATCTCTGTGAGGCTGGATTTTCTTTATCTACTTCAACCAAAATACCATTTCAAAACAGAATGAATTTAGAAGCAGAAATGAGAATCCAGCTATCTTCTATTAAGCCAGTCATTTGCAGAAATATTTGAAACAAGTCTACCTTTCTTACAAAATTATTTTTGTTATAGAAAATGTAGTTATTTTTCATTAAAATGCTATGTTAATGTGTAATGGGTTTATTAGTGTTATTTAAATGAATCAATAAACATTTTATGTGTTTCTGTTTTTATCAGTTTCTAATATGGTAAATATAAATATATTGGTATTAATATATTGATATTATGCAGATCATTAACCATACAAACAAAAACAGTTTGGGACCCTCAATAATTTTTAAGAGTATAAACATATCCAGAGACCAAAAAGTTTGAGAACCATTATTTTAATGGATAGTAAGAAGACCTGAGTTCAAATCCTACCTCTGATACTTACTGGCTATGTGAAAATAGGTATGTCATTTAACTTTTCTGAGCCTTAATTTCTTCATCTGTAAAATGAGGATAATAATACATATAATAGCTACCTTACTGTGTTGTTTTGAGGCACAAAGGGAGATAGTATGTGCAAAACTTGAATACACTTAAATTATAACTAAAGCATCAGGGAACGATGGTGTGTGAATAATATCTTAAAGTGAGATACAGTTGGAGAATAGCTAGACAAACTGCAATATCTGAATATGATGGAATATTATTACACAAAAATAATTGACAAATAGGATAGATGCAGGGAAATCTGGGAAGACTTGTATGAACTGATGCAAAATAAAATGAGTAGAAGCAGGAAATCATTTTATCTGATGACCACAGCAACATAAAGGAGAGCAACTTTGAAAGACTTCAGAACTCTGATTTAATATAGCAGTTCTCTACACTGAATAGAAAATCCTGCGTTTCTACAGTCTACTAAGTGTAGAGACCAATCATGACTTCAAAAGAATGATGATGAAACCCATTTCTCCCATCTGCAAAGAGGCAGCTGACTAGAGAATGAGACATTTTCAGACATAATCAATATGCTTTTTTTCACTTTAATAATTTGTTACAAAGGAGAGCTTCTGTTGGAGAGGGACAAGTTGGTGAACAGTGCTTAAGGTGCCAAAAAAAAAAAAGACAAATGTGTCAATAAAATATTGCAAAAATATGTTGAAGAAAACAAAAAAAAATCAAAAGGGATACAAACAGGATAATTTTGTTACTACCGTGTTAAATATAATTTATAGTTTTTAAAATTTACCATTTCAGAATTAAGAACTTAACAAAGAAAACAGTGAGAGAGAGAGAGAGAGAGAGAGAGAGAGAGAGAGAGAGAGAGAGAGAGAGAGAGAGAACAATTCAAAATACAAAGGAAAACAGAAAAAGTATTATATGGGAAACCACAAATCTCTACTGTGTATAGCTTGTTTATTTTAAAACATGGATAATAAATTTAACATGTCACTTTCAAATCTGTCCTGCTTTCCTTCTGGACTTCCTTCTATATTCTTCTGTGAATTTTCTTAAAAATACTTAAGTGACCTTTTCTTTTTTTATTGAAGGCAATACTATCTTCTCCTTCCCCAAAGTCTTCCCTCAATTTAACATTTAAGTTTAAAAAAATGAATGTAACAGAAGTTAGTTTCATATAGTCATTTTCTTTTTGTTCTTTGTAATAAAATGTTTGTTGATTCTAAGTTAATAAATTTTTTAAAGAGAAAAATATCATAAAAATAAATGATTGCTTTATCATCAATCACTCAAGTTGAGTTCAAGAGGCACTGAGTGAGTACAGGGCCTGATGTCAGTCCCTGAGTTCAATCCTGTCTCAGACACTTAGCTGTGTCATCCTGGGCAAGTCAATTAACCTATATCTGCCTCAATTTCTTCAACTCTAAGAAGAAGATAATAATAGTAGCTATCTCCCGGGGTTTCCAAGAGGATCAAATGAGATAATATTTGTAAAGTGCTCAGCACAATGCCTGGAATATAGTAGGCACTTAATAAATGCTTGTTTCCTTCTTTCTGGATCTGGAAGTTTCTTTGCTACTATAAGTAACTTTGACTCAATTTTTCTTAGCATATGGTTGTCACCAGTGATTTGGACTACTCTACAAAAAAGATGGTGCCATTCCCAGTATAATAGTGTTTGTACTCTCCTTAGTGTTTGTACTCTCACTCTCTCTCTCTCTCTCTCCTCATTTGCTACTCAGTGTAGCACAAGGACAGCAGTACAGATGAAGAAAATTTCACAAACACTCGTACACAGGCACAGTGCTATACAGAGGTCAACTTTGCTGAATGCTATGTCATAATAATGATGAGGATGTATTTATATAGGGCTTTAAGTGCTTGGGGGCAGCTAGGAGGCACCACAGAGCACCAGGCCTACAGTCAGCAGGACTCATCTTCCTGAGTTCAAACCTGGCCTTACACTTACTAGTTGTGTGACCTTGGGCAAGTCACTTAATTCTACCTGCCTCACTTTCCTCATCTGTAAATGAACTGGAGAAGGAAATGGGAAACCACTTCAGTATCTTTGCCAGAAAACTCCCAGTGGGGTTACAGAGAATTGGACATAACTAGAAAATGACTGCAACAGTTGGTTAAATTTTTTACAAATGTTATTTCATGTGATCCTCACAATAACCTTATGAAGTAGTTGATCTTATTATCCCCCTTTTACATATAAAGAAACTAGGGTTGAGAGATGTTAAGCCACTTGATATGAACTGAGGTCTTCTTTACTCCAAGGTTAGCACTTAATTCACTATGGCACTTAGCTGCCTCATTATATACCTGAATGTCCTTCAATAGCAGAGTAGTTAATTATATTACTCTACAACATAAACATCTTCTACAACTATTACGTATTGGCAGCTATTTGGAATACTGAATAGCATATGGGTATTGGTGTCTAGAAGATCTAATTTTCAAAGCCTGCTTCACACACTTAGCTGTGTTACCCTGGGTAAGTCACTTAACCTCTCAGCCTCAGTTTCCTCATTTGTAAAAGGGAAATAATAATAGCATCTACCACACAAGGTTATGAAGAGCACATGAAAAACACATATGTAAGGTGTTTTGCAAACCTTAAGCTTTATAAAATTGCTAGTAATCCTCCTCATTGTTAATTATTGATATCCTAATATTTACCTTTCAGACTTGCCACTATGAACAATAATTATTTTATGCACTAAGGAACTTGGAAGTCTGAAAGCACTAAATGTACTGAAAGCTACTAAATGCAGCACCAAACTTGACAAGTTGTTCTATTGACTACTGTATTTTAGCTAATGATAATAATAGAATTTATATAAAGCTTTAAGGTTTGCAAAGCATTTTATACATATTAGCTCATTTTATCCTCCCAAAAACTCTGGCAGGTAGGTGCAATTATTAAACCCATTTTAAAGATGAGGAAGCTGAGGTCCACAGAGGTTAAATGATATGCAGAAGACCACAGAACTATTAAATATCTGAGGCTAGATTTGAACTTAGGTCTTCCTGTCACCTAGCTGCTAAATTATGTGCCTTGCATTTAATGGATGGGGACAATTTTGATGAGATTCTCTTTTTCCCCCATTTTTAACTGATACTGTTCATGTTTATATGCTTTGAGAATCGCTAGCCCCTGCTCCTCTTCCCCTAGAGGAATCCAAAATGTGCTATCTAACATGAAAATATTGATATGCAACACAACTATTCATTCATTTAGGGGACAGAACTGGGCGAGGAAAGAAAAAATTTAAACCATAGTATAGGATATTCAGTTCTACCAATTATCTACAAATAGTAGTAGCAATAGTAGTAGTAGTATAGTAGTAGTAGTAGTAGTAGTAGTAGTAGTAGTAGTAGTAGTAGTAGTAGTAGTAGTAGTAGTAGTAGCAGCAGCAGCAGCAGCAGTAATATTTCAACAGTGAAAACACACAAGGTTGAGGAGGGATCCAGCAAAAGAGAAATGAAAGTCTAGAGGGAAGCACAGATGTAAAACAATTTAATTGTCCAGATGCTAGATTTTTATCTTCTTCTTCTCTGTCCTGATTTTCAGTTGAACTCTATGGTGTCCTGTCCTGCTGGTTAAAGAGAGGGCCAATGTCCTTTGGCTTGCACCATTGCATGTGACACATGTCTGCAGCCTGTGTCAAGAACACATGAGAGCCAACATTGTTGTCTGCAGAAAGTGTCTCAAGGTGCATCTGACTTCCAGTGTGTGACTCTCCCTGCAGTAAGAGAAAACTCTTATCCTTGGCAGAAATACTGGAGCATTTTGCACAGAAACACTTTCAAATCTACTGAGTCAATTTTGGTTCTTCATGGTTCATGGCCATCAGTCCCATGAGATGCATAGACTTGAGAATAAGCTCTCCTACAACATGGAACTCATTAAAGCACATTATGGCTCACACACTAGTCGTTCATAGAACTTGACTGAACAATAGAGGTCGTCTAGTCCAATTCCCTCATTTTACAGATGAGCAAACTGAGGTTCATGTAGCAGATGTGGACCTTGATAAAATCACTCAAGTGCATTTTCCACTGAGATGATCTTCTTTTTCCCCTACGGTTTTGTTTGTCTAGTGTAGAGATTTCTGAATTCTGTTCACAAAAATAAAAACTCAGAAAATGGCTCTTAAATTGTTCTTGAGCCACTGTATCTAGCAGGATTTAGTAGATTACTTTCTGCTAAAGATACATTCCCACTAAGTGCAATTTGGTGAAAAAAATAAGAGAGGATGACCCAGTGAAATAAGTATGAAGCGGTGAGCCAATAATTAAAAATTCTGATTTTCTTTGCATCATGGACTTGCTAGATGATTTAGTGTAAATCATTTAACCATGCTGTGCCCAATTTTCTTGGTTTGTAAAAAAAAAAAAGGGTGAATGTTACATGTAGTAAGCATGTTAAGAGGATTAAGTAAGATAGTGACCAGGATCCAAAACTGACATTTGCAAGACTAAACTCATAGTCAATCATGCTTATCCTGCAAATGGCCCATCATCCGAGGAAGTAATGATTTACAAGAGAGAAAAATACTTAGAATATTAGTGATTTCACTAAATGAATACCTCCTGGGATGATGGACAGGTTACTAAAAAGAAAATAAGAGCATATCTGGCTTTTTTTTTTTGGTATTTCTGTCTGAGATTCATTTTTTGGAACATCAAAGTAGGTTGCTCTTTCCTTGAGCATAAACACTACAACTAGATTGTTTTCCCCACAGCTTTTGTTGCCACTAATAAAATATTAACAACAATAATAATGGACATTTTATATAGTGCTTTTGGCAGCTAGGTGGGGCAGTGGATAGAGTGCTGGGACTAGAGTCAGGAAAACTCATCTTCCCGAATTCAAATGTGGCCTTGGACATTTACTAGCTGTGTGGCCCTGGGCAAGTCACTTAATTCTGTTTGTCTCAGTTCCCTCATCTGCAAAATGAGTTGGGGAAGGAAATGGCAAACCATTCCAGTACCTTTGCCAAGAAACCCAGATGGGGTCAAGAAGAGTCATACACAGCCAAATGACAACAATGGTGCTCTAAGATTTTCAAGGAACTTGTAATACACTATCTTATTTGATTCTCTCAACAACCCTGTGATATAAGCAACTCTGATATTATTACCTCTGTTTTACAGAACAGAAGAGCATAGATTTAGAGTTCAGAGGACCATCAAATCCCAGCTTCTTATCTTTAGAGAGGAGTAAACTAAGGCACAGAGAAATGAAATTACTTGCCCAGGGGCATGCAGCTAGTAAGTATCTCAGGCAGGATTTGAAACCATGTCTTCCTGACTCAACTACACTGTGATGAGGAAACAGACTGACAGTAAGGACTTGAGAAGGGGTTGGAGTCTCCTACTTACTAGTCCAGTGCTCTGTTGAACATTGGCAATGATGAAAAATACGATAGGAAGGTTGACTTAACTGCCCTCATTTACCAAAAATCTTTATTTGCCATGCCAAATTAACCTATTTTCTGCCCCCTTCTTCCAATCTGAACACTGTCAACAGCATAGTTATTTTATATTGTATTTCCATTTGTACTAACTTTTTTCTCCAAGTCCACCAGTCATCCTCCCTCCTCCATCAATGACACTCCCATCTTTCTTCTTCAGGGAAGACTTCCTTGACTTCCTAGAAAATTAAATATCTTTCCCTCATATCCACAAAGTTCAGATATAAGCCTTAAGCAGTCCATAATATCACAAAAAGTAAAATGAACAGTATATATTCCATCTATCCTTATTTTATATAACCATATATTTTCTGATTTTGTTTGTGTGTCTAGGCATACTCTGCCTTATTTAGCCCTGACCAATATAATTTTTCAATTCTGTCCTGCACTGAAAACTTTTGAAAGCCTGCTTTATCATTTGGCTCACTATTCAAGAGATAAACTGAAGGATTCAAGGGGAGACAGGGTGATATAGCAAAATCAGTCCTGGCTCTAGAGTAAAAAGACCTGGGTTCAATTCTACCTCTGACCTTTAGACTTGAGTGACTTTGGCCAGGTCACTTAACCTTTCTGGGACTCAGTTTCTTCATCAGTAAAATAAAGGAGTTCAACCATATTGTCTCTCAGTCCCTTCCAGCTCAAGATTTATATGAGACTGTGATTTTATAATTTTTTTAAAAAGAAAGTCATGAAGAAAACTTCTTGTTTTCCAATCACCAAAAATAAAACAAGTTCCCTTTGTAGAGATCTTTATCAGTTGGCACCATGACAATGTTCAATGAATTTCCCACTAACAAACTTGCAATGCCCTTCCATATTTTGCTAGTGAATATTTCTGGCCATGGCTCCCCTCCTTTCTGCCACTTCCTTCCTCTCACACTAGTGACCATGTTAGTGACATCTCCCCTTATTTTCCTTCTCCCAAATGTTACTCATCAATTGCTAGGTAACTTCCAACCCTAAAGAGTTGCATCTAGGATTCCTGTCCCTGGATGTAGGGTTTACCTTTCTGCCAAGAGAAGGGGACATGCACACATACGCACAGCCAGAAACACCCATGTACATGCAGACATATGCAAACATGCAGCTCAAACTCTTTGTGTGAAAATGAAATAGTTTTTCTTTTTCATTCTTGATGCACTGGGTCCTCAGTGTCAGGCTCCTCTTTGCAGGCTGCAGAAACATCCTTGGTACCTGGTATCCCCAGATCTTAAGCTGCTCCATCTTCCTAGAGCTCAGCCTACCTCTGCCCCTAGGTCTTGGTCCTTTAACTCACTATTATAGTTTCAGTTCTCTGTAAAGACCTCTTTTCAGCTTTTATGGTCTAAATTTTGACTACCCTGGAATTTAACTGCCATTTATAATGTTGTTCCTATGTAACTAACTGTTCTCTGTTATTTTGTTTCATGTAACATCTTTCAAAGAGCCAACTAATGTTATTAGGTGGGGTGTGCCCAACTGTGTAATTCTATACTCTATAAACTCTATGGACCACATGTATAGCATAAAAAAAAATCTTGCAGAACAGCATTGGGGTCCATTTAATTGGGTTTCTATGGCACCCAAAGCAGCAACCCCTTAAATTGAGAATCATCTTACCCTATCTTTAATAATAATATTAATAGCTTTCATTTACATATCTTTTTAAGATTTGCACAGTTATTTATAAACATTATCTCATTTGATCCCCACAACAAACCTGGGAGTTATGTATGTATGTAGTATGATTATCTCTATTTTACAGATGAAGAAAGTGAGTCATACAAAGGTTAAGTGACTTGCCCAGGGTCATACAGCTAGTGAGTTTCACAAATTTTTCTGATTCCAGGTTCAGTATTCTACCTAACTGTGTGTCACCTAACTGCCTTCTTTGGCAATCATAATGATGTCAGAAAATTTCCACAGTGATAATGTATTAGATTTTGAATTTTTCTTCTCATGGTTTATGTCCTTGTTAATCAAACAAGCATACGAGATGTTTTACAAGCACCTGATACACATAGGGCATTGGGACAATGTTTCTTTGACCTTGTTAGAATATTATTAAAACTAGACTTTCTGAAATAACGCTTCTATTAAACAAACCCTGCAAGAATCCTTAAAATCCTATGTGGACAAGCTGTTGCAAATGCATGACCTTATTGTGTAATGCCACTGGGCTTAGAATCTGTGTCTGTGCCTCCCACCATCCACAACAAATCATGCCAATGTATGTGAAAATACTAATCAGATCAGAGGATCAAAGAGATTTAAGGCTAGAAGGGCCCTTAGAAGTCATTTAGTTCAACCTTCTCATTTTACTAATGAAGAAACTGAGGTCAAGAGACCTGAAGTGACGTGGCCAAGGTCATACTGTCAGCAAATGACACAACTGACATTTGCATCTTTGACTTCACATGCCTTACGCTTTCCACTGTACCACACAATCTGAAAAGTCTTTTACCTGTATTCATTACCTACCTCAGAGTAATACAGTGAGTTGTGAGCTTAAAAATGCAACCATTATCATCCCTATTTTATAGCTGGTAAAACTGAGGCCCAGAGAAGTTAAATTACTTATTGAGCTCCTATGGGTAGCTAGAAAGTAGAGGAGCCAGGATATGTGTCCAGATTTCCAGACTCTTAGACCAGTTGCCAGTTCTGCTTATCTACAGCTGACTTCTTGACTAACGCGCTAAGGCTTGGCTGTAAATATTCTGAATTTTGGCTAGTCATGCTAAATCCTTTTTTAATATAAATTTCCTGGGTGCCAGATATCTTGAGACAATATTTTTGATCTCTTCTATTTTATAATAAACAGCTTTCTAGAAAATTAAGGCTGCAAAGGTCATAACTTCTTAATTTCCTCTCATTACTCCAAGGTTTTCATGAAAATAAACCCCAGAGTCCTGAGTTAAAGAAGTCTGTGGGAACAATAATAGTTCCTAATGCCAACACTTCTAAGAACTAGGACTTAGTGCTGGCAAAGAATGATAAGATCTCCTAGTTCAAATTCCTCCTTTTATAGCTGGGGAAACTGTGGTCCACGGAAAGGAAATAAATCGTCCAAGGTCACAGAGCTGGTAAGTGACAGGGCCTGGACTGAAACACAGGTCTGCCAGCAAGTTCCGTGTTCTTCTTACTACCTCATGCTGCCTCTCACTTATCCAACTGCTTTAGGAAATAAGAAAAGATTCATATTTGCTCTGTTGTAGCATACTTGTACTCCCTGAAACAATCCATCAACCTGAATCAGTCACCAGAACCTGACTTCTGGGTGACCTTGAAGTATACAATCCGAGGCAGCATTAGAACAGCTGGGAAGCAGGTGTGGGTGGGCCTGAAGCAAAGCTATTCTGTGCCTTTACACAATGGAATGGTTTATTTGACTACTCTGCACTTTTCAAATACTATAGCTATTCAGCAAAAAGTTCACGGGTCCTGAATAAAATTATTCACGGCAGCATCATGAATAATGAGCTAAAACCAGTGCCATGTGAGAAGCTTACCACGGGGGGTTTCTTCAAAAGCGTCATCCTTCTGGAATACATTTGCATAATAACCCATCATCACACCTGAAGTGTCAAGTCTTGCCCTTGGATACACGTGTGTGAGTATCCTCCTCCCTCAGCTCAACAGCAGAAAAGGAGCCAAATTCATCATATGGTTTTTAAGGTATAATAGTTACTGAGTACACAGCCAAGTTTTAGAAATGCAGAAATCTGAGGTAGGGAGCTTAGGAGAAGAAAAGTAACCCAAAGTCATGTAGAAAGTTGAACCAAAGCTGGACCAAAAAAAAAATTCATATTTGATTTTATTTGGGGGACAATTACCTCCCCTCGCCCATGATGAAACAGGCATGAGGGGGCATGAGGGCTGCAGTTCACAATGGCTTTTTGGGCCCATTTGCTAACAAACCCAAGGTAGCAAGAAATGGGTTGAGTGCACCACTAAATTTTACTAATACATGAAGAAATATTGGCACAAACCTATAATTAGTTGAGAAGTTGATATAGTTTTAGATGGCACGATACAGTGGATATACAATTGGTCTTAGAGCCAGGTAGATATCGGTTCAAATCCTACCTCTGATTCTTATTGGCTATATGACCCTGGCAAGTCACTTAATCTCTCAAAACTCAAAGCAACTCTTTAAGATTATAAATTGCAGAAAATGTACAAAATTGTGTTAGTTGAAGGAGTTTCCTCACCAGGAATTCCCCATAACAGTGAAAGTATAGGTATAGTCTCTATCCTTATCGCTTCATATCAGGTCAGAATTAGCTGGCCACTTCTGTCTACTCCACACTATGACTTCTATATTCATTACCTGTATTTCCTCCCCACAGGTAGCCCTGGCACCACTTCTATATCTCTTGGCTCTGTTAAGTAAGTCTATGTCTTATCTTGAAGGAGCCCATGCTCCTCTATGCCATTTCCTAGTCCATTTCACATTATACTGGAGTGTTTCCCATCTCACCCCCATGTTTTCCATCTCCCCTTTAGGGTACTGTCATTTCTCATTAGAATGTAAGTTCCTTGAGGGCAGAGCCAGTCTTTTTTGCTTGTATTATACCCTAGCACTCAGTATAGTGCTTAGCACATAGTGAGCACTTAATAAAAGCTCAATCTCTCTCTCTCTCTCTCCCTGACTCTGTCTCTATGTCTCTGTCTCTGTCTCTCTCTTCCTCCCCCCATGTTCTTTCCAACTTTCAGATTATATGAACCAACCACCATATGGGAACGTCCATATTGTGGGGGAAGAAAAAGAACTTTGTATTTTTCTCCACTATTTTCCTTTCCTTTTTGGTTTTCCTGGTTTCACTCTCATTCTCTGCGCTTTTGCACAGAGGCCCATGGAATTATCACTCATTGACTCACAGATGGTAAGAACTGGAAAGGACCTAATAAATCATATTATAAGAGGGATCATAGAAATTTCTTAGACATATTTAGGAAAAGGAGGTGGCTCCAAAAAGAATTTAGGCTTTGAACATAATGTCTTCTAAGCAACTGATTTAATTAAATTTTTATTAATTGCAAATAATTGACAAAAGATAATGTGGTCTTAGAGTATATTAAAAGAGGCTTGTCATGTAGCAAATAGATAGTGATAGTCCTAAAAAAATCAGTCAGAACACATAGGTAAAATTGTGCCCAGTTCTGAGTGCCACATTTTAGGAAGATTACTGGCAAACTGGCAAATATCAAAAGGAATGTCAATCAATAAGCATATATTAAACATATCCTATATGCCAAGCACTGTACTAAGCATTAGAGGTAAAAGGAAAGTAAAAGTATAAGCAAACAAAAATACCCCACAGTCCCTGCTCTCATGGAGTAAACATTCTAAGGGGTTAGATAATATATAAATAACTAGGGATATAGAAGCTCTCTAGAGAGTGTATGAAAGTACTCCAAAAGAGGAAGGTGTCAGCATCTTGGGATGGGATTTGAGCTGAGTCTTTAAGGAAATCAAAGAAATCTAGAGATATATTTGAGAAAGCAGAGAATTCCTGCATGGAGGACAGCCAGTACCAAGGCATGGAACTGGGAGATAGAGTGTCATGTTTGAGGAATTTGCAGTAAGCCACGGTAACTGGATCTCCAAATTCATGGTGGGAGAGTAAGGTGGAAGAAGGCTGGGAAATCAGAAACCCAAGTTATGGAGAGCTTTAAATGCCAAACCAAAGACTTTACATTCAATTTTGGAGGTCCTTAAGCTGGGATATGATGGTCAGAGCAACACTTCAGAAACATCATCTCGACAACTGAGTAGAGGAGGATGAGAGTCCAGAGAGATTGGAGGCAGTTTGATTAGTTAGGCTATTGCAACAGACTATGTGAGAGATGATAAGGGCCTGAACTAGGGTTGTGGCTGTATTAATGGACAGAAAGGAACATATAGGAGAGATGTTTATTGTGAAGGTAGAAATGGCAAAATGTGGCAGTGGGTTGGCTATACAGAAGGAGAGTGAAGAGTCGAGGATTATACCAAGATTGCAAGTCTGACTGATTGGGAAGAATGCCCTAGAAAGTAATAAGAAAGTTAGGAGGGGGAGAGGGTTTAGGTTGTAGTGGGTAGAATAATGAGTTGTTTTGGACATGTTGAGTTTGAGGCCCATGGTACATTTTAGATGTCTAAGAGGCAGTTGGGGATGAATGACTGTGGCTCAGCAGAGAGACTAGAGTTAATTATATTCATCTGGGAATCATCTGCATAGATATAATAATTTAACTGAGAGGTGCTGATGAAATCACAAAGAAAGTAGTATAAAGTGAAAAAAAGGGCTCTAAGGATAAAACCTTGGAGGAACACACATGGTTAGTGGCATAACACAATAAAAATTTATAAAAGATGAATGAGAAGGATTGGTTAGACAGGGAGGAGAAGAACCAGGAGAAAGCAGGGTCACAAAAACCTTAAGATGGAAGAGTGTTTAGAAAGAGGTGAATGACAGTGTCAAATGCTGTAGAAAGATCAAGGAGGATAAGGTTTAAGAAAAGGCCATTAGACTTTGCAATTAAGAGATCATCAATATCTTTGCAGAGGGCTGTTTCAGTTGAATAATGAAGTTAGAAACCAGGTTGCTGAGAAGAAAGTGAGATTTTTAACATTCGTTTTTAACATTTTTATGTAAAATTTAACATTTGCATTTCATATTTTCTCCCTTCCTCCCTTGCCACCCACCCTCATTAAGAAGGCAAGCAACTCAATACAGGTTATATATGTGTAGTCATGCAAAACACTTCCATAGTAGTCATGTTGTGAAAAACTAACTATATTTCCCTTCATCCTATCCAACCTCCCCTTTATTCCCTCTTGTGACCCTGTCCCTCCTTAGAAGTGTTTATTTCTGATTACCCCCTCCCCTCAAATCTGCCCTCCCCTCTATCATCTCCCTGCTCTCTTATCCCCTTCCCCTCTATTTTCCTGTAGGGTAAGATAGATTTCCATACTCAATTGAGTGTGTATGTTATTCCCTCCATAAGCCAAATCAAATGAGAATAAGATTCACTCATTCTGTCTCACCTTCCCCCGTTTCTCCTCCACTGTAAAAGCATTTTCTTGCCTGTTTTATGCGAGATAATTTACCCCATTTTACCTCTCCCTTTTTCCTTCTCCCAGTATAATCCTCTCTAACCCCTTAATTTTATTCTCCAGATATCACCCCTTCATCTTCAACTCACCCTGTGCCATCTATCCTATCTATCTATCTATCTATCTATCTATCTACATATGTATATTTTTTTTTTCTCTTGAACTACCCTAATACTGACAAAGGTCTCATGACTTACAAATATCATCTTTCCATGCAGGAGTGTAAACAGTTCAACTTTAATAAGTCCCTTACGATTTCTCTTTCCTGTCTACCTCTTCATATTTCTCTGAGTCTTGTATTTGAAAGTCAAATTTTCTATTCAGCTCTGGTCTTTTCATCAAGAATGCTTGAAAGTCCTCTATTTCACTGAATATCCATTTTTCCCCTGAAGGATTATATTCAGTTTTGCTGGGTAGGTGATTCTTGACCTCCAGAATATTATATTCCAAGCCCTCTGGTCTCTTAATATAGAAGCTGCTAAATCTTGTGTTATCCTGATTGTGTTTCCACAATACCTTAATTGTTTCTTTCTGGTTGCTTGCAATATTTTCTCCTTGACCTGGGAACTCTGGAATTTGGCTACAATATTTCTAGGCATTTCCCTTTGGGGATCTCTTTCAAGAGGTGATCGGTGGATCCTTTCCATTTCTATTTTACCCTCTGGTTCTAGAATATAAGGGCAGTTTTCCTTGATAATTTCTTGAAAGATGATGTCTAGGCTCTTTTTTTGATCATGGCTTTCAGATAGTCCAATAATTTTAAAATTCTCTCTCCTGGATCTGTTTTCCAGGTCAGTTGTTGTCGCAATGAGATATTTCACATTGTCTTCTATTTTTTCATTCTTTTGGTATTGTTTTACAATGTCTTGATTTCTCATAAAGTCACTAGCTTCCAATTGCTCATTCTAATTTTTAAGGAAGTATTTTCTTCAGTAAGCTTTTGGACTTCCTTTTCCATTGGGACAATTCTGTTTTTTAAGGCATTCTCCTCATTGGCTTTTTGGACCTCTTTTGTCTTTTGGGTCAGGCTATTTTTAAGTTGTTATTTCCTTCAGTATTTTTTGGATCTCCTTTAGCAAGCTCTTGACTTTTTTTTCATGATTTTATTGCATCACTCTTATTTCTCTTCCCAGTTTTTCCTGTACTTCTCTTACTTGCTTCTCAAAATCCTTTTTGAGTTCTTCCATGGCCTGGGACTAATTCATATTTTTCTTGGAGGCTTTGGACATAGGAGCTTTGACTCTGTTGCCTTCTTCAGGTTATGTATTTCTATCTTCTTTGTCACCAAAGAAAGATTCTATGGTCTGACTATTGTTTGCACAGTTTGCTCAAGATCCCAGCCAATGACTTAACTTTTAAACTCTTTGTTAAGGTAGGGGTCTGCTTCCAATGTGGAGAATACACTGTCCCAAGCTTTGGGGGTTTTGTGCAGCTGTTTTCAGAGATACTTCTAGGAACCTGTAAATTTTCAGTTCTTCCAAGGAGCTATAATCAAGGGCGAAGTGTTTACTCCTTTCCTGGCTTGTGCTCTGGTCTATGAGTGACCACAAGCACTCTCTTTTCCCTTGGAACTGTAAGGAGGATTCTCTCTTCACAGCCACTACAAGCTCCACCATGCCAGCCCTCCTCCTCACCCCAGGACCACCACCCAGAACTGTGACCCAGATCCAAGCACAGGCGAAGCAAGAGACTCCTGCCTCAGAAACAGCAAAAAGATTCCTGCAGTCCCCCTCTGATCAGCCACTTGATTCCCCCTCATTCTGTGGGCTGAGCTCTGGAAGCATCCACTGCCCCGGAATCATGAGGGGATGGGACTGGGACCAAGCATCTCTCTCACTGTGGTCAGAGACTTTTCCTACTGACCTTCTAAGTTGTCTTTGGAATTTGTGGGTTGAGAAGTCTGGAAACCTCCACAGCTGTCTGTGATTCAGTCCTTTGAGACCTGCTCCAGGTTCACTGAGGCCTGTTTTGCCTGCACGCCCATGCTGAACAGTGTTCCTCTCCCAGACCTTTCCAATGAACCATCCAGGTTGTCTTGGGCTGGAAATTTGTTTCACTCTGTCTTTTTGTGGGTCCTCCTGCTCTAGAATTTGTTTAGAGCCATTTTTTACAGGTATTTGGAGGGGTTTGAGAAAGAGCTCAAGCATGTCACTGCTTTTACTCTGCCATCTTGGCTCCATCCCAGGATTTTTTTTTTTAGAAGAAGACAGGGGCTTGTTTATAATTCTTAGAGAAGAAACTCATAGATACAGATATTGATGATAATTATAAGAATGGTTGTAGTGATAATTTGCTGGAGAAGCTCAGAAGAGATGGTGTTTGCCTTCATCTGATAGTAGAGTGAAAGAAGGATTGGATTAAGGTGTCAGAGTGATATGAAATAAGGAAGAGGGGAAAAAAGGGAAGTTTCTAAAAGTGGCTTTTTTTTTGTTTCCCCATGAAATAGGAATTAGCTGATAAGGAGGCAAAGAGCGTGTGATAGGATTGAAGAGAGCACAGTTACTCTTGGAGAGAGGGATAATGAATCAATTAGGGAAAAACACAATGATTGTCTTGCTACAGAGGATTTAGTTGAAATTAGATAGCATGAATTTGTAGGGGGTTCAGTCAGCAGGGTTTTGTGATTATCTCTAGTTCCACTTAGCCACATGCAAATAGGAGGGAAGGAGGTAGGTGATGAAGGGAATACAAGTTTGGGGCTTGACAAAGCATGACTGAAGATAGGACAAGCAGAGGGGACAGGGAGGGGGTAGGATCAAGAGTAGGGGATAGAATAGATTTTCATTGTTTTACTAACTTTCAAGATAGGAAAGGGAGGAGAGTATAGCCAATGCATCATCCAGTGATGGCCTGAGAAAGAACTGAGGGGTGGCATGGGAAAGGGTCATGATGAGGACAAACAATTTTAGAGGTTATAAGGCATTGAGAAATATGGAATGTAAATGATTACATCAGATAAAGGAATTTTGGAGTTCATAAACACAGAAGTGAAATACTTGTGAGTGATGAGAAGCTCAAGAGTATGACCAGCTCTTTGTAGTTAAGATGGAGTGGATTAATGGAAACTGAGCAGTCTAAGGAATTATGGATGTTGGGGTATTTGTATGTTGAAGTTTACGGGTATGAAGGAAGGAGATGGAGAGGAGAAAAAGGCTCCTGAAAAGGAGTAACTGAACTCATTTAGGAAGAAAGAGGAATGTCATGGGAGATCTATAGATAATAACCACAAAGATTTGGATTGGGTGATAAATTTGGATAGCATGAAATTCAAAGAAGTATAGGCTCTTTAGTAAAGGCAGTCCAAGGAATGGCTGAAAGTGGCAATAGAGGAGAAGGAGCATTATGGTTCTTCCATCATGACTGGTGAGTCTGTGGTTATGAGAGAAAGTGCGGCCATGACAGATAGTAAAAGAAGTGGTTTCCTAGGGAGGGATGCCATATCTCAGTGAGGAAGATGGAAGGAATGAGACTGAGGTTTGGTTTGAAAAGAAGGTGAACAAAATGGTAAAAAGCTCAAGCTTATGCCAAGAGGAATCATTTGAAGAATTTGGGATTTTTAAACCTGGAAAAGAGTAGCCTTGGAATAGAAGGGAGGAGCTTAAGCATGGTGGCTATTTTCAAGAATAGGAAGCCTAAAGAACTAAAAAAAATTTTTTTTGACTTGAAATTTAATTGTGAATCAAAAGTCAAGAAACATTTAAGTGCCTGCTGTGTGTTAGGCACTGACTAGAAAAGACTGGGGTTGGAACCAAAGTCTGAATTTTATAGGCTTTTAGTTTAAGTCATACCTTCAAACATAAAAATTTCAATCAGACCCAGTTGGAAGCACACCAAGCAAGAAGCTATGATGTGAAGTCTACTGAATTTCATCTTCTGAGGACTAACAGATATTCCTTGGGTATGACAAATCAAGTGATGGGCATACAAGGGCAAAAAAAAAAAAGCAAAGCCTGGCCTTGTCTTTAAGGAGCTTAAATTCTAATGGGAGAAACAACAAACATTGGGGAATGGTGGCCAGAGAGTAGCACTTTGGATACTAGGATAGTAAGTGAATCCATAAAGAAATAGATTGATATAAGGCATCTGGGAATAATTCCAGAGTTGATTAGATGATTGTTTATGGGTCATGAAACTGGAGAATGGGGGAGGGGAGAGGATGGGAATTCTTCTAGGGCAAGGTCTTTGTTGTAAGTGGTAAAGATTGGTGAGGAGGTTGTGGAGGAAGTGGTAAACTGCATGTTATCTTAATGGGATTCCTTTTGTCCTCCCCTTCAAAGGGATTTAATGAGGATTTAAATCATAGTCCATCTTCATGAAAATGATGACACAAAAGGAGATCACCCAGTGTGCTTTACCCAACACTTGAGGACTAGAATAGTTTTATGATATTTGATGTGGGAAGTTTGGGGAAATTTTTCTCTTAAAAATTATTCTAAGTAAGCAATAAAATATTTTAAAATGTCATTTCTGACCTCTTATTCAGAATATATCCAGGTCCCTCATGAAGTAACTTAAAGAGCATTCCTGGAGACTGTGCTGTGCCCCTTCCTTCCTTCAGGTAACTACTGAATTTTGCTGATTAATCCCTTGCTTTATTTTTTAGGTTTAAAAATGACACATTATGTCACTTAAGTGTAATCTTCAGTATCTTCTCAAGAAAAATTTATGACTCCACTATCCTATCTGACCTGCTGATTGGAAGTTTTTGGTATGTTATCTTAGTTATCTTATCTGTCTTAATATATCTTATATCAAGGTTCTCTCTCCAACCCCCCCCTTCCAATTCTGGGTCTGTTTCATTGTCATCTATAATTCCTGGAGAAGTAATAGGTCCCAATAGATTCATATCATCATCATCATTATTCATCATCTTCTTCGTCATCTTCTTTGTCATCATCATTATCACCACCATCATCTTCTTCATCATCATTACCATCATTTTCCTTTTTTTCATCATTAACACCATCATCAACATAAACAATAAGTGCTAGAGTTAGAGCAGTCTGAACTGCTCTAACATATTTAGCTTAATTTGATCAACAATTGAAAAACTACAACAAAAAATCAAACCCAGCATCATGATCATTGGTTGTCTATCCAACCAGTTTTCTGATGTATCTCTAATATTTAAAACTCTGTAGATGATTCTGGCTTATTCAAAAGAAGAACTCATTAAATCAGGAGGCACAGTGGAAAGTGTGCTGGCTCAGAAGTCAAGGAACTGGAGTGGAAATCCCATGTCTTCCCTTCGTGATCTTGGGAAAGTCACCTAACTTCCATGGACCTTAGGTTCCTCATCGTAAAATAAGGGGGGGGGTGGACTAGATGGCCTTTGAGGTCCCTTCCAACTCTAAGGGGATGGCCCTATGATTGGCTGGTATTCTAGGGACTGAAGTATGTTAGAAATTTCCATTTTAGCCACTTTCAGACAGTTCTTAGAAGACATGAGTGGAAAAAGAAAAGGACACTATTTCAGTGGCCTAAGAGTAGCAGAAAACGGCTTTTTCCAACAGGAGACTGAAGAGGCCCAGTAGAGGAGATCCAGTAGATGATGCCTAGGTCATGGTACAGAATCAGGGGTGGGGAACCTGCAGCCTCAAGGCTACATGTGGCCCTCTAGGTCCTCAAGTGCGGCCTTTTGACTGAATCCAAACTTCACAGAACAAATCCCCTTAACAAAAGGATTTGTTCTGTAAAACTTGGACTCAGTCAAAAAGCCACACATGTGGTCTTGAGGCTGCAGGTTTGCCACCTCTGGTTTAGATGATAATGTACTGCATTTGGGTCCAAAGATCCATGCTGAAATCCTGGTTCTGATACTTAATTTTAGGTGTTTGGGGGCGTCACATTTTTTCTGAGCCTTAGTATTTAATAGGAATAGTAGTCTTTGCACTATCTCCCACACCCCTCTTATTGGGAGGAAAATGATTTGCAAGCTACAAAACTGTATCTAAGAATAAGGTACATTTATGAAATAATAAACAAGGTATTACTATGAAAGCTTGACCAACAGAAGGGTGGTATGCCTGAAGGCATGGAATTGCAGGACAAGAACATGTAGAGAAAAGGGCAAGGAAAGAATTCAAGGCACATAAGCCTGGGAAAAGAGGAAAAGAGAATGGATATAGTTATAAGGTAACTGGTGATTTAATTACAAAATCCTTAGAGACATTTCACTGGTTTAGTTACAACATACAGTTATCCCCCAGAGACCTGCAAAAACCGATACAGGTCTTGGACTAGAAAGCAAGGCACACAGCGACAAAAGAGTAGAATTGGAAATTAAAGAGGAAAGCCAGAAGAAAGGATTGTAAATGAAATCCCCAGATTTCTGGTGGCAGTTTATTATAGCCCATTAACTGTTGCAAATTATAATGTCTTTCACAGGCCTTTTTCCAACGATGAAGTAACCAAGAAAAAAAAAAGCTACAAGAATACAGTCTACTATCTTTCTGCTCACATGTAGCAAAAATGTAAGATGATAATGAGATAGAAAACCTGCAGACATTGGAGTAGTGATGCTAGAAATGATTAGTATTAGCAACCAAAAAAGCAAAAGCAAGATATAGAACAGGTTTCAAAGAAATAGGAAAAACTTTCAAATAAGGCAAATGAGATTTCCTGTCTCTACGAACTCCCAACCTCCAATCATCTCTCTTCTAATTCTTTAAACAGATGCATGACATGATTCTCCAGTCTGATACTGAATCAGTAGGTGACAACAGATCATGGTTCTGGGTTTTGCCCCATGATTTTTTTTTTCCCCAAAAGAAGACCTGAAGGAAAACTCAAATGGTGTAGGGATTTCAGAGAGAGCCAATAAATGCGAAAACAGTCAAGCTTTGACAATCCCTTCTCTGCAAAAGCACATGCACACACACGAACCAACATATTACCATGAACAAACCCCAATACATTAGAGAATGATCCTCATTAGATCCCTTCCCACACTTAATATGGCATTATTTGTTGATGCAAATCAAACTCTGAATAGATAAGATGCAAAAAAAAAAAAGAAAGAAAAATGTAACCTGTCTTTGGAGTACCTAATTTAAGGAAAAGAAAACCAATAATTTGGAAATAAAAATACCATATGAAAAGGTAGCTAATCTAGAGGTGAGCTAAAATAACAGCAGTAAGTCATGATCCATATCCTTTTGGGGTGTTCTGAGAAAGTCCTATGAAACATCCTTTCCCTAATCCTTTTCTCTATTTTCTTGTAAGCTTCCCAGGTTATCCCAGGTTTTCTATATTTGCTAATTTAAAACTCTTTCACTTGAGAAAGACTGATTGCTAGTTGTTCTGAACAGAAGACAATTCAATTTCACTGTGGATTCTCTATAAAAAATTTTAAAGTATTAGGAAGTATCACTAGCACTGCTCCTATTACATTTTCTCTTTGAAAAAAAAAGTTTTGTTGCTCTTTTTTAGTTTTAACATCATTGGCATTTACCAGCAACACTGCCCATATATCTCTCCTTTGTAAAAAAATAACTAGAGTCAAGCAAAACAAATCAACACATTGTCCATGTCTGAAAATGTATGCCTTATTCTATACTTCTGCTCCACCATTCAACATCTATTTACTGAAGTCATGATCACTCACTGCATTGATTAGAGTTCTTAAACCTTTAAATGCAGGTCTTTTTTTTTGTTTGTTTTATTACTGTTGTCATCTTATAACTTGTACTCCGGTTCTGCCCACTTTACTCTGCATCAGTTCAAATAAGTTTTTCCACATTTCTGCATTCTTCATATTTGTCATTTCTTAAAGTCCAACTAAAATTTGTTAATCAGTGGACACATATCTCATATTTGGTCCCTTGGTACTATGAAAATGCTTCTATAATTTTCTATATGTATATGTATATGTATGTGTGTATGCATGTATGTATATATGTATGTATACATATATGCATATGTAAGTATGTGTATCTGTATCTCCATCTATATATTGTTGGTATCACTGGGTCAAAGATAATATTCAGTTTAGTGCCATCTGGGGGGTAGAATTCCAAGCTATTTTCAAAAACAGTTGGACCAATTCATAGCTAAATTAACAGTCAGTACATTGGCATGCATATCTTCACACATCTGCTACAACATTTGCCATTTTTGTCTCTTTGTTATTCTTCTGGTTGTGATGGCTGTAAAACTTCAGAATTATTTTAATTTGCATTTCTCTTATTGTTGGTGATTCATTTATTTTATATGTATTTTGCACATATTTGCATTTTGTATGTACTTATATGTATACATATGCCTACCTCAGTATAATATAAACTTCTTGAAGACTAGGAATGTTTCATTTTACTTTCTGTATCCCCAATGCCTAGTACAGTGCTGGTACTTGGTAAATGCTTAATAGATGCTCATTGATTTATTGATTGAAAAGGCAGCTCATGGCTCATGTTCTACTGATTTTGGCAGAGGATTAATATATTTGTAGCCTAAGGATAGTATATAGCTACTGTTGATGAAGGACTGTGCCACCCTGTGGATAATATCACAGTAGCGCAATAATTTTGTGCCAATTTGAATGACCTCTTCAGAGTTCAGAATTTCTCAGCATGTGGCACTTTCCCTGTTAGGAACTTGACTTTTTAAAGAAAGGAATTAGGGAGCCCAGGGAATGTACTGAGTGGAGGGCAATGCCATTTGAAGGGAAGTGTTTCAGTCAGTCAGTTGATAAATAGTTGAAGGCCTGCTATACATTAGGCATTGTGCAAAGTGCTGGGGATGCAAAGAAAAGTAAAAGACAGTCTGCTCTCAAGGAAATCACAGTCTAATGGGGGAGACAATATTCAAACCACTATATTCAAAGAAGCTATATACAAGATAAAGGGGAAATAATCAACAGAGGAAAAGCACGACAATTAAGAGGGATTGGGAAAGATTTCATGTAAAGGCAAGGTTGTAGTTAGGACCTGAAGGAAGCTAGGAGGTGCAGGTGAAGAACAAGACTCTGCAGGTGTGGGGAACCTGTGGCTTCGAAGCCACATGTGGCCCTCTAGGTCCTCAAGTGCAGCCCTGTGACCACAATTCCCCAAGAAGTTTAAATTCAGTCAAAGAACTGCACGTGAAGATCTAGAGAGCCACATGTGGGCTTGAGGTTGTAGGTTCTCCAACCCGACAACATGAGCATTCCAGGCACAGTGAGCAGGCTTTGAAAATGCTAGGAGTTGAGAGATGTAGAATCTTATTTAAAAAGTGGCAAGGAAGCCAGTGTCCCTGTATTATAGTGGGATGTAAGGTATAAGAATACTGGAAAGGTAGAGGGAAGGCCAGATTATGAATGCAAAAGTGACCATTTTATATTTGATCCTGGAGGTGATAGGAAGCTTCTGGGCTTCACTGAATGGGAGCGACATGGTCAGCACCTGTGCTTTAGGAAGTCATCTTCCTTTGGCAACTGAGTGAAGAATGGACTAGAGAGGGGAGAGGTGAATGGTAGGCAGATCCACCAGCAGGCTACTGCAATAGCACGGGCATGAAATGATAAGGGCTTGTACCAGGGTGGTGGCAAGGTCAGAGGAGACCTTGTGAGATATGTTAAGAAAGTAAAACTGATAGGCCTTAGCAACAGCTAGGATATAAGGCAGTAAGTAAGGAGTAAAGGATGTCACAGGATGTAAGTGAGGATGCAAAGGATGAGGAATCAAGTCACAACTTAGGTTGTGAGCCTCGGTGACTGAGAGGGATTGTGGTGCCTTTGACAGTAAGAAGGAAGTCTGGAAGAGGGGACAGTTTGCAGAGAGAGATAATGAGTTCAGTTTTGGATACGTTGAGTTTAAAATTTTTATAGTACATCCTGCTTAAGATACCAAATAGGCAGCTAGAAAAGTGAAATTGGAGGTCGGTAGTTAGGTTTGGGATGGATAAGTAGATTTGAGAATCATCAGACTAGAGTAAATTGATAGAAATAATTGAATACATGTGAGCTGATAAGATCACCAAGTGAAATAATATGGGGGAAAACAGAAAAGAGTCTAGGACAAAGTCATGTAGGACACTCATGGCTAAAGAATGTGACCTGAATAAAGAGCCATCAAAAGATAATGAGAAGTAATGTTCTCACAGGAGAGAATAGTGTCATGGAAAATGGAAAGAAGAGCATATCGAGAAGAAGGCTGCAGAGAAATCATTGATTGGTTGATTTAGAATATTCATGGTTGTTGATAGTATTTCTTGTTTGGAAAAAATACTTTTTTCAAGTCCTTTCATATTTAGTAGAATAGTTCTCATTCTTATATATTTGTTTTATTTCCCTACATATTTTAGATAGAAGAACTTTATCAGAGATATTTGCTACAAAGATTTTTTCCTAATTAATGATTGTCTCTTATTCTAGTATTGATTTTGTTTGTACAAAATATTTTCGGTTTTATGTAATCAAAATTACTTGTTTAATCTTCTGTGATCACTTCTATTCTTTGTTTAGTTAAGAATTTACCACTAGCCACAGATGTGCAAGGTGCATCCTTCCATTCTCTAACGTATTTATGATTTTTTATTTGTATTTAAGCCATGTATTCATTTAAGGTTTAATGTGTTATATATTGTAAGATGTGGATCTAAAACTTACTTCTGTCAAACTGTTTTCTAGTTTTCCCTTAAGTTTCAATGAATAGTAAATCATTATCCAAGTGATTGCTATCCTTAGATCTATCAAACATTAGATCACTGTGATTCCTTCCTTGCTTACCTAATCTGTTTAATTTTTCTATTTTTGACTAGTACCAAAAAGTTTTGATTAGTACTACCATATAGGAGCCACCAATTTCTTTTTTATCTCCTCTGACTGGTTTTTGCAATACACAGAAAGGTTGATAATTTTCATGGGCTTAATTTATATGTTGCTACTTACTGAACTTACCATTTATTTCATTTAATTTTTCTATTGAATCTCTAGAATCTCTAAGTAAACCATCACATCATCTGCAAGATATTTTTTTCTTTTCTTTGTGTATGTTTTCCCTTTCAATTTTTTTTGTTGCATTGCTACAGCCAGGCTTGCAAATAACAGCAATGACAAGAAATATCCTTATTTTCCCTTTCAGGATTGTATTTCTTGGTTTTATGTAAATATTATCATATTAAAACATAATAGTCTTTATTCTAATATGGAATATTAATGCATGATGTAACCCTATAATAAAAAGAAAATTTCTGTTTATTCTTTTGCTTTAATTTTTTAAGCATAAGTGAGTATGATATTTTACCAAAGTGGTTTTATGTTATATAATTTTTTTCCCTCATTTTTGTTTATGGTAAATTGTGCTCATCATTTTCTCACTGTTGAACCGTCCTTGAATTTCTGGCATAAATACAAATTAAGTATACGTTATTTTATATTTTTGTATCAATATTTATTAGTGATTGGTAATATAGATTCTATCATTTTTTAATAGCATAAAATTCTTAAAAAAGCATAAATAAAGCTTTCTAATGTGAAAAAAGCTATCTACCTAAAATTAAAAACTAGCATTATGTGAAATGGAGAAGCTTTCCAAATAAATATAGGAGTAAAGCAAAGATGTCCCTTTTCCCTACTCTTATTTAACCTCGTTATATAAATGCTAGCAATTAAACTAAGGCAAGAAATAAATGAAAGGCTTATAGAAGGTAAAGAGGAGAGAACATTCTCCCTATTTGTTGATGACATGATGTCTTATTTGGAAAATCCTAAAAACTCAGAAAAAATATGAATTGAGACCATTAATGACTTCAATAAGATGGCAGAATAAATAAAAATGCACACAAAAAAATCAATATTACAGAGCAACAGAAAAACCCGAGGGGAAATAATAGAAAGGAAAGTTCCATTCAAAATAACTACAAAATAAAATACATAAAATATCTGCTAGTTATATTACCAAGGCATTCTCAAGACCTGTATAGATAAGATTACAAAATGTTCCTGAAAAAATAAAACATAAGTAAATTGAAGGACATTCAGTGCTCACAGCTGGAATGAATAATCATAAAAAACATAACAACATGATCTAAATGACAAGCCTATGTGCCTTGCTCTCTCTGGAGTCCTTGGTGGGGCAGCAAAGCTAGAATTCCAGTGGTTTATGGGATTTGCCCCTAATACCATCCTGGACCAGGACAGTTCTTGGGCCAGTCTCTGCCTATTCCTGTTTTAGATAGGGTCACTGAACCCAAGCCCTTCCCTTGATATAGTCTTAGACTGGTTGGAAGATGTAGGGATTGAGGTCTCCTGGATGGGACCCTGAAGTAGAAATCTTATTCCCTGTACTTTGTCCTCATACACAGTTAATTTATAATGGGGCTGTGGAAAGGAGGATAAAGCCCTCAGTTCTGGCTCAGATTCAGAGCTTATATCATGATCCTTTATTGTTGTAGCTTTTTTGGGTGTGGATTATTTTGCTGGAGTTTCTTTTTGGGTTCATTTGTTCTCTTCACTTGCCCCTGTTTTCCATTACTCCTAAAGTAGAACTGTGAAAAACTGGAATTTTCCCATCACCATCTTCACAGTCCTGTCGTATTGCCCAGAAGAATGATTTTCAGAGTTCTAGGAAGTCCTCTAAAATGATTTTCTCCTAAGGTGGCTTAAAATTAAGCCACTGTGGATGACCCTTCTTTATTGTTTGACTTCATTAATGTTATTAATATTTTACTGAATAAGGCAAAAATAAAAGGATGCTTAAATAAGAAAGGCAGCTAGATGGTGCCATGGATAGAATGCAGGGCCTGGAGTCAAGAAGACTTATCTTTGGGGCAGCCACGTGGCACAGTGGATATAGTACCGGCTCTAAAGTCAGGAGGACCTGAGTTCAAACCCAGCCTCAGACACATAATACTCACTAGCTATGTGACTCCCGGCAAGTCATTTAACCCCAACTGCCTCATAAAAAAACAAACAAACAAACAAAACAACAACAACAACAAAAGACTCATCTTCCTGAGCTCAAATCTGGCCTCAGACACTTATTAGCTGTGTGACCCTAGGCAAGTCACTTAGCTCTTTTGCCTTAGTCTCTTCATCTGTCACATGAATTGGAGAAGGAAATGCTAAGCCTCTCTGGTATCTTTTGTCAAGAAAACCCCAGATGGGATCATGAAGAGTCAGAAATCATGAAATGACTGAACAAGAAGTAAGAAAGACTACTTTGGTATCAGAAAGTATTACAGTCTATGTATGGCACTGTCTTGTGGCAGTAGATGAAGATTTTCAAGATCATAGATTTAAAGCTGGAAGTAACCACCCAAGCCACATACCAACTCCCTCATTTTATGGATGAGGAAACTGAGGGCCAGAGCAATTAAATGACTTACTCAAGGTCACATAGCTAGCAAGTTACAGAAATTGGATTTGAATCTAGGTCCTCTAATTGCAACCCATTGCTATTTTCACTGTTCCATGCTAGTTGACTATGTTGGAATACAAAAATTACTCATTCTTTTGATCTTCTCAGCATAATCTTGATATTATCTCAGCTTGGAGCTTCTTTCCATTGATAATATCATTATAGAGGGCTCCCCTTAATATATTGTCATTGGGACATCATGGAGTAATAATGTTGGACAGATGATGACAAGAATGAATGTGTGGAACAGCTGCTTTCAAGCAAAGAAACATAAATGACTCGTGTTTTATGTTAACATAAACTTCCCAGTGGGAGGAGCATGAAAACACAGGCCTCTTAACTTATTTTGACTTATGGGATAGATAATGGGCACATTATTAAGTGTCAGAGCTTTCCAAAATGCAGGCACATCCACCCTCCAAAGAAGAACAGGATTTACATGGGCTATCACAGCCTCCGTGGCTAATGGGGCTAAAGCAAAGAAGGCCACAGAGCTGATCTCCTACTATTGTAAGCACATGAGCTACTAATTATCCCTTTGCATTAAGGTCCTGTTAAAACTGGTTCATCAAATTGTTTTTTGCTTCCCCAGAATTTCCACTAGCTCCGACAAAGGTTAGGAAGTTCTTGTAATCGTGGAATATCAGAATGATTTTTCTTAGGTTGCTGAACTCTACCTACTTCTTCTTTCTCACCTTTCCCTAACTGTGCCAAGCACTTTAAGTTGCTGTATTGGAATACGCCGGGGAAAGAGGCAGTGTGGTACAATGCAGAGGACACTGGACTTCAGTCATAGAATCAAAGAAACACAGAACATTAGATCTGGGTTAAAAACAACTTTGCATTTACTCGCACACTTTGCATTTACTCTCTTGAGTTCATTCTCTTAATTGAAAAACAGGGGTCTTACTAACTCCTTACTTTGCCTGTTACAATGATACAAAGAAATAATATGTATATAAAAAGTATGTTTTAAGGGGTAGCTAGGTCTGCAGTGGATTGAGCAAGGGCCCTGGAGTCAGGAGGACCTGAGTGCAAATCTGTCCTCAGACATATAACACTTACTAGCTTTGTGACTCAGGGCAAGTTACTTAACCCCAATTGCCTCAGCAAAACAAACAAAAAAAAAGGGGGGGGGACAGTGAGGTGGCACAGTGGATAGAGCACTGGCTTTGGAGTCAGGAGGACCTGAGCACAAATCTAGCCTCAGACACATAACACTTACTAGCTGTGTGACTCAGAGCAAGTCACTTAACACCTCATTTAACTGCCTTACCAAAAACAAACAAACAAACAAAAAGCATATTTTAAACTTCACAGTGTTAAACATATAAGATTTTAGGAGATAGTTTGAGAGTATCTATCTAACTGATCTCAACGTTTTCAAAACACCAAGTCTAGACTATTTCCCTTGGTTTTGTTTCTTGAAAGAAATGACAAATATCATAACAATGGTTCAAAGAAGCAATCATATAAATATAAGATAAAGGAGATATGGCTGGACAATAGTCCATGTGAAAAAAGATCTGGAAGTTTTATGGGGATGTGCTGGAGCCAGCTCTTACTGGCTCTCAATATTGATGGCTGAATTTTAGGCACGAGTAATACCCTGGAAATCAGCAAATGGTACAAATAAGGGCTTGATTTATTGTATGGTTGATTATCTAGACCAGAGGTGTTAAACACTCAGCCCAAAGGTTGCATATGGCCCACAATACCCTCAAGTGTGACCTAAACCAGATTAAAATGTAATGGTGGGGGGGTTCATCTAGGTGGCCCAGTGGATAGAGCACCAGCCTTGAAGTCAGGAGGACCTAAGTTCAAATCCAACCTCAGACACATAACACTTACTAGCTGTGTGACCCTGGGCAAGTCACTTAACACCATTGCCTAGCCAAAAACAAACAAACAAAAAATGTAATTGGGATATATTTAATAAAATAAATCAAAATGCAAGAAAATATAAAAAATATGAATATGTAGTTTTCTAAGTCAATATATGGCCCACATATATACAGCTTAGCGGCCCCTATTTTGAGTTTGATACCATTCATCCAGATTTTTTTTTAAAAAGTGGTAGATAAAATGTTAATAATGAAGATTAAACTTTAAAATATGGTATGCATTTTGGAGAGCCTGTTGCTAAACATTTACTAGCACAGCACAATTTTAGGTCACTGTATACTTAGTAAGGGACAGCTAGGTGGTATTGTGGTTACAGCGCTGAGCCTGCAGTCAGGAAAACTCTTCCTGAGTTCAAATATAGTTTCAGACACATATGAGGTATGACCCTGGGCAAATCACTTAACCCTACTTGCCTCAGTTTCTTCATCTGTAAAATGAGATGGTGAAGGAAATGGCAAAATACTCCAGTGTCTTTGACAAGAAAACCACAAATGGGACCACAGAGAGTCAGACGCATCTGAAATGACTGAACAAATACATAGTAAGAGCCAGGGGTGCTAACCAATAGCCCTAAAGAAGTACTAATAAAATAACACGCTATGTTAAGAGAGGCATGGTGACAAAGAGATTGCCTCTTGATCAGATCACATTTGGAGGACTGCTTTAAGGGCATCTGAAGAAGAGGCATTGACAAGCTGGCACATATCTAGTGATGAGCAATCACGTTGTTGAGGAAATTAGAAATCATGCCAATGTGAACATCAGTGAATGCTTAAAGATGCTTAACTTGGAGAAGAGAGAAGTTGAGGCAGCATATTGGCCTTCAAACATTTTAGTGGCTCTTTTTATTTTTTGTGAGGCAATTGGGGTTAAGTGACTTGCCCAGAGTCACACAGCTAGTGTTATGTGTCTAGCTTTGAACTTGACTCCTGGGCTGGTGCTCTATCCACAGTGCCACCTAGCTGCCCCAGCCTTCAAACATTTTGAGGCTGTCATATGAATCAGAGTTTGTCTTATTCTCCTTGACTCCCAGGGGTAGGCCAGCTATAATAGGTGCAAGTTTCTGAGAAGCAGACTTGGGCTTGATAAACAGAAACAAACAAACAAATAAAAACAAAAATAAAAAAACAAGTAAAAAGAAAAACAAAAAAACAATCTTCTTAACAATTAGAACTGCCTAGAAGTGGAAGCAGAGGCCTTGAGGGGTAATGAGTTTTCCTGAATTGGTGTCCATCAAGAAGAGGGAAGATTGATGCTGACTGAGGATGTCATAGGAGGGATTCCTGTTCAGGCCTAGGTTGGAGTATATGATCTCTGAAGGCTCTTAGAACTGTGAGATTCTGTGAGAATTTAGAGATGGAAGGGATCTTATGATATTTTTTTTAGTCCAATCCTAAGAAAACTTAAGGGACTGGTCCAAAGTCATACCCACAGCAAGGAGTAGAAAGCAAGGATTCAAACCTAGGTCTTTTGACACCAAATCTTTCTTTTCTTTTTTTTTTTCTCTCCTGTGCAACTTAAAAAAAAATTATGTACTTGACAAATACCAACACACAAGAAAATTTCTATATGCAAAGAGAAAAATGATGAAAGCATGAGTCTCTAGTAAGTATCTTGTGCATAAAGCATATTAAATTTGATATGATAGTAACAGCAGTATCCTTCTTGTCTATGCCGAAAAATGATGAAACCATGAGTCTCTAGTAAGTATAACTTGTGCATAAAGTACATATTAAATTTGATATGATAGTAACAGCAGTATCCTTGTCTATGCCCCTTTCTGAACCTCCTTCTGTTTTTTTCCTGTGTATTTTAAAAATGTTTCCTTGATGCACTTTTCTTTCTTTTCTTCCTTATATGGCATCACTATTACTACATCCCCATCTCACCACTGCACCCTTCAACTCGCCAAAAATAAATACATAATGAAAGCTCTTATAAAGATAAGTATAGCCATGCCAAACAAAGGTACAAATTGGCCATGTCTGAAAATATATGCCTCATTCTCAACCTCTAGTCTATCATCTCTTTGCCAAGAGGTGGGAAGCAAACTTCATCATCATTTTGCTGGAGTTGTAATTAGTCTTTACATGGATCAGAGTTCTTAAGCCTTTCAAGGATTCCCACTCTCCCCTTTTACAATATTTCCATCCCATTCACATGCATGGTTATGATTATTGTGTGTTCCCTTCCATTTTTTACTCTTTTACTTTTACCTCTCTTTGCCCTTCTTTATAAAGGAGGTGGTGGAAGAGTAATGTCAGGGATACGGTTCCATATTACCCTCCCTCCCCCCACCACTTAAATGAGTATAATATAATAAGAATAAGGGCATGAGGAAGTTTTAAATGTGTGTTACTTTGATCCCTCATAAGGTATAAATCTCTGCATCATGAAAGGATTAATTTGATTGGTTAACCAAGCAAGCTGACCATGCCTCTGGAAAGGTTTAAACAGGGGAGGAATTGCAGCAGTAACTCAATCTGACAGAGAAGCAGTCAAGCTTTGGGAGTTTTCAGACTCAGAAACATAATGAGGAGGTAGACTCTTCTATACCAGAGGGTAACAAGAGGTGGGAAGAATGAATATACAGAGAATGCTACAATCTTCTTTCCACTTTTGACCATATCAACAGAAAAACTGGACTGATAAAAGACAAACATTTCCAACCAAGAGCATAGACAAAGACAGAGGACACATGGATACAGAAAGGTACACAAGGAAACCTACTGAATGGTGGAAGCAGCCTTACTATGTATAATAGAACCCCTTGAACCTGAAAAGAATTCTGGCTATGGACTCTGGAAAGGACCTCTAATAACCAGGAGTTGGGAATTTACCCCTTGTTCCCACAGGTTCTCTCCAGGCTTGCCTCATTGTTAATATACCCCAAATTTAATCCCACTCATACCCTGGACTCTCTGTACACTTCTGTGAGATGATGAATCAGGCTTTGGAGGAAAATGTTTTGTACCAAGTGTTCTTACTATACCACCTCAGCAAATACTTTGCTTAGAGGTAACTGGGGTTACTGGCTGACAATCAGTGGGAAGCAGAGCAGTGACATGTGGCCTGGGAAAGATTATTTCATAAATCAGCTTTTTGTGTCATTAGCTATCCTATTCAAGAATAATTATTTTTTGGTTTATCTATATGCACCTTCACACACCATTTGCCTGGATGGGAAGGGCCTGTTTTGTGCTGTCCCTTATGTAGTCTGGAGGCCATTGTAGTCTGGGATTAGGCCCCAGTCTCTGATGCAAGCCATGACTTCTGCTCCTCTCTTGGTGGCCCAAAGTAGGTATGGGCTTCAGGCTTTTCCAGTCTCCTTATGCTTGTACAACCCCTCATCAGGAGTTGATTCTGCTCCCTACTGTCACCCTAACAGACTCCAATCAGATATTGGGATTATGCTGGGCTCAGATTTTCTGTAAGGGAGCCTAGCACATGTAGCTAGACATTGAGTTGGATCTGTCTCCTGTTGTGACTGCAAGTGTTCCAAAGCATTCATTGTCCTACCCTATCTACCTAAAAATTAACTACTGTTAAATGTGTCTCCCACTGTAACTCTGATAGGTCAGGGCCAAGATTCCACTGGTTTTAGACCTCTATTACCGTAGTTCATGATTACATCTGTCTCTTCTAGCACATCCTTACTCAGGGGAACCACATGTTTTGGACCTTATGAGAGGATAGAGTTCACTCTATTCTGGCTCAGTTACTCCACAAGTATTTATTAAATGCTTACTATGTGCCAGGCACAATATTAAGTCCTGGGGAAAGGAAACACAATCCCTGTCTTCAAGAAGCTCACATTCTAATGAGGAAGATAACACACAAAAAGATTGTGTATTGAAGACATATAAAGAGTAAGTGGAAGGTAGTCTTAGAGGAAAAGACTAATTATGGGGGCTCAGAGTATCTACGGACTTTTGGTTAATTACCAAAACTTATGCCTCCCCTGTGACAACCCATCTCCAAGAGCTTGTAGGACTCTAGCTGTCTTCTTGTACACTGGATGGAGGAGCTGACTGATGCCTCTTTTGTCTTCTTGATCATTGACCTGCCTGGTGCCTTTCTAGATATTTGTTGGAGTGTATATGGGAAAGTTGGGTTCCTCTATTACTTTCCATATCATGATCTAACCAGAAGTTTCCAGTGCTCCTTCTATAAGGTATTATATCATTATTATTATTAAATAGCAAACATAAAATTCCTGTTGTGCTCCCTATATTAAGTACAGCATAAGATATTATCTTCCAAGGTAAATCCATCTCCTGCAAAGAGCTCTTCTATTCTGGTGGAGAAGTGGTGTATATTTATGAGGAGGCAGAGGAGAGGTTATGGACAAATATCTGTGGCATTTAAAAAGTTTGGGGAGACATAATTTCTGAGTAATTTAATCATTTTATTAATAATGCCAAAATTTTAATAAAAGGATGGTCATTTGGCCATCTCTCTCATAGTCCAAAGATAATCATGGTGGGTGGGCTCATGGCTTATATGTTCTTTTGGAAGGGAAGTATTCAAAAGGATGGTAATCAACTCTGATATCATTAACAATTAATGAATGAACATTACAATGAGGGGCTGGACCTGAACTTTGATTATGTCATCCATTTCTAAGTCCCACCCCCACTCCCCCAGGCTTGGGCAATCTATTCAAAGACTGTATGCCCCACCCAAGGTTGAACAGAACACAATAGCTGCCCTACCTAGGTGGGGACTAGATTAAGGAGGTCAGTTCAACCTTTAGAGACTGAGGTCTTGAAATAAAGATTAAGAAAATCGGGAAATCTGAATGTCCCCAATAATTATTTCTCTCATATCCTTCATCTTTTTAGAAGAGATACAAATATGCAAATCTACCAAGAAAGAATTATCCTAAATGAGCCACTAGGACAGCTAATGACACAGAAAGCTAACCTATGAGAATCTTTCCCAGGCCACCTGTCAATATTTAGCAGTAAGAGTTACTTATTTCTTTACCACAGAAGAAACATGGAACTATGTCAGCACGTGAATTCTAATACATTTAGTTACTCTCACAGAATATTACAAGAGCACAGACTGTCAATGGGTACATTGTGACCTTCCCCCTACCTTCCTCCTCCCCCTTAGCTGAATAGTTAATACTATCTGAAGGCTTATTTCTAACTTCTTCACAATTGTTCATAACCCTTATAAAAGAAGCTAAACAATACCACTGGGCAAAAACACCAACCTGAAAAAATCATATCAATGAACAAGTACTTGGCTATATCCCATATCTGCAAGCATCATGAAACCAGAAAGACTCCTCAGTCACAAAAGGAAAATAGCCATCATTAGACATTTTTCTTCATGTATGAGGGGTTGAGCTAGGGAAGCTCCTAATCAATTCTACAAGATCACCAATCAAATTGGTAAAATTACAGGGCACAGACCTTTGTTTGGAGGCCTCTGAAGGTTATTTCTCCATGTGGTAGTAAATGAGTCAGTCAATAAACATTTATCAAGCATCTACTATGTACCAGGCCCAGTGTTAAGCACTAGGGATATAAAAAGAGACAGAAAAATGGCATAGAATCAGTGTGAAGGTCTTACTTGTAGTTCTTCTCCCAAAACTTGACAGGCCTGGCATAGGAGGTGATGAAAATGACACTTCCCAGGAATGGACTCAATGGAGTTGAAAAGATGGAAGTAGCAACAGTTTGGAAGAAAAGCATAGCAGAGTCTGAGGATATCAAGTTAAGGTAAAAAGAAATTATTTCATTACTTTTCTATTAAACTTTCCTTTGGGTAAGTCTTGACCTGCAATCTCCCCATCTCCTCCTCAAATACCTCCCAACTCAAGAGAGGAAAGAGAAAAAGAAAGACATAAACAAATCCTTTCTCTAAATATGTATGCAGATAGGGATATAAAACTTTCAGTAGTGCCCTGCTAATTCTCATTTCCCTAACATGCAAGACCAATAATTCTTATAAATATCCCAAGTCTCACTCCACTTCCCAGCAAAGATTTAGAATCTGAGGACCGAAAAGAAGTAGTATCTTATTACAAAGATACCATTAGTTTTACAAAATGTACTCTGATACATTTACTAAAGTACTAAGGAGCATTATAAATAATTAAAACTAAATTATACTTTTCAAAATAAATGAATGCCATTGTCTTGTGTGTCAGTATCCTTGTTTTTTTTTTAAGATTATTTTTCCATTAGTATTACTAGTACAATATTCATTATTTAGTTTGTATCAAGTTCCAGTGCCTCCATTCAGAGTCTTAATATAATCATGCCTGTTTTATAGGCCAGGAATGCATGTATTCATAGTAGTGGTATGGGGCAGCTAAGCAGCACAGTGGATAGAATGCTGGACCTAGAGTCAGGAAAACTCATCTTCCTGAACCAAATTTAGCCTCAGACACTTACTAGCTTTGTGACTTTGGGCACGTCACTTAACCCTGTTTTCCTCAGTTTCCTCATCTGTAAAAATGAGCTGGAGAAGGAAATGGCAAACCACTCCAGTATTTTTGCCAAGAAAATCTCAAACAGGGTCATAAAGAATCTGACTTGACTGAAATGACTGAACAACAACAAGGAGTGGTGTGTTGACAAACATTTAATGAACATCTCCCTAGGGGAAAAAAGAAGTATGCATGTCATGATTTTGAGTTTAATATCCCTTGTTAAATTTTTCATTATCACTCTTTTAAGTATAGATCATCAACAAAATTATACAAATCAAGCCACAATTTGTGGCACTTTCAGATTTCCAAGGTGTAAATGTTCACACTGAAAATTTAACAATCTACTCTCCTAAACCTCCAAAAGATGGCCCCAGAACACCTCTGAAGCTAAATCACCACATTTAATCTGCTTTGTTAATTTCAGCACTAAGATTCTTCCCAGTTACTAGTTTAGTATATTTATCCAGAGATGCTCAGTCAGGAACTTGAAAAGAATAGAACTTTACCATAGCTATTAAGATCTCTAACATTTGGGCAGAAGCAATTGTGGTATAGTGGATAGAGAAAGCCAGCTTTGAGGCGAGGAAGTCCTGAGTTCAAATTTTACCTCTAACACACACTTACTATGGGACAGTGGGAAAATCATTTAACCTCTCCAGTTCTGGAATTTCCCTTCTGGGGTGGGGAACCTACGCCCTCGAGGCCACATGTAGCCTTCTAGATCCTTGGGTGCAGCCTTTTGACTGAGTCTAGGGTTTACAGAACAAATCCTTTTATTAAGGGGGTTTGTTCTGTGAAGTTTGGATTCAGTCAAAGGGCCTCACTTGAGGACCTAGAGGGCCACATGTGGCCTCCAGGTTGCAGGTTCCTCACCCTGTATGATACCAATGAAACTATAGTAGTTGAGGAAGAGCCAGAAGTAAAGTTCTTATTTCCTGGGCCCCATTTCATCCCAGCTTGACTTGACTTTGCTCACAACCCGCACTATAGGTTTATCCCTTGCTGTTCCTATCTATATCCCTTCTATCAGTCACTGTCATAGTGGAAGATATAGTGCTAGAAAGACCAAAAGGTGAGAGGAATGTTGAGTACGACAGAAGGCAGTGGGCAATGTAATCACGAGGAACAGATGTCCCAGAGAATGCCAAACTACTTAAATACTTATAAATCCAAAATGATCACCAGTCCTCTTAGGCAACTAGAGTGCACAGGATTCGACCGTGGAATCTAGATTGGATTTTTGCAAGTAGAAGGCTGCCATGTTCTCTCTTCAAACTGACTCAGAATTCGGGGTCTTTTAATGTCCCTCCCCAGATTTCACTGGCATAGGATATGTGGCCAAAGGTGGCTTCATATGTCTCTGTGCCATTTGGAAGACAAGATATAAGCATGCTGCCCTCACTATCACCATCACCAGCAGCAGGTATCCTATATACTGTATGCTCCAGTTGGGCAACACAGCTTGCTCCTTCCTTCTTTCCTTCCTTTCTTTCCCTCCTCTCCATCTATTCACATAGGGAAGCATACCCTTACCTGCAGGTGCTCTGCCTGAAGGAATATAAATTTTGATTGCTGAAAATTAGCAAGATATCTTGAGGTTACAGGCTAGATTTCTTTCTTAAGGACCATGCCTGAAACCCAGTTCACTCTGGCTGTCATTGACTGGCCAACAGTAGGTCCCAGCCCAAGCCCACTAGATTATTGTTTGGGCCTGATGGCTCAGAGTGAATATAAATAGCAATTGTTTCTGTTTGGGCCAGAAACCCTGAGGGTCTTCCCTTCCCAGACTGATTTTTTTTTTTGATTAGGTAAAAGAGGCGATTCTTGCTTCATTTCTTCTTAGCCTTAATCACTGAATGAATGTTGCCTCAGTCAAACTGAGACTTGGGAAAGACCTTAGCTTAAAAAGGCCAAGGTCTCCCACGGTATCAAGGCCATCTCCAGTCATCCTGATCTGTATCTTGCCACTGGACTCAGATGGCTCTTGGAAGAGAGAGTGAGGCTCGTGATCCTGCACTTACCTCTAATACACTTGCAAGTCATGAAATCTCCCTTATGTCAAGGTCCTCTTCCAGAGCAAAGAACAAAAGACAACAATAATGTAGGCATAGAGTTGAGGGCCACCTTGTCCATTATTTTTCCCCTGATTTGACTGTTTGTTTTAATTATTCCAAATGGATGAATATGTATCCTATCTTTGAACATCTCTGGGAAATCAAATTCCACAGCCTCTCTTGATAACCCTATGCTAGTGCTGAATCACTCCATGATCAGGAGGTTTTTTTCTATATTAGCTAAGTACCTTATAGCATGATTTAAATCTATTCTTTCTCCTTGTTGGGTAATAATCTGTTTCTATAATCTCCTTTCATCCTGTTCCAGTCAGATTTCTCTTCGTCTGCTCTGTCTTTCAAGATGTGAAAAAGCTGAGGCTATCAGAGCTACTTCCCCAAAGAAGCACCTAATCAATTATGGCTTTTATCTGAGAGAAGGGGGCTGTGGAGTGCAGAGGAGGGACTTCAGAGAAAAGAGGGTAGAGTTCAAGTATAAGGGTGATGGATGGGACAAGGAACTTAGGGGAAAGCTAGACTAAAGCAAGTAGGGGCCAGATGAGGTGTCATCCAAAGTCCTACAGCACCCCAAAATGGAGAAACCATTAAATGGGCTTGTTCCGTCATTCGAAGATGATAGTTTATGTTTTTTAAGTGCCGCATAATTAATTATCCAGGAATTAAGTCTCAGAAGTGAAAAGAAGGCAATACTAACCTATTAATGATATAACATGGTGATAAATTCAGCATGATAATGGAAAAAAATAAAACTCAGGTCATAGACAGATAGAAAACTGAACAGGATATATATGAGTCTGTTTTTAGTTTTAATGTTGAAAGAAAAGCTGAACTCAATGTATAGCTTCTTGGATAAGACTCCTACTTTGCTTAGGAGGGGACAGTAAAGACATACAAAATTCTCTGTGTAAGTATTAACAAACGTGATCATGATCCCCATAGTGGAGCTAGGAAATAAGAATTCCTTCAAAGAGATGTAGACCCTTCAAAGTCACACTTTAGTTTGTCTTGGTAAGAGGTAAGTCTATAGATATGGATACCTTTGAAAAACTGCAGAATCAAGGGATAGACATTTAAAATTCAAATGACAGTGAGGTGTGGGGAACCAGGTAGGGAGAAAAAGGAAAATTACCATTACAGAACAGGCTTTCATTAGAAACCCAACCTCACATTCAAAGCAGTAAGGTGCCTCTATTAATATAAATATTTAACAGAGATAACCTGGCAAGTTCCTACAATTATTAAAAGAGAATGGTTTTGCATGGTGCCTCCACACATTCAAAGGCTTAGCATGTTCATCTCCCTTTGGAGGTTAAAAGTTCAGGAGTCAATGGAGGGAGACAGTGTATTAGTGGGGGACACAGCAATTTATAAGCAGTACACTAATGGCCTGAGAGTGTGCAGTATATTGCTCCCCAAATTGAAGAAATGAGTTCCTTCTCTTTGGCAAGATCATGTCCCCAGTCTCCCTAAAGAGAGTGATGAAATGACTAGCATTTCAAAAATAGTCACTGTCTGTAGATGACATTTGGGAATCCGACAGCTTATATCTAGTTAGCTCAACACAACATAAAAATTCTTGCCATGTGAAATACAGTGGTAGACTCCAGGGAGCAAGTTTCTACCCTGACCCATGCTTGGGCAGGGGGCCCTCTGTGGTTAATTTGTGGGGGTAACATGAGAGAGGATTTTCTACAGGCTGAAGTTCAAGTACCGTACTCAGAATCTGCACGGTAAATTCTAAAGCATGACATTTTAATAGTGTAGAGGAAACAGATGTCGCTAATTGGTCATTGTATTTTTAGAGGACAAAGCATAGAGATGGAATGAGTGTTTTAAAATAGAATTACCAAATGCCTAATAAAACGTACATCTTTGATGTATTCAATTACTTACTCTCCATAAGCACAAAATACCTCGGGCTTAAATGTATGCTGCATGCATTCCAGTAGAGGGTTATTTGTGTTCTTTTTTATTGAAGGGGAAGAATTAAATGCAAAATTTTATACTAATGTGCTCATGGTTGAAAATTAAACATGGATGCTGGGCAGGTAATTCAAAATTAAGGTTCCCAGAATGGTCTTCAATTCAGCTGTCTAGCCACATCCAGTAATTAGTATTACTGAACTCACTTACAATGTCTTAACATCAATAGAAAAAGCTGTATATGTATAAGAGGCCAAAATTATGGGGAAAGTGGGAGCCATAACTTTGAGTTTTAAATTCACAGTGCAAATTCCCTACCATAAATATGCATTAATGTCATGATTTGCATTTAATAAACACACTTTAAATTTGAGATACTGAACCTCACAACACACTTAAGATATAGCCTATAAATCACCTCATTTACTCACCTTTCTATCTTCCCTTTGGAGGGATCTGCTTAGGGAAACTAAAGGTCTTTGGAAGGCACAAAATGAATGTACTAGAAAGAAAGATACAGGACCTATATGTTCACAATTTCTTTTTTTTCCCCCCTTTGTCAGCTTTTTCTGCCAAATAACCTTGAAAAAGTTTGTTTTTGTTTTGTTTTTTTTAAAATCTCAATGGAGGTATAAAAATAGGCCCATGGAACAATCTGTATGGTGAGACTGGCTCCTGTTATAGTTTGTGTTACAAATGACATTGTAGGAAAGCATTTTCCTCCAAATGATGACTTCCTGGAATACATTATCACTTAGTGATTACCCAGGATATGCTTCTGTCAGTGTGCACAAAGTTCAGATTATGGGGCCTTCTTCCCTCGGAACACTCACACAGGGCTCATTAAAATGACTAGCAGAGTACTGTGTAGCACCTTGATTCATTAAAAACGCTATCAGATTGAACCAATAGCACAGGTGAGTGAACAGTGTTGTCCAAAAGAACATATTAACTGGGAGATGAAATCCTTAGAGAGAAAACAAAATTTCAGAGCAAACTCAAGGACATCTTTCATTTGATTTAAAGAGGACCCAGTTAACAATCTAAATTTTAAAAAAAGTAGGCTATTTAGAAATGGGACAACTTAGATATTTAAGGAAGAATAAACAAGCTAAAGTTGCTAGAAGATCACAGATAATGAGGGGAAAGTTACAAATCTATTAGCACCAACCCTCTCATTTTACAGAAGAGATAACTGAAGGGCCCAGAGATGTTACATGATTTTCTGAGTCACACAGCTAGCAAGTAACTGAGCTAAGATTTGAACCCAGGTCCTCAGACTCCAAATCCACCATCTTTTCCACTGATCCATTCTAGAAGGGCTAAGCAAGGACAGATGGAGTAGGAAAATTTAATGAAGTCAAGTGGCCACTGGCTAGAGACATCTATGATAAAATAAGAAGATGCTCTTTTTAGTCTTAAGATAACTGAATAAAGATTTCTCCTTAATCTGTGGTTTCATTGGCATGTGGTTTCATTGGTGTGGAAATTCCTTCTGCCAATGAAGATTAGTGCCTTTGAAATTCATAGTTTTAGAGAGCTGTCTGGGACACTGAGATAGTAAGTGACTTTGCCATAGCCAGATAGCTAATCAGTGTCAGAGATGGCAGGCCTTGAACATGCATTTTCATGCTTCCAAGACTAGCCATCTTCACTATGCCTCACTTTCTCTCATGCTATGTTACGATGCAATATTGAATAAGCTATGGCAATATTTTTCTTTTCTTTTTTTGTCCAAATGTTTTTAAAATCTTTAAACATTTTTTGACATTGATTTTTTTTTAATTTTGAGTTCCAGATTCTCTCACTTCCTTCAGTCCCTCCCCTATCCATTGAGAAGGCAAGCAGTATAATGCTCATTATACATGTGAAGTCATGCACAACAAATTTCCATCTTAACCATGTAGACCAATATTTTTCAAGTCTGCCACCAAGTATTAATAAAAGTGGTATGATTTATGTTACTTAATATTTCTTAACTAAGTCAATGGGGCCAGGCACAAAATGCCAAAGCATGCATTTCAACTTAGAGACTAAGACATCTCAATGTAGCTCCTGAGTATGTGAAATGAAAATATTGCAGTGGGATGGAGAAAAGAGAAGAATACCTCCTCAGCAAGCACTAAGAATGTAGAATGGTTCAAAACTAAGCACCCTCTTTAAGGCCAAGCAATCTAGCAAGAATCCACAGTGTCCTCATTAAAAGTGGCATCAAATCCTTTACAACCTCTTCGTGGATGGAGTTTGGTGACAGCAGGACTCTTTACACTCCATGAGGGAGTATGTCAGAAGCACAAAGGATACGAGGTATTGCAAAGAGCTGAGCAAACACATGAAAGGACGAGCCCCAAGCGAGCTGCCAGGGAGCCACGTAGGTCATGACAAACTGTAGCTTGTGAAGCAGGTCTTCGAGCTGAAAGCAAAGGAAGAAAAACATACCCATTAAGACCAGTAATAAGACAATAAAGAATGGTTGGTAGACGCATTACTATAACTTCACATAAGTTAATCCATCACTTAATAAACATTTATTAAGCACCCACTGTGTGCCAGGCATATAGATGACAGGGCAGCTAGGAGATACAGTGGAGAGAGCATTGGGCCTGGAGTCAGGAGGACCTGAGTTCAAATCCAGCCTCAGACACTAGCTGTGTGACCCTCGGGCTAATCACTTAACCCTGTTTGCCTCAGTTTCCTCATCTGTAAAATGAGCTAGAGAAGGAAATGACAAACCACTCCAGCATTTTTGCCAAGAAAATTTCCAAATGGGGTCACATTTTCAGTCACAGACGTGACTGAAAATGACTGAAATGTGCCAGGCATCGTGGAGGCACTGTAGACACAAAAGCAAAAGCAAAAATAGTCCCTGCCCTGAATGAGTTTAAGACAATATCTACCTTGTATTCAACCACTTTGTGAGTGTATATGTATTTTTAACTACATTTAGTGAATTGTGTTTAACTATACATTAGTTGTATTTATGAAACTGTTTATGTTTTATAAGGACAGCTAGGTAGTATAGTAGACAGAGTGCCAGGCCTGGAGTCAGGGAGAGCTGACTTCAATCTGGTCTCAGACATTTACTAGGTGTGTTACCCTGGGCAAGTCACTTTACCCTGTTTGCCTCAGTTTCCTCATCTGTAAAATGAACTGGAAAAGGAAATGGCAAACCACTCCAGTATCTTTGCCAAGAAAACCCCCCAAATGGGGTCACAAAGAGTGGGGCATGACAACAATAACAACTATGTTTTACAAATACCCATCTCATCTATAAGAATTTAAGTTGATCCTGATCAGATTTCTTTGTATTTGCAGCACTATCCCAGTGCCTGGCATATAGTTAAGTGTTTACTAAATACTTCTTGATTGATTGATACATATGTAGGTAATACAAAATAGATACAAGGTGAAGGGGGGACAGGAGGGTATTGGTAACAGGGAGAACCAGGAAAGACCTCATGTGGGAGATAGCACTTGAGCTTAGCCTTGAAGGAAATTAGGGACTGGGAGATGTAGGAGAGGAAAAAGAACGAGCAACTCATCTTTAGTAAGGTGTGGTAAAATGGTCTTACCTCACACCTCCCCTTTTTCCTTTCTCTTGCATTTGATTTGATTATTTAATGACAGTTTGAAATAGAATGATAGACTGATCAGGATCACCCCTATCTCATGTAGGACTTGTTCCCACGCTTGATGCAAGCCCCAACTCTACCATATCTCTCTGCTGCTATGGGGCAGGGGAGGAGGGAAGCAGTCACAGCTGGTGAACAGACGTCTCTGGAGGCAGAACTTCCTCCTTTCAAATGAAGCCTTTTAGAGCTAAATCCATATGCAACTTAATCATCACAGAAGCCGTTGAGATTTCTGTGTGTTAATTTCCTTTCATAACTTCAGCTGCTCTTGCCAAGGAAACCAAAACACAGACCACTGAGTCACGAATTGCAAAGTATTTTAGAAAACCAGGGTAGAACATGGGAGGTGTGATATTTGCTGGGTAAGCCAACACAAAGGGGAAAAAAAACAGGTGAGAGGGAGAAAGAGGAGGAGAGATGGGGCCAAGAATGGATAACCTTGTGGAGAATCTGATCGAATCCCTTACCAGATGCTCAGCGGTACAGGCTGGAACATTTTGCATGAAGTCTGTCACAGGAGAATAACAGAGCAGTGAAGTATACTGGTTGTTGAGACCTGCTTTGTGGTAATGGATTATCAATCCAGAATGGGAAACTATACTCTTGTCACTTCTGGCTACAGTCAGAAGCTTCACAGGCTCTGTTCATCAATAATGGGAAAGGCAAGTGACAGGTTGTGTTTTCGTTCCCAGACTTGCTAGTATATGAGAAAACAAAATACCACTTATAAAAAAGAAACCACTAGAAAATTTCATTGGTTCTGCTACATAGCACAGTAAGCTTTCAGAGAAACACCAGTGACCATAGACTGTGCATAGAATGTTGACTGGAAAGTTCCTCTATCATAAATACTTATTAATAATGAAAATAGCTCAGACATTGGGAAACAGGACCAATGAAGAAATGATCAAAAATAATTGAAGAAACAAAAGGGTATCAATGAAAAATTTAAAAATACATGGAGCAAAAAGTTTGGAAGGAAACATGAGTAAACAGGGCAGTTTGGTCAATCATTGTATTAATTTAAATATATACATTTAAAAAGTATGTAAAAGATGCACACAGTTTTGGGATATGTAGTCCAGAGGACAAGAATTGGTTCTCAGCTCTCAGAGATTTGGGACTACAATTTTTAAGTCCAAGGTGGGCTTGAGTCATGCCCACGAGTTCTTTTTTTATTTTGCTGTTTTTTGTTTTTTATTAGGCAATCGGGGTTAAGTGACTCACTTAGGGTTACACAGCTAGTAAGTGTCTGAATGCCTAGGAGTTCTTAAAGGAATACGTGCAGCTGTGAGAGGTAGACTGAGATAGACTGAGACACAAGGAGTGGGAACGTAAAAGTTGGGCAGCAGCTGTAATCCTTGCTTAGAAATTAATGAACCAAACTAGATAGAATTGTTGGCACAGGGGCAAAGATTGAAAGAAGTGAAAAGGAGAAAATGAAAGGAGGTTTGAGCTGCAAAACAGAAGGGACAGATCACGATGGACCATCGGGACTTGTAAGCAGCTTGGAACAGATGACTTGGATGGGAGTTATTCGTTTTATTGATCGCTTCAAAAATTGAGCAGAGGTCTTCCCAAAAGGTGTGATTTTTTCTCAGCTTTCCCTCTATATGCCTGTCGAATAACCAACATCATAACATACACAGCTTGCTTCTTTTATCTAAACATTTCCTATACCTTCAGTTTGCCTCAAACAAAAAGAGCACAAAACTAAATTAGGTCAGAGATCTGAACCTCTTGTCTAAATGTCAAGGATTTTCCTAACTGGGGGCTATGAGCTATTTTGATTGTACCAATAACTTTCAATCTAGTATAAAATAGCAGAGAAGGGGACCTCATGGGCATGAGAGTCATTATATTGCATATAGGCTAAGGGTCAGCTACCTTTTGTAATGGGGTGTGCCTAATTACATCTCATGACAGATAGGAGGAAAAAAAGGGAGGCAAGGTCTAGAAAGGGCAGATGAGATCTAGGTATGATTCTGTTCTGCCCCTTTTAGAAGGGAAGATGGAGCAAAAAAGGATTCAGTGAGTGACTTTGGTATTATCACCCACTAGTGTTATAATTAGAGCTTTCCCAGACTAGAACGTTCAATGAGATAGTAAGTGACCCCCTCTTTAGCAGTCTTTAAGTGAAAGCAATGTTTGAAGATCGGTAGGAGAGATTCCTATACAGATATGGACTGATTCTTTCCAATTCTTAGATTCCATGATTCTATAAAACTCCTGACTGCCACTCCAGTGCTACATTTATTATGTTAGTAAGATCCTTTAAAAACATGCTATTTTCTTCCCTACCACCATTTATCGGTAGAGTGGAAAACTAAGCTGAAAACCAGAAGTGTTAACATTAAACAAGATATGTAGAAACCTGGGTTTTAGGCAGAGAAAAGTCAGGAGAAGTGGGGTCATGTAATATTAACCTGTTCATCCAGGCCTAAACATATTTTACCACAGGCCTTTGTGATTCACTCTGGAGATACAATAAACACCTGCTGTTATTCTGCTGTTAACATGTTCTCTAAGTCTTGAGGACCAACTTTAGTCAAGATGACTCAGGTTTAGATGAAAACTGAAGTCAGAAGCCATAAAGCTAAAGTTTGCTTTATAAAACACATAGCCCCCAAAGGTTGTTAAAATGAGTCATGGGTTTTTAAATGTTTCCATCATTGGGTTTTTAACATATGGAGTATCCTGGGAGGGTTTTAAGCTACCTTCAGAGAACACCAATAAGTAGGTCAGGCATAACAGCTACAATCAGACAAGCAGCCCCAGGGAACACCTCATCTGCAAGGTGAAGATTCTAACAAGTTAAACTTTGCTGCATTATGATTAGATGAATCTATTATAATTATTTTTTGCTTAGCACAGCGACTTGTATTTAAACATAAGCAGCAACAGCAATCAGACATCGAGGGGACTGAGCATGGGGAGTCTCCTACTCTAATTGCAGTTAAGCCCTGGGGTACCTTGATCTCTCAGGCAAGTCACTCAGTCTTTGCCTTGGTTTGTCCTTTAGGAGTAGAGGGAATAAAATACTGACTATGCCTTGTTTAAAAAAAAAATAAAGTTACACCAACAAAAAGATTAACACAGAGAAGTCCGCACTATGCCCATAACCATAGCAGAACTAGGCTTTCTGAAATCTCATTCTTCTCATTTTATTTATCTCTACATGTAGATATCATTATGGTCCACAGTAGAGTTTTTCTAGGTAAGGGATGTCTTTAGGTGGCTTACTGGGTAGAATGCTGGGCTTTTGAAGATGAGAAGACCTGAGTTTGAATCCTACCTCAGACATGTACTGACTGTGTGTCTCTGGACAAGGCACTTAGCTTTTTAAGCTTCAGTTTCCTTATCTATGAAATGGGGACGATAGCAGGCTTGTTGTGAAGATTAAAGGAGGGAACAGATCTGAAGAGTTTTGCAAACTTTAAAGTACTAAATAAATGTTAGATATTATTCTAAGAAAATGGATATTAACAAAGTAGTCAATGCATCAAGCTATGATTGCAAGCCAGAAGAGGAAGAGAAAAAATATTTTACAACATATGATTGGAGACTACGTAAGAATATCAGAAATGCAAAACTCTTGCGTTGAAAAAATATATGAGTCCACACCCCTCAGTTTTGAAATGAGGAAACTCAAAATTATCCACTGAGTCAGTGGCCAAGGAAAGACTAGAATCAGATTCTTCTGAATCCCTTTTCAAGGTTCTTCCCACAACACAGCAATTGAATATGGCATAGCCAGTCAGTCAGTCAGTCAGTTGTCAATAAGCATTTACTAAGCTCTTATTGTTTGAAGCATGGTTTTGCCATTGTAATAGCTATGGTCTTCTAGTATACTGTAAGGACAGACTAGCCTGGAATGAGGGGATAAAGAAAGACAGAATCACAGAAGATGAGCATTGGAAAGAATCTTGGTGGTCATCTTAGTGCAACTACCCATGAAAGAAATCCCGAACACATAGCATACCCAAGAAGTGGAATGGCCATCTTGTGCTTTGTTACATGAAGAAAGAAGGGGGAAACAATGATCTCTCAGGGCAGCCCATTCTCTTTCTAGGCAGCTCTAATTGGGAGGAAGTTTTCCTCTTCACTGAGTTTAAACTTACTTTTTTTTGTAATTTCTATTCATTTTGTAACTTCCACTGTTATTCTGCACCCAAATTGAGCCAGTCAGAAGCCTCCTGCATATGACAGCCCTTCAAATATGTGGTGACACAATTGTAATGTCTCCACCCCTCCCCCAAGTCTTCTCATCTACATGCTGAATATGCCTACTTCCTTCAGCTGATAGGAATCATTCTTGTTCAAATGAGATTACACAGCACTTTGCAAACTTTAAAGCACTATATACATGCTGATGATTATTATTATACTATTCATATTATTCTTGACTGCAGTCTTCAGGGCTGTGCTGAGTATATGAGAAGCAGCCTGCAAATAATAACATGTCAAATTTGTATTGCAGCAAAACAAATCAAAGACATCACCCATAGGCTCACAATTGAAAGGGCTATTGGCTAAATGCTCATCAGTCACATCTGAAAAGTTTATCACTATCTATAGCAAGAGCATCTTCTAACACAAAGAACAGATGCATGGGGCCTGGTAATTACATGCTTTGCTATGTACTAAACTACTAAACTTGGCCCACATTAGCCCTCCATAATGTTTTAATCTTTTAGAAAGTAGCACTGACTTTCAGGCTTTCTTTGTCTATCTTCTAGAGATGTCAAGCTGTTTTTTTAAAAAACAAAAACAAAAAATAAAAATAATTCAAATCTGGCCTCAGACGCTTGACACTTACTAGCTGTGTGATCCTGGGCAAGTCACTTAACTTCAGTTGCCTCACACACACACACACACACACACAAAAAGCCAACAACAAAAGCAATTTAAATTCATAGAATGATGCCTTAGGGTTACCTTAGGAAGGGGAGAGTACTGAGACACAGTGATTAATGATGATGATGACAACAATGACTCACATGCTGTGTGATTGACTCAGGCAGTCCCCTTTTCAGGTAGAGGCTTTCAGGAGGACTTTTTTGTCTAGTCAGACAAACCATTATCTGCAGAGTGGCAGTGGTGGTTAACTGGGACAGCTCCACTATAGCATTGTAAAGAGTCCCAATGGCATAGTTTACAAGAACAGCATCGTATCAAGTACCACGGGTTTTGTTTGTTTGTTTGTTTGTTTTTGGTTTTTGTTTTTTGCCCTTTTTGTCTGTTTTGTTCTGTTTTAGTCCAAACCTATGATTTCATTGGTCTAGGAAGCCGTCTGTGGGGAAATGCCCTCCATCAATGCAGATTGGCAACTTATCTGTAGCTCAGAGTCCTGGAGCACTGCAAGGTTATTTGGCTGCCCATGGTCATACAGGCAATAAACGCAAGGAACCGGTCTTAAATTCAGGTCTTCTACACTCCAAGATTGGCACAATATCCATAATGCCATAAAGCCCCCTCATCATGTAATTGAGTATAAAAAATAACCAGATTGTTAGTTTATAATTAACTCTCAAGAATAATTTTAGGAAGATGAGGCACTAGGTGGCTCAACGGATAGAGCACTGAATCTGGCGTCAGAAAGACTTGAGTTCAAATCTGGCCTCAGCTACTTATTAACTTTGTGACCCTGGGCAAGTCATTTAACCTCTGACAATCTCAGTTTCCTCAACTGTAAAATGGGAGTAATAACAGTATCTACCTCCCAGGGTTGTTGTGAAAATCAAATGAGATAATATTTGTAAAGTACTTAGCACAGTGCATAGCAGCACACAGGCACGACAGCAATATTTATTCTCTGCTTCTCTACTCTATTTCTGATGCTTTCTGAACAGAAACCCATAAGTAATTCCTGACCATTAATAATTTCATCAGTGTGGATGATTCCTCTGTTGATGTAGATTGCAACCCTATTGTGCCTTAGTATAAGTTGTGGTGACTGAAAAAAAAAATCCATCACCTGGAAGCCAACATGTGCTGATGAACTTTTCCATATCGCTGCAAAGTCAGGTCCTTGGGCAACTGATACAGAGTCCAACCCTCTTCCTGTATTCCAAGTCTTTCCAGGTTGGTAGGAACTACCAGAGATGGTATTCCATTAGAATAGTCTTAAAGACCTCATGCCCTCCATGACCCTCCATGTTCCTTGTGACTTCCAGGCCATATGTCTCTGTAGTAAATGCTTCTACTGATATTACTAATGACTAATATTACTCATGAAAAAAAGGATTGAGTGACATAACCAGGTTAAGTGATTTGTCCACGGTCACACCGTCAGTACATGTAAGAAGCAGGAATTATATATAGGTCTTTTTGACTCTGAAGTTGGCCTTCTATCCACCCTGCTTTGCTACCTCTTGTCTTACACATAAATGTTGCATAATGAATTCTAGTAGAATATAGGTCTTGAAGGCAGAGACTTTTGTATTCATATGCATAGTGCCTAGCACATAGTAGGTACTTAATAATGCTTATTGACTGATGATCAATGAAATTGATGGACATTTTGAAGAAAAACAATAACTCAAACTATTTCATCAAATGTGTTTTCTTTTGCTTTGCAAATTGCACTAAAACCAATCACCAGGTCAATCTGAGAAGTTACTTTCTCAAAATTCCCAATTTATAAAAAGCTACTGCTCTCCAAAGGGTCTTTAATAGCCCAATCCATAATCTTACCTCTATAGTATTCAACTTCAAATAAATCAGTATGCCACGATGATATTGTTCTCACAAACTTTTAACACAGTCATGAGATTAGGTCTTACCATGACACGCCCCTTCTCAAAACGCTTCCTTGACTTTCTATTGCCTCTAGGATAAAATACAAATTCCTTTGTTGGCACTTAAAACTCTTTAAAACCTGGCTACTTGCTACATTTCCAGATTGACACATTATTGCCTCCTTCCCAGACACCCCCTTCTCACACTCTACATTCCAACCAAAAGGATTGAGTCTCCCAACCTTGGGGCACAGTCTCTCTACCCCGTGCTCATCACTACCTTTTTGAATTTCTAGCTCTATTAGAAGCTCAAGTCAATTGCCTCCTCCTACAAAAGCCCTTGGTTGATTCAAGTTGTTAGATCCCCTACAAATCCCCCAAAGATACTTCGCACTTATCTGGTGCATTACATAGCTAAGTGGTACAATGGGTAGAGAAAGCACTCATCTTCCTGAGTTCAAATCCAGCCTCAGACACTTACTAGCTGTGTGATTTTGGGCAAGTCACTTAACCTCTCTTTGCCTCAGTTTCCTCATCTGTAAAATGTGGGTAATAATAGTACCTACCTCTCAAGCTTGTTGTGAAAATCAAATGAGATAATATCTGTAAAAAGCTTAGCATAGTGTATGGTGTATAGTAGGCAATTAACAAATAGTTGTTCCTTCCCCCTGCTCCCCGCACCCCCATATTTCATGTTAATTATCTGTAAATTTGCTGGCTTTTGCCCAGCAGAATATAAGCTCTTTGGGACAGAGACTTTTCATTTTTGCTTTTGTATTCCCACATTATAGCATAGTTCTTGGCACATAGAAGAAGCTTGCTGTATTAAGCTGAGGACTTTAAATGGTGATATCAGACTACCCTTTTTAAAAACTTATTCTTCCTTTGTGTGAACACAGGTATAAGAAGGAAGAAATGGTGGGTGGAAAAATGGATTTCTTAATCCCAAAGGCTGCAAATATAATCAATGTAAAGAGATATCTGCAGAAACCCTCCCTTGTTTCAGAACAGTTGTGTTTGCAGAAATGACACATTTAAAACCCAAGAACACAAGATGTGATGGAAATAGCGACACCTTGATAGTAAACAGTGCCACCAGTCATTCTAACATTCTGTTGTCATACTTTAAATAGAAAATTCATTTGGATCATCTAGGAACAGATTTTATACAGCTTTTATTTTCCTCTCCTAAGACAGTTTGAGGACTTTGTTTTTATGATGCATGTCTCACTCTTAATGTTTGCCTCCCAAGCTCTTAAATCCCGGCCCTATTAAAACACAATAAAAATCACAAGTTAGAATATGATTATGACATGTGAAGAGGAACAAGTAAGAGTTGCAGACATCTGGTATTTCCTACTCAATTAAACAAATGCACGAAGCAGTCAATCAATATGCATTTATTGAGCACCTACTATTTGCTAGGCACTGCGCTCAGTAATTGAGGAATACAAATGCAAAAATGAAAAAAAAAGCCTTTTTCCTTCAGGGAGTTTATATTCTCCTCAAATTTATTATGCAACATTTATATGCAAGGTGATACACAACGTGGTATAGGGATAGAGAACCAGTCATGGAGCTGGAAACATACTAGCTTTATGTATGACCAACCTTGAATGTTTCACCTAACCTCACAGAGTCCCAGTAAGGGTCAATGACCATAAGTTGCCAATCTGCATTGATGAAGGGAGTTGTCATACCAGAAGTTTCCCTCATGGATGAAATCACAGGTCTGAACATTCCCTTCCCACCCTAGTTGTTGTCCTTTATTCTTGAAGAGGACCAAAATGACATCACTATGTTGAGGTCAAGATACGGTGTGTCTCACTGGCACATCGGACCAATATAAGCCCAGAAGGCTCTACCACAGGTCAGGCACAAATAGTCCACATGAACATTTGGATTGGGATGTCACCAAATTTGTGCATCTCACATTTCTCCCCACCCTAACAAAAAGCACAAGGCACTTTTTTTCCTCGTAGAAAGCATTAAAATGAGAATAAAGGAAAGTACATTAGAGTCACCATTTTAGATAGTCTCTAAGAATGCCTCTTGTTGTCCATATTTCAAAGTAACCTATTTTGAAAACATCTTTTCAAGTTAGACATAGATACATAGATAAGACTTATGGCTTATACACACACTCCACATGCTTTGTATAAATATGCAAAACATCTTAAAGAAAGCTTTCCCATGAGCACTAAGATGGCCCAGTTAAATATTACATTTGCTTACTAATGCATTTTAACTTGTGCTCTAAATGAGACATAAAGAAATTGAATTCATGTGATGCCATTTTTCTGAAAGACTGCAAACTATTCTCTTAGCATCAGCAAATGTATTAAGTGCTGTGTTAGGCGATGGATGTACAAAGGTGAAAAAATGTCACTTCCCCTGCCTTCAAGAAGCTTACAATTTAATGGAAGTATACAATGTGCTTACAGGTAGCTATGCTATGATGTAAGCAGTGATGAAGGCAATGAAAGATCCAAAGTGCCCTAGGAATATTTGAGGAGGGGGAAGAGAAGACTTTCAGGAAGCAGTTGGGGCAGGGAGAATCTCTTGTAATGCAGCATTTCTAGGCTATGTGGTTTAGGTCGAATATTGGCCTTCTCTTCCAAGTCCGAGACTTTTTGCTTTTGGTCTCCCAGAATAGTATCCTGCTAGATTTCATTTTTATTCCCTATTGCTAGGCTAATATGAAGGGTCCTTCAGTCTACTTCTCAAAGATTCAGCTAGCAGGGCTTGGCGAATCTGTGCCAAGTCCCAGAGAGGAAACTCAATACTGAGAAGAGAAAGTGATGAGCTGAAGTGGTTGAGAACCAAGAGATAGGGGAACATGAGATAGCTGAGAACTAATGGTTATTAGTGAGGATGAATGGAGTGAGAGCCGAGAAGGTCAATTGAGGATTAGAAGCAAGGGACAAAGGAAAAGTTCCAATGGACTTTCTGACTTTTTATGGCAAAGCTGGGGTTATTTGGAGTACAGGGACATTTAACAAGCAAATAGAACAGTAGCTTATGAAACACTCAGCTGAGGTAGGACTGTTCTGTGGAAACAAGCCTTTGTGGAAACAAGCACAGTCTCATGAAATATTCCATTCAATATGAAATACTCTTAAGCGGGGCTCAAAGAAGAGGAGAGTGAAAGAGTCAAGTGAACAGTGGCAGGCTAAAAGGATACAATCGATTCATTGCCAGGATTTCAATAAGCAAAAGCAACCAAAGATATAATTCTGGAGGCCTGGAAGCATGGGAGGCTTAAAATAATACTGGAAATGAGAAGTGGAATTCCCATCAGAATTTTGACAACTGGTAGCAAGTAGACACAAAAGGCCCAAGAGTTTGGCTAAGAACATGTCTGAGGCTTATCCCAACAAAGACAATGGTGTGGGTCTAATAAAGTGGATGTCTAGGTGAAATTAAAGGTGAAATGGGGTTCCATTTTCCAGGAAGAAGATGGAAAATCTCATGACCAAGTCCTGCTTTTGAGAAAGCTCCCTGGTGCTAGTGGTGGTATGAAGCTCCATGGGAACCAAATTGGGAATGGGGTGAACTGGCTGGCTGCTGCAGGGCAACTATGCTGGCATGACCAAGGCAGTCATCGTGTCAGAAAGTACACTGGATCTGAAGTGAAAGGATCTGATTTTAAATCCTCCCTTAAATAGCCGAGCAAGGCACTTAATTCTCTAAGCCTCAGTTCCCTCATCTGTAAAATGGAAGGATGGAAGGGGAGGGATTTGGATTAAATGGCCTCTAAGGTCTCTTCTAGCTCTAAATCTATGATCTCATGACCTCAAACATTCAAGGATATGGGAATGACTTGAAGGAAAGGGGGATGATTGAAGAAGACTGAGAAGAAAAGAGGGAGAGGAAAGGAATTCCAGTTTTAAAAAAGTTATTTGTGAAGCACCGTTAAAAAAAAATTAAAACTAAGAGGGAAAATACAAAGGATTGGATAATGCATTGATAAGAGCACCCAGCAGGGGTAGGACTACTTAGGCAAATTAGCATGGTGTTAATGAAAGGAAATTTAGCAATCCATGGTTCTTTGATTAGCAGATCTTATGCAGTAAGACAGGTTCAGACCTCTCAGAGAACACGACAACCAGAAAATATTAGGAGAGTTCATACTTTCTAATCGCTAATTAGTGTATCCATCCATGCACATCAAGTCACCACTACACATTGAAATTGTTTAATATACCAACAGATGATGAGGCACGAAGTACCCCAACTCTTGAGCATCTGAAAATTAATATTGTCCTTGCTCAGAAAAGATGTCAGGAGATAAATTAGGGGAATATAGAAGGTCAGACTTCACCTGCAAATTCTTTGAAACTGAGTAATGGAGGGAAAAATCTTAAGGGAAATAGAAGATATGAAAATAATTAAAGAATGTATTTTCAGCTACCTGTCCAATTACCTACCTTAGTGAAGTGGTGAATAAAATTTCTCTGTCTGTCTCTCTGTCTGTCTCTGTCTCTTTCTGTCTCTCTTTCTCACACACACACACACACACACACACACACACACACACTCACACACTCAGAGGCACTTCTTCTACCTTTTATTCCTAACAAAACTGTTCTACCTCCATTTCGTTACCCCACCCTACCAACATCTCTCTCCATTTCCTGTTTATCCAGTATAGGTTTTCTACATCCCCTACTCCAGACCCATTTTCTTCCCAAAGGCCCTTTGTCATGATTTCTATTGGTTAGATTGCTGCTTTGCTGCAAGGAGAGAGAGATTCTTTTTCCATGTAACATTACAAGGCCTATCAATCTCTCCATATGGCTTCTATCACCAAAGTATCCCTCTGCTTTGACCCATATACCATTTTAGCATGCAGGAAAATCAAATAATGTTAACAAATGCAGCCATGAGCCAGCTTTCTTCCTCTCTTTGATTTTGCCTTATAATTCCCTCCTGCTCCACCCTTCTGCATAACCTCTGCACTCCCCTTGGTTTACAATTACATTTATCTGGCAACTATAAGCCATGAGATGTTCCAATAAGTGAATTTTCCAGATAATTGGCTTATTTCTGCATCAGAACTTTTATTGTAACCCCTGTTCATGGAAATCTTCATAACACATATTAGAATCCTAGAATCTGGAAGTATACGCATTTTGCCTTTAAAAATATTTTTATGATACTAAAAACACCAACCAAAAGGAATTCTTAACTTTTTGTTTTTTTGTCATGGACCCCTTTGCCAGTCTAAAGTCTATGGACCTCTTCTCAGAAAAATATTTTTAAATACATAAAATAAAATACATAGAATTATGAAGGAGACAACTTATATTAAAATGCATTTATCAAAAATTTATAAAAAGCAAGTTCACAGACTCCAGGTTAAAAATCCCTGAACTAAAATAAGCACTTTCATATACAACAGTAAAACAGACAAAGAAGACTGAGCACAAAACTACGAAATTCTATTAGCACATATATTTTAGAAGAGTTTGGGAGAGGAAAAGTTTGCATGACAAATACAAATTCCCCTTTATATCACCTACTCAGGGATGGGGAACCTGTGACCTTCAGGCCACAGGTGACCTTCAAGGTCCTTGGGTGTCGCCCTTTGACTGAATCCAAGTTTTACAGAACAAACCCTTTTTTAAAGGGGATTTGTTCTGTGAAGTTTGGATTTAGTCAAAGGGCTGCACTTGAGGACCTGGAGGGCCACATGTGGCTTGAAGCTGCAGGTTCTCCATCCTTGACCTAGATTGTTAAAAATAGGCGTAAAGTGAGAATAAATAGGAATTGAGCTAGGAGTCATGCATGATGAGGGCCAGGCCCAAGCCAAGATCTTCCGCCCTTTGCCCCAAAGGGAATCTGACTCACAGGCCCCAGACCCTCATCTCCCTTTGAAAGCCTTAGCTTTTAATCTTATTCAGATGTGCCCTAAAAGCCTTAGGCTCCCTCTTGTCTATAGGCCCCAGAAAGGCCTTCCTTTGTCTCCTTTTGAAAGTCCTAGCCCCACCTTGATTTTGTGCAGATGTCTTTCAAACTTCTGCCTTCCTGTTCCTCCATTATCTATTCCCATTGTCTATTCAATCTCTCAGACCTCCCCAATTAGAATTGTTACCTAGACCCTTTACCCAACCCCCTTCTCTGGCCACCCAAAGTTACTTTAGTATTTAAGATCCACCTTGCCCTCATTCGGATGCTGAGAATCTCAGGCCCACAAGGCTGAGAACCTCTCATGCCCGCTCGTCCTTATGGGCATCACCCGGCCTATATGTTTTATCACTAATAAACTTTTTCTCTGGCTGAAGAAGATTTGAGTTGAATTCTTTCAGACCCAGTACCGCGATCTTGGGGTCCCAGCACCCCCAAACCCCTAGACCTCTTCAATGCATAGGTGCAGTTGTAGGTATAGGCTTTTCTACATTGGCCGCACAGACCACCACTTCCCATTTTCTTTTCTACCTAGTTCCTAGATGTATTCCACCTAGCCAGTCAATAGATAGAAAAATGACCTCTGAATAAATGTTATTATATCCTTTTCTCTGAACATCCATAACTCCCCAGGAATACATTAGAAATTTTTTGAGGGCAGGGACTGTTATTGTCATCTTTGTATCACCCGTAGGTAGCCAGCATCTAGCCCATAGTATCATCTCAATAAATCTTTGTTAGCTCAAATGAGATAATATGTTTCAAGTGCTTCACAAATTTTAAAATGTGATATGTGTCATTTATTGTGTTTATTATTATTATTAGTGGAATGCATATCATTCCTGTTTAGGGCACTTTTTTCACACACAGCAGAAGTATCAGAGTTTATTGTGCCTCCCTCCAAGCCCCCTCCCCCCCAAAAAAAGCAAAGAGCAGATTTGAGAAAATGTGGGGGAAATGCAGGGTCCTACACTCAAGCTAAAACTTTGGTAAAGGAAGTCATCTGGTCTTTGTGGTTGCTTCTCTAATCTGTAGGCAAACTTATCAGATCCTAGTGTACGTGCATTTAATAAAACATACAAAATGCTAGTGGCCATTGTATTAACCACTTACTCCTTTCCAACACAATTACAACAAGGAAAATCCTAACCTGGCTCATTATTAAGTTGATGCATCTTTCCTGGAAGGTTTTCTGGAGGATTTGCTTCAGCCCCAATCTTAATTGCTATGTAGAGTAGGGGGGATTGAGTCAGAATAGGTTAGTTTTAGGAACTCTCGGCCAAGTCACCTTCTTTGAGTCTCCATTACTTAATCTAATCATAGATCACTGGGAGATTTGAAACGTATCAAGTTCAAGTATGTCCACTTTCAAGTTTGGCTTCAGTCAAAGGGCTACATGTGGGCCTTGAACTTGCAGGTTCCCCACCCCTGGGTCATACTGAGATTTGGGAGAGAGTAGGATAAGGGTCTGTAGAAATATAACCTAAAAGTTTCTCTCTTTTACTGAGAATTTAAACATACTGATGTTTGATAGTCACACATATGAGTATATAACTCTTGGGCAACTGGTATGAAAGAATGTGCTACATCAGGCATTGGAAGCTAAGCAAAGGGAGGGTAGAGGAGGAAGATTTCTGCATAGCCGACTTAACACCCAAAAAGAGAATTTAAATAAATTCTCTAGGAGGTGACAGCCATGAGTATTTCTTTAAGTCTTACTTCTTCCCTTCTCAGAAATACTACAACATTACAACGTTGCATAGTTTAAATTAAAGGAGGTTCATTCTTCTGGCATGTGCTGTGGAAAAGAGTGGGTAGCGGTAAAAAGTGTCATGACCACAGTTGCACAGGGCTGGCCCAGTTGGGTGACATCTACCCATCACCAACAGGTTATCTATATACCTGGAAACAGACTTCGGTTTACCCTTCTCTATCTTGTAAGGAAAGACTTAGCCCCCTACAGAGCAGACAGCAATACACTCACAGTTGAGGAGCCACCTCTGTTGGTCTTAAGCTAGCTCCCGAGCTGTGCGAGGGACAGCAGGACAGCAATGAGGCAGCAAAACAAGATTTACAGGAAGCCAAAGAAATCAAAACATGCACCATGAAAAGACAGCTATGAGAACTCTGAATGACCCAGGCATCTAAATGCAAAACCCTCCCTTCCACCCTCAGCTTTCCCACTGTGAATCATCAGTTCTGTAAAATAGATTTTTTTTTTAAAAATGACCCAACTACCAAATCAAGTTAGAATCTTCCTTTAAGCAAAACCCATTTTTTTCTCTCTTGAGATTTTCAAATCAAATCAACAATATTTATCAAGCAATTATTAGGAACTCAGCTCTGTGCTAGTTGCTTTGGGGGGGGGGAGAAGCGGGGTTGAAGTAGAAAAGAAATAAAAAAGACATGGCTTCTGATTTCAAGGACCTCACAGTCTTTTGGGGGCTGCAAAATTGATATACACTGTGATCACATGAACCCACTTTGACCCTCATCTGATACCTTTTTTCTTTTCCTTCTACCAACAAACCCTAGAATTTTGCTTGCTGTGATCTCCTGCTGGTTTCTATCCTTGCCGCCATCTTCTTAGGACTGGACTCCCTACCACTCTGCAGGACAGGATATACCTTTTTTCTCTATTCTTCTTTGCTCTGTTCCTTGATTATAGCCCATAACTCTTTAATGTACTTGTAAAAAAAAAAAGATTTACCACAACAGGAAACAGACTGGGGAGGAAGAGAACAGATGGGGGGAGGTGTTTGCCAGGTTACAACAATAAATTCAAGGAGAAAGTTCATGAATCACAGAGGTCTTGGGTCTTAATTACTTGCCCTACATGATAATCATGGGAAACTAAAAATGACTACTTCATAGCTCCTTGTTTGGAATGGGAGTAGCCTGCAAATTTTACAGATTAATGCATTTGGCTTTTAATTCTTGGCAAAAACTAGCACGTGTTATTTAAGATAATAGTTTATAAATACCTAAGATGTTACCCAGCAAAGGACAGTGACGCTTTTACGTCTTTTCATACCCCCAGTGTTTAGCAGAGTGCCTAGCACATTAGTAGATGCTTAATGTTTATTGATTAATTAAGATAAATAATAATAAGTGGTACAGTCTGATTATTTCCTTTAGACTCAGGGGGTGTTATCTGTTAACTTGAGTTGGAGAAAATTACATCTTTATTTCAATACAACTGACTTCCTTTGTAAAACCTATGTCTTTTATTTTATACATTTTAAAAACATTCTTAGACAATGGGCTTCAGAAAACTGTTGAAGGGGTCTATGGCACAAAAATGGTTAAGAACTTTGTGTGTCCCTAAGCAAGTCACTAAACCACTCTCAGCCTCTGTTTTATCATCTGTAAAATGGAAATAATAATAGCACCTAACTCACAGGGTAATTTTGAGGATCAGATGAGTTAAAATAGGTAAACTGTTTTGCAACCCTTAAATAAATGCTAGCAGTTATTATTTATTAATAATAATATTAGTTATCATTATTATTTCTTATTTATCTGTTATATGGCTTGCATCATATATATTTGTTTGCATGTTTTCTCCCCTATTAAATTGTAAGCTCCTTGAAGGAAGGGATTGTCTTTCGTTTCTTTTTGTATCTCTAGCACTTTGCACAGCACCTGGCATATTGCAGATGCTTAACAAATGTTTACTGATTAATTTATTAATAATAATGCAATGCTTGAATGATGAGAGGTCATGTAATGCTTTGTTCCCCAATGCTACTTCCAGACCTACCATCTACTACCATCCCCTCTCCTCCCTTGAGGGTTAGTTACTTCATCCACCTGTACTGCCACATGCAGATAATCCTTGTTCCTGATGGTTAGCCACTAAATTACTCTTCGTACTTTCTTAAAAAAATGAGCATCTTTCTCAGTCTTCCTCTCCAAGTCACCTTCATACTTGTGGACTTCAAAATACATGCTGATGTCTCCTTAGAACACTCTGATCCTGCAATTCATTGACCTTCTCCACTTCCTTCACCTACTTATTCATTTTACCTCAGTCACCCACAATAGTGGTCACTATGTGGACCTAATCATCAGCATTACTAAGTCACCTCTAGGATCTTGGGCAAGTAGGTGGCACAATGGATAGAGTGCTGGACCTGGAGTCAGGCAGACTTGAATTAAAACTTTGCCTCCAACTCAAGTTTGGGCAAGTCACTTAATCTTTGTCAGTATCAAATTCCTTCTCTTTAAAATGGGGATAATAATAGTACCTATCTCTCGGAGTTGTGAGGATAAAATGAAATATTTGTTAAGCACTTTGCACACCATAAAGTGTTATATAAATGCCATCATAATCATCATCTTCATTATCATCATGAACTATAAAATTCTTTTCTCTGATTGTAATCTATTCTTCCATCCCTCCCTCTTCCTCAATACTCTTAATTTTTATCCTCAGTGTAATCTTCAGTCTATCCACCCTTCCCTGTGCCCCCACCCCCCAATTCATCATGATGCTTTGCTGTGGCCTCATTTTCTTCTCTTCATAATCTGGACCTCATAGCTGATCAATTCATTGTCCTCTTCCCTTGAATCACCTTCTTGTCCAACCACTTTTCATGTCTATCCAGTCTTCAAACTTGGACCACCTTCTATTCCCCCATCCCTCCATATCCTCTTTCTGTGCTCCTACTTGTGTGCTATCGAATGCAACCAGAAGGCATACAACTATGCTGTATCAAATGGGTCCACTTACCAATTAATGCAATTTAACCTTAACTGGGTGCTCACTACTGCAACAAAACTTTCCTTTTCCCTGACTTAAAATCACACTTCACATAGCTGCCATTCCAAAACTTCTTCTTTCTCCTCAAGTCTCTTTTAGCATATGACTTCACCTTCTCCTTTACTGAGAAAATTAAGGTGCTCTGTCACGAGACCTCTCATTTCCCTCAGACTACATCTCAGAGTTTCTATATATTCTTTGATACTCTCCTTTGCTCCAGTCCCTGAGGAAGAGATAATTCTTTTCTCTCCAAAGCCAACACCTCTGCTTATGCCTTTGATCCTATCCCCTCCTACCTCTTCCAGGAGCTTGCCCTATCACTATTTCCCTCCATTTCTCTCATCTTTAATCTTTGCTTCTATATAATGGCTTCATCCCAGGTCTTCCCAGTGCTTAAAAAACCCTTCATCTGGCCCTATCATCCCCCTATTATCTCCCTTTCACTTCCAAGTTCCTAGAGTCATCTATTTAAACCAGGGATTCTCAGCCTTTTTTTGTGTTGTAGACCCCTTTGGCAGTCTGGGGAAGACCCCTTCTCAGTTTAATGTTATTAAATGCATAAAAACAACACATATAAGATTACAAAAGAAACTAGTTATATTGAAATAGTTATTAAGATTTTGTTTTAGTAAGTTCACAGACTTCAGGCTCAGAATCCCTGATTTAAAACTAATTCTATGTCCTCACCTAGTCATTTCTCCATCCTTTATGATTTGGCATCTTACCCAGTCCTGAACTAAGTGTTCTCTTAAAGTACTCCCTTCTATTAACTGGTAAAAATAGTGCCTTTTTGTCAGTCCTTATTCTACTCAGCTTCTTTCTAGCTTTTTTTAGTGCAGCCCGCCCCCTCCTCCTGGACACACTCAAGTCTGTGACATTGCTTTCCCCAATTTCTTTTCCTTTTTGTGTGATTAATCCTATTCAAGTTCATTCCCCATCCACCATGTTCTTTGTGTGGGTGTCCCACAAGACTCTGACTTGGTTTTTTTTTTTTCTGCACTTTCTTCCTTGGTGATTTCATCAACTCTCCAGTGTTTAATTATTATCTCTTTGCAAGTGATCTCCAAATCGACATATCCTTACCTAATCTCCATAATGAACTTCAGTACCATAACTGAATACTTCAAACCTTTATTTTTTATCTATCCCTCAAGTCTCAGCTAAGTTCCATTTGTGCCCTTCATTCCACAGCCTCCTATCTACACCAGAACCTAGGTGAATTGGCATGCATCTTATATTTTCTCTCATTTCCTCTCAGCCTCTTTTGTTGACTAGGTGGCACAGTGGATAGAGTGCTAGTTCTGGAGTCATGAAGACTAAGCTTCCTAAGTTCAAATCCGGCCTCAGACACTTACTAGTTGTGTGATGCTGGGAAAGTCACTGAATTCTGTTTGCTTCAGTTTTTTTTTCATCTGCAAAATGAGCTGGAGAAGGAAATGACAAACTGTTCCAGTATCTTTGCCAAGGAAACCCCAATGGGGTCACAAAGAGTCAGACAGGAGTGAAAAATGACTGACTGAGAGTACTGCACCTTCAGTCAAGAAGACCTGAGTCTGAATCCTGATTCAGATACTCACTGGCTATCTGACTCTGGATAGCAGTTACACAGTTTGCTTCAGTTTTCCTCCTCTGTAAAATGGAGATAATAATAGGATAAAGTGAGATAATTAATATTTGTAAAACACTTTCTAAACCTTAAAAAATACATATATGTGTGTATGCATACATATATAAATGCTAGTAATTATTTTTAGAATTAACTATAAATATAGGTCTCCCTTATTTTAAAAACAAAAACAAAACACCTTCCCTTCATCCTGATGATACCTCACATTATCAGCATCTCTCCCTTTGTTTTCTCTTCTGCATTGTCAAACTTCTATAAAAAGTAATGTGTATATATTTGAATCCTCCACTTTCTCACTACCCACTCACTCCTCACTATAGGCCACACCAGTCTACTAAACTTATCCCTCCAAGGTTCCAGGCTCCAAATCTAATGGATTTGGAGTTGCACATTCATATATCTGAAGTTGAAAGGCATTTCAGAGGTCAACTAAAGAAGCCAATCCCCTCACTTTACAAATAAAGAAAGAGGTTAACTGATATGCCCATGGTAGTAAATTCAGAGATGGGATTCTGGGTCATTCTCTGATTGCAGTCAGGGAAATGTAACTTGGCTCTGGAGAACCTTACTTAAGAGCCTAATTAAGAGTTGGGATGAAGCTTCTCAAAGCTTTATTTGGTCTACATTTACATCATCTTTAGTCTAACATTTGAGGTTTTCCACAATCTAACCCCAATATACCTTTTCAAAATAATATCACTCTTTTCTCATTTACATATTTTGTTGTTGTTGTTCAGTCATTTTTAGTCATGTCTGACTCTTCAAGACCCCACTGGTGTTTTCCTGGAAGAGATGGTAGAGTGGTTTGTCATTTCCTTCTGCAGCTCATTTTATAGATGAGGAACTGAGGCAAATAGGGCAAGTTACTTACCCAGGGTCACACAATTAGTAAGTGTCTGAGGTTGGATCTGAACTCAGGAAGATGAGTCTTCCTGATTCTAGGTCTGGCACTCTATCTACTGCACCACCTAGTTGCCATTCCAGTCAAACTGAAATAATAGCTTTCTCTAATCCCTTGGCATGCTCCTGCATCTGCTCATTTGTGATCTCTGTCTCTCATGCTTGGAATACTCTCTCTCTGCATTTCCCACTGTGGAAATTTTTGTTTTCCTCCAAAGGTCATTTCAGATACCATCTTTTCAATGAATGTTTTCTTATTTCTCCACCCCTACACCCCACCAGTAGAAGGCTGTCCTTACCCTCCTCAAATTTTTCATTCCAGATTGTCTGAACCTCTGTTTTGTACTGGTAGGGTAGCTGAATGGGTCCATAAGGGTTCTTCTACTTAGAGCTCCTTTGGAAACATCTGAAAATTCTAAGAAATGAAAAAAACATGTCCTTGGAGTCCCTGGGAGTTTCAAGGGAAACTTTGGGCATGTACGCCACAGAATCATCCCTATAGGTCAATTTAGCCTCTGTTATACTCTCATCTTGCTCTTCCTTTTAGGAAACTTGTTTGTGTAGACTGTGAGGTCTCTGACAGCAGGGACAATACAATTTCATCTTTGTGCCTCAACCCCCAGCATGGCGCTTTAAGCACTGTAAGCACTTCATAAATATTTGGTGAATTGAATACACATGAACAGAAAGTTTCCTTCTCTCTCTTCGTATGAGCACTGTTTACCATGAAACACATGAAATAATGAAAACCAATTTCCAGTTCCTCTTTGGTGTGGTTTTTTCAAATTCTATCGCCATACAAGTATATACTATTTAGCATCTATTATTGCACAAAAAACCTTCACAAATTCTAAGGCCACTTCCTCTTCCTCCTCCCCCTTCTCTTCCTCTCACTAATTGCTAACATTTATATATTGCATTAGGTTTTACAAAGTGTTTCACAAATATTATATCATTTTTGTCCTTCTCAAAACTCTGGGAGGTGAGGTACTATTATTATCCCAATTTTACAGATAAGGAAACTGAGGCAGGCAGAGATTAAGTGACTTGTCCAGGGTTGCATAGTTATAAAGTATTTACAGTGTGAGTTGAATTCAGCTCCCTTGACACCAGGCTGAGTGCTCTATCCACTATGCCACTTACCTGCTACATAGGAATGCAATGCATAATATAATAGAAATACTATTGGACTAGGTACCAAGAGATCTGTTTTCTAGCCTGACATTTGCCAGTAATTTACATTTACCTCTGTGACCTCTGGATCTTAGTTTCCTTTTAGGCTCCTTCTAGCTACAATAATAAAAAAAAATTGCATTTATATGGTACCTGCTGTGTTCTAGGGACTGTGCCACGTATTTTTAATAACAACAATAATAACAAGAATAATAATATTAGCTAGCATTTACATACTGTCTACTATATACCAGGTACTGTGCTTTACAAATATTATCTCATTTGATCTGCAAAACAATCCTGGGAGGTAAGTATTATTATTATTCCCATTTCAGAGTCAAGGAAACTGAAGCAAACAGATGTTAAGTGGCTTGCCCAACATCACACAACTAGTATCTGAGGTCAGATTTCAACTCAGGACTTGCTGACTCCAGACCTGGTACTCTATCTACTGCATCACCTAGCTGCCTCACTTTCTGGTCATTTTTGCTGTTGTTCAGTCATTTTTCAGTTGTGTCTGACTCTTCATGACCCCAGTTAAGGTTTTCTTAGCAAAGATACTACAGTGGCTTGCCATTTCCTTCTCCAGCTCATTTTACAGATGAGAAAACTGAAGCAAACAGGGTTAAGTGATTTGCCCAGGGTCACATAGTTAGTAAGTGTCTGAAGCTGGATTTGAACTGAGGAAGATGAGTTTACCTGACTCCAGGCTTAGCTACCCAATGATGGGACCTATGATGTCTACAGCATCATAGATTTAGATTTAGAAGGCACTTAGTAGCCCTCCCCCCTTATTTTAAAGATAGAGAAATTGAGTGCCATGAGAGACTAAATGACTTTAACATATAGGTAATATAGGTGACAGTGGCTGAGCCAGGATTCAAACTCAAGTCCTTTAAATCCAAATCCAACATTCATTCCATTGTGCAAGGGGCAGGGTTTCTATCTGTTCATTTGCTCTGCAGTATATGTAGCATTGTGGCCCATGTAGATATTTTGTTTTTCTTTTTGTATTGGACCTGTGGTTCCCTTGGTTCATAGGACACCTATGGAGAAACTACTTCCAGAAATGCTAATTAACAATTTATCTATGACTTGGAGTTTCAGAGATTTGGCTGGGTGCTAAGAGGTGAAGTGATTTGTCCATAGTCACACACACACACACACACACACACACACACACACACACACACACACACAGAGTATATGGATCAGAAGCAAGGGTTGTGTCTAGGTCTTCCTGACTTCAAGGAAACCCTGTATCTACTAGACACTGTTATTTCTTAGGCAGTATTTAAATTTTCTCCTGAGATTCCAGCTGATAAGCAGAACCTCCATCTCCCAAGTTGTCTCTCTTGGCGTGAGTGTTCCATCAGGATAAACCTGAGGAAGAAATTCCTTGCCACCAATTTATTAGTTAGAGAACTGAGCTGAAAGCTTGTAATATCAATTTGGTGTCTTGTAGACAGGTGCTATATAGATGCAAAGCAGCATTTTTTGTTCCTGGGATTACTTAACTATTTGTTATATAATTTTTCTTTTTCCCACAAGAAATAAAGGCTCTTGCCCAATTAAATCATATATTTTCCAGGAGACTATAGACAGACATCTCAGTATAAAGCTCTAATCCTTTGAAAAGACCAACTCTAAGTAGCTGGAGCCTGTCTTGAGCTCCTTTCTCTGAACTCCTATAAGTACTTACTGTCTGTACCTTTTGCCCAATACAGCAAAGCCTTGGCACTCAGGAAGGGAAATCTTCAAAAATCAGTAAAAGGGGAGGTCCTTTTTAGAGACCTCTTACTAGAATAGTAAAATCCCTTGAATACTGTACTTTGCTATGTTAATCACTAAGAGGAAGACCAAGGAGGTGAGAATCAACTAAAAACTCTTCTTTCCTTCTTTTTCTTCCCTACATTAAGAATGAGGGGTAGACAATGGGATGAACTGGACTATGTATCATACTAGCTTTGAGAAGAAGAGAAAAGGTTGAGCTGAAGTGGGAATTGGTAGTCTTTTAATCTCTTCCTGTCATTTTTCTTTTTTTGGTGAGGTAAGTGGGGTTAAGTGACTTGTCCAGGGTCACACAGTCTGTCAAGTGTCTGATGCCAAATTTGAACTCAGGTCCTACTGACTCCAGGGCTGGTGCTCTATCCACTACTCCACCTGGCTACCCCTTCTTCTTGTCATTTAAAGTCAGATTTCAGCAATCCAAAGGTTTTCAGCATCACACCAACTGCTAAGGGTTCTAAGAATCATAGGTAGATATGACAACTTCTTTATTCTCTTTCTAACTCTCCCATCTTTGACCTTCTATTTCCTACCTATACCTCACATCCCCACCCTAAATGCACAGTACCTTCTCACTACTCTTTGGCTATCCAAAGTCTACCACTTCTCCCAAGCCAGCCTTCTAATTCAAGATCTTTCCTCCTACCAGCCAGCCCAATCAAAACTTCCACTTACTTTTTAGTTGTAGGTCTCTGGGAGATATTGATTTGATTAGAGTAATTCACATTCAAGTGTGAGTGAGGCTTAAGAGGGCATTGGAGGGCATTGGTGGCCTTTTAGAATGAATTTGCTAACCTAAATGCATTTCTAGTTCGTAGAATATAAAGGGAAAAAAAGATATTTTGATTATATAAGGAGTGTGTGCTATTATGTAAGGGGCTCTGGTGGCCCACTCCCCGTGTCCCACAGCTTCATCTTCACAAACAGAGCTCACTAAAAGCCAAGGATGGATGGGCAGAAGAAATCGCAAATTGTAAATCTACTAATGCAGAATTCACCCACCAGTGCATCACATTTGTTACTCAACTATTTCAGGTGTGCATGTGTTCTCTTTCCAAGTATAATATATATTATAATAAACTTCTGGAGGGTAGAAAGTGTAACTTTACATAAGTTCTGTGTTTATCTCGATACCTAGCACAGAACAATAGACCTAGCAGACACTTGTTAAATGAGTGCAGTACCATACATTTTAGCATGTAAGATGGTGAATCATTTTTTCTTTCTTTGTGGAAACTGAGAGACTAAATTCTTGAAGTAACTACTGAACTACATTCTCCCTCCTTTTCTTCTGCCCTCTCCTTCCATCTGTTCCCCTCTCTCTTGATGGTCTGTCCTCCTCACTCCTTAACTCCCTGGGTTTCTGTTCTTCTTTTCTCTCTCACTTGTGTTCCCAGGTGACAGTCTAGCTCCCAGTGTGTTCACTAGACAGGCTTCCTATAGAAAGTTGAAAGCAATTTTAAACTCAACTTCTGAGAAGACATCATTACCTTGAAGATAGGACACCATAGGGTAATAAAGATCATGCCAAGCCTTAAGGATTGAAGCTATAATGGGGCTTAGACTTTTCTGGTGGAAAGGAAACTTTGAGATGACCTTACTGATGATTTCAGGCTTCTGAAAAAGATCAATAAAGCTGACAGCTACATTTTTCAACTGCTGAGGAAAAGTACACTAAAAATAAAATAAAATAAAAGTGAAAAGGGCATAATCACCAGAGTTATCTAGCCCAAGGGATGATACAGCAATATCACTGTTATTACCATTCAGGACCTACAGTGCAATTAGATACATTAATCAGTGTCAGTAGACAGGGACAGTATTACCATCTGGAAAGTGGGAGAGTAGAGAAGTAACTGCCAGTTTAGGGAACAGGACTTAAGCCTAGATCTTCCTGTCATTGGAACAATGAGTACCTCATCACTCAACTTTTCTAACAGAAATAGCAACTCTTGTATTTTCAATCTAACGATGGCAGCATTAAATAAATAGTTTATACAGGAGCTCACAAACTTATATTCTGAAGATTAAATTTGCTTATTCCTCTAATAGTGCTGAATGTGTCTAGAGAGGACCAAGGTATCTGAATCCTGGTTCTGCCAATCTTTTACCTGTTTGACCCTGAACAAATTGCAGATTTTTTTGGATGTCAGTCGCCTCATCTGTAAAATGAGATTGTGGGACTATGTGGATCCCAAAACTCCTTTCAGATACAAATCTAAGATATTAAGATTCCAAATCCAGACTCTTTCCCATTATATCACACACTCTCTAATATAAATTAATAATTTATACCCATTACCCAAGTTCAAATCCAAACTCTCTGTGTGGCCATGGACGCCAGTCAACTCATCTTTCTGGGACTCATTTTTCTCATCTGTAAAGTGAGCTGGAGAAAGAAATGGCAAACCCCTCCAGTATCTTCACCAAGAAAACCCTAAATGGGATCATGGAGAGTTGGACACGATTGAAAATGACTGAACAACAACAATAACTTCTTGACTCTATCCACTGTCCAACCTAGCTGCTCCATTAAGGTAAATCTAACACTTCTCATGCCACCAGATTAAACAGCTGCTGTATGACTCCACTGTTAATGAAGAGTTGCTGTTTGGTCAAGAAGTTAGAGTTTGTTTGAGAGTTTTGAGTGAGAGGGCATGAAATTGTCTAATTTCTCTTTATTTTCCCCCCTCTCTGATTTTCCCCTCCTCAGTGAAAGACAAAACGGAACAAAGAAAAACAATAACACAAACAGGGGAATGATCTAGGCCACCTAAAAAGGTATGAATTCATCTCACAAGCTATACAAAGGAGAAGGGGGAGTAGAAGGAGTAGGAGGAAAGAGAAAATGCTAATTTCCTCCAGACCTTTCTCATGCTGCGGGACCACCATGGGATGTACAAGAGGGCCACTCTTTTCCTCTGGGCAAGGTTAAAGACTTCAGAAGAGCTCTAGCTCACTAATGAGCTATCAGTCAGTCCCTCTCATCAATGGGGTGATTTACACTAAATCTGTCCCAATGTGATCTGGCCCCAGAGCTCATTATCTCAAATGTTTCACTAGTTCTCATAGCCTGAAGAGAATAGTACACATTCATCTTCCCTGCCTCACAGGGAATTTTTAGTCAGAGATGGGTGGAATAAAAGAACTCAGAGAGACCCCTGGAAGCCATCTAGGTCATCCCTTCCACTTTAGGTACTAATGTTACTGTGCAGAGCATTTCTAATGTCCCTTCATCCCTCCTCAATCCTGTCAAAGAATAAGGGAGATTAAGGGAAACTTACTTTAATAATAATGCCTTCTATTTGTATAGTCCCTTTCTTCCAGGGAACTTATGTCTTCCTAAATGTTTCTTCATTAGTCTTGCAACAACTCTGTGAGCAGAGCTGGCAGCATAACAACAACTGTCTCCACTGATCACAGGAGGAAAAGGAAGGAGAGAAGAGATGGGTGACAACCCTAGTCAGTTAACCAGAGAATGAGAAGTTAAGACATGTTGAGAACTCAGATTGGCTACTTCCCAGTCAACCCAGAAAACCAAATGATTTCTTCTTTATACTAAATATTCCTAGGAGCTACTTTCATAAGTACTATTAGAAGTTTCTAGAGATTTTAAAGATAATATGGGTAAAAGGAAAAAAGAACATGGCAGCAGTATGGGAAATTGGATAACGTAGGAAAGACAAGTAAGAGGCATGATGAATGAATGGGATGAAGTTGCAGGCAGCTCTTCATTACTTGCAAACATACTCTTTATTGTAGCACTTTGAATTATATTTTTTAAAATCATATTTTATATTGTATCATACTAATTTGTCTTATCCCTTACAGTATACTATAACCTTTCTGAGGTCAGGGACTATGTTGTCATTTTTTCTTTCTTTTTTTGCTCATTTTTGTACTCAACATGGTGCTTTTTGGGTACTTAAATTTTTTTTTTAACTGAATCAAAGCTACATTCTCTCTAAGGGCTTAGTTGTATTTCATTTTTCATACTGCCAATTATTTTTTTAGTTTCCTCTGGTGGAAGCAGCCTTCTTTCTAACACTGACTCCTCAATTTTCTTTGTTTTCTTTTAGTTAGTGAATCAAGACTCTGCCTTTGCTAGACTTTAGGAAATTCACTTAACCATCCTAGGTCTCACTTTCCTAATCTGTAAAATGAGAATGTCCTTTTAATGTCCCTCCCATCTTTGAACCTACGTATTTTTATTGTCCAAGAACACTCACTTTTGGCAGACAGAACAAGGGAAGTGGTAACTCTCAAAGAGCATTGGAAGGTGCCAGGATCAATCCTCCCCATCTCTACACTAGAGATTTCTTGCTTTTCCAGCTCCCATCCTTTTCCATATTTTATTGCCTTGGCTTTCAACTAACTTGGTTTTCATATCTTGAGCATAAAGAAAAACAGGTGGATTATCCACTCAATTATTTGCATGCATATGGAAGCTAACATTGCTGCATACTAACAAAGAGCTTGTGTTCCTATCATCCCATCTGAGGCAATCGGTTATTTTCCCCAGTGATGCTTGAATGCAAGGTACACCAAGCAGAACATGGTATTTTATACCACAAAAGGAGTAAATGAAGCATCAAACAGTATGAATTAATAGGTATTGGGGGTCAGTCTTCAGCCTATGTTAAAAGGAAGCATCAGATAGTTAATGGAATGAGTATTAGTCCTGGAGGCAGGAAATAGGGGTTTAAATCTCTTCTCTTCAACTCATTAGCTGTATGACTTTGCAAAAGTCACATAAACTTTCTGCCTTTTAGTTTGTTTCTTCATGTTTAAAATGGTGGCAATAATACTGCCTAATTCCGGGGATTTTTGTAAGGAAAGACTTCTTTTTTTCTCGTTCTGTATTTTATTTTTTTAAATAATAAATTTATTTATTTATTTTTGGTTTTCAACATTCACTTCCATAAGATTTTGAGTTCCAAATTTTCTTCCCATGTCTCCCCTCCCCCAACCCAAGACAGCTTGTAAATTGATATAGGCTCAACATATACATTCATATTAAACCTATTTCCACATTAGTCATGTTGTAAAGAAGAATTAGAATCAATGGGAGAAACCACGAGAAAGAAGAAAAAAAAAGAGCAAATAATATGCTTCAATCAGCATTCACATTCCATAGTTCTTTTTCTGGATGTGGACAGCATGAAAGACTTCTTATTTTTTTAGGACTATGAGACCTGAGCATGTCTTTAGGCAAATGGAAGCCAGGGAGAGGGAAAGCACAAAGATATACAAGAAGGACAGGATGACTACTGAAGCAAGGCCCTAGAAAAGATTGGAGGGAATATCATTAAGGGTCTAGATAGAGGATCAATCTTAGACATAACTAGATATACTAGTGCTCAGCACAGTGCCTGACACAGAGTAGATGCTTAATAAATGCTTCTTGACTCACTGTCTTTTTGGAAGGAGCTAAATATCCTTGTAGAAATGAAGATAAACTATAACTCTTAATATGTTTTGCGTTTTAATAGATATCATATATAATAGATATCATATTGCTTGATTTCTCAATATGGAGGAGGATCTAGTGGAAGGGAGAAAATATGGAACTGAAAATTTGAAAATGAATGTAAAAATTAAAAAAATAAGAAAAATAGACCTCTTCCTTGAATCCTTCCCTATCCAATAACTATAAGAGAAGTAGCTGAATAATTAACCATAGCCCGCCCCAAGACCTCAAGGCTGCAATGAGAGAAGAAAAAACAAGGGGTCAAATAGCTAATGAATTAAACCTATCCCTGTGTCTATGTGGAGGCACCTAAAAGCCTAGCTTTTAAAGAGGTTGAATTTCTATGATTACTATGAGACATGTGACTCTTCTCTGCCCTAGTTCATCTAGGGTCATCCCTCTTCCTCTTAAAAATTTTATTAATACCTTTGGTTTTGACATCATATTAATTTCTGAATAGGACCCTCCCCTCCTACTCCCTACATAAGCCTTCCCTTTTGACAGAGAAAAACATTTAAGCAAAATCACTTTAGACAGCATATGCCATGTTCAAAACTCACAGTCCCTCACTTCTCAAATGAAATAAGTATATTTCCTCATCCTTTCTCTAGGCTCAAGACTGTTCGTTATAATTACACCACATTCAAGCTTTTCCCCAAGTGCCCCAGCCTAGTACTCAAAAAGCAAAGTAATGTTCTTTAGCAGGTATGCACCCTTTCAGGGAGAGGGGTAATGAATTACATTCTCTTTCCCTATTGGACAAATAATCCCAGATTAGCCTGCTTTTCTAATATGAGATCAATGAATAAATTGCAATGAAAATTTAAAAGTGCTTTAAAGACACAACAAAATGTTATGTTGCTATCTGAGGTAAAGGAAATTCATATGGAATTCAATAAGTCAACATTCATTGTGAACTAACTAGGTGCAAAGCAATACGCTATGTGTTGGAATATAAAGATGAAAAACAGCAAGGCCCTGTGGAGTTTGTAATTTAGTAGAAAGGACTGAAGATATTATTTCCAGCAAGTATGATGAGGAGGCAAAATTTTGCAATACCCTAAAATAGAATTCAAAGTCTGGTTTTCTGCCATGGCTAAGTGACTGTAATCTATTCTCAAAGTGCAGGCTGGTCTTTCATTCATGGAAATTAAGTAAAGGAGCTTAAGAAATACCCCTCAATTCTCTAAGTTATCAGGGGAAATGAAGTATTCCTTAAAAACCAATAAATAAACAAAAAAAACTACCAAAAAACTTCCATGTAAATGCAAAGAAATAAAAAATAACTGAACACACAGCCCTTGATTTGTGCTGGGAGGGAAAGAGAGAGGAGAGATGGATCACTGAGAACTTGGAATTGGAGATTTGATTTTCTTCTTGAAAAGGAGGGAGCTGGACAACCCGAAGAGGAAACAGCTATTTTTTCTCCAAGTAACGATGGTTTGGCTACTCAGGTAAGGTAGCATCCAGCACAGGTCAAAAGAAGAAATGAACAGTAGTGGTTAATTACATATTAATGCCCCTGTTAATGAGGTATTGTTACCATTCAGTCCCTTTCAGTTTTATATGACTCTTAGTGATCCCATTTGGGGTTTCCTTGGCAAAGGTAATGTAGTGATTTGCTTTTCCTTCTCCAGCTCATTTTACAGATGAGAAAATTGAGGAAAACAGGGTTAAGTGATTTGCCCAGGGTCACACAGCTAGTAAGTATCTAAGGTCAAATTTGAACTCATGAAGACTAGTCTTTCTGACTCCAAGTCAGTGCTTTATCGATCGTATCACCCAACTGTTGAAGTAGTGAGGCAGTGTTTTGTTGACCATGACAAAAGCACAGAAATCTCTTTCTGGGCAATGTGTCTTAGATTCATTGGTGAACTGGATGGTAATACATAGGCCAAAATAATATTGCCAGAAGCAATATAAAAACTTTGCTAAATGTAATGAAATCTTAAGCTGATGACTTTAGGAACACAGGTGGTGATGTCACCATTGTTGCTTCAGAAGAGGTAGATCTGGGAAATGAGTATCAGGTTAAGAAGATATTTCTGCCAAAGAGATTTGGATTTCTCAACCATGGTTTAAAATGTGCTAAATGATAGGTTCTTTGACAAGGATAGAGTATACCTAACATGGGTTGATCAAAACCTATTTACTTAGAATCTTGCAAATCTAATCAAAATAACTTTAAATTGAAAGGAGGGAGAATATATATGTATGTGCATGTGCACATATACACACATATATGTAGAAAGAGACAGAGAGACATACTTGTATACACACACACATATATATGTATATATATATATGCATATATATATATATATATATATATATATATATATATAATGAATACATAAACACATACACACATGCATATCTTACACATACCCCATGTTAGGTGCCATGGAAAGCAACCAAGTTATAGGAAGAAGAATGGCAATAGAGACAGCACTTGGTAATATACAGAGGATGAAATCCAAGAAATAAGGTAGCAATAAAAACTGTAGTCTTAGATACCAATATAAAATATACAACGTATGGGTAACAAGCAAGGTGACCTACAGATCCTAACCCAAATATGTAAATTTGATTTTACAGATATTGCTCACTTGGTGGGATGAGACCCATACTGGAATATTGCCTGAGAAAGGTCTGCCTTATTTAAATAAAAGGAAGAATAGCTAAAAAAGGGAAGGATTGAAGTATCATTGTATAGTAAGATATACTAGTGCAGAAATCCAGGAAGGGGAGTGGGGGAAGTATGGAGAAGATAGATGAAGAGTAGTAGTGGTAATATCAGAAATGCTATCACCAAAGTGTGCTACAGACCACTTGGGCAGAAACAAGAAATAGACAAGCAGTTTGGGAAACAGATCACAAGCCTGTAATGAAGGGATGCAATAAGAATGATTATCTTTATATTATCTGTATATCTGCTAGAGCCAACACTTCTCTACTTTCTCTCTGTCTGTCTGTCTCTCTCTCTCTCTCTCTGTCTCTCTGTCCCATCTCTTTCCCTAATAATGACAGTTGTTCAAAAAGTAGAAAAACCAACATGGAAAATATCAATTTTGGATTATATTATCACCAACAAGGAGAAACTGGTTATCATAGTAGAAAAAAATGCATACCTTGAGATGTGCAGTGACCACTCCATTCTAGAATTTGGGATAGAGAAGAGAAAAACTGGGCAAAGTCTGACATGTACTCTAGATTTGGAGAAAGCAGATTTCAAAGCTTTCATAGAAAGAATAAGTAGAATATATTGGACTAGGACTAGAAGCACTGATGTATGAAATTCTGAAGTTACCAAGAGAAATGGGATTAAAGTTAGCTGTAATTCCAAAGAGAAGAAAAAGGAAGAGTTGTTTCAAGTGATAGATATGGTTGCACATGAAATTCATCAACCAGTTTAGATTAAAAATGACAGGTGCAGAAAATAGAAGCAAGGGTAGGTTTTACGGGAAGGGTTCAAAAGAATGCTATGGACCTATAAGAACAGCCTCAGAAAAACTAAAGTTTAGAGTGAACTGAGGCTGGTAAGGAAAACTGAGGGCAACAAAAAAGTTGGCTTTGCTTTGTTTTGTTTTGCTTTTTTAAATCTAAACTAGAGAAAAGACACAGTGATGTATACTGGATAGAGATACATATGGGATCAGGAAGAGCTGGATTTAAGATCTTTCTTTGATACTTACTAGCTGTATAACTAACTATGTTGAAGTCATTTAAATGCTCTGAGCACATTTTATCATCTTTAAAATGAGGATAATAATATTTGTAAAAAATGGAAGTGTGTTTGTGCATATCTCAATGTTTTTGGAGGTTAAAATGAACTAATGTATGTTAGCATGCTTTTCAAACTTTAAAAAGCTACATAAATTATTTTAATCATCATTATTAAAAAATAAAAGGGATAGATTATTGCTGAGGGTGAATGGGTCAATGATAAGAGAGGTTGTAGAGGTGGAGAAGATGTAGAGCTGCTTAGCTTGTTTTGTTTCTGTTTTCACTGTCAAGAACAAAGACCTTTGGACTGTAGACGATAAGACAAAAACATCTAATAGGGAGTAGAAACCCAACAGGAGTTGGGAGACGGTAAGGGAGTGCCTAGTTTCTTCAAATGAATTCAAGTTACAGGCCCAGGAGAACCCCATCCTACAGTATTGACAGAACTGGTGAACGTTATTGCTGAGCGATCATCAGTAATCTTTTAAAAATCTTGGACAACAATGAACACGGAATTAGCAAAAGGCAAGTGTTGTCCTGATATTTATAAGTGGAAGGAAGGAAAGAAAAAAGGAAGGGAGGAAGGAAGGAAGAAAGGAAGGAAGGATGAAATGAAGAAAGGGAAGAAAAGAGGAGGGAAGGAAGGAAACAACTATTTATTAAGAACCTACTATGTGCCAGGCACTGTGATAAGCAATTTATAAATATTACCTATTTGATCCTCACAACAGCTTTGGGAAGTGGGTGCTGTTATTATTCCCACATTACAGTTGAGGAAACTGAGACAGACAGTGATTAAATGACTTGCCCAGCGTCACACAGCTAGTAAGCATCTAAGGCTGGATTTTAATTTAGGACTTCCTGACCCCAGACCTAGTGCTCTATCCTCTGTGCCACCTAACTACCTGTAGGCAAAGGGGGAAAATGGATTGTGTAAACTACAGGAGAGTTAGTATGTCTTTGATCCCTGGCAAAATTTTAGAGAGTATTTTAAAGGGATAATTTGTGACCATCTAAAAGAAAGCAGTCATCACCAAGAGACAAAGTGGTTTCATAAAAAGGAAGTTATACCAGAATAACCACTTTTCCTTTTTTTGACAAGATTACTAGATTAACACAGTAGATCAAGTGAGCAATGTAAATAATAGTCTTGATTTTAATGAAGCTTCTGAAAAAGTTTCTCATGCTATTCATCTGGACTTGATGGAGAGTTGTGGACAACATGTAGATGACAGGGGAATTAGATGGATTTGAAACTATTTGAATGGCTGCACAAAGCAAAGACATTAATGTCAACTTAGGCATTTCCCAGGGATCTGCTTGGCCCTGTGCTTTTGAACATTTTTATCAATGACTTGTTGAAGAGTATAAATGGCACATTTATCAAATCTGCAACTGTAAAAAACCTAGGAAGGATGATACCCAATTGGATGATAGAGTCAGGATTCAAAAAGAGCTTGATAGGCTTAAATGTTGGGCCAAATCTAATAAGATGAAATTAAATAAGAATAAATATAAAATCTAGCACTTCGATTCCAAAAAATCCATTTTATAAGTACAAGATGGGGGAGGTTGGTTAGAAAGCAGCATAACAGAAAATGATCTGGGTCTTTTGGGGGGCTGTATATGGGATATGTGATGTAGCAGCCAAAAAGCAAATGTGATCTTACATTGTATTGGGAAACATTAGATATTTTGATTTTCACATTTTTTGATTACACATCTTGTTTTTTATATGACCTTAAAACGAATGAAAATTTAGCCTGAAATGAGTTGAAGAAGTAAGATTACTTGGAAGTGTTTTGGAGACCACTAAATATTAGGGCCAAAGGACTGGTCTCGTGCTCAGGCGGTATGACCCACAGCCTGTATGAACTCTAAACTCCTTTATTTACTTAATCTTATAATTCAAGTTCTGTGACGTGAATGCCAATAAAGAAGAATTTCTGGAAATTTCCACAATGTCTGGCATATAGTAGGTGCTTAATAAACACATATAGATTGGCTAATTGTTCAAAAGTAGCAAAACATATAAGTGAACATTTAAAATTGTGAATCTAGCAGCTAATTTGAAATAAATTTAAATTCTATTTGGAATTTACTGGAATCAAAGTAATAATATCATAAAAATTAATTGCATTAACTAATTGCATTCTACATACATCTGTAAAGCAAAAATTGTTTAAATATAAAATTGAATTTTTGTTTGAAAATAAAGTTAAAAAAAATTCATTGACTTGCCTTGCTAAACAAAATAGACACCATGAAGAAATCCAAGAGGAAACTCTCTGAGAGATTTTTGTAGTCAAACTGGAAGAAGATGACAGTGAAGCTCAAGGTAACAAATGATGAACAGGATTACAGAAGGAGGTACGTAACAGCTTCATGCCAGCTATTGTTATCAGAAAAATATCACAGCTGTTGAAGAGGGAGGAAGGAAAGAAAAAAAAGATCAATGATATTGTGATGCAAAGACGAGGTAAGCACAGACAATTCACTTTGGGGGGCACATATTTCTCATTTTGCTCCTCTTCTAAAAGAAGACAAACATGAACAGCAGGTAAGCTCACAGGAAATTTCCCATTGTGAGGACGTTCCACAGACTCACTGGGCCAAACTCAGAAATAGTCTTAGCTATGAGAGAGAGAGAAAGAGAGAGAGAGAGAGAGACAGACAGAGACAGACAGACAGACAGACAGACAGACAGAAAGACAGAGAGAGACACACACACACACACACAGACACAGACAGACAGAAAGAGAGAGACAGAGACAGAGACAGAGACAGAGAGAAACAGAGAGGGAGAAAGAGAGAGAGAGAGACAAGAGAGATCAGGATATGGAATTTCAATTATGGGCAGAGTCAGGTAAATGAAATACTTTTCTCCTCTGACTGCTGAGCTCAGGAGTTACCTCCCACAGGGAACCAGACTATCCCGAAGGGGACTATTAGTCTATAAAGGGAACATGTTTTACTTGTGCTATTCCAAGGGAGAATTTGGTTTCCACGGTATCACAAGTGAAATACTATATAAGACAGGATGGCTACAGGGGGCTACCTGAGTAATAGGTTGAAAGGGTATATTTTTAAGAGGTCTGTCTTTGCTTGGGTTCATACTTTTTAAGATAGCTATCAACCTAGTAGCCCGCTTGGGACATTGGTACTAGCAGTTTTTCTTGAAAAAAGTGTGTATACTAAAAGCCAAATGGCTTTCTTTCTCTGGGAAAGTATAGAAAGGAAGGTCCAAGGCTTGTATAACCTTGGAGGTTTAATAGATTTGTACTTCTGAGCTTCTCCTCTTGAACTTCTCCTTCTTCTGTGGTGATTACATCTCATTTTACAGGACGAGCCTTAAAAAAAAAAGGCTTTTCAAAATCCTTCACAGATTTTTAAAAATTTCAGTCCTAGAGTTAATTGTTCTCCCTAACCCCAGCTAGCCCTGAGGCTTCATGGACCACATCCTCAGAATGACTCTGCCCAAGGTAGCTTTCTACTTGGTCAGCTGACAAAGATCAGTAGGGTTATAGACACTAGATCAGGAAGAGATCTTGGAGGCCATCCTTTCAGAGGATAATAGATCTAGAACTAGATAATAGATCTAGAACCTTAAAGGACATCTAGTCCAACTAGCTCATTTTGCAGATGAGGAAACTGAGGCATGGTAAAGTTAAATGATTAGACCAAGGCCATGCAAGGAGTAAGTATCAAAGGTAGGCTCTGAACCAAGCTCTTCTGATTCTATGTCCAGTGTTCTTTTCACAGGATATTGATTGGCACCCAGCCAACCCCTTCAGTTTTACAGATGAGGAATAGAAGCCTAGAGAGGGTAAGTTACTTGTCCAAGGTTGCACAGGTAGTAGTATTATGCCAGAGTCTGAACCTAAAAGTTCTGACTCAAATTCAGTGCTCTTTCCATTGTACTATGCTATAGAGATGCAGATTTGTGACACTTTGTATAGGCTGGGATTTTGACCTTGTGAAAAATAACTCTTAGCTACATGGAGTGATACGGGAAATTAGGTCTGCTTCAGAACACAGCTGCTATTGAACCTATACCACAGAGCAGGATTGCTTCATTCCTTTCATGAATTATAAGTCCCTAGGTAGTGAGTTCTTTCTGTTCCTGTTGCCTTCAGTGACAAACTATGAAATCTAGAGAATAAGAGCTGTTGAAAATCTCTGGTTCTTCCTTCAGTGATGAAGGGAATAGTGGCCAAATGCTCTCTGCAGTGATGGATGAAGTAAACGGCTCTGTCCCTGTTTATGAAAAAGAGGTCTGACTTCCAGGACCAAAGATGCCCTGTGAGTCTCAGGAATCTTGTAACAACTTGGACCATCCAAGCAAAACCCAGAGAAATATCAACTCCAAGCCTGAACTTTTGGGACCCTGGTTTGAATGAATTATTTTAATATGTAGATGTATATTAAGAAATCTACAATTAAAATATTTAATTGATTCTAACCCAAGACACAACAGATGAAGACCTGGAGCTGTTACTTATCCAGGCTTTACCTGGGATAGTAGAGGCATCCTGGGATGGCAGGACAACATGACATCTGGTCTGAAGGTACTGTACAGTAATGCAATGCCCAATAAAAACAGAGCTATCATAAGGACATCATAGTTAAATGTTGTAGATATGAACTATGTAGGTATCAGTAGGCACAACCTAGTGTTAAAATATCATGAACTTTGGCTTTTACCACTTTGTCAGCCATCTTATGGGATCATAGTTATAGAGCTGGAAGGGACCTTAGAATTTATATATTCCAACTCCTTCATTTTAAAGATGAGAAAACTGAGGCCCAGCGAGACTGACCAATCTTTCCACAGGTGTTCAGTAGCAAAACTGGGATTCAAATCCCAATCTTTTGATGCCAAATCCAGTGCTCATTCCCACTCCAGAAGGAATAGCAGTTACATATTATGTGTCTGATATTATATAGCATGTTTTGGGGGCATGTATTGTTTGAGCAAAGTGTCCTGTGCCAAATCAGTACATCTATAAAAAACCCATGAAATATTATTTTCATTCTCATATGAGCTAACAACTCATGTGATGAGAAACTTTAACCTTATGTCTAATGATAAGTCCACAAGTCATCAGCTGGATTTTCATTTAGAAACTCCAAATTAATTTGAGTATGCAAAACTGATAAATCTATTGTACATTATTAATACTTTGCAAAAAAAATAACCCAATCATCTGGACTAGATGAAGCCTCTAGGCTCTATCCTTTTAATTATAAAACTGAACCTGATAAATGCAAGAAGGGCAGTGACGGTGATTAATTTCCCCCTCCCCCAACTACAAAGTGATAGAGTAGTTGTTAAATGGAATGACAGTAGACAGTTTATAAACTCAGAATTTCAAGACGTCTGGATGCATACCATGTCTCTGTCATCTTATTTGGACTCACAGGCTAAGTATTTCTGGGTTGATCTTCATATTGACTGACATTTATTTGTAAAATCATTTAGAACAGATCTAACTTCATTTGGACTCAGGTCACTCAAAATGACCACCTAGGCAACAGTAAAGTGATTTAATCTAATACTCACTGGTTCCCATTCTTTCAAGGTCATTTTTTTCTAGCGTTAAGGCAGAGCAGAGGTGAATGCTGAAATCCTTTAAGGCCCTCAGAAAAATTCATTGTAGTTTTAAAAAATTGTAATCTACATTATTATGAGATTAAAACATTTTCTACTTACTGGCCACCAAGTCTCCTGTAATTGCTAATAGAAAATGCATCAATAGTGAGTGCATTCAAAATTATTGCTGGGTACAAGACGTATTTCTCCAAACACTGAAGCCAGACGTACAGTCTTTCAAACCACATCAGATGGGCAACATCTGGGGAAAAGAAAGAAAAGCAAACAAACTCAGAACCTCCATTTGCTAAATTAGTTATTTGTAGGAGCATATTATATAAACATGATATAGCCTGAGGTCAAAAGATGTTGATCGAGAATCCTAGACAGAAGTCACAACTTCATTTATCTTACTCAAATAGATCTGTGATCTCATCACTCTGGATGTTTCCAACAATGAAGCCAACTGCAACCCATCCATGCATGCACAACCTGTATAACTCATATCCACGTTCTCACATCAACTTGCATGGGGCATCCACCCAACATTGTGGAATGCTTCCTCACTTTCTTCTGCAATCTCAAGACCACCAGAGGAACACCTGAGCTGTCTATATATTGTCCTTCTTCCTGGTTGTGTGATGAGCCCATCTTTTTTCCATTGTATATTTCCTTGATGATATTTTTTATTCCCATTCTCCTTTTATCTTTGTCAGTTTGTTCTATGTTGCAGCCTGCTCACATGCACTATAGGGTTTCTCCACTGCTCAATGTGATATTCAGACTCCATTGGAGACTTGTATGCTATGTCTTGTAGCCATACAAAACTATTGTAAATTATTATATTAGCATATTAGTATGTATAATATATTATAATATATGTTATTAGAAAATGGGCCTTTGTTTCTGGGAGTCTGGAGTCATTAAAGGAACTTTGTAATTTCATAAAGGCAATCAATTCTGTTATTCTCTTCTTGATTAATTGATTCTGGGATTAACTCATTGCTCATTTGTATTGTCACTCCTAGATATACATACTAACGGACGATTTCTATAGACAGTCTATCTGTCATAATCTGGAAAATGAATATCCTTCGTGTATTTGGTCATTTCCATGTGGGTGGTCAGGCCATGAATCTTAAGGTCAGCAAATATTAATCCTGCTTCTGTATTGTAGTCAGATCATTTTAGGTGTTCTGATTAATAAAGAGTATTTCCTCCTAATTAGCAGTTGTCCTTCTATATTGTTCAGCTGATATGCTATCTCTTTTATCAAGCTGAAAAATTTTAAGTTGTGTGTGTGGTTCAACTCAAATTTAACTCAAATTGAATAAATATGGAAACTACTGTGCTAGTTTCTGTGGCTATAAAGATATATACAGAAATGACATACTGTTAAGTAGACTTCAATTTAATAAAGGGGAATGGAAAGAAATAAGCATTTACATACCGCCTACTGTGTTCCAAGCACTGTACTAAGCATATTATCTTATTTGATCCTCCAACAACTCTGAGAGGTAGATGCTTCTACTGACCTCATTTTACCATTGAGGTAACTGAAGCAAACAGAGGTTAAGTGACTTGCCCAGAGTTACACAACTAGTTAGTGTCTGAGGTCAGATTTAAACTGAGGTCTTATCTGACACCAGACCCAGCATGCTTTGCACTGTGCCACATAGCTACTGCTAATTGGAGCAGGGAGTTGAGTCCGGAAATGCATAAGAAGCACTGTTTATCTTCTGAAAATTTTGAGGGTTTTTTTTTTGTTTTTTGTTTTTTGGTTAGGCAATAGCATTAAGTGACTTGCCCAGGGTCACACAGCTAGTAAGTGTTATGTGTCTGAGGTCTCATTTGAACTCAGGTCCTCCTGAATCCAGGGCCAATTCTCTAACCACTGCGCCACCTAGCTGCCCTGAGGTTTTTTTTTTTAAAAAGGAATAAATAAAAAGAAAAAAAAAAGAATCAGAATGAATACTTCTTCCAGAAGGCATGTGACAGTCAACTGTCCTATGGTTCTATTGCCATGGTTGTGACTGCCCAGATCAAAAATCCTTTCTAGGACTACTACTCCCAAATATGGAATGCGAGCTCCTTGAAGGCAGAGAATGTTTTACTTTGGTATTTATGTCCCCATCAACTAGTATAATGCCTAGAATGTGACGGGTTCTTAATAAATGCTTTTTTCATTCATTCAGAATGACAGTGAATATTTAAGATTTGGGCCTTGGCAAAAATTTTTTAAAATGCTGCATTAAACTACTAACTTCTGATTCTGCTAAAGTCTTAATCCCACTGTTTTACTATGCTGGAGAAGTAACCCTGGGTTTATGTAGGTGAGGCCAAATTGTGCTGATAAATGTTTAATACTTTAAAGTTTAATCTGTACTATTATCCATCACTTTCTTTGGTTTAGACAATCAGCAAAACAATAAATCCAACCCTGATTTATAGCACTTGCCAATTTCCATTTGTAGGTGCTCACAGTGAAAAGGTAATAATCAGCTTTCATGAATCAGTTTGAGCTGACTCCAGCACACCCTTGATTCCAGAGGACCACAAACTTATGAAACAGGCAGCAGGCAGTGTGTCTGTTATACAACGACCAGTCCAGCTAAGTTTAGAAAGGCTTATTTTCATAAAGATGGCCTCCAGATATTGATTTTATTTTTGTCTAAAGAAATTCAAGGAGACTCAAATACATGAAAGTATTATAGTCATTATCAGCAAAAGGTATAATCACACTGATGAAATCACAGATATTTCAAAGTTCTGAAGGTTATTATATATGTTAGAAATAAAAAAAGAGTAGGGAGCCAAGGATCAGACAATAAAGCCCAGTATAATAAAAACAGCTTAATTAAAGTGCCTAAATATTAGAAACTTTGTTAGCTCACATCATTTAAAAAAACAAACAAAAAAAGATGTTGGAGGACAAGCAATATCATCCCTATTTTTAAATTGTTAACATGCAACTATGCTACCTGAGAAATAAACAACTAGACAATATAACTTTAACTTTATCAAGACCTGATAGGTGTTAAAAAGATGGGTACTGTTTGCAGGAAGCAGCTTGTCATCATTAAAATTTCAGGATAATTTCCCAGATATGATACAGCTCATACTCCTCTTCCTAGACATTTCTGGGCTCCACTTATTGTCCATTGAAATGGACATATGATAAACAGACATAAGACGTGTATAACAATCACTCAATGAGCTGCTCATCCACCAACGTGGCATCATTTGGGCAATGTTTATTTTGGCCTTATTTAAATTATAACATGTAGGTTGGAATTAGATTGTGGTGTTCTTTAAAGGACAAAAAAAAAAGAGTTTGCATTTTACTCCAAAGGTGATGGGGAGGCATTAGAGCTTCCTGAGGAGAGGACTGATATGGTAAGACCTGAATTTTAGGAATAGCAGTTTGGCTGCTATGTTGAGGACAGAGTAGAGATGAGAGAGAATAGAAGTCAAGAAACCAATTAGGAGCTATTCCAATTGAGAAGGGATGAGAACATGAATAGAATGAGAGAAGAGGACAGATCCCAGAGATGTGAAGATGTGCAAATGACAAGATTTGGCAACTGATTGGATATGGTAGATTTGTGAGAATTAAAGCTTGAGGGTGACTCCTAGGTTGGAAACCTAGATGATTGGGAGAATGGTAGTGCTCATTACAGAAATTTAAAAAGAACTTAGGAGGAAGGGTAGATTTAGGAGGAAATATAAATTCTATTTTGGACACGCTGAGTTTAAGATGCCAGTGGGACAATGTATTAAGTGATCAGTTGTAGAAGCAAGATTGGAACTCAGGAGACAGATGGAGCCAAATTGTGTGAATTTAGAGGTCTTCTACAGAGCAGAGAAACAAATTGAATCCATGTGAACCGATGAGATCACTGAGAGAGAGAGTGGTGGAGGAGATGCCCCTCCCTCCTGAACAGTCTTTCTTTCCTTAATGTCTGTGACACCGTTCTATCTCTTGGGTCTACTCTTACCTGTCTGACCACTCTTCCTTAGTTTCCTTTGGTGGACCGTCTTCTTATTCCCACCCACTAAATGTGGGTGTTCCCCCAGGACTCTGACCTGGGTCCTCTTCTCTTTCAACATTCTTTCCCATGCTTATCTCATCAGCTCCCAAGAGTCCGTTTCTTTTCCAGTGACATCCGAATCTGAATATCTAACCTTAATCACTCTACTGAATGCCAGTTCTCTAGCATGAAATGTCTCCCCCAGACATTCCATAGGCAACTCAAACTCAGCATGTCCATAACAGACTCATTATATTTCCCTCCAATGTATCCTTTCTTCAGCTTTCTCCAGATCTACTAATGGCACCGCCATTTCCCCACTTTTCCCAAGTTTGCTGTTCTGGAGATATTCCTGATTTCTCAAAGTCCCTCAGCCTCCATATCCAACCAGTTCCTAAATCTTGCCAATTCTATTTCCACAATAGCTCTTGCATTTTATAGCCTCTGCTGTTAGTATTTAGTAGCTCAGTTGCATAGGACTTTCCATGACCCCATGGATGTTGTCCATGGGATTTTCTTGGTAAAGATACTGGAGTGGTTTGCCATTTCCTCCTCCGATGTGTCCCTTTTACAGATGAGGAATTCAGGCAAATAAGGGTTAAGTGACTTGCCCAAGGTCATACAGCTAGCAAGTATCTGAAGCCAGATTGGACTCAAATCTTCCTGACTCCAGGCCCTGTGCTCTATCCACTGCACCACCTAGCTGCCTCTCTTATAGCCAATATCATATTTCAAATTCTCATCCCCTCTTCCCTGAACTATTGAAATAACCTCTTGGGTGATCACTTTGCTTACACTCTCTTCCCTCTCCAATCTATTCTCCATCCCCATGCCAAACTGAAATTCCTAAAATGTGGATCTATATCATAATTCCTTTCACCTTTCCCTCACACCAAATCTTTATTTGCTTCCTTCTGTTCCTAGGATAAAATACAAAATCCTTAGCCCAACATTTAAAGCACTCCACAGTCTGGCCCCTCCTTCCCTTTCCAGTCTTAATTATATTAGTCCTCTTCTGTTCCAGACAAGCTGGCCTGCTTGTTGGTCCCCATATGCAGTGTTCCGTCTCATGCCTCAGTGCCTCTACACAAGTAGCCCTCCCCTCCCCCGAACTGCACTGTCCAGAATACATTTCTCTCTTTACTTTCATAGAATCCCGAGCTTCCTTCAAAGCAAGGAGGTACCACCTCCTGTGAGGCCTTTCATAACAAATGTAACTATTAGCATTCTATCTTGAAAATGTTTTATATTTCTTTGTATATCTTTTGCCTTTACTTACTTCTGTAAATAGTATATTCTCCCAGAAGAATATAAGCTCTTTAAGGGTGAGGAATGGCTTTTTTGTTTTGTTTTTGTCTTTGCTTCTCCAGAACCTACTCTAGTGTCTTAAACATAGTAAGTGTTTAACAAATGTTTATTAAGGTTACTAATTTCAAAGCACTCATGTGAAAGAGTTGTGCTGTTTGTCCCTGGTAGGGAAAGAGGAGGCATAACTAGATTTTTAATCTTTAGAAGTTGAAAAGAATTAGATTTTAATTTAATATAAAGAAAAACTTCCTAACAATGAGAGCCCAAACGTATTCCAAAGCTGTCTTAAAAGACTGCTTCAGGAGGTAATAACAGAGGTCTTCAAGGGAAAGCTGAGTGACTACTTCTTTTTTTTTACTTTTTAGGCATTTGGGGTTAAGTGACTTGCCCAGGGTCACACAGCTAGTAAGTGTCAAGTGTTTGTTCTGAGGTCACATTTGAACTCAGGTCCTCCCAACTTCAGGGATGGTGCTCTATCCACTGCGCCACCTAGCTGCCCCTTGAGTGACTTCTTTTTAAAGATGCTATAGAGAGAATTCCTATTCGGGTGCAAACTGGACTGGCTAACCCCTGAGATTCAAGGACTATAGCATAATAAGTATAAAAGAGGGCTGGTGAGTGGGACCTCTGCGTGCTCAAATAAAGTAATCACTCACATGGAAGAGGATGAGAGCCTGCTTCTGGAAAAGCATGACAATATGTAATTGAAGTGCCTTGCTCCCTGATTTGAGACCTATGCAGAGATTCTGTAACTGGTTCTAGTGGGCTAGCTATATAATGAAGAGGAGCCTTTTTAATTAGCTGCATGGCCAAAAATGAGTTGCATTCAGAAGAAGCATGTCATCATGCCTCTTTGGCAATAGATTCCCCAATCTTTTTCACATGGGAAATCGTATTAGCTGAACATGCTGATATCTTCTCAACAGCCACCCATTATACACATTTAAAATCGGAATGGATCTTGGAGTTCACATTCTATTCCACTGTCATCATTTTATAATTAGAAAATTGATGCACACAGAGTTGAAATAACCAGGCTTATATAGATAGTAAGTGGAGAGCTTAGATTCCAAAATGACTCAAAATCCTTTCTCTTGAATGTATTCCATCTCTGTAATTCTGTGAACAGGTTGATCTAGAAACATTAGTAAATCTAGTAAATCCCATCCTTAAAAAAACCTTCATTTAATCCATCCATCTTCACTTCCTATATTCCTATACACATCCTATTGGCTAAACTCCCCGAGAAGGCCATCTAGTGATGCTCCCACTTCCTTTCCTACAAGCTTTCATTGAACATGTGGGCATTAGCCTCTTCTATCAACTCTGATTCCAATTCCATATAGTCTAATCTTTCCAAGTTCATAAAGTCATTACCTGATTAATCAGTAGCAGTGGAGGAAAAGAAACTCTCTTTTCCTCCCACAAGGGCAATTCCCTCTCAGGGGTCCTTCACCACAGGATCCTTCACCACAGGATCCTTTACCATTCAACTGAACTACTACTACTGGTAAGCTTGATTTCTACTAACTGGCTTGCTGTCTTATACAAAGGCCCAGAGGCTTGTTTGATTTTTTTTTTCCAGCCAAACACAAGACATTTCCTGTGAGGAGTCATCTGTCTTCATCCAATGATCAAATTTCTTCACTCCTTCCATTGGTTCAGGCCTTGTTCACATTTAGTTTATGTCATTGCTTGATTGATTGAGTCAATCCAACTATCTCGATCTTCTGTAATTAGGGCAATTTGAGCAGGACTAAAAACCCTGACCTTTACAAATGAATGATCTGAGTAGCCTAGTCATTAATAGTGTGAAAATTGACACTCTACTTCAGAAATCTGGGCTTCAGTGTCCCTTGCAACAAAAAGGAGAAATGTCTCCTATCCAATTCATCAGAATTTTGTGATTGGGATCCCATGGAAGAAGTAAAATAAAGTGGGAGGGTCAAGAAAGAAAGGCTGCTTGCTTTACACAGGACAGCAGGAAAAGAATGGTTGGATTTCAGATAATTAATGGCATGAGAATTAGAGCTTTATAGGAAAACATAATAATTAACACAAGAAACAGAAGGGATGCAATAGAAACTTTATCAAAGAAAGCAATTCAAATTGAGATGATTTCAACAACTCATCATAACTCATGTGAAGTGAAATGAGAAGAAAAGGAGGTACAAAAACATGAAGAATGTTGCACAGAAAAATTCTATATTTGGGCTTGTTTGGTGATTAATGTATATTTTTCCATATGATAAATTTAGAAATAGATTGTTTTTTATGGAATGAGTAAGAATAAAAGGGAATGGATGTTGACTTTGAATGCAATATCAGCTGCCTCCATAAGTACTGCATATATTTTACATAGGGGTTCAAGAAGGCCTCAGAGTCTTCATCTGTAAAATGAGCTGTTTGGTTGTTTCAAATCCCTCCTGATCACATTTGGGGTTTTCTTGGCAAAGATACTGGAGTGGTTTGCATTTTCTTCTCTAGCTCATTTGAAGCAAATGGGGTTATGTGATTTACCCAGGGTCGTGCTGCTAGGAAGTATCTGAGGCTGGATTTGAACTCAGGTCTTCCTGACTCTTGGTGTGCCACTCCATCCACTGTGCCATCTAGCTGCCTCTACCTCACAGTTTTCCAGTTTACTCATTTCTCACCTCACCTGAGCTACACATAGATCATATTCTTGATCTTGCGATCATTCACAAATTTTCCACTTCCATGTTAAAATGGAAATTCCTTCATCTGATCACAATCAGTTTTCATTCCACCTCTTTCTCTGCCTTGCAGTCTCAAACCCTATTCCTTTATTGTCACTGTGACCTCCAATTCCTCCACCACTCAGGCCCTGTCCTGGGTCCTCTTTTCCCTCCGATAGTATTTTACTTAGTGACCTCATCAGCTCCTGTGGATTCAATGACCATCTCTATGCAGGTAATACACAGGTCTGTTTATCCACCCCCACCTCTCACCTGATCTTCAGTCTCCCGTCTCCAACTAGACGTCCTGTAAACATTTTAGGCTCCCTCTCTCCTCTTACTAATGTTATTACCTTGAACATACTAATTAATCTAAACATCAATTGTTGTGCAGATCAAATTTATGTAAAGCACATTATAATTGCAAAGTGCTATATAAAAGTAATTTTTTTAATATTTTAGAATGTAAGCTACTTCAGAGGTGGTATAAAATAGTGGATAGAATGCTGGATTCAGACACAGAATGGGTTCAAATTCCTCTTCTGACATTCACCAGCTGTGTGTCATTGTTGAGTTGTTTCAGCCGTGTCTAACTCTTTGTGAGCCCATTTGGGGTTTTCTTGGCAAAGATGCTAGAGTGGTTTGCCATTTCCTTCTCTAGCTCATTTTACAGATAAGGAAACTGAGGCAAGCAAGGTTAAGTGACTTGTCTAGGGTCACACAGCTAGTAAGTGTCTGAGGCTGAATTTGAACCCTTGAAGATGAGTCTTCCTCATTCCAAGCCCAGTTCTGTATCCACTGCTTCTTCTAGCTGCCCAGCTATATGACTATGGGTAAATCATATGACCTTGCTGAGTTTCGTTTCTTTATTTCTATAATGAGAGGATTCGATTTGATGGAAGGAAAGTCCTTTCTAGCACTAATTCTATGACCCTGTGCTTTGTATCTTTTGTCTTTGTATCTCCAGGGCCTACACAATTCCTGCCACGTAGTAGGCACTTAATATCTCATAAATTAATGAGTATTGGCCCAAGAAGTTCTCAGTAGAGTATATTAAAAAAAAAAACTTTTGTACTTTTTCTGTCATAAAATAGAGGCAATTATAAATCAGTCTTACTTCAATACTATCTTATTTTTCTCCTTTTTCTATTTAGGCAGAGATCCTCAGTATTAAAATAGGTCTTCCTATCAAAAACAATCATCTTCCTTACAAAAATGTATCAACTAAGATCCACCAACAATCATTTACCCATTCAGACAAGTATCCTTTATGCTGGATAAATATCTGCAATAAAATTTTAAATGAAGAGAAAGGTAGGCCAACCTGCTGCACATTTATATTAGAAATTCTTTTGAACTAAAAATAAATTTCTGAGGACTCCTCAAAGCAGATTGACTCAGGGGCTATTTAGACAGGGGCAGTCAAGTTTTACATCCTGATTTTTGAAAGCTGCTGAATTAGCTTTTAATTTTTTTTTAAATTTTACCCCATGAGTAAAGAAAAGACTGATTTGAGATGAGGGGAATTATGTTATTTAAAGTGAACCAGGATTTACTTACTAATATTAATTTAAGAAAAAAAAAACAACCCACAAGGTTCCCATAAAAATTGCAGCTGATCCAGCCAAGTAATCCTTCTAATGCAATGAATTTCAAACAAAATAAAGGCCTCTAGTAATATTTGGATAAGTCACCCTTTCCTTCCTAGTGTAAGCTCCTTGTGGATTGTAGATGTTTAGTTATTTCTTTGTATTCCCATCAGTTATCAAAGTGTTTGGCACAAAGGAGGAATTTAACAAACACTCACTGAATGAACAAAAGTTCCAAAGTTAAAACGAAATTCTACTCTTCACAAAATTTTCCATTATGAATGAAAGAAAATACATTTTTAAAGAGCTTACTTTGTGCCCAATACTAGGGAAAATGCTGGAGATACAAATAGAAAAGTGAGACAATCTCTACCCTTATGGAGATTACATTCTAACTGAGGGAGAAAATACATAAAAAAGTGAATGGTTTCCAGGGAAGGGAATTTTGGTTTGGGAAACTGCAAGAATTATTGGTAAAACAACAGAGCAGTCCACTGATAAACCCTGTGCAAAAGCAAAGGATTGTTCATTTTGTTACGGTCTTAGAGACAGAGGTGGAAGGGAAAAGTAAGTGGTAATTCAGAGCGGAAGATGGCTGGAGGAATGCATGTACCCAGGCAGCTCCTGCACAGTATCAAACAAGTATCAATCAACAAACATTTATTAAGCATCTAATATGTGTCAGGCACTGTGCTAAGTGCTTGGGCACAAAGACGAAAGCTTAACAGCCTTATTATTAAGGGCTGTTAATTATTAAGTCCTATCAGACTCTCTTGATGATCATTTTACTATTATTATTATTATTTTTTTAGGCAATTGGGGTTATGTGACTTGCCCAGGGTCACACAGCTAGTGTCAAGTGTTTGATCTGAGGCCAGATTTGAACTCATATCCTGACTGCGCCTTGATTGTCATTTTACCACAGGGGCTTAAGAGAAGAAAGTTGGTGAGGTATATGGAGTGATGGTCCTGGAGTCAGGAAAAACTGGGCTTATACCCCTCCTCTGATTCTCACTAGCTGTGTGCCCAACAGAGCTAACACAGGTTATCAGGCTGTGATCTGCATTGCTGAAGGGAACTCTCACTCAGATAAAATCATATCATTGACCTTCTTCAGGGAAGGCTTGGTTTTATATACAACTCTTTTAGCGTCTTATTCTTTTAAAGGGGGCAGGAAGAGTCTTCGCTACAGTGTATTCAGATAGAATTGAATTTAAATACCATCACAATAACCTACATGAAGGATGATTAAGGCTCTGGATCTATCAAGAAATGACAGTGAAGCTTCTGCCTAGAAGCAAAAGCAAGATGATAGGTGAAAAGTAGCCAACTAGCATAACACAGGCTTTTTGAAGAGATTAAAAAACAACCCCCAAAATTGAAACTGACAGAGAACTGGGAACTACCTCCTGAGTTACTGAAATGTTCCTCGATCTTTTTTTTAATAGCACCTGCATTCAGCAGCCACTAGAAAAACTGAGCCTCCAATCCAGTTATAATACACAATCAACTTTATCTGACAGCCTGCGGCACTGTGGGAGAAATTACAGTGACGACCTTTAGTACCTAAATGTAATATAAAAGCAACCACATGCCCCACTGATTAATGCAAAAAGCAGGTTTGTTGAATTCTAGATAAGAAAATGACAGCTGAGAGAACAATTTGTTTTATACTGTATATGAAAATAGACATATGTATGTGTGCATGTGTAGTATTTGGAAGAATAAAGAATTGTAGAATCAATTAGTAGGACCTCAGTGGGCATTTACTCTAACCCATACCCAAAACATGAATTCCTGCTATAGTACTACAGAATCACAGAATCTCCAAATCAGAAGGAACTCAGAGGTCATCTGGTCCAACACATAATTGACTAAGAATCTTGTTTCCACCATACTCAACAAGTAAGCATCTCTAATTTGTCTGAAAATTTCTAGTGATGGCAAAACCCACCACCTCCAGAGACACCACAGTCCAATATGGTATAGCTCTAATAGTTGGGAAGTTTTTCATTACCTCAAGCTGAAACCCATCTCTGCAACTTTAACCATTACTTCCAGGTTCCACTCTCTAAGACCAAGCAGAATCAACTCTAATCCTTCCTTGGCATAATTATAACTACCACCTACAGTGCTTTAAGGTTTGCAAAGTATTTTACAAAATCTCATTTTACCCTCACAACAACCCTGCAAGATATTATTATTGTCATCCCCACTTTACAGATGAGGAAACTGAGGCAGACAGTGGTTAAGTGATTTGCCCAGGGTCACACAGCTAGTAAGTATTTGAGTTCAGACTGACCTTCCTGACCCCAGGCCCCATGTTCTATCCACTTTGCCACCTAGCAGCCTCAACATGATTGTCTTCCAAATATTTTAAGTGAATTATCTTGCTCCCCCTTAAGATTTCTCTTCTCCAGGATTTAAACAACCTCCATTCCTTTGACAGACATAATCTCAAGGCTCCTTACATCTTGGTTAACCTCTTCTAAATACTCTCCAGATCATCAGTGTCATTCCTAAAACATTAAAACTAAAACCATATACACGATATTGTCTGACCAGAGGAGAGTATAGTGGGACTGCCATTTCCCCAGTCTAAGATGTTCTTTACCTCTTAATTTAAGCTAAGATAAAAAAAAATGACCATAATTAGTCTTGACCATAACTATGAATAGAGAATGTTCTAGGAATGCCAGTCTGCCCCTTGTAAGGTAGACATTACCTCACTGGTCCTCTGCCTCCCCTCAAAGGAAGTGTACATTGCTAAAGGGTGTGCCAGCATGCACACCATGCTAGCTTATGACATTGACTCTTTCAGTTTATTAAAATTCTCTGAAATTTTCAAGTTTTCTACTGTCCAGCCATACTTTCCCATGCTTGCACTGTTCATTCCTTCAGCTTAAATGTAAGACTTTACATCGTCCCTAGGCTGTTTCTTCTTATTCAGCCCAACATTCTTAGCCCATTTGACAAATACAGCCCAACTCTTATTTTATGACCTCCTGTGAGAACTGACAAGGCATTGTTGCATTCCTTTTTTTTTTTTCAAACAGCTGGAATAGGAAATTTCTTTGTTGAGCTGAAATCTATCTGCATATAACTTTCAAAGACTGGTCTTAGTTCTGCTTTCTGGGCCAAGGTGAGTAAGTCAAATCCATCTTCCACTGGAAAGGATTCCTTAGAACATAGTTCTACAAGGGCTGGGCTGAGGGGCAATGAGGTGTAGTGGAAAGAATTTGATTTAGGAGACCTGGGTGTTTTCCAAGGCTCTGCTACTTAAAGATTGTGAAAGCCTGGGCCATTCATTTAATTCTAGGCTACTCCTTATCTGTATAATGGAATAATCATACTCCTTGCTGAGCTAGCTGCAGAATACACTCAGTTAGCTCCATGAAAGGTTAGCACCAGAAGAAGGTGGAGTTCCTTGCCAATGATTCCACAGCTTGGAATAGGGAAAGCACCAGCTCTAGTTAACACTGCCCTGGGCTGAGTGGAACTTCCAAGCCTACCTGGATCCTTAGTCAACTCTTCTGTGCTTTGACTCCTAGGTTCAGAATCTTTCCCTGCACCAGAGTTTCTGCCTTTATGTGATGAGTTATGCTTTGGGCTCTATTTTGCCTGCTTAAAAAAGAGTGTCAGTAGATAACTAAAAACAAACTCAACCTATACATGCCTAAAACTCCTGGGTCCAGACTGATCCTATATCTTAGGAGATTTCTAGTATTCGGGAGAATGTCAGGCTTGCAGCCATTTGGGAGATGTTTTATATGTTTATTATGCATTGTATTATCTAGTCATTATAGGCTATTTATTTGCTTATTGATTGGAAGCTAAGAGTAAACACTGCATGCAGTATCCAAATATTCTTATCCTTTCCTGTGTAAAGTTGACACCATATATGTCTATTACTTACGAGAATTATACATGTATGTTCTATGTAAACTCAAGATTAATATTGCACTTTTTCAACACACATTGAATGGTAGAAATGAATAAGTCCACCACTCTGAATTCTGAAATAAATACCAAACTTGATTTTCTTATAGGGTAACTATTAAAAAAATGGACAAGAATGGACAATGATATGCTAAACTTGTTTTCTCAGGCTTGACAATGTTTCAGATTTCATAGAAAATGAGGTTTAAAAAAACCCCTTCATTATAGTGCTTCCATGTTATGTTTTCAGTAATATCCTAATGCAAGAGAAACGATGAAAATACATTATTTTAGTCTTATTATTTCTCTTGCCACTGAAATATTATGCCCTTGAGAAAAAGAAAGAAAACCAATTTTGTCATTTACAAGTTCATACATGAGTTATTATAATTAAACACTGTAACTTTTCCTAAAGGGTTTGCACATTCTTTAAATGCTTGGGCTACTGAAATAAGCTTTTCTCCACAGTTTAAGTGAAAGAAAGCTCAACACATTGCAGTCTTTTCTTAAAGAAGTATATTTTCTCCTTCAAAGACATTTGATTTAGTTTCACAGCTACAGCAAGACAGATTTTCCTGTTTTATTATGGCTGGTCAGAGTCTTGAGCAGATCAGTATGAGTTCATCCTTACATCTGATCTTATTTTGGTCCCTGGGGCGCCTAATTCCAGGATAGTAACTCTCACAAATAGATTTAAGATCTGAGGGCTGTCACCCATCACTTTATCATAGGTAACATCTCTTTTCTATGAACATTTTCTGCTCCTATTTTTCTTGCAAGGTCAAATCCTCAGATTCTAAATCCTCAGCACCAAGTATCTGTGTATGACGGGATTTAAGCTAAAACAATGTCCTTTACTTCCAAAACTAGCAGTTTTGGAATTTATGAGTATAAAAGAAACCTTCTTTCAATTCAATTCAATTCAATAAGCATTTACTAAGTGACCACTACACTGTAAACAGAATTGTGTTGGGTCCTGGGCTATAAAGAAAGAAACAAAACCAAAAATCCTTGCCCTCAAGAACTTATTTTTCTACTAGGAGATATAACATTTAGAAAAATTAGAGAAAATATATTTTAAGAGAAGCAACAGCTAAGGGATTGAGGAAAGGCTTCCTATAGGCATCTGAAATAAGTCTTAAAGAAAGCTAGACATTCTACTGTAAGATTTGTGAGTGAGGAAAAGGTACATTCCAGACACAGGGGGACAGCTTGGTCAAAGGCATGGAATGAAAAGCTGAAACACTGAATTCAGGGAGCAAGGACTGTACTGGAACATAGAATATATGAAGGGGAATAATGTGAAATACGTTGGAAAGGTCAACTAGAACCAGATTGTGAAAGGCTCTGAAGGATCTTCCAGTAACAGAACAGGAAGCCTGGTCATCACAGAATGTTACAGCGGGAAAGCACTTTAAAGAGCATCTCATCTCACCCCATTATTTTACTGATGAAATGACTTGACCAAGGTCAGTCAACAATTGGCAAAGACAGGCCAATTGTCTGAGGCTTCTGATTATCAGCACATGGCTCAAAGGTTTGGTTTTTGCCTGTTCTCTCTACAAATGTGAGTCTCTAACTACACATGGTAACAGTTTCATTCATAATATGATCAATGAAGCAGTAATAGTATTTGCACCAAATCACATTTAATCACTTATCTGCCAGAAGCCGTAAACGTAAAGCTAGATGGGGCCTTAGAAGTAATTTAGTTCATCATATTCATCTTATAGGTAGGAAAACTGAGGTCTAGAAAGATGGAGTGACTTGTCCAAGGTAACACATGTAATAAGTTGTAGAGTTAGATATAATTATAATTATTATCTATTATTTACATTGCACCTTATAATTCACAAAGTGTTTTACAAAAATCTCTTTTTATTCTTACAACAACCATAGGGGGTAGGTGTTAGTATTACCCCCATTTTACAAATGTGGAAATTGAAGTCAACAAAATTTAGTGATTTGCCCTGGTTTACGCAACTACAAAGTGTTTCAGCCCAGATTTGAAGCTTGTATTTTCTTGACTACAAGTTCAGTGCTTTTTCCATAGTTCTGTATAGCTGCCTAGGTGCTCTGACTCCACAGCCAACACTTTTTTTCCCTTTGTACCATGCTACTTTCCAGGTAATCTCTGAATCCTTGAAAATCATTCAGTACTTGGCTTATATCTCTTAATGCATTTTGATGATTTCTATCACAACTATATGCATATATATCTTATCTCCCCTACTATGTCATAAAAGCAAAAGAGGAGGGGTTGTGCCTCCTTCTTCTATGTATTTCCCTATTACACACAGAATGGTATCTTACAATAAATATTTGTTAAATGAATATTTCCAATGGAAAAAAATATTTAATTTCTTTAAATAATCTCTTTAGAATATAAAAGGTATAGGTGATCTAAAGATAAATTGATAAAAGGCAGAAAGGAGGTTGAGTGAGTGGCTGAATCTATGTCCGTGTCCATTTCATCATTAAAAAAAAGTACACAGAACCTTTTTTAAACCCACAATAACAGCAGAAAAAGAAAAAAGAATTCCTCCCAATGAAAGCCTCATAGAAAAGTAAGTAGAGAAACTGAAGAAGTAAGCAAACAAAAATGAGGTCCCAAAACAATAAAAATTTATATATTTTTTAAGTGAGGAAGAATCTCAGGAAAAAAAAGAATAATAAAAATATGGTGATAAAAACTCAGTAAGGGAATGTAAGACAGAAAATTGAAAATTAAAGTTCTTACAGATTAATTCAAAATAACAAACAACAGAATTAACTATTTAGAATAAGTCATGGACTCTAAAATAGAATGATAGAATTGGAAATGAAAAAAAAGAAATGAAAAAAATTTGAAAAAATCAATATTTCAGTAGTTTGTGATCAAATGACAAAAAAACCCAAACAAACAAGGAAGATTGAGATATTCACATGGGGAACTATAGATGCGACTTTGAAGACAGAGTTGGTGAGACATTTTCAAATTACTGGCTTTCTAGAAAAACACAATGAACCAGAAAGACTCAACATCTTATTTAAGGAAATCATTTTTAAAAATACCCAGAATATTGGAAACAGAAGGCAAAGCAAAAATTGATAAAATCCATGCAATACTATCCAAAAAGAACCCAAATATAACTCACCCAGAAATGTGGTCACCAAGTTCTAAGGCTTTAACATCAATCAATTTTGCAAGCAGCTATGAAGAAGAAATTAGTATATCCAGGAACAATCATGCAAATCACCCAGTACTATTATTTGACAAGGAATTAAAGAAAACCCTGGAATATGATAGAAGTAGTACGGGATAGTAGAAAGCATAATGGACCTGGAGTCACTGAGCTGTATTCAAACCTGGGTTCTGCCACTTACTGTGTATATGATCCTGGGCAAGTCTGAAACTCTCCAAGTCTGTGTTTTATTTTTTTGTAACAAAGGATGTTGGACTAGATGACTAAATGTTTTCTTCAAGTTCTAAATCAATCATATTATGAATCTGTGAATTACCAAAAAGCAAGAGAAACACACTATGCACCCAAAATACTGGAGAAAGGGGGGTATCTCCATAGAATACAAAGATACAAAGCTGAATATCCTCAGTCTGAAAAGAAGTAGCTTCAGTGTTATAAAATCAAGAGGTTAAAGATTTAGAGTTGTAAAGGTCCTTAGAGGCCAATGAGTCAGAACCCACTCATTTTACAGATGAGCAAATTGAGATAGTGACTTAAGTGACTTGCTTAGAGTCAAAAAATAAAGGATCTGAGGTGGGATTTGAACCTGGGTACACTCTTCCTCAGAAAATAAGATATGAATAGAGCCTTCAGCAGGCAATTTCGAGGGTGGGCTTTTAAGGGGGAAGAGAAGCTATATTGTCCTTTGAAAGAACCACCTTGTTTGTAGAACATTGAGAGAACAAAAAGAAAATATCTTTCAGCTAATCCCATCAAAGGATATCAGAAAAAAAATATCTTAGAGTAGGGGAAAATGTACATTCAAAGGAAAAATAATCCCTATGTTAAAGAAACCTTTTAAAAACAGAGAAAGAAGTCATTCTACTAAATTTCATTTATGAGATAAATATGGTTCTAATAAACAAATAAGGAGGGATGAAAAGGGAAGTGACCTATGGGTAGCAATTACTAATGAATATTCATGCAAAGTTTTAAAATAAAATACTAGCAAATACTCAGCAACCTGTTCCCAAAATCATTCATTATAGTCAAGTTGTGCAAAGATAATTCAATATTAGAAAAAATAAATAATTAATCTTAACAATGAAATAAAAATCCCCATTTATATCAATAAATGCTTAAAACCTTTGACATAATATACTAAAAACAGCAAAATATTTCAGAATGGAAAGATAGTTCCTCAAAGTGTTCAAAACATTTATCTAAAACCAAGATTCAGTATTATTTCTAATGGAGAAACACAGGAAGCTATTCCTAAAAGATTAGGGATAAAGCAAGGATGTCTGTACTTCCACTCTTAATTAAGATACTAGAAATTAAAGATATTAGAAATGCTAACCTAGGAATTAGAAAAGAAAACAGCTTAAGGGCATAAACATGGGAAAAGAAGAGGCAAGATCATCTTCATTTGAAGATGACATAATGGTTTACTTAAAAACCCTAAAGACAAATAATATCTTTAGCATAGTAACATAAAACTAAATAACCGAAATAAAACCATCAGTATTTTTGTATATTACTAATAATTAGGGGAATAATATTATAGAGAATATCATTTAAAATAACAACAAAGTGCATAAATATCTGGGAGTTCACCTAACCAGACATGGATAAAATCTATAAGAATATAACCACAAAACTGTTAGCACAAAAATAAAAGACCTAAGGACTTGGAATTTTTTGTGAATTGTTGTTTAATCGTGTCTGACTCTGTGACCCCATGGATGACACTGTCTACGGGTTTTTTTTTTGGCAAAGATACTAGAGTTCGGTGGAGCCAAAATGTCAGAGTAAAAGCAGTGACTTGCTTGAGCTCCCCCCCCAACCCCTCCAAATGCCTGTAAAAAATGCCTCTAAACAAATTCTAAAGCAGCAGAACCCACAAAAAGACAGAGTAAAACAAATTTCTAGCCCAAGACAACCTGGATGGTTGATTGGAAAGGTCTATCCTACTGGGCTGGGAGAGGAACACAGCTCAGCATGAGCATGCAGGAAAAACATACCTCAGCAAACCTGGAGCAGCCCTCAGAGGACTGAATCATGTGCAGCTGTGGTGGTTTCCAGACTTCTCATCCCACAAACACCAAAGACAACTTAGAAGGTCAGTAGGAAAAGTCTATTACCTCAGTGAGAGAAAAGCTTGGTCCAGCCCTAATACCCCATGTAGCCCCAGGGCAGCAGCTTCTTCCAGAGCTTCCAGCCCACAGACTGATGGGGAATTGAGTGGATAATCAGAGGGAGATTGCAGGGATCTCTTTGCTGGCACTGAGACAGGATTCTCTTGCTTTGCTCATGCTTAGATCTGGGCCACAAGTCTAGGTGGCAGTCCTGTGTTGAGGAGGAGGGCTGGTATGGTGGAGCTTGTAGTGGCAATGGAGAAAGAATCCTCCTCACAGTTCCAACGCAGAAAAGAGTGCTTGTGGCACTCATAGACCAGAGCATAGGCCAGGAAAGGAGTAAACACCTCGCCCCTTATCATACCACCTTGGAAGAACTGAAAATTTAGAGGTCCCTAGAAGTATCTCTGAAAACAGCTTTACAACCCCCCGAAGCTTGGGACAGTACATTCTCCACACTGAAAGCAGACCCCTACCTTAACAAAGAGTTTATAACTCAAGTAAATGGCTGGGATCATGAGCATACTGCACAAAAAAAGTCAGACCATAGAATCTTTCTTTGGTGAAAAGAAGATCAAAACATGCAACCAGAAGAAGACAACAAAGTCAAAGCTCCTATATCCAAAGCCTCCAAGAAAAATATGAATTGTTCCCAGGCCATGGAAGAGCTCAAAAAGATTTGAGAAGCAAGTAAGAGAAGCAGAGGAAAAACTGGGAAGAGAAATGAAGATGATAAGAAAATCATGAAAAACAAGTCAACAGCTTGCTAAAGGAGACCCCCAAAATACTGAAGAAAATAAAACCTTAAAAAATAGCCTAATCCAAATGGCAAAAGAGGTCTAAAAAGCCAATGAGGAGAAGAATTGTCCAATGGGAAAGGAAGTCTAAAAGCTCACTGAAGAAAATACTTCCTTAAAAATCAGAATGGAGCAAATGGAAGCTAGTGACTTTATGAAAAATCAAGGCATTGTAAAACAAAACCAAAAGAATGGGAAAAAAATGAAAAACAATGTGAAATATCTCATTGGAAAAACAACTGACCTGGAAAACAGATCTAGGAGAGATAATTTTAAAATTATTGGATTATCTGAAAGCCATGATCAAAAAAAGAGCCTAGACATCATCTTTCAAGAAATTATCAAGGAAAACTGCCTTGATATTCTAGAACTAGAGGGTAAAATAGAAATGGAAAGAATCCACTGATCACCTCCTAAAAGAGATCCCCAAAGGAAAACTCCTAGGAATATTGTAGCCAAATCCCAGAGTTCCCAGATCAAGGAGAAAATATTGCAAGCAGCCAGAAAGAAACAATTTAAGTATTGTGGAAACACAAAGAAGATAACATAAGATTTAGCAGCTTCTACATTAAGGGACCAGAGGGCTTGGAATATAATATTCTGGAGGTCAAGAATCACCTACCCAGCAAAAATGAGTATAATTCTTCAGGGGAAAAATGGATATTCAGTGAAATAGAGGACTTTCAAGCATTCTTGATGAAAAGACCAGAGCTGAAGATACTAGAGTTTGACATTTCCTTCTCTAGCTCATTTTACAGATGAGGAAACTGAGGCAAACAGGTTTAAGTGACTTTCCCAGAGTCACATAGCTAGTAAGTGTATGAGGCCAGATTTGAACTCAGATCTTCCTGACTCCAGGACCAGCGTTCTAGCCACTGAGCCACCTAGTTAACTAAGGACTTGGAGAGATAATCAGTGTTCATATTTGGGCCATAACATAATAGAAGAAGTATAGTACTACCTCCTTTCTAGAGGATTCATAATACAATGGAAAATGTGCCAGATAGAATATGAGTTTCTTGGGAATAGGCACTTTTTCATTTTTGTCTTTTTATCCTCATTACCTAGCACAATACTTATTATGCTTAATAAATGTTCATGCATTGATTAATGAATCTGAAGTCAGTGAGCCTGGGTTCAAATTCTGTTACAATGTGTGTATGTCTTTGGGAAAATTCCTTCAACTTCATTATATATAATATAATATAATATAATATAATATAATATAATATAATATAATATAATATAATATAATATAATATAATATAATATAATATAATATAACATAATATAATATAATATAATATAACATAATATAATATAATCACGTAACATACATCATCATTACACATAACATAATCTTGGCTTTAAATAATTTGGGTTTTTTCTTTGTCATTTTAAAGAAATGTCCTCAATTACCTTATCTTTAAAATGAGAAGACTGGAGTAAATGATTTCTAAAGTGCTTTCTGGCTCTAAAGCTATGACCTTAATGCATCAATTTATAGATTTAACACTAAGGCTATCATTTTACCAAGGGAGTACTTTAAAGAAGTAGGGCAAGGTGAGAAAATTCATAGGAAAGAATAAAAGTTTACAATTTTTAAAGGCTTAAATAACAGAAAGTAAAGCTTAGTATTTCCATATCTCAAATTTTATTACAAGGTGGTAAATTATACATATAAAATCTGGTACTGGATGAAAATAGAAAAGCAGAACAGTGGAATTGATTAGATAATCAATTTGTTCAGTAATTTTTTAGTTGTATACGACTCCTCATGACCCCATTTGGGGTTTTCTTGGTAAAGATACTGGAACGGTTTGTCATTTCTTTCTCTAGCTCACTTTATAGGTAAGGAAACTGAGGAAAACAGAGTTAAGTGATGTGCCCAGGGTCATACAGCTAGTAAGCTTATGAGATTGCATTTGAACTCAGGTCTTACTGCTTCAAACCCAGCACTCTATCCACTGCGCCACCTACCTGCCATAGCATATTGCATTAGATAACCTCTAATATTTCTTCTAGTTTTAAATCTATGATCCCATAATCTCTGATAAAGTTTTACATCCAGAATCTATAGGGAATTGACATCAATCTTTTAAGAACTTTTACACCATCCATAATTGGTCAATGGATATGCTCAAATATATAAATGAATCTCTGAGCTCATCAATTCACAAGCTCCTTTCATAGATATGGATGACAACTCATTGACACCTGCCCATCCTGTTGGACCGTTATGTATGTCCTCCAAATTTCGCTACAGGATATCCACCTAATAAGCCTTCATCATATTCTCTGGATGTCATCAGGGTAGAGCAGAGCACACCAGCTGTTCCCCTCATATTCTTTGCTCTTTCTAAGTAACAAGCCCACCTTCTCTTTTAGTCATTCAAATTCTTCCATGATATCTTTTAGTCCTATTCTTCTGCTGAGTTTCTCATTGGTTATTTGCTACAGGCTGCTCACATCCACCATATGCCTTTCCATGACCTTCTGAATGATGCATATCCTTAGTTCTTCAGAGGAAGGATGGTCCAGGTTTCACTGCCACATAGCAACATCAGTTTTGCATTGAAAAGATGAATTATTGCTGTCATGGGAAGCTTGAGAGCAGCAAAAGTGGTTTGCTGCCTAAAAGCAACCCTGCTCACTGTCTTCATGTCTTTCAAGTCTAGGTTCAGATCATTGCCATCTGTATTATCTATATAAGATACTGTTGCATAAGCTTTTCATCAAATTAGATGTATATGAATAATCTAGGTAACAGACATTCTTCATCTATTTAGTCTTTTTTATAGGACAGCTGGGGGTAGATAAAATACCACGTTTAGAGCCACGAAGACCTGAATTCAAATCTTGCCTCATCTATAAAATGGAGATAATAATAGCACCTACCTACCAGAGTTGTTCTGAGGAAACAATGAGATAATAATTGTAAAGTGCTAAAAACAGTACCAGGCAGATAGCAACTACTCTATAAATATTAGCTATTTCTCTTCCTCCTCCTCCTCCTCCACTTTGGAGGCTGATCAGACCAAACACCTTTCAGTGATAACAGTATCTGCCAGGAGACTTTGGAATGTCCTAGGGCTTGATGCAATAAATACAATGCCATCTTTAAATACGAAGAATCCCTCTTTGACCTGTGATTCTACAAGGGAGTTTTTCCATTTATGGCTATCTAAGTGACAAAATGTATAGGATACTATGCCTGGAGTCAAGAAGATGGGTTTAAATCTGGCCTGCTGACTAGCTGTGACCCTGGGCTAGTCATTTAACCTCCGTTTGTCTCAGTTTACTCAGCTGTAAAATGGGGATAATAACAGTGCCTAGCTCATAGAGTTGTTGTGAGAATAAAATAATATTTGTAAAGTGCTTAGCACAGAATAGGACCTCTAGAAATGCTTATTCTCTTTCCTTTCTTTTCCTCCTACCCATCACATGGTTAGTACTTTTCTCAAGCATGTATTTTCCTGTTTTATGCATTGTCAAATGTTTATTTTCAGAGAGTCACAAACAGGATTATTTCTGTTATATCTTCCAATGAATCTTGAATGATTTTGATATATGCATGGGAGATACCTTGTTGTAAGAGTCTCTAAGACAGCTTTTCATTCTACCAAGTCAAATGCTTTTCCATAAATAACAAACAACAAGCACAATTGGATCTTACATTCTCTACATCTTTCAATTAATTGCATAGTCTTTGCAAATGCCTGATTTTTCTCAATAGTATGTTTACTGAGGATGCCCCCAAACTATGAATAAATGATCCTCTTAGAGATTTTGTCTAGATAAGAGAGTAGATATATAGGTGAGTAGTTGCTGATGTTTACTCTAAAAACTTTTTTGGGGGTCTAGATTATTTTTCCTGTGACTTTGGTTCCTTCTGCTCCATTAGATACTTTACAAATCAGTCCCTAAATGCCCTCACAATTGTATGGCTCTGATTTTCTTTACAAGCAATCCTGATGCTTTTTTTCCATTTTTCCCCTCAGAAATGGCCATTTCCTCTGCCAGTATCTCACGGTGTATAATGTTAGGCTCTAAGTATGGTGGTTCCACTATTCTTGATGGAGAAAAATTTCAAAATCATTAATGACCAGAGGAAATGCAAACTGAAGCAACCATGAGGTATCATTTTACAATTATTGAGTTGAAAAATATGGGGAAAGATGGAGAAATTCAATGTCGAAGTAACCATGAGAAGACAGATCCACTAATTTACTGTGACATGATCTAACCATCCTGAAAAAACAATTTGGAATCACATGAGAAAATAAACAAATTGTTCATGCCCTTTTATACAGTGGTCCCACTGATGGGTTTATACCCCCAAGGAAATCAAAGCAAGACAAAAAATTTAGTGATATATAAATATTCATAGCAGTACTATTAATAATAGCAAAATTCTGGAAATAAAATGTGCTCAAATATTGTGGAATGGCTAAGACCCCTGTGATATATGGATGTAATTAAGTATCATTTATTATTATTAATAATAATCAAGCAGGTAAATTAAATAGAGGAAGATGACGCTTATGAACACCCTGATATTCTCTAGTGAAGACACATCAAACATAAGGCTATCGAAGAGAAAGCTCAGGCTGTATATATTAAGAGACTGATTGGCACCTGAAATCAAAACTCAAATGAAAGAACATGGAGCAATGAATGCAATTTTAACATATGTGTGTGTGTGTGTATACATACATACATACATATATGTATATATATATATATATGTGTATGTATAAAATGTATATTTCCGGTACAGTAAAGTGAATGACAGCAGATCTATCCAGTGTCCGGACAAAAACCTTTGTAATGTTAATGAAACACAGGGTTCATCACCGGGAAGCAGTTAGAGCAAGATTGATGCTTTTACATCAAAAAGAAGGAAAAACATTGATAAATGTCTTTAGAGCATACGATAAATAGAATAAAAGTTTGGAGGTATCCTTTAGGAATAAATGAACCTAACTACATAAATCAATAATTAAGGCTGATGGTACATATGACTGAATTTGTTAAACATGACAAAAAGTAGTTTATCTTTGGACACAGCACATGAAATACCTAAAATCCAAGAGTGGAATAAAAAAATGCTCCATGGTTTTCAACATGGACCCAAAAAACACTGAATAATGGTTGATCCATGTGAAATTGTTTATAGCAATGGAAGGGCATATGTAGGATTCAGGATCAGGTCACTGCCACCAGAAATTACAGAACAATTATCCTCAAGAAGCCCATATTTATTGACTACATGTAAAATGAAATGATGGCAACTGTGAAGTATATTACTGTAGGTTACCAAAATGTAGCATATACTGGATATCTAGAAAGACAGAATTGGGTGGCTACAATTATACACAAAAGTCTATTAGCCTTTATAAATTAATAGACTACAAATCCTATCCTATAAAAATAGACCTCAATATATTCTTGAGAATTAAGTAAATAAAGTGTATCAGAACAGGGGACATCATTAAAGACAGAACTTCTTATCTGCAACTTTCTGGATGTAACATTTATCCATAAAAATACAAAACAGGTTTTTAATATGTGTTCTCATGCTAGCTACTCATAACTTCCAAATTACATGTAATGAAAAGCCTTCAAATTATAGAGACCATGCAGAAGAAATATGAGGCATATCTCTGTCATTCTGTTTCTGGAGTTGAATTAAAGATATTTTCAGCTAGTCTACAACAGATGATCTGACAGTGAAATACTGTTAGATGCAAATATAAAAGAACAATAGGATAGCAATTTCTCCTTAGACTATTTCTATCTGAATACCATGAAAAAAGTTGAGATGAATGAGATGCTCCTCTGATTGGACCCTCTAGCTGGAAGGTAGGTCCAAGGGCTCCAGGGCTTCTATTTAAGGAAGGGGCTCAGTACAGTTTTTCCTCTACATTTCCCACCAGGTAGTACTGTTCATCCTTTGTTTTCTTTTCTTTTCTTTTCTTTTCTTTTCTTTTCTTTTCTTTTCTTTTCTTTTCTTTTCTTTTCTTTCTTTCTTTCTTTCTTTCTTTCTTTCTTTCTTTCTTTCTTTCTTTCTTTCTTTCTTTCTCTTTCTTTCTTTCTTTCTGCCAGGCAATGGGGTTAAGTGACTTGCCTAGGGTCACACAGCTAGTAAGTGTTAAGAGTCTGAGGCCTGATTTCAACTCAGGTCCTCCTAACTCCAGGGCCAGTGCTCCATCCACTGCGCCACCTAGCTACCCCTACATTCTTTGATTTCAATGAGGACCAATGGCATCATGGGTGATGTTTGACTTGCAGTGAATTGGATTTAACTGAGGCAGAGTTGCCCAAAGTTATCAGCCTCATTCTCTCTTCTTGAGTCATTAGAGCCCAGTGGCAAGACAAAAGTCAAGGTGACTGGTTCTGGCTTTGGATGCAGTGGATGACTTTGTCATCTTTGGTGTCTGATCAAGCTCAAAACTCTTCACAGTGCTTGCTTCTGCCACCCTCATGGCCCCTTAAAATAAAATGTTCATATCCACCTATTCTGCCAGGGAAGTCTTCACATACTTGGGGTAAACACCCCCTAATTCACCAGTGGTTTTTGTTGGTTACCTTCAACCCGGTTTAGCCCATTTGCCAAGATGGTTTTATGAGGTGTGGCCACTGTACATGTACAACTTCTTGGAGCCACAGGTGAAAATTGGGTAACAAGTTGGACACCAAAGGTGGAAAGCAGCCCTGATGAGGACTCAGTAGCCTTCACACCAGACACACTAGTCCTCCCTGAATACCCCATGTACCCCACCAGCTACTGCTTTTGGACTTCTTTGCAACTCTCTATCATGCCCCTAATGCTAGGTACCTTCTTCTCCTCTCCTTACTCACCCCTAACTCTTCAGTTTTCTTTTGTGTATTGTCTCCTTTCATTAGAATGTAAGCTATTTGAAGATAGGAACTGTTTTTGTTTTTATTTGTACTTGTATCTGCAATATTTAGCACAGTGCCTGGTGCATAATTGCTAAATAAATGTTTATTAACTGACTGCTAATAATAATAATAATTGATATTTACATAATACTTTTAGATTTTCAAAACCCATTAGGCACAATGAATCAGTATGACATACTGAATATTGCACTGGCCTTAGAGTCATTGAGTGAACACCGACAAATAAGTAGTGCCCCAAACAACTCGTTAAGATCATAAATTAAGAGACTACGTTGCTGGTCTCCATTGGTGGAAGAATTTCAACACAAGGAGTTCTAAACTAAATGAAATTAAAGGTTTAGAAAAATCTTCTCTCACCCTACCACACCCCCCTCAAAAAGGAAAAAATGAATATGAACAATTAAGAGAAACAGGAAGACCTGTATGAAGTGATGCACAGTGAAGAAAGCTGAGTCAAAAGAAGAATGTACCATGTGAATCAAGACATAACCAAAAGGCAACAAAACTCTGGTCAAATAACTGAAGTTACAATGCACAAGCTTCCTTTCTGTTAAAAAAACAGCAAGCTGCAAAATAGCCACATGTACCATCAATCACAGTCACTATATCAGGCAGTCTGAACTGTTTTGAGGAAACGCAAATGAAAGGGAGAATTTTTTAAAGAGTGTTTTCTGAGGGAAGTTTCTGCTGCAACAAAACCAAATATATTGATAATAAAAGCAATTTTAAAGATTTAATAAAGAGAAAAAGTTATTACCTTTTATAAAGGAGAATTATGATAGTCAAGAGTATAGGTCAATGGACTTCAATTATCTAAATTCTACTCCCCAGGCCCTCATTGACCTATTCTCCACTAACTTCTCTGTAAGTTAAATGGAAATTATAGTTTGCTCTTCCTTCATCCTCACCAGACTGAAAAAATCCTGGGCAGAATCAGTTTAATATATTCTGTTCTCCTTTAAAGTAAAGCCTTCTATCAATACAGAATGGCAGTGTTTATAACTGACAATTAACAAAACCCTGTCTGAAGGATTATACAAATATATCTGGGTCCAGTTTGGCATAGTCAAACATGTCTATCATGGTGAAAGATACTTTCTGGCAAATTTAAACCATGGATCACACTTTGTTTAAGTTACAAAGCTTTACTAAAAGCAACATTTCTATTTTGTCCTCTGCCACAGCCCCATTTTCTCATACCACCAAGGGCTGTGAGTGTTAAAACACTGCAGGTGTGATTCTTTCTGACAAAAATTAGGGAGGCTGAAATAAGACTTCCCATTCTAGAAATTCTTGATGTATTTGAATGACTGACATAATCCCTCATCACAGCTTCCTCGAGTCCCTTACTATACATCAATTGTCAATACATAGCCAAAAGTTGTTGCCATATTCCTCTGCATACAAATCACATGACGCATATTTATACTTGGTGCTTTTTCAGTCACTTAAGATTTTTATCTTTCTCCAATAGCTGTAAATTCATTCTATTTTCACATTGTGTTGAATTATCATTAGGTTTGAACTGTTGCAGTGAGCACTAGAATTTTCATATATATATATATATATATATATATATATATATATATATATATATATATATATATATATATACACACACACATATATATGCATATATATATATATATATATTTATATCCGTGTGTACATATTTATGTATGTGTGTCTCTATCTCTCTATTTCCATATCTATCTATCATCTATCTGAATCTGCCCTGTGGCTTATCAGAGAGCCAGTGTGTGGTGAAGGTGGCAGCTGACTGGTAAGCCTTGTCTGTTAGTTTGCTTCTTTTTGCTGCTACATGATGTCAGCACAAGAGATTTGTCTTTTCCCCCAGTCCCCTTGTAGCTGAGGTAACTAACTGGATCTAGCTTTTCTTTTCTTTTTCTATCTTATCACAAACCTAATCTTGCAGCCTATGCCCTTTTGCTATGCCTGTTTGGAATACTGACACAGAAATTTCCCACTAGGTTAGAAGGAGATTAGGCTAGAGTTAGGGACCGTGTATGGGTCTATAAGTAATCTACAAAGATGGTGGGGGGATGAGCAAAAGGAAGGTGAATGAGCAGAAAATAAGGTGACTTGGAGATGGGACTGATGATGGCAGTCATAATAACAATCCACAGAGTTCCCAACTTACAAGTATGCTTTGTTTTTAAAAAGTTGTATAAGCTAATTGTTTGGAACTTAAAACACACGTTTCCTTAGAAACAATGTTACAAATGGTGGTTAGTTTCCCAGACACGAACAGTATTTATAATAATTTCCCATAAAAGTTTTTCAACACAAATCAATTGTCATAATGGGCCCCAAAGAGCCCAGAAATTGCCTTAGCTAGCAAATAATTGGTTTACTTGCCAAGAGCAGTGATATGGCAGTCAAGAGCAACGAAAGTTTAGAAAATAAACTCATTTGTAATAGCCTATGAAGAAGAATGATGGAACAATGTAAGCAGTATCACCCTGTAAATCAGAACAAGCACTAGAGGGAAAAATAAGCTTAACCAAAGTTTGGTGAGAGCCTCTAAGCAAAGTCCTTCTAGGGCATTTAAGGATGAACCAGGGAAGAAGACAACAAACAGAAGAAAGATAGAAAAGATCTGTAAAGCTTTTAAAAAAATATTTGCAGCATCAAAGACAGTGGGCTCTCCACATTTGGCATCAAACATTACAGTCCCAGATGTGCTACCTGAGAAAGTGCTCCAAAAAAGAAATATGGGAAAAGCAGCTGGACTAGATGAAGTATATGTAGAACAAGTCTGTCCTGGAAGCAACACAACTTTAAGGTCACTGAGGGACTGATTCTTAAGGTGTATGAAAGACTGGAGAATATCAAAGGCGTAGGAAAAAATCTTGTATTTCATTATTAGCCTCCCCAAAAAAAAGGCAAGCAGAAGGATATCCATAACTAACAGGCCGTATGCATATTTTAGGGGTTATATGGGCCTTTGAAGACTAACTGAAACCTAGCCACCATTTATAAAATTGTTTCTATGGTAAAATAAAATCCAATTTGGAACTTAAAACAAATTCTTTTCCCCTTCTCTCAGAACTTGTCTTCCTCCCCTTACCCCTTGCAATCATTTAGTGCAAAGTGAATCTACCCAAGCCAGGAGCACAGTGCTGACTGCTCTTTCAAATGTATGAGACATTGATCAATCAGGTGTTTGGGAGTCAGAAAGTTCCTGTAATGATATCTTGAATTTCTACAGACCTTTAAGTCTTCCAAAGCACTTTCATAATTATTTCATTCGATTAAATCTTTATGGTAATGTTAAGAGGCAAGTAGCAAGACCATTACCCTTTACAGATAAAGAAATTTAGACACAGAGCAGCCATATGAGTTGATAGAAGCATCACTAGAAGCCAGGTTCTTTAATTCTTAAGCACTGCTCTTTCTACCAAAAATAGAAAAGGACTGTTAAGAAGAAAAAGCCTGAGTGTTTATGTAGACTGGAGGTGATCAAAAGTTGATAGTAATATATTCTAAGTGGCTTGTGGAAGTCCAGGTCTCTAGAAAGACACCAGTATTCAATAAAATGTATGTATGTATGTATGTATGTATGTATGTATGTATGTATGTATGTATTATGTATATATGTATATATGTACATAAAGTGTATATGTATAATTATACATGCATCTGTTGTATAATTTTATAGGCATACAATGTTATATAATATTATATATGCATATAATATGATATAATATTATATGCAAATTTTATTATATATACAATATGTGATAGCATAAATATTAATACATACTAACATATATTATACATAATAAATTATATATGATTATATTTTTATGTATGCTGTTTAAGCAGGATAAAAAAGGAAGCATGGCACAGGAAACATCAGACTACTCCATAGTCAAGAAGATCTCCATTCAAATCTCACCACTGATTTTTCCTAGCTACGTGACCACAGACAAGACACTTATCTTCATTAAACCTCCATTTCCTCATCTGTAAAAGGGGTATAATAATGCCTATAATACCTGCCTTTCAGGGTTGTTGTGAAGATTAAATGTAATAGTACAAAGTGCTTTGTAAACCTTGAGGCTCTATCTAGAAGTCACTTATTAAGATGTGTGGAAAGACCAGTAAAGTCTTTGGCAGATTGTTGAATTTTACGTATGAATATTTATCTGCAAGGCTGAATTAAGTTATAAATGGAAATATACACAGTAAAAGGCATGTTGATAGAGCCCATGCCAGCTTACATATAAACAAGATGTTCTAAATTTGTATAGGCAATTTAACTCCATAATATGGAATTATGAAGGTAACGTAGAAAATAAATTACTGAGTTAAGAAGAGTGAGTTCAAAAACTGAATTTTAAAAAGGTAAGTTCACTTTCTTAACTTGTTTAACCCAAGAATAATGTTAGAGGTCCTCTTAATCAAATATTCATGTCAATGCTGTGGAAGCAAACAACCCGAAACAAAGTTGGTAATGGCTGAACAATCTGTAGATTATGAATATCATGGAATATCACTGCACTATATGAAATGATGCATAAGAAGAATCCAGAGAAATAGGAAGACTTGTATGAAATGATGTAGAGTGAAAAGGCATTGCTATGATATGCATCTTAATAATAAGTATATAGATGGATAATCTACAGAATGACTAAAACAATGTAAACAATAACAACACTTAACTATATTGAACTCTGATGAATTGTAGTAAGTAATCTCCCTTCTTTCAGTAGGGAGATAGAGATCTACCTTCTTAGATATATATGGTTGCCATGTTGGTTGGTCTTGAAATGTTTTTCTTTGTCTTTACAATGTAAGTTTTAATAGAGACTGAGGCAATAAGGAGAAATGAATGTGGTATAAAAATAAATGGTGCAAATAAGACTTAACATGAAGACCACACACCCATTCCAACTGATATAAACGTAGAGATCCCTAACTTCTTAGCTGAGTCAGTCAATCAATAAGAAGTATAAACTACGTTGAACAAGTTGTTCATGTTTGAGAGGAATGAAATGCCTTAATAATTGGATAAAAGCAGAAGAGCCGCCGAGAAATTTTGTGATTGGCTAAAGAGAATCACACTTGTCCTGTGTAGCAATGGATGATAGAGTAAGATAGTCCAGATACCAGAAGATTGGCAATGAAATAGTTAATCTTCAAGAGCTTTCAGGCTCAGAAGCACCTGCAGGAGGCAGACCCTTGCATTTCTACTGGAGAGGTGATGCAAACAAGGGGAGATTGAGCCTAGAGGGAATGTTACCCTACCCTACCCACTGACATGTCCTCAGAGAGATTGGACCAGTAGGAGACAATGCATCTAACTGAGAGATGAGATATTCACCAAGAACAGACAAGCAGCTTCAGGACTCTACAAGAGAGAACCCAGTATAGGACTCTATTGAAGAGTAACTTCATGAAGACTCAACAAAGGGAGAAAAAGACTTCTAGTAACTTGGAGCTATAGGTTACCCCTTTAATAAAATGCATGCCACACATGTGATTTACCATCTTTGTACTTCAAGATTGAGCCCACTTTTCCCATAGGCTTATGTACATTTGTGGGAGAATGTGCTACAGAGTTGGGGGGGGGGATGTTTTTGTACAACTTTTCTTATCATACTACATGAGTAAATATTCATTCTTAAAAGTTGATCATCGGCAGGGAGCATAGATAGGGGCTTTTCAGTGGCAATGCTAGAAGGAAGAAAAGAAACAAGTATATATTAAGTGCCTATTTTCTGTTAATCATTTAACAAATTTGTCTCATTTGATCTTCACAATTACCCTAGGAAGTAGGTGCTATAATTATCTCCATTTTGTAGTTGAGGAAACTGAGGTAGATAGAGATTAAGTGATTTTCTCAGGGTTACACAGGTAGTATCTGAGGCTGGATTTGAACTCAGGTCTTCCATTGTTGGCCCAGACCCATATCTACCATGCCATCTAGTTGCCTCAGCTCCTCAATTCCTCAGGGCTCCTCCTAGGATCATGAGGGAAGAAGTAATAGCTGTATTCTTAGTATCCCAACCTCCCACTGGGAGTGGGAGTTGGTAAAGTGGTGCTAGAGAAGTACTGCATTGAAAATTTTTTTAAAAATTTTTCTTTCATTCATTCAATTACAAATATTTATCAAGAAATCATGTTGCATAAGACATTGGTGTTAAGTGGTAGAGGTAGATACAAAAATCAATCAAATTGGCGCAGTGGATAGAATGCTGGCCCTGGATTCAGGAGAAGCTGAATTCAAATCTGGCCTCAGGCACATAACACATACTAGCTGTGTGACCCTGGGCAAGTCACTTAACTCCATTGCCCTCCCTCCCAAAAAAATCAATCAAATATAATCACTGCTTTCAAGAAGTAGGTATTCTTAGAAGTAGAAAATACACAAAAATCATAATTCAGAATAGAATATAAATACAAAAATTATACAATACACACATATGTATATATACATATAGACATACGCATATACATATATATACATATATACACACCCATGTGTATTGTATAGATATACATACATATGTGGATGTGTGTGTGTATCTATACATCTATCTCTCTCTCTATATATCTATATATAATACCTATATAATCAAACAGTTCATAAATCTGGGTATTCCTTCCAAATACACAAATCAGAATTCATCCGCATCTGCTTGTCCTATGAAACTCCTATCCATGTCCTACCACAAGCTCATCACATGTGGCCACCACACCTACTAGGAACCTTCCTCATGTTCTTGTAAGGATACCAGTAGAGAACATAGGCAATCCTTTCCTTTTGCCACTCATCTACGTTTTCAATTGCAGATTTCTCTAACAATGTCCTTTACGCTCCCTTTTCTGCAGAAATCCTTGTTTTTGATGCCTTGCAGACTAATCACATTCACTATGCACCCCTCCACTGTGTTTTTGGATGATTCTCTACTTCAATTCTTTGTCATACATATCAGTAATATACATGTGTGTATGTGTGTGTGTGTGTGTGTGTGTGTGTATCCACTTAGGATTATCAGACTAGAGCTAGCAGAGGACTGAGAGGTCATCTAGTTTTTCAGGTGGGATTAGAGAGTCCAGAGCCAGTGCTCTTTCCACTGTACTAATTTCCTGCCCACTTTTACCCCCTCCCCCAAATATACTTTTTTTAAAAATGGGTACATGTGAACATGGGAATGGCTTTCCAAAATAATCATGCCTATAAAATTTATTTTCTGAGTAAAATAGATTTTATCGTCAGCCATCACCTGCAAGTGCACACACATATCAGTGCAAAACTCTGTACCCAGGCATTGTGAAAATGTGCCCAGCCTAATTCAGGCTAGTCATAGCATGTTAATTTGGGGGGAAGGGCAAGGTTTAGAGGGTACATAGAATGCACAAAACACTGTCATTCAACCCTATATATTACCTTACCAGCTTTGTTCTTAATCTTCATTTTTTATCTTCAAACTCTCTTCAGGCATGTGACATTGTTTGGTCTCTTTCTCCAGTTTAAAATCTTAATCCTCCTTTAGCCTCCAGCAAACTACCCCATTCTCTTTCTATTTACTTCTGTCTGCTTTACAGATGCCCCTTTTCCATCCTGCGTTTGTAACTGTGGAAGCGCCAAAAGGCTCAGAGCATAACATTTTGATTTCTCTTTACCCTCTCTCCATCAGAGAATTCACCTGCTCTCACAGTTTCATTTAACATTTCTACGCAGCTGACTCCTAAATGCACAAATCATTAACACAACAATATGTGCTCTACAAAACCAACCCCTCTCCTTCCTGGGCATGCAAATACAATAAGGATACACATGCTGGGAAGACTCAGACTCTCGGACTTGGTAGGGATCTAAAAGATCTTCTAGTACAATTCATTCCTCCAACATATACTTCCAATGGTGGAGAATCTACCACCTTCTAATGGTGGCCCATTCCACTTCTAGACAGATGCATATGAAATGAAAAGAAATATCTCCTTATATACTGAATTGAAATTTTCCAATCTGCAGCTTTCATACATGACTTCTAATTCTAGCTTCTGGGACTAAGGAAAACTAATCTAATAACTTCTATAAGATCCAACCCCTCTTAATTGTACTATCTTCCCTTTGTTAATTATTTTATATTAATCCTGTGTATGGCTTTGTATATGTTTATTTGCATGTTGTTTCCTCATTAGATTGTAAGATATGTGAGGGCAAGGACTGTCTTTTGCCACCTTTTGTATCCCTAGTGATTAGCACAGTGCCTGGGACATAGTAGGTGCTTAATAAACAAACATAGATAGACTGATTGATTATGTTTTAAATACTTGAAGAGTGTTAATGATTCTTTTCTCCAGGCTAAGTATCCCCAGTAAATTCAATGGTTAAATGAAGTCAAACCTCAGACATTCAAGTTCCTTAATTGTTCTGGTTTCTGTCTTCTGAACTTGCTCCTGCTGGTGAATCTCTTTCCTAAAATGTGGCACCTCATCAAACTGAACAGGAAACTCTAGATGCTGTCTGACCAAAGTGGACAGTAGGTCTTTAACAGCTCTTCTTCTTGGCATTATGCTTTGTTAATGCAGCCCAAGATCATATTAAGTTTTTTGGCTGCTATGTTGTACTGCTGACTTATCTTGAGATTGCAATCCACCAAAACTACCAGTATTTCCCCCCTAGAATTGTAATCTAGCTAGACCTCTCCCTTTTTTGTATTTGTGTAGTTGATTTTTTTTTAACTCAAGTAAAGGACTTTACATATATCATTATTAAATTTCAACTTATTGGATTTGGCCCATTATTCTAGCCTAAGCTATAAGTATTGGTTTATTTCTCCCTTGAGCCAGCCTTTTAAATAAACAAGGAGGCACATGCCTATAGGCTAAAAAAATACTGGTCAGGCAGGTAAAGTGCTGATCTAGCAAAAATGACATACGCTTTAATTTACTTTCCTAGGATTCAGTGGGGAGTGGGTTGATCACTTATTTTTGGTTTATTGTATCATATTTTTACATTTAAAAAGGCCTGGTGTTATGATATCACACTATGCTGATAAATATTTATCAAAAAGTAGGTAGGAGGGATATGGGGGTGGGACACTGCCTCTAATGCAGGAGTTGGTTGATGAGTTGGTTTGCTTTGAAGAATAAGGTTTTTAAAAATCATTTTATTCTTTGTTTTAAAGGATGGTTCTTTGGGTGGGGAATGGAAAGAGAAAACATCGGTGGTGTGAAAACTAAAACAAAAGGTACCAATAAAATTTGAAAATAAAAAAGACAAAAAATGATAACAACAACAACAACAGGATACAGAAGGGGAAGTAAACTAGTTGCCTTCTGCCTTTCCAGTCTTCTTACACCTTAAACCCCTACACATACTCTTCAATCCATTGACACTTGCATCCTGGCTATTCCAAAAGTAAGACACTACATCATTCAGCTTTGAGCATTTTTTTTTGGCTATCCCCCATTCCTTAAATGCCCTCCCTCCCCTGCTCAGACTACTGACCTCCCTGCCTTTCTTTAAGTCCCAACTAAAATCACACCTTCTATGGGATCCCTTGCTTCCCCTCTAATAATTATCTTCCATTTATCCTATATATATAGCTTCCTTTGTATATATTCGCTTCTATGTTGTCTCTTCAATTAGGTTATAAGCTCCTTGAGGGCAGGGACTGTCTTTTGCCTCTTTTTTATATCCCCTGCACTTAGCACAGTGGCTGGCACATAACAGGTATTAGATAAATGTTTATTTATTGATTGATTATTTTGAGTGTAGGGGAGGAAGAGTGGGTGTGATCAAGGGAACCAAGGATCATCAGTCAATATGATGAAATGACAGGGTGTATGAGGTATGTGAGGGGCAGTGCCTTCCCCACATGTAGTGTAGAATGATCACTGACCTTTTGCTGATAGGACACAGATGACTAGATGACTGGGATTTCAGAAGACAGACTTGTTGGAAGAGTCGTCTCTCTCCATGGTCTCTAAAATCCAGATCTCTTCAAAGCTATTTTCAACTGTCTCTTATTGTACTTTTTGTACAGTATTCTCCTGTATTGTACAATACTTATACAATATTGCTGACTGTCTCTTGCAGTGTGGTTTTGGGCTTCATTTCCAAATAACTTCAGTCTGAGAAGACAGGGTCTATCAGGGCCATGGAGGTAGGAGAAAGCTTTGTCTCATCAGGAATATCTGCCAGAAATCTCTGCTTCAGACTACTATAGTACAAAGTATAATGGCTAGAATCTTTCCCTACCAAGTAAGCTGACATCAATTTATCCATAACCATCACAGCTAGATAACAAAAGCAAGGCAGAGGAAGTGAGTTCCAGAGGATATTGGACTGGTCATGATGGAAGAAGGACCCTTTTAAACTTAAACTGTGCCTCTTAAGCCATGAGTGGTTCTCCCACTGGCCACTTGCAAATTAAAATGACTAATTTTAGTATTAAAATATTACATGTTACTAGATTCCACAGGAAAAGCAGCAGTCAAGTGGCTCTTCAGTTGATGGTGCTTGTAGATGTTGCTATAGAGTATAACTGTAAGTTTCTCTGTTTGAAACTATTTCCATTGCAGGGGAAAGGTGGGGGGAGAGATGCAGAGAAAGAAAATGAGACAGAGAGGAAGAGACAGACAGACAGAGATAGTGACACAGAGACGTAATCATAGACAAAGACAGAGATGAGACAGAAAGGCAGACAGACACAGAGAGAATAGACTTGGGTTCAAATTCCATCTCTGTTTTTTACTACCCTATGTGACCTTGGACAACTTGTTTAACATCCATAGACCTTAGTTTCCTCATCTGCGAAACAAGAGAATTGAAATAGATGGTTTCTGAGCTCTCTTCTAGCTAAGATCTATTACATTAGAATGGAAGGGAAGGTCAGAGAAGCAACCAATTAATAAATGGTCAAAGGATGTTAACAGGCAGATGAAGAAATTAAAACTATCTATAACAACATGAAAAAATCAGTATTGATTAGAAAAATGCCAATCAAAACAACTTTGAGACACCACCTCATACCTATCAGATTGGCAAATATGACAAAAAAGGAAAATGACAAACATTGGAGAAGATGTGGGAAAATTGGAACACTAATGCATTGTTGGTGAAGTTGTGAATTGATCTAACCATTCTGGAGAGTAGTTTGGAACTATGCCCAAAAGGCTATAAAACTGTGCATACCCTTTGATCCAGCAATACCACTACTAGGTCTGTATCCCAAAGAGATCATAAAAAAGGTAAAAGGATCCACATGCACAAAATATCATAGCAGCTCTTTTTGTGGTGGCAAAAAATTAGAAACTGAGGGGATGTCCATCAGTAGGAGAATGACTAAAAAATTGTGGTATATGAATGTAATGGAATACTATTGTTCTATAAGAAAGGATGAGCAGGGGGATTTTAGAAAAGCCTAGAAAGACTTAGATGAACTGGTGCTTAGTGAAGTGAGCAGAACCAGGAGAACATTGTACACAGTAGCAGCAACATTATGTAATGATCAGCTATGACAGATCTATCTCTTCTTAGCAAAACAATGATCCAAGACAATTCCAAATGATAAATGATGGAAAATGCTAATCATATCCAGAGAAAGAACTATGGAGTCTGAATGAAAATTGAAGCATATTATTTTAAATTTTTTTGGTTTTTTGCTTTTTCTTTCTCATGATTTTTCCCTTTTGTTCTGATTCTTCTTTCATGACATGACTAATGTAGAAATATGTTCAGCATAATTGTACATGTATAACCTATATAAGATTGCTTGTTTAGGGGAGGGGAGGAGGGAAGGAAGAGAGGGAGAAAAATTTGGAACTCAAAATCTTACAAAAATGAATGATGAAAAAGATCTTTATATTTAATTGGAAAAAATAAAATATTAATAAGCAGAAAAAAGAGAGAGTAATACATTGTTCTTTACTCATTTTTCAGTTGTGTCTGACTCTTTGTGACCCCATCTGGTGTTTTCTTGGCAAAGATATTTGAGTGATTTATCATTTCCTTCTATAGCTAATTTTACAGATGAGGAAACTGAGGCAAACAGGGTTAAGTGACTGTGCCTAGTGACACAGCTAGTAAATGTCTGAGGCCAGATTTGAACTCATAAAGATGAGTCTTCCTGAATTCAGGCCTAATGTTTTTATCTACTTCACCACCTAAATACCTGAAAAATGCATTATTCAGGCAAAAACAATATTTCAGCCCAGATTCATAAGCCTACACAGGTCTCCAGACTTTTCTAAGGCTGCACCACACAGGTGTCATCAACAAAAATATTCACACAGACATATGTGCATTTGAATCTTGAACCAGTGGATAACAAACTGTAGAGTCAGAAGTTGCCTTAGAGATCATCTATCTACCTTCCTTATTTTACTGGTCAGGAAACTTAAGTCCTGAGAACCTCAAGGCTATATAGGGTAGAAATAACAGAGCCAAGGTTTTAGTCCGGGACCTTTTCCTCCTCCAAGCCTAGCATTCTTTCTTCTAAACTATACAACTTTTCTATGCTAAGAATGAGGTGAGTGTCAAGAGTTGAGGTGGAAAGGAACATTAGCTAATTCTAATCTAATTCTAAACTCAATTTAATCAAAGAAATCCAAAGGCAGCCCAATTTATTTCAATCTCTCCTCTAGTCTGTCAACCACCATTGTCCAACTCCCACCACACACCTCAGGCAAGATGCCTTAGAGGAGGAGAGAAACTCAAAATCAGTCCAGCAAAGCAAGTGACCCAAATCTCTGCTACTCACTTCCATATGAAGAAAAGATCAAATAAGAAATGCCAAGATACAAAACATCCACTAAAAGTTTTTGAAAGCATATTTCCCAAGGTAAGAAAGTTATTAAAAGAGCTAGAGAAAGGCTCATAGGGTACTTAGGTATACCCCCATACAGGATTTATGGAGGAAAGGCATGTAAAAGTTGTGTTCTACACTAGTGAAAGGAGTAAGTGTCCATACTGAGGAGATAAGCTATTGATATATGGAAGTAATAATAATAATTCACATTTATAAAGCCTTTTAGAATTTACAAAATGCTTTACATATGTTATCTTATTAATCTATATAACAACCCTTTCAAGTGGGTGATATGATTATTACTATTTTACAGATTAGGCAACTGAAGCTGAGAGAGATTAAATGAAAATAACAGTTAACATTTATGTAGCATCTACTATGCGGTAAGCACTGTGCTAAGTGCTTTACAAATATTTTCTTATTTGCTCCTCATAGCAATCCTGGAAGGCAGGTACTGTTATTACCCCCAAATAGAGGTCAAGTGACTCGCTCAGGGTCATACAATTAGTAAGTGTCTGAGGCAGGATTTGAACTCAGGTCTTCCTGACTCCAAGTCCAGCACTCTAACCACTGAATAATGTTGACATCTTCCTGATTTCCCATAAACAGCAATGCAGTTAAATTGCTGAAATGGAAGCAGTAGGAACCAGTTAGTATTTAGGCAGGGTACTTTTGTTTGTGCAGAAAAAAGACTTTTCCTCAAATAGGCTATGATGTATCTTTTTTCTTTCAGATGTGACAGTAGCCACATGCTCAGTGAACTTCCTACTTCCATCAATTCATTTGTTCCTCTGGCTCCTTTTCAAACCCTGGAACAGTTACTGTCTGAAAGAAATGCTCTAATTTCCTGCCTGGTTACTTTGATTTTCCTCCTCTCTTCTGGTGCTGTATGTGCTTCCCTCTATCCGCTCTTCTATTCTTCTCCTTCCTCTCATTCCACTCGACTGGGTCCAAACATGCTGGTGATAAATGATGCTGTGCCTTGCACCTTCTATAAAAACAACTCACTTCTCTAGTGCTCTAAGGTTGTTTTTCAATTTATTATTATCTCTTAATTTTCTCACACCTTTACTTTCCTTCTACATCCAGAGGGTCATCCATCCTTTGTAATTAATAACAGGGGGCTTTTTGACCAAACTTACCAATGTATTAACCAAGCCAAGCAATGTGCAACAATTCATACAATTAGCCCCCCACACTCCCACCTCTGCAAAGAAGGGAGAGAAGTATATTTTCTCATTCTTCTCCAGGACCAAGCTCAGTAGGCAGAATTACATATCATTCAGTTTTGTTCTTTGTTCTTTCCATCCACATCATTGTATTCGTTACATATATTGTATTCCTGGTTATGATTATTCATAACCATAACATTCATTCTGTATCATTCCTCATGTTTTTCTGAATTCTTTATATTCATAATTTCTTATAGTGCAATAATATTCCATTACATTTGTACATTGTTTAGGTATTCCCCAATAAAGGGCTCTTTACTTTATTTCTTTGCTGATTAAAAAAATAATTGTGTGAATATTTTAATGTATGAGGGACCTTTCTTTTTGTCTTGGCTTTTTGGGGGTATATGCCTAACACCAGGATCTCTGGACCAAGGGCTATGGTTGCATTACTTAAATTTTTAGCATAATTCCAAATTGCTATCTTGAATAGTTGGATTATTCCAAAGCCTGAATGGAAATATATGAGTGCAGCCTTTCCATAGCCTCTCCAATATTGATCATTTCCGTTTACTGTCATATTGTTGGCTATAAAATAAAGAGTTGTTTTGATTTGCATTTCTCTTATTATTAGTCATTTGGAGTAATCTTTCTTTCATATTGTTGTCAAGAGTGTGCAGGTCTTCTGAGAAGTTTGTTTACATCCTTTGAATATACATATCCATTGAGGAAAGGTCTTAAATATTTGTATTGGCTCCCCATACATCTTGGATGGCAGAGCCTTATCAAAGTCATTTTACATGAATATTTTTCATGTTGATTTTGTTTATACAAAAGCACTTCAATTTTATGAAACTGAACTTCTCTATTTTATTTCTTATGGCTGCCTTTTGTGAAAGGTACCTATCTGATCTAGACAACTAGCTAACGTTCATTATTTAAGGTTTGCAAAGTGTTTTTACAAATGGCATCTAGTTTGCTTCTCACAGCAATCCTGAGGGGTAGGTGTTATCATCATCACCATTTTATAGGTGGGAAAATTGAGGCACTTCTACTTGTTATGGGCTTAATGAGGTAGAATGTCAGCTCCCTTAAATCCTATGATCCCATGATCCACAGAGCGTAGGTGATATAGAGCTCTGTTGTTCAGTCATTTTTCAGTAGTGTTTTCGTGACCCCATTTGGCATTTTCTTGGCAAAGATCCTGGAGTAGTTTGTCATTTCCTTCTCCAGCTCATTTTAAAGATGAAGAAAATGAGGCAAACATGGTTAAGTGACTTACCTAGGGTCAAACAGCTAGAAAGTATCTGAGGTCAGTATTTTGTGAGTATGAATAATATTTGAACTCAGGAAGCTGAATCCTTCTGACTCCAGGCCTGACACTATGCATTCTGACACTTAGCTTACTATAATCACTATAGAGCTTACTTGCTAAAGAACTTATTTAAAAATCTGAATCACAGCAGGTGAAATGTTCTAAAAGAGACATTACTTTCTGAGCTTGCTCTGCTATTAACTGGCTAAGCAGCCGTAAACACGTAACTTCTCTGGACCTTAGATTCCTCATCCATAAGATAGAAATGATGATAATAACAGAACTGCTTACTTCATAGAGTTATGAGGATCAGATGAGATTAGAGGTGAAAGCATTTTGAAAACTAACAGGGTCCCTACTTCTATCGGGTATACCTACTATTATTATTTCAGTTTTCAGGGCAATTCTGGAAGTTCTCCATCCTATGCTAGAAAGATTTTCCTTTTATATGACAACAACCTGGCCATGAAAACTGACGAATTCATCTTGCTTATTCCAGGTCTAGGGAAAAGCAGCCCAAGAAACTTGAGCCCAAGGAGACAGAAAGTATACAGTCTGTTTCCCCTGTTGCAATCTCTCTCTAGAGAATGGAAGGACAGCAGAATAGAGAGCTTCTGGAACTACAACATGCTCACAACATGCCTTTCAAACAAAGCCTATTCTCCAAATTATGAATGAATGGAATGGATGGCTTTTTAAATGCCTTCTATCCAAGCCCCAAGGCACAAATTAATATTTTAGAGAAGAAACTCCATCTCATCACACTTAGAGCCTTCTTAAGTTTGACCAGAATATCTGGGGACAGGATAGTAAAACCACAGTGCTGTTCGTTCCTTGGCTTGCAGAGAACCTGTCAGGTGAGCATGGCATCCTTATGAGAAGCAAGACAAGACTCACCTTTCACTTCCCGTTGATGATACTCTTTGCTTTTAAGAATAGGGTGTGAAATCCACATCCATGGATGATGTTTTCGGAGTTGAGGAAGCATGTAATGTGTTACAAATCCCACTGCACAGGCCAGGGCAAACAATATGAGGCCAAGAAATGGCTGAGATAAAAGGAAAAAAAAACAAATTTCATTATTTAGTTGAGGGGGGGAGGGAGGACTGAATATTATTTAACCACTTCTAGCTTTTCTGTTTCCTCTTAAAGAAACAGCCAAATCCAGTTCTTGTTTCATAGCTCAGAAGGTTTCTTCTACACCTCATGAAAATGATCTGTCAGCAGAGAGACATTAATAAGCTCTAAATTCCCAAATAGGGGAGTGGAAAAGTGGCCCACAGAGATACAGAAGCACATACAAATTCAGCTCCTTGGTGTGACTTTAAATTACTTCTGGCTTTGTTTGAAGGGAAGGTTAAGAGCATGAAATAAGTCAGAATCATTTTTGTCCTTGAACAGATTATGTTGTGGGGTTAGAGGGTGGAAAGGAAGGCATCTGCCTACAGGAAGTATCAGACAAAAATTTCATCCAGAGTGCTTCACCTTTTGATTACTATTATGTATGTATGTTTTTCCTTCACCAAGATATGCCTCTAGTCATTTAGAACCTAAGCTCCTTGTGTACTTACATTCATCTGTACCTACAATATTGGGGGTTCATTATTCTACTTTTAATGACAAGAATTCTAATGAATGTGTGGTTTTTTTCCCTAAGAAAGCCAGCCACAAAAATTGGGGGTAGGGTAAGAATAAAAAAATGCTGAATCCAGTTGTATCTACTCTTGTTCTTTGGCTCCTGGCATGGGTGCATCTGGGTATGAGGCCAAGACCATCCATTTAAAGGGATGCTGGAGAGACAGGGGAATATGGAATAAGTGGGCCAAATCAGGCAGAAATTGTGGACGATACAACAGGGATAATTAAAAAATGAGAACAAACGAGCGTGCAAGGACTCCCTTTCTTTGAGAACTGACTTCGAGAATGCTGTGCTCCACTAGTGATGTACAAGCTAAAATGAGTGCCAGGAGTCTTACATATGTATCTCAAGAGCTACCTGGACTGGAAGGGCAGTATCAGAGGTCCCAAATAGTGACAGAATGGTAAGTGAGGAAAAGTGGAGGAAAAACCATTGTTTTTGGTCCCAAGCTCCCTTGACTAGTTAGATATCGAAACTGCAGGAGGCCTTGAATGGAAAATATTTGGACTTCATTTCATAGCCCAGTAGGAATGGCTGATGGGAAGAACAAATTTCATGAATCTGGACTGTTCCTCAAAGTTCTGGGTTTGGGGCATTCCATAAATTAGTTAAGCATTACCTGGGTCTGGGAGAAGCCATGAGTACACAACATATATGGTAGTTGTTTTGATAAATTTCATTTGATTTGACTCCATTTGCTTCTGTATCAATAAAGAGCCCTGCAGTAAACAATGTTAATAGGAGTGACTCCATTGTGTTTTGATAGTGAGAGTGAACTGAAATACAAAATGAGAGGAAGGGATAAAGTTTTTCTGGTGGATGGAGGTTGAACAAAAAGACTAGTTGGATTATTCTACACAGACCACAGCCCTATACTGACACAGTGAGCACTTCTACCCACAGAAGGAGCGCCTCTAGGGAGAAGAGGTCACCAGCTCTCTGAAAATCATAGAGAGTTTAGCTATTTCCCTGGGTACCTTCTAGTGTTGGATGGATTGCATAACCTCAAAGGTTGCCAGGGATCCAGTGATCATGGGATTGCCAGTGAATGGTCCTTCCTACTGAACAGGAGCAACAGTTCCTCCAGGTGGTTAAACACACTGTTTCTAATATATACATATATACTCTGAGCTTTGTTTTAGGCTAATTCAAATTTGGGAAATTGTTTTTAAAAACCAACAGATTTTTTCTAACAACCCAAAACTTCCACTAGTCTCCTTCCCCTGGTCTAAACATGTTTTAAAAAGCCTGCTACTTTGTGAACAGAGATAGCATCTTGAAAACAAAGAAAAAACAAACAAAGAAAAAAAAAACACCAGCAATATGAGAGAGGAAGATAAGAAATACAACACTTACTCTCAATGACAGGAATACGGTACTGGCACTCACTGCAAATGAAAGAATAGCAACCACAGTGCAGACAATGAGATCTGATTTTAGGATCTCCTTCTGTAAAGAGAAGTTATATGTAAGTCTCCCTCTACCTATGCTCTAGGAACACAAGTAAGTCCAAAGAGAGGCTATAGGCATTCTGTCAACTCACCTGAAATGTGCTCCATAGAACACATACTGGGATGCAATAGAACATGCAACATTCCATGAGTTAGAAACAATGGGAGAACCAAGACTGGGTGGTTGGAGAGGCAGAGCTCATATATTCCTGGTGGCATATCCCAAAACCTACCAAAGAGCAAATCTCGCAGAATGTGCAAAAAACATAAAGTTCCAGCTCCATGAGCAACAGGTTGGGACAGTGTATCTATCCTTGAAAAGACCATGGAGTCTTTGGTTAAAGTGGTTCTCTCTATACCACAGGGAGGCAAATGGCATATCCAATATTGGGAATAGCTGGTGGCACAGTAGATAGGCCTGGAGTCAGAAAGACCTGTGTTCAAATACAGCCTGACTCTTACTAGCCGTGTGACCTTGGGCAAGTCACTTAATCCATATCTGCCTCAGTTTCCTCAATTGTAAAGGGGATAATAATAGCACCAACCTTCCAGGATTGTTGTAAGGATCAAATGAGATATTATTTTGAAAAGTGTTTAACACAGTGCCCAGCATGTAGTAGGCCCTGGATAAATTCTTATTCCTTCCTCCTTTCCCCCCTGCCCCATGTCTCCTTGTTTTCATAAGCACAGATAAAAAGAAGGGCAGAATAGCCAGTCAGCAATCTCCCAATCTTTGATTTTACTATGAAGCAGCATGGATTTAAAAATCTCCAACAGGACAGAGTGAAAATTATCTTGTAAGAAGAATACACTTTATCTTCAGGAAGATGGAATGCTTGTCTAGCACATAAAATATAAAGTGTTGTAGGAAAGGTTAGCAAGAGGAAATGGGTGCCCATGAACAGTGTCAGGCTGACAGCAAAATAGGAGAAAACGTGATTGTTTAATGAATTGAATCACAGAAATTTAGAGCTGGAAGGAACCTTGGAGAACAATCACCTAGTCAAGGTCCCTCATTTTACAGATGGAGATTAGCTGCTCTACCCAATTACTCCAACTTGTTAGGAGACCACATTACTTAAGAGTTTCTCGAGGGTAATTATAACTGAGTTTAAACAGGAGTCTGAAAATTAAAAAAACCAAAAGCAAATTCACTCCTCCTTTCTAGTCGGGAAAATGAACTGTGCCATTTAATGATTGTTTTTGGATATGGCCTGCCTCGCAGAATGAATAGAAAAGTATACCTTGGGTTTTTTCTTTTTTTTTTAATTATGCTTTGGAGCTCCCTACAAGCCGCGTTGCTAGTTAACTGGCTATTTGTCCTAAAGGCCAAACTAAAAGGAAGGATGTAGGAAGCAAAGTTTGAATTAACACCCTCAGGCTTCTGTTTAATGTAGTAATCAACCATAGGTTTGCCTATAGGAATTAATTATAAAGCAAGGAAGTGCCATTCTCAAAGCTAAACGGTCAATTATCTACCCCAGCTGCTTTCAAATTCAATTGTCAATAGCTGACAATCCCTTCCATGGTTATTGGATGGAGGGGAAATCATATAACCACACACTAAAGATGCCATGTTTATTTTCTGTAATGCTAATCTGAAATTAGCATAGAGAAGAACAGATTGGGTTTTAATATTCATCCTATTCAATGTGGCTCTCAGAGACTGTTAATAGTCATTTGCTTCTAGTAATGGCCAATTTTCATAAGGCTCCCATTTCACACCAAATGCCTTATTGAAGGGTAGCCTTACTCAAAGCACAGTTCTACAGCCACAGTCTCTGTATGATGAGGGATAATGGCGATTTCTTCCCTTCTATTCCTCACTGACACATCAATTAAAACAAAACAAAACAAAACACAAAACTATAGCATCTAAGCCCTGTTACCACATTTATTAGAGAGCAAGAACATAAGTTCTCTCCGACTCTCAGTAACTTAACTAAAAGTCAGGGATCATCTTAAATGTAGGCATGATCACCATCTAACAGTGATTTTTGTTGTTGTGTTAGTCATGTCCATCTCTTTGTGACCCCATTTGGATTTTGTTTTTGTTTTTTGGTTTTTTTTGGCAAAGATTCTGGAGTAGTTTGCCATTTCCTTCTCCTGCTCACTCTACAGATGAAGAAACTGAGGCAAACTGGGTTAAGTGAAATATGCAGGGTCACACAGCTAGCAAGTGTCTGAGAGTGGATTTGAACTCAGGAAGATGAATCTTCCTTACTCCAGGCTTGGCCCTCTATCCACTTTGCCACCTGGTTGCTTGCCTAACACTGGAGGCATTATTTAAATGCTAGCTATTGTTATTAGAACATTTTGGGGGAAGGTCACCTTAACATTTGGTTTACCTTCTTTTTAGGCCAATAAAAGTGTGTGTGTGTGTGTGTGTGTGTGTGTGTGTGCACGCGCGTGTGTGCAAATACACTCAGGTATACTATAGGAAGTCTCAAACTCCAACTCTTGAAAAGGTGCTGTAACTAAAAAGAGAGAAGCTGAATCTGATTTAAAAAAATATAATGGGAGTTGAATTATGTTTGCTAATTGTTTAGTGTCCAATTATTAAGAGTCATTCCAAACACCATATCTAATCTCCTAAAAACATGTCTCTGAATACTGTATAAGAAAACATTTCTAAAGTATATAATTCAAATAGGGCAATACAGTAATAAAGTACATTGAATCAAATATATGATGCAACACCACTATCTTACACATAAAATTAATGCTTGTCTCTTTATCAGTCTTATTTTTTGCAACAAGAAGTCAAGTGATAATAACAATAATACTAGTAATGGTACTAAAAGCAGCTAGCATTAAATGGTGCTTTAAGCTCTGCAAAGCACTTTACCTATATCACCTCCTTAAGGTCATGGGATGTGGAAAGGGTGTGTTTGTGTCGATTTTTGAGGCTTAGGGTTTTATAGTCTCAGAATACTGTTCCTTAGCTCACTGTGCTGTTTTCCTTTCCTCTTTTCTCTGCCTTGATTCACTGGATCCTGCTCTTTCCCTCCTCTGCAGCTGCCAATAAACCTGAGACTTCTATAGCTGGCCTGTGCTGATCAGAGAAGGGCTATGGCAGTGAGAGTGAAGTCTGGGAAACACAGGGAAGCTTAAGGAATCAATCAGGTAACATGCTGACTAAGGTGAATTAATTGTTGTATTGCCTGCCTACCTTAAGTACCATAAGTCGGTGTGATTGGCAGAGTGCCAACAATGTGAATTGCTGTGAGTTGAAGTTATGTCTTCTAAGGTAGTCTGCAATTTATGAACAGGTTGTGTTCCAAAGGCCTGTTTACAAATTGCTTGTTTGGAACCTAGAATGTGTTTTATTGTAGAAAGGAGATTTGTACATGGTCGTTAGGACCCTAACACAGCCTATAAAAGTCAACTTAACCCATAATGTCCCTGATACACAGGATTGTATTAGTAGAGCCATAGAATTTAACTACCATGTTTCCATGGGAAACATGTTTTGAGTTTTAACTTGGGATTCGAGGAATACATGACCTTGTTGTCAGACCAGCTAAGCGACATGAAAAAGGACTCCTCTGGCTCAAACTCATTGGTGACCTGGGGCAGGGCCTTTAGGGTTAGACATTGGGTTGGGAGCTATGGAAAGGGATTCTGTGATGGTGGGGTTTGATGTCATTCATCCATAATATTGCATAAAGACAATGGACTCACCACTGAGTCTCTCATCTTCTTGGGAAGTGGGTCTGATGGCACCTCTTCCAAATTTGGGTGTAAAAAGTGGGGAAATAATTTACATTGAACAAAGGACCTGAAAGGGGATAAACACAAACCTTACCTTAGAAAATATGTTCTTCTGACAGTGTTTTAGATAAGGAAATCAGATCCTTAGTTATATAGGTAAATGGAGGTGCTCCCCATTTTATTCCTAAATATAGGGCATTTAAGCAATTGAGGCACACAAATATGATTTTTGTTTTCTCTTTGCTCTTAATAATTATACAAATTGTACATTAAGAAATGCATACTCCCCTTAATCCCAAATACAATACCCCTCATCTTTTAATATATACCACCCATCTCTTACAAACTCAAAATATTGTACCAAAATGAATTCAGTTATCTACATAACATGGACATGAAGAAAGGGAAGACCTTATATAACTTTCCAAGATAACAAAAGAGAAGAATTGATTTTTGTGTAAAACCCCAAAGTGTCTTAATACAAGAACTAAATATATAGGTCGATCCTTCATGAGGGGAGTAGTAGTCAACCACTGTCTAGGACTTAGACCACCAGTTGGGAGTTGGGGAAGCAGCTCTGAGGGGATGCTATATTTGTATATCCAGGTTCTAGCACAACACTTCCTTTCCCCTCAGATCCCATGTAGTAGTCATATGGTAAAGGTTTACTGAACGGAATTGAATTCTGCTGAATTGAGGAAATCGCCAGTAAGACAAAAGAGTACTTCCATCTTTTGTCCCACTCAGTGTACAATATCACTACTGAGAATCTTAGCATGGGTACCACAGCCTTTTTTGGTAACATCCACAAAATTTTTCTTTTCTGCTTTGTGATACTACAATGTCAGCTATCTTGAAAGGATAAGATAAGCAAGTAAAATGCTGTTCTGCTTCTATGCTTGACCTTCTCTCTGACCCTTCCTCGTATGTCTTTCATCTTGTTGGTCTCAACATTATAGAATAATTATAGTCTCTCTGATGTCCACAGTAGTAACTGCTTGTATCTCCAAGTGTTTCTATACCTTTGGGAAAATTATGCAGGCTGGTATTACAGACAATTAAAGTACAGTTTTGTGTAGAAAAATAAGATATTTCAGTCTAAAAAAACACTTGGGGCAATAATTTACATTGTCAAAAGATGTGATTATGGGGAAGGGACATGACGAAGTGCATATGAAATTGGCAAAGGTCAATGTTAAAAGGTTTAAAACACTTGGGCCTAATTTGTACCTCCGATTCCAGGAGTATCATTTGTCCTTTGGAGAATAATGAGCAGAAATTCTTCCTTCCGTTTTGAGCATATTCTCTACTACATTAAGAATTAGGTTTTATTTTTCCTAAATAGGTTAAAGTCTCAACTCCCATATCCAGAATTAGATTCTTCTAATTTTTCTGTGTACAGATTTGCTCTTCAAGGAAAAGCCCAATTTAAGTGAAGAGATTGTGGGCTCCTTGCTTGCTTCACTGAAGGTGAGGCAAACTGGCATGGCGAACCACATATCATCCCAGCCCTGCAGAAATGCATCTGTCTACTTCATTGTGTTGTTTACTTTACGGCAATAAAATCTGAGGCAAAGTTGGATCTTGACCATTACTTTCAGGTAGTTCACAGCGTTTAATGGCTCCTCCCCCCAAGTAAGTTGTTAATTTCATGGGAAGATGGATCAGACCGCAGTGAACACTGAGAACTGAAAGTGAGACCCTGCTGAAGTCTTGTCTAACGCAAGCACAAGGTAAAGAATCAGCCACGGGACTCACATTAAAACAGATGGATCACTGCTTTGTCTGCTAAGGTGATAGGAAACTGCGACCAAAAGACCACAGAAGGCAGAGAACAGGGCTGGAATGTGTTGTGTACTCCAAGGTTCCTAAAGGAAAGAAGAACATTAAAAAATTATACGTAAGGGATGAAGTAGATAGAGATTCATTGAGACCAAAGGCCACTTCCTAAAAAGCTAGTGTTTCATTCACTCACTAAATGACTTTAGTGCAATTCTTTTAATCTTTCAGTAGTTCCCTTGCCCCTAAAATTTCTATTGTCTACTTATCATTCTGGTTGCTATACTATGGGTGACGTCCAGTTTACTGATGTCCTTACCTGAAACGTGCAGACTGAATGTGATGCTCCAAATGTGGACTGACCAGGGCATAGTACAACACGATTATTACCTCCCTTATTCTTGATATTTTATCTTCTTGAGGGTGGGGACCTTCATTCTTGTATCTGTATGCCTAGCACCTAGGATGGTACCTAGCAAAGGCTCTTAGTAAATGCTTGCTGAAGTCTTAGATCTCATTAGCTTTTTTGGTTCCCATATCACACTGCTGTTTCTATTTTTTAATTATATAAACTCCCAGTTCTTTTTCACACAAACCATCACTGCCAAATTTAAATTCCCTCCATCCTTTACTTGTGCAGTTAATTTTCTGAATTCAATTATAAGACTTTGTATTTTTTCTATCGTATTTATTTTTTCTACATTTGAGTTTTGTTCTAACTTGCTGCGACCTCTTTGTATTTTTATTTTCTAATTCAACAGGTTACCTGTCCCTCCTAGCTCTGTGTCATCTACAAATGTGATAAGCATGGAATCTATGCCTTCATCCAAGTCATCAATAAAAATGCTGAAAAGCACAAATCCAAGAACAGATTCCTAGGGGAATCCACTAGCAATCTCTCCCCAAGATGACAATGATCCACTTATCACTATCTCCCTGAGTCTAATATTCAAATAGCTTTGAATCTACCTGAATCTAGGTCACATCTCTTTATCTCATCCTGTAAGACATTATGAGAGACTTTGCTAAACACCCTTTCTGAAATGCAGGATTAATATGTCTATAGCATCCCACCAGTCTAAGAAAAATAAAGAATAAGATTAGTCTGGTATGGTCTGTACTTATGAGCCCCTGTAATGTTTTCCTTTCTAAATGCTCAAATGTGGCCTTGATGATGGTATGGTTAAGTGGATCTGGCATTGTTTGAATGACCAGACCCAAAGAGTACCCATTAATGTGTCAATGGAGGGAAGTCTATAGCACATTCTCCCAGAGACTTGTCATTGGCTGTATGCCATTTGATATGTATATTAATGACACAGAAGGATGGATAGAGCGCATGCCTATCAAATTTTCAGATGCCATAAAATTAGAAGGAATAGTTAATACTTATCAAGGCAGAAACAAAATTCAAAGAGATTTCAATAGGCTAAAATGAGAGGAAACATGGTATGGTAAATAAAGAACTAGACTTGGAAACAGAAACATCAAGGTTCAAATCCTGCTTCAGACATTTAGTAGTTGTGTGATTCAAGGCAAGTCACTTGACCTCTCTGTGCCTCATTTTCCTTCCCTGTAAAATAAGGATTTAGGTTCAATGGCCTCCTAATTTCCTTTTTACTTCTAAATCTATAAGCCTATGATCTCATAAAATGAGATTGAAAGGGGATGAATATAAAGCCCCACAAAGGGGTCTAAAAAGTGCACAAATGCAGAATGTGGGGAGCGTGACTAGGTAACACTTTCACGAGAAAGCTCTGCGGTGCAGAGGGTTAGCACTCTGAAAATTCAAAATAAGTCAACAGTGTGACTTAGGAGCCCCCCCCCAAACTAACACAAACTTAAGCTGCAAAAGGAAGTAATACATTTAAGACTGGGGAGGGGATAGTTCCACTGAATTTTGTCTTATTCAGACTAAATATGGAGTCCTATGTTCAGGTCTGGGTGACATATTTTAGGAAGGACACTGCAAAATTGGATCATGGGTATCAGAGGATTGGTATCAGTACAATAAGACCTTCAAGATCATGCCATGTAAGGAATTATTAAAGGAATAGGAAGAGTTAGCTTAGAGAAGGAAACATTAGGGGAGAAACTATGTGTCTTCCAATGTTTGCAGGTCTGTCACGTGAGAGAGGAATTTTGTTCTGTTTGGCCTTAGGATGCAGAACTAGGACTCAAAGGTAGAAATAATTTCAGCTTGATTTAAGGGAAACTTTCTTATATTAGATATCTTCAAGCAAAGCCTGGAGGACCACTGGTCAGTTATGCTGTAGATAGAATGAATTCCTGTTCAGCAATGAGCGGGTCTTTGGATTAGAGCACTAGGCCTGAAGTCAGGAAGACTCAACTTCCTGAATTCAAATCTGGCCTCAGACACTTACTAGCTGTGTGACCCTGGGCAAATCACTTAACCCTGTTTGCCTCAGTTTCATCATTTGTAATATGAACTGGAGAAGGAAAGGCATGTCAGTATCTTTGTCAAGAAAAACCCAAATTGGGTCACAAAGAGTCAGAGATGTCTGAAACCACTGAACAATAACAACAGGGAGTGGGTCTGGATGACCTCTGAGGTCTCTTCCACCTTTGTGACTCTGTGCATGAAGGAGACAAAAATGGCAGGCCTCATTTTCAGAAAGGGTTACATGCTCCTAGAGAAACAGAGACTGCATTCCTCAATCCAAATATATTCATCACAGAATGCTATCTTTTGACAAGATGATAGATTACCAGATCCAGTCTCTAAATTCCAGGCTTATCCTTTTCCTTCCTCCTACACTTGGATCTATGTAAAAGGAGAATCTTAGCCAAGAAAATTAGGGAGAGAATGAAATATTGGTGTTGAAATCAAATGAAGATTGGATAGTACAACATGACTAAAATAGGAGTAACACTATGGGATTAAAAAAATGATATGGTTTAAGTGGGCTCTTCTCACCCTCAGACAATACAATCCAAAAACATATATGTTATTTTGAAATGTGTCAATCTTTTTTATCCTTATGCTGTTGCTTCATTTCCTTTTCTTTGTGTCTCATGTATTCTTCCTTCAGTTCTTCATTTGCCAACTAGATTGAAAGCTCCCTGAGGGCAAGTGCTTGTCAAATATTTCTTTCATATCTCTACCCCAACCCAAGCCTAGCACAGAGCTATACACGTGATGATGCTCAATAAATTCTCTAATATGAAAATTTGCTTCTATTACATCTTAATGATTTTTGCTTCTCTGACATCCTTTTCTGGTTCCCTTCTCTGTCAGGTAAATTATATCCCCTTTCTTTATTTTTTAGTTTGTTCTTACAAAATGAAAAGAAAAAAACACTACTTGAGAAAAACCTTTAAGACATTCCCCCCCCCTTAACTGTGTAAGATTTCTCATTCATTCTATTGTATCTTGCTTTGTTAAAAAGTGCTTTCTTTATATAGTTTTGTTCTGTGCTACTTTCTAAATCAGAAACTCTCAAAGGCAATGCTTGCCTTTTCTTTAAAATGTGCCCTAGATGCAGTCTGTGTATGTAAGCCCTTTAGGCATCCAACATCTACTCTTTAGTTGACATTATAATTTGAGAATATTAGATTGTTTGGTTATTTCACATGACCACAAATTATTCCCTTCAAAGACACTTCATTTATTTGAATATTGATCCATAAAGCAGAGAGTCTTCATCTAGTGATCAATGCAAAGTCAGTAAGATGGGACCGCAAATTAAACAGTTAAAGATGACCATCATTCCCACAATATGAAACATCAACTTGATTAAATATGATTTCATCTTCATCTTGTTAGGCAAAATAAATGAAATGATGAGAATTCAAAGTGTCTTTTCTTTTCTTTTCTTTCTTTCTTTCTTTGTTTCTTTCTTTCTTTCTTTCTTTCTTTCTTTCTTTCTTTCTTTCTTTCTTTCTTTCTTTCTTTCTTTCTTTCGCAATTGGGGTTAACTGACTTGCCCAGGGTCACACAGCTAGTAAGTGTCAAGTGTTTGGTCAGAGGTCAAATTTGAACTCAAGTCCTCCTGACTTCAGGGCCAGTGTTCTATCTACTGTGCCACCTAACTGCCCCTAAAATTCAAAGTTTCTTAAGACAAATCACATCAAAGAATTAAAAAAGTAAATACTTTGCACTTGGGTTAAAGAATTCAAAATCTCTTGAAAATATGAGACACGGAAGAATTATCTCAAGAAATGTTTTATGTAAACTAACATTTATGTTGTATTGTGGTTTCCAGAGTGCTTTTTCCACACCACTCTTATGATATAGATAGGCAGTGCAGGAATAACAGTTATGCCCATTTTACAGATGAAGAAAGATGATGAAGGACTTGACCATGATTACCTCAGTTAGTCAATATTGGAGCCAAGGATCTAAAAGTAGGTCTCTTCAAGTAGTGGAATCATTATTGTATTTAATGTCAGAGGAACAAGCTTTGAATTCAGGCTCTGCTTCTTACTACTTGGAGAGTTTCTTAACAACATCTGGTGCTCAATTTTGTTATCTATAAGTTGACCTTTAAGGTTGAGATGACCTTCAAGGTGCCTACAAGTTCTAAATATGAGATCTTTTCACTCCTCGGCCAGCACTTTCTATGATATCGGGATATCTCTCTAATAAATGTGGACACAGTTTTCATTGTAACAGCAAAGATATACGTATCAGATGATCTGTACATAAAACTAGTAAAATACATACTTTTAAAAATGTATTTAGATGGGCAGGGCAGCTAAGTGGTACAGTGGATAGAGTGCCAAGTCTGGAATCAGGAAGAAACAGCCTAGTTTTGCCTCTCCACTCTCCAATATTCCATGCTGCCTTTCACGAATTATCATAGGATGTCAGTGATTACATAAAAGAGTTCATTAACTAAACAGTGGTACATCAGCCCTTCTATAGAACAGGCACATAACTGGGGCAGCCAGGTTACACAGTGAATAGAGCACTGGGCTTGGAATCAGAAAGACTCATCTTTCTGAGTTCAAATCCAGTCTCAGACACTTGCTAGCTGTGTGACCCTGGACAAGTCACTTAACCCTGTTTGCCTCAGTTCCTCATCTGTAAAATTAGCTGGAGAAGAAAATGGCAAACCACATCAGTATCTTTACCATGAAAACCCCAAATGGGATTGCAAAGAGTCAGACATAACTGAAAACAATTGGATAACAATGACAAAGAGCGTATAATACATCCTGTTGGAATATTTTATTACTTTGCCAAACTATACACACTTTAAGCTTATACTTCTCATTAGATAGCAATTATCATTTATTATTAATCCTCAAATTCCTTCTGGTGTATGTCCTATATTACACTAGACTAAATCATTCTACTCATTCCTTCACACATGTGATTTCTTTCATGCATAATCAATAGCTTAAGGTTAAATTATTATAGATGAAAGATAGCGTGTCCACAGGAGCAGGAGAGAAGTAATAAATACATTTTTCAATATAGTGGAGGCAAAGTAAATGCCAGAATGACATATTTCTTCCCCTGAGGAGTGTGTTATGTAGCAGGTCTGGACGCCACATTTCAGGTCTTGCTTTGCATGCTTTTCAGCCTTGACTCTTATCTCCATATGGATCATTCCCTTAGGAATAGCTGGGTTTTGTTTTGTTTTGTTTTGTTTTCCCCTGACCTCTGACAGAAAACAAAGTGGCAGGCCACCCAGATGGTCCTAGGTTCTTGACTGGAAATTTGCCCGGGGAGTCCAATCCCTTGACTTGATCTATATAATGTAAGAGGCAAATTTCCAACTCAGATGATTCTGTAATGATGAGGCTATTTAGAAATCATCATGAATTCCTACTCCATTCATGAACTGGTGAGACTTTGGACTTGTCTGTCTTTAAGTGGAAGCAAAGGGATATTACAACTAGAAGAGAATTTAAAGGTCCTGTAGTCTAATCCTCTGCTTTTATAGATGAGGAAACTGAGGCTTACCCAAGTAGAATGATGTGCATGAGGTGTATAACAGAACCAGTGTTTTCCTTGATTTCCATGACTACCCTGACTTTTTCCTCTAATTCATCCTGATTGACTCCAGCGTCCCCATACGACTTCCTAGTCTGGGGGCATAACAGGTCCCAACTATGTGTACCCAGGGCCTCTCTGTCTCAGTAGGTGCCTGACACCACACAAGTCATCATACCCTGATGACTGACTGGTCAAATGCATTCCTTCTTGACAAAGAGAGGGGCTATGTCCAGAAAAATCTAAGTGACACTTTATCTTCATTTTATATCCTTGCTGTGTTAGGGCAAAGTAAACCTCCTCCTTTGTTCAATGACTCACAAGTGCCCTATTTCTTCCCAACATGAAACCTAAACTAAGAGGGCACCAGTGTTAGAGGTGTGCCAGCAACAAGGCCACATAGATAATCATTGCCAATGCTAAGCACTAAAAGCACTATACCTCCCTGGGAGCATCAATGGCCTTCTCACACTGTTCTCTGACTCTGGAAAGATCCTGGTCAGTCTTTTTTGAAGGAAATTCATCACAACACGAGGAATTATGAACTCTTAAAGTTATAGTATGCCTTTATGCAACGATTCTTGATCTGGAGTCTGTCAGCTTATTTAAAAATTTTTTGGCTTTTTTTTTGTGAGGCAATTGGGGTTAAGTGACTTGCCCAGCGTCATGCAGCTAGCAATTGATTTATTAATATTTAATTGGTTTCCTTTGTAACCCTACATATCATATTTATTTTATGCATTTAAAAACAGTATTCTGAGAACAGACCCACAGGTTTCACCAAAAAAGGGGTCTGTGACACAAAAAAGGAGTTAAGAACCCCTGCACTAAAGTGTGGCCTGCTGATGTGTGGCTTTAGGCCTCCTTCTGTTCACAGAGGAACAGGATGACAAAGAAGAAGAAATGGAAGGAGCATTCTGTCTCATGGATGCAGCAAATGTTTTCTGGCAAGCTGTCTCATCTCATTGAGGGGGCTCTTGAATCAATAGAACCATTAAGCAAGAAAGCAAGAAAGAGAAAGATAGCCCATAGGTAGGTAATAGTTACACTGAAAGAACTAGTATGAAATATCAATAGTTTCATCATTGTAAAAACCAAAATGTACTGGGCTTCAAAGTAGTATAGACTTATTCTTCATGAATGGGCAAGGCTATTTCTCTGCAGAAGACCAGTTGGATGTCTTCATAAAAAAAGAAATGAATGAGAAATGGTTTAAGGTTATGAGGACTGAATAAAAGCAGCATTTCTTTTTCAACCTGTATACTGACAAAAAATTGACACATACTTGCAAACGTGCCAAAAGTCATGCTTCTCCTAATGGCCATTATATGTTGGGTTAAAACTAAGCATGGAAGTTAGTAGAAATGAAGGTTTCATCTAGTTTAGGCATGCATTTTCCTTCCTCTGATCTTTTTATAAAATGTCTCTCATGTCACTCTTCTTTTCCATTTTCCACCTCAATTTCTTTAGGCATTTTAAATTCAGCAACATTGTTATATAATCATGTTTTGCAGATTTGCTTTTGTGTTTTAATCACCATTGCTCTCATTATCATAAAAATAAAAGAACACTTTTTTTCCCCTTTCCTAGACCTTCTCTGGTATAGGAAACTCACTACAAGTTGGTCAGCATCTTCTAAACTGACTTTTGAATAGTAAAGAGACTTGACCAGGGTCACACAGCAAATAATGTTAGCTATTCTGTAGCTCCACTGGTCACACAAGAGGAATCGGATTTAAGCTTCAGCATGTAAAATTTTAATTAGATACATGAAGGACTTTCTTGACATCCTGAAACTGGTAGTAGTTAAATAATGAAGTGGATGAGCCAGGAAAGTAGAATTTCTTTTAGTAAACATCTTTACAAATAGGGCACATGTCAGTCTTGGGTAGCTTAAATGTAATTTGGCTGGGACCAGAGGCCCTTAGTAGTCCCTTCTTGCCTTGTAACTACACTGGACATAAATATGTCACTACTTGGTAGTTCTGAAAATCTTAAAACTGAAACTAAAACTGCTATTATCTTAGTTGTTGTTTAGTCATTTTCCAGTTGTGTCTGACTCTCTGTGATCCCACATTTGGTGTTTTCTTGGCAAAGATACTGGAGTGGTTTGCCATTTCCTACTCCAGCTCATTTTACAGATGGGGAAACTGAGGCAAACAGGGCTAAGTGACTTGCCCAGGGTCACACAGCTAGTAAGTTTCTGAGGCCATATTTGAATTCATGATGAGTCTTCCTGCTTCTAAGTCCAGTGCTTTATCCACTGCACCACCTAGTTGCCCCATTATCTTAGTACAACTATTTAATACTTAAATACATATATGTGTGTATATATATGTATATGTGTATGCATGTGTATGTATATTCGTGTATAGTATATACGTGTATATGTGTATATAGATATTATGTGTGTGTGTGTGTGTTTGTGTATGAAAGTCAAATCATAAATATTCTTTTTCCTGGATCTCTGATTTCACTGTATTTTACCCTGACCTAAGCCAACCATGCCCAGGTCAATTTCATACCATGTCATAGCACATTCCTTCCTATACCTCTCTGCTTTAACTTGGCCTCTTGCTTTCTAACTTTGGCTCTGACAACATCAATTAAATCAATAGTACTATTTCTGGAAAGGACTTGGTAATTTATTGTCCTGTAACTGTATTCATCATCCCTTTGACTTCCCTGATGAAAACACTCCTAGTCCACCACTCCCCTTTATGTGTTATCTTTAACTTAAATACACAATAAGAAAAAAAAAAGAAACATTATAAACCTAAATACAAAATAAGGGAAAAAAACATCATGTGCACAGCAGAATGTAAGAGATTCAAAATACATAGCAATAAACTTCCATTTCAAGAAAGCCTATACAATAAACACTACACATTGTGTTGAGACCTGTATGTGTTATCTTCTGCTATTAGAATGTCAGCTCCTTGAAGGCAGAGACTGTCTTGTTTGCTATATCCCCCCAGCAAATGGCATAGTTCTTGGCATGTAGTAAGTACTTAAATAAATGCCTTTTACATTCATTCCTCTTAGATAGTTCTACCTTTCTGTTCTATGGAACTCAACCCTTAATAATTAAAAAGTCAGTTTTGTGCCCTTATACATCCCAGTTACAATCTGCAGTTTAAGGCTTGTTCCAAGCTCATGCTCTGGGAAACTCCTACTGAAGTTGACCAATAAATAGGAAGCAGACATTTCTAAAAGGATTGATAACAAGCCCCGGAGAATACATCTGTCAAGTCAGAGAGCTGGTGCATAAACAAAAATGCATTTGGGGATATTTGTTGGTTTTTTTGTTTTCATTGACTGACCTGAAGCAGGATTCTTGAAGAAAATTATAAAAAACATACAGTGTATGGCATAAAAGGCCTTAACTCGGAAAATTTTTTGTTTCAGTGTTCAAGACTGTACGAGGAGAAACAGAATGGGCATGCTGACCCAAACAACCCAGCTGGCATCGCTAGAGGAATTCTTTCTGACAGATTTTTTTCTTTTCTGTGCATTTATGACTAATGATAAACTTTTCCTGCCTTAATAATTTAACCAAGTATTTGCACAGATTTTCTCCCTTCTATCTCCACCTTGCTAAATATATTATAGAATGAAATATACATACATGTATATATACATATATATGCATATCTAAAGAGATGTGCATATATATAATTATACATATATATGTGTGGATATTGGGCAGGTAAGTGGTAGAGTGGCTAGAACACTGGGCCTGGAATCAGGAAGACCTGAGTTCATTACCAACCTTACTAATGTATGACTGTGCGAAAGTCACTTAACCCTATTTGCCTCAGTTTCCTCATCTGTCAAATGAACTGGAAAAGGGAATGGCAAAAAATCTGGTATCTTTGTCAGGAAATGGTGTCACAGAGTTAGACAAGATTGAAACAATTGAACAATATATGTGTGCATGGACATATATGTGTATAAATGTGTGTATATGTGTATGTATACACATTTACATATATATTTATGTATGTCTTCTCTGACTCCCAAATAGAGAAATAAAATTATATGCATACACATTTCAATTCAAGAGCTATAATGGTAGTTGTTTTTTTAAACATAAGTATAAAAAATTCACATATAAGAAAATACTTGAGAGGGAGATGTGGTTTTAAACAATTTATCACCCACTAATAATGAAGTCTATAATATTTGACAGTTCTCTTCAAAATTAACATCTCTAATTGCTCTGCGATGGGTCTCAAGAGCCTCTGAATTGGGAATGATATGAATTGATGAGTGTTGGCTCCAGAAAACTCCCATAGGTGTTGAAATGTTTTTATGTAGTAGAAATAAAACTCTTATAGTCCTAGAATTTTACAGTAAGTTTCATATGCATCTGTAAATTATGTTGGTTTAATGTATAGGTAGTACAGTTTTGTTTAAAAACACTTTGAGAAAAGAACCATATCTTTGAAGGGAACCTACTTTTCCATATTGTTCCTGAGAAATTATAGGTATGTATTTGTTGAAATATACTGTCCAAACAAATTAAAATTTTAATTATTTAATAATACCAGGAGGCCAAATTCTCATTTTACTCTATATCTCACATCAGTTTTAAATAGCTTCTTTAAAAAAGAAAGAAAAGGAAAGAAAAAGGAGATATCCCTTCTCCAAATAACTAAAGGTACATTTTTAAGTTTCGTATCTTCACATTTACTACAACTTGGAAGACCTACCCCAGTAATAAATTAGTTTGAAAGCTAAAAAGAGCATATGAAGAACATTTCCCACAAGGATTCAGTCATATAGGAATCTGGTGTAACTTTACTATTTTGTTGACTCCATAGTTCACACAAATTTCATGTCAACCATGCCGGCTTCTGTCAAGTCTCAGCTAAAATGCCATCTTCTCCAGGAAGCTTTCTCTATCCCTCTTTATTCTAGTTCCTTCTCTCTATTGATTATTCCCAATTTAACCTTCGTATAGCTTGTTTGTACATAACTTATTTACATGTTATTCCCCCCATTAGATTGTGAGCAAGGACGGTTTTTTACCTTTCTTTGTATCCCCGGTGCTCAGCACAGTGACTGTTACATAGGAGGCACTTCATACACATTTAGATAGATTTAGCATGTGACCCTATACATGTGTGGGCATTCAAGAGATACTATTCTATGACAACAACAGGGATAGCTGACATTTACATAGTTTTTTTATATGTGCTCCATCATTAGATCCTCAAAACAAAGTAAATTCTAGAGTGATGTAAATACTATTATTTTCCCCACATTACAAATGAGGAAACTGAGGCTCAGAAGGTTGTGACTTGCATATGATAACACAGCTAATAATTGCTTGAGGCAAGATTCTAATCTAGGTCTTTCTGACTCCAAAACCCAGTGTTCTTCCTCCACCTCTCAGTTACCTTTTTTCTTTTCCCAGAGGAGGATCTTCCTAACCTTTTCCCTACCCCATTTTTTGTTTTAATCCTTACTTCCACAAAATATCAACACTTACTTTGTAGATGGGTATGGGTCAAGAATAATTATATATTATAGACTTGCGATTGTGTTTGTGATTGTGTTTTTCACAATCTTAGGGAAGAATACAGAGATGTCTTCTCATTTTTAAGAACAGAGAGTTTCCTCATGGTCTTAGACTGAATGTTCTCTTAAAGATACATGTACACAAACAACATGGTATAACTTAATAGGAGATGTGTATGGCAACAGGTTCTCTAAGAGATCAAATGAAGGAAAGATCACTTCTGGGTGATGCAATAACACCTTCCTGCCTTTCCCAAGCCTTTTAGAGATGTAGCCCTCTTTCTACTAACCACTCAGATTCAGTCATTTTCCATTCCACCACTTCAAGTACCCTCTTATTGTCCTCTAACCACTTTCTCCAATTAAGTCAATTACAAAACCTTACCAACACTTTCTCCATAACATCTCAAGGGTTTATACCATATTCTGCATCCTCTCTACTAAAGTACTAATCTAAATTTTACTTTATCGAACTATTGCAATTTGTTTTACAACAATCTATATGTCGGGGCAGCTGGGGGAGCAGTGGATATAGTGCCAGACCTGGAGTCAAGAAGACTCATCTATGTGAGTTCAAATCTGGCCTCAGACACTTACTAGCTGTGTGAACCTGGGCAAGTCACTGAACCTTGTTTGTCTCAGTTCCTCATCTGTAAAATGAGAGGGAGAAGGAAATGGCAAACCTCTATGGCATCCTTGCTAAGAAAAACCCCAAATGGGATCAGGAATAATCTCTTAACCCTGTTTGCCTCAGTTTTCTCATCTGCAAAATAAATTGGAGAAGGAAATGACAAATCATTTCAGTATCTCTACCAAGAAAACCCTGTTTGGACATGAATGAACTAATGAAGAACGACTAATGTATATGTCTCCATTGCCTACCCTGGCTGACCCCATCTACTATTACCAACTAATTCATTTTAAATCCTGCTTGACAAAATCTCTAGGATTGGCTTTTTCCTCATTTTTAAAATGAGGTGGTTGGACTATCTAAGATCACTTCCAGATCTAAATCTTATGATTCTACTGGACATTTGTCTGTAGCTAATGGAGCTACCCATACTTTACTCCCCCAGGAGACAGAACAAAATTTGAGAGAGTAGTAATGGACTACTGTTCTTGAAAATCCTGCCCAGTAGCCTGGTGTCATGAGAATGAGCCCATCTTGCTTGATGATAAAGTCTGACTTTATCAAGCCCTATTCCTAATGGGTTCTAAAAGACTCATAAAACACACTTAAAGAGCCCTTTTCCCTAAAGTATAAACATCAATGACTATGTTTCAAAGTCCTTAACCAATGTTGCCCCCTTCCCAGTCTGTATGATTGAAGGCAAACCACTCATTCCTATTTTTGCTCAGCCATCTTCTACCTAAAGATGAGGAATGCTCCACCTTTTCCCAACTTTGCAGCCATTCCCCTTTTGTAGCTTTGAAGTCATAGCCTCTCTGAAACTATCTGCTGTTAAACAGAGCTTGATCCCCATTAGTCTTTTTATGACCATGACACATCATTGTCATCACATGGAGGAAGCATGCTCTAGAAAAGACATTGCTAAACTTTTCAAAATCATAAATGCCTTATGCTAAAAAGAAATAAAAGTTTATAAAACCTCATTCAAATGGGAGTTTCAAATAATCAATTAATAAACAAGCATTTATTAAATAGCTATTACATGATAGATGTCAAACATGTAAAGACAAAAATGAAACAGTTCCTTATGTGGGGGAAGAGAACATACACATATGTAAGTATATGTTTAAATATATGCAAAATAAATCTAAGGCAATGTAGTGAAGGAGAAGCAGGAGATAGAAAACTGGGCCCTAACACAGGAAAACCTGGATTCAAGGACTGACATATACTGATTGGCTTACTGTTGGCAAGTCACTTACCCTTTCAGTGTTTTAAATAACTGTCTAAGACTATAAGTTGCAGGTAGGTGCAAGATTGCACTGGGGGAAGAAATTTGCTCCCCTGAGAATTCTCAGTACTACACAGGCCCAGTCCCTATCTCTAATTTTTTTTAGGGGGGAGGCAAAGGAAGGCACTAGAAACTGGGAGGATGAGGAAAGGCTTCATGTAAAAGCTGATACTTGAGCTGAGCTTTGAAGGAGACGAGATTCTAAAATGCATCTTAGCCATATGGAATATCAAGTGTAAAAGCATAGTGATGAGAAATAGTGTCAAGTATGAGGAACAACAAGGCAAATGTGGTGGATCAAAGGGAAATAATGTACAATATGGCTCAAAAGGTAGTTTAGGACTAAGTCGTAAAGGGCTTTAAGTTACAAACAACAGAGTTTGTACTCAAAGGATAATGCTACATATATTTAGTATTATCCTTTGAGTACAAACTCTGTTGTTTGTATATAAATATACAAATATATATATATATTATATATATGTATATATATACATATATATATAATATATATATATATGTATATATATGTATATATATATACATATATATATATATATATATATATATATATATATATATATATATAATATATATATATATATGTATATGTTTGTATTTCAAACTGAAACTAGCTTATAGCCAAGAGGAATCCTGACATAATAATATTATTATGTATGTTTGAGGGTAGTAAGGTTGGGAATGAAAACTGTTGTTGGGATTGTGATAAAATTAGTTCTTTCCTTTTATGTTGCTCCTTATCTGGGTCAAGGTGAAAACAAAAGTAATACATTTTCCAACTCTAATAGTCACACTTACACCATTTGTTTTCTGGCCTACTTCTTCACTGACCTGTGGAACAAATGCATTGCTGTGAGGGCAACAGTATCATTTGGAAGCAAAAGAGGAGAAAGGAGCTAGATTTAGAAATGATATCCTCCTGCGAACTTAAAATATGGAAAAATTTCAGCCATTTCACAAAAGCACCTACAACCTACTTCCACTTGTAAAATACCCCACAGAGGCCTGGCAAGCTTTCGCAGAATCCTAGGGTTCTTCAAAATACAGTGTGAAAAATAAGTTCCTAAGGAAAAGAGACCTGGATTGTAACTGTTCTGTCCAAGGTCTTTCCATTGCCTTTCTATTTATATATCTTGTATGTACATTGTTTGTATTTTGTCTCTCCCCCATTAGAATATGAGCTCTTGAGGGCAAGGACCATGTTGTTGCCTTTCCAAAGAAATCCCCAGCACTTAGCACAATGGCTAGCAAATAGTAAGAGCTTCAATAAAAGTTTATTGATTGACTCCAAGGTCATCAGTGGTCTATTCACCAATATAATTTGGTCCTTTCTTCCTATAGACGAGCATCTCATCAGATCAGCTATAGAGTGATGAATTTTTCAGTCACACCGATTCATGAAGACAATTTCCTAAGGCATGGTGGAATTATGAGCTCTGTAAAAGGAGACCTCATATTGACAAAATACAGATCTATAATGAAATGAAGTGTAAAAATATTTCTGTTTCTATCATCATCTTCCTCAACTGATAGTATTGGTCACTGTTGACAGTATCCTCTGTCTAGATAATTTCCTCCACCTTGGTTTCTGTAACACTTCTGTTTCATGGTTCTCTCCCTACACTCCAACAGCGCCTCTTCTTCACTCTCTGCATCTCCTCTCACACTTTCAACATAGACATCTCCCAAGTCTCTGCTCTTTGTCCTCTACTTTTTTGTCTACGTTCTTGATCTTGAAGTCCTGGTCCAATTCCATGACTACAGTTTTCAACTTTATCTATAAGAAAAAACTGTAAAAATCTAGATGACCCCAAAATCTGCTATCACTTCCAACTTCTCATAAAAGCTCCATTTCCATATTTCCAGCTGCCTCATGGATATCACCAGTTAATGTCCTATTAGTATCTCAAACTTAGAATGTACGAAGTAAACATCCCATAGTGGATAGGAAAAAAACACTTGATATTGCACCAAAAGACCTGACTCTGGCTCCGATATTTCTGGGCAAGTGCCTTAATTTCTCTGTGTCTTGATTTCCTCGTCTTATAATAAGAGATTTGTTCTGATGTTGCCTTGTGACCTTGAACAAGTTACTTCAAACTATCTTGGCTTCAAATGCTTCACAGGTAAAATGTGAGCATTGAACTAGATGGTGTTTGAGGGATCTATAATCCTATCACTAGATAATCTCCAAGGTACTCACTTGCTCTAAATCCTATGTTCCTGTTCTCCTTTTCACGTTCATTTCTGTTATTAGTGACAACACCCATCCAGCAACCTAGACTCAAAATCTCAGAGCTATTTTTGCCTTTTCTCCTCTCTCTGATCTCCAACATCCAATCAGCTGCCAAGTCCTATTAACTCTACTTTCAAGGTATCTCTGAAACCTACCCTCTTCCCACTACCACATTTGCTATCTTTTAGTTTAGGCCCTTATCAGCTTTCACTTGGCCATTTTTAATGCCTCCTAATTAATCTTTCTGACTCCTACTTTCCCCCACATACATAGTTCACAGTACTGCCCAGTTCCAGGCATGACTCAATGACTCTAATTTCAACTCTGCAAAAGAAACAAAAAGCAAAATAAAATAATTTATGGTTCTCTCTTGACTACTGAATAAAGTATAAATTTCTTATACAGACATTGAAGACCCTCACAATCTAGTTCCAATATTTCTAGACTTATTACAGACTACTCCTCTCAAAGTCTCTTGTCTTTGCTCATGCCTGGAATGAACTCTATCTGAATCTAACATCTCAGCCTGGTAGTGTCCATCAGTCTTTCCAGATTCAACCAATGCCATGTCTTTATCCAAATTTAAAGTGATTTTTTTTTCCAAATTTCTTGTATTAATTTCCTTGGAATGGACACTAGCACAGTATTCAGTTTGTAGTACTAATCTGACACAGAAGATGCTTAATGCATGCTTTTTGATTACTTGTACTTGTCTTTTGAATTTACTGCACTGTTTTTATTAGTTATTTATGCATGTTTTATCCTCTTGTTACACTGCAATCTTTTTTGAGGGCAGAGATTATACTTCAGTTCATCTTTGCATCACCAGTGTCTACCACAGTTGACTCCTAAGTGCTAGTTAATATTATTGAATTGAAGTTAAGATGCAAAGTTTCCAGTTTTAGCTCTGCTACTGATTCATTCTGTGATCTTGGTCAAGTAACCTCTCCGGGTTTCAGTTTCCTCATTGCCCAAATGAGAGCATGAGGATCATAATTTCTATTATCTCTTCTAGCTCTGACAAGTTTCTAGTTCTATGACAGCAGTTTGCCTTGCTTTACTTCAGTTTTAAAATAGCAAGGGACCATGCTATCATCTTACTGTGTAATCTTCATATATTATTAAGTACAGGGAAGGCTTTCCATTAATAATTGTTAATAAAACTTGATAATAATAATAAAGAACGGGTGTGATAATGGATGATTTCAAATCTACCTCTGATATTACTTGTGTGATTTCTGACTAGTGACTCAACCTCTAATGTATGCCTAGGATTTAAGAAATAAGCAAGTTCTAATACATATTGGTCAAGGTCATTTCCATATTGAAATTTCCTCTCCTTGATGAAATCTAACCTCCTTAGAAGTTAATGATGTCAAATTATAATAAGAATACTTTAAAATATAATCTCTTAATAAAGTAATAATGATAGTAGCAACTACTTTAAAGTATGAAGAGTGTTTCATATACTTAATCTCATAGAAAACATGAAAGTACAACTAATTACTTACTAAATCTCCCTCCAGGGGGAAAATATGCCAGTTGTTTCCATATATCACTGTCTAATACACAAGTCAATCAGGAATTCTATTTTCCTGTTCCACACTACAAATGTGGAAGAAGGGGGGAAAAGGCACCTGAAAATAAATGACAACTAATTTGCTTTTACTAATTAACATTCTGGAAAGCAAAATTAACTCACAACCCTTCAGTCTGGTTCCAAGTTTATTAACCTATAAAGCTATTTTCAGTAACCAATAATAAACAACAGTGATGAATAAAGATACCCAGGCAGGCCAGAGAAATCTCTTAGGTAATGTGTAGAACGTGTTGTGATAGCTCACCAGAGCCCACCATCCTAAGGCAGTTGAAAATAGAGCAGCCAATAAACTCACTGAAGCCAAAGAATAAGCAACAAAGGCATAAAAAAGTACATCATTAAGTATGAAGGGAGATCACAGCTCTGGGTTTGGGTGCATTAAGCTAAAGAGAGCCTTTTATTCCCCTACCACCACCAAAAAAAAAAAATAACAAAACAACCCCTCCAATTTGCGAGCTATTCTTACACAACTCAAGGAACTTCATACATGTTGTATTTGAAAATGACATCAATCTAAGAGACCATTAGGAAATTCTCTGTGCTAAAAAAAAAAGCAGAAAAAAGGACAGATTGTTCTGATCTCATGTGAAAATACAGCCCTCAATCTGTAGTTTATAAAGAGATGGTAAGCATCTATGGACTGCATTGTCTTAGGCTGGTGTAGTGGAAAGACCAGCAGACTTGGGATTCAGAAGAGTCTGAAAAAGTCATTCCACTGCTCTGTGTCTCAGTTCTTTATCTGGAAAATAAGCTGATTTTCCTAAAACATAGGTCTCAGTCTAATATGTTTAGCATATAACATATATGGTAATACATACATACATATACATATATACTTATACATACATATACATATACATATATATGTATGTGTGTATATAGATATAGATATAGATGGCTAGGAATTACTCCTTTGTTTGGAATCTGAAACTCTTCATAATGTGATCCCTTTTTTCCTTAATAAGTTCAGTGACTGACTTACAATCTTTCTTTCCTCTCCAACTTTTGCCTTCTTACTAGGGGATTTCAACATATATGTTGTTACTCCTTCAAACAACTTAACTTTCTAGTTACTGAATTTATTTATTTCCCATGACCTACATTCCTCCACCCCACCACAGCTACACATAGAGATGTCATATCCTTGATTTGCCATCACCCACAAATGTTCCATTTCCACATTTACTTACTGTAATTGATCGCAATCTATTGTCATTCCACCTCTCCCTCTGCCTTGCAATACCTAATCCTATATTTGAGCCTTACAATAACTCTGTTTATCTCCATTTTATAGATGGAGAAACTGAGGCTCAGAGAAGTTAAGAGGATTGCCTGTGGTAACATAACTAGTAAGGGTTGAGATAGGATTTGAACTCAGTATTTCTTGACTCCAAGTCCAGCCTTCTTTTGACTATCTCATACTAGTAGCAGACACATAGTCAGGGCTTAATAAATACTAGCCAATTGTAGAGGTGGGAGTGGGGAGCCCTGAAGAACTTTTATTCAGCTACTCTGGAGAAGGGTGGACCAGTTTAATATAGACTACAGATGCACAGAGGTCTCCATCAACAAGAATAATTTATTATCATATCATTATAATCTATTATCAACAGTATTATTAATGCTATGAAGACAACTAATGAAATTCCTGAAGAGTAGAAATGACCATCAACTAGATCTGGGAAAAGATAAATAGCTTATATGGTAAAGGTAATTTGCGGAGCTTTATCTGAAGCAATAGTAATTCCAATATACATAATGCTCATTAAGCAAACTTAGAACATGGCCCCATTGAGAACAACAGGCTTAAAAATGGTTTAGAAGTCTTCAAAAACTTTCCAGGGGAAAAAAGTCAAGAAAGGGGTAGGTAGCATGGTACAAAGTAGAAAAAGTACAGATTCAAGCCAGGGGACCTCAGTTCAAATCCTGCCTTTGACACTTACCACTTGACCTTGGGCAAGTCATAATCTCCCTGGGCCTTACTTTCCTCTTCTATTAAATGAAGGGGTTGGCCTAGATCTAGATGGTATCTGAGGTTCCTTTAGTTCTAGATCCTATGCAATCTGCAGAGAAGCCCTGGTGCTTTAGTCCAGGTTTTTCCATATGATTTAAGTCATATTGCATATACATATTTTTAAATAAAAGTAGTCCTGTTTACCCCAATATTCATGGTGATTATCACTTTTGACTTTAATAAAATAAAAATTATTTTTTCACCAGGCTATACTCCAGATTTCACTCTCCATTATGCTTCAGGCTCCTCTTCACCCATCACTTCAGCCCTAGAATTCACCCTTCTGAAGTACCCTCTGTCCCAGTGTCCTCTCCCTCTGATTGAATAATGCCTTCCAGAACCTCCATTAAGAATACCCAGGCTTGATACTTCTCTTTCCTCTCCAGGCTGCACTCTTGACTTTCTCTACCATGCTCCAACACTTGGGGTATTTTTCTTCCCTTGCCCACCTGCCCCTTTTTTAGTTTCCTTTTATGGGTTCTCTTCTTCCATTAGAATGTAAGCTCCTTAGGAGCAGGGACTGTCTGTATTTGTATTTCCAGCACTCAGGACAGTGTCTTGGCACATAGGAAACGCTTAAATATTTGTTTACTAACTGACCACTGATAGTCATGATGACTATCACTTTTAGTTTTGATAAAACAAAGGAAAAATAAATATTGGTTTTGACTCTCAAACTTGGAACTATTGTTGCAAAAACAAACTTTTAGATTAATAACATTCAGCAATTATAGAACACCCTCTAGCCATCAAATCACTTTAGAAATTTGATTAAAATTTACCTCAATAAAAAGCAGCTAAATATCGTCTTTAAAAAAGATGGTCAAAGAGAGGCTAAGATCTATCCTAAGTCAACAACAACAAATCACAGCTAAGGTTAGAGCCCAAGTTCTGAGTATGACTCTTAAAACGACTACATGAGATAATGCCTCTTACTCATTTACATTTATAAGTCTCTTAATTCAGTACCTGATCAATATTTGTTAAAATTTTTGCTTCTTTACTACTTATTCATCCTATTTTCATTTCAGAATCTACTTAAAAATCAATCTGGATGTTTTCTTAACATATCACCACCTTAAGACAGAGGATTAAAGATTTCATAGATAATGTTCTCAGTTCTAAGCTTCCTATTACCTTCCTCCTGGTGTAGAGACAAGATAGAACATGTGAGATGATCTTTCTGTTTGCTTTGAATTACTTGCTTAAAATCACCAGGAGAAAAGTCCCATCAAAACTCAAATTAGGTATAATTTTTCTATGTAAGCAGAAAGAATGACTTCTTATATAGATTAATTCACAAGTAATCTGTAAATCTTGCAATTATTACCTGAAACCTTATGTTAGCATCAAAAACCTGAGTTTAACCCACAGGCAAGATTGCTTATCTACAAAAAACTACTTGCTTGTCGATATTTCACACAATATTGTGTGAAAACAAGAGAGGTCTAAGTGAAAGAATATTTTAAAAAGGAATTCCTTAGTAATGCTAAACATATACATAGAACACTAATCACACAGCTAAGCTTTCCTTTTTTTAGCATTTAAATTTATTTTAAACCTAAATACAAAATAAGAAAAAAGATCATTGTCATATGCACAGTAGAACATAAGAGAAGATTCAATATAAAGCAATACATTTTCATTTCAAGAAAACCTATATAATAAATACTATGCATTATTTTCAGAGCTGTCCATTTACTTTATATTTTCCCCTACTTCCCCCTAAAGCCAAGCTTTCTTAAAGCTTTAATGTGCTAAGTTCAAGTTCTTCTCCTGGGCATCATAATCATTCTTTTTTCACATTGAAAGCTTTCTAAACTTTCTTCGAACAGAATATAACATTCTGAGTTGGGAGATCAGGTCAGTATTTTCTCAAAACGTTTCCAGCAGACAAAGACCCCTTACTCCATTTCATGGTTCAACTGCAATGCAAGGTCTGTTTTGGACTATACTATGTTCATGACCACAATTCCCTCCAAGCTGAAAGTCGTAGACAACACCGCAAAAGTCTATGAAATCACATCTTTTGCCTTCATGGCCAGCTTGAGCTATTTGAACGAATGAAGAGACATTCATTAAGCTCTATGTGCTTGCTAGGTGCTGAGCACCAGCAATATAAATACAGTTCCTGTTTTCATAGAGGTTACATTCTAATGGGGGGAAAATGGGGAAGAATAATGGCCAAGGATAGGTGTTTTGATCTGGGAAGTCAAAGAGATAATAAGTTGAGTCATAAGGCAAAAGACTGATACATCATCATTAGGAGTGGTAGTGTTGATTTGATTACAGTGTCAGCACGTACAGACACACAGACAGACATACATATCTTAAGGTCTTTAGTTTTTATCTATTAATCCATGTATTAATTATTAATCAACCAATTTATTAATTTAATTTATGTAATATATTTATTAATCTATAATATTAGAACAAAAGGCAAGAGACAAACTAATAATTCCCAGTTTGGACTTCTAAGTGAATGCTGGGCACACAACTGCTAGGGATCGGTATACAAATATCATTTTGCTTAAATCCCAGCACTTATATGTGTAATCCTAAGCCAGCTTTTCTAACAGTGGAGGTAGGGAGGATCAACCCAATACAAATTCATAATGTACCTTTCTACATTAATACCATAAGGTCTTTTCCAGTTCTAAATCTATGATTCTGTGAGCAATCAATCAATAAGTATCTATTAAGAACCTATTATGTGATAGACAATGTGCCAGGATTGGCACTGAGGATACGAATTTAAAAAAACAAACCTCAGTGAGCTTACATTCTAACATAATCACCTATGTACCTCACAGACATAATTTTATCCTATATAAATAATCTTATAACTTATGAATGAAGTTCTGGTATTACATTCTACATCGCTGAATATTTTGTAACATGGAGATTACTGGCATTATCTAGTACTTAATTATCTAGTTTTTATGTTTTTGTTGTAGCTGTAATAGACTACAAACACTTTAGACAAAGACTAATTCATTGTAGTAATTTTTGCATTCCTACAAGACCCCTCTGAACACTATATGGGTGAGCCAAACTCTACTTATATGTCCTCAAACAAATGCATTCCTGCTTGTGAACCTTTGCTTGCATTTTTCCAATGCCAAAAATGTCCTCTTTTCCCTTCTTCATAGGTTAAATCTGAGCTATCCTTCTGTTACCTGGATTTATAGCTGAGTCTGAAGCATAGAAATCTCCTAACTGCAGGAGAGAATACTGATAACATGCTACCTAACTATGTGATGGGAGAAGATGGTGCAAGAGATTTGAAGAGGAGAGACATTCTTTCTTCAAGAGAGATATGTGCGGTTCCAGACTCTCTTCATGCCCTACTCCAGTTACGTGAATAGAGAAAGTTTGATTTTGGAAGCTGTAGATATGTAAGAGAAGCTGGCTCCACAAAAGCTCCCTCATTTCCAGGTTGTCTCTCTAGAGATTTCAAGGAATTTCTTCTTGGTTGAGATTAGGACCTCTGTTGGTGGAATTGAGATCTCATCTTGCTACTTTAAAAAAAAAAAACTCAATCATTCTGTTTACTTTGTGATATAATCTAAATAACTTATCTTATTACTGTTTGCAATCTGTTTACACAAATGAGTTTACTCACTATTCATTATAAGTGATAGTCTTTGGTATAACTAGCATTTAGTGGGAAGGGGTTAAGCCTGTATATGTAAGCTCTGGGCAATCCTCCCCCTTTAAGATGAATCAGAGAAGTGTTTTATTTTTAAACAACTGTATCCCTAGATCAACAATATTTAGGGGTACAGATAGATATAATTCTAGTCCCCTAAGAGATTGTTCAGCCTGTCAGTGTTCAGGGACTTGCCTGCCCCGCCCTAGCCATTTTCCTAGGGATGGTCCAGACCTCAGATTATATCTGTCAAGGACTCTGACAACTCCTATTTAGACAGCTCATGTAGACAAACACATATTACATGGTCACACACATCCCACACATATTACACTTTAAATCCTAATTCAGATGCCACCTTTTCTTTGAAGAGTTTCATGATTCCTCTGCTATTAACAACCTTCCACTTCTCACAAAGCATTGTTATTCAAACCTCTTAATTATCCTATGTTATTGTGCATTCTAGGTTTTTTGTGTATATTTCTTATCCCTCTAACTAGGTTATAAGCTGTATAAGGGAAAGGACTAGATGATCTCAACTGGTCATACCTTCTAGCACCTAGAGCATTGTTCTACAAACCATAGGTGCTTAACAAATACTTACTGAATCTGGCCACCAGCCAGAACTATTTTATTACATCTTATTTTGCTGAAATCAACTCCATTATCAGTTTAGGCCACAAGCTTGAGTGGTGAAAAGCATTATTCTAATTGTGGAATACTTTCAGAGCTACTGTTCTCTCCTGTTTCTTCCTCTCTCTTTCTGCTCTGGATGACAGCTGATTGTCTCTTGATGACAAAAAAAAATTCGGCAATCAGAGTTATCTCATGACATTTGGCAGCACATTTTCATCATCACCACCAGCTGCCAGGACCTTTTTTTTTTAATCAGAAAAACTAACAGATTGTTTGGTATTCTTTTTCTTCTTTTATTTGCCTTTGTTTTTCTCCTTATGTTTTTTGCTGTCTGGTTTGCATTCTTAGCCAGAAATTACAATGTTTTTTGCATGTATGTATGTGAGTGGACATGTGTTATAAAAATGCACACATATATGCATTTAGATATATATGTGTATATCTGTATGTATAGATGTATAGACACATATGTATAAGTGTGTTGTAAAGAACACATGATACACACATGCATATATAAACATATATGCATATAGACATACATGTATATATAATATACATATGTGCATTCTGTATTTATATAGGTATTCATGAGTGTGCATGTATTACAGAGAATGCATACATATATATATATATATATATATATATATATATATATATGCATGTATGTATCCTTGACTTTCTAGAGGTGCTGAGTATTGTTTGTTTAGGTTCCCAGTGCAGATCACTGGGCATAATTTCTACATGGCACTAACAGAGAGCACTTGATTTAGTCAAGAGAAGTTGAGTTTAAATTTTACCTCAGACACGTACTAGCTGTGTCACATTGGGCAAAATACAACCTCTCAGTCTCAGTTTCCTCATCTGTAAAATGAGGGAATTGAATGGGATAGCTTCTAAAGTAAGGAGTAAATGATAGAGAAATTCCAATCAAAATAAACACAAAATATATAACACATCTAAGAATAACTTATCAAGATATTTTAACAACAGATAATGAGGGGCAGCACCATATAGTGGAAAGAAAGGTAGATTTGAAGCCTATGGATGTAGGTTTTTATCTTCACTCTGATTTAAGTGTAACCTTAGGCAAAATGTTTTCTCATTCTTGGCCTCACTTCACTCTGGGTTCTACTCCTCACTTTCTGGACTTCCCTACTCCCTTCCCACCAGCCCTTGCCCCTAGGTACCCAACATCTCTTTATCCATTCCCCCCAATTGGTTTCCAGTTCCTCTCTTCCCTTTTTCCATCTCCCCTCTGTTTTGTTTTCTCCCATTGGAAAGTACTCCTTTAGAGTATGGACTGTCCTTTTTGCTTATATCTGCATCCCATGTCTGTCAGATAGCATATGATTAATGCATCAGATTAACCATCCGATGGCATGCTGGACATATCTGTTTGTCCTATAGATGTCTCCAACTGAACTTGCCCAAAATAGAACCCATCTTTCTCCTTAAACCTGGCCCTCCACCTAACTTTCTTGTTTATATCAAGGACACTACAATTTTGCCCTGCTTCAGAACTTCAGAATTACCCTCAACTCTTCACTTTCCCTCAGCTACCATATCCAATCAATCGTCATCTTGTCTATCCTAAATCCATAATCTCATGTTTATCCCTTTCTGTACTTATGTAGCCACAACTCTAATCCAGGACCTCCTTACCTGGCACCTGAAATAATTGCTATAGTTTCTTAATTGGTCCCTCAGCCTCCAGTTTCTCTCCTCACCAGTCCCTCCTCCACACAACTGCCAATTTAATATCCCTAAAACACAGGTCTGACCATGTCATTCTCCTACTCAAGAGACTTACGTGACTTCCTATTATGTACAAGATCAAATATACATTCCTCTGTCTGGCATTTGAAACCCTTCATAATCTGACCTTTATTTCCAAAGCTATGTCACCTGATTCCCCCTATGTTCTAGTCATATTGATCAAGAAAAGGATGATATCAACTTGTGTTCCAAAGAATAGCTGTAACCAGTCAATAATAATACGAAAGATTGTTTCAAGTAACTAATAATAAGAGGAATGGAAATTTACACAACTTTCAAAATTTACCTCACACTCCCCAAAGTAGCAGAATGATAAAAGATAGAAATAGTAAATGCTGTGGGTGGAAAGACAAATCAAGTGTCCTTAGCAAAGCTATGTACCTGTCCCACTATTGTGGGAAACAATTTGGAATTAGCAAAAAGTAACTAAGCTCCATGTACACTTTGATTTAGTGATCCTACTACTGGGCATATACTCAAAGGAAGTAAAAGACAGAAAGAAAAGTCCCAGAAATTCATAGCTGTACTTTGCATGATAGCCTCCCATATAGGTTTTTTTTTTTTTCCGTTTTGGTCCATACTTAAGGCTTAGGATTCCTGTTTCCCACCAATCTTACCTCTCTTTCTTGAATTTCTGTGCCTTTAGGAAATCTATTCTTCTTCCTGCCCATCCTTCCCTCCCTATACATGGCAGACTGAGGCACTGACCAAAGATGGTTAGTGTAGGCCAGACTTTTCACAGTGCTAACTGTGGCTGAATTTGTAAACTACTGGCATTCCAGATATTTAATGGAAATACTGAAGGGCCTCATTAGAGGACAATTGACTAGAATTAAAAATACCTGGCAATAACCCTAGTCTTCATGATTATACCTTGCATTTAAAGAGCCCTTCTCTCGGAGGAACTCAAACACTTCACACACATTCATTCAATTAATCCTTTTGGGAACACTGGGAAATAAAAACAGCATCTATTTTACAGATGAGGAAGTGAAGGTATGTAAAAACAGAAGTGACTTAATCTACTCACATAAAAGCTTGAACTCATCCACCAGGCTACAATGCAGCCCATCTATTTGGGGCATTTATTACATTGCATTAGGTACCTTACTATATGTAGTCTTTAATGATTCTTTAATGATTTCTTGCCTGGAAGTTCAGTCTCTTCAGTGAGATTGTAATGAAGGCAAGGACCATACCATGCTTTTTTCCATATGTATGGAAGCCAAATTGTGAAATGGAAAAAGCTCCATCTCTGGAGTCAGAGGACATCAATTAAAATCCTGTCTTTAATTTACTATCCTAGTGACCTCAGGCAAGCCACTTTCCCTTTCTGGGTCTTGGTTTCCTTATATGGAAAATGAGGGTGCTGTACAGCTTAAATCTATAATTCTACCATCCTCCGTCCACACAGTCCGTATCTAACTTAGTGTTACATTATATTTGATGGACAAAAGACACTCAATAAAAATCTTATTGAATAGAATCACTTGGAAGTTCAGATCAAAGTAAAACCAGATAATATCATCAATGAAGTCAGTAGTCCTTGTACTTTGACATTGCTAATATAAATGCTCTTGAATCACAGCAAGTGGATTATTCTTTGGTATAGACCTGTGATTTGATATTGTTAGTCAACAAACATTATTAAGCATTTACAATGTACTAGTGACTGTGTTAAATGCTAAGTATACAAAGATAGGAAAAAATATGTTCCCTGCTCTCAAGCTTACATTTTAATAGAATCAATTTCAAAAATTGGCAGCTAGGTGGCACAGTGAATAGAACATCAGGTTTGAAGTCAAGAAGACTCATCTTCCTGAGTTCAAGTCATTTAACTCTGTTTCAGTTTCCTCATCTATAAAATGAATTCGAGAAGAAAATGGCTAACCACTTCAGTATCTTTGCCAAGAAAACCCCAAATGGGGTCTCAAACAGTTGGACACGACTGAAAAACAATGAAATTGGGAATCACTTGGTGAAGGAATTCTCTCCACTGAAGCAGATAAGCTACTGTTCTACAACTCATAGCTTTAGTGAGCTGCCAAGACAATGAGATGTTATACTGACTTGTCTAGGGTCACACAGCCATCAGTTGTTAGAGGCAGAAACTGAATCAAGTATATCTTGACTTTGTGACTGGCTTTTTAGCCATTACTCAATGCTGCCTCACAACATCTTGTGGAAAATAGGACTTGTTGGGGCTGTTTTGTACCATTTCAGAGAAGCTAGAGAAAGTGGAATAATTTTTCCCCCAGGCTTGCAAAAGGAGGGTATGAATCTAAACAGACACATACTGGATTATGTGAGGACATTTAAACACATGACTTGTTCTCCCAAACAAATATGAATGCAGCAAATATACAGGAGACCAAGTTGATAATGGATGTACTGCCCCAGTAAATGAACCTCAAAGTGAATAGATCCATGTCATGTCACTATCCTTCCCTCTTCTAGAACTTTTCTGAAAGGTATTTGGGACATCACATACACATATACACATGCATAAAATATTTTGTTATATATATGTATAGAAATACATACAATTATATACATGCATGTATATATTCTGTTATGTGTATGTATGTATATGGACATGCCCACATATATATGCATAATCCCTATACCTATATATATACCTATATTTACTGTCACCTAGCTCCCTCATAGAATATACAGGCAAATACACATATATGCATGCATATATATACATATATATATATATACATACATCTATACATATGTACACATATATATGTATATGCATATGAAGGAAATTGCAAGCTGCTTCAGTATCTTTGCCAAAAAACCCCAAATGGGGTCATGAAGAGTTGGATATGACTGAAAAATGACTGAACAACTACAACAATGAATACTACAAAATGACTGACTTTGAAAAGTGAAGTGCCTGCCCAAGGTCACCCAACTAGTTAGAGGAAAAGCTAGCATCACTTCCAAAAGAGCATTACCCCATTCTGCTCCCTGTATGTCTTTTAAGAAACATTAACATGCCAAACATCCAAAAGCAATCTGTTACATTCCAGTGAAAATCCAAAATTGATATGGCAACAAGAACACTGGTCAAGTAGGTGTATGTCTCATTCAGCCCATATATTCTTTCTCATTCTTTCAACTTCACACTTACCTTTACAGCAGTGAAACAGAATGCATAGAGCACAAGGGCAACTGCAAAACTTCGAGAGATGCTATAGATTGCAGAGAGGATGCCAGCAGCGGCTGAAACACAAACGTTGCCAGTGAGCTCCTTCCTAGATCTGCCTCCCTGTCTGTGCTAGCAAACCTCTTAAGACACAAGAAGGCAGCAGGTGGTAAATAAGAACTATCAAAATATACGCAATGGCAATGATTTGGGGGAAGATGAGGGTGGGTGCCAGGAGAGAAGCCCAGGGTGAAGCAATATCAATACAAAGGGCAAGGTATAATCTATCAACTCAGTGGTGGCAGGGAACTTAATGACAATTTACATGTTTGGTGGTTTGATGGCACAGGCTTGTAATCTCAGCCACTGGAGAGGCTGAGGCTGGAATCTTTCATGGGCTATGCCTATTGAGGATCTATACTAAGTTTGGCATCAATAAAGTAAGTCCTTGGCATTTAGAGAGTAAGCCCTGAGGAACGGTAGAGTGAGGCAAACGTCAGAGAGGTATCTTCTGATTGTTGTGCTGCAACTGTGGTGGGGAACTCCCAGAGGTTCTTCTGCCAATGTATATTGGTGATTCTTCTGAAGCTTGGAATCATACTATCATAGATTTGAGGCTGGCAGGGATCTTAGAGGTCATAAAATCATAGTTGTAGAGCTAGAAGGAACCTCAGAGTTATCTAATTTGATCCCTTCATTTTACAGATGTACAAACTCTTGCCCAAGATCACATAGGTAGTAAGTGTTAGAGATGAGATTTGATCCTAGATCCTTTGCCTTCAAATTCTGTCTTTAGAAAGTTTTTTGGGTCACTGAGAGTCTAAATGTCCATGATCTCACAGTTAGTATGTGACTAAGGGAGGACTTGAACCCAAGTATTCCTGACTCAAAGGCTTCCACTAGGAGGAACCTTATAAACCTTCAAGTCAAATCTCATTGTTTTATAGATAAGGAAACTGAGAAAGCTTAAGTGACTTGCCCAGTGTGATACACTTAGTATTTGTCAGGGGCAGGATTTGAATGCAGGTTTTCCCAATTCAAAGATCAGCCCTCTAACTACTGTACCATGTGACAGCTCTGGGTATATACAATGAGATTATCTAAAGCGTCAATATAGCTCTAGCAATGATCTTTCAAAGTTTGTACAAGTCTGCACTTCACTTATGCTCTGGTGGTGTCCTGGGGTCAAAGTGAATGAGTCACTTTGAATTAGTCGTGAAAAGCAAGGGTTTTTCACCTTTTTTTGTCTCCTGTACCCCTTTGGCAGCCTGGTGAAATTTACAGGCCCCCTTTTCAGAATAATGCTTTTAAATGCATAAAATAAAAACATGGAATTATAAAGAAAACCAATTACATTGAAATACAGTTACATATATACATTATGTATACAACATACACATATGCAGAGATACACACACCTGTATGTATGTGTGTATGTATGTATGTATGTGTGTGTGTGTGTGTATGTTTATTGATTCAGGTTAAGAACCCTTGATCTAGGTAAACAAACCATTTTTTTTGGTGGGGGAGCCACTAAATACACCTAACAATCTCTCACTCTCTGTTTTAGGGTTTATTTTCTTCTCATTAACCTCAGGTTCTTCTCTTTAGAGAAAAAGAAACTAAATGACTTACCAGAACCACCAAAAATCAGCATATCAATTTGTTCTAAGAGATAAGTGCAGAAAGTGTTGATCTGAGGGAAGAGGCCAAGAAGAGAAATGGCAGGAAAGCAGTATAAGAATACTGAAAGATGAAACAGAACAGAAGAAAAACATTATGATACATTTCAATCAACCAATCCATCAATAAACATTTATTAAGCACCTACTATGTTCCAGGCACTGAGCAACTTTACATATTATAAGGAAAGACAAACTAAAATTTCAGCATATTAAATGGCAATGTTTCATAAACAGAATCTTTGGGAAGAAAGAATTCCAAAGTATTTCTCCTGGAAATTGTACGACCAACTCTCTATCACTATCACCACTCATTTGCTGGTTCTTTTAAGTGGGTTCCACAACACTGATTATTGTACCTCTTTGAAGGCCTATCTCTGTGAGCACAGCAGCATTGCTTAGGATAGACAGATTTCCATTTGCTACCAGAAATCCTGAATACAAGTAATTGATAAAAATCTCATTTGGACCCCAATTGTCCATTCTGTTGAGATATGTCAGAGTTCTCTATACACCAAAGCTATTGTGGAAGTTGGGGATAGATGGGAAGGGTTCAGAGTCACTTTTGAATGCTGGGAGATCATGCTCGTTTTCTGCAGTGAAATTGTGGGAGTGTTGCCTTACTTTTACTTTTTCATACCCCTATGCACTGGCTGAAAATAGATCTAGGTTAAATCCCACTACAGCAAATGCTAAATGAAATGTCCCAATTCATTTCTTACAGGGTATGCTTATTGAATTAAACATAGTAATAATAAATACAACAAGGGGCTTTTGGCCTGGGGCAGGAAATTATTTTTTCTTGGTCACATACCATTTTATGCTGTTATATATCATGTAAATAAGCTCTGACTTGGCTCTGGCACTTGGTATCTCTATGGCCATCCATCAGCAAGTCAGTTGATCTTTCTGGGCTTCAATTTCCTCATCTCTAAAATGGGAATGCTACCATTTCCGACCTGTGTGGCCCTTGGCTTGACACTTAACTTCTCTGGGTCTCAGTTTCCTATCTATAAAACAAAAGACATAAACTAGCTAACACATAAGATTCCTTCTGTCTCTGCATCTATAACCCCATGAAAACAAGGAAGTTTTTGGTAAGGACAAGTTTGTATTAGTGACAGCTTGATACTGAAGATAATGGCTCAGACAACTATAGGCAGAGAAGTAGTCTGGTACATCAGACAGGGAGGCCACTATAAATGAGGTAAAAAGAACTTGGACACAATGAAGAATGGAATCAGAAGACTGAAAATGAGTATCAGACGCAGTAACAAACCATCTCCGTAGGGGGAAAAAATGGTCTTGCCAGATGTGTGGAAATAGAATTTAATGACACACTATGATAACAATCTAATCTGTAAACTGGTAGCACCAACAGCTAGACCTTCTGGGGAACATCTAAAAGGATCAAATCTACTGTCTTTATTTTTAAAGTGTAGAGGTGAAATGAATGGCAATGGAGACTGTAGCACATCTGTCAGGTTGCAGTTGTGGTGAAAGAAAAGCAATCAGACTGTTATTATGTTAGTAGGGCTATTGGAAAATTGTACTTGAAATTACAGGCATTATTTTGTACTTTTTTTTTCAAAAGTAAAAAATAAAAAACAGTCCCTGCTGTTGTTGGCAGGATTCCCTGGAAACAAACACATATTTGTTAGTATACCACTGAGCAGGTTTGTAATTTTCTCCCACTTCTTCCCCATCTTCATTTTCCCTAATAATTACTATAAATGAAGAAACTTCTGATAGAGCTCCCATTTCTTTTCAAGCAGCATTTATAAAGGAAACATTGGTAACTTGATTTGTTTCTTTGTTCAGTGTGAAAAATATCATGTTACCATACTTACAGGTTTGGGGCTTAAGCACTATGCAGGATTAAAATTATGCAAAAGTAATAACCAAACTAATTTCATCCAATGTGATTAGATATGCCTTGTGTATTTCTCTAGTCTGTCCTATCTGACAATTATCTCCTTGTTAACTCCTGGGTTGTTCGTAAAGCAAAGAGGTCCAGGAAAAAAAAAACAAGTTTGTCCAGGACAAACTTGAATAGCAAGGGAGACAGATACAAAGAATAAGTAATTATGGTTAAATTTTTGACAGTGTTAAGAATACGTTCTCCATTCCTTCCATACACATATCTGTAATGAGGCTACATAGAATTGCTCATCCCCTTCAGTCTGCTACTTGATTGATTTATTTATTTATTTTTGCTTTTTGGTGGGGCAATTGGGGTTAAGTGACTTGCCCAGAGTCACACAGCTAGGAAGTATTATGTGTCTGAGGCTGGATTTGAACTCAGGTCCTCCTGACTCCAGGGCCGGTACTCTATCCACTGCACCACCTAGCCACTCATAAAGCAATTTCAAAAATATCAGTTGATCCCATAGCATCAAGCCCTATCCCACATGGTGAAATGCTAGATTCTACTGACTTTACCTCTTTATCCTCTCCTCTCTAGACTTTTTCATTGACTTTTCAGCTTTTTGTTAATACCTTTAGACTGATGCTTCTATCTTCTATCGGGGTGGGGAACCTGCAGCTTTGAGACCACATGTGGCCTTCTAGGCCCTTGGGTGTGGCATTTTGAGCCCAAGTTTTACAGAACAAATCCTTTTATTAAGGGGATTTGTTCTGTGAAGTTTGGATTCAGTCAAAGGGCCCCACATGAGGACCTAGAGGGCCACATATGACCTCGAGGCTGTAGGTTCCCCACTCTGTAGCTAGTTCTTGCTCCTTCTTCTCTTTTCATACTACATATTGTCTTTTGTCCATATCATTCACTCCCAGGGTTCCAAATATACCTGTATTCAGATGAATTCAAAGTTTATATCTACAATCCTGACCCACTCCTCTGAACTCCATTCACACAACTACAATTAACCAGAGGACCTCAAGTTCAACATCCCAAAATGAACGATCATTCACTAAAAGCATACCTCTCATTCTGATATTAGGATTTTTGTTGGTGGCACCATTATTAACAGTTTCTCATGTTCAAAATTTTGGTACTACATTTCACCCTTTTTAAAAATTCTCATGTTCACCCAATTATTGAATCTTGTTAACTCCCTCGCATCTTTACCTTCCTTTCTATTCTCACTACCATCACCTTTGTAAAGGACCCACTCCACTAACACCTTGCTAGACTACTGTGGTGACCTCCTAATAAACCTTCCTACCTCCACTCTCTCCCTTATCCAATCAATACCTCTGTCAGACTAATTTTCCTTACATAAAGAGCTCATAAAGAGTGTCATTGTTCTCCTCAACTGTCAGAGGGAAGAAAAAAAGAAAAAAGTTACATAATTATTATATATTTTTAAAAAATAAGGGGGTAGAGTCAAGATGGCAGAGTAAAAGCAGTGATTTGCTTGAGCTCTCCCCCAAACCCCTCCAAATACCTATAAAAATGGCTCTAAATAAATTCTAAAGCAGCAGAACCCACAGAAAGACAGAGTGAAACAAATTTACAGCCCAACACAACCTGGATGGTTGATCAGAAAGGTATTTCGCACAGGGCTGGGAGAGGAACGCAGTTGGGCGTGGGCATGCAGGCCACAGCTAACCTGGAGCAGGCCTCAGAAGACTGAATCGCAGGCAGCTGTGGCAGTTTTCAGACTTCTCAACCCATGAATGCCAAAGACAACCTAGGTCAGTGGGAAAAGTCTGTTTCTGCGCTGAGAGAGAAGAAAAGGGTCCCAGCCCCATTCCCTGAGCTTGGCCCCAGGGTGACGGCTGCCTCCTGAGCTTCTGGCCCACAGACTGAGGGTGAATCAAGTGGCTGATCAGGGGGGACTGCAGGGATCTCTCTGCTGGTGCAGGATTCTCTTGCTTTGCCCGTGCTTGGATCTGGGTCACAGTTCTGTGTGGTGGTCCTGGGGCGAGGAGGAGTGCTGACATGGTGGAGCTTGTAGTGGCTGTGGAGAGAAATCCTCCTCACAGTTCCAAGACAGAAAAGAGTGCTTGTGGTCACTCATAGACTAGAGCACACGACAGAAAAGCAGTAAACACCTTGCCCTTGATCATAGCACCTTGGAAAAACTGAAAATTTACAGGTCCCTACACGTATCTCTGAAAACAGCTGCACAAAATCCCTGAAACTTGGGACAGTACATTCTCCACACTGAAAACAGACCCCTACCTTAATCAAGAGTTTATAACTCAAGTAATTGGCCAGGATTATGAGCAAGCAGTGCAAAAAAAGTCAGACTATAGAATCTTACTTTGGTGACAAAGAAGACCAAAACATACAACCAGAAGAAGACAAGGAAGCCAAAGCTCCTACATTCAAAGCCTCCAAGAAAAATATGAATTAGTCCCAGGCCTTGGAAGAGCTCAAAAAGGATTTTAGAAGCAAGTAAGAGAAGTAGAGGAAAAACTGAGCGTGATGCTAAAGGAGACCCAAAAAATATTGAAGAAAATAACACCTTAAAAAATAACCTAATCCAAGTGGTAAAAGAGGTCCAAAAAGCCAATGAGGAGAAAAATGCCCTAAAAAGCAAAATTGGCCAAATGGAAAAGGAAGTCCAAAAATACTTCCTTAAAAATTAGAATAGAGCAATTGGAAGATAGTGACTATTAGAGAAATCAAGGAATTGTAAAACTAATCCAAAAAAATGAAAAAATAGAAGAGAATGTGAAATATCTCATTGGAAAAACAACTGACCTGGAAAATAGATCCAGGAGAGAGAATTTAAAAAGTATTGGACTATCTGAAAACCATGATCAAAAAAAGAGCCTGGACATCATCTTTCAAGAAATTATCAAGGAAAACTGCCCTGATATTTTAGAACCAGAGGGCAAAATAGAAATTGAAAGAATCCACAGATCACCTCCTGAAAGAGATCCCAAAGGAAAACTCCTAGGAATATTGTAGCCAAATTCCAGAATTCCCAGGTCAAAGAGAAAATATTACAGGCAGCCAGAAAGAAACAATTCAAGTATTGTGGAAACACAGTCAGGATAACACAAGATTTAGCAGCTTCTACATTAAAGGACTGCAGGGCATGGAATATAATATTCTGGAGGGCAAAGGGGATAGGATTACAACCAAGAATCACCTACCCAGCAAAACTGAGTATAATCCTTCAGGGGAAAAAATGGTCATTCAATGAAATAGGGAACTTCAAGCATTCCTGAGGAAAAGACCAGAGTTGAATATAAAATTTGACTTTCAAATATGACTCAAGTGAAACATGGGAGAGGTAAACAGGAAAGAGAAATCTTAAGAGACTTATTAAGGGTGAACTGTTTATGTTCCGGCATGGAAAGATGATATTTATAACTCACGAGTCCTTTGTCAGTATTAGGGTAGTGGGAGGGAAAAAATTATATGTATGTATAGATAGATAGATAGAGGGCACAGGGTGAGTTAAAGATGAAGGGGTGATATCTGGAAAATAAAATTAAGGAGTGAGAGAGAATTACACTGGGAGAAGGAGAAAGGGAGTAGAATGGGATAAATTATCCCACATGAAACAGACAAGAAAAGGTTTTTATAGTGGAGGGGAAATGGTGGAAGGTGGGAGGGGATGAGTGAATCTTGTTCTCATAAGATTTGGCTTAAGGAGGGAATAACATACACAATGGGGTGTGGAAATCTACCTTGCTCTACAGGAAAATAAGGGGGGAAGGGGACAAGAGAGCAGGAGGTTGATAGAGGGGAAGGGAGATTGGAGGAGGGGATAATCAGAAGGAAACACTTCTGAGGAGGGATAGGGTCAAAAGAGAGAATAGAATAAATGGGGGGTAGGATAGGATGAAGGGAAATATACTTAGTTTTTCACAACATGACTACTATGGAAGTGTTTTGCATGACTACACATCTATAACCTGTATTGAGATGCTTGCCTTTTCAATGAGGGTGGGTGGGGAGGGAGGAAGAGAGAAATTTTGTAACCCAGAGTTTTAAAAACACATGTTAAAAACCAAAAAACATTTTTAAAAAATAGGAAAAGTGCTAAGATAACTCTCATTTGAGGAAACTCCCTCTACCGATACAGGTTAGTTCTTTGAGAGTAGGATCTGTAACACATCAGCACTTAAGACAGTGACTTGTACAGAGTACTCTATGAGAAATCTGAGAAGGAAGATGTCACTGTCATCTTGGGGAAGGTAAGCGAAATCTTCACGGAGGAGCTAGGACATGAATTGGATCTTAGAGAAAAGGAAGCTTTTCAAGAAATCACAATTGAATGGCATGGTGGTAGTATTCTAGGCAAGAAGGATGAACAGTAGAAGGGAGAAAACAGGGCAAGAAAAGAAGTCAGAGAAGTCTAATTTGGTTTGAAAGTAGAGTATATGAATGGGAGTATCAATCAATCAGCAAGCATTTGAAAGCACCACTAAATGCCAAGTACTTTGCTAGTTGCTAGGGATGCAAAGACAAAAGAGAAACAGTCCTTGCCTTTCAGAAGTATGAAATATGTCTGGAAAGGCAAGTTGGAGAGATTTTAGGCAGCCTTAAAGGCTAGGATAAGGGATTTTTACTTACTAGGCAAAAGGGGAATCACTGAATGTTTCTGAGGATAGGATAGGAGTGGCATGTTTAGTGTGGTGCATGACTTAGGCAGTAACAGGATGGGAGGGGGAATAAACTCAAGGCAAAGAGACCAGTTAGAAGACTATTATGAGAATCAAGGTGAAAAGAGATGAGGTTCTAAAAAACGGGTGGCTTTCATGAGAGTTGAGAGAATGGGATAGACTAAGAGAGATCATAAAGCAGGGAATAACAGAGATCTGGGAAGTGATTGGATTATGTGTGACAAGGTGAGAAAGAAGGAAGAATTAAACATGCATGAGTTTTGGTTTTCCTCTACAGGGCATAGTTTACATTAAGAATCTTTGCAGTACTGTGGGAAAGAACATTGGATTTGGAAGCAGAGCCTGAATTTGAATCCTGCCTCTGCTAGTTACTATTGTGGGAATGCCATTTGAACTCTTTGGACTACAATTTCTTCAGAGAAGAAACTACAAAATCATAGGGTTTTATTACACAATCTCTAAGGACCCTTCCCTTTCTAAATCTATGATTCTTACTGTAACACCTTGTAATCATAATTAACTTATTTTAAGCCTGGAGCAGTGTAATGGCCCCCGGGGTCCACATGGTTCCCTTCTCTGTTGCTTTAGGGAGTTTATATTAAATAAAAAGTTAGGAGTACAATCACAATTGTTTCAAGCCCCCAGCTAACAAAATTCTAAACATTAAGGCAGAGGTTGGCATTCTGCCTTAATATACATTTATATTTATCACTACTTAATTCCTGACCTTTTTGCGGTTGAAGCAAAATTCAAGTTATTGAGAATGTTTGGGAAAAGAAGCAGTGGAGTATATTACAGTGTCTTAAAAGACAAGTAGGAGAAGGGGAAACAGGGGGAAAAACATCTCTTCTCAGAACTTCCTTTAGTTCTTGAGAAGGTGGGTATGACTGGTGGCATTAGCCCCATTCTTTTACTCCAAGATGACAGTAGGGCCATTGACCCTTCTGAATCTCCTTGCTCCCTGCCAGATATAAGTCATTTTTTTCCCCTTTACCTGATTGTTATGATTGCTTATTCTTTCCAGCTCAGATCATGAAGTAAGCTCCCAGATTTCTTGCTCCCTTGCTCCTTGCTTCTTCCTCTCTGCTTTGAGAACCTTGAAATGTCTCCCTGGTTCTGAAATAGCTCTTGCTTTTTTTTTTTTTAATATAAGCTCCTCAGCATATAACCAAATCCCTCACCCCATCAGGAAAGACTTCTAATTGAACCTATTGAAATGTTTTTGATGGATATCAGAAGGTGGCCAGGCCTCATTGACACCTGGTTCTTTCTGACTGATTGTATCAAGAAGGGTTCTTAAGTAACAAAGGCAACTACTCTTGAATGGGGGTAATCAATGGAAGGGGAAGTTTAGATGGTTCAGTGGATAGTGTACTAGGCTTGGAATTAGGAAGATTCATCTTCATGAGTTCAAGTCCAGCCTCAGACACTGACTAGCTGTGTGACGCTGGGTAAATCACATTTACCCTGTTAGCCTCAGTTTCCTCATGTATAAAATGAGCAGGAGAAGAAAATGGCAAATTACTCCGGTATCTTTGCCAAGGAAACCTCAAATGAGGTCATGAAAAGTCAGACATGACTTAAAAACAACAAAATCAATGCACTTTTCCACTATTTTTTGTTCTTCACTTAGCCTGAAAATACTGGCATCTCCTTTAAAAACCAGAAGTACCAAGAAATAAAAAAAAATAGCAGCAATTATAATTGATAAAAATCAAGAAGACCATTGTATGTCCCAAACATATGAAATTTGACACTAGCAAGGGGTGAACTATTCATATGCCATCAGGAAAGCCAGAGACATATCTGATCTTAAGCAAAACTCCATTTAGCTTTTAAGACATTCAATAAAAATAACAGAGTTATAAACAAGCTTAAGCTCAGCTCATTCAAACTCAGAAAAAAAAAACCCAAACTTGGTTCAAACATAATGTACCATCTGGCTTATGTCTAAGACAAATCAACAGAGACACAAGGAGCTGAAGTGAGGCAACTGATAGCACCACCATGACCATTATTGTTGATACTCACAGGAATCACCTAGGATTTCAATGCCATAAAGAACCTTTGGGATCATCCAGATCATTTTACACTTGGGAAAACTGAGGTCCAAAGGAACTAAGTGATTTGGCCAATGTCACACTGCTCAGCTAGTAATAGCAGATCGGTTCCAGGTCTTCTGAAATCTAGGCCTATGTTCTTTTTAATAAACCATGTGTTCCTTTTCATCTATCTGCTATCAAATGAAATAATATGTATAAAATACTTCACAAACCTCAAAGTGCTCTATAAATGTTAGCTATTATTATTATAAGCAAATCTTTCAAATTATGTGTTTTATACATTCTTTTTCTCCAGCTCTCTTTCCTCTCCTGCTCAGTTTTATACTTCCTTCCTTCCTGCCTGTTTCTTAGACTTGCCAGGGATGGCCATGGGAATGGATCCTCAGAATATTTGAATTATGTTCTAGTCCTTAGTTAGATGTCTTTGAAACTCCTATAGTTTGCTAGAATGCATCCAATCTAAAGATAAAAAATGTTTCAAAGGGAAAAAACTCTCAATTTCCCATTTTCTACAATAATTTAGTTTATGTGCAAATATAGAATGAGATTCAGGACAGCTACAGCCCCCAAAACATAAGTAAAAAAGTTAACTATGTATAGACTAGAAAGAAAACTAAATGGAAGATAATCGAGAAAAGCCTTTCATAAAATTTAAAGGACTGCATGAGTGTCTTATGATTGTGGCAGGCAGCAATACAAATTTACATTTCAATTTTTGCATGATTATTTTACAATTAAGTTTAATAGCCTCCTGCATTGCATTCTACAATACAACTTGTTATTTCCTGGTAAAGCCATGGGGACAAATTAATCAGCTTGCTGATGAAATGAATCAATGGTCAAGAAAGGAACAGATCTCTTAAGTATCTTGGTCCCAGATCATAATCCAAGTCTCAAGATGAATATCTGCTTTTCTAAGGAAAGGGTCTACTTTTGGATAACTAATTAATTTGTCTTTTCCCACATAGTTGAAATTCAAAATATACAGTCCATCTCTTTCCTTTCTCTCCTGTTCAGAATTTTTTTCCCACAACCTTTTCCAGGTAAGCCTGGTTAATATAGTCAACACTTTTATTCCATTGATAGCCATTGTTCTCTCCCTCCACACCTACACCCCTGCCATTTTTCTTTCTCCTGGAAGTCATTGAGTCTGCTTGCTGGATTTTTTAACTGCCATTTTTACTTGTTGACTTTGACATTCAGACAAGAATAAAGCAAGACATTTTAATGAGTGAAAAAACAATTTCCAATGAAAACTACTAATAACAACGCTTCATCCCTTACTATCTCTCTCATCATATCATACCCCTTGCTATTTCTCACTTCCTAGCAGACTGAATTGAGGAGAAATAAAATGAATGTGTACCAAAAGCCAGCAGTCAACGCTGAACCAACAATTTCTCCCCAGAGATCAGCCCTGAGCATATACAACGTACTTTAAGGTTTGGGATTTCAAGCTCAAAGCTTAATTATATTGTTCATGTTACTGTTAAGTTTTGATATTACTGTAAGTTTTGATGCCAAAATGTTGTTGTGTTTTTTTAACTTTTTTTTAGGAGGAAGATGACAGTAATGAGGGAGGATTTATTTGGAGAGGAACTAGCTATAAATTCAATTTATCTAAAGAAACTGTTCTCCAAAGACAGCATCAAAAGTATTTATAAAATAAAGAGCTGAAAGGGACCTTAGAGGTCATATGATATAACCTCTCATTTTGCAGACAAGGAAACAAATATCAAAAGGAGTACAGGACTTGGATCACAGGATTTCAATCTGGAAGAGATGAGACTTGCCCAAGGTCACATAGTTAAATCAGCAGCAAAGCCAAGATTTGGACATGTACCTCCTGACTACAAAGCTAGTATTCTTTCTATCACACCTCACCAAATGTCAGTTAGTTAGTATTAAATCACCAAAACATTCTGTTCCAAAAGTTCATTTAAATGCTGGTTGTTGGTAATCTGGAACACCTCTACCCACAGAAATACCCAAAGAAATAATATTATTAATGGCGATTCTAGTCTAAAAGGATGCCAAAGCAAGTCTACAAAACCGGAAACTATAATATAGCACAATAATAAGAATATGAATTCTTGGTCCCATGAAAAAAAGGCCAATGTAGTTTAGGATGAGGGAAGATGGAGGTTTCATTTATCTTTTCTAATATGGGGTAAGCTCTAGAAAATTCAAATCAGATAACATTTTATCATTCAACAAAAATATGTTGAGCATCCACCATTTGCAAAGCACTATAGGAACTACAGTGATAGATGCAACATAGTCCCTGTTCTCAAAATAATTTACAAATTAGCAGGAGAGATAATACATGTAATGAAAAAAAATTAAAATGCAAAGTGGTTTGTTTGGGGATCGTTCCAGTATCCATCTGACCAGGACACTGCTACAGTAAGAGAAGAACATAATAATGTCACTGCTAAGTTTCTCTCCCTGCCCCTACTTTTTCTTCTAGTTCTGCAGATACCAGGCCAGAAAGTTTGCCCAGGAGTTGTACAGTACAAACATATGTTCTCCTATACACTTCTGTTCATTACTTAGAGGCATATGACGGCAAAGTTCCATCTACCATGGATTATTCAAGGTCAAGTACTAGGTCACTCACAAGACTTGGATTCATGACTTGGAGGGCCAGTATGCCCTAGGAACAGGACTGAGATTTGAATTCCATGAAAAGGCTCTCTTGTATAAGGCATGGCATTAGTTAATGTTGCAAAAATGGCCAAATGCATCATCACTTGCTTTTCAAAATTTTATTTTTCTTTATCTCTCTACCCACAGCTTCTCTAAACCTCATCCTTTTTATGGTGAGAATGGATGAGTGGAAGATGTGCTAACAATATCTGATTAAGAGAGCTCATCTGCTAGAAGGAGAGAGGAAGAAGATGTAGGAATAAAGGATAGTAATAATGCACTACACCCCAGTAGCATGCCAAACAACAAGGCTGGAGAAAGCAGTACGACCAGAAGCCAAACCACTGGTGTACATCCTACCTTCCTCCTACCACACCATCATCCCCGCCCAGGTCCTGTGTCTCTCTAGAGTTTATACTCTCATGGTTCTGGCAGGATATCTATTCCCATGCCTGCTCTATTGTACTTTTTCAACATCTTATTTGATGAGATACAGAGAGATGCCCCATGAGGAGCCCCATAGCCCTCCTTTTGCCTCATCCCTGAATTTTCAGTTTTGGCCAATATTGAAATATGGTTCATTGTGGCATCTCCCATCCATGATTATCTGGGTCAGTCTTTCAGACTGACCAGTGAGTGGGAAATTCTTAAAATTCCAAGTTTAGTTTTAGTTTTTACTAACCACTTTCAAAGCAATTAAGCCTTAGTGGCAAGTTGCGATAGTTAAGTGTGACCAGTCTACTATAAGCTAGTGACCACTGCATGTGACTAGAGATATAGAAGGCAGACATGCCAATAAACAAACATTTAAATATAAGATTTAAGAAAGCATCTATGTGACATACAAGACAAGGTGTGAGTTCACATTCCTCCCTCCCTTCAAACATTTCCCATTCATTTAGAAGAACAAAAAGTCAAGAATATCAAGGGAAATAATGAAAAAATGTAAAGGAAGGAGGTTTAGCAGTACCAGATCTTAAACTATAAGGCAGTAATTATCAAAACCATCTGATATTGGCTAAGAAATAAGAACAGTAGATCAATGGAATAGAGTAGACATACAATTTACAGAAGCAAATAAATATAACCTTGTATTTGACAAATGAAAAGACTTTAAGATTTTGGGATAAGAACTCATTATTGGTAAAAATTGTTGGGAAAACTAGAAATAAGTATGGCAAAAACTGGGCATAGACCAATATCTTATACCTTTCACTAAGATAAGGTCAAAATGGATACATAACCTAGATATAAAGAGATGTGACAAGAAAATTAGAAGAACATGGAACATTGGATGGGTGGATAAGTGAAAATTTTATGGATAAAGAAGAGTTAATTGTAAAATGAATAATTTCAATTACATTAAATTAAAAAGGTTTTGTACAAATAAAACAAATGTAGCCAAGATCAGAAGGAAATTTTATAGACAGTTTATCAAAATATTTCTTCAACCAAGTTTTAAAAGGAAGTCCATTCTCTGCATTGCCACAAGCCATAAACAACTTACCTATTAGGTGATCTCTTGCTAACTGAAGGGACCCTGATGAGAAGAACCTCAGGCCATACACAGTGTAACTGGGAGGATGCCTGGCCTTGGCCGCAATGTCAAGAAGCAAAATAAGTCCACAAAGAACACAAAAGTAGATGGGTCTGCTGTATGTAATTATTTGGTTGTGTCCCTAGAAAATAAATACGAAACTTCTGAAGAGAAAACATGATGTCTGTTGTGTCAACATAACAAAGTGTACAGAATGAGTGAACAAGTCAAAAAACACATAAAGAAAGTTGCAGGAAACATCCCTAAACACAATGAAGCATACTTGGTATTCTGATGAATCTGGAATTCAACAATAATATCATGCTTCTCTTTAACAAGCCCATGGTAATCAGTCCTGAAAATTTAATTACCCTCCACGGAGAAAATCTAGCTCTAACATCACTTTCCCTGTGATAAAACACGGATATTTTTTTTATTGTTCATCTTAAGTGAGAAAATAATTTAAGTCATCATTTGCTCTATGTTTTCATTTTGCTTCCACCCTTAATAAGATATGAAATTGTAAAGTTGTAAGTTTCAAATGCCTGGCATTTCATGGAGATAGACGCTGCTATAGATTAAACAGCTAAACGAGGTGAGTATGATCTAATGCAGCAATGATGACCAGCTATTTATCAAGCACTTCTTTGAGGAATGCTAAACACTTGTCAGACATCAGCTCCTGAACCTTCACAACATGGTTATTGGAAAGAAGAAGTAATTAGTCATATTGCCCTTAAATAGATAGAAAAACCAAGACCCAGATGTGAAATTAATTTCCCAACGTCACTGAACAAGTTGATGGCAGAATCAAGAAAAGAATTCAACTCCTCCCAGGCAGTGAATTAAAGTACCAACAAAGAATGGTTTAAAGAGCATCCCTAAAGTCACTTAGAGTTAAAAGAAACACACTCTTCTGGCAGTGTGCTCAAGGACAGATAGGTTATATTTTATTCTTCTAATTCATTGGGATGATTTGAGCATGATTAGTCAAGATGATAGCAATATGACCTCAAATTTGATCTTTTTAAAGTCACTGCTTTGGCCCTGTTACATTTAGGAAATGTAATTTAAATAGCTACTCTCTCTGAAATTAAAATACTTTTATTCTGAGGCTACCTTTTACTATGGGGGAAAAGAAACATTGCCAATATGGGTTGGATACTTAGGGATGTTTTTGGCCCTATGCCTACCCAAAACTTACTAGCATACTCCGAAATTCCATTTTTGATCCAACCAAGCCCATATTATTGGGTATGGAAATATTTCCTTTGCATCTCAAAATCATGATACTGAAATATTATTTAATATAAACAGTTTTTATCCAAGTATAAAAAAATTTCTTAGTGTATGCAAATACATTTCTGTCTTTGCAAGGAGAGTTATTAAGTTCTTTCTTCCATCAGTTGTATTTAGGAAATGCAATTTAAATGTCCATCATGTGGTAGGGGAAAGTCGTGTTCTGAGGCTCTTTTAATATGATAGAAAAATACACTGTCCTTAGGGGGTTGTAAATTTTTGGCATTGAGCCAGGCTGAGACTTCTGCTATATTAGCATTAATCTGAAATATCTTTTTTTAAAACCCAACCAGGCCAAAGATTACTGAGCATGGGGATGCATTTCAAATTATGAAATAAAAATTCAAGACTCAATTACCTAGCACAGTACCTCATTATCCTGTTCATTTTTAACTTCATTCTCCCATATTACATTGTATCTCCAAACCATCATAAATCCATTCCAAATACATGGGCATTACAAAAGGCACTTTTATTTTCTTCAATCCCCAATAACACAAACTAATAAAGTTTCTTGGTTGTCTAGTTGCATTCTTCATATGTGTATGAATCACAAAAACTCTAGGGTTTGGTTTTCATTTTTCAATAGAATTTCATGAATTCCCATGGAATAAGAGGCCTATCAGGATATCTCAAAATGCATTGGAATATTTCCTTCACGCTTTTAAAACTTCTTTCATATCTATCTTTGTTCAATAACATGCACGTAACAAAAATATTCATCATAATGCATCAAACATAAGGTCACGGACAAAAGTGACACAGAATGGGCCAGCATGGATAGGTTGCAATCTGCACTATTGGAGGGAATTCCCAGATCAACGAGATACAGATTCATTTCTGTATTTGAGTCCTTAAGCATTCCAATTTTCTATCACATCACCCACATATTGGATTTTTTTTGTCTTTTTTTTGTTTCTTTTTTTAGGCAATTGGGGTTAAGTGACTTGCTCAGGGTCTCACAGCTAGTAAGTGTCAAGTGTTTGGTCTGAGGCCGGATTTGAACTCAGGTCCTCCTGACTTCAGGGCCAGTGCTCTATCCACTGCACCACCTAGCTGCCCCACATATTGGATTTTAAAACCGACATCTTATTCATGACGCAGCAAAAATATTGGTTGGGAAAGTTTTACCAGTAGCCACTTCTCTACACACCTGTGATGAATAGTATAGTCTATGCAGGGCAAGTTTTAGAGCAGGTTGATAAATTATTTTATTGTCTGTGGACCTTCTGCAGGTTGAGTCAGCTGGTGGAAAACTTTATATTTTATTTTTAAGACTGGAATAAAATAGCAACTTCTGACTGAATCCTTTGAGAGCCAAGGTGGTTATCTTTCTTAGTAACTTTCATGCGTCATGATGAGGTTGAGTGAGTTGTACATATGACCACACTGCATCAAGTTGGAAAAATTTTAACAACTGTCCTGCCCTCCTCCTGGCCTGCTCCCTCCCCATCGCAGGTCTGAAATCAATACTAAGCTTTGCCAAGAAGATTCTTGGCAAGAAGGAAGACCCCTGAGTTTGGAAAGCCTGCAGCACATCAGAAACACAATCTCCTTTCCATCACCATGTTTGCCTTGTCACTGATACTCAGTTGCTGGCTTGGGACTATGCTCAGGTTATGGGACATTTTAACCTACAGCCAATACATTTGTGATTTGGTACTTTCCTCTGGATTATCTACTTTTATACTTTCTCCTGATCCATTTGAGCATTTAATTTCTTTTGTGTTTGATGAATCACTTTTATTGTGGCTTGCTCTGTTCATGAGGCTTGATTTCCCCTGAGTGGTAAGGACTAAGGGGAAAGAGATGGAATGGGAATAAGAGGGACCTAAGACTTCAACAGTATAAGGAGCTCTCATTGAGTACCTTCTTCTGCAGATGACAAGTGTCTCTGCAACTAAAAGCAGAAGTGAATGTGGGTTGTCCATGTTTTTGACTGCATTCAAGTACTGTATCCAAGAACAGCCCCTGGCTCTGTAAGTCCCAACAGGCACTACATTGTGTGCACACAGTTGTGCCACAGCCCATTGTAGAGAAAATGTGAGTGGAGAAAAGGAGACATGAAAATCTTGCATTACTTAAGAATCAGTTGTATCGGGAAGCAACAGGTTATCTTCAAATTACTGACTTCCATTATCATTATGGAGATTGTCTCTAGCTTAGGAATATCTCCTATTTGTAAGGCACTTTACAATACCAAAAGCACTTTCCTCAAAACAACTCCTAGCATACAAAATCTAAATAATGGCATTTTATTTGTACAGATAAGCAAACTGGGGCTCAGGAAGGAAAACTGTTTGGACCCAGGTCCTGAAGCTAGTTACTGGCAGGACTGGGATAAATAAATAACAAGCTGGAGCATGCATGGAAGAAGGTATCTATGAGAGTCAGTAGATGCAAAACCATACTGTTTGAACATTGGTTGAATGTGGCAAGAGGGTTGGTTTCATAGCCAGGGGACCTGAGCCCTAGCTTAGTTAGGTAGCACAACAGGTAGAATGCTGGAACTGGAATCAGGAAGACCTGAGTTCAAATCTAGCCTCAGGCACTAATTGGCTGCGTGACATTGAGCAAGTAATTTAACCACTTTCAGCTTCAGTTCCTCATCTGTAGAAGGAGGATAATACTAGCATCTAACTCTCAGAATTATTATGAGAATAAAATGACAATGTTTCAAAGTGTTCCACAAATCCTAATGCAGTACATAAATGTTAGCAATTGTTATTACTACTACTCATGTGAGCTTGGCCACCTGACTTCATCTCTCTGGGTTTGATCTTGCTCTAACTGTAAAATGAAGGGATCAGACCAGATCACCTCTGAGGTTCCTTCCAGCTCTGAATCTATGAGTTTATAAATAATGCTTTTAAAAAAGAAAATACATAAGACCACTGAAACAACCAGATGAGTTCTAAAGGGAGATCACCTAGCTGTAAGTGCTCCTTAGTCCTAGGATGAAGAGATCCACTGTGTCACACTTTGAAGCAGTGGTCCTCATGATTCATAGCCTTTGAGACAAAGGCATGGAATTGGCAGATGAACTGTTTTTTGGAGTTGATCATAAGATAGTAATAAGAAAGGTGAGCTTTCAAGGAAATTTTTTTTATAATCAGATAGAAAATGACTGGGCTAGAAGGAATTTGTATTTTATCTGATTAGCATTTACTGAATTTCTCTACTAGGTGTTGCAGAACTAAATAGAACATAGAAAAGATGACCCCCTACCCTCTAGAAATTTACAGTATAGACAAGCAAGACACACCAGACCTATGCATTTATATCTATAGGATTTCTTTGCTTGAAGTGTGCAAGAGGGAATTCACATTTTTTTTTTCCTCTCTGGTAAATGTTGCCCATGTGGATTAGGTCAATTGAACTTTGATTAGAGAGCCTAATATAAGATTATTCATGATTAAGGGTATAGTGGAACTATTCATGTTGGCCATTAGCATTGGACCATGCTTGGATTTCTACATTAGAACTCCGAGTTCTTTTTTTGTGGTGGCAAAGAATTGGAAATTGAGGGGATATTCATAAATTGGGGAATGGATGAACAAGTTGTGGCCTATGATTATGATGAAATACTATTGCGCTATAAAAAGGATGAGCAGAATGCTTTCAGAAAAACCTGGGAAGACTTACATGAACTGATGCAAAGTGAAGTGAGCAGAACCAGAAAACCACTGTACACAGTACCAGCAATATTATATAATGATCAATTGTGAACGACAGCTATTCGTAGCAATACAAAGATCCAAGACAATTCTGAAGGACCTATGATGAAAAATGCTATCCACCTCCAGAAGAAAAACTGATGGAATCTGAATGCATATTGAAACATACAGTTTTTAAACTTTATTTTTGTTTCTTTTTTGTTTGTGTTTTCTTTCACAACATGATTAATACAGTTTGCATTACTGCACAGGTATAATCTTTATCAAATTGCTAGCCTTCTCAATGAAGGGGGAGGAAATTTGGAATTAAAAATTAAAAAAAATAAAAGTTTAAAAAATTGTACATGTAATTAGAAAAAAATAAAATATTAAAATTAAACAATAACAACAAAAACTGAGCTCTTAGCCTGATTTCCTATAAGTCTGGAATGTCTTCAGATTTTTTCCCCTTTTTGTTTAGTACTAAGCCTATTAGTATGTCTCTAATTGATTCTAAGTTTAATGAAAAAAAATCTGGAATATAACAAATGGTCCACTACAAATTCATTTTTATTTTCCTTTTGTTTTCTGTTTTTAAGATTTTGTTCATCTGTTTCCAACCAGCCTCCTGAAAAGAACCAGTGAGGAAAGAAAATCAATCATCCAAAGGAAAATAAAGGCTGATTCAACTGGTTCCCATGCAATTAAACAGTGTCAGAAAAAGAAAAAAAAGAATAAAAAGCCAAACCAGGTTCATTTTACATGCCATGTGAGAGAAGAGAGGCCAGTGTAGCATACTGAATGGAATAGAGGTGGGAGAGATGGGGTTTGAATTCTGCCTTAGACCTTTAGTAGCAGGGGTGAACTTTGGCAAATTGGAGCTCAATGACCTCTAAGGTCCATTCTAGCTCTAAATCTGTCATCCTATTAATCAAAAGGATCATGATTTACCCAGCTCCTCTTCCAATTCAACTTGGGTCACTTGAATACTCTCTGCCTGAGTTTCCTGCCCTCTAAAATGGTGACAGTAGATTCTGCCTTCTAATGTCTGCCTATTAGTTTACTGAGAATTGATCAGTTCATCTTTATAATGTGCTTATTTCTTCAGATTATAAAAAGGAAATACCTTTCATGGAACTACCATTTTCTGGCAAGAATTAAAAAAGAACTAGTAACTCAGGTCACTGACTAATCAATCTACTGAGAACTAAGTACAAAGCAAATTAATTACTCTACTCAAAAGTGTATCATTTTAGATATGCAAGATGACATGTCAAGGAGGGCTTCATTTCTTTCCTTCTGCCCATCAACTTACAGAAAAAGGGCAATAGTAGCCTAACGTGATTTAAGAATGGGTATAATTAATTCCATCTCAAAGGAGTAGTAACAGAAGTAGGTATATTACAAACCTATCAAGGAGCATTAAGTACACTAGTTATTCATTTATACCAATACTTTCTTTTTGTTTGTTTTGTTTTGGTTTTTTTTAGGCAATTGGGGTTAAGTGACTTGCCCAAGGTCACATAGCTAGTAAGCCTCAAGTGTTTTGGTCCGAGGATTTGAACTCAGGTGCTCCTGACTTCAGGGCCGGTGCCCTATCCACTGCGCAACCTAGCTGCCCCCCAATACTTTCTTTGATGTAATAAACCATTGCTATTAGAATCATTATACTGAGTGTATATCTCCCAGCCCCTTTTTCTCAGAGGTGGGTGAATATGGATATGAAGCCCTATATGTAATACTGGGCTTGGCTGGTGAGCCAGTTTTGTTGAAACAATTTTTTCTCCTTTTCATTTTAAATATTCTTTGTATTAAGGGATGATTCTCTGGCTAGGGGATGGGAGAGACATATTGGAAAATGAAAGTTATATTTTAAAGGATAAATAAAATTTAAAAAAAGATTCAAAATTAATTTTAAGAAACAAGTAGTGTATTCAGGAAAGGAATGTTTGTTACTAAATCATTCTTTCACATATTAAATCCCTTCCCTCAAGTCATGCCTAGAGGTGACACTAACTCCAGTGTGATCTTTCCAGAAATGAGAATTCACTGAGGCAGGATAATGGATAATTTGGGACTTACAGTTGGCTTGAGTGATGAATTTCAGAAATGCATTTCTCTACCCATTTCTACCTCACCAGATTTCTACTGATAACCACAACAATCCATTCTTAAGACCCTAATTATGCTTCTTCTGCTTGTCTTGACATTCAGTCTCTAGGATAAAAGGAGTTGTATTATATGTAAACCAATTACAGAGAGCAGATGAATTTAACAAGAAGGAAACATATGTCATGTGATCATCCAATCATATGCTTTCCTTAATTACAATGAGAGAAACATTAGTTATAGCATATTTAAAATCAATTCTAAATCCTGGTGATGAATTTTAAAACCAGAATAGAGAGTGGGTCATGCTTTAATTTAGGATAGTTATTTCATGGGCTCATGGGAATGCAAGATAACAAAGGGGGAAAAAAGGTTGTTTAAATAATAGAGGTTTTGAACTGCCTATCTGCCTGGCTCAAAGGCATTTGGACAGTGAGCTAGCTGGGTTGGGAATATGACAGGCTATATTCCATAGCACATACTATAAGATGTCTGATAAAAACAAAAAGACAACATAATTAAAGGAAACCATTTTAGCTTAAAGAAATTAGCATGGCTTTAGTTCTATGTGATTGAGCTTAGGTAGCTCCATTATTATCTATAAAATGGGTACAGTAACAACTACCTCAGAGGATTATTGTGAGGATCAAATGAGACAAGCTTGAAAGTGCCATGAAAACTGCAAAATGTAGGTCACTGTTATCATCATCGATTTCTTATAATTAATATGCCATCATATTATTATATGTTTTTGTATAGTACTTTATAGTGCTATATAATAATTATAATATACTATATATAATATACAAATATAATATCAAATAATTACTAGACTGAAAGTGCAACAATAGGCTCAAAAGTAGTAATAACAAGGGGGAGACCCACATAATTTGGACTGGCATTTTTCTGTTTGTATAGCAGAGACAGAAGATACTATCTTCTCTCCATATAATTTGTCTTATGGTAGCACCAGGAAATGGTGATGGTGAAGCCCAGGAAGGCTGTTATAAGTTCATCCTTCTCCATGTGCAGGACTCTCATTGGCCTCATAAATATGTTTACAGTATGGAGAACCTTCTGCCAGATGAGGTATGGGAATATGAATGAATCTCCTTTTGTCCCCAAGTCATTGTCACTTTCACTTGGGCAAGCAGGAAAACATGGGAAGCTGTTTGGGCAGTTAAATGTGAAGGGCAAAGAATAAAGATTCATTCATCCATCCATCCATCCATTCATCCATCTATCCATTTTCCAAAGGAACAAAGCTCTGTATATAGCAGACTCAGCAAATAGCTGGTGAATGACTAAAAGAGGCTGAGCATTTCCCAGGGAGGGGGTCCCCTTTTATTTGACATCATCAATGTCTTTTGACATAATCACATTCTACAAGGTGAATATTTTTCATTTTTGTCCTCTGTACAAATGGACAAGACAAATTACTTGCCTGTGTTCTGACACTTACATGTATTGGTGAGGCAGGGTCAGGCTGAACACTCTAAAACACAAATCAGAGGTGTCAGTGAGATCATTTGATGTTTTAAATTACATATATGCACAAGTACATTGGCCTGATAAGAAATAGCTTTGGTCTTGCCTTTAAAAGGGAATACTGGCAACTGGCCATAACGAGGCAGAAGAGCAGGAGCCATATGTCTTTGCAGAAGCCTTGGTTCAGTGTTAGAAATCCAAGCAGAGAGACCAGAATGATGAGTAAAACAGCAAATACATTTTCCTTAATGTCCTCAGTTCTATGGAAAGATAAAAATAAGGGGGAATGTTAAGACTCTCTCTATTAAATAGAGAAAAACTCTATGTTTCTGATGAGATCGATAGTCAAAATTTATTACCCTTTAAATAAAATTTTGAGCTCTGTAAAAGAATAAGCATTTGTGAAGCTATGCCCTATTAGGTGGCAGGCACTGTGTGCTAAACACTTTATGGTTGTCTTATTTGATCTTGATAACAACTCTGAGAGGTAGGTGCTACTATCACCATTTTACAAGATGAAGAAATCAAGCCTGACAGAGCTAAGTGACTTGCCTGGAGTCACACAGCAAATTAAGTGTCTGAGCTGGATTTGAACTCAGGTCTTTCTGATTCCAGGCCCAGCACTCTCTCCACTGCACCATGTAGCTGCCTTATAATTGGCCAAAAATTTTAGTCTCTTTGAAGAGAGAGAGAGAGAGAGAGACAGACAGACAGACAGACAGACAGAGACAGACAGAAACAGACCGAAAGACAGAGACAGACAAAGAAAGACAGGGAGAGACAGAGAGACAGACAGAGAAAGACAGAGACAGAGACAGAGGGAGAGGGAGAGAGAACAGACATCATGGAGGGACTGTTAGCCTTGGAGTCAGGATGACCTGAGTTCAAATTTGGTCTCACACATTTACTATGTGATTCTGGATCACTAACTTAACTTCTTAGTACCCCAGGCAGCTAAAACTATCATCTATAGGTGAGCTGCCTATAGTTTAATTGGTTTCTATAAATAGTTCTCATCAGTGTGGGAAACTTCTCATAGGTAACTTGCATGTAATGTAGCCTTAAAGTTTCCTTAGAAACTTAGAGGATGGGGCAGCTAGGTAGTGCAGTGGATAGAATCAGGAGGACTTGAGTTCAAATCTAACCTCAAACACTTGCCACCTAATAGCTTTGTGACCCTAGGCAAGCCACAACTTAAATTGCCTCCAAAATTAATTAAAAAAAAAAAAAGAAAGAAACTTAGAGGAGAATTAATTCACTCATGGTCCTACAGCCAACATAGATTGGAAGTAGGACTTGATCCCAGGTCAAAGGATCATAAATCTAGAACTGGAAGGGATCTCAGAGGCCACCTCATCCAAACCCTTTGTTTTACATGAAAAAAAAAAACGGAGGCCCAGGGAACTTAAATGACTTTCCCAAGGTTACACAGGAAGCAAGTATCAGAGACAGGATTTGAACCCAGGTTCTCTGAATATAGAGCTTTTCCCATTGTACCATGTCCTCCTGACCAAGGATGGACTGCTTTGGAACCCCCTACATTGATTAAATCACATGTAATATACATACAAACACACGTACACACATATAATGTCTGGGACAACTCTACACACACAAATATACATACATATACATGTGTATGCACATATGTATGTGTGTATATGTAAATACGTATATGTTTATATCACTCCCAATTAAATGTAGTTAACAAGATACTTTAAGCTTATCAGGTTAAGAAAATCTCTTTGAGTTATTGAATCAAGCAATCAAATACATACAATGGCATGAATAATTCCTAGATAGATCTATTAATCCACCAAAAGTGCAATCTAAGTTTGAATCAATTTTTAACCAGTTGGGAAGGAGTAAAGTGCTTCCACCTATTGGATGATATCAGATGACCAAATGCATTAGAACTGGTTGAAATAATTAGACTTCTGGACCTCTGTATATCCATGAAGGAGATTCTAAAAGAAGCCTGCTTTAGAAGTATTTGGAGAAGGCAGACCCTTTGAGCCTGTAGCAGAGTCAGCGAAGTGTGAGAGACAGAGGAAGTGTCCCATTTCTCACACCCCTCCTTCTCCTTTAAAACATTAGGAACATCTTGAAGAGCCCAGACCAATAACAATGTATCCCAGCTGGTACTTCATAGAGAATAAACTGGACACATTGAGGAAAAACAGCTTCAGTTAGCATGATTTATCTTTTTGGGGCAGAAAGACTGGCAGTTTCCAGACTATATACAAATGTCTTGATTCTCAGGGACCAGCAGAGAGTTACATTATAACTCAGGAGGATTACTAGCATAGATAAAAGGCCTTCTCAAAGCTGTAGCTGTGAGTTAACACTGTGGTCACATAGGTTCTTTAAGCCATGAGCTCTTTCCCCTGGATTACATATGCACTTGTGGAAAAGTGCATCACAGGTTGCTTTTTTTTTCTGGGGTGGGGGGAAATGTTTTTGTACCAATAGTCTTACTATACTATCTCAATTAATATCCTTTTCTGAAAGCTAAGTCTGAGTGAGTTGTAATTAATGAGGAACATACTATTGCAGGCTCATGATAATAATCCCAAAGGGAGCAGTCAACTTCTCTCTGTGGACCTAGCCTGCCAATTCAAGTGGGTATTGGGAAGTAGCTCCAGTTCTACATGCATATCTTATTTATCTATAGTTGTTTACATGTTATATGTCCCATTAAATTATAAACATCTTAAAAGCAGGGACTGTGTTTTGCCTTTCTTCATATTCCCAGTTCTTTAGCCCAGTGCCTGGCAAGTACTAGGCACTTAATAAAACGCTTCTTCACTTGACTGTCTCAAAAAATACTAGCATTCTTTCCACTATACTACATTGACTAAAGCTATGAAGGTTAACAACAGTAAACATTCTCCTTTATAAAGTTTTTATTTTTAACAAACTCAGGTTTTATGTTTTAAATTTCTGAGCAAAATGTGTCCTTTTGGCTTTGTGAATTTTTAAATGAACTTAGAAAACACATAAAAATGTCTATATAGATGAAAGATTAAGGCTGGTTATGCGAATATTGAAAAACTCAAAATTAATATTGAATGAACATCACATGCTTACATGGAATGTTCAAGGATAATGTATTATCTTGGATTATTAGTTAAGTGTTAAACATTCATTTTAAGTGAGTATCCCTTGGGAAACTTGGTATTGCTAAGAGGACCATTACCATTCTATTTTCTGACATTTCAGTACTGATATTTACAATCCTAATTTTGTAGTACTTTTTTTTTAAGTATGTGATCTCACAATTAAAGACTACTGAAAAGAGTAGTCACTGGGGGGACATGATACAACTGAACAAGCATTCAGCCTTTGCTGCATTGCCTCCTGGTTGGTATTTAACTAAGAAATCTTAGCATTTTCCTGGATAGGTTTAGTAATAGCATCATGTATTTGCAAAACAGTATTATAATCAGGAAATCAATTCACCCACAACAGTTACCTTTACATTCGTATTGCTATCTTTTCTATCCTTTGATGTGGAGAAGAAAACTAACTGAGACACTAGAATGTTTCCATCTCTACCTTAAATTACCACCACCATTATCACAAACTGAACCTGGAAGTACATGAGGAGCCAAAGGGTAATCTAGCAAATCCTCAGGAAAGTCAAGGGGAAACCTCACCGTCTGGTTGATTTACAGAATACCTTTGTCCAGACCACTCAAAGCCCTTTGCCTTCTTTCTGAAAATGTGGAAAATAAAGATGAAAAGATTGTTGTTGCTGTCAATTCTCCTCCTGCTCCTCCTCTTCTTCCTCTTCCTCCTTTTCTTCTTATTGATCTTCCTCATTTTTCTCCTTCTCCTTCTTTCCCCTCCCCCTTCTCTTCCTTTTCTCCCCTCCTCTCTTCTTCACTGTCATCAAGAAGTATTTATTAAATGCTAACTATATGCCAAAAACTATGCTAATCCCCACTCCTCCCACTAAAAAAAACCCAACAGGTAAACTATGCTCTCTGTCCCTAAGGAGTTCATATTCTAATAAGGGAGATAATATTCAACATGTTGTATGTATAAGATATATACAGTGTAAATTAAAAGTAAAATTAAGAGGAAAGACAATATGTAAACAACTATATGCATACAAGACAACTTGAGTTTGTTTTTCCAGTTTGTCAACTGCCTATCTACCTCCCATTTTGGTCTTTAGGTTCAAGGAAGGAAAAAAGCAATGAACCAATGAGAAATAGGTCAAAGGAAAATTTTAGTCATTTCATCTTCTCAAAAGTGAGACAGCAAATTTAAGGCTCTTCCCTCTCCACCAAAAAATGGCATAACACTTTCCTTTGTCCCCAGGTCCCTTCTTCACACTCCCCATGTCAAGCACTTCTCTTTACTATGATGCTGCTGGGTTGCCAAACATTTTTGCAAAAAATATTCAAACCTCTCTTCAAGGATGAAATAGATCAAAGATATCACAGACTCAGAAGCTGAACCTAGAATTAATTGCATGAAGCAGAAGGCTGCTCTAGAAAATGCTTAGAAAAATCAAGGGGAAAACCTCACAATCTGACTGATTTACAGAGTGCCTTTCTTCAGACCACTCAAAGTCCTTTGCCCTCTATTTGCAGATGGGGAACCTGAAGCCAAAAAGGTGTGCAAGATTCTTTCTGATCAGAAAGTACTGTAGAATATCATTGACAGACCAAACCACACTGCCCAAATTGATTCTAGAAAGTTCTATTGCCAAATATCCTGCACTAATTACTAAATACATGATTTCTTAAATTTTAATGATCCTTTTGCCTAGGTTTTGAGTTTCTAGCAATGGAGGCATATCGTTTTTGAACATTCCTGGGGTTCCCAGAAGCATCTTGTACTTTTCTTTTAAGTGAGATACAGCTGTACACCACTCATCAGGTACTTCTGTTGTACATCTTAGTGATGTACAGGCTTACCGATCCAGCAGTGCCAACAAGGTAAGTCGATCATACCAGACTTTAATCCACTTGCCAGGAAAAATGATAAATTTGTAGAACTGCTCTCGGTTAAATTTTTTGGGGGCTGAGGAGCATGAAGACTCTTCCAGATCTTGACTTAGATGCTTTTAAATAGAAAAGATATGATATCACGTTGACATATTATTGTTACGATCAGAAATTCAAACTTTCAAATGTGAAAAGCAGATGTTCAGTTTCAGAATATTATATGAACATGTTCTCAAAATGGATGTTAAGAAAAGGGTTCTAATTGATGGGAGGATATTTCTTACCAATGCAACTAATTTTCTGTAGACCTAATGATACATACCTGAAATCATGCCAATAATACATCACATCAACATATCACTGTTAATTAAAGGCAGAAATTGCAAACAAAAACAATTTTGCATAAAATGAGAATTTGGCAACAGAATACTTTGTAGGATTTGCTGTGAAAATCCAGCAAGACATTTCATTTACATATTTCAATGCTTTAAAGATCTGTGATTTTTGTCAGTATAAGTACTACACCAACAAAACCTTTTCAGTCTGGCAGGATCTAGAAACTGAACACTGCTGGTGTATTCTTCAATCACCAAATAATCCATTGCTATAAGATTTGAGTTAATGTTTAGTGGAGATAGTAGAAAACTTCAACGCTTAATGGGAAAAACATTTAATTAATATGTAATCCATAAACAAATATTTATTCAATATTTGCTGTGTTCCAGATACTAGGTGCTGGGAACATAAATACAAAAAATGAGACAGCCTCTGTTCAAGGAACTTCAAGGAACTTAAATTCCATTGGGGGTTACATGTTCACTCATAAGTAAATTTAAGATAGAACCAAAAAAAATACATGCAAATATAACAAATTAAACATATGTAATACTTTAAGGTTGAAAAATTGTTTTCCTTGCTACACTCCTGGGGAGTAGAAAGTACAAGCCCTAGTCTCTCTCCTGAGCTATAATAATCAGCCATCCCCAACTATCTTCTGGACATCTTGAAACAGATAACTAGCAAGCTTTTCAAATTCAACACATCCCAAACAAAACTCATTATCTTTGTTCTCTCCTTAACTATTTTATTATTGTCAAGAGCACCACCATCCTCCAATTTCAGACTTCAACCCTGATATCATCATTTACTCCACACTTTCACTCCTCATAGCTGATCTATTGCCAAGTTTTGTCATTTCTACCTTTCCAACATCTCTCACACACATTTCTTTCTCTACACTCATACGTTAACTACCATAGTTCAGGCACTCATCACCTCTCCCTTAGAAGGCAACTACCTTCTTACCAGTCTCCTTGGGGAGCAAAGGAAGGGGAAAGAAGCATTTATGAAACACCTACTATTTTCAGGCATTATGCTAAGCATTTAAAAAATTTTTTAACCTCACAATAACTCTGGGAGGTAGGTGCTATTACCATCCCCACTTAACAGTTGAGGAAACTGAGGCACACAGAAATGATTTGCTCATGGTTACATAGCTAGGAAGTGTCTGAGGCTGGATTGGAACTCAAGTCTTCTTGACTCCAGGTTCAGTGACCATTGAGCCACCCATGGGACTATGCTAGCTAACTGCCAATAGTCAGGTCTGGAACTCTCTCTACTCCAATCCATCCTTTATTCAACTACCAATGTGAGTCTTCTAAAGTATAGGTTTCATCATTTCAGTCCCTTGTTCCACAAGCTCCCATGGTTCCCTATTTTTTGTGTCTAGAATAAAATATAGACTTCTCTGTTTGGTATTTAAAGCTCTTCAAAACCTGGCCACTTTCTAAAGAGTTCTAGTCTTCTTCGACTTTGCTCTCCATCATGCACTCCACAGTCTACCTACAGTGGCCTACCAGGTTTTCCTTGGACATGATATACCACTCCCCACCTTAGCTTTTCAATCATCTTTCCCCTGCATGCCTGCTCCTTCACTTCTGTTTCTTAGTTTCCCTGGCTTCCAAAAGACTCAGTTCAAAGCCCACCATCTGCAGGCAACCTCCTCCTTTTAGATGATCTTCCATTAACTCTTTATGCATCTCATTTTGTGTCTAGTGATTTATATGTCGTCTTTCCCGCTTAAATGTAACCTCCTTGAAGGTAGTGATGGTTCTGCCTTGCTTTATATCTCCTGACCTGTGCCTGGCATATAGTAAGTGTTAAATAATATTTGTTGACTGACTGAGAAATATGACCCACTTTAAGAAACTCTAATATAAAAAATTAATAAAACACACAAAGGTGGGCAATGATATTCAGATCACCAGGGGCTTCAGTTTCTTCATTTTTAAAATAGTTGAAATAGATGTCTTTCATATTTCTAGTATCCCAAGAGTCTAAGGAGGCTTAACATTACAGAAGGTTTTATCCCTTATTCAAGTAGTAAGTTGCTCTAGTACATAGCTGAAATGTGATTGAGCATTTCTATTGCCTGGGAGTATACTTTTGCTCATTCAGCCATTGAATTTAGGCTAACTCTAAGCTAGGGCAGCTAGGTGGCACAGTGGATAGAGTCTCCCTGCTTGATGTGAGGAAGACTCACCTTTCTGAATTCAAATCTGGCCTCGGACATGTCACTTAACCCTGTTTGTCTCAGTTCCTCATCTGTCAAATGAACTGGAGAAGGAAATGACGAACCACTCCAGCGTCTTTGATAAGGAAACCCCAAATGGAGTCATGAAGAGTCAGATATGACTGAAACATCTGAACAATAAAATGTTGAACAGAGATATAGGAAGAGCTAAAGAAATGTCTGCCTCATAAACAACAGAGTTGGCAAATTTCCATGGTGAGATAGTATTAAAGGGACACAGTAGTAGAATAAGCAACAATACCTGGGATAAATGACTCAGTTTTTCTGACCTTTGACTTCCCAACTTCATAATAGAGATAAATGTCTGATAGATGTACTGAATTTGAATCAGAGAATGCTTGAAATGCTCTCTGAACTACAGTAATCATCTCATTCTCCATTTTACAAAGTCAATTTTCCAGATAACAAAAGTTTATTATTTTAAATATCATAACTCATTTTAGTTTAACCTTTATGGATGGCAAATTCCTAAAATATACTACCTACTTCTCTGACTTCTTAAATCATACATATTAAATAAAAATTGATATTTCTTTGTTGTTTCATACTACTCGCCATGAATGTCAGCAACTTTATTTTGCCTTACTCTGGAAGTATCTCAGAACTTTTCATCCCTACCTTTAATAGACCAAGGTCTCTATAGGTTTTGAGTATCTTTTGTTTAATTTTAAATAGAGTCTTTCTATGTAGAATGCAAGCTTCTTGTGGTCAGGAATTATTTTATTTTGTCACTATTACCAGCACCTAGCACAGTGACGCCAACATTAATAAAACCTTAAAATTCTGAGTTGATTTAAATTTGTCGAATTCCTGTCAAATTATCAGCTGTTGTCCCTTTATGTTGCTGAATCTTCCCAGTTCGAATTTTAATTTCTTGTTTCTAATCTGCTGCATACTAGGAAGCAATATAAAAACTTGCTAGAATTTCATGAAAATAAAAGTTAACAGGCTGTGAATGAGGGTCTGAGAAGCTCTGATGTGAGCAAATTACATGAATTTAGTTCATATGTTAGTGACAGCTATTATAGCCTCTCAGAGGCCTCCATTGCTTCCTTTCAGATTCTAGTTTATCTTTTAGAGAGATGAAGTTGTGGAAGATGTCACCTCTGAATAAGTGAGATATTGCTTATTTCATTTAGGTGGCATAGTTGAATTTGAAGTCAGGAAAACCTGAGTTGGAATCCTGCCTAAAATACCTCCTAGTTGTCTGTCTCTAAGCAATTTATACCACCACTACCATCAACATCTTCATCATCATCATCATCATCATCATCATCATCATCATCATCATCATTCTCATTAATATTGTGACTGAAGGTTTGCAAAGTATTTTTATAGTTATTATCTCATTTTATCCTCACAAGAAATCAAGGTGCTATTATTATCCCCATTTTGCAGATGAGAAAAACTAAAGCAGACAGGCAGTAAGTGACTTGTCTAGGGTCACACAGTTAGAAAGTGTCTGAGGATGAGTGTGATATCAGTTCTTCCAGACTCCAGGTTCAATGGGCTAACCCCAGTGCCATGTCAGCCTCAGCTTCCTCTTCTATACAGAGAATAGTCACAACATCTACTGCACAGAGTTGTAATGAGGATCTAATGAGACACCTTATAAAGTGCTTTGTTAACCTCAAAGACATGCATAACTGCTTGCTGTTATTAATTCTGTTCTTGGCAGAAATTCCATTTCAATACAGAAGTAAAGTACAATCAAAGTTCAGTTATCTGAAATACAATTCTCAGCACCTTCAAGTTTCTGGGATAGCTCTTGCCCCAGAAGTAGGAATGGGAAATGAGAAAGTGTTAAGACATATCTCCCAAATCCCTTTGTAGGTAAAGAAGCACCTCTTGAGGGCCAAGAAATACCTAACAGCTGACAAGAGCTGAAGACTTGAAGGTCATACTTGATATGCTGTGATTGGTGAGTTACCTGAACAAAAGAAAAGGAATTCTCTGATTGACTGGTGTTGACTATAAAGGTCAGCCTTTCTGTGCTGAAAAGCAGGAAGAAGTGACAAGTGACCAAAGAAACTAGAACAAAGAAAAGTGAAAAAAAGGAAAGGGAAGGGACCAACAGATGCCAGTAATGAGAACATCCGAACTTGTGACAGTTAAGAAGAGTGATGGGGGCAGCAAGCAACAGATACTCTAACTGGAGGAAAAAGAAACCCAGGGATGAAGAGAAAGAAGTTAGACAGCTCTTCAATCTGGGGAAGGGAGGAGAGTAGCGGTGGAATAAGCAGCTCTCTGGGTTGCATTTTATTGTTCTCAGAGGCATCATTATGACATGCTGATGGGATGCTGATCAGAAGAGGTCAGCAAATGAGGGCAGGAGAGGAGATTCACAGTATAAAGTATGAAAGAATGTTGCAGTGATACTTTCAAACTACAGTGATATACCAAGCTACAAAGTGAGTACATATAAGTAGTGTGTCATCAAAAACCATATCCTGATATTGATGCCAAACTTCCTCCAATGAGAGGATAAGGGAGGAATCATTAAATAATTGTGCTAAACCTTTAATGTGAAAATGGACATTGCACATGACTCTAGCTTCCCTCAAATCTCAACTCATATAGTATCTCTTGCATGAGGTCTTCCCCAGCTATTAATGCCTCACTCTGAAAAAAATTATCTTAAGCATTTATTTTGCATATGCTTACATGCATAGATACTGTCTCCTCTGATAGAAAGTGAGCTCCTTAAGACAAAAACTGTTTCATTTTTGTTTCTGTATCCCCAGTGATAGATACTGGGTGCTGAATAATATTTGTTGATTGATTTATCTGCCCTAAATGATAAAAGAACTCTGAAAGGGCAGGTGCTCTATTACTTTGTAGATTCTTAAATCATCCAAATACAGATCAGTGCCAAATGATGAATCTCTCTATGAATCAGGCCAGCTGAATTATGTTATTTGAGTAGTTCCCAATTAAAAGAACTGAAGATCTCCTATCAGTGACCCAGTATTCACTGAAGACAAAATGTTTTTATGAGAAAATATTGTTAACTGAGATGTATGGATTTTCAGAAGGATGGCTTTGCTATTTCAAGATGAGAGACAGTATTAAATGGCTGAACAAAGTGAAAAAAAGATAAAAAAAATTATGAAGAGAATTTTATGGAATATTCAGAGAACTAATTTCTGAGCACATTCTATCCTCTGAACAATTTTATGATGGTGAAGAAATCACTTGGTATTGACAATTTCTCTTCTGGCAGGGGCCAGCGAATTGTTTCCCCTAGGATTTAAGCAGAAGAAGGAAGCAGTTGACTTTCTTCATGTTTTTGCATTGCAGGCACTTTCAGTGATTAGAAATTTTGATCATCCTAGAATTTTGAAAGATATTACTCATGTATATGTTGTTTACAAAGTGCAAGTTTATACACACACACACACATAAGAAATGTGAATGTTTGTTGGACAAGTAAACACAATGACTACACTATTTCTTAGGAAAGAGACACAGGAGGGCTTCCAGCACCTCTCTCACTAGCAGGTTCACTTTTGATCTGGTCAGACAGGAAGACAGGAAAGGAGTCATAATAAGGGGTTAAATAACATTCCTTTATTCTAGTGTAGTCTTCTTAAAGAGAGTTTGCTACAGAATTCCCTAACAACCCTCCTCGCAGGGGCCATACAGGGGAGGCAGCTACCCCTCCTCTCAGTGGGGTAAATCGAGACCAGCACAACTTATGCACTGCCCTAAATCCCCTCAAGCCTCAATGGGGCCTGGTTGAGGCAAATACGCAGATTCCCTTTCCCAAGCCTTGATGGGAGCTGATCAAGGTACGCACAGCATTCCAGCCTGCACATTCACCCCTAAGGAGGTCCCCAGTCACTGACCAGTGCCCACTTGCTTTATAGGGCAACAGACAAAGAAGGCATGTTGCCAGAAATAGCCTCACAATTTCACATCACTTCCCCCTATATCTAGTGACTGTACAGTAGAAACTTTTCTGAACCGTCATCATAAGAACTCAAATCTAACACCTGGGAAGTAGAGATTGTTATGGCTATGGATCCTGGGAAGAAAACTCTAAGAAAGAATAACAAAAAATCCATTTTGCATGCACTAAAATTCACCTTACTTACAATGTTCTATCCCCTTTTCTGTTACATTAAATGGAAAATAATTTTCAAAGTAATAGGTTTAATTGAGGAGAGTTCAGTTTTACTGAGCAAAGAGGACTACTAAGCTAGTTCTATATGTTTTTTTAAACCATTTTCTCAACCCCCGATTTTACTTTGCTGTGGTATTATGCATAATAAGAAATATTGTCACAGAGGAGGTTCCATGAAAAAGTTGATCTATCATTCAGAGACTATATGGGACTTTCAATGTTAAAATATTAAAGACACATTTTTTAAACCATTGCTTGATAAATGAATTCTCTTCAAAGTCAAACATTAAGGAGTAGTTGATCATGGGGGAAGGGAACAAGCATTTATTAAGCACTACTATGTTTCAAGCACTGTGCTAAGCACTTTACAAATATTATCTCCTTGGATCCTCACCACAACTCCAGGAAGTAAGTACTATTATTATACCCAGTTTTCAGTTGGGAAAACAGATAAACAGAGGTTAAGTGACTTTCAGCCCAGGATCCTACAGCTAGTAGCCAGTAAATGTCTGAGAATGGATTTGAACTCAGGTCTTTCTGACTTCAGGTCCAGCACTCTGGCCATTGTCCCACTTTGCTGCCTCAATCATATCAGTAAAATGTTATCTTCTAATGATTTGTGGTTTTTGGAGTAAGCCCTTTCCCAAATAGCCTAGCAAAAAATCTTAAAATGCTAAAGGACACTTCTTCATACACCATGAAAAAAATGAAAATAGAAGTATGGTTACAAGCTGATAAACACCGTGATTGTAGGCCCATGTGTTAGTGATGGAGATATCATGACATGTTTTTAATAGTACCGATAAGATAGATTCCTCAGACAAAAGCAAAGATGATTTTACAAGAAGTAAGAGATCCAGGGGGAGAAAGCTATAGGTATAGATAACAAAACTCTGGACTGAACAATAACGATAAGGAAAATAATGAAAGGCAATATGGCAGGGATGATATAGGACTGACCTTAAAGTCAGGAAGGTTCAAGACTTGCCTCTCATCCGTGGTGATTGTGTGATCCTGGGCAAGTCACTTAATCTCTTAGTGTCTTGGACAATCATCTGAGACTACAAATTATAGTCAAACTGCCATTCTGTATTGGGGTGGGAGGAGTTTCAGGAATGGAATTCCACATGCCAGTGAAATTTCAGGTCAGAAGAAGAGAAGGAAATAATAATAATAACAATGATGATGATGAATCCAACTACAATGTCTTATTAAGCATTTGATTTTCAAGGGTTACATCAAGCTATATGGCTCCACTGAAAAACACCTCATGGAATCTATCTCCAATGGTATATAAACGATATATAAATGATATTTAAAAGATTCCAAAAATACAAAATTCTTAATGTATGCAAAAGAAATATAGAGATCGAAGGCTGCAAACTTGAATCTCGAAGGCACATTAAATCATCGAATGAAATTGATCACCTCCAAGCCTAAGACGTTGATCAAAAAGATATCAAGGAAAGATTGTGACTGAATACATAAAAAGACAAACTGGCATCCTCAAGTCAAATATGAATGGGAAGAACATATTTAAAGCAAATAAAACTTATACAATACAAGTCTTAATTTATACTTTAGGAACTATATTGAGTACTGCAGCAGATTTGGAAAGTATCCTAATAAAAATTCATACAATATTAATAAAGAGAAGGAGAAGGGTATGTTACCCTAAGGTAGCTATGGAAAAATTAATAACACTTCCTTGACAAAAAGGAGGGGGAGAGGTAAGAGACATTCTTAAAGAATATGATAAATAAAACTTGTAATACTTTTAGATCAAGCATATAGCATTTCATGAAGCAGTCTTCATAAAGATTGGTAATAGATATGTGGTATTGGATTTGTCAAATATAACTGGATGGAGCCTATGAAATGGAAAAGGTCTAAGAGTAGAATTCAAAGGTTCCCCTCCACAGGTGACATTCTCATGAACTCAGGCAACAATGTGTTGAACAAATAACTGAGTCATTGGATTTCTTTGTTGAAATGGAAAATTTTATGATGATGATGCAGGACCAAGTTATTTCCAATAGATATTACAGAACAGTTTTCCTTAACGGGAAGGTTTCACCTCACACCTAGAAAATTGGCCACGGCAACAAAATATGGGAATTATCAATATCAAAAGTGTGTGGAAAGACAGGTATTCTAAAAGCATTGTTGGTGGAGCTGTGAATTAATACAACAATTTTGGGAAGGGATTTGAAATCATTCAAATAAAGTGACTGAAGTACTCCTATCACTTGACCCAAAGATTCTCCCTTTTCATTTTTGATAAAATTTGTTTTCCCTCTATCAAAGGCATAACCATTCTCTCAGTCATCCAGGCTCACAACATATAGGTAATCCTTAACTCTTTACTCTCTCTCATGTCCCCCATACCCAATCAGTGCTCAAACCTTGTCATTTGTACCTTCTTAATATCTCTGATACATATGCCTTTCTCTCCTCTGACAATGCAAACACCCTATTGCAGGCCCTCAACACCTTACATCAGGATTATTGTAATGAACTGCTGGTTCGTCTCCCTGCCTTAAGTATCTCCCCACTTTAGTTCATCCTCAACTTGCCTGTCAGATTGATCTACCTAAAGCACATGTCTGATCATGTCACCTCCTAGGCAATAAACAAACTTCAGTAGCTTCCTATAACCTCCAGGATCAATCCTCTGATATTCGATGCCCTTCATAACCTGGCCCTGTCCTACCTTTCCAAACTTCCTACATGTTACTCCTCTCTACCTACACCCCTGCCCTGTGTACTTTCTGACCTAGTCACATAAACATCCTTGCTATTCTTCCGACAATATACTTCATCTCTTAACTCTAAGCATTTTCACTATTTGTCGTCCACGCCTGGAATTCTCTCCCTCCTCATCTCAATCTTTTGGCTTCCCTCAAGTCCCAGCTCAAATCCCACCTTTCATAAGAAATCTTTCTCATTCCCTTTTAATGTTAGTTCCTTCCCTCTAAGATGATCTCCAACATATCCTGTCTGTATCTGGGAGGAAAAAAAAAAGAAAGAATAGAAAGAAAAAAAATCACCGTAGAGGAGAAAGGCAGGGTTGACACTGGTTGATCTAGGTTAAATGAGTTGCTGCAAAGTGATTACATTTAAGGAACTAGTAACAAATATGAGTATATTTTATGCTAATGGATACAGAATGAGGTTACTGGAAATAGTAATCACAGCAACAACCAAAGCACATATAAAAAATCTAAACCCATATTTCTCAAATTGTGTTCCATAGAGCCCTGTTGTATTAGATAATGTGAAGAGGAGGTAAATGAAAAATTTTCAACATTTCCATTTCCCCTCTATTAAATATAGAATTACATCTAAAGTGTTTATGATATGCAACAACTTTTTAGTATAAAAATAACTGGTATTTTCTGCCCTAAGGATATTCCATGTCTTATGACCCCAGATCAACTTTATGGGTTCCATCAATCTATTTCAAATCTGAAAGTTTTCCACAGGCAAATTAATTTGGGAAGCTCTGGTCTAAACATAGTTCTTTCTTCTCACCATACATAAGTGGAGTGCCCTCTACTGAACTAGAGTGGGAAAACATCACAGAAATGCAATGTAGCTACTACCATTAGAGGGATAGGATCCACTTTGGCTAGCTTTTCAAGAAACACCACCATAATCCCATAGTTAAAGAATATGACCTACTGGAATATTAGGAGCAGTGATATTACAGTGTACCCGTGGGGTTTCCGACTGGGTCCTCCGAGCCACCATGAGTAAAAGCTGCTGTTGGAGGGCACTCAATGCTGGCTCCCCAGAAGATGGTTCTTGACTGGCAGAAGTTGTGGTGCTGGAGGAGCTGAAGTGTCTTTCACTACAAATGGGTAAAACAGGAAAAAAATAATAATGTTTTGTAAATGTTGGAAGTTATTTTAGTTCACGTACACATGTGTAACACACACATACAGGGGAAAGTAAGCTGAATGAAATCTCCCCCTTGGTGAATATGAGCTCCCTGAGGGCATAGATTATTGTGGGGTTTTTTATTATTATTATCTTTGCTTTGTAACCCTAGCACTTAGAAATAGATTCTTTCACATAGTAGGCAATTTAATAAATGCTTGTTTAATTGAATTAAAGATTGGCAGTGGGCAGACCATAATGCATATAGAAAAGACATTCCACAGCAAAAGATAATAGTCAGTTTCAGCCAGCAAAGGAATAGTCTTGCTTATAAACAGGATTATTACATGACATACAGGTTGCACTGACTCTTAGGGCCACTGAATATCTGGTAGCCTAGGAGATAAACTCAACTTTTTATACCTAAATGGGCAGGGAGTTATCAACAGTCATAAGTTATCTCCTTGTAACTGTGAATAGTGGCCTGGAATCTTGGGAATGTACTTGCTTTGTGGAAGCTGTTTAATCCTTGTGATACTCTGTTTTAAACACTGCCATTTTCCTTCACAGCAACTGAGATAATATCTTTCCATCCAACCTCTCCTCTTGAAACCAAATTTTCCCAAATCAGACAGTTAAGTTACTGTAGATTGAATTCTATATCCCTTCAAACAACCAATCATAAACACATATTTATTAAGCATCTATTATGTGTCAGGCACTTTAATAAGCAGGGGGGTTACAAGTATAAAGAAAGAAGTCATCCATACTGGGAATGGTGCTGGAGAGTGGCTGCTTTCTTTAATTACTTTTCCACTGTTCTCAGTTCTCCCCTAAGTGGCATGGACCTTCTCATATATTGACTTATGCTGTTCTGGGCACTTTCTCTCCCAGGTGGAAGCTACTAGCGTGGTAGAAAGAATCTTTGTTCTATATAGACTGAGATGTTTCCTGCAACGGGAACACAAATATTGTCCTTAGGATTTAGTTGGTCCAGAGGCCTAGAGTTTGAACCATTAGCATGGATTCCTTGTCATCTGAGCATAAAAACCTACCCTATGGGGATCTAGGATGCTGGAAGTTTAGCAGAATTCTCACTGCCATGCAAAATGCCTTTCTGATCCAGTATTGCTGCCATGGTAAATATGGAGGCAGAGGTGGCTAGCATGGTTTGTTTGTTTTTTTTTTTTTTCAGTAATAAAACAATTATTTTAATATTTTATTACAAATAAAGTAATTTTGTTGCACTTTATAAGCTACAAGTACTTCATTATATTCCAAAAATAGACTTGAATCACTGGTATGAGATAACGCTGGCCTAGAATATTTGAGATTAATTTGTAGGTTTCAGCCCCAATGATATGGTTCTCAAAGTTGAAGTAGGGGAAGGGAAATGTGGATAAAAGAGAAAGCATCTATCTCAGCCTATGTAAAACAAATGGTATTCCTACCAAGTGGAGTCACAAAACTGGGCCATTCAGATACCCAACATCTGTAGGGTTCCAACATCACTGCCCTCAGAATTGGAATCTCACCCCAGGGAGTAATAGGTACCAACACATACTCAAGCTCACTGGGCATACCTGGCTATAGCTGCCAGCTTCTATATGTCACCATAATCCTCACTCTCCCCTCACTCCCTAAGAGTGAATGAATACAAATGAATAAGTATGTTAAATGTGGTCCATAACAGAATATTTTCCCTTAACAAGATGTTGATATCTAATAAGTTTTCTTTTCATTTGTATATGAAGTGTCCCAAAAGTCTTACTGTAATTCAAGCTTTAATAACCTGAAATATTAATAATCATTAGATAATAATTCTATGTAAATAATCAAATAATATAATTAAATGATGTTATTTTATAATAATAATTTAATAATTAAGCTTTACTAAACTTAAACTACACTAGGACTTTTGGAATACCCTGTAGATGTGTATCTGTGTATGTATGTATGCACTGGATTTGGAAGTTAGAATGAAAGCATATCTCATAGGATTATGGTCGAAATAGAGACATGGAAAGAATAGAAATGAGGAGGTTTGCTTATATGACATTCATAATGATGACATTCATTCAGGGGTAAAAAGAAATGTGCAGGTTCTCTCTCCTCCAATTTATTTGGGGCTTTACCTGTTTTATAGATTCTCCCTCCTCATTCTTGGTTCCACCAACAAGCACCATATCTGAGATGTATCAAATTTCTATTGATTTTGTACTGATAATATGTAAACAAGGCAACTGATCACGTACAGAGCTTGACTTACTTGACTTACAAAGCTCTCCGTTACTAAATATCTGTGACTTTTTTTTTTGCCTTTCTGCCTAGGAGTGAGAAGAGACTGAGGATTAAGGCTTATCTTCAAAAGCAATTAAAATCTTCTGGGATCCACATCTAAAAATGACCCCAGGTTTTAGAAGATCTGCACCTAAAACATGTCCTCAAATTGCTCAGTGTTCTGAACCCAAGTAACTCCAATTAACAAAATCCTTGATTCATATTCTTTCAGCTACCATACTACATCACTCTAATCAGTTTCTCTCCTTCCAGTATCCACACAAATATTCTACTTCCTTTCTCCACACACACAAACTCATTATCTGTCCAAATGGTATCACAAAGTTAATGCCAGGGGCCAGCCTCTTAACATGCCTACTCCACTGATTACCCACAACAGGAGAACGTCCTGAGCATTCCTTTATAGCTCAGTGGGCAATTCATAATAACAGGCAGCTGGGAGGCCTCTTTGACTTGGATATACAACTGTTTTCCCTATTAGCTCTAGCAGCATTCAGGAACAAAGAGTATAAAAAAACCACAAAACAGTGAAAGTGAAGAAGGTAGGAAAAAAAGGGCACAGGTAATACTAACAGAGGACATACAAAGGAGTCAAGCTCTGTACCTGGGCAGTTGCTAAATTCCCTCGAGTCATTTATATATTGGCAGAACAAAATCAATGGGAATTTGACACACCTTAGATTTGGTGCTATATTGGTGGAACTGAGAATGAGAAGGGAGAGTCTAAGAAATAAATAAATCCTCAACTGATCTGGGGAAGAGAAAATCAGTACCTTTCTTTTTACCTTCAAATGCATGCTGTTGGTCCTGTGATATAAACAAATCTCCATCTCTTTCTGTTTTCAACCATCATTCTTTCAGATGTGCTAGGCTAGAACCAGAACCTACTGCATACATGCATATACAGATGGACCAGATTTAAGATGCACATTCATTTTATACATGTTCCACATAGAATATATACATATAATGACCTGTAGTAAATAGTATATGCACTGTATACCTGCATTATGTACAGAAGTACATCTGAATATATTCTTTATGCATATGCAAGCGCCATCCATTTCAAGGAGATGCCTATATACACACACACACATACTGTATATATGGACACACATGTGTATCACATTTATACCATGTTATATTTTGAAGGTTTCCTAATGAGAATTTCCTATTTTTGAAGTGGTAGCCAACAAGCTTTGTTTTTTTAAAGAACGGATAAGCGATGGTCACATAGTAAGATAAGATCCCACCAACTGATTTGAGAGAGGCAGTGTGGCATAGTATATAGAAAGCCAGCCTTAAATCAAAGAATACTTGGATTCACAGCCTGATACTGAAACATACTGGCTGTGTGACCCTGGATAAGTCATTAGACATCTCATTGCTACAGGCAATTTTTTAAGACTATAAATTGCAGAGGAAGTGATGACTGGCCCTTCCAGAGAAAGCTTCTCTACCTAGGGATTCCCTATACCAGTGAAATCACAGATCTAGTCCCCTTCCCAAAGACATGATCATGAACTAACTGCAAGTGCTCTACGGTAGACTCTGGGTGTTTAAAGTGTTGGACTCTTATCTTGCCATTGTTTTAGATAAGTGACTGTTGTCAAAACAACCAGGGCTTCCTATTACCCAGCCTATCACATCCAAACCTGTTGAGGGCTGTCACTCTTCTCTATTGGCAACTAGATGGCCCAGTGGATAGACTGCTGGGCCTGGAGTCAGGAAGACTCATCTTCCTGAGGTGAAACCTAGCCTCAGACACTTACTAGCTGTGTGACCATGGGCAAGTCACTTAGCCTTGTTTGCCACAGTTTCCTCATCTATAAAGTGATCTGGAGAAGGAAATAGACAACCACCCCCACAACCTTGCTAAGAAAACCCCAGATGGGGTCATGGAGAGTTGGATATGAACAACAACAACAACAACAAAACTCTTCTCTATATCTTCTGGGCTCAAATTTGGTAGAGGATTTGGAGGAACTGAACCACATTAAATGGAGGCATAGCATTACTTGAAGGAGGAATGTTTAATGGTTCAAAAAACATGGACTTTGGAGCAACATTTCTAGCTCATTACCAAGATAAAAATGCAAATGATTGCCAGATAATGAAAATAAGAACTTTAACAACAAGTCTTAAAAAAGGCCCTCTTCTTTTCTTAAAAGATTACCACTTGACACTTGACCTAGGCACAAAAGGATGGAAGAATGGAAAAGCAAAATATGAGAGAGAGAGAAACAGAGACAGAGACAGAGACAGAGAGACAGAGAGAGACAGACAGACAGACAGACAGAGAGACAGAGAGAGAACTCAAGAGAACTCCACTTTCTTGATTGGCCAGAAAGGAGGAGACCCTCCTGGAGACCAGGTAGAGAAGAGAATCAGTTGAAGCTGAAGTAAACCTCAATACAAATACAAATCCTGAAAAATCTAAAGTAATTACTGCCAGGAGCTTAGGATGCTATGGGCTGAGAGGGAAAGAGAATGAAAGTTTGACCCTTCATGGAAGATTTTCTTCCATCTCCTGTCATAGGGATTACTGGATTGGTGGGTAGGAGAGTGTTTGAAGTTTAGGGATGGGAGTCATTGAGAAGCTTCAGGAAGTAGTCTCAGGACTACTGCTTGGTGGTTTCAGAGGCTATGCTGAAAGCTGGGAGCATGGTAAGATGAGAGGGTATTCTGGGAGTGAGCTTATGGGAAATTAGAGCTCGAGAAAGTCAGTGTGGGTGTGGGTTATGGCAGAGCTTGGAAGCTGCAGCAGAATATTTGTTATCTGACTTAGAACAAGAGTACGTACCTAGAAATGAGTATAGGTGCAGCCGAGAATTGCATAGATGTAATACATTTGGGGAGTGGCCAATAGGGGATAGTTGAGTGAGAATAATAATAATAACTATGATAATGATAACATTTATATGGTGTTTTAAGATTTCAAAGCATTTCATACATATTATCCACACTGATCCTCACTACAACTCCGAGAGATTGGTGTTATTATTATCCCCATTATATAGATGAAAAACCTGAAGCTGAGAGAGTTAAGTGACTTGCTCAGCATCACACAGTTAGTTAATGTCTATCAGTAGATTTGCTGGATTTGAATTTACATTTGAATTTAACTCTGAATTTAATGCTGTCTATCTATTGATCTACCTAGATCTGTGCAAGGGAATATTATGGTCGTGACCTGAGTCCTAGTGATTCCTTCCAGAAACATACAGCAGTATGAAATGGCAATTATGAAAAACTATAAGATCAAACTGTACCAGAGCAATATATCTGAGTCATAGGGGTCTGAGCTCTCCCTAGTTTCAGGTTTGGTTGGAAACTATTGGAGGGGCACTGGATTATTTTGGCACCAGGTGATTGGCAACTATAATACATCGGGACTTCAATAGAATCAAAACCTGAATTAAATTATGCTTTAACAAGTAGCTATAAATAGAACACAATTGAATGATTAATACATGCTGCATGTGTGAGAAATATGGAAGGTACACAGCATCCTCTACTGGTAATTGAAAGAAGCTAAGAATCCACTGTAGTAAGATGTGGAAAAGATGTGTTATACGACATACTTTCCTACCGGGGTCCAGGAAATATAATATAAAGAAGGTCAGGAGGAGGAGGAGAAGGCTAGAGAGAGTATCGTTCCTATAAATGTTCTCCATATACTGCTCTCAAGTAACTACATAATCCACAGACTATTAAGGGACAAAGGAAGGGTAATCACATTTACAGGAAGTGAGGCTAAATGACCTGGTGTGTATAAGAGATTGGGAACCAATGGTTGGATATTACAAGGAGGCAGATTTTGGTTCAATATGAGGAAGACATTTCTAATAATAGATGTGTCTAATAACAAAGCAGATTTTTAATCTCATTCATCCCTCCCCCCACCCCCACCCTGAGAATTGATCAAGAATTGCTCTGCCTACATAACCGCTAGCATTTATACAGCATTTTAAAGTTTTTAAAACATTTTACTAATATTATCTTACTTGATTCTTACAGCAACCCTAGGAGATGAGTGGTATTATTAACACCATTTTTACAGATGAGGAAACTGAAACAGACAGGTTAAGTGACTTGCCCAAGGTCATATAGCTAAAAAGTATCTAAGGCTGGAATTGAACTCCAGGGCCAACACTCTATCCACTGTACCACTTAGCTAACAAACACAGTGATGTAGTAGAGAGTGCACTGAAAATCAGGGGACTTGAGTTTAAGTATCAACTCTACCACCTAAAGGGCAGCTAGGTGGTACAGTGGATAGAGTGCCAGGCCTATGGTCAAGAAGATTCATCTTCATGAGTTCAAATCCGGCCTCAGACACTTACTAACTGTGTGACTTTCAGCAAATCACTTAGCCCTGTTTGCCTCAGTTATTTCATCTGTAAAAAGAGCTGGAGAATGAAATGGCAAACCACTCTAGTATCTTTACCAAGAAAACCTCAAATGGGGTCATAAAGAGTTGGACATGACTGAACAACAACAACTACCATGTAAATGTGTGACTTTAAACAAATGATTTGATTTCCTCTTTCCTCTTTAACATAGAAAATTAGATTAGGATAGGTATACCTCTGGTTGAAAGGCAACCACTATTTCCTGTGTGAGATACTTAAAATTCAAATATGTAAATATAGGTTTTAGAAGATTCTTCCTGATATTCTACTACTTCGGAGTATATATAACTTCTATTATTAATATTATTTTTGAACTAGACCTGTGATCTCATTTTTGTAGGGAATTTCTGGCAAGGAAATTCCCTTTACTAATGCAGATTATTTGTTTTTTTTGCCACTGACAGTCCAAGAGACAGTTGTCTTGGGTTTTGAAAAGTGAAGTGACTTCACCAAAGTCACACAAACAATATGTATCATAGGTGGGACTGGAAAACAGGTCATCCTGATCCTGTGGACAACTCTATTCATTATGCCCAACTGCTTCTCGTGATTTTTTTACCCTTACATGGTTCTTCAAAAGTCTTAGTTCAGTTTAAAGCTTAAAACATAGTGCCAATAAAACTTAAGCCTGCCTGCACTAAGACTTCTGGGATATTCTGTATTAATCAGCAAAGATTAGATACACAATAAACAGTAGTAGATGACCATAGTAATCTAGTGTCTGACAAACCAAAAGACCTAAGATTTTGGAACAAAAACTCACTATTTGACAAAAACTGCTGGGAAAACTGGAAAACAATATGGTAGAAACTAGGTACAAACCAGCATCTTATACCATATACCAAAATAAGATCAAAATGGGTACATGACTTAGACATAAAGGGTGATACCATAAGCAAATTTTGTGAACATGAAATATTTACATGTCAGATCTATGGATAAGGGAATAATTTGTGACAAAACAAGAGATAGAGATCATTATAAGATATAAAGTGGATAATCTGAATTATATTAAGCTAAAAAGGTTTTACACAAATAAAAACAATACAACTAGGATACATAGAAAGCAGAAAGGTGGGGATTTTTTTTTTACAGCAAGTATCTTTAATAAAGGCCTTATTTCTCAAATATATAGAGAACTGAGTCAAATTTATAAAAATACAAATCACTTCCCAGTTGATATATGGTCAAAAGATATGAACAGGCAGTTTTCAGATGAAAAAATCAAAACTATCTGTAGTCATATTAAAAATCTTCTAAATCACTCTTTTTTTTCCTTTTTTTTTTTAATTTTTAGGCAATTGGGGTTAAGTGGCTTGCCCAGGGTCACACAGCTAGTAAGTGTCAAGTGTTTGGTCTGAGGTTGGATTTGAACTCAGGTCCTTCTGACTTCAGGGCTGGTACCCTATTCACTGCACCACCTAGCTGCCCCCAAATCACTCTTGATTGGAGAAATGCAAATTAAAACAACCCAGAGGTACCACCTCACACATATCAGATTGGATAATATGACAGAAAAAGGAAATGATAAGTGGAGAGGATATGAGAAAATTGGGACACTAATGCACTATTGTGAACTGATTCAACCATTATGTGGAACAATTTGGAAGAACACCCAAAGAGCTATAAAACTACGCATACCCTTTGATCCAGCAATACATGTACTAGGTCTGTATCTCAAAGAAATAAAAAAGAGGGAAAAGAATCTATTTATACAAAAATATTTATAGTAGCACTTTCTGGGGTGGAAAAGAATTGGAAATTGAGGGGATACCCATCAATTGGGGGGCGAATGAACAAGTTGTGATATATATATATAACTGTAGTGGAATACTATTTTGCTATAAGAAGTGATTAACAGGATGATTTCAGAAAAATCTGGAAAGATTTACATGAACTGATGCAAAGTGAAATGAACGGAATAAGGAGGCCATTGTACATAATAATAGCAATATTGTGTGATGATCAGCTGTGAATGATTTAGCTGTTTTCAGCAATACAATGATCCAAGACAATTCCCAAGGACTCATGATGAAAAATGCCATCCATATTCAGAGAAAGAACTGACAAAGAGTCTGAATGCGGTTAAAGCACACTATTTTTCACTTTCTTAATTTTCTGTGGTGGTTTTTTTTGGTATATGTTTTCTTTCACAACATGACTAATATGGAAATATTTTTGGTATGATTGAATATGTATAACCTAGATCAAATAGCTTACTGTCTCAGGGAAGGGAAAGGGAGGGAGGGAGAAAATTTGGAACTCAAAAATTAAAAAAAAAGTTAAAATTATTGTTACATATAATTGGGAAAAATGAAATATTATTAAAATAAAAGTTCCCTCCCTTTCCCCCAAATCTCTTTCACACTAGTTAGGTATTGATTTGAAGATGCTTCTAAGAGCAAGAAGAAGGAAATAGGAAAGCAAATGATTGTCTTCTCTAATCACACATAGTTTTCCATTTTCTTTGCTTTACACAGATGTCATTGTAACAGTCTCAGAATTGACATTTTTAACACAGGCCAGGTTTTGTAAAAAGAGCATGTCAGTTTCTTAGGTAGGTTAAGAAATGTACTCTTATTAGGCCTTGGGTTGATATTTCTTTGAGACTGTCCCTAAATGCCTCCATTATTCTGCGTGTAATACACCTTGTAATACAACAGCAAGTCATTCTTTCTAGTCTTCAAATATACTGTCTTTAAATAGTAGCTGATAATTTTTCTGCCTCTTACTTAACAGTTTATGTGGTTCTACCAGGTGTACCATGTTATGGTGAGGCAGCTGTGGTGGAGTGGATAGAGACCTGCCCTTGAAGTTAGGAAGATCTGGGTCTAAGTCCCATCTCTGACTCAGAGTAGCTTTGTGAGCTTGGACACATCTTAGTGCCCCAGGCAACTTGCTAAGACTACACATTACAAAGCAGTTACCCGTGAAACAACAGATTGATTCAACAACAACAGCAAATCAACAACAAATACCTCATGGCTGATATTTTTCCATCAGTTGCTAGTGGCCAGGTTTAACACAGTTTAACACAATGCATTTGTTAAAATTAAATCATAATCCATTAGATTGTAAGCTCTTTGAGGGCAGGGACTATCTTTTGCCTCTTTTTGTATCTCCAGTGATTAGCATTGTGCCTGGCACATAGTAGGCACTTAATAAATGTTGATTGATTGATTGATTCTCTTTAGAACAGGCGATGGAAGTGGAAATATGAAGAACACTCTGAACCGTGACTTGCTGTTGTTTAATTATTTTCATTCGTTTCTGACTCTTCTTGACCCTTTTTTTAGGTTTTCTTGGCAAAGATACTGTAGTGGCTTGCCATTTCCTTCTCCAGCTCATTTTACACATGAAGAAACTGAAGCAAATGGGGTTAAGTGACTTGCCCAGGGTCACACAGCTAAATGTCTGAGGCTGGATTTGAACTCCAGGCCTGGCGCTCTATCTACTGCAATACCTAACTGCCCTCTGAACCATGCTGCAGTAGAATTTCAAAAATTTGACTCTAATTATTTAGAGCTTAGGTTTATCCAAACTGGTTTTGACTCAGATTTATAAGAAAGTTTTGAAGTTAGGAAATCCTGAGTTAAAGTCCAACATATGACACATGCTGACTTTGTGAACCTTAGCAAATCACGTAAGTTCTCAATACTTCAGACAGCTCTCTAATCTGAGTTGGCATTGTTCTGGGGTCAAGGCAGGCATAAGAAACAAGGCGAAGAATGACTACAGGGTGTAGGCCTGGGACTGGTGGCTAATGGAGACAGAGTTGATACCCAAAGCTAGTTTGCTCAGGAGCAGTTAATATTAACTCAGAAGAGTTAATAGGAGGGGTAAGATAATCCATTAAATTCAACCATGCACATGATCACCTATCCATTTACTTATATTGAACAATGTGGATGTTTAATATTCCAAAACATTCTGCTACTGACATGGGAAAACACATCCTGACATTCCCATGTGCCCAGCAGGGGTGCTTGAGCCAGCTCTAATTGGGAGATCTGATTGTTATACATTTACCAGCATGCCCTTACATATGCCCCTTGAGCTTCAAAGTATACTCTTGACCTCACACTTGATATGGATAGAGTTCCATTTCTGCACCTCACTGTACATCAAGTCAGGCAATAAGAGTACATTAGAGCTGAAAAGGACCTGATGGGCCCCATCCAGCACAACCCATCAGTCTCATAAGCTTAAGAGGAGATCCAGGAAGAGTTTATCTATCTGATAAATCTATCTGACCCATATCTAAGATGTCTTAAGACAAAACCCTGAAGCCCAGAAAGGGATTTCTATAAGTGACTGGGGACATTTTGGAGTAGAAATAAGATATATCACAACAAACAATGTGAAGGAACACACACACACACACACACACACACACACACACACACACACACATCTAAAGTCTCCTGCCCTGCAAAATGGGCCTGATTTGGGACAATTTTGAGAGGGATCCTTGCTCATAGCCTCCAAACATGGGGAGACAAAATCCTTCCAAGTCTTGTCAAATAAAGAGGCAACATTAGCAAGCTCTGCATATTTTGTTGTGTGGACTGTGACTGCCATCTTGTGGCCAAAAGAGGCTGCAATTTCCCCAGCTCTCCTTATGGGGAATGGCTTATTCCAAATCCATCCGGGCCCCTTAGTGTTGAGTATCCAAAGTAGGTGCTGCCTTGCCTAGAGTAAGCTCTCTTTTAGGTAGAGTCGGCCAGGGGACCATTCCACCATAATGCTACTGCCTCTGAATGGGATTTATCCTCAGATTTCGGAGGAACTTTGCCTATGGAGAAGAAATGAGGAAAAAATAGACTCAAAAGAACCTTCTGGGATGAGTCCATCAAGTTTAATCTGCTCCAAAAGCAGATGTTGGTTCCAGCACAGCAGAAATTTTCCTCACCAGAAATAAAACACTGATATTTAACAGATGTAAGATAATGATACATTGAGTTATTCACCTTGGGTAACATGACTATACTGGATCTTAGTTTTCCTACCTGTAATATAAAGAAAAATAATAACTTTTACTACCTTCTTCACAGGGATATGGTAAGGAAAGTGCTTCCTAAGCTGAAAAGTACTAAAAAACATTTGAATTATTATCATTACTCTTACTATAATCATAATTGACTTCAGGTGACTAGAACATGTTTTAAAACACATTTTAAGCTTTTGCATTTATTATTTAATTATATAGAATTATTAACTGCTAAAAAACAGAATACTAAAAGCCAATTTAAAGACAGGAAGGGTGGCACTGGATTTGGAAATCCTAGGTTCTAGTCTTGGCTCTCAAACTTTAGGGTCTTCAGCTAGTCATTTAGTCCCTCTGAGTTTCAGTTTCTTCACACACAAGAGAACGATTTTGGTTAGTCACCATATCTTCCTGATCTAAGATTCTGAAACTTTATTTCACCTCTTCAACCTCTCCTTACCTTTATCCTTAGCACCAAATCTCTTTTCTAGTTCCCATCCTGAATATTCCCTATGAATATCCTGTTTATGTTTGTCTACATTGTTATTGCTTTAGATTAGAAATTCTTAAAGAACAGGACAGACATTGTGTCCACCTCATTCTGTCAGATCATCACCCAGAACAGCCCCACACTTAACTGGATACTTCATATACCTTCTCTCAAGGACTTTAGGCCCTTTTGAAGTAAAATGAATACATTTGCAATAATAGATGCTGACCTGTACACAAACTTTTTTGGGGGGGAGTGTGGGTGGGGAGGAAGGGACAATACAGAGGTTGAAGATCTGGCACAGTTTAAATTACTGCCTATCTCTGAAAGGTTATGTAGAAGAGAATGGATATGAGTGAGTCTTTAAGAAAAAGTATGAAGTTTACCTTAAGAGATGACAAATGAAAGGAAAGTTGCTAAATCAGTAAGAGATATGGTGGGGGAAATACACAAAGGAAATAAAAGGATTTAATACAATGTCAAATCTCTTCTATCTGTTCAAATATTTTGAGGATTTTAAAAGAATTAAGAACTCTCATCAATGCAGTGACAAACCACAATTCCAGAGGATTGATAGTGAAGTCAGCTGCCCTACCTCCTGACAGAAAGGATAAACTCAAGATAAAGGATGACATGTACACTTACAGCCAGTGCTAACATGGGAATTTGTTTTGCCTTTCCATGTATATTTTTCACAAGATTTTCTTTTCTTCCTTTTTTTCCCCAAATGCCTAAAAGAGTTGAAAGGTAGAGAGGGACTAGCAATAGGGTCGCCAAGAAAAAAAAAGAGAGAAAAAAAGAAAGAAAAAAGAAAGGAAAAGGAAGGAAAAGAAAGAAAGGTGATTTAAGCAATTCTTAGTACACAAAAGAAGGGAGAAGGAAATACAAAAAAGAAAGACAGATTTGAAATGTTGACTTTATTATAAACTTAAAAAGAAATCAAGTGTTACTTTTATGTACAATCTTTTTTCTATTCTACTTATTTGGTGTTAAGTTCAGAATAAAAAAGAAAGATAAAATACCACTGGTTTAGGGTTTTAGAGAACTGAATTTTCTCCTTACACACAAGACAAGTGTGATATGGTAGGAGGAGGATTGGCTTAGGAATTGGAAGATCTAATTTTTGAATGCCACCTCTGTTAATTCATTCCCTATTGTAACCTTGAGTATGTGACAATGTCTCAAGGCCTCAGTTTTCTCATTTATAAAACAAAGGGGTTGGACTCAAAGATCCCTTCTAATTCAAAAGTCCTATAATCTTTGGTCTTTTTTGAGATAAAAACTTAATTCTGATTTAATTTATAAGGATATCACTTCTTTAAATTATATTTCAAGCAGTAATTGCTCAAACTCATCAACTCTCAATTATCCTAGATAACAGAATGCAGCATGCATTCATTCATACTTAGCTTCCACATTCTCTTCTAGTATTCTTTAGAATTGGGTGTGTCTAATGTTCCAGAAATAGGGCAGCTAGGTAGAACAGTAAATAGAGTGAAGGGTCTGGAGTCAGGAAGACTTGTCTTCCTGAGTTCACATTTTGCCTCAGACATTTATTAGCTAAGTGACCCTGGGCGAGTCACTTAAACCTGTATGCCTCATCTGTAAAATAAGCTGGAGAAGGAAGTGGAAAACCATTCCAGTGTCTTTACCAAGAAAATCCCACAACTGAACAACAGTGTTCCAGAAATACCACAACTTTAAACAATAACAAAGAAGCAACCCCATCTTCTAACTCAGGAGACTTTGAGAAACTGTTCAGTTTCTATGTTCCACACCCTGGATAGGGACTTTTAAAAAGTATAATTGCTATCTTTAGCATGCACTTCCCCAAAGAAGAACATTCTAGACTCTTTTATTTTTTAAAAAACGAACTTTCAGTACACCTTCCTTCTTTCCTCAGAGGTGCGGCCCTGCCACTTCCCTGATCAATAAACGCTAATGGCTCCCCCTTACTTTTAGGATCAAATAATAAACTTCTCTGTCATTAAAGTTCTTCACAACCTTACTCCAAATTATCTTTCCATTGTATTAGATTTTATTCCTGTTTACCTACTCTAAGTCCAGCAAAACAATTTTTTTCCCTGTTCCTCACATGGGTTATTCTATTTCCTTCTCTGTGCTTTAGCACAGTAGGTTCCACAGGCCTGGAAAGCCCTCCCTCCTTACCTTTGCCTCTTACAATCCATAGTTTGCTTTAAAACTTATCTCAAACATCAGCTCCTAAATTATAAATCAACCAACAGTCATTTCATAAGCGCCTCCTATGTACTCAGCACTGTGCTAGACACGAGGGATATAAATACAATATAAATACAATGAAGGAAACAATTCCTACTCAGAAGGAGTATATAAAACCCTTCCCAAACTCCCAGTTACTAGTGCCTCATCCCCCCAAAATATGTTGTTTTAATTTTGTCTATATTTATGTACACATTGTCTACCTTAATAGAATATAAATTTCTTTTTTTTTTCCTAGTGAGATAATTGGGGTTAAGTGACTCTCCCAGAGTCACACAGCTAGTGTCAAGTGTCTGAGGCCGGATTTGAACCCAGGTCCTCCTGACTCCAGGGCCAGTGCTCCATCCACTGCACCACCTAGCTGCCCCCAGAATATAAATTTCTTGAGGGCAGGGACTGTTTCATTTTGTCTTTGTGTCCCTAGCATCTAGCACAATGCCTAACATGTAGAGTAGTAGGTGCCTAATAAATGCTCGTTGACTGATTGGAAAGGTGGAGAACTTTGGGCACAGAATGTTGCATGTGCTGTCCAACATGTTGCTGTGTTGGTTGGTTTTGCTTAACTGTGTTTCTTTGTTACAAGGTGAGGGTCAATGGGTAGAGTTTGGATAGGGAGTGAATAATTTCCAAAATTAGCTATAATGTAACAACAAAATACATTACTAAAATGTTAATTTTTAAAAATAAAAAAAAATGAACATTCTATTTAGGTTGGTGAGTACCTCTCCTTTTTGGAGAGTAAGTCTACAACGTAAAGTTAAGCACATATGTTTCACTCTTCCATTTTATTTAGGAACTCAATACATCCATTTTGCCTGATGTACCAATACATTGTTTGGGGGGATAAGCATTTATATAGCACCTACTATGTGCCCAACACTGTGCTAAACATATTACAAATACCTCATTTGATCTTCATGATGACCTTGGGAGGCAGGTACTTATAAATTATCTTCATGTTATAGTTAAGGAAACTGAGGCAAACAGATTTAAGGGACAGACAGGGTGACACAGCTACTAGATATCTGAGCCGGAATTTGAACTCAGATCTTCCTATCTCCAAGTCCAGCACTTTATTCCATGCAATTGCTTAGAAGAAATACCTAGCTTTCTCACAATAATAGCTAGCATTTATATAGGGCTTACTATATGCCAAGCTATATGCTAAGCTCTTTACAACTATTACGACACAAGTGAAACTAGCCTTTTTTTTTTCCTGAAGCATGACCACATACATATAAAATTAAATATTATAAATATGTGATGGAAATATCATGTATCTGTGACAGCAGCCACCTGACATTTATTAAGTGCATACTGTGCACCAGGCATTGTACAAAGCACTGGGTATACAAAAAGACAAAAAACAGTCCCCACTCTCAAATAAGGGGACAACATACAAACAACTATGCAAAAACGATATGTATATATATGTGTGTGTGTGTGTGTGTGTGTGTGTGTATATATTATATATATATACACACACACACACACACACACACATATGCATATATATGTATAAGATATATGTGCATCTATGTATCTATCTACCAAACTGAGGTAGTCTCAGAAGGAACACACTAAGATTAAGGAAGACTGGGAAAGGTTTCTTGCAGATGGTGGCACTTGAGCTGAGACTTGAAGGAAGCCAGAGTAGCTAGGAGTCAGAGATGAGAAAGGAGAATTCCAGGCATGGGGACAGTCAGTGAAAATGACCAGAGTTGGAAATCAGAGTGCAATATGTGAGTACCGGCAAGGAGGCCAGTTTCAGTGGATCAAACTACATGGAAGGGGGGGAACGAGAAGACTGAAGTTAAGAAGAGGCCAGCTTATGAAAGATGTAATAGCCAAACACAAAGATTTTATGTGGTGCTAATAGGGAGCCACGTGAGTTTATGGAATAGAGGAGTGGCCTATACTTTAGAAAGATTAATTTGACAGATGAATGGATGTGGAATGGAACAGGGAGAGACTAGGTGGTATACTACATAGAATTCTAGCCTCAGAGACAGAATACTTAGTGGAACTGAATCCTGTCTTAGACACCTAGGAACTGTGTGACCCTGGGAAAGTCTCATGATAGCGTTGCACTTCAGTTTCCTTATCTACCACACAAGGTTGTTGCTCAAATGAGATTATATACATACATACATACATGTATACATACATGTATGCAAACCTAAAAGGACTACATGAATAATATCTATTATTGTTTTTCTTATTACTATGTTACTTGAATGGGGTTTCTTGGTTCAAGAAGCATTCAAAGTTCTGCTCACTGAATCACTGAAGCCACTACATTTTACTTTTCTGGCTGTAGAAGGATTAATACAACTCACAAAGAGCAGGAATCCTTTTCTTCACTCTTAATCATGGTTGGTAATAATCTATAGATCAAAGCAGAATCTAAGCTTCCTTCCCCATCTAGCAAGTTTTGGAAGCTTCTTGGCTATATGCCAAGCATTAAAATGTACTGTGCATCCCAACACTAGAGCAAATACATTCTATGAAAGCTTTCAGAACCAGTGACTCAGGGCTCTGAATGATACAATCCAAGCCATGCTTGGATTCTTTCATTTTCACCACTGGGGGAAAGGAGAACTACATTAGATAATGTTACTAGATGTACCTGGCTTTAAAGATAGCTATTGTAGGGCCAGAAAACGTTGCTTATATTTCTTTGGCAGTCAACAAAATAATACATGTGTTCCTACAATGACAGTGGGGCCAGTGAAGGAAGTTTGTTTGCTCTCCTGGTTTCTTTCATGAATCCCCAAAGAGCAAATGAAGATTACATTGTACATAATTCTTTCTATTCATATTCAGGACATGGTCATAAAACTGCCACATGGCAATAAGGATTTAACAATGGGAAAGAGGACTAGCCTGTTCACCCATGTTAAGAATCAGCAGCTTAATGGCAAACCTGGAGGTTGTCCCAATCATTTAATTCACCTTGCAGAGGAAAAACTGCTTTTGTAATAACTTCCAATATTGAATTGTTTATAAATGGTCTCAGCTAGAATTTCCCCACAAGTTCAAAGTCAATGTCTCTCTTGACAGTAGTAGGTGGAGCTCAGAATCTGGTGGGACTAAAATCCAGGAACATCACATTAAAGTATTTAGCCAGATGATGCCTATGATGCTATAATACATAACCACAGTGCAGATAGTCAACAACTATCTGAACTCTAATAAAGTGGTGCATATAAATAAAGGTGTTCTGGCTTAACTGTGGTTATTTGGTCAGGAAGACCTGTGATTTAAAATATTTGTAAGGCTCACCTTATGACTTTGGTCTAGCAGGCATAATTGCCACGACTAACACACAAATTAAATCTAAAATAATAAACGGCCTGTGCCCCTGAAATAGGGAACCATTTGCTTTATGGAACAGTCAGCTGGAAGACGTGGTGAGTCCATGATCTGATGCCAGTTTTAGGATGAGTGGTTTTAGAAAACCATTTAATACTCTTGTGTCTCTGTTTCCTCACTGATAAAAGAGGGTTAGGTAATAGAAAGATAACTCAAGTCCACCCTTCACAAACTATCAAGTTAATCATGAGCAATAAATTTGCAATAGAAATTCATCATTTCAGTTCTCTACTCAAAACTTTCCAATATTTTTCTTCCCTTCCTACAGGATAAATTTCAAACTCTTCACTCTGTCATTCAGAGTCTATTCTTACTTATAGCTTAATTGTAGGTGAAGGCAACAAGTAGAGTGAGTACCAGTGACAGTTACGTATCTTCCTTTTACCGCCCGATCCATAATCAATGGCTGGCTTCTGCTCTAAAACAATTACCCATCTCTGGGGAAAGAGGCTAGTGTGACAGGCCAACAAAACAATAATATGGTGGACCTTGATCAACACAGGCACTGGGTAACATAAACTTCACCAGCTTCTATGTTTTAAAACATATTTCACACTGTATTTTTTTCTCTATCACTTCTTTTGTTTTTGGTTTTTTTTTAGGCAATTGGGGTTAAGTGACTTGCCCACAGTCACACAGCTATTAAGTGTCAAGTGTTTGGTCTGAGGACGGATTTGAACTCAGGTCCTCCTGACTCCACTGCGCCACCTAGCTGCCCCTCTCTATCACTTCTTTAACAATATACAGATCATCATATCATCATGGGCTTATGCAAAATCCAGGGCTTATTACAAATCTAAGGAAATTAGCTTCCCAAAGATCTGTGGCACAGCTTTCCAATTCAAGGAGCCTAGGGAGGAGTTCAAGTCTATTAAAATATTCAGAAGCCAACAGTCACAAGGCAGATGAACTTCTAGAAGAGGATCTGGGTTTGCATGGAACTGAAATGCTTTCTCCTGAGAATGAACAGACCAGATGGCATTGCTTTAACTGCTTCTCTAGCATTGTCTGGGGAGGAGCCTATATATATAAGCAGATCTTTGCCATTTTAATGACTATGGTTCTGCTCCTGTGATTTAGGAGACAGGAAGAATAGCACGTGTATTTGTTTACCCAAACAAATCACTGAATTTGCAGAACATTCTATTATTTCCTTTCCCCCAATCATCTGTTACAAATTGTTTAAAGGATAATTTCATAAAGTCATTCTGTAAGTCTCAAGAAGTAAATCGTACAGAGAACAGGTGTGCTCTCAAGGAACAGCTTATGCTTATGACAGCAAAGATATACTATCTCTGACAAGCAAGAGTACTGAAATTCTGAAGTATGAAGAAAGGTTGATATATATTTGCAGGTGCCATGGTTTCCTAGAACAAGTGAGACCACACCCTCTCAATTTATCCAGGAGAAAAGCCAGACAGTAACTGAGCTTCCAGTACTTGGCACATAGTAGAGCATTATCTAACTACTTATTTGTGCTCAGAAAATGTTAAATAATAATAGAGCTGTTATAAAGTGTTCTTCAAGGTGGCAAAGGTCATTTGCAAGAAATTACTGTTAGATTTGATCATTTTCTAATACCTGAATAGGATAAATAAATTATAGTGAAAAGAGTGCTGGACTTGGGAGTCAGGAAGACCCGAGTTAAAATCCTGTCTCTGATACTTGCCAGCTATGTGACTCTGGGCTTTCACTTAACCTTTATGAACATCAGCTTCTTCATATGAAAAATGGGTATAGTAGCATCTACTTCACAGGATTTGGGGGAAGCTCAAAAGAGAATGCATATTAAAGCACTGTGCATCTTTAAAAGTGCTATATAGATGAGCAGGATGCTCTCAGAAAAACCTGGAAAGACTTACATGAACTGATGCAAAGTGAAATGAGCAGGACCTGGAAAACATTGCACAGAGTAACAGCAATACTGAATAACTGTGAATGACTTAGCTATTCTCAGCAATACAATGATCCAAGACAATTCCCAAGGACTTCTAATGAAAAATGCCATCCTTCTCCAGAGTCTGAATATAGATTGAAGCATATTTTTCTTGATTTTTCTTGGCATTTTTGTCTGTTTTCTTTCACAATATGACTAACATGGAAGTATGTTTTGCATGACTGCACATAACCTATATCAAATTGTTTGCCTTTGGGGGGGGGAGTGAGGGAGAGAATTTGGAACTCAAAAAATTTTAAAATGAATGTTAAAAATTGTTTTTACATGTAATTGGGGAAAGTAAAAATATTAAATGATACATAAAAGTGCTTTATAACCCTCTATTATTAATATTATTGTATAATTATGATTATTATTATAGTTTAATCAATAAGGATCCTGATAGGAGGGAAAGGTGGATGAAACAACTGGAACTTTTACTCAAGGTCTGACAGTCCTAGTCTGTATAGCTACAAACTACTAAAATTACACTGCTTTACAGAGAACTTCAAAGCAAGAAGGTCACTTTTAGCAATGTCATACCACATTTCTTCATGCTGTAAGCCCATGTCATTAAATACAATCTAAGATGATACCTCCATTCTGACTTCACACAAAATCTTTCACTAACGTAATTACAAATGTAGTGTGATCTTAAGCCATGAGGAAATTGGAGCCCAGATTCTAGGCTGAATGTTACAACCAGCCCACCGGGAAAGTCCTAAGAATCCAGGGTCCCAGGACGCAAGTCCAGGTGGGGCTTTGGAAGTGGAACTTGGTGGTATTAATGCTATGTAGGAACTGAGCTAAATTGTAAACTTAATTCCCCTTCTATCCCCAGAAACTGAGGTAGCAAGGTAGTGAGGTAGTGTAAGAGGGATTATACTCCAGATGTGTGTGTGTGTGTGTGTGTGTGTGTGTGTTGTGTGTGTGTGTGTACACAAATGTTTATATATTTGTTCTGGCTAGAACTCTGAAGTAATTGTTTCTTTATAAAGGCCACCAGACTGTTCAGTGGTTAAATAGAACTGGACTACCTGAACCCTTAAAATGAACAGAGACACATAGATCAAAGCTTGAACTGAAGGAGAGGACCCCCCAAATCACCTCCAGGATTCTAGAAAACCCTGGGGGAAAGGAATAAAATGCAACACACCTGACTTTCAGGCAAAGTGGAACCCCAGAAACACTGTTAAATGTGGGAAACAAGGAAACTGTACTATATTAGAGATAGATGAGAATACATTGACACAGGATAAGTGTTAACAGTACTTCAGTGTAGAGAGGAAATGGAAAGGGAAGTTGAAGGAGGCTAAAGGGAAGGATGACAATTAATAGAAAGAGAAATAAAGGTGGAAATAGAGGTGAAGAAAATAGGGAGAAGGATTCTTACTCTCACCCCATCCAGCCATTGCAATGAGGGTGACAGCAGCATATGTTAATAATAGAGAGCAATAGAAAATTAAGAGGATGCTGGAGGGTGGAGTTGGCTGGATATAATACTTCAATGGCTCTGGGATCTGATCCTTGCAGGTATGTCAGTGCAAAGATACACAATTTCTTTTTACCATCTCATCTCTATGCTATCTGTTGTCCCATCTGTTCTTGTCCCTGGGACCTAAATGTGCCAGCAGGCTGAATGCTGTGGACAGGAAAGAAAGAGCACAGGATCTGGAGTCAGACGACTTGGGTCTGAATCCTGCCTCTGCCACTTACTACCTATGTGACCTTGGACAAGTCACTCAATAACTCTCGGCCTCAGTTTCTTAATCTGGTAAAATAAAGGGTTTAGACTAGATGCTTTCAAAGGTCCCTTCCAGTTCTAAAGTCTATTGTCCCTTAAATATTTCATAGAGGATTGATCCAATGCACTGAATGCCTTCCTCTAAGGCAGGGGTTCTTACCTTAGTGTCTCTGAATTCTCTCTCTGTCTTTCTCTGTCTCTCTGTCTGGTCAGTCTCTCTCTGTGTCTGTCTCTACACACACACACACACACACACACACACACACACAGATAATTGGTGTCCTCTGGTGTCTAATTTTGTTCATTTAACAACATTATCGATAAGCTTTACCAGATTGCCAAAGGGGTTCATAGCACAAAAAAGATTAAGAAGCCCTGCTCTAAGGTAACTGTGAAGGGCTCTTCATCGCTCTTGCTATATGACTAATCCATGTAACTTTTATGATCACTGGGTCACACATTTATTTCTTAGATTATATCTCTTTTCTTGTCTCTTTTTGCACACAAATGTGTGAGGTTTTTTAATCTCATAACACAAGAGACACACATAAATACAAAGTGTTTTGTATTCTGTAAGCTGATTAAACCCTCTGTTGAACCCTTGGTATCAGAACTGAAGCAGCCTTGCCTTTGGCTTCATGTCACATGCTTTCTGAAGAGCTGGAAGAAACTGTGGTCCTCCTCTCCTAGAACTACATCCTGATATGCAACTCTGGTGTGCTTAAGGTTTAATTTGCACCCAGTTCCACTTAAAACTGGCTGCTGAAACTCTCCAGAAAACTTGCTGATGTGGCATAGTGATAACAACATTTACCTCATCCTGGTTAATTTTTAGAAACTGCCCTCCTTTAAATCTAATCCCCCTCTATCCCCAGAAACTGAAGTGGTGCAAGAGGGATTATATGGACTAATGGTTCATGTTCCCTGGTGCCATAGCCCTACCAATAATGTGACAGATGCCAGAGGAAACCCTTTGTTTGAAAACTCCTAGGTAAACCCAGGCTCCTAATGACTGCGTGTCCTCAACTGGAAATACATCCCATTCTGCCATCTAGTCAGTTCAAGACAGCAAACATTTATTAAGCACCTACTATTTTCCAGGCACTGTGCCAAGTTCTGGATTTGTCCAAGGCCACAAGTGGTAGAGATTGGATTTAGACCCAGGTCCTATGACTATAAATATTGTGTCATCTTTTCACTATTACACACCAAGAAAATGCTAATCGGTATCACTAAAGTATGACAAATGCAATTTAGCCACTTCCCTAGCATGCCGGAACTCAATGGTTGAATGAAGCTTTGGGAAAAAATGAAATGTATTCATTCAACCTTACCTCTTCTCTCCACCCTATCCCCCAACAGCAAAAAAATATTACATTGAGAAAAATACTTCTAGATTTTAGCTGACAATGATTCATTTGTATTAAGATTCTCTCCCCGATGGAGACCATAATATAGCTATGCCTTAGCAAGGTAGTTTGTAAAATATACTTTTACCTGTGGCCAGTAAAATATGTGTGCCTATGTATACATACATAAACACACACACATATACAATAATTATTTGTTTGAATGTATATACATACATATATGTATGTGTGTGTGCACATGTACATATAAGCATATGTCTTTACAGACACATACATACACACATATATCACCTACTGAAGGTTTGTAGAGCTAATGGAGATGAGTTTCTCTCTGAACTTAGATTGATCCTTGAATAACAGTCACTAGGCCTATATATGAGACTTTTCAGTTTAATAGAACCATCACAGCTTTTGTCTACTGGCATAGGCTTTAAGGAGCCAGGGTCTCCTCAATACCATGATAATATATTGGTGTAAGATATTACTGAAGAGGGAAGCTAGGTGGTGCAGTAGATAGAGTGCTGGGTCTGGAGTCAGGAAGACTCATTTTCCTGAGTTCAAATCTGACCTCAAAACTTATTAGCTGTGTGACCCTGGGCAAATTACCCAACCCTGTTTGCCTCAATTTCCTCATGTGTAAAATAAACTGGAGAAAGGAATGGCAAACCATTCCAGTATCTTTGCCAAGAAAACCCCAAATGGGGTCATGAAGTTTTGGACACAACAGAACAACAATGAACAGAAAAAAAGACATGTATATACATATACATACATACATACATACATACATACATACATATACATATATATATACATATATATATGTGTGTATATATATATATATATGTGTATATATATATATATATATATATATATATATAATATATATAAAATTATAAAGAACCTTACTTTCAAGTTCTGAAATGGCATGACCTCTTCGAAAGCTGTAATTCTTCAGCCAAACTGGACTAACAGTCATTCCCCAATCCTGGCCTGCCTTCTTCCACTTCCATGCATTATCTATCTTTGGAAAAGACTCCCATCACATCTGTCTTATAGAAAGATATCCATTCCTTCAAGGAGTGGCTTCAGATACCAACTCTTCTGTAAGTCCTTCCCTGATTCCCAAAGCTGGGGGAGAGCTATGCCTCCTCATCTCACATCTGTATTTGGTGTTTCTTTATGCTTGCAAAAAGTTAAGTCTAAGTCTTAATTTAGACTTGTATTCCATATTTAATACCCTACTAAATTATAAACTCCATAAAGGCAGGAACTATTTCATCTTTCATTGTTGTATCTCTAGTACACAGGGCAAAGAGTATAAATTTGTTCACCTGTGAAATGAATGTTGTGGGTTAGAATAGCTAACCTCTAAGTCTCTTCTAGATCTAAATTTATATTCCTGTGATCCTAAGAACCACATAATAGATGTTTAATAAATACTCACTGGATCGAATCATCTCATAAAATAGATATAAATATGCACAGTTTATAGTTTTATAATTTTAGGTAATCCACATTTTGAAAACCATAACACAACAGTCATTTACAAATTCTTAAATACGGGCCATTTTCAACTTATGAACAGGCTGTGCTCTAGGCACATTTCTAAGTTAGCTGTTTTGATCTCTTCATGACTTTTCTCTCAGAAACAATGCTATTAATGACACAGCTTCCTGAGTCAGTACTTACCACTAAATAACTTAATCACTATTTACAACAATGTTTCTATGGGAAGCCTTCACTAAAAGCCTCCTCCAATTCTTCATCAGGGTATGGATGTGGGTCTGTATCCTCTAAGACTATGCCAATGAAATGCAAGCTTCATCAACTTCCATCAATCTGGAAGTGTTTTAAGCATAGAACCAGTAATGGGCTGCATGTCTGTTGTTACCGAACAAGCCCAGGTTTAAAGACACTCCTCACTAGGCTGATGAAGACTTCTGCCACAGAAACTCAGAAAGACATTTCCTCTTCTCAAGTCCTATAATCTCCCATTCTCTGTGATTTTTCAAAAATCACTGGCAGTGGCTCACCTACATATATCATTTTTTCCCATTGTCTAGAATGTAGCTCATCTGGAGCTAACTTACCAAGAGCATTTATATGTTCTTTTAAAATGGCCTTACTTGTCTAAGGAATCATCTCCCTATTAGTCATTTTTGTTTTGTCCTTACCAGTTCAGAGATTATTTTCCTGAGCAGAGAAAACAGAAACAAAATACGAATGGAGTGTTCTATTGTTTCTATTACTAATTAGCGTTGTCTCATTCATCATGAAAATTGGGCCTTTCTCTTTTTCAATTCTTCTGTCTTCTAAACAAATCCAAGGACTATTGCATTCATTTCTGGGTACCACAGTTCAAGAGGGACATTTATAATGTTATTTTTTTTGGTAAATTACTTATTTACTTATTTTTAGTTTTCTGATAATTTGGATAGTATCTAGAGAGTGACCAGCAAAAAGAGCTGTGAGTCCATGTCTTATGAGCACCAATCAAAAGAATTAGGATTATTTAGCCTGAAGAAAATGCTCAAGGGGAACATGGGAGTCACTTTTAAGTAACTGAAAGACTATCATGTGGAAGAGGGACTAGATTTGTTCTGTTTGGTCCCAAAAGGTAGAAACAGTAGGAATGACTTAGCTATATTTTAGTCGTGTCCAACTCTTTGTGACCCCATTTGGAGTTTTCTTGGCAAAGATACTGTAGTAGTTTACCATTTCCTTCTCCATCTCATTTTACATACGAGGGAACTGAGGCAAAGAAGATTAAATGTCTTGCCCAGGGTCACACGGCTAGCAAGTGTCTGAGGCGAAATTTGAACTCTGGATGATGTGTCTTCCTGACTCCAGGTTGTGCACTCTATGCACTGTGTTACCCACCTGCCATAGTATGAATGAATGGAAGAGGCAAATTTAGACTTGATTTTAGTAAAAGTTTCCTAACAACTAATGTGATCCAAAAGTGAAATGGGCTGTCTAGGGAGGTGATGGCTTCTTCCTTCTTTGGGGTCTTCAAGCAAATACTGAATTATCATTCATCAAGTATGTTGTAGTGGCTATACCTTTTTCATTTCTGAGTTAGGCTATGGCCATCAGGGTCCCTTTCAATTTCCAACTTCTGAAATTCTGGAATCTGTGTTTCAGTATTATTTTTATGCAAAATTCTGGAGTTACACCTGCATATTCTATTTAAATACTTGTTTGTTTGTTTTTAATGCTGTTGTCATTTCCCAATAACAACCCCGACCCAACACACAGAATTCTCCAGTGTAAGAAAGTAGCATATTTTTGCAATACAAACATACTGGCCATGCCTAACAAAAAATGCCCAGTTCTACATCTATGATTCACCACTAACATTTTTAGTTTTGGAGGATACTCAAAATTTCTAGCTGATTTATAACTATTATTAAACCATAATACCCTCTTCTTGTACCTCAATTAATCTTAGACTTTTTTTCTTTACAGAAAAAAGCCAGAAGGCTTAACACTTAAAAACTAATTAACATGTTCATTCTATGCTAGGTCTCCTAACTTCAGTTCCCTGCCAGAATAAGTAGCATATCCCCAAGCAAATGAAAACCTAATGAATTTCAGATTAACTCTCCACTTACCGGGCATTAGAAATACAGTCACAATTTGATGGCTGACGGAGTAATTCTCCTTCCTTCTGATTCGCAGACTTCAAGTAACAGGATCGAATTTCCCCTTTAAAAAACATCAAAATATACAATGCAAAATTACATATGCATGTGTATATAAATTGCTCTTTCTTTTTTTTTAATTATAGGGAAAACATTTAAAATTATTATCCAATGAGTATTAAAGATGGCAGCTGGGGTACATTTCTTAAATCTTCCTAAAGAAGAGATGCACGTCACAGTAGACTATAAAGTTTAGAAGATCTGTTAATAAAGAAATGTTCTTGCCTCTCTGAAAATTTACTTCTACGATAAGAAATCTAAGTAAATATTCAATCTTACAATTTGTATTTAAACTGAAATTACCCTATTCTTTTTCTATATGTATTCTACATAATAGTGTCAGTATCATACTAGATTACATACAGCACCAAGAACCATGTACACATGAAAGCTTGCTAATTTTAAAAAAATTAATTGAAAGTATTTCCACAAAAATATATAGAAATGGGATAGTGTCATAATCTGATTGGTTTATATTCTTTGCTAATAATGATAATAGAAGAATGGAACTCTAAGGTCATCTATACATTTTACTCACAAGGGTATCAGGGATTGATGTGTTCCAGACAAACAAAATCAGATCACTTTTTGTATGTAAAATGTCTCAGAGTGTTTTATTAAAGAAGTAAGAAAATGATCCATGAGTAACTTATGTAACTGAAATGTGGTAAATGGTACATGTCTTTATAATGTCAGGGATAAATCTCATGAAGACAGGCACCCTACAGAACTGGTGATATATGTCAGTACTCATGGAGTGTTTTGATATGACTTCTGAGGTGATTTCTTTAAGCATGTAGGCCAAAGTCACTTCCCTAAGCTTTCTATAATCAAAGGTTCCATCAAGATGGTAGCCCAAATGCATCTGTTGACTTGAGGTGGAAGAAAAGAAGCAAGGGGGAAGTATGTGACTTTGAACTTGCCACTTGACCACCTTGTAAACACCCTAGGGCTTCAGTTTCATCATCTTTAAAATGACAGGTTTGTACTAGATGATCTCTAAACCACTTTTCAGACCTCACAGTCTATGGTTCTAAGTATATGCTCATTTTCAGGACTATCTATTGTATCTAGGCACTAGAATGTGACAGATAACTTCATCAGTCAATGGAATTTCTGGTAGAATCATAGAGTTGTAATGCCATACTTTTGGCTTACTGTATCTGTCCATGAAAAATCTAGGAAAGGGTAGGGGGAAGAAGCAGTGACCTTGCCTCCTGGTCTTAAGATTATTCATCTGCCTTTGCTTCCCCAGCTATTCTTAATGGAAAAATAGAAGAGACTTAGGGTTTGAAAGCTGGAGAACATCAACCCTCAGAGCTGTTTGTAGTCCGTATGACTACAAGATAATATATTTGGATCTTGGAGGGAATTTAGAGACCATCAAGTTTAACCCCATCACTTTAAAGATGAAAGATCTGAAACAGAGTGAATAAGTGACTTGCCTAGGGTCACAAAGCTAAAGTGAGATTTGAAGTTAAGTCTTTTTGACTCAAAGTCTAATCATTTCCTAATTTATAATCTATCCTTCAGAAATTAAAACTGAAAAGTATATGAAATGCTTACTATAAACTAGGATGAAATCTCTCACAGAGTGACCCAAGTCCCTGCATTAAGGAGAGAAGTCCAAAGAAAAGACTTGAACCTGAGGGCATTAGTTATCTGGGAAGATCCTCCTCTTTGGTCTAAAATGCCATATGCCTGAGGCTGAGTATTTCCTACAGAGGCAGCAAAAGGCTTCCATAGCTTTCAACCAGACTCTGAGGGGACAGGACAGGAGAATATAAAACTCTAGCAAGGGAACACTTTTTTTTTTTGCCAGTCCCAGGCCAGTATTCCTACCCTTGCTTAAAAACGTTAAAAAAAAGTTTAAATTGAAGAATAATGACAGTACCCATTCTTTCTTTGATTAAAAGAAACCCAAGAATTAAAGATCTCAGCTAAGCCAAAAAATGGAGGCATCAGAGAATCCATCAGAGCAGTGTCTAGCAAAGATTATCGTTAGAGCAAAGCAGCTTCTGACATAGCAATGGCACAGATCCTTGGTCTAGCCAAAACAGTATAAAAAGAGACAGAGTTTTGTCTAAGATCACACAGCCACTAAGAAGCAAAGACAGGGTTTGAAGGCAGGTCTACAAGTCAGCAACACATATAGAGTGGTTGCTCTGTACAAATCATAACAGAGCTAGTAAGAGAACTGAGGCCTATCACCCCCATATCCCAGTTAATATTTGCTCTATGTGACTATGAATTTTCTTTTAGAAAACTTAGAGACCTTCCTTAATGGAATATTAGCAACAATTGCAGAGACTTACCATGTTCATCAATGAAAACGTGCATAGCATCTACAGGTATCTCATCTTGTAGAGATGTCTCAGGCCCACTTATAACTTGCAAGACAGAACTATCTTGCTGGGAAGTAACCCGGTAGATTATTTGTCTTTGTCTATTGCCCTGGAAACTTGACACATAAAAATTTTAAAACTACCATTAGGAGGTTCTTCAATAATAAACACATACACGTGCGCACACACATACACACACACACACACACACACACACACACACACACACACACCCACCACCACCATCAATAACAACAACAACAACAACAAAGAATGTGATTGTAAATCAGATAGATTAGGTCTCATATTCTGTGAGCTCTTTAATTAGGAAAACAAAAATGAGTTAGTTGTTCTTACAGTGTAGTAATCTTGGTGGGTTCAGTAAGCACAGGACTAGCACTAGTATGGTCTTGGCTTTGTACATCTGCTTTTCCTTGTTTAGAAATATTCTCACTGGGTTTTTCATTTTCCATAATTTCTTCCTTTTTCTCCAAAGGGTGGTTATCTGAAAAAACATTCCTCTGAGTGTTAAGATAAAGAATTTGAATATATCTTGGGTTAAGCCCAAAGGTATTAGCAGGATAGAAAAGTAAAATGTTTAATAAATAAAACCAGATCTGAAGTCCCAGTTTATAAACTCTCCTGACAAACTAGGGTAAAAATCCAATAACACCCTTTCCCTTACCTCTCTATCCACTCCCTTCCACTTTACCCATACATATCTGTCAGGAACTTTAACTCTTCCATTCTCTCCAAAAGATTCCATTCATCCTTCAATCAATACATATTTATTGTGAACCTAACTATGTACAGGGTAGTGTGCATAGTAGATCTCTGTTCAGGTCCTATTTCCAAATATGTGACATGAACAAGTAACTTCTCTCAGAGCCCAGGTAACTCTCTAAGACTATAATTTGTATATGAGTAGAGTTAGGGTCTGTATCAGTGTCTCATAACATCAGTAGTTTTCCCTGCACTGATGAAGTCACAGGTGGCAGCCAAAAACAAAGTAAGTGAAGAAGGAAAGGGAGAGGGAGAGGGAGTAAGAGAAGTTGAGAGAGAGAGAGAGAGAGAGAGAGAGAGAGAGAGAGAGAGAGAGAGAGAGAAGAGAGAGAGAGAGAGAGAACACTTTAGGACTTTAGGTTGGGTACCTGCTTTCAAGAATCTTAGAATTTAGATGGGGAGCCAAAGCAGTCGTATTAAAAGAAATAAATAAAAGGTCACTACAGCAACACATTATCTTCATTCTACCAGGGATCCTGTTCTACAGTATCATCATTCAAAAAGTCATAATGATATAGTGGAAAAAGCACTAAATTGGGAGTTTAGGGACCTGGCTCAAGGGCTCTATTTTTTACTCTTATGATCCTTGCATTCAATTCATGACCTCTCAACCTCAGTTTCCTAAGCTATAAAATGGGGATAACAATATCTGCCTATTTAAATGACAGGATTGTTGTGAGGACCAAATGGGGATAACGTATGTAAAAACACTAGGAAATTTAAAGCCCTAAAGCACGCAAGTCTAAGATTTTCTTCTTATTGAATGAGCTCTTGACATCCTACCAGCTAACACTCACACCAGAACACACAAACCATGCTAAATTATCTTCAGTGGCTCATTTTGAATTATTTAAATATCAGAATTTGAGGGTTGGAAGAGAACTCAGAGGCCTTTAGTCCAATGCATACACAAAAAGAAATTTTCTATAACACAGCTGACAAGTGGTTATTGAGCTTTTGTCTGAAGACCACCAAGGTGTGAGAATCCATTGCCACTCTAGGCAGACAATTCCACTTTGAAAAGCTCTAATTATTTAGAAGTTTCTCCTAATATCTTCTCTAAGTTTGCATCATTGCAATTTCCACTCACTCCTTTGGGGTTCTACCCTTTTGGCCCCAAATAGAACAAGTTTAGTGCCTTTTCTACATGGTAGCCCTACAGATACTTGAAGACAGTTATAATGTCCCCCTAGAGCCTCCTTTACTACAGGCTAACTTGAGTTCCTTCAACAGACTTCAGATGACATGGACTCACAGCTCTTGACCATCCTTGTAGTCTTACTCTAGACACTTTCCAACTTAACAATTGTCATTCATAAACCATGATATACAGAACTGAACAGAATATTCCAGATGAAGTCAGACCAAGATAGGGAAAAAAAGAACTATCTCCTCATTAAATGTGGAAACTATTCCCTTTTAATGTGCCCAAGAGCACATTAAGACAGTTAAGTGGTACAGGGGATAGAGCACTGGGCACGGAGTCAGGAGTACCTGAGTTCAAATTTGGCCTCAGACACTTACTAATTGTGTGACCCTGGGCAAGTCACTTAACCCTGCTTTCCTCAGTTCCTCATCTGTAAAATGAGCTGGAGAAGGAAATGGCAAACTACTCCAGTATCTCCGCCAAGAAAACCCCATGACCCAATGGAGAATAGTATAGGACTGAAATGACTCAATGACAACAAAGATTATTAAGTTATATTAGCTTTTTTGATTACTACAACACACTGCTGAATTAATTAGTTGCTTCATTATAAGTAGATCTCAGCAAAAAATAAGTTTGTCTCTCAAGTAGAATACTTACCTTTCAACAAATGTATGTATTTAGTATTTTAAGTATTTTTTAAAACGTCAGAGTGAAATGCTTCATTTGTTCTAGGCAATGAAATGTAGGAACTGGTACATGTTGCCTATATATCAATAATAAATCCTATGCAGGAAGACACACTTCATAATTGGTGCTATATATTAGCTGTTGTGGTATATTTTGATATGAACTATGAAATGGTTTTTGAATTATATAAACCAGAGTCATCTGAGGTTCCATGAAGAAGGTAGCACAAATAGATTTGTTGGCTAGTAAGGGGTGAGAAAGAAGGAAGGGGAAAGTATACGACTTTGAGCTTGCCACTTGACCACTCTCTAGGCTCCGTGGGTCTTCACCTTCATCATTTGTAAGACCCATGATTCTAACAAGGGATCTATAGATAAGTTAACAGATATCTTAGAATGTAAATTTTGTTATGCATGATGTGTTAAGCTATAGGGCTTACAAGGAAGTATAGTAATAAGTCTCTGTGCTCAACACATTTGTCATGTAGATAATGATAAGGCTAATATTCCACAGACCTTATAGCAACCTTAGGCTCCTCTTCAAATATGAGATCGAAGCAAAAGGTTTGGTGTACCATGGCTTCATAGAATAATTGAGCTATTATTACTTGAGGTAATAAGCTTTTAGTGACATGTTCTTTACCCTTCTGCTGATGGAATCCTAGTAATCATTTTCAAGAGGAACAGAAACAGTAAAGGGCTTACATGATCACTGATAACAGTATTCACTAATCCCCTGGGTAGATGACAAAGTGGTCCCTTGGGTAAATTAGTTCTTGGCATTGTTGGCCTGTGAGGCTGGGAGAAGAGAATTGCCAAATATTTGACATTTGGGTTAATTAATCAATCAAATAACATTTATTAAGAATATACTATGTGCCAAGCGGTCTGATAGGCAATGAGGATATAAAGATAAAAGTGGAATAGTCTAACAATTGCTACTCTCAAAGAGCTTAAATTCTACTAGGGTAGACAACGTGTGTGTGTGTATATGCATGCAAGTATGTGTATTTGTGTATATCATTTATATAAAAGTATATATGTGTGTGTGTGTATATATACATATATGTATATGTGTGTGTATATATGTATATATAGTATATGTGTGTGTGTATATATATGTATATATATGTGTGTGTATATATGTATGTGTGTGTGTGTATGTGTGTGTATATATATATATATGTGTATATATATATATATATATATATATATATATATATATATATTATATATATATATATATGGTTGCATGTACAAAAATCAATACAAGGTGGTTTTGGGAGGGAGAGAACTAGTAATTAGGGTTACCAGGAAACACTGTATCTTAAGGTGGTATTTGAGTTTAGTTGCAAAGGAAATAATGGATTCTATGATGCAGAAGAGAGCAAGAAACCCATTCCAGGCTTGAGAATGAACTATGCCATACTTGAGAAAAGTCAATGAGAACAGAATGGGTGGACCATAACATTCAGGAAGGGGAGGAATATATAATGAGGCTGGAAAGGTAAGTTGGAGGCAGGTTATGATGGACTTTAAATTCGAAAAAAAGAAGTTTACATTTGATCTTACAAGCAATAGGAAGCCATTAGATTTTTTTCAAGTAGGATAGTGACATGGTTGGCAGCTAGGCAGTGCAGTGGATAGAGTGCTGAGCTGAAGTCTGGGAGACTCATCTTTCTGCGTTCAAATCTGGCCTCACTTACTAGTCATGTTACCCTGGGCAAGACATTTAACCCTGTTTGCCTCAGTTTTCTTATCTGTAAGATGAGTTGGAGAATGAAATGGCAAACCACTCCAATATCTTTGTCAAGAAAACCCCAAATAGGGTCATGAGTGTCAGATATGACTGAAATGACTGAACAACAACAAGGTGATATAATCGACCCTACACTTAAGGAAAATACTTTTGACATCTGTGTTAAGGATTGATTGGGGTAGAGAAAAAAAATTGAGGCAAGGAGATCAATTAGTTGGTCACTGCAATAGTTCAAATGATGGGATGATAAGACCTAAACCAAGGTGGTGACTGTGTGAACAGTGAGGAAGGAACATGTGCAAGGCATACTGTGGAAGTACAAACAATGAGATTTGGCAATTTATTGGCTAAGTGTGGTGATGGAGAGTGAAATGCTCTAGATAACCTACTAATTTCCCATGAAGTATCCTGCCACTCTTCTTCATTCACACACAAAGATGGTTATACCCTTGATCTTGCCATCACTTACAAACGTACCACCTCCACATTCAAGAATACCTGAATCTCTTTATCTGACCATAATCTTCTGGTTTTTCATCTCTCCCTCTGCCTTACCTCACATAATCCCACATTTTATATACACCATGACATCCCTAAACCCCTCAGTTCTCTCCCAGACCATCTCCCCTGCAATAGCTACTCTCTCCTCATTTCCTCATCTTGACCCCCTTGATGAATCAATTTAACTATAAAATGTTCCTGAATCACTAGCCCCCTTATCATTTTGCCAATTATGCCACAGCTTTATATCACTCCCACCATTTGTCACTTTCCCTCCTATGTGTGTTGCTGAACAAAAGTGGAGAAAATCATAAAACCTTTCTGACTGGGTCTACTACAAATTTATATTACACAACCTCAAATGGGCATTCCTTCTATACCGGCCAAATTAATTCACTTTCCCACTCCACAGTAGCTCTTCCAACCTTTTCATCTCTCTTCAAACTTCACAAGGTTCATCCTTCCCCTACTCTCTCCCCTGAGAAATTTGTCCCATATTTTATAGGAAAAAATCGAGGCCATTCACCATGAGCTCCTTCTTCTCTCTTTCTCATCTCATATCACTCATTTGCCTTCTGTCATTTTCTCCTATTTCACCCCTGTGTCAAACGATGGCCTTACTCCTTACCAAGGTTAACCCTTCTAAGTGATCAAGCAATTCCTTCCTTCCCATCTCTTCCAACAGATTATTCCCTTTCATCCTCACTCTCATTTGTCTTCAATCTGTCCTTGTTTACACACCCATTCTCTATTACCTACAAACACACCTATGATTCCCCATCCTCAAAAAACCCTCAATTGATTCTACCTTCCCCACTATCATCTAATTTCTCTCCTGCCCCTTCTGATTAAACTCCTTGAAGAGGCCATCTACAGTAGGTGGCTCCATTTTCTCTCCTCTTATTCTCTTTTTAACCTCTTATAATTTGGCTTCCAACCTCATCATTCCACTGAAACTACTTTCTACAAGATTATCAATAACTTTTAGTTGTCATATCAAATGGTCTTTTCTCAATGTCATTCTCCTTAGCCTCTGTGCCTTCTTTCACACTGTTTGTTACCCTCTTCTCCTTCCTATTCTTTTCTCTCTAAATTTTTGGCACACCACTCTCTCCTAGTTCTTCTCCTACCTGACTGACTCTTCTGAGTCTCCTTTGCTGGATCATCTTCCAGACCATGTCCATCATCTGACCACAGGGTTCTGTCCTCAGCCATCTTTTCTTCTGCCACTATATTATTTGGTTATCTCATCAGCTCCCATGATTTTAACTACCATCCCTATGCTGACAATTCTCAAATCTACTTATCCTGCTCCAGCCTCTCTGTTTACCTCCAATTTTGCCTCTCCAATTTTGCCTTTGAAACATCTCAAACTGGATGTCCAGCACACATCTTTAACTCAACATGTCTTTTCTCCTATTACTGTACAAAGTAACACAATATTTCCCCTATTACTGTACAAAGTAGCACCATTCTCCTGGTCCCTCAAGACTCCTCACATAGACTCTTGCTACCTCTCACCCTCCATATCCAATCTGTTACCAAGGTGTATCAATTTCACCTTTGCAACACCTCTCAAACATAGTCCCCTCTCTCCTCTGATATTGCCATCACTCTGGTGCAGGGTCCCATCACCTCATGCCTGAACTTTGCAATAGCCTGCTGGTGAATCTGCCTGCTTTTCTCTCCACTCTAGTCAATCTTCTATTCAGTCACTAAAGAGAATTTCCTAAAACTCAGGTCTGACTGTTTCACACCAATGCTTAGTAAACTTCAGTGGTTCCCTATCACCTCCACCGCCAAATACAAAATCCTCTGCTTGGAGTTCAAAGCCCTTCATAACCTAGACCAATATTACCTTTCCAACCTTCTTATACCTTATTCCCTTCCATGTACTCCTGGATCCTATGACACTAGCCTCCTGGTTATTTCACAAACAAGTCACTCTATCTCTTGGTTCTAGGCATTTTCTCTGGCTGTACCCTGTGGCTGGAATACTGTGGAATGCTCCCCCCTCATTCTTTTGCTTATTGTCTTCTCTGGTTTCCTTTAAGTCCCATCTTCTACAGGAAATCTTTCCCAACCTTTTGTAATTCCATTGCCTTCTCTCTGTTAATTATTTCCAATTTATCCTTTATATAGCTTGCTTGAATATAACTGGTTGTTACTCTCCCAATTAAATTATGAGCTCACCGAATGCAGAGACTATCTTTTGCCTTTTTTATATCTGTGATGCTTAGCAAAATGCCTGTAATATAGCAGATGTTTAGTAAATGCTGACTGATTGAAAACACCAAAGTTCCTTTCAAGATGCATCATTAGGAAAGCCCACTAAACTGGATCCAAGTTCCTGATAGGTTACTTCCTAGTGTGTGTGTGTGGGGTGTAAATCAGATTTCCTTTTAATGCATACATTCAATGTGTTGATGACCTAGATTTATTGCCAAGTGTCATTTTAGAGAATCATTATTTATTTTAGCTGATAAATGCCAATAAATATCTCCAAAACATTTTTGCAAGCTACCCATTAGAATTAGCTCAATAGAAAAACGTTTAGATTTCATCTGTCACATTTTCTAGGTTTATTGTCTGTTTTTAAACAATATTCTGACTAAATGCAATGATAAATAGACTTAGCCAAAGATAAGCACCATACAAAAATGCATGACCCTAAATATACAAGTGAGGTAAATATTAATTTATTATATATATATATATATATATATATATATATATATTATATGTATATCAGTGTACGTATATATGTACATATTGTGTGTGTGTGTGACCCCCTACTCAATGTGTATATATGCTTGCAGCACTGTCTCACTGGGTTTTCTTAAAAAATATTTTAACTTCTTTGTGTCTCAGTCTTTGCAAGTTCAGCATATTTGCTTTTCTGGTACATGGCTTGTCATAGCTATAAAAACTAGAACAACTGAAATTGAGCTACAGAAAATAAATATAATGTAAGTTCTTTGAGAACAGATACAGTTTTATCCCAAAGATATTCTAAAAAATGGAAAAGGATCTACATATACAATATAATATCTCTTTATGTGGTGGCAAAGCTTTGGAAATTGAAGGAATGCCCACCAACTGGTGAATGGCTGATCAAGTTGTGGTATGTGAATGTAATGCAATACTATTATGTTATAAGAAATGATGAGCAGGCAGACTTCAGAAAAACATAGAAAGACTTACATGAATTGATGCTGAGTGAAGTGAATAGAACCAGGAGAACATTGTAGACAGTAACAGCAACATTGTGTGATGAACAACTGCAATTGACTTGGCTCTTCTCAGCAATACAGTGACGTAAGACAGTTCCAAAAGACTCATAATACAAAATGCTGTCCACATCCAGAGAAAGAACTATGGAGTCTGAATGCAGATCAAACATACTATTTTCATTTTTTTTGTTTTTCATGGCTTTTCCCTTTTGTTTTGTTTCTTATTTCACAACATGACTACTGTGGAAATATGTTTACATGGTTGCTCATGTATAACCTATATCAGATTGCTTGCTGTCTTGAGAATGGGGGATGAGAGTGAGGAGAAAAAAATTGGAACTAAATTTTTTATAAAATAATGAATGCTGAAAAGTTTATTTGCATGTAATTGGAAAAAATAAAATACCACTTCCAGAAAAAAAAAGAAGAGGGACAATTCTGATTTTTGTATGTGTATCCTCTAGTACAAATGATGGTGCCTTGAACACAGGTGGCACTTTTTAATAAATATTTGATGGATTTGAACGAAAATTTCATATGAATTTGACAATACAAAATATAGGATAGTCTTTTTTAGGGGTATTGTTATTGTCATCACTTTCATCAGTATTGAATTGCTGCCTTGCAAAGAAAGGACTAGACTAATAAAATTTTTGGAACCTGATAAAATTTGGGGCTTATAGAGATAAATTATAAAAACAACACCCTAAGGTTAAAATTTGAAGATGAATTAGATGATATAATTCCATGTGTCAGAGTATAAATCTTAGAACACTTACAAGAGGACCACAAAAATCTTCTAGGCATCATAAGAAGTATTGTCTTACAGTATTCTCTTTAGTTCTCCTGGCTTTGCTTGCCTTCCAAAAGTAAAAAGACTCTGCTAATTCTCATCCTTCCTGCCACTGACCCATTTCCTTCTTAAGAACATGGCTCCTTCTTGTTTTCACTCTAACTTTTTATTTTGGATACACATACACACATATACATGTGTACATACACATATGTATGAACATTCTTATACGTACATCTATATACATGTAAACACATACATATATACAATGTGTATGTATGTATATATATAATGTATATGTGTGTGTGTGTTTGTGTATAATCCCTTTAAAATTCCCATTCCACCATTTTGACTTGGATCATAAGTTCATAGAAAAACTAAATGTTTGAGCTGGAAGGGACCTTAGAGGTTATATAATTGTTTTACAGTGTTGGTGAGGAAAATGAAATCCAGAAAAGTCAAATGAAGTGAACCTTCCAAGTCACATTGATAGTAGTAAAACTAGGGTCACACTGGCTATCAAGACTTAAGACAGTCTCCATTTCCCATCAATCTTTTTGTCTTTTCTCTTGTGTGCCCATCCAACCATGTAATTTTCATGATGTCCTGTTTTATGGAACTTGGGCTTGTCAAACTATTTAGCAACTATTTAGCAAAACCAGAAGTCAGGTAGACAGACAGGTTGATGATGAGTATAGATAACATTCATATAGTCCTTTAATCTTTTTAAAAATGCTTTGCATACATTATCTCACTTGATCCCTGTAGCAACCATGTGAGGTAGATACTACAGGTACCATTATTGTTCAAACTAGATTATGCTTGTCCTGTTGCCTCCACTTGATCACTCAACTTTTAACACTCTCTCTGTCCTCAACCCTTCACAGCTTTGCTTCAGTCCCAACTTCTCTATCCACATTTACCTCTAAATAGACCACAAATGAAATTCTCATCATTAAATCAAATGGCTTTTTCTCAGGCCTCATCCTCCTTGAGTTTGCTAAAGCATGACACGTTATTGATTACTTTCTCTTTCTGGATGCTCTCACTGTTAAGACTGAGAATCCTTAGTGGATAACAGATGGCTATGTGGCAGGACATAACACTTCCACAGCTATCTGCAACTATTAATGAAGTCCCTGGGATATTTAAAGTGTCAGCCCATTCAGTTGATGCTAGAATTAACATAATTTGCCATGGTGGGGGGGGTATGGGCCTTGTATGTGATTTTGACAGATCTTGGAGCAGCTATTTGAATGTACAAAATACAATGGGGTGATGAAGAGAAAGAATGGGATATGGAATACTTATCAGACACATTAAAAACTGGTTAAATATTGGGGAATACCAGACTCTGTGCTAGGTATTGGGGACAAAAAGATAAAAATGAAAATAGACTCTGATCTCAAGGAATATACATTACAAAGTGAAGAAAAAACAAAGATAAGAAAATATAAGCTATATACTAAGCAAATGTCTTATTTAAGCTTTTTTGGGGGGTATATGATAACAATAGGGTACATGGAAGTTTCTAAGGTTAAGCATGGGCTAGTGATACCCACCTGTGTATCTAGGCAGTGAGGTGGTGTCTCACAGATCCTGGTGTCCATTTCCATCAAATGAAATCAGCATTTTGGGAGCTATGATGGCCATTCCCTGGCAAATGTAAATATCTGATTGGCATAGATTTGGGCCCATGGTAATCTTCTACATGAAAAAAGAGCACCTGGTTGGGGTGGGGTGGGGTAGGAGTGAGAGGGATGAGTGGACATGGAATTTAGTGAGTGACTGAGCTTGAGAGTGTATAAGAGTAGGTACACATTATTTACCTTCCTTGAATTCCTGACATATCATGCTCTCCTGGTATTCTTTCTATGTCTTCAAGCCCTCATTTTTTGTCTCCTTCATTGGCTTCTCATCCACAAGCTATTAATGTTAAATACATGGATCTGCTTCTTCTCTCTTTGTTCCTCTTACTCTTAGTAATCTCTCTCATTCCCATAACTTCAATTTTTACCTGTCTATACATGAATTATGGGAGAAAATAAAGGAGCTAGAGGGGGAAAACAGTGGAGAGTAGAGTATGGATTAATGGAGTAAACATTCCAGCAATACTAACTTAAGATTATACTAAAATTAGAAATGCAAATTAAAACAATGAGGTTTCACCTCATTCCCAGTGATGACAGTAGAAAAATAACAATTGCTGGAGGGACTGTAGAAGACAGGTATCATTCTGGAAAGCAGTTTGAAACTATACCCCAAAAGACACTGAATAGCACATACCTTTTGACCCACCACTGGGGTACTATACACCCCAAAGAGGTCAAGAACAGAAAGAAAGAACTCTTATATGTCAAAATATTTATAGCAACATTTTTTGTCATAGCAAAGAACTGGAAACAAAGTGAGTAGCCATCAATTCAGATATGGTTAAACAAATTATGGGATATAAGGTAATGGAATACTATAGTGCAATAAGAAATGACAAATATGATAAATTTTGAGAAACCTAGAAAGATTTGTATGAATTGATAGAGCATAAAATGATCAGAATCAGAACAATTTACCCAATGACCACAATCGTGTAAAGAAAATAGGTCCTAATAATGTCAATACTCTGATAAATGCAATATCAGTTATGACTTCAAAAGACTGATTAGGAAACATCCTTCTCAATTCTTGACAGAGAGGAGATGGACTTGAGGTGAATTGGCCTGACAAATGTGTTTGTTTTTATCTATACTTAGTTGTTACAAAAGGAGGGCTTCTGCTTTGAAGGGGAATGGGAATTGGTGGGTAATAATAATGATGCTAAAAAAGAACAGAAACATTTATAAATATATAAAAGGGAGCAGAAGAAGTTCTGAAGGGGAGAGAAATGGGGCAGTTTTGTTATTGGTATGTTATATTTAATATATACCTAAAAACTATTCATAACAGAAGTTTTCAATTTCATATATAATCCTTTTCTGTTTCTTGTATGTTGGAATGTTCATGCTTGTTGAGTCAAGTTTATAAGCATTTACTAAGTGCCAGGCACTAAAGCAAGTGCTGGGGATACAAGAAAAGGCAAAAAATATCCTCCTTCCAAAGAGCTCACAGTCTAATGGGAGAGACAACATGCCAAAAAATATAAATGATAGGTATAAAGGATAAATTGGATATAATCAATAGAGGGAGAGCTGGAAAGGGCTTTTTGCAAAAAGTGGGATTTTAGCTAGGACTTGAAGGAAGTCAGGGAAACCAGGAGACAGAGAAGAGAAGGGAGAGAATTCTAAACATGTGATACAGTCAGTGAAAATGCACAGAATGGAGAGATGGACTGTGTTATTGGAGGAACAGGAAGGAGGCCAATGTTACTGGATTTTTGATTAAAGTAGAGGAAGACTGGAAAGGTAGAAAGAAGCCAAGTGAATATTTGTTAAATTGATTAATAAAGGAAATGTATAAAAAAAATCTCATACGGGCTAATCAGAAGAAAAGAAAATAAATGAGGAGTTCAAGAAAGATTACAAACTTGGCATAGAGGCATAATAAAATAGAAGTGGGATATTTGATCTGGATATCTGTTAGAACATGTTCTCTGTCAAGAACAGAGCAACTGATAAATTCTTAGCTTGCCTTAATTATATTTAATTATGCAAAAATGTGGGAAAAGGAATAAGGGAAAATGTTATTTTGTATTCTGATTCTGATCAATATAGAGTTGCTGAAGTAGAAATGACAAACTTTGGAAAGAAGCAACCATTCTATTTTAAGGCAGCTAGGTGACACTGTGGATGGAGCACTGGAAGTCTTGAGTTTAAATTTGACTTCAGACTTTTACTAGTTGTGTGACCTTTATACCAAATAACCTTTCCTTGCCTCATTTTCCTCTACTGGAAAATGGGGATAATAACAGCACCTACCTCACAAGGTTGTTGTGAAGATCACATGAGATATCTGTAAATCACTTATGGTGCCTAGAAAATAGTAGCCAGCCCAAGAAAGATGGGAAACTCTTGAAAGTGAAATTCCATAGTAACCAAAGGTACCATTTACTATGAAGAAAACAAGGGGGAGCTACCTAAAGAGACTGGAAGGCTTCTATCAACCACTTCATATTTTGAAAAGACATTGCATATGGAAGCCAGGGGAGGTGAAAGAGAATGAATGCAAAAGCATCACAGCAGTTCTGTAAGAATAGTGTCAGAAGCACTAAAACTTAAAAGAAGATGAAACTGGTATGAATAATAGCAATGGTGAAAAAATTTTTTTTTTTTTAGCTGTTAGTGGAAGATCAAAAAAGGGGCAAGACCACTACTAGAGGTAGACAGAACAAATAGGAAAAGACAGAAACGTCCAGGTTTGTTTTCTGTTTTTCTTGATCTTAAGGGGCAGCATGTTTTTTTTTAATAGAAAGCAAACTGAAATTAGGATACCTGGGTTCAGGTCCCACCTTTGACACAAATTGACTCTGAGCAAATCATGTAACTTCTCAATGGCCTAAGAGTCTCTCTAAAGACTGTAATTTGCAGATAAGGAGTCAAACTGCATTGGTAGAAGTTTCTCACCAAAAGCATCCTATACCTATGAAAGTATAAATTCATTCTATTTTCCTATCCCTCTCTTTTTCAATGAGAATGCTCTTTGAACTGAAAAGGAAATAAAAATAGCAAGAAGTTGAAACCTAAGATAAAGGAGGAGATGTTAGAATACTTTGTGACCCTTAATGACTTCAAGTCAAGAGCACAAAGACAAGTTGTGTCTCAAGGTTCTAGAAGATAGGAGTGCTGAGCTATTGTCATTTCTCTTAGAAAACTTATGGAGCATAAAGTGCTTCACAAATGAGTAAGAGCAATTTTTAGAGTGTAATAGAGCGTGCAAATATAGATTGATGAGCAAATGGATGCAGAACTGCTTTAATGATTAAGCACAAGGAGTGGTAAGTAATAAGTCAATATCAACTTGAAAGGCCTCTAGCAGAAAGGCTTAGTAGTCTTTCCTTGGCTGTTCTGTTCAGAATTGGTATCAATGACCTGTCAATGTCACGATTATCAAATTTGGAAGTGACACGAAGCTGGGAGATACAGTTAACATGTTGGAAGACAACATCATGACTTAAAAAGATCTTGATGGGCTAGAACAATGGGCTGAATTTAGCTAGATAAAATTGAAATGAGTTAAATATAAACTTATACGCTCCAATAAATCAATTGCATAGCATTGGATGGAGGTGATCTAGCTAGATAGCAATTGCATGAAAAATGAACTGGGAATTTTAGTGAACTGAAAGGTTCAACAGTGTGATATGGTAGCCAAAAAAGCAGTGCAATCTTTGGCTGTACTGAAAAGCCTAATGCAGGGGGGCGCAGCCAAGATGGCTGAGTGAAAGCAGTGACTTGCTTGAGCTCTCCTCGAAACCCCTCCAAATACTCATAAAAGAAATGGCTCTAAACAAATTCTGAAGCAGCAGAACCCACAAAAAGACAGAGTAAAACAAATTTCCAGCTCAAGACAACCTGGATTATTGAGCAGAAAGGTGTATCACACCGGGCTGGGAGCGCAGCAGGCCACAGCAAACCTGGAGCGGCCTCAGAGGACTGAATCGCGGGCAGCTGTGGAGATTTCCAGACTCCTCAATCCACCAATGCCAAAGACAACTTAGAAGGTCAGTGGGAAAAGTCTGTTTCTGTCAGTGCTGAGAAAGGAAGGCAGGTTTTCAGCTCCATTCCCCAAAAGCGTGGCCCTGGGGGTGGCCACTGCTTCCTGAGCTTCCTACCCACAGACTGAGGGGGAATCCAGTGGCTGATCAGAGAGGGATCGCAGGGATCTCTTTGCCAGTGCTGAGGCAGGAATCTCTTGCTTTGCCCCTGTTTGGATCTGGGTCACAGCTCTGGGCAGCTGTGCTGGGGTGAGGAGGAATGCTGGCTTGGTGGAGCTTGTAGTGGCTGTGGAGAGGAGCCCCTCCTCACAGTTACAGGACAGAAAGCAGTACTTGTGGTCACTAACAGACCAGAGCACAGGCCAGGAAAGGAGTAAACACCTCGCCCCTTATCATACCACCTTGGAAGAACTGAAAATTTACAGGTCCCTACAAGTATCTCTGAAAACAGCTGTACAAACCCCCGAAGCTTGGGACAGTACACTCTCCACATTGGAAGCAGACTCTTACCTTAACAAAGAGTTTAAAACTCAAGTAATTGGCCAGGATCATGAGCAAGCAGTGCAAAAAGAGTCAGACTGTATTATCTTACTTTGGTGAGAAAGAAGATCAAAATATACAACCAGAAGAAGACAACAAAGTCAAAGCTGCTACATCCAAAGCCTCCAAGAAAAACATGAATCAGTCTCAGGCCTTGGAAGAGCTCAAAAGGGATTTTAAGAAGCAAGTAAGAGAAGTAGAGGAAAAACTGGGAAGAGAAATGAGAGTGATGCAAGAAAATCATGAAAAACAAGTCAACAGCTTGCTAAAGGAGACCCAAAAAAATACTGAAGAAAATAACACCTTAAAAAATAGCCTAACCCAAATGGCAAAAGAGGTCCAAAAAGCCAATGAGGAGAAAATGCCCTAAAAAGAAAATTGGCCAAATGGAAAAGGAAGTCCAAAAGATTACTGAAGAAAATACTTCCTTAAAAATTAGAATAGAGCAATTGGAAGATAGTGACTTTATGAGAAATCAAGACACTGTAAAACAAATCCAAAAGAATGAAAAATTAGAAAACAATGTGAAATATCTCATTGGAAAAAACTGACCTGGAAAATAGATCCAGGAGAGAGAATTTAAAAATTATTGGACTATCTGAAAGCCATGATCAAAAAAAGAGCCTAGACATCATCTTTCAAGAAATTATCAAGGAAAACTGCCCTGATATTAGAACCAGAGGGCAAAATAGAAATTGAAAGAATCCACAGATCTCCTCCTGAAAGAGATCCCCAAAGGAAAACTCCTAGGAATATTATAGCCAAATTCCAGAGTTCCCAGGTCAAGGAGAAAATATTACAAGCTGCCAGAAGGAAACAATTCAAGTACTGTGGAAACACAATCAGGATAACACAAGATTTAGCAGCTTCTACATTAAAGGACTGCAGGGCATGGAATATAATATTCCGGAGGGCAAAGGAGATAGGATTACAACCAAGAATCACCTACCCAGCAAAACTGAGTATAATCCTTCAGGGGAAAAAATGGTCATTCAGTGAAATAGAGGACTTTCAAGCATTCTGATGAAAAGACCAGAGCTGAATAGAAAATTTGACTTTCAAATACAGGACTCAAGTGGAACATGAAGAGGTAAACAGGAAAGAGAAATCATAAGAGACTTATTAAGATTGAACTGTTTACATTCCTGCATGGAAAGATGATATTTATAACTCATGAGACCTTTGTCAGTATTAGGGTAGTTGAGGAAAAAAATTATATGTATGTATATGTAGATAGATAGATAGAGGGCACAGGGTGAGTGAAGATTAAGGGGTCATATCTGGAGAATAAAATTAAGGGATGAGAAAGATTATACTTGGAGAAGAGAAAGGGAGAGGTAGAATGGGGTAAATTATCTCACAAAAAAAAGAAAGAAAAGTCTCTTACAGTGGAGGGGAAACAGGGGAAGGTGAGAGGGAATGAGTGAATCTTATTCTCAAGGATTTGGCTTAAGGAGGGAATAACATACACATTCAATTGGGTATGGAAATCTGTCTTACCCTACAGGAAAATAGGGGGAGAAGGGGACAAGAGAGCAGGGGGATGATAGAGAGGAGGGCAGATTGGGAAAGGGGGTAATCAGAAGTAAATACTTCTGAGGAGGGACAGGGTCAAAAGAAAGAATAGAATAAATGGGAGGGCAGGATAGGATTAAGGGAAATAGAGTTAGTTTTTCACAACATGTCTACTGTGGATGTGTTTTGCATAACTGCACATATACAACCTATATTGAGTTGCTTGCCTTTTCAATGAGGGTGGGTGGGGAGGGAGGAAGAGAGAAAATTTGAAACCTAAAGTTTTAAAAACATATTTTTTAAAAAAATGTTTTCACATGCTACTGGGAAATAAGAAATACAGGAAATGGGGTACAGAAGTCTATCCTGCCCTACAGGAAAATAGAAGGGGAAGGGGATAAGAGAAGGGAAGAGAGATAGAAGAGAGGACAGACTAGGGGAAGGGATATTCAGAATGTATGCTGTCTTGGGGTGGGGGGAGGGGGGGTGAAAATTTGGAACTCAAAAACTTGTGGAAGTGAATGTTGAAAACTAAAAATAAATAAATTTATATTAAAACAAAAAAAAAGTCGAATGCACAGATCAAGTTCGATGGTGGTCCTACCTTGCTCTGCTTTGGTAAGACTACTATACATTATGTTCCTTTATGGACACCACATTTGAGGAAGGGAATGGAGAAGTTGTAGAATATTCAGGGAAGGCTGACAAGAATGATGAAGGGACTCAAGAATATATTATATAAAGATTATCTAAAGTAATTGAAGATGCTCACCCTAGAACAACAGACTTAGGGAGAACATGATAGCTACCTTCAATAATCTATTTTTTTCATATGGAAACAAGATTAGACTTTTTCTGTCTGGCCTCAGAGGGCAGAACAAAAAGCAGCAGGTAGAAGGTTGTACTGAGGAAGATAAATTAAAAACACATAAACTAAAACTTAAATGAATTATAAAATAAACAAAATGAAAATTATCTCATAATTAGAGCTCTTAAAATGAATAGGTTTCCATTGGAGACATTTAAAAAGAGGTTTACTGACCATAAATCAAGGATGTTGTAAAGAGGATAGCTGCACAAATATTAGTGAGATTATTTTTATTTTTGCTTTTGTTGTTGTTGTGGCAATCGGGGTTAAATGTCCTGCCCAGGGTCACACAGCTAGGACGTGTCAAGTGTCTGAAGTTGGATTTGAACTCAGGTCCTCCCAACTTAAAGGCCAGAGCTCTATCCACTGTGCCACCTAGCTGCCCCATATTAGTGATATTATTGTGACTCCCAAATTTCTATTTCCATCCTTGACTTTTATCCTGTGCTCCAGATCCAAAGTTAATACGGGTCACAGAACATGTCCATGTGTATGTCCTTCCTGAACCTAAAAATTGGTATGTCTAAAACCAAATCCATTATATCCCTTAAAATCTGTTCTTTTTTTTTTTTGATGTCACTATATCTGTCTTTGACAGCCATTTACTTAATGTTTTAATTTCAAAATTTGGGATTTATCTTTAGTTTTTCCTTCTTTTAGTTACTAAATACTTTAACTTCTATTTCTACAGAGACAGAGATAGAGCAACTAGGTCATGCAGTAGATAGAGAGCTGAACTTAGAAGTCTTGAGTTCAAATTTGACCTCAGACACTTCCTAGCTGTGTGACTCTGAACAAGCCAATTAATCTCTCTCTGACTTAGTTTCCTCATATGTGAAATGGGGATAATAATAGTATTTAGCTCCCAGGGTAGTTATAAGGAGAAAATGAGATATTTATAAAGCATTTTGCAAACTTTAAATCACTATATAATTTCTGGCTGCCCATCACGATAATAATCATGATCATAATCATCAAGATCATCATCATCCTTTCTGTTATATATTTTGTCTCCATATGCTTCTATTGCTCTTGCACCACCTTATTGTAGGCTTTCATTACCACTCATATGCAACATTAAAATAGCTTTCCAGTAGATCTTTTTTTTTATTTTCTCTCCACTACAATCAATTCTTATCACTGACAGATTTATCTTTCTTATGCATTCTTCTGGTCATTTCACTCATCTGCTCAAAATATAAATAGTAGATTTGGAGTTGAGTTAGAATCTTAAACTCTACTTACTACATCTCTGGGCTTTTTTCAAATCTGTAAATTGGAGGAATTGGACTATATTCAAGGCTCATCACAGACTTGGCCATCCTTTCTTTCTCATGTTGCTTCATATATGTGTTGTATGCTACAATCAGGCCAAACCACTAGCTCCTGAAAAACATGCCCTGTACTTTTTCATCCCTATTATACTTTTGGCTCAAAATATTTCCTATGCCTAAAATTACCTCTTCCTTCCACCTACACTATGTACCACCTATTGAATTCTGGTATATTTTTGAATGTTCAACCAAAATATTATCTCTTCCATGAATCCTTGCAGTATGGGCCTTCCTCCCTTTGAATAAAATAGAGTCCTTTGCTTTCATGTATTTTTTCTACTCTGTTTTGGTTTTTTATCCTGCTACAAGATGATGAGTGTAATGAGGGTGGGGACCATGTCATACTTAGAATTTCTATTTCCCCTACTCCTTAATATACTGCTCTACCCACAGCAGGCATTTAATAAGTGTTTGCTTAATTGAAAAAAATGAATCCGAGTTATTCAGAGAGAAGTTGAAGATGGAAGGGATGAAATGGAAAAATATAGCTATTTTGTGGAACAAATTGTGCACCTTTCTTATAAAATTTCAATACTAAAAATTTTTAGCTTTAAATTATATGAAAAAATCATTCATGGGAGGATTTTATTTTCTTATAAAACTATTTCCAACCCTCAAGTATCATATGGATTTATGTAGATTTTTTATTTTAACTTGACAATTGTAACTCTTAGACATATATTGTAAATGAACAATGAATTGGACCTAGAATTGAATAGTATGAGAAGAATGGGCTGGATTGCCTTTGAGAAATTGCAAAGTCCTTTTAATGACCCTGAAATTCCCCCTAAACCAAATTCTCATCTCTTTAATACCAAATATTCTTTTGAATGTTGTATGGCAGAAAGTAACAGGACATTCCAAAATCCAAAAAAAAAAAATTAAAGTAGAGGCTGATTCTGAGGACAACAGAGAGGCAGATAGTAGGCATATGCAGGCTACATTATATGACAAACATGAAATTCCTTACAACAGAAATATCATAAGACACATCATCAAAAAGTATGATTGAGAAATAACACAGGTTGATCATATAGTGAAAATAAGTGATAACTAACAAATAGCTTACATGCTCCATAGGCTCAAGGAAGGACCTTAATATGTCAGGTGGATGCCCTGTGTAGATCATACAGAAGGACATGGACAAGAATCTTTTTTGTTTTGTTTTCCTTTGGTGAGGGAATTGGGGTTAAGTGACTTGCCCAGGGTCACACAGCTAGTAAGTGTTATGTGTCTGACGCCAGATTTGAACTCAGGTTCTCCTGACTTCAGGGCTGGTGCTCTATCTACTGTGCCACCTAGCTGCCCCAACAAGAGTCTTAAATTGATAAGTTGCAATCTACATCACTGGAGAGAAGACTTCTTATTAATGTGATCCACCTCATGGAGTAATAACATAATCTATCAAGAGAATTTTGAACTTATAGGACTGAGAGATTCAATTTCAAAATAACTGAAAGCATTTTCAGGCAAAAGTCTAGCATGTGAAAGGTGGTAGGACTTTAAGTATGATGTTACAACAATAATTGTCCCAAACCAAAAGCCTAGCTTCCAGGAGTCTGGATCCAGGTAAAAGAAGAATCCAATAAAGAAGATCCTGGAGACCTAGAGCAATCAGCCTCTTAATCAGTTGAGAAACCAAAGCCCCCTTTGAGTCTGTAGCCCAGCAAAAGGCTACACAAATTCTGTCTACAAGAAACAGACACAAAAGGTTATTGAACACATAGAGATGCAGTCACTGAGCCAGGGGATCACTGACATCTTTGATTTGCCTGGACCTTTAAGACTAGGAACATCTGCAAAGGTGGGATTGGCCAGGGAAAATCTAAGTCATCCTATGCAAAGACTGCAATTCATCGAAAACTTCTCTCATAAGAAGCTCTTTTGGGTGGCATCTGGGACCCCAGTCTATTTCTACTCCATCTGCTTCAGTTTTTTATTGTACACACAGCTTCTCTCACTCACTAATCCATCTTCTTAATCCCCTTTGTGATACCACTTTGGTCTGCTACCCCAACTGATCCTGTTGTATGCCCCTATCTGGGACCAAGGCCTTATTGCTTGTCTTGCCAGTGATCTAACCAGTTTTGATCTTGTTCCTTCTCCCTGCTTCTCATGTAAAGTACTCTGTTTCAACTATCTCACCAGTCAGTCTTTCTATCCTAATTGAATTTTTATCAACCCAACCTCAACAAAAAAGCAACAACAATTCAATTCTATTAGAAATGATTAATGATTAATTAGAAATGATTAAAGGAAAGGGGGTAAGGGGCAATTTTCTAAGTTTTGCAAGTATAGAGACAGGGAAAATCTGACTGCATGACAGAGAGGTGAAGAGAAATATTCCAAAGCTGGGATGGTACTAATTTTTGTTTTTGAAATTTCTGGGAAGAAAAAAGTAAATCACTTTGTAAAGAGTACAAGGGGTTGGACTAGATGACCCTTTTTACTAGATCCCTTTCAATTTCTGGATTCTGTAATTCTAAGTCCCAGTAGGACAGTTAATTGTAGAGTGCTATAGGACTGACTGCCATCTTAGCTGAGGCTTCAATGCATCCTAGGCATCCAAAAAATCACATTAGAATTTGGAGGGGAATTAAAGATAATCTAATCCAATCCCTTAATTGTACAGAATTGGAAGCTGAGGCTTAGAGAAATTGATTTGCCATCTGTTAAGTGACTTAATGATTCTTAATCTCTTCCTTATAAAAGATATAGTCTATGATTTGTGATTCTGTATATGATGAATAGATTTCTAATTTCATAAAGGAAGTCAACAGGAAAATAGAATTAACATTATATTTATAGTAAATTTTTATGAAATGCACTTGCTCTTTAAATGAAGAAATATGTTTGTCATTTACCGTCTTTAGTAATATGCACTTGAAATTGTTCTAATAAAGAAAATTAATAATATATATATATACACCAGAATTATAAAAATATTTTTCCACAATCCAAGAATAGCCTTAATATCATTAAAATAATTTAAAATAATTTAAAGATCAGAACTTTTTTAAATGCATCCCAGATGGAGTTCAACATTCAAATATTAGAAACTTTCATTATAAATCTAAATAGCAAAGGGTTTCAGAATGCCTTTCTCACTATTTGACAAATTTTCATTGTGAAGAGGCAAAAAGTAAATAATCTCCTTGCCTTCTTTAGATCTAAACAGTGCTGAACATGACTCATACCTCCAATGACCCCTTTTTCTTTGATCAACTCTGTTGTGCCACTGGATGGATTAGATGCCATCACCTTGGATGTATTAATAGATTCCAACAGGGAGACAAATTCTAGAAAATTGGATTCATTTGGAATTTGCCCTTCCTTAGCCTCCAGGTCAGATTTAGAAGTTGGCAATGTCTTCTCCTTATCACTTGAGAGTTCTGTGGGAGTTTTACTTAATAGAACATCTGTCCCACTATCCACACTGAGGACACGGGCATGTCTTTTTTCATGGGCTGTTTTACAAGATGATGGGTCAAGACTATCTTGCCCTTCTTTGTCCACTTCCATTTTGCAAGTCAGATTAGATGCCACCGGAGGAGTTGTTTCCAAATCGCCAGTTGGGGTAACATTGCATTCCTTTGCTGCGTTGTCCAGCTCTCCAGATTCATAGCCAGAGCACGGATTAGAAGAAATGTCCACCATTAATCTCTCTGGAGTCTTTTCTCTTTCACTGATTTCTGGACAAGCATTACCTTCACCATCTTCTGACAATTCAAAGGTGATCACAGGAATTCTGATCTGTTCATTGCTTTGAGGATGGGTTACATCTGTGACAGATGGGTGAGCATCTGGTCTTGTTCCCATTTTCTCTGTGCCATTCACTTTCAAATGTAGAGAACTTTCTAATTCAGTCATGGAGTTGGGAGTACTGCTCATTGTGATAACTATTTTGATGGGTTCATGCAAACTCAAAGGGTCTCCAGGGAGAGAACTATCAACAAGAGTGATGGCAACCTCACTGTCAGAACAGTCAGCTTCCTCATTTAAAGATTGATCTGCCTGACAGGAACTGTTCACGGGTTCTTCCTCTGCCTGTTTGTTGATGACAGTGTTACACTGAGGACAGCTACTGCTCAGGCTGTCCTGAGGGGATCTGCTTTGTAATTGTTCTCCTTTGGAACCCTTTGACTGGCTTAAAGGTTCTGTGATTAGCACTGAATTCTCACTTCCCCAGGGCTGTAAAGCAATACCAGTTCCTAGTACATCACATTGAGACAAGGAGAGATGTGGTAACTTTTTCATCACCTCTTTGCCCACCAAAACATCCTCTGATCTGTGGTGGTGAGGAGGCTGTACCTTTTCTTCTTTTCCTCTTGTTTCATTATTGATCACTGTTTCCATGGCAACTGGCTTCACTAATATTGCTGCTGTAGTCATGGTATCTGACATGTTTGCTGTAGAGACAGGTAAATTTTCTGTCTTGATACATGGTGAGGTAGATGACATTGGTGCTACAGGCTGATCTTCTGATAGAATGACACCTGGAATAGACAAACACTCTTGTCACCAGCAGTGCGCACTGAAAAGTCACTGACCAGCACCTGAAATGCATAGTATCCCAATGCATCAAACACTAATGAAAAGTAAAAATAAACTAGCTTCAAAGACAGGTGAGAGCTTGAAATGGAGGAGAGAAAAGCCTCCATCATGCAGCTGCTTTAAAATTACAATCTTTAATTTCATTCCAGACACCCAATTTCGTACCTTATGCCACTTGGTTTTTGTTTCATGGCTGAATCTGAAGGAGAATAATTATGACTTGCAAATTTGTATAAATGTTTCATGGAGCATCGAAAGCACTTTCACATATGCTAACAAACACATTTCTGTTGGTGATGAAAACTGCCTAAAACCAAATTTATTTCTTTCCCCCAAAAGCCAGTTTTTCCTGCTGAATAGAAAATTCTATGACTATAAATGGTGCTATTATTCTCCTAATCTCCCAAGTGTAATACCTAAGTATCTTCATACATTCTAATCTCTCCCTTGAGCTCTACCAAGCACTTTAAATTCTTTCTTCAGGATATTTCTCAGATTTGTCCTTTTGCTTCTTTTTCCTCTACTACCATCTTAGTTCAATTGAAATAAATAATAAGAAGTGAACAGCCAACAAGGCACAAATCAACTGCCAGTCTTGGAGTCAGAAATACCTGAATTTAAGTCTGCTTCTGACATTCTAGCTGTGTGACCACAGGTAAGTTATTTAACCCCTCAGGGAACTAAATACAGTTATCTCTTCCACATGAAAGTGGTTAAGGGTGTGGCGCCTCTAGGATCTGGAAAAACCATATAAAATTTTTTGGCCCTCTCTTCATGGCACAGAAATAGTCTGAATTTTTTCCTTTTCTTGTTATGAGGTGTTTGCAATGTCTTATTGTAAAATTTGGGTTGATATTATATAATACTATACATATATTTTATGCATTTCTGAGTTTCTAAACTTTTTGTGTCATCAGCTGGCTTTTGCATGTTGTCTGCAAAATTTCTAACAAATTCCCATTTAATTTCTTATGATGATTTGTGATATATAGAAACCATGATGGGGAAAGTTGCAATGTGGAAGGGATAACTATAATTCTTTAAGACTCTAAGTTGTTGATTAGTTGACAATTTAAATCAGTTGAGGAGGTTTCCATACTTGGAGTTCCCCACACTGATTAAATCACAGGTTTGGTAACAAAAACTCAAAAGACAGGCTTTAGAACTTTAAGTTCACAAATCACTTTACGTAAATTATGTAGTTACATAGATCTTATACACGTTATATAAGCTTCAAAATAACTATGGGAAGTCCTACAGACATTAATAGTCCTATTTTACAGGTAAAGAAACTGAGGCTCAGAGAGGTCAAATCTCTTGCCCATTTAGCTGGTGGCAGAGATTGGATATGAACCCAAATTTCCTGACTACAAGTTCAGCACTCTCCCTACCATAATATATTTTATAGAGTACTTATTATAGGCAAGGTGCTATCCTAGGTACTGAATTTCAATACCATCTCCTAATATTTCAAATGGATTGGATTCATTATCTCTAGTCTATTCCTCTTAGAATTTATGTTGTACCTTGATTCCAGATTAATATTTATAAATTAAAATTAAAACACTACTTCAATCATCTCCCTCTCCTGAACAAAACCATTCAATGCCTCCCTGTTTCCTATAAAGTCAAACTCCTTAGCTTAGCAGTTAAAGTCCTTCACAGTTTTGCCCCTATCTTTTCAGTATTATCTCCCACTACTCCTCTAAATATCTTCTCCACTATAGCTGTGTGACCACAGGCAACTTATTTAACCCCTCAGTGAACTAAAAACAGTTATCCCTTCCACATGGCAGTGGTTAAAGGTTCAGCACTGTTCTAATAGTCTTCCACCCTCCCCAAATGTGTTGGTTTTTTGTACCTTTGAGCATGTTATTTCTTTTACATGGAATTTATTTTCTTCATCACTTCTCTATCACCTGCTGATATGTAATCCATTTAGTGCACAGTTGAAACCTTATTTCCATCATTAAGATTTTCCTAGATAACAAATTCCCATTCTCTCTCTCTCTCTCTCTCTCTCTCTCTCTCTCTCTCTCTCTCTCTCTCTCTCTCTCTCTCTCTCTCTCTCTCTCTCTCTCTCCTCTCTCTCCCTCTCTCTCTGTGTGTCTCTCTCCCTCTCTTTCTCTCTCTCTCCTTCTCTCTCTCCCTCCTCCTCCTCCTCTTCCCTATTTCCCCCCTCCCCTAAAATCCTAAATCCTTTATTATTTGTAGGATATCACTTGGCATTTACATAATACTGGAGGCATGTGTTTTATATCACTAATTAACTTATAATCAATCAACAACCATTTATTAAGGACTTACAATGTGTCAGGAACTGTTCTAGGTTCTGAGCACATAAAGACAAGGAAATCCTCTTATTCTTCCCTCATTTTAAATACCTAGAGGGCAAGGACTGTGTTTTATTATTTTTTTGTCAGCTACTCCTACTTATCTCTGATACTACACCCTAGGTGTGAGGGAAGAAAATACTTTAGAAATCATGTTCTGAGCAAGATGTTGTATTTTGGTGTTGCTTTTTGCCTTACTTTGTATCTCAAGTGCTTAGCACAGGTCTTGGTCCATAGTAGTTTTTTAATCATAATAATAACTAAACATTTATATAGCATTTACTATGTTCCAAGCACTATGCTAAGTGTTTTACAAACATTATCTCATTTGATCCTCATGTGTGCTAGCTGCTATTATTATTCCAGTTTTACTGATAAGAAAATTAAGGCAAACAAAGTTAAATGCATTGCCCAGGGCCACATAAGCTAGTAAGTGTCTAAAGCCATATCTGAACTCAGGTTTTCCTGATACCAAGTCCAGTGCTCTATGCAATGTACCATCTACCAAATTAATTATTATTAAATTTTTCTTATCAATGCTTATCAATAATTAATAATAGATAGTTGTCCACTTGTTGGCTTGACATGTGAAGTAAGCAAAATTTGTGGACAAAATATAATTATGGGACACAATCTTAGCTAACTGACCCAATCCAATGAACAAAAGGACTAGTGTAAATTCTATTGAACCTCTTCCAGAAAACACAACCACACATACACAATGATGCCCTATTGTTCATATCTTAAGGGAAGAACACACAGAATCCACACAAAATCACATAGAATGCAAGATCATTATGAGAAGCCAATAGCACTGTGGAAGCTGGAGCTACTTCTGACTCAGTCCCAATTTGTCTTCTCTTCTAAGTACCTAAATGATGGTGCAAAGCAACTAATCTAAACAGTCACCAGTGACAGTGAAACTCTACCATTGTCTTTTAAGTACCACCTTCAATCATTGTCCTATATCACAACTGAATATCACAACATTCATTCACTTAAACATCCATTCAACAAACACTTATTAAGCACCTACTATCTACAGAGCATTGTCCTAGCCACTAACAGGGGAGATTTAGATTTTAAATAAAGTATGGTTCCTTTCCTAATGAAGGTTACAGTCTAGAAGCTGGCTAAGTCACAAAAATGGATAACTGTAATATAAAATGTTTCATGAAAAGTGCATTAAACTTCAGAGGACTTTATAGTGAAACATATCTCCTGTGTCTCAGGAGAGAGGTATTGGACAATACATGCAGGGAGGCTATGTTGATTTGTTTTGTTTCACTGTTCTTTGTTATAAGGGGGCATTCTAATTGGGGGAATGTAGGCCTTGGGAAGGAAAGTGATGTAAAAAAGGTGGCATTAATAAAAGATTCTTTAAAAAGAAAAGTGAATTAGAACTTCGTTCTGCACCTTTATATGTGAGAGCCAGGCTTAACCTAGGAAATGGCATTTTACTTGTGCTTTAAAATAGACACAGCTAAGTGGTACAATGGATAGAGCACCAGCCCTGGAGTCAGGAGGACCTGAGTTCAAATCTGGCCTAAGACACTTAACACTTACTAGTGTGTGACCTGGGCAAGTCACTTAACCTCAATTGCCTCACAAGAAAAAAAAATGGATAAAAATTCGATAAGGAAAGAATGACAGGGAGGACATTTCAAGCATGAGGAATAGCATTTTCCCACATGGAGGTGGAAAAGTTCAGGGTTTGTTCACACAATAGACAGTCACACAGAGACACCCCTACTCTGATTTGTAAATTCCTCACATAGGCATTTAGGCAGGCTCCAGACACATTTCCTTTACTACCTTGCCAGAGCAACCTTGTCCCCACAGGAACAATCTCCTCTTGCTTCCCCTTTCAAAACTTCTCAACTCTTGAATCATAATGAAATCATTTACTGCCATTGCTACTGGGAAAAAAATGTGTCAGTCTACTCCCCTGCGGTACTACTCACCAAAACTGTAACCTTCCAAGCCAAAATATCTCTCCCTGGGTACCACTCCCCAACATGTGTTGTTTTCACTTATTAGAATGTAAGTTTCTTAAGAACAGAAACGTCTTTGTTTTACATTCAGATCCCCAGTGCTTTGCACATAGTAAACACTCCATAAATGCTCATTCATTCTATTCATTTATTGAGAATCTATAACTAAGCAGTTCAACTGGGTAGTATCCTCTTCCTTTCAATCATTTCCCTCTTTTCCTTTTACTGTTTGCAACTAGATATTCATCAATTTTAGGTCATCCCCAGATGTTTCTTCTGCTGAATGCTCCTGTAGAAAGTCATACAACTGTGCTAAGTCCACTACAAATAAATATATTTAATCTCAACAGGATTCTTGGTGCTTCAAAGTAATTGGTTTATTTTCCCTGACCTATTTTCCTCTGTCATGTTCTTTACAGGGACTACCTTTTACTATCTCCTCAAGGCCCCAATGCCAGCTCTCTCAGTAGATGACCACATCTCCTACTTCATAGAGAAAATGAAGATGATCTGCTTGTTCTTTCCCCCTTTTTTTTTATTTTGGATACCTCCAATTGACAATAAATGAAAAGAAAATCATTTGTAAAGTGTCTACCAGGTGCTATCTAGGCACTGGAGATACAAAGACCAAAACAGAACAGTGCCTACCCTCATGGAGTTTATGTTTTGTCAAGAGAGACACAGAAAATATATTCATAATAATTCTTTTGTTTGGGGGGGGTGAAGGGGAAAGCCCTAGTAGCTGAGGGAATCAGGAAAAGCCTCATATAGAAGTTAGAGCTTGGGCTGAGTCTTGAAGGAACCTAGGTATTCCAAAATGTAGAAGTACAGAAGCAGTACATTTCAGGTATGGAGGATAGCTGGTGCAAAAAAGGCCCTGGAGTCAGGAGATGGAATGTCATGAGTGAACAACAGCTTGAAGGTCAGTTCGGCTAGAGATTATCAAGACATATTAAGAGCAGCAAGTTGTGTCTGGTAAGGATCTGGCTCAACCCAGGAGGGGTCCACTCCTCCAGCAGAGACACTGTTCCCTAGGGGGCGCAAACTGGAAGAATAATGGAGTGACTCATCTGTCACTGATATCATATGCTATAGCGAGCCTCCTGAAATAGAACACAGTCTGTCCAAGAGGGTAAATCTTCTCAGTTCCTTGAATTCTGCTTCTCTCATCCCTGGCTCCCACTTTCCCTCTGACTCCTGGTGTGTGCCACTTGACCAAGTAAGAACTGTGCCAATGAGCTGGCAAAGAGAATCACAGCAGGAAATTTAGTTATTTTAATGTATTAATACTGGGATGGTAGACAACTGATTTACAGAATAAAGTACAAACATTACCTATGTTGTCATTCAAGGCTCTCAAACCCAGGCCTAGGCTTCCTTCCTAATTTATCTCCCACAAGTCTCCCTGCAGGTAATCTTCACTCTAATGTTAACTGAAAGGTTAATTGATTCATTGGTTGCTACCAAACAAGCAAACAAGCAAATGGATTAAGGGTCTACCACATGCTGAACACCGCTACCTGCTGGGGAGAGGAAGACAAAAATGAAAGTTTTGCATTCAAAGTCCTGACATTCTAAAGAAGGAAACAACGAGTACATCCATAAGTACGCACAAGGTAAATGCAAGGTTATTTGGGAGGAGAGACATGAGCAGCTAGGAGGACCAGGAAAGATACCATTCTCCTTGCCTTGAAGCCTCTCCCCCTTCTCTCCGTTTCATCCAAATCCTGTCCTTCATGCAAACCTTGCTTTAGCTCCATGTCCTCTGTGAATGCTCTCCTTACTACCCCAGTTAGATGTGATCTCTCTTGCCTCCAAAGTGATAGCATTCATTTGACATTATTACCGTATGTGAAGCTTTTTGGTTGTTAACTAATTCTGACATTTAATTTAGCTTTCCAAAGAGAGTCTAATTTCTTTAATATCAGCTTCTACCTCATACCTCTTGCTTTTCCTAGCAATTAGCACAATGCCTTCAATCAATCAATAAACAAGTATTTATTAAGTGTCCATCAGGCTTATATACTATTCTTGATATTTGTTAGGCATGGTTCTAGCCCTGGAGATAAAAAGATACAAATTAAATATATTTTCTATCAAGGGAGACAGTGGGCACATAAATATGAAACACATACAAGATAATTACAAAGTAATTTTGGAAAAGTGGAAGGCATTAATAGCTGGGGAGATCAGGAAAGGCTTCTGAAGAACATAGGGAATATTAGGAGGCAGAAGTGAAATGGGAGTATATTCTAGGTATGAGGGACAGCCAGTGCAAAAGACAGAAGATGGATTGTCATGGAAAGAACATCAAAAGGTTAATTTAGCTGGACCATAGAGTGTGGGAGTGGGAAGAATGTGTAACAAGATTCAAAATGTTAGCCTGGGCCAAGGGGTAACAAGCTTTAAAAATTATACAAAGGAGCTTATGATTGGTCTTAGAATCAATAGGAAGTTATTGTAGTTTACTACTATGTTCCAGATATCATGTTACACGCTGGGGATAAAAATACCAAGAAAGCAGGAAGGAAGAAAGGAAGGAGGAAAGGAAGGAAGGAAGAAGGAAGGAAGGAAGGAAGGAAGGAAGGAAGGAAGGAAGGAGGAAGAAGGAAGGAAGGAAGGAAGGAATGAAAGAAGGAAGGGGAGAAGGAAGGAAGGAAGAAAGAAGAATTCTTACTTTAAATGAACTTATATCCTATCAATTAGAAAGCTACTGCAGATGATAAGGGAAGAAAACAACAGGGTGGCTTTGTGGGTTTAGAAATGGGGGGGGATGTGAAAGGTAGTGTGAAAGTAAAAATAGCAAAATCTAACAATTAACCAGATGTGTGACATGAAGGAAAGGGATGAGTCAAGGATAACACAAATTGAACCCAACTAACTGATAGGATAGTATTACCCTTGATATAAAAAGGGAAATTGGGAAATGGTTTTGGGGGAAAATATGAGTTCTTTTTTTAGATATGATGAGCCTGGGATGTTCAATTTGAAATATCCAATAGTCAGTTGGAATTGCAGGAATGGACATCAGCAGAGAGACTAGGAACACATACACACACACACACACACACAAACAGATGTATAATGCACACACATATTTGAGAATCCTCTATATGGAGATAGTAACTAAATCTATGGGAGCTGATGAAATGAAATGAGAGAGCACACAGAAAGAATAGAAGAGGACTCAGAGTAGAGTATTATACATAGATAAGTGTCTGCCCATTGATTTGTCTTTAATTATGTGCTGCTTTGTGACATGTCTTGAAATACTGGTTTGTTCCTTCTCTTCTCTCCTCTAGCCTTCAATGCCTCCCTCTCTCTACCCTCATTCTCTCAGTGGAGGACCTCATCTGTTTCTTTACTGAGAAAATTAAGGTCATTAGATTTGAGCTTGGGCGCAGCTAGGTGGTACAGTGGATAGAGCGCTAGACTTAGAATCAGGAAGACTCATCTTCCTGAGTTCAAATCTGGCCCCACATACTTACTAGCTAGTGTGACCTTGGGTACCCTCAGTTTTCTCATCTGTAAAATGAACTGGAGAATGAAATGGTAAAACACTCCAGTATCTTTGCCAAGAAAACCCCAACAAGGGTCATGAAAAGTTGGACACAACTGAAAAGTGACAAAGATTTGAACTTACTCTTTTCCCATTCTTTTCATCTCAAAACCCTTTGACATCATTCCTCACTATCTCCTCCATTCCAAAGTTTCTAATACTGAAGTATTCCTTTTCGGTATGTTTAATATGTTTGTACATCCAAAGCCCACATCAGACTGCACTCTGTTGTGGGGAAGGGGGAAAGGATGGGGAGGAAAAATTCTCGAACTCAAAATTTTGTAAAAGTGAATGTTGAAAACCAAAAACAAATAAACGAACAAAATTTTAAAAATTAAAAATATAAAAAGAAATACTGGTTTGTTCAAATGATTGTTTCAAGGGTTCTTAGTGATCCTATCATTTTACAACTACTCCATTTATTTTTAAGATGAAAAAACTGGGGCCCAAAAATCTGTATGACTTGCCTAAGGTCAAATATTTAGAAGAAATGTGATTAACTAGGATTCAAACTCAGAAATTCTGACTCCAAATCTCCTGCACCATGCTGAGAGTATTTCACATAGGCATTTCTTATTTCTCTAACTACAATAGTTAGTATATCAACTGTCTTTTACATTACTTTGCAATCATCCCAGAGCCCAAGACAACATTGGGTATGAAGCAGGGACTCATGAAATTCTTGTGGAATGACTGCTGAATACAATGCCAGTTTGGCTGATTTTGATAAATGTTTATATTGATCATTTCAAAACAATGTAATAGCACATAAACCTGCTATTCTTCAACATTTCTAATCTTGCAATCAGTTTTCCGTTGGGATGACATAGTTGACTTTGATGAACTCAATAACACCACAGAGCTATATTATTAATATGTACCTACATGTGAATGCCCTGCTTGTATTGATGACATGAGAGCCTGATCCCTTCCCCAAGATCAATCGACTAATAAGCCTCAGTGAAATTATCTTTTATTATGCAACTATACTCAAGAACATTATTGATGACATGAGAGCCTGATCCCTTCCCCAAGATCAATCGACTAATAAGCCTCAGTGAAATTATTCTTTTATTATGCAACTGTACTCAAGAACATTACAAGAACGTTGGTGAGTGAATATATTTGCAGTCATTTGGAAATAAGATCTTCTACCTTAATAGACTACAATGTTCCATCACAGACTTTGAGAGATTTATTAAAAAAACAATGTATTCTGTGAGCTTGTCCCAGATATAAAGATAAGCAGTAAAATGTGAACTTATTTTGAAACCGTATATATCTGTGGATTGATAATCTAAAAAGTATTCAGAACTTGGACCTACATTTACTTGAGAAGAATTTCATACAACTAAAAAGCTTCCCTAGCAATATATAGAGAGGGAAGTAGCCCCTGAATCTTATCTGCATCATGCTGTGAATTAGTGTACTCACTCATATATTCATACCGCAAAAAGGAAGCTATGTTAAGAAAACCAGCATGGCTCCTGTTAGTAGAAGGAATCTCTTATCAGTTATATGGTACCATTTGAGAATGAAGGGAGGCATACTGAAACGATTGTTTTTTTAGTGAAATGAAGGAAAACAGAACAAACACTCAGAGACAATAATGTTAGGAAGTATGAGCAATTTGGGATCCCAAAGATCCCAAGCTGATGCCTGGGGCCACTAAGAGGCTAAATCTCTTGTTCATGGTCACAGCTATCATGTATTAGAAGCAGGACTTGAAACCAGGTCAACCTGATTCTGAGGCCAGTTCTATATCCACTTCTCAATGTACTTCTCAAGAATTATTTATCTATGCAAATTATTTTTTTAAATAAGGAAAGTTTTCAGAGACTGGTGGAAGCAATAACCTTTTAAAGATGAACTAACCAGAATGCTACATAATTTGTCTCACTCATTTTTCAAAGTAGATGCCACAGGAAAAATACTTGACATCAGTGATTTAGTGACACTATTTCCATTTGTCATTGGACAGTGTTTCTGGGGCAATAATTTTGACTAGTAAACTGATCTAAACACATTTGAACATGACATATAATTTCTGATAAGAAAGGTTTAAACTGAATTGTTGTTGTTTGTTTGGTCATTTCAATCATGTCCAACTCTTTGTGATCCCATTCGTTGTCTTCTTGGCAAAGATACAGAAGTGATTTGCCATTTCCTTCTCCAGCTCCTTTTGCAGATGAGTAACTGAGGCAAACAGGGTTAAGTGACTTTGCTAGGGTCCCACATATAGTAAGTGTCTGAGGCTGGATTTGAACTCAAAAAGATGAATCTTTTTGACTCCAGGCCCAGCACTCTATCCACTGTGCTACCTAGCTGCCTTTACACCAAATAACATATTTAAAAAAGAGCTAAAATAATTATTCATCATTGAACTCATTCCTCTCCAGGCTCTCCTCCTGATTTTCAGGACTGTGCATCGTGGCTTTCTCTACAAGGGCATCTCTTCCTTCCTGTTTTCCAGTCCTCTTGTATTTACTGTCTTCATCCATTAAAATGTAAACTCTTTGAGGGTAGGGGTCTGTCTTCTTTTAACCATTACGATTATATCCCCAGTGCTTAGCACAGTGCCTGGCACATAGTAAATGCTTAATAAATGTTTTATTTATCTATCTACCTATGGACAATAAAGACACTATACCTTTCAGATCTTCAACTGTCTCTTGTGCTGGCAATTCCTATACAAAAGAAATGGAAAAAAAATCAATATTACTTAAATTGCATATATTTTTATCAGGAGTTTACGAGTCATTTATTGAGCAGATGGTGTTTGCAAAGAGCTGTAGGGGGCAGACAGTATAGTCCCTATCATTGACAAGCTTATGATCCAGTGGGTAAAGCAAGACTATCACAGATATATTCATATCTACACAATTAATTATAGCTGTGCAAATATAGAGACATGCACAAATTATTTTAAGAAGTGAGAAGGAAAAAGGATAGGACAGAAATATAGTGGAGTGATTTGCAGGAATGAGAACCAGAAGTTATTTTCAAAAGGATATAAATTGTAGGATTGTAGGATTTTGAAGGGAAGAAGGAATGAGGCTTTATGGAAAGAAGTACAGGAGGCATTCTAAGTACAAAGAATTGCATAATTGATGATTCCAAGGTGAGGAAGAGGAGAATGTGAAGGATCATACCTAAGTTTTTCCTGTCAAGGTTGAGAACACTGCAAGTGCAGAGAAGAAAATTTCTAAAAGTATCCTCCAAATTTTAGTGCAATGTTAAACTTTAATAGCTTGAGAATATGAGGGCACCGTACATTTATAGTAAGAAGTCAATTTGTAAGGGCCTAAAAATCCATGACTAGTAATTTAAATTAACATGTGAAAAACTCGTTTGCAGACATATTTTCTCTCTTTACAAGGCAGAAAAATAAGTCTTATTAGATAACAACAATAATAATAATATTTGGCTTTTACATGGTTTTTGGTCTGGGCCCATGATTTCATTGATGTAGGAAACCCCTGAATGATGAAATTCTTTCCACCAATGCAAATTGACACTTGTTCTACAACAACAGTGCCACTTGGGGGCAGAGCTTTTTAGTGACTTGCCCAGGGTTACACAGCCAATATATATCAGAGTCAGGATTTGAACATAGGCCATCCTGTCTCCAAGAGCTACTACTTTGCTTCCCATCACACATTTCAACAAAATGTACTGCTGGTAAATTTGCAATATATATATATAGCATTTGAGCTCAAGTCTTCATGACTTCAAGATTGACACTAATAGCTACGTGAGTCCACTTTTATTTATCAGGCAGATGATTCTGTCTTCAAATGAATACAAATCAGTACACATACAACAGCACCACATAGCATAAATCTCCAATATATAGTCTTGTTAAAAGGTGAAAATGAACTCTGAAATACAGTGAGAACAATTATATAGTAAAAGAAGATACTAACCAATAAGCCAGAAGAATGATGAGAATTTATGCTGTGTCCTCTTGAGCTACAGCGGAGTGGAGGGGTAGAGAGATTTCTATTGACCTCTTCTATTTTCCCATTATTGGTCTGTCTATTATTGCTGATGCAAAAACATGAAGAGAAAAAATTAAAGCAGAAATATTGCTAAAAAAAAACCAGGATAATTTTCATGGTTCTATAACAAAACCAATTTCTTCCAGTCTCTTTTGTCATCATATATAAACATGAACAGGTACTTTGTTCTTACTCTTTAGAATTTCAAGGCAAATTTAAAGCACTGAATTAGAAAAATAATACCAAAGTAAAATAATCTGTCACAACCAATTTTTAGATCAAATTCTAATCCTTATCATAAATAATAAATAAACAACAAATAAATAATAGATGATAAATAAAATTAAAAAAGAAATTAATAATTGCTGAAAAATGTTTTGTATTTATATGATTTTTTTCTGGAGAAAAAGAAGGGGGATAAATATGTACATAGAATTACATGTAACATATAATTACAAATATAACTAACATCAGATATATGTAAATATAGTCATGTCAACTAAGCATAGGTTTACAAACTGAATCAATGGATAAGGGAAAATGAAACCATCAAAATAAGTATTGCATTACAGAATGATTCTCTAGTTACCTTGGACTCTTGTGATGAATTATATTTTCACTATTAGCCTCTTTATCTTTACTCTGTCTTTCAGTATTTAAGGAGCTCCTTTGCTGAATCACTTCTCCTTCATCAAACATAAGGTGCAGACGGTAACTGATCAGCTTTATTACTGTGAAGAATATGGTCACAGAACTGCAGTAAATGAAGATGGTGATTGCATTTGGAGGGAAAGCCTGAGGGGAAAAAATAAGAAATCAGGATGAATCCAAACTTAATGTGTCCCCAACACCACTATTTACTTACAGTCTGATAAAGTTCTTTCCTATTGCAATTCCTAATCATGTGACATTGATAGCTCAAACCCCCTTCAATTGTTTTGTATTGTCTATGCTCTAGAAAAGCATCTAACATGCTAGAAAATAGGGTCCTAACAACAGACAAGGTTTATTTTCTGAGATCCAGTCTAGCTATGTATGGAAAGGTCAATCACCAGTAGACTAGGCACTTGGTGATAGCCATATCACCCTATGAAACTAAGTCTAGAAGTAATTCTAAGTCTGATTACATAGTTAGAATTGAATAGAATCTCAAATTTGATGACTTTTTCTGGCAGTCAGGGATACAAAGAGTACAGGAGGAGTACAGGAGGAGAAGAATCCAGCAGTTTTCTAAAAATAAATCAGCCAGCTATTTATGAAGATAAGAAAATTCAGTCAGGGTTATTAGATAGTTAAAGATAGCAATGGAAGAGATGTTAGGGATCATATAATCCAACTCTTTCTTTTTTCATATGAAGAAACTGGGATGCCAAGAATTTATCTGAATTGTTTAAATTGACTAGGTAGCTTATGGTAGGGTTAGGAATAGAACTCAAAACTTCTGACTCTGATGCTAGCAGGACATTGCTTATCATCCCTTGATGTGGGGATAATACTGACTAGATTCATGACATTTGATTTGCTGATAGAAATGCCACAGCTTTTCATGGAGCAAAATCAATTTTGTTACCTCATTAACTGAACATATGAATGAGCTACTTTTTCTACCAGAAGATAAATGTCAGGAATTTTTTTTTTTTACTACTTACATCATATGAAATACTTGAAGCAGGGGTCAAGTAGAGATCTACAGGTCATTATTGCTCAACAAAAGTTTCTAGTGGCTGCTTATTATTCATTCCTCTTCCAGTTTTACATATGTCTATATTCTCTGACATATACATATATAAATACATACATATATATATATACATACATACATATATATAAATACATATATATGTATATATATATATATATATATATATGCTATACACCACACACACACACACACACACACACACACACACACACACACACACAAAGAAATGGGGGAGGGAGGTAGAGAGAAGGAGGAGGGAGGACAGGAGGGAAGGAGGTCAAAGGAACACAAGGGATAACCTGCAATGGTGTATAATTTGCAAAATCCTTAAGTAAAGGCCCCCCCAACTTATTTAATCACACACAAAACATATCTGAATACTCTGTCAACTTTGTTCTACAATAAACTATTATTATGTTGGAAGGTTTCATTTTATGGGGAAACCTCCATTCAAAAACATCAGGGGATTCTGAAAAGATGGAAAAAATATCATTTTAGGAGTAACTAAAGGAGATGGGGGAGGGACCATAACAATTTCATTCTTATCCCTGTTCTTAAAGTACATTAGTTTTGAGACTACCACTTAGCCTTCTTAGAGACCAAAGAGGGTACCATAACTCTTAGGACAATCCTAATGGAAATAACTGATAATAAAAAGAGTTCCATCTATTATGTTTCATTAAGAGAAGATTTCCTGTGAGTTTATATAGTTTGGATCAAGTCCTTTTCCTCTTTCCTTAAACATTTGAGAGCAGGCTTAGACACAAGACAAATCCCTACACGTATAGCCACCTGATATCTTTTATTGATTCCATGAAAACTTAACATTGGGTGAAACAACATTAAGAGAAGCAGGAGTGTATGTTATTGAGATACTAGATAAGAGGAAGGACTTCTGATGCGAGATGGTTTGGTAGTAAATGGAGGCTACTTTTCACAGTCATAAAACATGTTATGCAAAGAAAGTTTCATCAGAGTTAGAGAAGTTAATGGTAAGGAAGAGGTGGAGAAGCTAGGAAGCACAAAGCAGTGGTAGTGTTCATGGCATTTGCTTCAGATACTCTTTCCCAAAATGTAATTACCGGAACATATAAGGGTTTTCATGGATTTTCTTGTTTACACAGTCATACTATAAAGCCCAAGTCATATATCATAGATATAGAACTAGAAAGGACCCAAGAGACCATGCAAACCCACCCCCTTTGTTTTCCTCATGAAGAAAGTGAGGTCCAAGATAGCTGTGTGACTTCCCCAAGGTCACATAGATAACATCAAATACAGGATTTGGACCCAGGTGTTCTAACTACAGAGCTAGGATTTTTTCTTCTCTACCAGGCTTCCTCCGTCATGTACTGGTATGGCAAACCAGTGATGATAAAGCTAATTAAATTAGATGGATAATAAGCTGGGCCCAGAGTCGGACAGGAAAAAGACAGTGGTCAAGAATGCTTTCAGGAAAATGCAAAGCTCTTTACTTTCCCCAAATCCACATCTTTTTTAATATTAACATGTTATCAGTGTTGCTAAATGGCAGTGGGACCTAGGCTATTGCTGTCTCCAAAAAACTAAAAATAAATACCACACAGAGGACAATGGAAAGGCACATGGTGAATGTGAGTGAGTGAAAACACAGGACCAGTGAGGAATTTCAAAGAACAGGAGTAAATTATGGTGTCAAAGAATTACATGATAGGAGGAGAAGATGAGTTTGTCACATGGCAAGGGATAACATGGATTGTCAGAATGTTCCAATGGTACCTTCATAATGTTGGAAGAAAAAAAAATAGTGAAAACCTCCACCACATTGCCTTGTGGCAAACTTATGGCCTGATATAGATAAGAATAGCATAGGATGGGTAGGCATTTTTATTATTGGAAGGAATACTGAACATTGATGAAATCACAAAGCCACATTAGTATTTCCCAAAATAGTAAGCAAAGACAGGAAAATACGACTTCCCAGATTTCCTTCTCAAATATCTGAATCTGCATAGTCTTCATTAGTCAGTTAATTAGGGGTCATATATCTGGAAACAAGATACTAGGGACAAAGAAAGAAAAAAACTTCCATGTAGCCAAGATCGATTTGCAAAGTGCTTGAAAAATCTCAACGCTTCCTTTACTCACAGAAAAGCCACTCAAGGTCTTCACTCAGAACCTATTTATTCTAACTTTAGATATAGTTCCATTTTAATAAGTGTGCTTATTAGAAGATCAGAAGCAGCAAATTTTAAGATGTGAAACTATATTAGAAGACTGATCAGAGCAAAAGTTATCAACTAACAGTTTGATGATGAACAAGATGGCAAAAAACAAAACAAAAACAAAAACCTCCAAGGAGATTTCATAAACCACCAAAGCCCCAGAAGGCATCATCGTATTGTAACACAATGTAAGAACTGAACTTAGGAACGATGAGTCAGAATCATTAAGAAAATGTTAAACCATGCTTAGTAACCTTCACACTGGAAGAGAAGTATGTGATACATTTTAGAAATATTTTCACCAAAAACAATGCAAATAAAACAAGTTTGGGCACTTATGACAATAAGTGCCAAATTATCTGGAAAGTTAACTTAGGAATTTTCTCTCATTCCCTTATGATGTCCAGGCAAGTGAATCATCAATATAAAAATTATAATTAGGTTGGTGTCCACATTTTAATTTTTTAGTTCAAAATTTTGTGGTACAGGAAAAAGAATAGTAGATTTGGCATTAAAGGACTAGGTTCAAATCCCAGCTCAACAACATTAATTGACATTAAACAAGTCACTTGACCTCCTCTACGGGCCTCATCATTCTGAATTACAAATGAGTGAGTTAGACAAAATTCCTTCTAGTTCTCAATATATGATCCTCTGATTTTAAAATATTCAAAAAACTTAGTTTAAAAATTCTAATTATATGGGGCAGCTAGGTGGCGCAGTGGATAGAGCACTGGCCCTGAAGTCAGGAGGATCTGATTTTAAATCCGCACTCAGACCAAACACTTAACATTTACTAGCTGTGTGACCCTGGGCAAGTCACTTAACCCCAATTGCCTAAAAATTTTAAAAAAAATTCTTAATTGTAGAGATGTTCTTTTTTTGCATTTTCTAAAGACAACATACACATACAATGACACAGAAAATGGTATTTGGCAATAGTAAGAAATCCCTCAAGGAGCATGAAAATCGTGTGCCATTTCAAAGAGCTTCTCTGATTTCTTCTAGGGTCTAGAATGCATCTTTGTTTAGTGGTTTTTTTTTAATTTTTGCAAGTAACTCTAACTGTATTTGTTCACTTCAGGACTTCAGAGAGTTGGGTCTAGGACTCTTTTGTCTCTATTCCTTTCCCCAATTGCCCTCCCCAGTTTCCATGTGCTTGACTGGAATATTTACTGAGCATGCACCTAGCCTCCCTTTTTGGAGCATGCTCAGTGGACATTCTAGTTAAGTATATGGAAGCTTGGGGTTGGCTTGCTTCCATACATGAAGGATTAGTGAGGGAGGGAAGCAGGGCAGAGAAGGAATTACATATAATTTCGCTGGTATGGGTACTTTATTTCACAGATGCAGACTGCAGGACTTAGTAAACATTCTTTTAGACATGTTGTATATAAAAAATTCACCACCCATTAACTAGCCTGGAAATGAGACTCTAAATTAAGCTAGTTACACAGCCCATCTTCTGGGCCTACACCTCCTTTTTCCACTTCATAGCACTCACCAGAGCCAATGATGTGGTGGTATAGCTTTCAAGAGCCCAGGGTCATCTCCACATCTCAATGAGGCACTGTAGATATTGTTCTCTATCGAGCAGTGTTCCTAGCTTGCAGACCAGTGATATGCTATTAAAGAGCATGCCTTTACATGTTTTTCTTTCATTAGTGGAAGAAACTTCCGATAAATTTAATTCCTTCTGTCTTTTACTTATGACTTTAGTGGAAGTGATTTCCACCAAATTCGTTAAAGCAAATAACTGCCTGGCCTGTGCTCTTAATGTAGAAGTAACTTGTGGAACAGTAGATGGTATCTTGGGACAGCTAGGAGTAATAGAAGTGGACATCAGCTAGTAGCTGCAAGGGCACTGAAATTTTGATGAATCAGACAAACTTCCTGCAGACCTTGTCTTAACTCTCATTTTTCTTTCCATTTAAAAAGTGAAGGAGGAACAAGCATTTATTAAGTGCCTACTGTTTGCCAAGCACTGTGTTATGAACTTTATAAATATTATCTCATTTGATCCTCACTTTAACAACCCTGTGAGGTAGGTTATTATCTCCATTTTATAGTTAAGGAAACCGAGGGAGGCAGAGGTTAAGTGATTTGTCCAGGGTTACACACATAGTTCACAGGTCTTCCTGACTTCAGGACCAGTGCTCTATCTACTGTGCTATTTAGCTACTTCTCATTAGAGAATATCTGGCTAAAATGGCTCTAGCAGTAGATATCACAACATTGAATGTATGCTCTACTGGAATTAAGATGTCAGGCAAAATCAGTAGCAAATGTAGTGCAGGAAGGGAAAGGGCATATGAATCAAGCCAACTAATAAAACATTAAAAAGAATATAGTAGGCTTTTCTTACTCAATACTAGTATAGACATCCACAAATAACCTCAGCACCTAAATTCTTCAGCAAAACATGGTTAAAAGTGAATAAAGACAGGATATTTAACAGGGAGGTAATTCTAAGGGGCTTGTATTGAAAGATAATGATACATATAAAAGTTATACTCATGAACCTGATAGGATCCTTGGGATATCTATCACATGGAAACCTGTCAGGTAGAAAAGACCTCCACACTGTTAAAGTGAAATAAACTCTTGTAGCATACAAATGAAATTGATGTCTCTTGCATCCACTCTAGGGTTGCCTTCTGGGCAGAAAATAGAGGAGGTTATAACCCAGTGATGGCTAGAATTTTGGTAGCTGGTATGAGTACCAGAAATGAGCCTAGTTTTGTGTTGACTTTTAGGTTAAAAGTGATTATGATAATGGATAGTGAACTTTTAAAAAAGATCTATATTTGAAAATGTTCACACATAAACAATAGTTCCAGTCAATAAATAAAGTCATTTAAAGACAAACGTAGTGTTGCTACTTAGACTCACACAATATATACTTTAATGCATTTGGAGTCTCATCTGCTAAACTACAGTTATATGAGTTTAAAATTCTATGTCCTCTATTTACTAATCCAAAAGATTACCTGTTGTCAGGGTTATGAATAAGAATCATGTTAATAATGAGTATTATAATGAAATCAAAACTATGTCTGATTTTCCTACATTGGAAGTATGACAAATACTATAAATACATAATTATCTAAACAGGGGACGGTATATAATTACATAAATCTAAATGATCGCATATGCATATTACATTTTGTGAAATACATATTATGTTGTGAACTCGGATATTAATTTCTCAGGAAAACCTTAACTAGGTTTCTGAGAAGGTAAAACCACTAACACTTTAAGGCATGAGTTCATCTCAGCAGAGCTCTCATAATGTTTCTAGTCTTTTTAAGTGCTCCCAAACCACAAGTGAATGAGGAGAATATGATAAGTTAAGAAATTCCAAGTCTCCCCACCAATTAACTTTGAACTTAATGCATTTTAATATCAAGATATTTAACTATTTAAAATAATGTACCTCAAAATATGTTACTCTAAAAAATTCACACTGGTCAGTAGTAGCACCTTTTAAAATGAAGTGGTTAGATAAAAACAAGATGCTAAATGAATAGGCTTGTTCTTGGTATATGTATAGCTACTGTTCAATCAGACTCTGTATTGTTAGGGGCCCTATAAAAGAGGATTTTTCAAGATGCAATGAAACTGTAAAATTGTCCAAGTTGGGGGAAGGCATGTTATAGATTTTATCTTCCCTTTATAATGTGAAAAAAAAGTAGAAGGGAGTACGCACTTTAGATGACAGCAGATTGACAGTTTGAACTTGAATCTAATGAATTGTGATTGAGATCTCTAAAAGATCCAACACACAGTTCAGTCACCTGGAATCACTCAATGACAGGAATAAATGTTCTGTGAGAATCAGGATTGATCACTGATTGATCACTGCTGCCTTTCTTTTTCCCACCTCTCGTCACTCATCCCCCAGATTACAGCTATATATGCCTATTTATCTCTTGCTGATGGGTACAAGTCAATCATACTTGGGGATTGGCTCTTGCTTTAAGGAAAAAAAAATGTAAGAAAGCAGTGTTGGTTTAGTGTCAAGATCCTTGTTGCTGTAGGAGCATCATATTCATTTTCCAGACTCTGCCAGAGTTCTTGATTTCTCCTGCCTATCACATTCCCTCCCTGGATTCTAGGCCTACTGTCCAATCTTTATTTGTGGTACCAATATTCTCCCAGTCATTACCACTTAAAACTTGAGAGTCATATTTCCATCTCTTTCTCCTTCATGCCCTAATCACCAATCCAATCTAACCACCAGATCCTGTTAATTATTCCTTCAAAATGTTTCTCATATCCATCTCTTCTTTTCCATTCCCACTGCTACCATTCTAATTTGACCACTCATAGCTTCTTGTAGAAATATGGTTGTGCTCTCCTAACTAATATCTCCTCTTTCCAATCCAACTCTCGCAAACAACAAGACTGATCTTCATAAATTGCCCCTTAAATGGGTTACTCCTTTGCTCTAGCAAATTCAGTAGTTCTCCACAAAGTCTGACTAGAGTCTGTAATGTGGTCATGACTCATATTTTTAAGTCTTTCTTTCCAAATGAAGTTGTGAAGTCCCAACACTGGGAACTAATCAGTCGAGCTCCAGACTGTCAATCACATTTTTAAGTATCGGTCATAGGTCCAAAATAGATTCATCTTGTATGATGATGCAGACTTCTCTGTGTCTCAATTTTTCCATCTATCAAACAAGGTAAATGAGTTGGTTGGTACTTCCATCATAGGAGATATTCTAGAAAATCTTTACTATTGACTTCAAAGAAAGTTCCTCCATAGAGGTGGCCATTGACACAGTAGATAGAGTGCTGGGTCTTCAGTCAGGAAGCCCAGAGTTCAAATTCAGCCTCTGATAGTTACTAACTATATGACCCTGGACAAGATGCTTAAACTCCGTTTACCTCAGTTTCTTCAATTATAAAATGAGGATACCTCATAGAATTGTTGTGAGGATCACATGACATAATATTTGTAAAAAGCACTTAGCATGGTACTTGGTACATAGAAGGTTTTATATAATGCTTATTACCCATTTTACCACTTTGTATTTTTTTTTAATCTTTACCCATGAGACATTTTCTAATAACCTAGATACACGTTTACTTGTACATTTGGAGGCTCCTGCCAATGTTCAAACAAATTAAGGCAACAGTATGTTCACAACCAGGAATTTCTTTATGGAAATCTATTTTAAGATGCAGTCATCTCCAGAAACTTCTATCTAAAAGCTGGGTATATCTTTAGGCCTCCTGCCTCTTCTTTAAGAGATACTTCTAAAAGGGGTAACACATATATGGAGAACTCTTAGCAAGTAACTGTCTCCAGAGACTCCATTATTACGTAGATATATGAACCACAAAAGGGATTATGAAGATCATGATGTATTCATAAAAAAATTCACTAATATTTCTCCTAGCTGTCTTATAAAAAACACTACTAGCTGACATTGATATAGCATTTTACATACATAAACCCATTTAATTCTCCCAACAATTCAGTAAAGCAGGTATAATGGGCAAGATTACCTTCACTTTATAGAGGAAGAAATTGAGGGATATGGAAGCTAAATAACTTGACTGTGATCACACAACTAGTAATTTTCAAAGATGGATTTAAAGCCCAGGGCTCTACTGACTCTGAGTTAGGTCTTTTTTCACCCTATACTATGATGCCTCTTTTCTTCTTATCTCAAAAAGTACATCCTTAAATAGAAAAGTGTTTAAAAATATCCAAAGTAATGTGTGTCTTATGAGAAAAGTGAATATATGGGTTGAGGTGCCTTCCGTAAAGTGCTACGCATGCAATTGTGGTATGTGATAATATTTTCTAAATCTTTGCATATGGGGGTCATTCTTCTTTGAAATAACATATTTTCCTTATTGGTATTTTTAATTTCAACTCAATTCAACATATGTTTGCTAAGAACTTAAAATGTGTAATGTATTATGCTAGGTATAGGGATGTAAAGTTAATTATGATAGATCTTGCTGTCAAGAAGTTTTTAACAAATGGAGAAAAGGCACACATACAACCGTGTAGAATACAAGGAAGAGTGAGAAATATGCCAAGGGGAGGGAATGAAAAAAAGAAATATGGGAAATTTGAGGAAGGAGACATCACTTTCACCCCAGGTGGACATGAGAACTGGCAAAGTCAGGGAATATTTCATGGAGGAGGTGATACATGAGATGGGCTTTGAATGAAGTGAAGTCCTTCAAGAGATAAAGATAGCAGACAGAGTAGTCTCCAACCACGTATGGCAACAAAAGCAACCACATGGAACTAGAAAGAGAGGGGGAATAAGATTAGAAGATACGCTCAGTTTGGTTATAATGTCGACTATATGGATAGTAATAGGGAATAAGGCTAAAAATAAATTAAAGGCAGATTATAGATAGGATGGAATGCCAAGATTAACAATATACTTTAGCCATTTCCCAAATGGCTAAACACTCTTAGTTTCTAGATTTTTTTCTTTTGCCAACACAAAAGGAGATGTTATGAATATCTTTGTAAACATTGGGCTCTTTCCTCTGTCTTCGATCTCTTTAAGGTATAGTCCTAGGAGAGGTTTAGCTGGGTCAAAGGACATGCACTCTTTAGTATCTTTTTTTGTAAATAATTCTAAATTATTTTCCAGAATAGTTAGACTCATTCACAGCTCCATCATCAATGCCTGCCAGATGCTGCTGGGTGGTACAGTGGACAGTGTGCTGGTCCTGAAGTCAGGAAGACCTGAGTTCAAATATGTTCTCAAGCACTTATGAACCATCTGACCATGGGAAAGTCACTTAAACTTCCACCTGCCTCAGATTCTTCAACTATAAAATGAGAATAATAATACCATCTATATCCCTGGGTTGTTATGAAGATCAAATGAGATAATATGTGTAAAGTACACTGCCAGACACATAGTAGGTGATTAATAAATGCTTATTTTCTTCATTCCTGTTTTTTCCCAGTCCCTCCAACATTTGCCATTTCTTTTGTGCCAGCTTTGTCAGTCTTTGGGTTGTGAGGTGGAACTTCAGAACTTGCTGAACAAATTGTTTTATATCAATGTAATCGAATACCATTGAGCTAGCAGAGATCAGAAAAAAGACAGTTTCAAAGAGACATGGAAAAAAGTGTATGAGCTGATGCAGAGTTAAACGAGCAGAACCAGAAGGACATTTTATAGTTTAACATTAATGCTGTAAAAAATATTACTCTGCAAGCAGCTAAGTCATGAGGTGGATAGAGCACCAGCCCTCAAGTCAGGAGGACCTGGCCTCAGACCAGACACTTGACACTTATTATCGATGTGGCCTTGGGCAAGTCACTTAACCTCAATTGCTTCACCAAAAAAAAATACAACTCTGAAAGTATTAAGAATTTGGATCAATGAAATGATCAACCACGGTTCTAAAGGGCTGATAAAGAAGAATATTGTCTACCACATGACACACAGATCAGATTAATATACAGAATAAGAATATTTTTTTAAATGACCAATGTGGCAATGTTTTGCTTGACGCTTAAGCAGCTGTGTGGTGCAGGGAACCTGGAGTCAGGAAGACGTGAGTTAAAATCTGGCCTCAGATATTTGCTATCAATGTAAGCATGAGAAAATCATTTAGCCTCTGTCTGCCTCAGTTTCCTCAAGTGTAAAATGGGGATGATAATAAGATCTGACTCCCTAGGTTATTCTGAGGATTAAATGAGATAATATTTGTAAAGCACTTAGCACAGTGCCTGGCATATAGAAGATACTTCATAATTGCTTGTTTCTTTCCTTTCTTGACTGTGCTAGAGGGATTCTGTAATTCTTTGTTTCTATTTAGGGATAAGTGGGAGGGAGAAAGGTAGGAGTATGATGGATATATTGAAAACTAATATGATATAGACAATAAAAATAAGATAAATTTTCTTAAAATGAATATACTTTATTAGGCAATGGGGAGCCACTGAAGCTTTTTGTACAGAGTATATTTGTGTGTGTGTGTGTGTGTGAAGAACATGGTAATTTGTTTTGCTTGACTATATATATATAGGGTTTTTTTCTTGCTTTCTCAGTTAGTAAGGACAGGTGGGAGGGAGAAAATGGAGATCTAAAAATAAGATAAAATAATCTAAATTTTTTTCTAGATGAAAAATTCACATAGAATGAACAAGGATGATTGCAGTGGCAATTAAAAGAAATTGACAAAGATATAGAAATAGAAGCATCAAGACATGACAGTTGACTCACCATGCAAGAAAGAGTCAAAGATAAATTCAATACTAAGAGTCTGAACAATCAATTAGTGGTGCTAACAAGAAACAAAGACATTAAAGTAGCAGTTTGAAAAGGAAGAAGGGGCAGCTAGGTGGTGGAGTGGATAGAGCATTGGCCCTGGAGTCAGGAGGACCGAAGTTCAAATCTGGCCTCAGACACATAATACTTCCTAGCTGTGTGACTCTGGGCAAGTCACTCAACCCCAATTGCCTCACTTAAAAAAAAGAGAGAAGGAAACTACAAGTTAAATTTTTCACATGTTGAGTTTGAGATGCCAGTAGGCCATAAAAAGGAGATATCGAGCAGAAAGATGAAATAGCAGAATTGGAATTCTGAGGAGAAATTGGGGTTGAATGTAAAGATTCAGAATTCAACTGTGTTAAGGTAATGATAAAAGCTATGGGAGTATGCAATATAATTAACAAGAATACAGGGAGATAAGAAGATCAAGAGAAGAAACTTGAGAATCTTTAAGGGGTGGAAAGAGGATGTTGTAATTGTTCAGTCATTTCAGTTGTGTCTGATCCCTCATGACCCCATTTGGGGTCTTCTTGGCAAAGATACTGGAGTGGTTTGCCATTTCCTCCTCCACCTCATTTTACAGATGAGGAAACTGAGGCAAAAAGGGTTAAGTGACTTGCCCAGTTAGTAAGTGTCAGAGGCCAAATTTGAACTCCAGGCCCAGTGTGGCCTATCCACTGTGCCACCTAACTGCCCTGGAAAACGGATGAGGAGTCAGCAAAGGAGACAGGGAAGTTACCAGAGGAAAACTCTACTGGAAGGTCAGAAATAGTATGTCGAGAGAGGTTATTCCTGGCATCAAATGCCATGAGGAAGTCAAGAAAATGAGGACAGAAAAAATCTATTGGTTTTGATGATAAAGAGGTTGTTATTGAAATTGGAAATGGGGAAAGTAATACCTGACTCAGAGGGTTGCCCCAAATAAGACCTTACATAAAAAACTTCAAAGCACTATGTAAGTAACAACAATGGTAATAGTTAACATTTATATAATGCTTTAAGGTTTATAAAGCACTTTACTTGTATATATTTCTCATTTAATCCTCACAATGACCATGTACTATAGGTGCTATGATTATATTTATTGGGCTAAGGAAGCTGAATCTAAGAAAAGTTAAGGGATTTAAGTGATTTATCCAGATTGAGTTGCACCTAGTTAAATGTCTGAGGCTAGATTTGAACTCGGTTCTTCCTGACTCTGAGTACATTTTATGTACTTTGGTATTTATTATTGTCATCATCAGAGCCATCATCACCATATTTTAAAATTAAGTGGTGGAGACAGAAGCTTGATTATAACAGGCTAAGGAGAGATGGTGATAAGAGAATAGAATAGTGACCTGTCTTCTAGAAATTTTGCAGTAAAGGGGAAAGAGACTGGATACTCACTTGAAAGGAGTAACCAGACTGAAGGAAGGTTTTCTTTTTTTAGATTAGAGAAGACTTAGGCATGGTTCAATCGAGTGACTGAAGCTGCATGAGTGAAAAAGCATTTATGGAGCACAATGAAGGAGAATCCAAGAAAAAAATGGATCAGACTTAGTACACATGTAAACACTGCATGAAAACTGGTCTCCACAGTTTTCAATCATGCTTTAAAAAAGAGCAAGTTGACCCCCCACCTTTTCTCACCAAACTTAACCTCTTTTTACTATATCCACAAATTAAAACCATCCTTAAAGGGGAAAATACAATGTAATTTTGGACTGCATTATGAAAGGCATAACTTCCAAGAACAGATGAAGGAATAAAGAAGGGACAGCCCTTCTGTATTCTGCCCTTGTCGGACCACATCTAGAGCAATGTGTTTCATTCTGGACAGCACAGTTTAAGAAGGAAAATGATAAGTTGGAGAGGCAAGTCCTTGAAGCTACATCATAGAACAGGTTGAAAAAAATAAAGATATTTAATTTAGAGAAGGACATGATCAGCCCATTTGTTAGACTCTTATATGCCAGACACTATGAGAAGTGGTAGGGGCACAAAGAAAGGCAAAAACAAATCCTGTACTCAAAGAGTTTACATTCTTATTGGGCAGACAACATGTAAAGAACTAGGTACAAAAAGGACAGAAGAGACATCTTCAAGTATATTTCAAAGGCAGTCATATGGAAGAAGGACTAGACTTTTTCCTGTGACCCCAGAGAGCAGAACTGAGAGCAATAAATAGAAGTTAGGAAGAAGTAAAGTTAAGCTTGATGTCAGGAAAACAAACAAACAACTTCCTACTAATTGAAGACTGCCCAAAAGTGGAATGGACCACCTCTGGAGATTCTCCTCATTGGAGGTCTTTAAGCAAATATAGGATGATCACTTGCCTGGTATGCATATATGGATTCCTTTGAGGTGTGTCATAACCTACATGGCTGCTGAGGTCCCTTGCATCTCTAAATCAGTCTCTTCACTTTACAAGTCATACCTCACATTGTCAACAGTACTTCCACCTGCCACTAGATGGCAAAGTGGATAGAATGCTGGTCTTGGAGTCAGGAAGATCAGTGTTTTAATACTTTCACGCACACTTTTGAACTGTGTGACCCAGAGCAAGTCAATTAATAGTTCTGTTAGTCTCAATTTCCTCACATACAAAATGGGGATAATACTAGTCTCTGTTTCACATAGTTATTTTAAGGATCAAATCAAATAAGTGAACACATAAAAAGCACTTTGAAAATTTTAAAGCACAATGTAATTGCTAATTTTATTATTTCTCTCAATTTATCAATTCTAGATGGTCAGGTTTTTAACTCACTCTAAAGTGTAACAAGTAATGAGCCACAGAACTTTAAAAGCACTAGTTTTAGGCAATGTTGGTAACAACATTTATAAGAATCTCAAAATTAGAGCACATTGCATTGATATTTGACAAGCATTTTTTAAAAGGTAGCATATCAAATTTTAATATCAATATCAATTCAAATAATCAGCAATGTCACCAAAACTGAAAAACTGGGCAAAAGTTCTAAAATGGATGAAATATATTATAGTTTTCTTCTGAGTGGAATATGGGAAAATGGTTCCATTACAATGAAGCAGAGGGATGAATTAGATATCCCAGTAGTCCAATAAAGCTGTGATGGCATCAGTGTAGCTAGTTCTTTTCATTGGCAATATGTCCACACCTTGTCACCTGGCCCATGACGTTGAATAAGTCTTCCATAGAGTATAATGGAAGACTTATGTTGAGTAAGTCTTTTACAGAGCATCACAATATAGTGGATGCCTTCCTCTGGTTCTTTTCATATTTTAATATAAATACCATTGAGGCCCTTGGTCAATCTATTCCATAACGTGGAACAGATTCCTGTATAAGTGGCTTACTTTATTTGTCCAGTAAGGATCACGTATGACTTAGCTGCCACCAGCATATAAGTTGGAGATCTTAGAATATAATATTCTAGAAAGCAAAGGATATAGGCTCACAACAAGGAATAACTTAACCTAGGAAAACAGGATAATCCTACAAGGTTAAAATTGGACCTTTAATGAAATAAAGTAACTCCAAACATCCTGTTAAAAGACTATAGCTGCAGAGATATTTTGAGGTGCAAATAACTGAGTCAATAGAAACATAAACAGGTAAACCTTAATGAACAGTTATAAGTGACTCAACAAGGGTAAACTATTTACATTGTAATATGAGGAGATCATACATAACTTTTTCTTAAAGGGCTCTATTAGCTGGCTTCAACACACCCATCTCTCCTCCTCCCCCCCCAAGAATATTCCTTTTCCTTTAGTTTTTCATTCTTATTTTAATATCATCAGGACATAACAGAATCAGAAAGGGATAGAGGGAGTGGGTAACATTTGAACTTAATACATTTCACTATCAGGGAAAAGGAAAGAAGGGGAAATAAGAAGGTGAATAGATTAAGGAAGAATTTAGTTCTAGGCAAAACAAATTAAAGATATATAAAATATAGCTTATTTTTTGTTGACAACAAACTGGAAATTGAGGGAATACTTGTGAATTATGGAAGACTGAACAAGTTTTGGCATATGTATGTAATAGAAAGGCCAGCCCTGCTGCACAGAGATAGAGCGCCCTGCCTGAAGTCAGGAAGACTCATCTTCTTGAGTTCAAATCTGAACTCAGACAATTACTAGCTACATGACCTCGGGCCAATCACTTATCTTTGTTAGCCTCAGTTCCCTATCTGTAAAATGAAGTGGAGAAGGAAATGGAAAACTACTCTAGTATCTTTGCCAAGAAAAGCCCAAATGAGATTATGAAGAGTTGGACATGACTGGAATGCCAGCAACAACAACAACAAAACTAAAATGTGATAGAATACTATTATGCTGTAACAAATGATGAAGGGATGCTTTCAGAGAAACATGGAAAGAACTGTTATTAACTGATGCAGAGTAAAGTGGACAGAATCAAGAGAAGGGTTTATAGGATAATAGCAATATTGTAAAGAAGTAAACACTCTGAAAGATTTAGAAACTCTGATTAGCACAATGACCAAACACATTTCCAAAGGACTCATGTAGAGATGTACTACCCAGTGCCTGGTAGAGAAGTGATGAATTCTAAGTACAGAATGAGACATATTTTGGTATATGAACAATGTAGAAATTTGGTTTGCTTGACTATGCATGTGTATAACAGATTTTTTTTTCTTTTTTGGTTTTCTTTCTTATTTGGGGATGGAATATGAAAGGGAAAGAAAGCAGCTTTTTGCTGATTACAGAAAATAAATTTAATTCATAAAAAGATAGGCTTTGGTGGTAAGAAGAAACTTGGGATCATTCTAAGTGCCACACAGTTTCTCAGGTGTGATCCAAGCCCACTGACATCTCCCATTTTATTCTGGCCTAGCTCATCATTCATCTACAATGGGACTTCCTTCCAAAGATACAGGTGTACAACCCTGCAGTTACTAATCATTGTAGAGAGTTATCCTCAACAACAGAAAACAAGAACCAATAGTTTGTTATAGTTGTCAATTCATATACATATGGAAGAAAACCTTAAGTATTCCTAAAAGCAAGTGAACCCTGATATACTGGGAAGAGCACTGGTCTTGGTGGCAAAAGACCTGGATTGGAATTCCAGCTTTGTTCCTTACTAGCAATGTGACCTTGGGCAAATTACTTAACTTGATGAATTTCATTTTCTTAAGTTGTGCAGTATAGGTAATAATATTTGCAATATCCACTTCATAGAATCATTGTGAATAGTGTTTTGTAATCCTTAAAGCACTATAGAAATGTAAGCAATTATTATCTCTTGATTTTTCCAAAGTGAACTGATATTGATGAAGATGCAAGATTAATTTCTTCAAACAATAATCCAAATTGGTTTAATGTTCATTCCTATTATTTTAAAGCATATCTTATAAATATTGATGAACAACTCATAAATGACAATAATTGATTTTATCATACAGAACATAGTACTACTTTTATTTTTATTTTTTTCAATATAAATTTATTTATTTTTAGTTTTCAACATTTACTTCCACAAGATTTTGAATTCCAAATTTTCACCCCATCTTGCCCCTCCCCCCACCACAAGAGGGCACACATTCTGAATACCCTTTCCTCTAGTCTGCCCTCCCTTCTATCTCTCCCCTCCCCTTCTCTTATCCCCTTCCCCTTCTATTTTCCTGTAGGGCAGGATAGATTTCTGTACCTCATTTCCTGTATTTCTTATTTCCCAGTTGCATCATCGAAACATTTTTTTTAAACATGTATTTTTAAAACTTTGGGTTCCAAATTTTCTCCCTTCCTCCCACCCCACCCACCCTCATTGAAAAGGCAAGCAAGTCAATACAGGCCATACATTTGCAGTTAGTAGATATGTTGTGAAAAACTAACTCTATTTCCCTTAATCCTATCCTGCCCCCCCATTTATTCTGTTCTTTCTTTTGACCCTGTCCCTCCTCAGAAGTACTTCCTTCTGATTACCCCTTTCCCAGTCTGCCCTTTTCTCTATCATCCTCCTGCTCTCTTTTCCCCTTCTTCCCCTATCTTCCTGTAGGGTAAGACAGATTTCCATACCCGATTGAGTGTGCATGTTATTCCCTCCTTAAGCCAAATCCTATGACGATAAGATTCCCTCATTTCCTCTCACCTTCCCGTTTCCCCTCCACTGTAAGAACCTTTCTTGTCTGTTTTGTGCGAGATGATATACCCCATTCTACCTCTCCCTTTCTCCTTCTCCTAGTATAATCCTCTCTCACCCCTTAATTTTATTCTCCAGATATCACCCCTTCATCTTCAACTCATCCTGTGCCCTCTATCTATCTATCTATCTATCTATCTATCTATCTATCTATCTATCTATCTATCTATCATCTATCTATACATGCATATAATTTTTCCCCTCCCACTATCCTAATACTGACAAAGGTCTCATGAGTTATAAATATCATCTTTCCATGCAGGAATGTAAACAGTTCAGTCTTAATAAGTCTCTTATGATTTCTCTTTCCTGTTTACCTCTTCATGTTCCACTTGATTGTTGTATTTGAAAGTCAAAATTTCTATTCAGCTCTGGTCTTTAAGAAAGCATTTGTCTTTCCAACTCAGAGCTTTAGAATATGATTCATTTGTTGAATCTGACCCATTAGATTGTAAAATGGATTTATGAAGTTGAGCTATTATTATTCGGTATATTTCTTTTTCAACTAGACCCCAAACCTAAATTTGAATAGCCCATTTGGAATAGGTTTTAAAAATTTGACTCTAACTGGGGCCTCCTATCAATGAATCACCATGTATTGGAGGATAGCAAGATTCTAAGCATGTTGAATATAGAAGTCAGAAGTCCAGAATTCAATTCCTGTGCTCTTTCACTCTTAGACAAGCCACTTTACCACGGCCAAGATGTCTTAATCTGCAAAATGAGAGGGTTGGACCAAATGATTTCTGAAGTCCCTGGCAAACACAAATCTGTGATCTTATCTGTTACAAGTTCAAGATCATGGCAGTGAAACTGGAAAAGAACTAGTTATCACTGCTGCTCAACAATAACAGGGATAAGGTTTGAATCAGATTTAAAGAGCAGAGTACTGAGCCAAAGCACCATCTTTTATTTTTAAGTTTGCCCATGGATCCAAAAAAAGATCAAAACATGACAAGAAAAGGTACCAGTTTTCTACATATGAATATCAGATGTTTTATAATGGCAAAATACCCTCAGACATCATGTTTTCATTAACCAAAGAAGCCAAAGTAAGATTAAAATCAGCAAATAATGTCAGATTTTATATTTTCTAAAATAAACTTAGCAAGAAAAATTATCAAAAAAGATGGAAAGGAAACTACTAGCTAAAAACCATTTTCTTTTCACAGATATCCAAAAAAAATTACACAAATACCCAAAGTAGAATTAGGTAAACTATATGGCAGAAGAAAATTTAAGTTTTTTACATTCCCATGATGTACAGGCAGATGCACTGACAACCAAACAGTAGATATTATAGTGTTGGGTGAGGAAAGTGAGGCGTGTCAATCTCATGTTCACCAGAATGTGGAAGAGTGGCATTGACCAAAATTTGGGTTCCAGAGTGAATAAAAAGCTATGTGAAATTATAATTATGAAACAATATAAGGTTTCATTTTGGGAAAAGAATAACTTCTACTCATTTTAACTGATTCTATTTGCTATGAATACTACCAGTATCTATATTTGGTTTTCCTAAGTAGGTCATCCAAATGCTTAAATTAAACAGAGTATTTCTAATTGTAACTAATATTATACTTTTTTGTAAGTTTCTTTTTTCATTGGCCTATAAAGAATGGTTAGAAAAACTGCGAACTAGGTAATTAAGAACTGGTCATCTCTCTTCAAAAAAAATAAATAAATCACCAACTGAGATACACTTGCTTTTTGAAATTTTATTTATCATTTGGGTTATTAGGCATATACTTACTGCACTCCCGCAGTAAATATTGAGGAAACTAAAAACTACCCATCCATCAAACAGGGTCCACATCATATACAAACCATCAAACCCAGGCAAAAAGCAACATGCAGCTTGGTGACTCATCCTTACATCCTGCATCAAATTTTAATGAGTCTCAAGGCCCCAGTACTCCTTTCTGCTCTCTCTCTCTCTTTCTCTCTTTCTCTGCCTCCCCCTCTCTGTCTCCCCTTCCGCATTTCCTGTAATCTTTTCTCCCACACTCTAGTTTTCTCCTCCCTAGTTTCCTCCAGACCTATTTCTCAGTAAATGCCACTGCTGAACCTGTCCCCCCCTCTTCCCTTTCTCCTTCCACTCTCCTTCTCAAAGTCCTCCTCACTCACCAGGTGCAGCGTCAGGGGCAGCAGCAGCAGGAACAGCCACAGGTAGAGATGACAGCTATTGGTGAACTTGCTCTGCTCCGGATCGTGGTACCAACCTCCGGTGAGCGCTGCCCACACTCCCTGCCGGAGTAATTGCAACACCTGGGACACCATGCCTGCTGTAGCCCAATGGCCCAGGGCCCTCAGTTTCCCTTCTGAGCACCCCCACACTGCTCACCGGACCCCCTCCAGTCTTAGCATAGGGTGTCCCACGTCGTCCCCCCACCTCCACCTCCTCCTCCTCCACTACCACCTCCTCCTACTCCCCTTCGACTGTAGCTGGGACCGTTCTGCCGGGACCCGCAAATGGGGGCGCCGGCGCCGGCTGCTGCCGCCGGGCAGGTGGGCGCCATGTCCGAGCAAGGCAGGATTTTCCCATCGTGCTCAGAGGCGGCTGCAGATGCTCAGAAGGCTCCTCCCCTCTTGCCCTCCGCCGGGACTCCTCCCAGTACCGCGGCAGCTGGAGGGGGAGTGAGTCGTGTCCAGGTCGTTTCTAGTACCCTACTCTCATTTCCTCAGCTGCCACAATCCTCCCCTTTCTCCTACCCAAGCTCGAATGGGCAAAATAAAACATAAAGAGTTGCTATCACACAGCAATGACAGCTGAGGACGCATTGTCCTAGATTCATCTCCCTGCTCGTTGGATCAAAAAACGTCCTGGACATAAGATCCCGCTGCATACCTCCCACTGCAATTTCTTTCCCATTCCTGGGATGCGTGGCTTCCTCAGTTCTTATCAGGTCCCTAGCTCGCGGAAACCCACCCCCCTCCCCAAACTCTTCTCTGTTCTGCATCTTCTTGGCCCTGGTTGTTTCTGGTTGCTTTTCCTCTTTGACCCTTTCTTCATGTCAAGTGAGATAATGCAAGCAATACACTTTGCAAATCTTAAAGATGTTTGCAGGTTGTCTCCCCTATTGCAATGTGAAGTTCTTAAAGACAGCGGCTATTTTTGCCTCTTTTAAAAATTTTTTTTTTGTATTCCCAATGCTTAGCACAGTGCCTGGTATATAGTAAGCACCAAGAAGTGGTTGTTGGCATACTGAAACTAAGTGCTATTTGTGTCCTGCATAATAATAATAATAATAATAATAATAATAATAAATAAATAATTTTTCTCAATTGCTCACCGAGAGACTACTTCTTTGAATCTACTGAGTAGTTAATGACCTGTTACATTTTCAGCAAAATCAGAAAGTTCTTATTGCCCTGGGAAAATAATTCCTCAAAGCACTTTTGTCTGAAATTTGTCTTAAATTCTAATATTGGAATTGCTTTCCTTTGGTTTAAGATTTCCTATCATTTTCATTTGAGTATGAATGGATTTTATGTACTCTCCTAGGTGCTAGGTTTGAAAGAGAAAAAGGACTCTTGCTCAAGGAAGCACTATCCTTGGACTGGGGAAATACAGACTGGGATAGTTAAGGCAGATTTCTCTTAGTTCACATTCCTACCCTGGTGCCAGGACTAGCCCCAAGCTCATTACAGCATTTTCTCAGACTCTTCCTCCCTTAAATTGTGATGATCCTTAATACATTTTTGCTTAGCTTAAGCAATGAGGAAATAAATAAATAAATACACACACACAGACACACACACACACACACACACATTTTACATGTTTTACTTAGAAAACCCCAGAGAATCAACTAAAAACTAATTGAACCAATTAACTACAGGATATAAAATAAACTCACATAAATCATCAGTATTTCTATATATTACCAACAAAATCTGTCAGGAAGAGATAGGAAAAGAAATTCTACTTAAAATTAGTATAGGAAGTACAAAATATTTGAAAATATACCTGTTAAGACACACACACACACACACACACACACAGGAACTATATGAACACAACGACAAAATATTCTTTATACAAATAATTTACACAAGTAAGAAGAAAAAATAATTGCTTATGGGTAGGCTGAGCCAAAATGATAAAAATGACAATACTACTCAAATTAATTTATTTATTTAGTACCATATCTATCAAGCTACCAAAGAATTATATTATAGGGTTAGAAAAAAATAATAAAATTGATCTGGGAGAATAAAAGATTAAGGGCATCAAAATTATTTATTTTTTTTAAAGTGGGAAGGAAGGGGCTCTAATAATATCAAAGGTTAAACTATACTACAAAGCAGCTATCATCAAAATATTTGGTGCTAGGTAAGAAATAAGAAAGAATGATCAATGTTACACATTAGGCAACAATATACAATCAAATGAGCACAGTAGCCTAGTGTTGATAACCCTAAATTTCATGGGTAGTAGTATAAGAACTCATTATCTGACAAAAACTGTTGGGAAAACTGGAAAGAAGTCTGGCAGAAATTACATATAGATCATAAATTTATGGTATATACCAAGATGAGCTTGAAAAGGATACATGATTTACACATAAAAGGTACCATTTTATTTTAAACAAATTAAAGCAAGTATGAAATTATATGTCAGAGCCATGTAAAGTGGATCCTGAGTTATTATAATTTGCCTTACTCTTTTTATTAGTGATTTAGAGCACTTTATATCACTATTGGTAGTTTGGATTTCTTCTTCTGAAAGCTGCCTGTTAATATCTTTTGACCATTTATCAATCAGTGAATGTCTCTTGTTCTGTAAAATTTAAATGTTTCCAATTATCTTAGAAGTGAGACTTTTACCAGAGAAACTTGCTGGAAATATTTTCCCCATTTACCTGTTTCTTTTCTAACTTTAGCTGTATTAGTTTTGTTTGTGTAAAAATTAATTTTATTAACTAAAATTGGCTATTTTACCTTCTGTGATTCTATTTCTTCTTTGGTCACTTTCATGCTGAGCAATCTGGTAGGATATGTAATAAAAGATAATAAGGTCACCAAACACAAGCAAAAAAATTATTGAAAAATGGTAACCTGATATTTGGAAGGTGAATACTAAGGGAATAACTAAGCTTGGTGGAGGTTTTAGAGAACTAGTGCATGTTATATATCAAATGTCAAAGATAATAATAGCTAATATTTATAAAGCACTCGACATATATCATCTCATTTTATCCTCACAATGGCTCCAGGAAAGTAGACGTTATTATTATCCACATTTTATAGGTGAGGAAACTGAGGCAGAAAAGGTAAATGACTGTCTAAGGTTACAGAATTAGTAAATGTTTAAGGTAGGATTTGAACTCAGGGCTTCCTGACTCTGAGTTTCATGTTCTATCCTCTGTGCTACCTAGCTGTAAAATATATAAGATAATAAACTATAAGTTATTAGTTAGCATAGGCATAGATAGACCAGAACTGCCCACCATTAGCTCTTCACCTTCCTTGGGTTGGGTGGCAGTCTCATTGTTTGCTCAAGAGTATATCAGTACACCCAGCTCTTTTGTACTATGTTGATAATATGATTCCCTTGAAGACTTTGCTTTTGTTTACACCAACAATAACAAAATAATAAGCATTATCTAGAAAATTATTGGAAACAAAACAGAAAACACCCTACCTTTGTACACAGCCATACTTTTTCCACACTTCAATATAATGTTCAGTTCTGGCAGCCACAGATCAAGAAAATGTTATAGAGGTGGAGAATTCCAAGAGGCTAAAATAATCAAGGTTATACAAAAGCTCCCATATTTGGGAAGAAAGTATTATAATCCTTCATTCTCAAAATAGATTGTATGTGAGTGTAGTGTCATGTATAAAGTACTTGGAAAATCATAAACTAATTAAACTTATTGACATATACAATAAAATGTTTCATCAGAAAAAAGAAAGTTATTTATTCCAAACTTTGGTACTCTAGTCTTTGTAGAACTAGCAGCTAGTTTTTAATGACTTGTCCATTCTTATATTAATAATAGATGATATGTATATAGACTTAAAGGTTTGCAAAGCATTTTACCTATATTACTTTATTTGATCTTCCCAGAAACCCTGTGATATCTATTATTATTATCCCCATTTTACAAGTGAGAAAATTGAGGCTGAGAGGTAAAGTAACTTGTTCAGAGTCACACAGCTAATGAATTTCTGGGAGAGAATTTGAAATCAGGACTTCCTGACATCAAGCTTTTTACTCTATCCACTGTGCCATTTAGCTATCCTTCCATCAAAAAGTCGAAACTAAACAGTAGAGGAATCAATAGCAACCTCTCTAGCTGCCAGATACGTCTGAAGATCTTCATTCATTTTCTGAAAATTAAGTTGTTTCATGGAAATAGCTTGTCAGTTTTTGGGGTTGTGTTTCTTTTCAACTTAAAGATGTGCTGGAGCTAGCTCATACTAGCTCATGAGAGTGGATTGTTGAATTTTCATTGTGAGCATTTATATCTGGGAAATCACTAAATACTACATGTCAGGCTTGATGTACGGTTTTGTTGATTGTCTAGACATTAGAAAGTGATGGAAAAATTTAAGAATGAAGACAAAACTTAGAAGTGTGTCATGCACCTCTTTTTATTTTTAAAAAGACTGTTATCAAACATTTACCAGAACATCCTTGCCTACACATTAATGATCTTATTTTATTGTGGATTTTAATTGTTCTTCAAAAGCTTGACTTCTTCACACTAATAGCTGCTGCAACATCTTTAATAGTCACTATATTTTTTTTGCCCAATTCTAATTTTTTAAAAATTGTTTTCTTCTATTAGATTTTGTACCTCCTTTTCCCATTTTGCCAATTTTTTTTAAAGAAATTCTTCTCCTCAGTGAGTTTTTGTGTCTCCTTTTCTGTTTGGCCAATTCTGCTTTTTAACGAGTTGTTTTCTTCAGTTAATTTTTGTCCTTCCTTTTCCAAGCTATTGACTCTCTCTTGCATACCTCTCATCTCTTCTCCCAATTTTTCTTCTACCTGTCTTATTTGACCTTCTTGAGCGCTTCCAAGAAAGCTTTTTGGGCTTCAGATCAGTTCACATTGTCTTTTGAGGTTCCAGGTGTGGGTTTGTGACAATATTGTCCTCTTCAGAGTTTCCACCTTGATCTTCACTGTTCCCATAATAAGAATCTATAGTACATTTCTTTTTGCTCATGGTGTTTGCTTATTTCCTGGCCTTTAAAAAGATTGACCTCTCCTGCTGGGGAGAAGGGGCCCTGACCCAAGCTTCTTGTATTGGGAGCATGGGGCCTGGTCACTGGCTTTGTGTGCTGGGGCTCTGATACTGACAGTTGGAGGCTGTAGGGTTCTGGTGGCTTACCTAGTGTTGGGCTGGCATCAGCAACAATGGAACTCTAGGGGTAGGATTGGGTAGTCTGGCTCCTGGAGGTTGCCTGCTCACTGGGGCTTTTCCTTTTGCTTTCTTCAGCTCTTTTCAGATAGATGTTTCACTGCTGTGGGCTGTTTCTCCACCTGGGGCTTTCCCCCTTGGAGTGCTTCCTAGAGTTTTGCTGAGGCACTGGGAGACTTGGCTGCCAGATAATGCCATGGCACATGATGGTTTCCCAAGCTGGTTTCCACTGGTTTCTGAGGCACTCAGGGGTCCTGGTGTTGGTGTTTGCCTGCTCCACCAACTCGGGTTCAAGATCTTCCCCTGGTATACTGAGTGGGGCTTTCTGTTAGCTTGCTGGAATACCTCCATTCTGTACTGCTCCCTCTCCTCCAGGGCAAGGGGGGCCTTTCCTGTTAATCCCTCAAGCTTCCTGGGCTACAGGACTGCTGCACCCATCTTTCTGCTGGCTCAGCTGTTCCAGGGTTTTTCCTGGGGTATATTTTCTGGGCTTTCAGAGGTTAACAAGGGATGGTGACAGCAACTTACTTCTTACTCCACCATCTTGGCTCCCAGAAGGCTAACCTTTAATAGTCATTATAAGCATACTCTTTAAAAGACAAGTTTTCCATGTTAGCTTGGAGAAATGGCCATTCTAAAAACCACAAAATTTATTAGGTAACAACTCACTGAAGGTGGGAAAGTTAGCTTACATGGTTTTATCTGGTCATACTGGAGCTTCTGAGTCAACCTGGTCTTAGCAGAAGCACACATGTTGCCATTCTTGTAACAAAATAAAACCATATTAAAAATTTTGTTTGCCTTAAGTAATTGGACTTATTGAATGATCTGACCCAGTGTGACTGTGGATTTCTTCTTTATCTATCTATCTATCTATCTATCTATCTATCTATCTATCTATCTATCTATCTATCTATCTGTCTGTCTTCTAGCTCCTACTGCCTGAAGGCCATATCCTTTATATTCCACCTCTCCAATATCCTCAGTGTGTAGGGAGCAATCTCTCTTTGACATCTAGTCTGTCATTGGCTCAAGACCCAGCCAATTGTGATCTCCGAATTTTAAAAGTACTCAGCACACCAGTTCCATTTAGCAAATTTACAATCAGATTAGTCTATACAAAGGAATATTTACTTCAAAGATATAGCATGAATAAACATACAAACATTCTCCCTCAACATCTCAGAGGGGCATAATCCCTCCAAGACCCCATCATTACCTGGAAAGGGAGGGGGGCTTAAGTTCACAGCTTGGCTCGGTTCTTACATAGCATTAGACCTACCAAGTTCCAAGTGTAAAGTGATCCCTCATGTGGCCTACCCTTGCTGTTCAGCCCCCTGGCTTCTCAAGGCTGTCATGCTGAACTAGTTGTACCTTCCAGCCCATAACGATGGGGTTCACATGTCCCCACATGACCACCAGGATTTGAGATTCTACCCTCTGACTCGAACTGAAAATGACAAATGAAACAGGCCAAAACCCCAAGCCCACTTCTTAGGGCCATAGGGCCTGAGAGAAAGGGGCCCTTAAGCCCTTCCTCGATGACTATATGGTGCCACTTAGTTAGTTAATAAGACCTTCAGCCCCAGAAGCCACTGGAAAAGGAGCAATGCTGTATCTTCATCAGGTAAATTTTTAAAATGTCGCCAGTTTCAGCTACATAGCCAATGGAAAGAGACTTCTCCAGCCCATGTGGTATGGGACCACAAAATGTCTTCTCCCTAAAGTAGATGCCTGGTGTCTCCCCACATAGGTATGGGTGTGTCCATCCTAGGTGATCTAGGTGACATATATGTGCATATACACACCTATGATTGCAAATATATACATGCATGTATACATATGTATGTATATGTATACACGCATATATGTCTTCAATGGTTAGTCAGCAACTAAAATTAACTAAAAGTAAAAACATTTACTAAGATGACATCGGAAGAACAGCAGCTACAAACATCCCTCCTTCCTTCCCCAACTTTGAAGCAAACTTTCCCACAAATGCAAACAATAGCAGTGGGAAGAGTGAGCATGAACTTAAAGCACACGGGTAATGGAACACACGTGTATCCTATATATGTGGCCAACTAATCTCATGTCTCCAGTGCAGTAGGGTTTTGATATCATTTCTCTTCTTCTGTGATCCCCCTTGTTTTCAGTGTTTCTGCTGAACAAGTCATTCAGCTGGGCTACTTGGGTTTGCTTCCCTCTTCAGCTCCTTTTCGACTGCAAGGGCTCATTATCCCTTGAATCCAGAGTTCTCTCTCTCAGCTGCCACTGCTCATGATTCTTTGGACTATTTCCTGTTCCTACATCTTGTGTAAATTTCTCTTTGGCAGGTACAGTGCGTAGTTCAGGGAGATTAGCTCTACTACAATTCACCATGACCATTTTCGGGACAGGGAGGGGGAGGAAATAAAAATGCCCTTCTCTTTACTGCACTATAATAGAAAAATGACAGCTATATTCCATGGAACTCCTAAATTTCTTCCCTGAAATGAATGCTGGTGCTGGCAGGTTTAGTTGTTTACTACTTACCAGGGTTGGGTGCAATTTTTTCCCAGCCAATGACCAGATGTCCTTCCAGTTCAATCATGGAAATATTTTCACAGTTCATAAAGAGATGACGGTATGTTGGCATATTGGCACCTAGTGGTGCAGTGAATACAGTGCCAGACATGAAGTTAAGAACACCTGAGTCGAAATCCAGCCTGAGACACCTACTAGCTGTGTGACCCAGCACAAGTCAGTTAACCTTTCTCTGCCTCCATAACCTCATCTGTAAAAATGTGGATAATAATAACACCTACCTCCCAGGATTGTTGTGAGGATAAAATCAGATATTTGTAAGGCATTCTGCAAACATTAAAGTGCTATATAAATACTAGTTGTTGTTATTATTAGCTTGCATTTACACTTTATTTAACACATTAAAATCTCATTATCTTTGTTCTTTACTCTTTAATTTCTGTGATTTAAATCAACTTGGCTGGAGATAAGGAATCCTACTATTCCCTCCTCATAAACATACATACAAACATAATTTGAGGAATACCCTTCCCTCCCTTGTATTTAGCTCTATCCGGCATCTGAGATCATACCAATACTTCCTCTTTCTCAGCTGTTGGCATTATAAAGAAGACAGCAAGAACACTTGGAACTTACACAAGGAGAAAAATGATGATTTCTTTAAAATTCAGTGCCTGGTTGCTCTATCTAACCAAAGGGTGCTTAACCTGCAGTCCATGATCTTGTTTTTGAAAGATTTTGATAACTACATTTCAATATGATGAATAGTTTCCATGCATAGTATTCCATTTAGGTTATATTCCATTTTTTTATTTTATGCATTTAAAAATATTATACTGAGAAGGGATACATACATACATTTTGGAGGACTGCCAAGGAATCCATGATACAGTACAGATTAAGAATTCCTATTCTAACTCTTAGGCAATTTGAACAAAATGTACATTTTTAAGTGTAGTTAAGTAATATGTGATGACCCAGCAAACATATATATTCCCATTGCTATTGTTTGCATTATTTAGGGCACTGTGTTCGGCATTTGGGTAATACAGAATTTCAAATGAAAATCAGTCCCTTCCCTCCAAGAATTTGCTTTTGGACTTAGTAGGAGTGCGTTGGGAGGTGAGATATGACATGTAAACAAATACACATATAGTGGTTAAACTCAACAATTACACTAACAAACTACAAATTCCACAAGTGGCCAGGAGAAAGACCTTCAAATATAAAGGAAAGGACATTCAAATTACACAACTATTCTTATCCACCAGAAACAGCAGGGGGAATGGAATAAAGTATTCCAAAGAGCAAAGAACCTCAAAAATGTAGCCCAATGTGACCTACCTTGAAAATCTGAGCCAAATCATAAATGAAAAAAATTAAAAGAGGCATTCAAAACATCCCTAGAAAGAAAACCAGACCCGAAATATTCATCTTCTCAAAAATAAAAAACTCCAGAAAATAGAAATAAAAAGATAAACAAAAACAGCAGCCACATTAAACAACAACAAAATAACAACTGAGAGAGCATTAAGAGATTTCTTTCAAAATGTGCATGAAGAGACAGGAGTGAAAGTATACATCAATCACGAGCAATTGTGGAGAAACAGGCTTGAAACATCATGGACTATACCCCCAAAACACTCTGCCCACAAATGAATCAATTTTTTGTAGGACTAAATTATAGAAATGTAGGACACATAAAAAGGATGTGGGAGGGGTATCGCTGATAAATTCTTTAAAGAAAGAAGAAAGAAGGGGGCAGCTAGATGGTGCAGCGGGCCACCACTGGCACCAGCCCTGGAGTCAGGAGGACCTGAGTTCAAATCTGGCCTCAGACCATACACTTGACACTTACTAGCTGTGTGACCCTAGGCAGTCACTTAGCTCCAATTGCCCAATAAAAAAAAATTAAATTAAAATTTAAAAAAGGAGAGATATTTTATAACTGGAGGTGGGAACTTTGCAGTGGGCATTATCTACAGGGCTTTGGTGCTTAGAGAGACCATTTCATCCTGCTTGAGAGAAGGGGGGTCAGTGCTCATGGGTGCATCTGTCACCCAGAAGAGCAGGAAGTTAAGGATCCAGGGAATATATTTCAAGGCAAACAGGGAAAAATACTGTGAACAGGGAAAAGGTCAATAATGAACTGGATAATCCATCCCATAGAAGGATTTCTACCATCAGGCAATATCTTCTCTATTGCCTGCAGGAATTGGCATTTCTAAGAGTGAGGCATGACAGAAGCAAGGGACAAGATACACAAGGCAGTAATAGAAACACATTAGAAGAGGGCACATTAAATAATGAGTTTTATTTTTATAATAAATATAGAGAACAAGAAAAGATTAAATAAGCATAAGGGCCATGAATAAATAATATATATATATATATATATATATATATATATATATATATATATATATATATATATATAACTAAAATAGACAGAAAGGAAATATAAAATAATAAACAGAAGGAGAGAAAGAAATATTTTTAGGAAGAGGCACAGATCAAATATTCCCTTTCCTTTGTATTTGGAGGTCTCTCTCTGTGCCTTTGCAGAATTTGTTGTTTCTCAATAGAAATATTAAATTTAACCACTGTGTGTCTGAGAGTTTGCAGCCTTGTGTTTTGGTAGGTTTTTGTGTGGTTGTTTCTGTTTTGCTGTTTGTAGAGACAATCTATGGATCCCTTCAATGAACATATTGCTTGCTATGGTTAGAAGTTCTGGGCAGTTTACTTGTGCTACATGGTAGATTTCTCCCTAAATCAAGCCACCTGGATTGTATTTTATCTGAATGGTCCTCAATTAAAATAGCTAAGGATTTTCCTATCTGTGACCTAATACTTATTTAACAAGGGGCAAACTTTTTAAAGAACTAATGTACTTAATTGAGATATATATGTTTTCAGAAGGACAGCCTTGCTATTTCAAAATGTTAGAGTACTATCAGATTAAAGTTAGTGAAAGAAGCTCTTCAAATTCTTAAGTGAATGAATTTTGTGAATTTTTCATAGAACTCTCATCTGAATAGTTTTATAATGATGAAGAAATCAATGTTTTGGTGATTATTGACAACATCTATTTTGGCAGATGCCAGTGAATTAAGTGAGCTAGGATTTAAGCAGAAGCAGGAGCTGTTGATTTTCCTCACGCTCTGTTTGTAGGCTTCTTTGGTGATTGGAAATTTTCATCATCCTAGAATTTTCAAAGAAGTCCCTCACTTATATACCATTTAAACAGTGTAAGTTAATATGTATATGTGTAAAAGCGAAACTTGAGTGTTATATCCCTTTGTCTGGTATCTTAAGTGAGGTACCATTCCAGAACTCTAGGTTTTAACTGAGTAGAGCAAAGTTTTTCCAAGTAAATAGGCCTAGTATCTTCTAGTCTTGTAAGGTTTTTGGTTACCATCTTCATGAACCCCAATTTTACTTTGCTGATTACTTCAACCTATAAATTATGGAATTATTTAAAGTACAAAATATTGTTATGGAAGAGGAGGTTTTATGACAAAATTGATCCTTTATCCATACCATAAAAGAATTTCAATGTTATAACATTAAAGATGTGATTTTTCCCCTTGCTTTATAAATGATTTTTTTTCAAAGGCAGACATTAAGGAAGCCTAATCACGTCAGTAAAAGTGTTATTTTCTAGTGATTTTTAGTTGCCAGAGTAAGCCCTCCCCCAAACAGCTTGGCACAGAATCTTAAACTGCTAAGGGAGACTTGTTCACATTCCATGAACAAATAATGCAAATCAAATAAAAGTGTGGGTGCAAGTTTATAAGCAGGTGCCTGTTTGTTAGTGATGCAGATATCACAAAATGTTTTTTTAATAGTTCTGATAAGACAGATTGCCTAGATGACAAGGAAGATGATTTTCCAGAGTGAGAAAATTACTTGGAAGAAAGTTATAGGTGTTGACAACACAGACCATGGGCTGAATAATAATGATAATGATAATAACGAGAAGCAGTACATTGTAGTAGATATAAGACTGGAGTCAAGAAGACCTGAGTTCAATTCTTACTTTTTATACCTTCTTGCTCTGTAATTCTAGGCAAGTCATTTACGTCTCATTGTCTCAGGAAACTCTTTAATACCATAAGTCATAAGCAAGTTGACATTCTGCATTGGTGAAGGGAGTTTTTAGAATGGGAATTCTCCATAGCTTTAAAATCCTAGATCAGTAGAAGAGGAAGAAAGAGAAAGTGATAACAATAATTTGTTGCTTATTTTTCTTCATTTTCAGAGGATCAAAATGACATCACCATGTTGGAGTCAAAGTAGAGTGTATCTAATTGTGGATGATCAGACCAATATAACATAAAACTGAATTTCATCTCCTTCTTACTGAGCCAAGAAACTTTCATCTCTCTAACCTTCATTTGCACTTTACTTTTGGTGGAGTTAAATGCTGACTTTTTAGAGATGGATGAACCATCCTGCTGGTAACCCCTGTGGAGTTCTCATTTTTTATTTAGCAGATTCTGAATTTCTCCATCATTTTCATCAAATCAGTCTTGATGTGTGTGAATGTTCTGACCCAGACGAATAAATGCAGTGCTGTACCAAATCTCTGAAAGCTGCCCACTCCTTTTCTGCTCCACTGTCGCCCATCATGTATTGGCTCAGCTTTCCCTCCAAGTTAGCGATGAACTGGTCCCACTCAGAGAAGTGCTCTATTGATATTAAGACTTCCCATAGTTGCCTTACCTTGAAGGCACATTTACATTGAATGAAAATATTTATCTTGGAGAGGATAAGTCTGTGATCAGTCCAGCACTCTGAGCCACACCTTGTCTTCCTCATTCTCACATCCTATCTCTCCTCCTTATAATAACACAGTCTATTAAATGCCAATGATTGCCACAAAGGTACATCCATGAAGTTTAATTGCATTCAGGTGAACAGAAGACAGCGTTGGTGATGAGAAGGTCATGAGATGCACAAGTCTTCAGTAGTAAGTGACAGTAATAAGTGACAAGTGCTGTCATTTTTGCATTCTTCTCAAGCACTCCCTGCCATATCTGGTAGGCTGTGCCTACTCTAACATTAAAGTCACCCAGAATTATAAGCTTGTCCTATTTTGGAACATTAATGATGAGGGTCTCCAGGTCTTCATTAAAGTTTTATTTGACCTCACCAGGGTTTGTCATGGTGGAATCATACACACTGATGATGGGCATGGCACTTTCCTGCAAGTGATATTTGCGTTGTCATGAGCCTGTTATTCATTCCTTTTGGCAGGCATACAAGTTTGTTGACTAGATTAGTTTTGATTGCAAAACCTATGCCAGCTTCATGGTGCTCCCCTTCACTGTAGCCACTCCAGAAATATACATACATACATACACACACACACACACACACACACACACACAAACACACACACACACATATATATATATATATATATATATATATACATATATACATATATATATATATATATATACATATATACATATATATATATATATATATGTGGAGAGAGAGAGAGAGAGAGAGAGAGAGAGAATAAGAGTGAGAGAGAGAGTGCTCTGATTTCAATAAGTTGGCCTTCTTTTACCATCCTTGTTTCACTCAGGGCTGCTACTGGGATGTTATACTTGCTGAATTTTCTCACAACAAGAGCTGCTTGTATTTCAAGTCTACTGGATTTAATCTTGTCCATTAAGGGTACAGACATTCTATGGAATGATGGTGAGTGCAGAAGTTTTTGTACATTTTGTGTGTGTGTTTTGAATACAGGGTAGGATCCTTGCCTACCCACGGGAAACAGGCCAGGGTTGGATAAAGCAGACAATTTTTAGGGCATTTTTTCTGGCTCCTTCCTCACACCAGAAGGTGAGCAATGCAGTCCTTAAAAGGCTGCTCAGACACATAAGGACAGGGGGCTGCCAAATCCCACTGCTGCTTCCAGTGAGAAGATGACCCTATGATCTGGACTGCCTGAGTGTAGGGTTGTGATTACAGCTTCCAGTGTATCTGCACCTGCTGCTTCTTCACTTACCTGTCACCACAGGACTTTGATGTAGGTAAGATAGTAAAATGGTATGGGTGATGTCTTTTGATTCACACTTAAATTGGATTTAAGTGAGACAGAGTTGGGCAAAGTCATCAGCCTCATTCTCTCTTCCAGAGTCATGAAAGTCCAATGGCAATACAAAGCCAAGATGACTGGTGATGGCTTGAAATACAGTGGATGTCCTTGGTGTCTTCTATGTCTAATCCAGTTCTAAGCACTCCACAGTGCCTGCTTCAGTCACTTTCATGGCCATTGGAACAAACTGTTCTCATCCATCCATTCCACCAGGGGAAGTCTTAGCATGCTAGGGGGGTAGACATCACCTTAACTCACCAAAGGGTTTGAGACCCCTCAGTTATCCTCAACCTGGTTTAGCCTGTCTGACAAAACAGTTGGCCAAGGCATAGACATTGTGCATGCTACAGCTTCTTGGAGCCGCAGGTGAGAGTTAGGTGGATCAGGTGGACATAAAAGGTGGAAAACAGCTCTGAAAAGGACTTGGCAACCCTTGTGCCAGAGGTTCTAGTCTTCTCTGAACACACCCTACACCCTGATAACAATAGTAAAGAGGGAAACAAACCACCACATCTTAATCATTTCACGTACATGGATTTTATCAAGCCATATGGCTTCACTGAGAAAACAAATAAAATGGTTCAGTCATCCTGTGGAACCTTTCTCAATGATCTCTGAATATAACATAAAATTTGGATTCAATAAGTATAAAAAATTTTAATATGTTCTACAGAAATATAATGATCAAAAGCTTCAAGCTTTAATCTGGAATTTACATTCAACTGAAGGCAATATCTACAAATGATTTAGTCTCCTCCAAGCATGACATATTGAGCATAAATATATCAAGGGAGAAAGCTGTGGCTAGATACATTACAAGACTTTCTAGCATCCTGACATCAAAGTTGGATGGGGAAAACACATTTAAAGCAATTTACATGTATATAATACCAATCTTAATGTGCACTTTAGGAACTATGCCATGGACCACAACAAATTTGTAATAAAAACTTTTAAAAGATTAATGAAACCCAGGTCTCAGGGCTTCATCCTAAGGGACCCATGGAATGATTAACACTTCCTTGTCAAAAAGGTGGAAGAAAAAAATTGAGGCCACTATAAAACACACACACATGCATATATGTATACATGGACAGATAGATTAATATACATATATATCTATATGTGTGTGAAATGGTGGTTTTATATATATGTAATCCATGTATATATGGATGTATAAATAAATATATATATGTAAAACCTTACTATGAATACTTCATTTTTTCAGTTCTTTCTCTGGAGGAAATATCTTCCTTCTCTAGTCTTGAAGTGTGGGGGATAATGTTTCAAGTTCCAGGTGTTTTGTGTTGCTGTTTCCTGAGCTCCTCTTAGCCCCTGAGCCATGATCAGGACCCTCACAATGTTGTCACTACAAATGCTCTTACTCCCTGAAGTCCCTCTTGAAGCTGCAAGCTTTAGCTCACCCTTCTGCTCTGGAACCAAAACCAGGGACTCTGCCCTACTGGAAGTGCTCACAGCTAGCAGTGCCTAGGCCAGCCAGTCCTCTGTGACCTGGACTCACCAGCGTGCTCACTCCTTCTCATGCATATGTATATGCATAGCTGGGACCCTGCCTGGTCAGTGCACTTGGGCCCCACATCCAGCACCATCAAAGGTCCTGTAATCTACCTCTGATCAGCTGTCCAATGCCCATACTCTCCTTGGGGCAAAAGTGTCTGAAGCTGAGGCTGCCACCAGACAGCTACCCTCAGGGCTTGTTGTTTGTTGACTCAATGGTGTCTGCCTGGAGGTACCTGCCCTTCAATCAGGTCAGATCAACCACCCAAGGAGGTCAGGCTTTTCCAACAGTCCTCTCAAGCTGTCTTAGGTGGACAACTGCTTTACCCCACACTTAATCATTTCTGCCCCTCAAAGTTCACCTTGAAGCATTATTTTAAATTGTTTGTGGAGGAGTTTCGGAGAACCTGGTAATTTCCTGCCTTATTTCACCTTCTTCTCAGAATCCTCTCCCAGGAGGAAGAAAATTGATAGACATTTTTACAGCATATGATAAACAGGTAAAAAATAATGGAAATACTTTTGGAACAAATAGAAAGAATCTCACTAAGCAATAGTACAGGCAGATAATAGGTATGTGCCACTACATTTGTCAAATATAACTGATAGTTATTTACCTCTGGATGGAATCTGTGAAATAGCTAAGATCTATGAGTGGAATTCAAACATCTTCATGAACTCAGCTAACAGCACATTGACAAAGAATTGTTGAACAAATGGCTGAGTCATACAAATTTGCTTTCAGAAATGGAGAAGTTTATGATGATGATTCAGGACCATATCACTGCCAGCATAAATAATAGAAAAGTTATCCTTAAGAAGGCTGAACTTTGTGATCAAGTACATTATGCAGGGAACTGGTAGAAACAGTGCAATACATAATTGAATAATGTAAAATTCGAATAACTTCCAAATATCTAGCAAGACATGACCAACACAAGTTTTTTTCACAGAATGACTGACAACAAATTTCTGAACAACAAATATAGAATCATATAGAATTCAGAATTTGACCAGACCATTATCACAGACTATACTGTTGTCCATAATTGCTCTCATATAACACTAGTTCGTAAATATTTAATAATTTTATAGCTGTCACCACACTAAATACTCATAATCTCCAAGCTACGGTACATAAAGTTTTCAAAATGGTCATGATTCCAGGAACAGTCTCCTCCATTTACAATCTTTAGTCACTGTGAAAAAGTTGTGCATATTTTTTTTACATCCTTGGAGTTAACTTTCCTTAAGCTTATTCCCTCCCTTAGCATATACAACATCTAGAAGAAGTCAGTATGCGTATGGGTGAGGGTAGAACTTGGAAGATGGTATTTAACATCAGACATTAGAATGAAAAGACTTATCTGAAAGTGAGTATGGGAACAGTTGAGAACTTGAGCTGGCATGGTATATTGTGTGGTGGGGAGGCCAATAGGGGACAATTGAGTGAGAATAGCTCTAATAATAATAATATTTATGTTGTGCTTTAATTTTTTCAAAGAACTTTACATATATCATCTCATTTGATTTTCACAGCACTGTGAGGAAGGTCTTACTATCATTTCCATTATAGATATGAGAAAACTAAGGTTGAGATGGTTGAATGACTTGCCAGCATTTGAACTCATGTCTTCCTGACTCCAAGCCTAGTGCTTGATCTACTGAGCAATCTAGAATTTTGCATGGCAACATGTATGGCTCTGCCCTGAGTCCCAGTGATCCCCTCCAGACGCATGCATCAGTGTGAAGTGAGCAATTATGAAAAACTATAAGATCAGATTCCACCTGGAGCAGTATATCTGAGTCATGGGCTCCCCCTGGTTTCAGGTCTGGATGGTGACTATCTGAGAGGCATTGGATAGCCTGTGTACTGGATGATCCCAGGCTCTTCCCAAGCTGGCCCTGGTCTGTCTCAAATTAATTTTCAAGACATTCTGTAACAGAAGCCAGGAATATTGATTCTATCCTTTGATTTGCTGCTCAGCTGAAGAAGTCCACAAGTGATTTTTAAAGGGAGATTGATTTTTTTAAAGTTCAATCTATTTTGAAAGGGAATGGATCTGATGGAAAAGGCAGGTTCAGGGTAAGTTACAGGACCATGTGAGGACTATGAATAGCTATGCAAAGTGGTAGGAATTTCTAGGAGGACTGAAATAAAGATGGGCACCTCTTAAGGAAACTGCAAAACCCCAACTCTGCAATATATATACCAGAAGAGGCAGCCAAGGAACTGACTCCCTGTCTCGTGAGGGGCATTAGCTGTTCTCAGGAATGACTAGAGTAGAATCACTTTGAGCAGTGGCCATATGATATCCTTGGAAGTCATCTCAACTCATAAAGAGCATTCTTTAAGGAGCCAACAGCTTCCCTGGAAAATTCAGAATAATTGGTTTAAGAGCCTTGTAAGCTTTTTCTCTTCATGAAGTTCTTTTCCAAAGCAGCTGAAGTTCTCTGGAGGGAGTAGAGGTTGAGCTTGGCCCTATCATCTAAGGAGGAGGTGGACATACCTTCTAACTTCAACTGTTGGATGAATTTCCTATCCCAAGAATCCAGCTTCCATGTCTTTCATCTTCTTTTTCATGCCTCTTGGAGGTGTTCAGCCTCTTTCCCTCCCGCCACTTGGCATTCTCCATCATTTCTTGCAGTTTTCACTCCAGTTTCTCTGCTGAGAGTTTTCTGGTATAACCTGGAGAGTGTAGCCTTTGATACTCTTTCTTTTGGGTGAATGACTCTTAGTTCAGCCTCTTTCTTTCCTGTTTAGTTTGTAATTGTGCTGTCTACCAAAGGGACCATGACTTCCTGTCCTGGGTCTTGCATCTCATGTGCCCTTCCTGCTGGTGTGTTTTGGAGGCAAAGGGGAGGCATCCTGTGGCCTAGAATGATTCTTGACCCTGTGAACATTCCTGGCATCAATTGCCAGAGGTCCTGGTAGTCTCCAATCATGGTGAGTATCATTAATCTGTAAGCCATAACCTGGAATTTGGGGTAAAACAGGAGGAGGACTTGCCATCTTCTTCTGAAAGTTTACAGGGATCTGCTCTTCCTCACTGGCAAAATGGTCACTGCTGCAGCTGCAATGCTTGCGCTTTTTTTCCTTTTCCTTCTCTCTTTTTTTCATTTTTCCATTTTTTTTGGTGAAGCATTTGTGGTTAAGTGACTTGCCCAGGGTCACACAGCTAGTAAGTGTCAAGTGTCAGAGGCCAGGCTTGAACTCAGGTCCCCCTGACTCCAAGGCCAGAGCTGTAATCACTGCATCACCTAGATGCCCCTCCTCTTTCTTTTCCAGGCTCATCTGCAACAATTCTTTGATTTTCTTCCTTTTCCCCTGATTATTCAATACTTCTTTTTCTTTTCCTCCTTCTTTGAAATGATGAAAGTGGGTTCTCCTGGATTTTGCTGGTCATTATCAATCAGAGAATTGGCACCTGAGGAGGCAAAGATGGAGCCTAGGAGAAGTCCTTTCTCAAATGAACAACCTGCTTCTCTGTCTTCCATCTTCTCAAAAGCATATTTGTCAATGGGACATTCCTTCAGGGACTTATCATGGTTCACCATCCCACCAGGGCCCTGGAACATCCAATCTGGTTTTCTTCTGTTTTTTTTTTTACAGCTCCAACATCCTCTGCATAGTGTTGCATTTCCTCCCATGCACTCTCTTCCTGAAACTCCCACTGTAGCTCCTTAATCTTTTTCTGTTCAGTCTCATGTTTCTGCTCTGTCCTCCTCACTTTCTCCACATTTTGGAGGATCTGTGGGCGCCAGCTTTTCTTCAGATTCAGATCTCCACCTCCTATGGTGGCCTGCTGTATTGTGGCAACCATAATACAGTAGGACATCAATAGAACCAAAAGTCAAATTAAATTACACTTTAACAAGTATGCAGAAGATTTTCTTCACTGGTTGAGATTGATTACTCAATTTTCCACACCTGCATGAAAGATAGAGTTGGTGAGAGCTTGGGAGAAGAGATCTTGGTCTTTTGGCCCCAGTTTTAGACGTGTGGTTTCTGATTCTCTTCAGGGAAAGGTCCCTGAAAGACTCTGAGAAGAAGCCAGCTAGAGAGGAGCTGGCACCTCAATCATGTTCCTACCCAAACTTGCAACACTGGACTTGGGAATTTCATCTTTAGTAAGATATGAGACTCTCAGGTTGAGGTGAAATATGAGATCTCAGGTTGAGTTGAGATAACTCACTCCCAATAAGAGTTCATTCAGCTCTGTGAATGATATCTGATATATTCTTTCATTTATATTCTTTCTCTGATTTCTATTTGCTCTTGGATTGGATAAATGAACTTGTCTATTATTCATCACCTCTTGGCATATAAGCAAATCATAATTGAAGGATTAATATTTGCTGTGTATGTTAGAAATATGGAGGACACATAGCACCAGTGGTAATTAAAAGAAACCCACTACAGTTAGACATGGAAAAGATCCATTATTTGTCACATATTATGTGTCACACTTTTCTTCTACATAATATAAAGTGGGTCAGGAGGCAGAAGATAGAGAAAGTTTCTTTCCTGTGGAAGTTCTTCATTTACCATTTCCAGGCACAATAACATACAGAGCTTTCAAGGACAACAGGAGGACCACAGTGTTCAAAGAAGTACAGCAGCAGGATCTGATGTCTTCAAGAGGCTGGGAACCCATACACAGAAATTACAAGGAGGTAGATTTTGATTCAGAATAAAAAAGAAATTTCTGACAATGGAGTTATCCAATAATGAAGCAAGATTTTAATTTAATTGTTATTTTTCACAGATCATCTTTGATCAAACTGTTATCTTCAGTAGTAGCTGGAGAATTGCCCTGCTTACTCTTTTTTAAACTTTTTTTTAAAAAAGTTTCCCACTTAATTCTATTTTATTTTTTCCAATTACATGTAAAGATAGTTTTCAATATTCATTTTTATAAGATTTTGAGTTTCAGATTTTTCTCCCTCCTTCCTTTCCCTCCCCAACTCCCCAAGACAGCAAGCAATCTGATATAGGTTATACATGTACAATCATGTTAAACATATTTCCATGTTAGTCATATGGTAAAAGAAGAATCAGAACCAAATGGAAGAACCATGAGAAAGAAAAAACAAAAAAAGTTAAAATCGTTTGCTAGGATCTACATTCCAACTCCATAGTCCTTTCTCTGGATGTGGATAGCATTTTCCATCATGAGTCTTTTGGAATTTTCTTGGATCATTGAATTGCTGAGAAGAGCCTAGTCAATCATAGTTGATCATAGCATAATGTTGCTGTTAATATTCTCCTGGTTCTGCTCACTTCACTCAGCATCAGTTCATGTAGGTCTTTACAGGTTTTTCTAAAATCCACCTGCTCATCATTTCTTATAACACAACAGTATTCCATTGCATTAATATGCCACAACTTGTTCAGCCATTCCCAATTGAGTGCATCTCTTCAATTTCCAATTCTTTGCCACCACAAAAAGAGCTGCAATAAATATTTCTGCACCTGTGGGTCTTTTTCCCTTTTTATGATCTCTTTGTGATACAGACCTAGAAGTGGTATTGCTGGATTAAAGAGTATGCACAGCTTTATAGCCCTTTGGCCATAGTTCTAAGTTTTTCTCCAGAATGGCTGCATATCTGCTTACTCTTTAAGGAGTGTGATCCCTGTTCTTGAAAGTATTCAAGCAGAGCTAATCTGAACAGTTGATAAACATTGTTTTTTTATTTTAGAAATAAGTTTTTATTGATAATTTTTGAAGGTTTTTGTCATCATAATTTCCCCTAGTATTGCTCCCTTCCCCCTCCTAGAGAACCATCCTATATAATAGTATTTTTTCACAGACAAAAAAAATAGGCAAAAAATCAGCACATTTTATCAATACATTGAAAATATCTGAAAATACATGCATTGTACAATGCTTATGGGACTCCCATCTCAGCAAGGGGGTAAACTGGGAATATCTTTGCATTTTTCTTTTCAAGACATGATTGTTCTGTATAATGTTGCAATATTTAAATTTTATTTTTTAATTATTGTTCTGTCAATCTATATTGGTTCTTATTGCATAACATTTTCTTGACTCTACTTACTTCACTCTGCATCAGTTCATATGGATCTTTGCATGTTTCTCTGTATTCATGCCAGTTGTCATTTCTCACTATACTATAATATTTATCATTCACATGCCAGAATTTGTTAGTCATTCCCCAATTAATGGGCATCTACTTTGTTTACAATTTTTTGTGATTAAAAAAAGTGCTGTTATAAATATTTTGATGCAGGTGTGGACTTTCTTATCAATGACCTCCTTAGGGAATGTACCTGGTAATGGAATCTATGAGTTAAAGGATATGCATATTTTAGTCACTTTATTTGAATAATTCCAAATTGGTTGTACAGATTCACAACTTTACCAACAATGCACTAGTGTTCCTGTCTTCCCATACCCCCTCCAACATTGACTATTCCCAACTTTTATGAAAGAATTGCTTTTTAAAAAAATCCTACATTAGCTGAAAAGTAGGACCAAATCACCTCTACATTTTCTTCCAACATTATAGTAATGTAGGTTTATGCACCTCTGAAGATAGTGAGAGAACCTTGGACTGGAAGTCAGCAGACCTAATTTCAAATAACAGCTCTACCATCTAGCCATGTGACCTTGGACAAATATGTTAATTTCTGGGAGCCCTGATTTCGTATTTAATTTACAAAATTAGATTAGCATAGGCATATTTATGGTTGAAAGACTGATAATGCCTGAGACATTTACAATTCAAACATTTGCATGTAAATATCAGTCCCCTGTTGATTCTCTATGCATAAAGGGTATAACTCTAACCCTAATTTTTTTTTTGACTGAACCTATGATTTCATTGGTGTGGGGTCATGGTGTCAAATTCAGATGGTGGGGATGGGGGAGAGAGGAACTAATCTCTATTTTAGGATCCCTGAAGGCTGTATTGACTTAGAAAACCACATATTAACATTATATTCTATTGTATTTTTATTTCTTTTAAAAATATTTTCCAATTACACTCCAATTCCAGTGCTTGACACCTGTTTTTGTAGACTGAGGATTCCCAGAAAAGAAACTCCTTCAGTCAATGTGGATTAGTACCTTTGTCCAATTTATATAGTCTTAGAGAGTTGTTTTGGGCACCAAGGGGTGTTACACAGTTGATATGTGTCAAAGTTAGGACTTAAATCAGGTCTTCCTGATCCTACCAGCTAGTCACAATGCTACACTGACTCTCACGACTTTTATTATCTTTGTATTAATCACTAATGTTCCTCCTCCCTTTGCCCATCTCTTTCATCCTAGTTTGGCACTAATTTGAAGTTGTCTCCAAGAGGCAGAAGCAGGTAAGCAAGTGATTTTCTTCTTTCATCACACATAATTTTCAGTTTTCTTTGTTTCGTAAGGATGAGATTAATGAACTGCACTTTAACACTGTTAACAGAAACTGGACTTGATAACCAGGGTACATCAATTTGTTAGGTTATCTTGCCTGCATTATCTTGTGTGTAATGCACTCTATACAGAGAGCAGTGTTAATGACAGCCACTCCCCAGTTACTGTAGTTTTTTTGTTTCCCTCATGTGTCTTTCTGAGAACCTGTATTCTTATAACACTGACATACTTCATAGGCTCATATCATAATGAGCCGTTGGAAAGAGCTCTGGCTCTGGACTTGGAAGATCTGAATTCTATTCCCATTTCACATGCTTATTACCAGTATGACCTAGAGCAAGTAACTTAATTTCCCTAGACTTCAGTTTCCTCATTTCAAAATAAGGTGCAGGGAGGTTATACTTGTCCAGAGTCAAACAGATGGTAAGCATCATAGGCAAAATTGAACACAAGTCTTCTTCCTACACATTATACACATTGTTGCTTGCTCAAACCTTGAAACAGCTTATCCTGTAAGTCTTATGGAAACTCAGCATAGTAACTAAAAGTGACAGTCTTTTTGTCCCATCTAATGTATCCTAGATATGCTTTTGCTAAATATCACATACCCTAATACTTTTTACTCTTTCCACAGATTTCAGCTACACTGTCTTTAAGTAGTAGTGGAAAATTGGTTTGCTTCTTGCTTAAGAGTTCTTAGGATTCTACCAGCTTTAACACATATGAAGAAGCTGTGGTCTAAGGTTGAGGTATAAAATATGCCACCTCTGGGCTGCATGCAGCCACAGTACTCTCCAGTGAGATCCAGAGCAGGTTAAAATATAGATGGGAAATATTTAACAACATTAGTAAAAATACAATAAAACACAGATAACGTTACCTTTTAAAACTAAGTCCATATGCAGCCTGCAGGGATCTTTATAATTGGATTAGTGGCCCCTTTCTATTTTAATTTGAACACCACTGGTCTAGTGCATAGAGAGGTAGTGAAGAAAGGAAGATCTAGTCTCACCTCTGACAGTAGTGGCTTTGTGACCCTGCAACTTAGTTAACCTCTCGGTGCCCCAGGCACTTGCTAAGACTATACATTAAAGGCAATTGCGGATCTACTTTGGTGCAGGGATTTCCAATGAATTCAGGGGTTGGTTCAAAAACTCAAGGACAATAAATTTAAAAATAAAACCTTATAGCTGATATACATACATACATACATATATATGTATATATATATATATATACATATATATATTTCTATCAGTTGTTAGTTGTTGTGCAGCTTAATTCAGAAGTGCCAAGTTTTTATGGATTTTTTCCTCTCTTGAACTGCACAATATAACAATAATAAATAACACATCTGGCCCCAATTATGCAGACCTTGGCTTATCAGAAATTACTGACACAAGTTTTATAGTCAGGCCTTGATGCCAGGAAAACCTTGGGTTAAAGTCTCATTTCTGATATGTACTGACTTTGTGACCCTAGGTAAGTCATTTAAGATCTTCATGTTTCAAGTAGTGCTCTAAAACTATAACCTGTAGTTTGCCTTGGTAGATAGGAGTTTCCTGCCTAGGATCTCACTAGATTCCTAAAAGCTCAAGTCCAGGTGAAAGGTTATCTGAATTTAAACTGCTCTGGGGTCAAGGCAGAGATAAGGAACAAGCTGAGAATGTATTGCAGGGTGTATAATTCTGGGTTTGGGGAGTAATGGAGAAGGAGTTAAGAGTGGAAGCTAGAATAGTCTGGTGCTAGAGTATAGGAGAGGTTAGGAGGAAGTAGAAGGCAAGATAGTCCACCAAATTCTACCATCCAGATGATCACCTATCCATTTGCTTGTAATAAATGATCTAAATGCTTCATATTCAAATATATTCTGCTTTTGACATGGAAAAATGTATTCTGAAGTTCTCATATACCCAAGGGTATGCAAGAACTAGCTTAAACTGGATCTTTGTTGAGACCTTTGTTAAATTTTCAGTGTGAGCATTTACAACTCTGAAAGCAGCAAACACTACAAAACAGGGTTTGGTTTTCTTCTTGATTATCTAAACTTTTAAAAAGTTATGGAGAAAATGCTAATAATCCAGATTAAAATGAAAATTGTATCTTGAATTTTGCAGAGCCAATCATTAAACATTTATCAACATATCCTTAGTATAACTCCCTCAGTCTTATAAAGGTATTCAAGAGATCGAGGAAGCCATATCTATCTGACCCATAGTTAGGATGCCTTGAGACAAAATCTTGTGGCCAGAAGAGGATTTCTAGAAATTATTTAGAATTTTTGGACTAGAATTAAGAATAGTAGCAACAAATTTAATGTGAATAATGCACACACAACTCAAAGCTGACAGCTTTATCTAGGAACATTTAGGGGAATTTCTATTTTAAATATTTTATTTTTCCAATTACATGTAAAAACAGTTTTTAACATTTATTTCAAAAAATTTTGAGTCCCAAATTCTCTTGCCACTCACTTCCCTCCCTACTCATTAAGAAGGCAGAAAATTTGATATACGTTATACATGCGCAGTTATGTAAAACCTATTTTCATATTAGTCATATGGTGAAAGAAAACATAGACCAAAAAAACCCCAAGAAAAATAAAGTAAAAAAAATGTTAAGCTTCATTCTACATTCAGACTTTATCAGTTCTTTCTCTGAAGAAGGATAAATTTTTCATCATAAGTCCTCCAGAATTGTCTTGGATCATATTGCTGAGAATAGCTAAGTCATTCACAGATGTCATCATATAATATTATCATTACTGTGTGCAATTTTCTCCTGGTTCTGCTCACTTCATTTTGCATCAGTTCATGCAAATCTTTTCAGGTTTTTTCTGAAATCCACCTGATCATCATTTCTTATAGCACAATAATATTCCATTACCATCATATACAACAACTTGTTCAGCCATTTCCCAATTGATGGGTGTCTCCTCAATGTCTAATTCTTTATCACCACTAAAAGATCTGCTATAAATATTTTTGTACAAATAAGATTCACAATTCCATCAACAGCACATTAGGGTCTAAGTTTTCTCACATACCTTGCAATATTTGTCATTTTTCTTTTCTGTCATATTAGCCAATCCCACAGGTATGAGTTGGTAGCTCAGAGTTGTTTTAATTTGGATTTCTCTAATCAATAGTGGTTTAGAGCATTTTTTCATATGATTATAAATAGCTTTGATTTCTTCATCTGAAAACTGACTGTTTATATCCTTTGATCATTTATTAATTGGGGAATGACTTATATTCTCATAAATTTTGACTCAGTTCTCTATATATTTGATAAAATGAGTTCTTTATCAGAGAAACTTGCTGTGAAATGTTTTTTCATAGTTGTCATTACTGTGTATTTCCTTCCATCCTATTTCCTTCTCTCTCTCTCTCTCTCTCTCTCTCTCTCTCTCTCTCTCTCTCTCTTCTCTCTCTCTCTCTCTCCTTTCATCCTGTCCCTCTTCCAAAGGATTTTTGCTTCAGGCCACTTCCCCTTATCTGTCCTTTCTTCTATCACCCCTCCCCCCTTCTTTTATGTCATTAACCCATTCTACTTCACTGTAGGGTGAGATAGATTTCTATACCAAACTGAGTGTATATATTATTATTTCTTTGAACCAATTCCCATGACAGTAAGGTTCATGTGTTGTCCATTACCACCCCCATCTTCCCCTCCACTGTAAAAGGTCTTTTGTGACTTTTTTTATGTCAGATATTTTACCCCATTCTACCTCTCCTTTCCCCCTTCTCCCAATACATCCCTCCTTCTCATCTCTTAATTCTTTTAACTATCAACCCATCCTATTATATTCACACCTGTGCTCTCTTTCTATGCACACTCTTCCAATTGCCCTAATAATGAGAAAGTTCTTAGAAGTTATAAGTATCTTCTTTCCATGTGGGAATGTAAACAACTTAATCTTATTAAGTCCCTTATGATTTCCCTTTCCTGTTTACCTTTTTATGCTTCTCTTGAGTCTTATATTTGAAAGTCAAATTTTCTATTCAGCTCTGGCCTTTCCATCAAGAATACTTGAAAGTCCTCAATTTCATCAAATATCCATTTTTCTCCCTGAAGGAATATATTCAGCTTCTCAGGGTAGGTGATTCTTGGTTGTCATCCAAGCCCCTTTGCCCTCCAGAATATAATATTCCAAGCATTACATTCCTTTAAGGTAGAAGCTGCTAAATTTTGTGTTATCCTGACCATGGCTCCATGAAAATTGAATTGTTTCTTTCTGGCTGCTTGTAATACTTTCTCCCTTCCTGGGAAGCTCTGGAATTTGGCTGTATTTCTGGGAGTTTGCATTTTGGGATATCTTTCAGGTGGCGATTGATGGACTCTTTCAATTTTTATTTAAGCTTCTCATTCTAGGATATCAGTGCAGTTTTCCTTGATAGTTTCTTGAAATATCATTTCTGGGCTCTTATTTTGATCATGGCTTTCAGGTAATCCAATAATTCTGGAATTATCTCTCCTTGATCTGTTTTCCAGATCAGTTGTTTTTTTTTCAATGAGATATTTCACATTTTCTTCTTTTTTCATCCTTTTGATTTTGTTGTATTGTTTCTTGATGTCTCATGGAAAGGCTTCCACTTGTTCAATTCTAGTTTTTAAGGAATTGTTTTCTTCAGTGAGCTTTTGTACCTCCTTTTCCATTTGGCCCATTTTACTTTTTAAGGAGTTTTTTTTTCTTCAGTGAATTTTTGTACCTTTTTTTTTTTTACCATTCGGACTGTTCTAGTTTTTAAGATGTTCTTTTCTTCTGTATTTTTTTTGCCTACTTTACCAAACTGTTGATACTTTTTATGATTTTCTTGTATCACTCTCATTTTTCTCCATTATTTCCTTTACCTCTCTTATTTGATTTTTAGAATCATTTTTTGAGCTCTTGCAGGAATTCTTTTTGGGCCTCTGACCAATTCACATTTTTTGAAGCTTAGGATGTAGCAGTTTTGACTTTGTTGTCTTCTGAGTTTGTGTCTTGATCTTTCCTGTAACCATAGAACTTTTTCTGGTCAGGTTCCTTTTTATTGTTTGCTTATTATTTTTCCTAGTCTATTTCTTGATTTTTTTAACTTTATGTTAAAAATGCCCTTGGTCTGGAGTAGGCACTGTCCCAAACTTCATATTTTTTCAGCATCTGTTTTCAGAGCTAGTTGTGGGGGTTCATAAGTTTTCAGTTCTTCCAAGGTAGTATGATCTAAGGAGAGGTGTAATCACCATTCTTCTGGACTGTTCTCTGGTTTGTGAGCAATCTTTTACACCACAGAACCGTGACCAGGGACCCAACTCCTGCTAGTGCTCCTCCTTGCCCTGAGATTGTGACCTAGAACCTCACATGGGCAACACAATAGCATCCTGTGCCCTGTGTCATCAAAGGGCCCCCTTCAATCTCTTTCTAACCAATTACCCAACCCTTCTCCTGTCTGTGGGCTGAGAGCTCTCAATCAACTGCTGCCAATTCAATCACTCTCAAGTCCTGCTGCTGGACTGTGCCTACTCTCACCCAATGAGACAGACCTATCCTGCTGACCTTCTCAGTTGTCTTAGGACGGAAAACTGTTTCACCTCAACTTTTTGTTGATTCTGCTACTCTAGAATTCATTTTGAGGCATTATTTTAAAGTTGTTTGCAGGAGAATTTGAAAGAGCTCTGGAAAGTCCTTGCCTTTACTCAGCTGTCTTGGCTCCACTTCCCTCATTTTGGGAAAATTTCAAGAAAGCTTCTCATTCTTAAGCCCTCCAAACATGTGGTGACAAATTCTTCCCTTATTTTTGTAAAATAGGTAGCAACAGCTTCTGCAGTCCCTGTCTGGACTATGAGTGCCATCTTGTGGCCAAAAGAGGCTTCAATTTTCCCAACTATCCCCTATGTGAAATGGCTTGTTCCAAACTCATCCAAATCCCTTGGTTTTGATTGTCTAGAAGAGAAGAGAAAACAACTCTTTTAGGTGAAGATTATCAGGAGACCCCTCTGCCATGATGCCAATACCTATAAATTCAGATCCATTCTCATATTTTTTTAGGAGTTTATCTAGGAAGAAAAATTGAGGGGGAAAATAGAAAGGCTTGAAGGAAAACGAAGAGCCTTCTAGGACAAGCCCATCAAGTATTATTAAATCCCAAAGAGGTGACTCCAGTTCTAGCAAAACATTAATGCTACTTTTTCCTCATCAGAAAGAAAACATTGATATTATAATAGGCATATAGTAAAGATTCTGGCTGCATTGTGAAATCATGTTGAGTATTGTAAATACATTAGACCTTTATTTTCTCACCAGCAATATGTAAAAAATAATTTTCAGTACCAACCTCATAAAGTCATTGGGATGAAAGCACTTACTAATCTGAAAAGGGCTAAATAACTTATTATTATTATGTTATTATTAATCCTAAGTGACCCCAAGTGACTGGAAAAGTTTTCACAGTATTTTTAAGGCTTTTGCATTTAATATTCAATTATATACAATTATTAACAGGTTGAAAACAGAATAATAAAAGCCTAATGTAATATAAGAAAGGTGGTACTAAATTGGGAAAGCCTAAGTTCTAGTCCTGGCCCCCAGACTGTGTGGCCTTGGGTTAGTCATTTGGCTTTTCTGAGCTTCAGTTTCTTCATGTGCAAGAGAAGAGTTTGGGGTAAATCACTGTGCCATCCTATTATGAGATTCTCATATTTGACTTCACTTCTTCAACCTCTCCTTTCCTTTATCCTTAGTAACAAATCTCTTTTCGCGTTCCTAATCTGATTCTGTTGTCTGCATATCCTGTTCATGTTTGTTATCGTCAATGATCATTGACTTGGATTCAAAGCTCCTGAAAGGACAGAGACTGTGTCTACCTAATTCTATCTTACCACCACCTAGAATAGCCCCTCATTCAGTTGGATACTTAATAAATCTCTCAAGGATTTTGTGACACATCAGACAAGACATATGCAAATACAAGAATAGTCTCCAATCTATACATAAAGTTTTTTTGAGGGGGTGAAGGGATAGAAAATTTGATGATATAGCTCTATTTTATTAGGATTCAGTAGAAATTACTACCGTTCATGGAAGGGCTATATTGAAGACATTGAATGTGAATGAGACTTTAAAATTGGTTAACAAATGGCAAAAGAAAAATTGCCTAGATTGTTATAACTTCCAATTATCAATTTCTCTTTCTATAATCCTTATCTCTCAGAAAGCATTGGATTATCATATTGGATTATCTTTTATTTTCATGGATCACTCATTCTCTTCAACTGGAGTTGGATGACTTCTTATGTGCCTCCCACACACCACATCTTTTCATCCTACAGAATAGCTAGAATTGATCTGTCACTTTTTACCTTTTAAATTCTTTCACACCTGTTCACATTTGATTCTCATAATATCATTTGAAGAAAATGCGACACAGAAAGTTGGGTGATTTGATGAAGTCAAACAACAAATTTGGTGGACTATCCACAATAAGAACCTAAATATTTTCATTCCTAGCAAAATGTTCTTTTTATATCACATAGTCTCCTAATATTTTATTATTTTCTTGCCGATTTCTACAAAGCAAAGTTCCACTAGACTTTGGAAAAACACCAGAATTTAGGAGAATGAGGCAAAAGATCAAAAAGAAAAATTTATCTTTTGAGTGAATTCAGTATACTCCTTTCATTAAAAGAAAGGTGTTACAAAAATAGCAGTCAAAGTAATAGTTCCCCTAGAATGGAACTTAAATAAAAAGAGAAAAAAGTGCTAGGTTAGTATTGGCTTTATCTCAGCACTGGGAAAACAGAGCCAGTCCTGTTGCTTTGGACACAAATAGTCCCCTAGAACTGGAAAGTTTTATTCTTTCAGTTTTTATATCTTTAGGTATAAAACCAAAGTTAACAAGCCACTCTGTATTCTCCTGTACCTTAAAATTATCCCCTTTATCCAGATACATGAATAAGAAATTTTGAACTTAAGGCATGAAAACAGCCAAGGATGGAGATGCAACTGCCCTGAGGATGTAACAGACACTTGGATAAGACTGCCATTTTCAAGAATGGGGTCAAATGAGGAGAAGTTCACCTGGAGTCCACACATTGATGAGGAAGAAGGATAGAAAGAAGCAAGGTCTGGAATCAAGTGCTATTGTTGCTCTCTAAATTTCAGTGCCCAGGTTCAAAGCTCTTGTTACTACACCTTAGTTAAGGCTTTACCTTTGTTTTTTCTCTGATTCTATGATCATTAAATAACTTTCCAAATTTCAAAATTAATTTTCTTTATAGACCTAGTGTTGGTAGGATGGGGAAGTGGTAAAAGATGGTTGGTATGGAATTTTGGTTCCTAATTACTGTGTTTGAGTCTAATTTGCATGACCCAATTTGCCAGTACCTGATAAGCACTAGGTGAATGGATAACAAGCAATTTTCTAAATCATGTAAGACTAAGGCTTAGACACTAGAGCTGAGATAACTGTTTTGCAAACATTGTAGTCTTCTCATCACTCAATTGAACTCTCTTTTTTCCTATAATGAATTATCTTCACAGTTCTGGAGGTACTTCCTCCACAAAAATTATATTAAATTCCTTCTCTTACTTTGAATTTGTTCCTATTATGTCCCTTATGGCTTCAACAACTTTCCTTTCCTTGCACTTAAAGTGTACTTCACCCACTTTCTAAAAGGCACATTCACAGCCGATCTCTTCCACATCATCTTTCAGACACAGGAATTTATATTGAGCCCCAGAAGAATGATAAAGCTGGATTCTCAGTCCTTCATATCCCCTCTCAAATAGACACAATCAAAGCCTGGCTCTGTGTTCCCAGTGCTGAGATAAGGCCAATATTAACCTGACACTTCTTTCTCTTTTTATTTAAGTTCCATACATAATACATAGAGTACTCTCTAGGAAAGATGCCAACTAAGTCCATTTAATGGTATCATGTTGCTCCTGAAGTTGAAAAATATAGAAGACTCCTAATTTTAGGAGTAGACTCAGACCTTTAGAATGAGGACAATTTAAAGCTGTTGGGCAGAAAAGTGAAAGGCTTGGAAGAGTATATAATTAAGGCCACTAATCTTAAAGCAGGTAAGGTAATTCAGGAAGGTTTTTTTAGTCTTAAGATTTTTGACCATACCTAAGGAATTGATAAGGAATGGAATTATTCCTGGGAATTTATACTAGTCTACTGTCCAAGGATGAAGATTTCCTTAAAGAGGTGGGAGATCTTCTAATAAAAGGAGGCATTTCTACAGAGAAACTAAATATCACAATTAAATCCAGAAATTCCAGTTCATCTGCGAGTAAGGCTAAGGCCACGCCCATTGTGGTACCATAGGCCCCAAAATGGCCTTATGTCTCTAGACATAAGCTGTATCCCCCAGGAGAACAACATTGAGAGACTTGGCTCTGACAGGGAAGAATGAGTCTGACCCAGCGGAAAGCCCGTGAGCCAGACAAAGTGATGAGACTGACAGAGCACCTAAGGGAGATAGCTGCAGTGGCAGTAAGTAACCTAAGTCATGGCTCCATGTTAACTGGCAATAATATATACAAATTTTAGCTGAGATGTGTTAAGAAGAACAGAGCCTGGGACATACGTAAAACAAATTTACATTATATATGCTTATTAGGCCCAATGATACACCAATAAGAGTTACAACCACTATTCCTCACCGCAGTTGTCTGTGGATGACTGGTAGTAAGAACAGATGGCTGAAGAAGGACAAAAAAGTAATACAAATCAAAAAGCGTACTAATGATCCTACACATGCTAAATCATAGAAAATAGTAAGTACCTTACTTTGGAAGTAATGTCAGAAGTTGGAGCTATGCAGTGGAGTTGTATTAGACTAATGCATTAGACTGGGATCTATCCCACACATGGATCCAAGAAGTACCCAGAGTTACCCAAAGCATTGTAGTCAATAGCCATGAATGTCTTACATTATGATTTTGGTCATATGGGCAAAGAAGAGACCCTAGAACTAGTAAGAAACTAATTTTACTGGCCTAAAATGGCTGTGGATGTCACCGAGAGGTCTGGATCTTGCAAAAGATATTCACTAAGGGGAAAAAAAAAGACCTTCCATCGCTTGCACAAAAAACTTCTGAGCCAGGCATGACCTCTGACAGTGATGTATCCACTTAAGAATTTTTTTTTCGGACAATCAGGGTTAAATGACTGGCCTAGGGTCACACGGCTAGTAACTGAATTTGAACTCAGGGCCTCCTGACTGCGAGGCCAGTACTCTATCCACTGTGCCACCTAGTTGCTCCTCAAGAATTTTTGTAATGATTCTGGGAGCCAAGATGGCAGAGTGAAAAGGTAGTCGCTCTCACTCTCCCCTATCAATCTCTGAAATCCCAGAAAATATCACCCCAGAAAAAAAAAAACCTGCAACACCTGAACTAGAAGAAAGACAAGGAGCAGCAGTGCAGTAGCCTAGCAAACAGGTCTCCCAGTGCCTCAGCAAAAACAAGGGGCCTCAGGCAGATAAGTACCCCATGGCATTCATCTGAAAGGAGGTGAAAAAAACAACCTAAAGGCTTCAAAAAGCCCCAACCTTGCTGATTCCAACCCAACACCAGGTAAGCTGTAGGAGCCCTGAAGCCCCCAATTGTGAAGAGATCCTGAAGCCCAGATGGTAGAGCAGGCAAACACCAACACGTGGACCTCCAAGTGCCTCAGTGAGGGCGGGGGGAACCGATGGAAACCAGCTCAGAAAACCACCAGGAGTCTCAGCGATCCACCCCAAAGGAATCTCCCAGTGCAGTAGCAGAAACAAGGGAGACAACACTGCAGGGGGCCCCAGGCAGATAAACATCCTACAGCAGCCATCTAAAAGGAGCAGAAGAAAGCTAAAGGAAAGGAAAAGCAGGCAACCTAGAATTGCCTGAAAGTTCCAGCCTGGCTGATTCCAGCCCAACACAAGGTAAGCTGCCAGAAACCTACAGCCTCCAATTCCCAGCATAAGAGGACCCAGAACACAAAGCCAGTGACCAAGACCTAGGCTCCCAACACAAGAAGCTTGGGTCAGTACCCTCTGTGCCCCAGCAGGAGAGCTCAATCTCTTTAAAGGCCAGGGAATAAAGAAACACCATGAGTAAAAAGAAACGTACCATAGCTTCATATTATGAGAAGAGTGAAGATCAAGACAGAAATTCTGAAGAGGACAACATTGTCAACAAACCCACATCTGCAACAACAAAAGGGAATATGAACTGGTCTGAAGCCCAAAAAGCCTTCTTAGAACAGCTCAAGAAGGATTTTAATAGTCAAATGAGAGAGGTAAAAGAGTCCTTCAAAAATACAATTGGCCAGTTGGAAAAAAAATACACTGAAGAAAACAAGTCCCTAAAAAACACAATTGGCCAATGAAGAAGGAAGAAAAACTAACAGAAGAGTATACTGAAGGAAACAAGTCCCTAAAAAACACAATTGGCCAGTTGAAGAAGGAAGTACAAAAACTAACAGAAGAAAACAATCTGTTAAAAACTAGAATTGGACAAATGGAAACTAATGTCTCTATGAGAGAGCAAGAATCAGTCAAACAGAAACAAAAAAATGAAAAAATCGATGAAAATGTAAAATACCTCATCAGTAAAACAACCGACCTGGAAAATCGACTCAGGAGAGACAATTTAAAAATTATTGGACTACCTGAAAATCATGATGAAAAAAAGAGCCTGGACAGTATCTTTCAGGAAATCATAAAGGAAAACTGCCCAGAAGTCCTAGAACCAGAAGGGAAAATAACCATAGAAAGAATCCACCGATCACCACCTGAAAGAGATCCCAAATTGACAATGCCAAGAAATATAATAGCAAAATTCCAAAATTACCAGATGAAAGAGAAGGTGCTGCAAGCAGCCAGAAAGAAAGAATTTAAATATCATGGAACCACAGTCAGGATTACACAGGACCTTGCAGCTTCTACATTAAAAGACCGCAGGGCATGGAACATGATATTCCTAAGGCAAAGGAGCTTGGAATGCAGCCAAGGATCAATTACCCAGCAAAAATGAGCATCATTTTTCAAGGGAGGAGGTGGATATTCAACGAAATAGGAGACTTCCAAACTTTCCTGATAAAAAGACCAGAGCTCAACAAAAAATTTGATCTTCAAGTACAGGACTCAAGAAGGACTTAAAAAGGTAAATGGGACAGAAGGATACAATATGTTAATAAGGGGGGGTTTAAACCCCTACAAGGGAATAGGAGACTTGCAACCCTTGAGAACTGTATTGTTATTACACCTTGTTAAAGGAGTATACATAAAGAGGGTGGATATTAGTTGACTTTGATGTAATGATAAAAAAAAATCTAATCAAGTGGGTTAAATGGATCCAAATAAGTGGATCAATCTGATCTTAGAAAATGTACTGAGAAAGGAGGAGGCAGACAAGGGTAAATTACATTACAGGAAAAGACACAAAATCCTATTACAGCAGAGAAGGGGGGGAGCATTGTTTGAACCTTACTCTCATCAGATTAGGCTCAAGAAGGGCATAATATAATCAGTTAGGTATAGAAATCTAACTTGCCCTATAGGCAGTAGGAGGGAAAAGGGGAAAGAAAGGGAGGGGGAAAAAAAAAGGGAAGGGAGGAAGGGGCAGCAGTAAGACTAAAGGGGAAGAAAAGGGAAAGGGATAATAAAAGGGGGAAGGGACTGAAGGAGGCGTGGTCAAAAGCAAAACACTAGTGAAGGGGAGAAAGGAAAAAGGAGAAAGAAAAGCATAAATGGGGGGAAAGGATGGAGAAAAAGACACAGATAGTAATCATAACTGTGAATGTGAATGGGATGAACTCTCCCATAAAACGGAAACGGATAGCAGAATGGATTAAAAACCATAATCCTACAATATGTTGTTTACAGGAAACACATTTGAAAAAGAGTGACACATACAGGGTAAAGGTAAAAGGCTGGAGCAGAATATATTATGTCAGCTGAAGTAAAAAAAGCAGGGGTAGCAATCCTGATCTCAGACAAAGCAAAAGCAAAAATAGATCTAATCAAAAGAGATAAGGAAGGAAACTACATCCTGCTAAAAGGCACCATAGACAATGAAGTAATATCATTACTAAACATATATGCACCAAATGGTATAGCATCCAATTCTTACAGGAGAAGTTCAGGGAGTTACAGGAAGAAATAGACAGCAAAACTATACTAGTGGGGACCTGAACCTCCCCCTCTCGGCACTAGATAATGTCTAACCACAAAATAAACAAGAAAGAAGTTAAGGAGGTGAATAGAACATTAGAAAAGTTAGGTATGATAGACCTCTGGACAAAACTGAATGGGATAGAAAGGAATATACTTTTTTCTTCAGTACATGGCACATACACAAAAACTGGCCATGTACTAGGGCATAAAAACCTCACAATCCAATGCAGAAAGGCAGAAATATTAAATGCAACCTTTTCAGCTCATGATGCAATAAAAATTGCATGTAAAAAAGGGCCATGGAAAGACAGACTAAAAATAATGGAAACTAAATAATCTAATCCTAAAAAATGATTGGGTCAAACAACAAATCATAGAAACAATCAATAATTTCATTCAAGAGAATGACAATAATGAGACAACATACCAAAACCTATGGGATGCAGCAAAGCAGTTCTTAGGGGAAGTTTTATATCTCTAAATGCTTACATAAATAAAATAGAAAAAGAGGAGATTAATGAATTGGGCATACAACTAAAAAAACTAGAAAAAGAACAAATTAAAAATCCTCAACTAAACACCAAATTAGAAATATTGAAAACCAAAGGAAAAATTAATAAAATTGAAATTAAGAAAACTATTGAACTAATAAATAAAACTAAGAGCTGGTTTTATGAAAAAACCAATAAAATAGATAAGCCTTTGGTTAATTTAATTAAAAAAAAGAAAGAAGAAAACCAAATTACTAGTATCAAGAATGAAAAGGGCAAGCTACCACCAAGGAAGAGGAAATTAAAACAATAATTAGGAATTATTTTGCCCAACTATATGCCAACAAATTTGACAATCTTAGTGAAATGGATACATATTTACAAAAATATAAATTGCCCAGATTAACCGAAGAGGAAGTAAAATACTTAAATAACCCCATCTCAGAAAAAGAAATTGAACAAGCCATTGATGAACTCCCTAGGAAAAAATCTCCAGGGCCAGATGGATTTACATGCGAATTCTATCAAACATTTAAAGAACAATTAATTCCAATACTATATAGACTATTTGGGAAAATAGGTGAAGAAGGAGTCTTACCAAATTCTTTTTATGATACAAATATGGTGTTGATACCTAAACCAGGAAGAGTCAAAATAGAGAAAGAAAATTATAGACCAATTTCTCTAATGAATATAGATGCAAAAATTTTAAACAAAATACTAGCAAGTAGATTGCAGCAACTTATCACAAGAATAATACACTATGACCAGGTAGGATTTATACCAGGAATGCAGGGTTGGTTCAATATTAGGAAAACTATCAGCATCATTGAGCATATCAACAACAAAACCAACAGAAACCACATGATCATCTCAATAGATGCAGAAAAAGCTTTTGATAAAATACAACACCCATTCCTATTAAAAACACTAGAAAGCATAGGTATAAATGGAGTCTTCCTTAAAATAATAAATAGCATATATCTAAAACCTTCAGCAAGCATTATATGTAATGGGGACAGGCTAGAAGCATTTCCAATAAGATCGGGGTGAAACAAGGATGTCCATTATCACCACTGTTATTCAATATTGTACTGGAAACCTTAGCTTTAGCAATAAGAGAAGAAAAAGAAATTGAAGGCATTAGAATAGGCAAAGAAGAAACAAAGCTATCACTCTTTGCAGATGACATGATGATATACTTAGAGAATCCTAGAGAATCAAGTAAAAAACTACTTGAAATAATAAACAACTTTAGCAAAGTTGCAGGCTATAAAATAAACCCACATAAATCATCAGCATTTCTATATATTACCAACAAAGCCCAACAGCAAGAGATAGAAAGAGAAATCCCATTTAAACTTACTGTAGACATTATAAAATATTTAGGAGTCTACCTCCCGAAAAAACCCAGGAACTCTATGAACACAATTACAAAACACTTTTCACACAAATAAAATCAGATCTAAATAATTGGAAAAACATCAGTTGCTCATGGGTAGGCCGAGCTAATATAATAAAAATGACAATCCTACCTAAGCTAATTTACTTATTCAGTGCCATACCAATCAAACTACCAAAAATTATTTTATAGAGTTAGAAAAAATAATAACAAGATTCATTTGGAAAAAAAAAGGTCCAGAATATCAAAGGAACTAATGAAAAGAAATGCAGGGGAAGGTGGCCTAGCAATTCCAGATCTTAAATTGTATTATAAAGCAGCAATCATCAAAACTGCTTGGTACTGGCTAAGAAATAGGGAGGTGGATCAGTGGAATAGGTTAAATATGCAAGACACAGTAGTCAATGACTATAGTAATCTATTATTTGATAAACCCAAAGACCCCAGCTTCTGGGATAAGAACCCACTCTTTGAAAAAAACTGCTGGGAAAACTGGAAAAGAGTATGGCAGAAACTAGGCATAGACCCAAATCTCACACCATATACCAAAATAAAGTCAAAATGGGTTCAGACTTAGATATAAAGGCTGATACCATAAGTAAACTGGGAGAACAAGGAATAGTTTACCTATCAGATCTATGGAGAACAGAAGAATTCATGACCAAACAGGAGATAGAGAACATTATGAAAAGCAAAATGGATAATTTTGATTACATTAAATTGAAAAGTTTTTGCACAAACAAAGCCAATGCAACTAAGATTAGAAGGAAGGTAGAAAATTGGGAAAGAATTTTTACAACCAGTCTCTCTGATAAAGGCCTCATTTCTAAAATATATAGAGAATTAAGACAAATTTATAAGAACACAAGCCATTCCCCAATTGATAAATGGTCAAAGGATATGAACAGACAGTTCTCAGATGAAGAAATTAAAGCCATCTATAGTCATATGAAAAAATGCTCTAAATCATTATTGATTAGAGAAATGCAAATCAAAACAACTCTGAGGTACCACATCACACCTATCAGATTGGCCAACATGACAAAACAGGAAAATGATAAATGTTGGAGAAGATGTGGGAAAATTGGAACACTAATACATTGTTGGTGGAGTTGTGAAATGATCCAACCATTTTGGAGAACAATTTGGAACTATGCCCAAAGGGCTACAAAAATGTGCATACCCTTTGATCCAGCAATAGCACTTCTAGGGCTATATCCCAAAGAGATCAAACAAATGGGAAAAGGACCCACATGTACAAAAATATTCATAGCAGCTCTTTTTGTGGTGGCAAAGAATTGGAAATTGAGAGGATGCCCATCAATTGGGGAATGGCTGAGCAAGTTGTGGTATATGAATGTAATGGAATACTATTGTGCTATAAGAAATGATGAGCAGGCAGACTTCAGAAAAACCTGGAAAGACTTATGGTCTGATGCTGAGTGAAGTGAGCAGAACCAAGAGGACTTTGTACACAATAGCTGCCACGTTATGCAATGACTAAGATTGTTAAACTGAACCCTTCTCATCATTACAGGATCTAAGACATCTCCAGAGGCCTCGGGATGGAAAATGCTGTCCACATCCAAAGAAAGAACTATGGAAGTCGAATCGCTCACTTATTTTTACCTTCTGTTGAGTTTTGTTTCATCTTTCTGATGGTTCCTCCTATTGGTTTTAATTTTTACTTACAACTTCACTAATGTGAAAATATGTTTAATGGGTATGTAAATGTAAAGTCTATGTCAGATTGTGTGCCGTCTTGGGAGGGTGGGGGGGAGAAAAAGGGAGAAAAATTTTCAACTCAAAAGCATATGAAAAAAAAATTTTAAATAAAATTTAAAAAAAAAGAATTTTTGTAATGGTTTTTATTAAATTCATTTAGCTAACCTATTTAGGGGCAGCTAGGCGGCACAGTAGATAGCATGTCTGTCCTAGAGTGAGGAATACCTAATTTTAAATCCAGCCTCACACACTTACTAGCTGAATGACCCTAGGTGAGTCACTTAAACCTGTTTGCCTCAGTTCATTCCTGTAAAATAAGCTGGAAAAAGAAATGACAAACTACTTCACTATCTTTGCAAGAAAACCCAAATGGGGTTACAAAAAGTTGGATACGATCAAAAAGACTAAAATGACAACCTAATTATTCATAATATGAAATGTAAAACACATTAGTAAAAAAAAAAAACTTCTGAAATACTGGAGTTTTTTTTCACCCACACACAGTGCAGGTGTGCAGGTCTCCAACCAGCAGAGGTAGCCCTTTCTAATCAAGCATTGTACTTGAAACATTAAGCTTATGTGCACAACCACACATAAATACATTAACATATTACATACAGATCAAGCAATGGTTGATGCATTTTAGTCATGGCAAAATAAACTGAGGTTATAATTGGAATGGGGTAAAGGGGATGAAAAGCCTCACATCTATGTGCGGCGATGGAAAGTTATACATTCTCTTCAGGTGAATCTGAAAAATTCTTTTAGAGGAAGTGAGTTTTCAGCACTTGTATGAGAAGCTAACCCCAAATGTATTATTCACAAATTAAATGCACTTCTCATATGAAGATAGATGAGTTTTGTAACTTCTTTATCTCAGCAAACAAAACAAACTCAAAATAGATATTTACTAGGATAGTTTTCTAAATTTGAATCTTATTCTACAATTTCTCTGATTTACCTTGACAGTTGTGAAGAAGGGGAAAGCCAAAAGAATAGATTACTGCAATTGTAAAATTAGTAACAAAGGTCAAAAATATTTTCTCCCCCTTTCAAGTCAGTTTCTGTTCAATACTTCAATCATCTCCTAACTCAAAGTTTAATTTGGGACGTTAAAAATTTTACTTAATTATATTGGCATAGCATAACAAATCCTATACCTTTTAAAAATTATGTATTTTCAGTTTGATATTAATATCAAAGAAAAAACCTTTTCACTTAAGCCATTTTCCATCTTTCCCATTACTGTTGGCATCACCTCCATCCTCACATGGACTCAACATCTTATTTAACCTTTTATCCTTCACTTCATAAGCTTCTCTGTGTCCAAATCATGCCACTTTAGCTTTAGTAACATCTCTTAGGTCTATCTCTTCCTTTCTAGTAAGGACATTAAGTGGTGGAATGAATAGAGCACTGGGCCTGGAGTCAGGAAGACCTGAGTTGGAATCTGATCTTAGACATTTATTATCTGTGTGACTCTGGGCAAGTCACAACTTCTGTTTGCCTCAGTTTGCTCAACTGTAAAATGGGACAGTAATAGCACCTACCTCCCAAAGTTGTTGTGAAGATTAAATGAGACAATATTTGTAAAAGCACTTAATGCAACACCTGGCACATATTAGGTGAGGTGCTTAATAAATGTTTGCTCCCTTCCCCATTTCGATCACCAATTGTCTTTAGATTACAATGAACTCAATGCATAGATTACTGTATCTCTAGGTCACACTTCAGACTATACTATGTGCTGTCACCAAAATAGCCTACCAAACACCATATCCATTTCATTCTCTAATCTTTTCAATCTATTTAAATACTTGGGGATTTTGAAAGAATTAAAAACTCCAATCTATCAGATAGAGTCAACTATGATTCCAGAAGTCTGTAATGAAATATACTACCTACCTCTTCACAAAAAGGTGATATATTCAAGATGTAGAATGACAAACGCATTTCCAGAGAGTAACAATGTAGGAAATTGTTTGTTTGACAATGTATATTTGACACAAGATTTTTGTGATATTTTTTCCCAGAAAAAAGGGAGAGTTAGAAGGCGGCAGGGAGTGGCTGGAGATAAATATGTCTCCCCCCCAAAAAAAGAAAAGAAAGACGACCATTGAAGCATATTTTAAATGCACAAGAATCATAAAGAAGGTGGTGCAGTAGGAGGGACATTGGATTTAAAATTTTAATGTCTATATTGAATCCCAGATCTAAGTCTCTTCCTCTATGCCTCATAATATGACTTAATATCTCTGGGTCTCAAGTTTCCTCATTTATAAAAGGAGAGGGTTGTACTAGATGATCTCTAACATTCCCATCTAACTCAAAATTCCTATAATCCAAGGTATTTGTTGAGATGGAAACAATTTTTATTTAGTTAAAAGGACTTCAGTTGATCAAACTAATCAGCTTTCAATTATTCAAAGTGACTGAAAAGAAGAATAGTATGAATTATGCTTGTCCATATGTATTCAGCTTCCATATTCTCTGCTTACCTTTTAAGTGTACTTTGGAATTGGGTGTATCTGGCACTCCAGAATTTAACCAATTTAAGCATTAACAAAGAGGCAACACCATAAACTAACTCAAGAGACTTTGAGAAGCTACCCAGCTTCCCTGTTCTGCACACTTACTGGGGATAAATAGCATCACCTTAGGCTGATGTGAAGCACTAGCCTAAACAAAATTAGGTTTCGTCTCTTTGCATTTAGGATCTCTATCTGTTTAATCCTTTTGTTCTCTTGATGTCAGGCTTAGGATCATACAATAATTATGGTAGAGTTAGAAGAGACCTTTGAGGTCACTTAATCCAACTCCTTCACTTTACAGATGAGGAAATTGAGGTCCAGACAAGTCAAGTATTCAAGGTCACACAGCTAGTAAGTGACAGGTCAGGAATTCAAATTCAGGTCCCATGATTCCAAGCTTAAGACTTGAATTTCAGTGTTCTTTCCACTGAACAATTATAACTATCCATTTTTGTTGTAGAGGCCTTCCTGGTAGTTGAGCACAGAGAAGGGAGAATGAATTTTATTAAAGCAAAAAAATTCCCAATTGGAGAAAGCTTAAACAGAGAAAGTGATAATGACAACAAAGTTAAGTAATCCATGAACTTTGATTCTAAAACAAAATTGTGATTAACTTGTAATTGAGAGTAACCAAGTTCATTGGCACTGATTGTTTAATGAAATTTCCAAAAGTAGATCTAATATATAGTCACTGAACAGCCTCAGCCCTAAAAAAATCTTGTTTAATTATCAGGAATAAAAACCTCAAATCTTAGGACTGTTCCTAGTAACGTAAAAAAAAACTAAGGTTAATCTGTCTATGCAGATATTTTACACTAAAAAAGTAAATTGTTTAAAAAATGTATATTGTGTAGATCATGATATGCAGCTATATAGACGGTCCAATGTATGGATGCACCTGTACGTATAACTCAAGAAAACAAAACAAAACAACAACAACAACAAAAAACTACTGTAGATACGCAGTCAAATAACGTAAGTATCATTATACCCATTTTACACACAAATGCCGACAAAGCTTAGATAGGGTAATGGTTTACCTATGATCTCCCAGAAAGTATAAGAACTAGGAATCAGACTCATAGGCATTATGGCATAGGACCTATGGAGTCAGAGGACCCATGTTCAGCTCCTATTGCAAACAAAAATCTCACACTGTAAAGTCACCTTGTTCGGACAGGTCTCTACCTCACTGGTGCTTGGTTTCCTCATTTGTAAAATGGTGAGTTAGACTACATAGATTCTGAACCATGATCCAGCTCTAGAGCTATGATCCTATTCTGACTGCATGTCCAAGGCTTCTTCAGTTGTTTCACACTGCCTCCAACTCAAATAGCTTATTGCTACCCTCCAGGAACAAGAAGGATGACAGTGAGGCTCCTAGTACAATGGCGAATGTAGCCGAGCGCTTAGATTTTTAAAAAATGAAATTGCTGAATTTGGTGTGTAATTTCTGGAAAGCCAGTATAAGCTGGTTTCATTTTTCTAAAACTTTCAGTAAATCTATCTCTTCTTTGCTTGGAAGTTTGGTCATACTATTCTCTTGCTCAATAAACACTAGTACCCCCCACCCCCGTTGCTTTTTTAGGATCAAATATAAACTTATGTGTCTGACATTGAAAGTTCTTCACAACTTGTTTCTAGGTTATCTTTCTACCCTATGATACTTGATTCCCCCTTTGCCCAGTCTACAATCCAGTGAAACAGACCTTTGTCCATTCTATTTCCTGTATCCGTGGCACAGGCAGTTAGTTCCACAGACCTGGAAAGCATCCCCTCCTCACTGCCGCTCTTATAATCCCTAGTTTCTTTTAAAACAGCTTCTAGACTACTTCCTCCACGGTCGGAGCAATCAACAAGAGCTATCTTAGTGCAGGACGTGGTGCTAGATGCTGGGGAAACAAGCACAACCCCTACTAACTAGGTGCAAACGAGGCTGATTTTCCCTTGACCTTCCAGCCACTAGCACCTCCCTTTGCAAATTAATTTTTTTTTCTATTTCTTGAACATTTGTATGTACTTAGGTTTATACTCATTTATTTTTGTTGATAGTATACACACACACACACACAGAGCAGAAACTGTTTTTGTCTTTATACCCCTAACACCTAGAACAATGCCTAGTACATAGCAGCCAGTTGATAAATGCTTGTTGTTTGATTGGAGAGGTAGGTGACTATGGGCACATGGTGTTGTATATGCTGTCCAAAATGGTTGCTGGGTTGGTTGATTTTGCTAGATTGTGTTTCTTTGTTACAAGGAAAGGCTCATTGCATAGGGTTTGGAAAGGGAGAGAATAATATCCCCAAATAATTGTGATATAAAAACAAAAAGCATCACTAAAATTTTAATTTAAAAATGAACATTCAGTTGAGGTTGATGAGTGCCTCGCCTTTCGGGAGAGTAGGTCTTCAACATGGAGTTAAGTGTATATATCTCACTCTCTCATTTCATCAGAAAATTCAATTCATCTAGTTCACTTGAAGTTTTATTAGATTGCTTATAATCTCTGGTGAGACTTGCTTTGTTCTGAAACATAAACATGCATGTATAAATATAATATTACAGATAGATACATGCATGTATGTATATGCATGTGTGTATATATGTATATGTATGTGTGTGTGTATATGTATGTAGTGGAAGGATACTATGTCATCTATCTGTGTGCTGAACCACAGAGAGGTTAAATGATTTGTCTAGGGTTACACAGTTAGTAATAAGCAGTGCCTGAGCTCTCTGAATGCTGCAATCCAGGCCATGCTTCCTTCTCTTTCACCACTAAGGGCAAGGAGAACTGCACTAGATAATATTACTAAAGGTACCCAGCTTTAAGGAAAAGTTATCGTGGAGAAAACATTGTTTATATTTCTTTGGCAGTCAACAAAATAATATATTTGTCCTCATGACAACAGGGCTAGTGAAGGAAATTTGTTTACTCTCCTGGTTTCCTTCATAAATCCCCAAAGAGTCAATGGAAGTTACATCACATACAGTTCTCTCTATTCATGTTTGGGAGTCATGGGCATAAAACTGTCACATGGCAACAAGGTTTTAACAGTGGGAAAGAAGACTGGTCTGTTCACCCATATTAAGAATCAGCAGCTTAATGGCATAGCTGGAGGCTGTCCCAGTCATTTAATTCACCTTACAAAGAAGAATCTGCTTTTGTGATACCATCCAACATTGAATTGCTTATAAATGGTCTCAGCTAGAATTTCCCCACAAGTTCAAAATCAAGGTCTCTGTTTACAATGGTAGAGGGAGGTCAGATCCTGATGGCACTAAAAACCAGAAACATGACATTAAAGCATTTACCCAGTCGATGCTGTTGATGTTAGGATATTAGAGTACAATGTACAACCACTGCACAGATAATTAATGGCTATTTGAACTCTAATAAAGTAGCTAGTAAATAAAATTGTTCTGAAATGACCGTAGCTATTTAGTCAGGAACACCTGATTTAAAATACATGTGAAGTTCAGCCAGTATCTTTTTCCCAGAAAGGACAATATCCATGACTGACACAGAGATTAAATCTAAGATCATAAACTGTCTCCAACTTTGACATAGGGAACCACTTTCTTCATAGAACACTCCACTGGAAGATATGATTTGAATCTGTGATCCTGGTTTTATGATGAATCGTCATTTAACACTCTTGGGTCTCTTTTTTCCTTAACTATGAGGGGGAGTTGGGTAATACCTTTTGGTCAAGAGTTCCAATAAAATGTTAATTTTTGGCCCCTCAAGTTTAGCCCACACTCACTGTCAGGATAGTCACTAACCACATTAATGAATTTGCAAAAGAAAAATTCAACATGTCTGTTTCCTACTCAATACTTTCCTTCTTAACTCCTCAACCTGACATTCAAGGCCTTCTACAGTCTGGCCCATTCCATCTGCTTGAAATTATATACTGCTTTCCTCGGTGATGTAGGCACACATTTAGTTAATATGACATCAGCCCTGATTGTTCTGAGAGGCCAAGATGTGTATCCTTAGTACCTAATCTAAGAAATGAAAATGCCATTAGGCTGCCTATTTCAGAGAACCAGAGAAGATATGTCTTGACGTAGTTGGCTCTGTAAGGGAGAAATTCTTAAAGCCAAAATAATTTCTTTTAAAAATACAGAATTTTATTGTTATCTTCTTTTTTATATCGCTTATATTCCTCCCTACATTTCTCTTGAATCCCACCCAGAGAACCATCACTTAAAATAAGAATAAAAAAGATAAGAAAAATGTGTGGATGTGTGTGTGTGTGGGGGGGGAAGTTCAATAAGAACCAATCAACATACTGAAAAAAGATATCATTCATTATATGACATGTTAACCACTCTTTGAGTGAGCAAAGAGAAGGGTTTTTTCATATCTTTTCTTAGGGGCTAAGTTTATCTTTATAATTTCACAACATTCAGTTTTGATTGTTTTGTTGCTGTTGATTCCATTTATATTGTTAGGGTCATTGTATATTGGGGGTTTAAGGGTTCTGCTTACTTTACTCTGTTTTCATCATATTCATTGTTTCTTAGATCATAATAATATTCCAGTATATCAATGCACTATAATTTATTTAGTCATTCTCCGAATTGATAGGCATCTTTTATTTACAGTTCTTTGCTACCACAAAAATATATTGTTCTACAAATCTTGGTGTATATGGAGACTTTCCTCTTTGTGGTATCAGTAACCTCTTCATGGTATATACCTAGAATGGAATCTCTGGGACCAAGCATATGTATGTTTAATCACCTTTATTTGCATAATTCCAAATTCCAAATTCTTAGTATACCCATCTTTCCAACCCCCAGTCCTGCAATGTTAAACAGCCTCATCTTTTGATCTCTTTGAAGATGTGTTGGGTATGAGGTAAAACTTCAAGGCTGTTTTGTTATATTTCTCTTGTTGTTAATGATTTGGGGCATATTTTTATATTTTGAATGTATTTAATTTTTCAATGAATAACAAATCCATTATCTTGCCCTCTCACCTTCCTTGTTAAAAAAATAAAAACAAAACTTTTGTGACATGTGTGCATAGTCAAATAAAATAACTTCCCACATTAGCTGTGTCAGATACTACATGATTCATTCTCTGAGTCCATCACCTCTGTGGAGAGGTGATGATAGAGCATGCTATTATCATTGGTCCTCTGGAAACATAGTTGGTCATTGTGCCGATCACAGCTCTTGAGGATTTCAAAGTTGTTTATCTTTATATTTTTCTATGATGTTTTTCAATTCACTTTGCCATAATTATGTCTTCCCAGATTTCTGTGAATCTGTGCCTTTCATCATTTCTCATAAAACAGCAGTGTCCCGCCACATTAATATGCCTTAATTCATTTAGCAATGCTCTAATTGATGGGCATCTACTTGGTTTCAAGTTCTTTGCCGCTACAAAAATAGCTACTATATAACTTTGTGCATATATACACATCCTTTTCTTTTTTTGATAGGGAACATTCTTTAATATGGCTGCTAATAATTTAATATTGTTTTTTGAGAACTATTTGTTCATACGCTTGACCACTTATCTACTGGCAAAATTGTCATTTTGATGTTGTGTCAATCCATCAATAGCATTTCTTAAGTACCTACTATGTACAAGGTACTTATTAAACACTAGGAATACAAAGAACAGAAGAATCTCTGCTCTTACAGTCTAACAGAGGAAGCAACAAGTACAACAAATACACATGTCAGTATATAATATCCTTTTACTATCTAGCCCACATTGAATGATGGCTTCTGCTCTAACATAGTTCCCCATTTCTAGGGAACGCAGCCAACATGGCAGGCCAGCAAAGCAGTACTTTTGTGGAACTTGGTCAACATAGGAACTGGGTGATGGAAAAATTTCATCAGATTCTATGTTTTAAAATATATTTTATCTGTATTTTATGTCATTTTTTTGAAGGATGTGCAGATCATCATATCGTCATGGACTTATTCAAAATCCAGGCTTTATTGCAAATCCAAGAAATTAGCATCCCAAAGACATGTGGCATAGCTTTCCAATTCAAGGAGCCCAGAGAGAAGTGCAAGCCTATTAAAATATTCAGAACCCAAAAGCCATAGAGCAGATGAAATTCCAGAAGAGCATCTGGTTTTACAGGGAACTGAAGAGTTTTCTCCTGAAAATGGAATAGAGCAGATGGCATTGCTTTAACCGCTTCTCTAGCATTTTCTGGGGGAGTAATCTATCTAATGTGCAGATCTTTGCCATTTTAATGGCTATGATTCTTCTGTAATTTATATTATCACAAGAGACAGGAAAGTATATCATATACATATTGTTTACTCAAAGAAATCACTGAATTGGCAGAACTTTCCATGATCCCCCCCCCAAAAGCTCACTTACAAATCATTTAGAGAAGAATTTCATAAAGTGACTCAGTTTCAAGAAGCAGATCATATAGAAAAACAGATGAGCTTTCAAGGAACAGCTTACACTTATGTGAGCAAAGTCATATTACTTCTGACTAGCAAGCATATTTAATTTCTGAAGTACAAGAAAAGACAGATATACATTTCCAGGTGCCACTGTTTCCTGGAACAGGTGAGACCACACCCTCTCAAGTTATCTAGGGGAAAAGTCAGGTAGCCAGACAGTATTTTATCTTCCAGAACCTGGCACATAGATAATGGAGCCTTATCTAACTCAATGGTCATATAGTACATATTTGTACTGATAGCAGAGCTGTTACAAAATGTTCTTCAAGGAACCAAAGGCCATTTGCAAGACATGATCTTTTTTTTTGACAATACCTTGAATGGGATAATTAAAATATAAATAAGATACAATAAAAAGAGTGCTAGATTTGAAAATCAGGAAAATGAGTTAAAATCCTGCCTCTGACATTTGCTAGCTGTGTGACCATGGGCAGGTCATTTAACCTCTCTGTTCCTCAGTTTCCTCATATGCAAAATGGAGATTATAATAGTTTCCTATGTGCCAGACACTGTGCTAAATGCCTAACAGTTATTATCTTGTTTCATCCTCACAATAGCCCTGAGCTATAGGTGCTCTTTTCTCCCCACTTTACAGACCAGGAAATGGAAGCAAACAGAGATTAAATGACTTTCCAGGGTCACACAGCTAGTAACTATCTAAGGTTAGATTTAGATGTAAGTCTTCCTAAATCCAGGCCCAGCACTCTCTACACTGTACCACCTAGAAAAATAATTTCTGTAGTACCTACCTCATAGAGTCATTGAGAGGGTCAAATGATAGTGCATATTAAGCATTGTGCAAACTGCAAAGTGCACTATATAACTGTTTTAAATATTATTATATAATTGTTAATATTGTTATAAGTTGATGGACCATTGAGGATCTTCATGGGAAGGGAATTGAGGTGAAATAAATCATACTTAAACTCAGGTTCTGAGAGTACTAGTCCCATATACACACATGTGTTTTGTGTTACTTGTATCATATTCCCTGCTTTCTCAGTGGGTGGAAGAGAGGCTGGAGGGAGGAAGAGAATTTGGAACTCAAAACTTTAAAAAAAAAGTTAAAAATAAATAAATAATGAATTATTTACTTTTTAACTAAAGAGCATTTTTTTCTTCACATATTTCTCTCCCTCTCCACTGAGGGAGTGCGTGGAAAAGACAAACAAAACTCTTTTTAAAAAAAATGTATTTTATGTTTAATTCATAGAATAAAGCAAGCATTTCCATAACATAGTATAATAAAAAAGATGATTGCATATGAACTGCAAATCTATTATGTACAATTTGTAATTCCCCTTAAATATATAATAAAGTTATCATGTAAATTTATTTTTTTCCTTTTTTCTTCCCCTCTGCCTTTCCCTAGAAATGGCTACAATTAGACACAAATAGGTATGTATATGTAAAATTATTCTACATATACTTCTATTTATCAGTTCTTTCTCTGTATGTAGATAACATCTTTCTTCATATATTCTTTATTCTTTATTTGAAAAAAGTGTGTATATAATCTGCTAAAATTTCACTGTTTAGAGTAGCTCACAGAAAGAATTTCTACCATTCCCATCCATAATGTGACATTGTATTCCCTCAACTCTAAGTCCATATTACTAAGGTAAGAGAGTATTGTTCGTAGTAAAACATATTCTCAGATGACACATCCATTTCCACTCCACACAAATTCCTTCAAATACCTAATTGCAAGAGAACAAAGAAACTGTTAAATCAAGGATAAATCAGAATACACAGAAACAGAATAAGTTTCAACCATATTTTAATATGAAGTGGACAATGGAAAGGGAAGCTGAAGGAGAACAAGATTAAGGGGAAGAAAGAAAACTAATGGAAAGAGAAATAAAGACAGAAATATTTGCTGAGAAGAAACTTAGGGAGAAGGATTCTTATTGGCACACTGTCCTACCATTTCAATAGGAATGGAAGAAACAGATGGCAGTAACGTGGAGAAATGGCAAATTAGAAGGACACTGGAGTGTGAAGTTGGCTGGATACAATACTTCAGTGAATCTGGGATCTGACCCTTGCAGCTATGTCCTCCAAAGATATGCAACTTCTCTGTGCTATTTTATGTGGTATCTGTCGTCCTATTCATTTTTGCCCCTTGACCTAAACATGCCAGGAGGCTGAATTCTGTGGAAAGGAAAGAAAGAGCACAGGATCTGGAGTCAGAGGGCCTGGGTTTGAAGCCTACTTCTGCCACTTGCTACCTGTGTGACTTTGGACAAGCTACTCAATTACTCTGGGTCTTAGTTTCCTCACCTGTGAAATAAAGAATTTAGACTAAATGTCTTCTAAGATTCATTCCAGTTGTAAATGCTATTGTTCCTTAAATATTTCAAGGAGAAACAGCCCAATGCACTGAATGCCTTTCTGTAAGACAGAGGTTCTTATCTTAGGGTCTATAAACTTGCATATATATATATATATATATATATATATATATATATAATTTGTTTCTTTTGTCATCCTACATATTCCATTTTATGCATTTAAAAATGTTGTTTTGAGAAGGGCTCCATAGGCTTCACCAGACTGCCAAAGAGGTCTATGGCATTAAACAGGTAAAAATCTCCTGCTCTAGAAGAAAATATTCCTTATGTTCTCCATGCAATTTTGAAAGCTACTTTATACTTATATGTATCCTCCACATAAGTGAGTCTTTAGTATCTATCTATTAACTACTTGATTATGTAGCCTTGTCTGCTGAAAAGAGGGAATGAAAGATGATGGGAGTTGGAAACTGAGGAGAGGAGCCTAGGGGATACAGAATCACACCAGTAATAACAGTCTCAAATGAATTATAGGTGAAGGGTGTGGCTACCTTGATCTGAATATAATAATGAGAGGTTGGCTCCTTGCCTGGCTCACTACCCCACCCTGACCAATGATCTGCTAAGATAGAATTTTTTTTTCTTTTACTGAGTGTTACCATTATTGGTGCCTGTTGAATTTATGCCCTCTCACTTCCACCCCACTCATTGATTCCAGTTATTCTTCAGTCTTATTGATTTACTCTCCATGTTATTATAATGAGTTCTGTCCCCAGGAAAAAAAGTGAAGTTGATTTTTATTGCATTGTAAAGGAATGTTTGCTCTAATAGTTTACATGTAATTAGGAAAGGACAAAAGGACCCATCACCATAAACTTAACAGAGCTTATATTGAAGTGAGGGAGAGAGAGGGAGAGAGAGAGGGGGGGAGAGAGAGAGAGAGAGAGAGAGAGAGAGAGAGAGAGAGAGAGAGAGAGAGAGAGAGAGAGAGAAATATGTGTGTGTCCCTCTCTTTGTCCCTGTTGCTGTGTCTGTTTCTCTCTCTCTCCTGTCAGTCTATCTCTGTCTCTCCCTCCCTCTCTCCCTCCTCTCTCTTTCCTCTCTCTCTTTCCCTCTGTCTCTTTCTATCTCTATGTATCTCTCTGTTTCTCACTTTGTCTCTTTATCAGGGAGCTCTCTATACCAATTAACTAACATATGTAGTCCCTTTCTAGTCTCTCTGAATCTAAAATGGTAGTTCATTCATTGGTCTGATGCCGACACACATAGACTCACAGACTGTGATCTACATGTACACCTTGCCAAGACAGTGACCTCAAGATGTGTAGTGCCCCCTTGGACATGGCAGCCTATGCATTTCTAAAGAAGCTTCCCATCAGCTAGGGAAGGAATTCTGTCTTGCCAACCCTGACAGACATTCTTTTTCTAGTTCCAGTGAAAGAATCTGTTGCCCAGTCATCCAGAAGGACCCCTGTTGCTGATCAGGGCAATACAGACAGCTTGCAGCCATGCTAATTTGTCATCTATTAGTCTATTAAAAGTTATATGTATGTATCTATGTATACATATATGTGTGCGTATGTACATGCATATATACACACACACACACACACACACACACACACACACACACACGTGTGTGTGTCTGTGTGTAAAACCAAATCAAGACAGATGCCTCTCATGAGGCAAGGAGGGTTATCCTGATCCAAGTCAGCAACAATACTGATGTGCTTCATCTCTATGTATGTTTTTGGGTGAAAACTCTCAGTAAAATGAAGCAATTACACAACGTGGGAGAAAGAACTACTAATAGTTAAAGACAACATCTAAGGTTTGGTGCTATCCCCTAAAGAGGTGGTACAGAACCCATAGTAATCCAATCAGATCCTAAGAATCTGGAATACCTCCAACATACTAGAAAAGCAAACCAGCAGCAGATAAAGAGGGTTCTGTTTTTCAGCAGGTCCACTTTTTTCCACTCTATTTCCCAGATCCCGGCAATCAGTGAGCAGGTGTTATCTCTTGAGAGCTAAAGTAAGTTCCACCTACTTCCCCATTTCCAGCCTCCTGTGTAAGTGATATTGCAACTGAAGAATTTCAGTCACACTGACTAGGCTGCTAACAAAACTGCTTTGAGAGGAACAAGATGCATACCTGCAGTTTCAGTAACCTGCCATCCAAGCAGGAAAAAGCCACTTGGCAGAGGGAGGAGCATGGTTCTATTGGCTGTTACATCTGTCATTTGGAGCATATGCCCTCCCTGGGAAGGTTGCCTGGGCAGTGCTGTAGTTATATTGGCCTAGGAAGGGGAAGACACATGAGGATGTTTAAGAAATTCCACACCATTGTTTGAGAACTGTGGTGGCCCTGTCTGGCGTGAGGTTACCAATACTTTCACTTCAATAAAGTTTATCCCAAGGTGAAGGACATCACTGGGAAGCCATGACCCTGTACTTCTTCCCCTAGTGATGGACCCTTAAAACACCAGAACATCCCTGGGTAACTCAATAATGCATTTGCTCACACTGCTGACGTGCCAAAGAAATGACTCCATTCTAGTACGTGTGGACATGCACGTAAACATGCCACTCCCCTCATACTTTCTCCCCAATTCTAGTAGACACTGTATAACTTACTCCTCAGTGAAGGCTGGTTGCGTGCCCTCCCACCATGCATGATGACAGATTGGGGCCCTAAATCTGTGTCACAGCTCTGGATGACCCTAGTTACCACTCTTACAGTTCAAGATTACCTAGCTTTCCAAATGAGGTACGTGATCACTCAATAGACCTTGACATCATTATTCAAACAGATTATATATACATATATACAATATATACACACCACACACACACACACACACACACACACACACACACACACACATGAAAAATCCCTATTGTCCATAGTAGTTGGTTGAAGATCCCATAGAGTTGACCAGACAAACACTATAGACTAAAAAAAAAAAAGCTAAGCCTAAACTGAGCAAGAGGAATGAGCTAAATTTCCTTCAGCAAACTGTGCAGAGTTTACAACGACCCCAGCTTCATCCCTGAAATATTTTCCCATGTTCTCAATACCAATATCCTTCTGGTGATATTTAATGGCTCTGAGTCATGGAACATTACAATCTATAATAAATTGACATGGTGGATCATCCAAAGGTCAATGGAGAGGCACGTGGTGGATACAAAAGACACTATAACAATATACAAATAGGCAATCACTCAGAAATGATATAAAGGCTGACAAAAGTGTGATCATGAATTATTATCATTGATGAATAAATAGACTGAAAGAGGTTCAGAGACTTGACCAGAGTCAAACAGCTATAATAAGATTCAAACTCAGATCTTCTGACTCCCAAGTCCAGTGCTCTGTCTTGTGCTCCACCTAGCTGCACTAATATGCTGGACTAAATGACCTCTAAGGTCTTTTCCAACTCAGATTTTGGTCTCAGTATGCCTGAGTTCTTGCTTTAGCTCTATCTCTTATTAGTTCAGTGACTTTGGGCATGTTGCCTTTCTCAAAATCCTTTATTTCAATGGTACCACAGAGATGATACTATCTTGTCAAGTCATCAATGAGCATTTATTAAGTGCCAGGCACTGTGCTAAGTCCTGGGGATAAAAAGAAAGATGGGGGGGGCAGGTAGGTGGTGCAGTGGATAGAGCACCGGCCCTGGAGTCAGGAGGACCTGAGTTCAAATCTGGCCTCAGACACATAACACTTACTAGCTGTGTGACCTTGGGCAAGTCACTTAGCCCCCATTGCCCAACAAAAAACAACGAAAGATAGGAATACCCCTGCCTTCAAGGGGGCAATCCAATGAGGCTGACAACTTTGAAACAGCTATGGACAATCAATATAAATATAGACAAATTTTAGAGAATCTTAGAGGGGAGGCGCTAACATTAAGGTGGAACAGGAAAATTTTCTTGCAGAGTATGGGATTTTAGCTGGGATGTGAAGGAAGGCAGGAGGTGGAGACAAGGAGGGAAAGAATTCTGGGAAAATGGAATAGCTTATCTACTGTATTTAGCAATAACTCTACTGTTATAGTTCTATAACCAGGAAATAAATTCATCTTCCTATCCTCCTTAGAATTCTGCTATGCCTCCTTATTTTTAACTCTTTCTTCCATTCCAATTACCTCCCCTGGCATTCACTATCACAATATTGTGCCAGCAAAGGATGACTACCTAGAGGAGTTGAATATATCACAAGTTAACTTGTAAGATAAAATGAATAATCAGATATCTATAAATGGTGAGCAGGTCAGGCCCCCATAGTAATGTTGAACTTAGGTGGATGCCTAATTGACTTAGCCCACTGCAGCTCATAACTTCTAAACTCCAAAGATACATCAGGAAACTCTAAGTTAAAGATGAGCTGTCCATCTGAATTAGTAAAGGGAGTTTTGACACTGGGAGTTCCTCACACTGATTCAGGCACAATTTGTACAAAATGAAAATAATAAGAACTCTAGCATTTAAAGTTTGCAGAATGCTTTACATAAATTATACAATTACATATACATTATTTTGAGCCTCATAACTCTGTGAGGTCAGTTCTGAAGTTTTATAATTTTACCTCTCTATCAGGAGGTGGGTAGTATGTTTCATTCCTCTTCACCTCTCTTTCTCTTCTTCTCTTAAGATCATCAAGACATAAAAGAACCACTACCAGACTGTGTCTAATTATACTTTTCTATGACCGGTGATGATAATAGAGTTCAGTGGTAAATAAATGTATCATTTCTCCATATTATAAAGTGAACAGTTTATCTTGTTTACTTGTTTTTCATTATTCATATTTACTTTTTTATGTTTCTCTTAACTCCTGTGCTTGAACTTCACTGTTTTTACACAACTCTTTTTTTTTCCACCAGGAATGTTGGAAGTCTTCTATTTCATTAAAGATCTATTTTGCTCCCTATAAGATTATAATCAGTTTTTTTCCAGGTAAGTTGTTCTTGATTGTAAGCCTATATCATCTGCCTTCCAAATGTCATAATTCAAGCTCTCTTCTCCTTTATAGTGGCGATGCTAAGTCATGTGTGATTCTGAGATCCTGACTCCTTCATGCTTTAATTTGTTTCCTTTTGGCTGCTTGCTGTGTGTGTGTGTGTACACACACACACACACATATACACACATATGTATACATATATATCACATATGCATAGCTATATATCACACATATAGCTATACACACATATATGCATGTGTATATGTGCACGTATGTGTGTATATAGCACATATTATATGTGTGTACATACATGTATGTGCATAGCTATACTGTATATATGTACACAAGTGTGTGCATATATGCATGCATATATGTATACACATATGTGCATGTATATATGCATACACATTACATACACATGCATATATGATCGTGTGTATATACCAAAAGCTCTGGATTTTGATTATAATGTTCCTGGTAATATTCATTTTGGGGTTTCTTTCAGTTAGTAATCAATGATGAATTCCATTTCTACTTTGCCCTCTGGTTCTATGAAATTTTGACAGTTTTAAGATTTCTTACAATATGTCTAGCCTCTCTTCTTGGTTATGACTTCAGGATGGTCAAATAATTCTTAAATTATCTTTCATTATTGATCTGTTTTCCAGGTCAATTTTTTTTTTTACTATGAGATACTTTACATTTTCTTATATTTTTTTCAGTCTTTTGATTTTGTTTTAATATGTCTTGTTATCTCTTGAGCTTCTACTTGGTCCATTTTAATTTTCAGAGAGTACATTGTCTTGGGAAAGATTTAATACCTCTTTTGCCAATCTGTTAATTTCCTTTCTGATTCTTTCTTCTACTGATCTCATTTGTTTTCCAATTGTTTCCTTCTTGTGCTCTCACTTCAATGATCAAAAAACAAGTTTAACTTTTGAAAACCTTTGTTTCATCTTTTCCAGGAATTCTAGTTAAATTTTGCAAGCTGTTTTCTTTTTCAAATATTTGTCTTAGATGTTTTGGAAATACTCCCTTTTATGAAATTGTGTCTTGAGCATTGCTGTCACCATAATAGCTTCTTGTGATAGGCTTCTTTTTTGTTTGTTTGTCTGCTCATTCTTCCAGCCTGCTTCCTGACTTTAGACTTGATATTAGAGTTAGACTATGCATAGTTCTGAAGGGAAGGTCTAGGCTGCTCATGTCGCTGCTTTTGAGGGATATTGAGCTGTTCCAAGGGGTCAGGGACAGCTAGGATCTACCCAAGCATTAAATTCTCCCAAATTGGCCTAATCCAGAGCAAAGTCTGATTGCTGCCCTTTTGATCTGAGCTCTGTAAGTTCTTGACCTGGGTTTAATAAACTGCTGCTGGACTCAGTCACTCTAAGCCAATTGAGAATCTTTGATGGTTCTGAGTGACAGAACAGTGATCTGCCTTCTGGTCTGGGATTTCTGACCTGATTATTCTTTTGCCAGCTTCAAACCAGGCTGGAAGCTAGAACTGAGTCATTTCTCTGCTCCAGGAAACTGTGTCACATCACTGCTGCTCTCTGTTAACTTGCGCCTCTCTCAGATATTGCCTAGGGCCTGATACTTCTTCAGGTATCTTCCTCAGCCCTAGATCTGCAAACTCTTAACTGGTAGTGGGCAAAAAGCTGTCGTTTGGCACCTGTTTCCATTGTGGGTCCCTAGTATGTGTCTGGTGGTACACTTTATTGTTCTGGGATCGCCTCTTGTGGTGCTCTCCCTGTGCTGAAGTGCCCCTAACATGTTCTTAGCCAGATCCGTCCTGCATATCCGCAAATTTCTCTGTTTCCTTATGTTGAACACTGTGACTTTTTTTCTTAGATTAGATTTCTCATCAAGATTCAGTCTGCTGCACTTTCTAGATCTATTTGGAGGAGATTTGTTTGAGGCGGTTGAGCTTCCTCTATTTCTTCTGCTATCACAGCTCCACTTGTTGGAGGGCATAAAGGGTACATGACCCTTAGGAAAATCTTAGTGAAAATAATTGAAATTAAAAAGTTTTACCCATTATGTTCTGTTTAAAGGATATCTTCATCCCAACTTAAATATTGCTGGACTTTCTTTAATTCTGTGTATTTTCACTCATCTTTTCTTAAATACTTGAGAACTGGTTTAAATACACACAAGAAACATGCCTTATGGGCAGTGGCATGCTGGCAGATGTTTAACAATCAGCTGTCTAAAAATGTATGCAAAAATACCTTTAAGTTTCATCTGCAATATTTTCTCCATCACTTTCTTAAGTCTATACAAACAACAAAATAGTAAATTAATAGATCCCTAATCTGTAGCATTTGCCAATTTCTGAGGTGTAAATGCTCACACTGAAAATTTAACAATCAGCTTTCACAAGTTTGTATAAGCTGGCTCCAGCATACTCCTGCTTACAGGTATTACAACCTAATGTAGAGTTTCTGGAAGAGAGTAAGGTAGAAGAAGACTAGTAAGATACAAGTGGGGCTGGTAATTGTAAGGGCTTTAAAAGCCTAACAGAAGATTTTGTATTTGATCCTAGAGATAAAAACCAAAATATTTATAATAGCATTTTTTGTGATAGCAAAGAATTAGAAAAGGAGTAGATGCCTATTGATTGTGGAAAGGCTGCCCAAATTTTGGTACATGAAAGTAATGGACTATCATTATGTTGTAAGAAGCAGTGTACACGTTGAATTACAGAGAACCAGAGAAATACTTCCATGAACTGAAGTAACAAGATGTAAGGAGTGCTGAGAGAAGAACATATGCAATGATTGCAACAATGTGAATAGAAAAAAAATCACAAAAGAGTCCAAATGAATACTGCAAAACAGAAAGAACAAACTGGGCCCAAAACAGAAAACTTCATGCTCATTCTTTGCTAGGATGTGGATTGGAGTCCATGAGGGCAGAATATGTCAAGATTTTTTTTTTCATTTTGTTGATTGATTTTGCTGATTTTTTTTACTTATCTTGGCATACAGTGTGAGATGTTTGTCTATGCCTAGTTTCTGCCAAACTGCTTTCCAGAACTTCTGAGCAATTTTTGCCAAATAATGAGTTCTTACCCCAGAAGCTTGTGTCTTTGGGTTTACTAAATACTAGATTACTATGGTCATCTACTATTTTGTATTGGGTGCTTAATCTATTCCTCTAATCCACTATATTTCTTAGTCAGTACCAGACTGTTTTGTGATAATTACCACTTTGTATTCCAGTTTGAGATCTGGTACTGCCTGAAGTACTTAAGTACTAGGCTGCCTTAAGTCACATTTCTTTTTTTCACTGATTCCCTTGATATTCTTGACCTTTTGTTCTTCCAAATGAATTTTGTTATTTTTTCCTAGCTCTGTAAAATATTTCTTAGGTAGTTTGATTAGTTTGGCCTAATAAGTAAATAAATTTAGGTAGAATAGTTATTTTTTATGATATTGGCTTGGCCCACCATAAATAAATAACTTGTATCTGCTTTCCAAAGACCAGCCTATGTAAGCATGGAGAGGCTGTTTGCTAATATTTGGTCACTTGGCAATAAATTCTTTGACAATGGAAAACCATTAAATACAGATTGGTCCTCAGTGTTGTGCGACATCTCATTCCCCCTTATAATCCTTCTGTGATGGAGATCTAGAAAAGGGTAGCAGGAGGCTAAGAATAACAGTCTTTAGACTATCTGTTTAGATGATGCCTGGTGAATAATTAATAAGTTTGCTGACTGTGAAGATCAATGACACTCTTGATGATATAAATGTGAGCCCCTTGTCCAATGACTAAGCAAACCCACTATCAAAGGACCTGAATTGTATCAATCAACATTCTTGTAATCAATTATCCAGAAGACAGAAATAAATTGCGACTAAATGAAAGGGTAGCTAACAAGTACTTCTTGGAAAGGAAAATGAAAATGACAATAAGAAATGTTATTTTTATGGGGACATTTGGTCATCTAGTACTTCAGGGCTAATGATAATCATTTTCAAAATATGGGAATAAAAGTGTAGCTTATGTAGGAATATCTCTTGCAGAGAATGAAAAAGTAGAGAGATATTCTAAACTTGATACATATTCCAATGAAATTCATGCAATAAAACTTTATGATATCAGTGCAAATGGCAGAATAGTGGAAGATAGTAAAAATATTTTGGAAAATATGGTTTAGAAGTAATGGAAAGGACCAAGACTTTCAGAATATATGGAAGCTTTTTTGGTCTATACATCATAATTTTCTTTAAAAAAAAAACGTCAATAAGCATTAGCCATGATAACTGGATAAGCTTATGATAAATGAAATTGATTGCATTTTATAGACAGGAAATGACTCATTGCTCATGTGGGAGTCATGCTTATATCAGCTGTTTGTGTATAGTCTAATTGTCTTGTGAGATCAAAGATTAAAATTAATATGAAGCTAAAATAAAAATGAGAAAATCTATGGTGTATAATTAAACAAACTCTGTCCTGACCTAGTTAAACAAGTTATTAATGCTGAAAATTGGATAATATGGGGCATAAAAGATGTATATAGTTACTTTAAATTTCTTATAGACACTTAACCTATGTATATCAATGGCCACAACAAGGTAAGACCAAAAGGACCTTAAAATATGTTTTAATTTAAAAAAAAAACACTTGACTAATTTGTGAAGCAGAGAAATATGGCATACAAGTACTACATTGGTTTAGAATATAAATTCATTTATAAAACCTTTATAGAAAAAGACAGTGGAAAATTATGAGTAACATTACTTCATAAAGTAGCAAGAAATATAGGGTAAAACCAAGGTGAATAAAGCTTGACAAGAGATCCAGCTAAGCAAAGTCATCCCAAAGGCAGTTAACAAAATTGTAAAGATAAGAATAAAAACATAATAGATGGAAAAGATCTATAAAGAATTAAAAACAAATAAAAACCTGTTATTACCATCAAAGGCAATGAAGCTACTACATTTGGACTCTAACACCACAGTTTTAGATGTTTCTAGAGGACATGTAAATGTCACTCAAGAAATAAAAAGGAGAAAATAGCTAGAATTGACCAAGTATACAGAGAGAACTTTTAGTCCAGAAGCAACACAATTTTGACAATGGTTAAAGATAAGTTATCAAGGTTTCAGAGAGGAGAGATGCCAAATGTCTAAAATAAACTTCAGACATCATAGTTTTAAAAAGTATAAATAATATCAATAAATCAAAAAAATCAATTTTTAACAGGAAAGGTTTTCATTTATTTAGGAGGAAAAAAATAAAGGAAAATAGACTCAAATAAATCCCCAAATCACCCAACCAAATAACAATCCCAAATATTTTCCTAAGAGTCTGATTTAAGCAAGATATGATTGGAACAGCCATCCATCCTCTCATTTGTCTTTGAGGTCAGTTTTTCAATCAGTTCTTGGAGTGGAGCAGGTTCTCTTCTGTCAATTAAGTCAATAAAGAAATAAAATCAATAACTACCAACCTATATGATTAGTTTCCCATCTGTACAAAAATTTGTTTGAATAATCTACACATGCACCAAGGGCATCCTTTATGAGAGGAATAAGCTTAGCTTTGTGTTGACTTTTAGGTTAAAAGTCATTATGATAATGGATAGGGAGTTTTAAAAATATAGCTATTTGGAAATGTACAGAGAAGCAATAGTTTCAGCCAATCAGTAAGTTCATTGAAGGTAAGCATGATATTGATACAGTATACCTTTATGCATTTACCATCTGCAAAACTACAGTGACATGGGATTGAAAGTTCATGCCCTAAGGCAGCTAGGTGGTGCAGTGGACAGAGCTCTGGCCTTGGAGTCAGGAGGACCTGAGTTTAAATCAGACCTCAGACATACAACACATGATACTCACTAGCTGTGTGACCCTGGGCAAGTCACTTAATCCTGATTGCCTAGTAAAAACCATAAAAAAGAAAGTCCATGACCCTTATTTACTTATCTAAAAGATTACATGTTGCCAGTTATTAATAAGAATAATTTTAATAATAATAATTATTATTATTAACTAAAAACTGTTCCTAATTTGCAGTGTATTAGAAACATCAGACATACAATATAAATACGATAATATAATATAGAATTGTATGAACATATTATTATAAAATAGCATATAATATAAAACTAAACTTTCACATATGTGCTACATTTCATTAAAATACTGTTTATAGAACTTAGTCATACTTCTCAGTATCTTAAATTTCTGACAAGTTAAAGCCATTATCACTCTAATGGAAGACATGAGTTCATTTCATCAGAGCTCTCATAATGTTCCTAGTGTTCTTAAGTGCTGCCAAAGCACAACTGAACTTGGAGGATATGGTAAGTCATGAAATTTCAAGCCTCAACAGCAATTAGCATTGGATTTGAAGTATTTTAATGTCGAGATAATTGTCTCTTTAAACAACGCACGTTAATTCAATTACTCAAAAAAAAAAACCATTGATGAGTAGTAGTAATTTCTTAAAAAAGAAAGAAAGAAATCATCATATAGAAGCAGGACGTTAGATAAACTTACACTTATTATATGTATAGCGACTGCTCAACCAGAAAAAAAAATGTAATGGAGGTGGGAGGTGCAGTGAGTTTGTAAAAATTGTCTGGTGGTATGGTGGGGAGAGGAGTAGATTTTATGTTAAGTATTCTTGGCCATTATCCCTTTATAATGTGAACAAGAGCATAAGGGAGTGTGCAATTTAGATGACAATGGATTGACAGTTTTTATATGAAGCTAATGAAATGTGATTGAGTCCTTCAAAAGATCCAAGCACAGTTCAGTCACCTGGAATCACACAATGACGTGAACAATTGCTCTACGAGGCTTGAGATTGATCAGTGTCAGGTGCTGCCTATCACTTGCTGCCCGTCTTTTCCCCACTTCCCAACACTCACTCTCCAAATTATAGCTATGTATACCTTTCCCTGAAGGGTACAAGTCAATCATGTTTGAGGATTGGCTTCTGCTCCAAACAAAATGTAGGAAAGCTTCTGGGATGGGGCAGTAGCATTGGTTCAAAATAAAAGTTTTTGTCTTTGCAGTGGCACTATACTTATTGCCCAGACTCTGGCAGAATTCTTGATACTTTCTGCCTATACTCTATTCCTAGATTACAGAACTATTGCATCTTCCTCCCCAATTATTTAGGCTTTTTAATTCTCCCAGTCATCACCACTTGAAACCTTATCATATTTGTATTTTTCCTCTCCTTCGTATCCCAATATCCAAACAAATCATGAGGTCCTGTTAATTCTCCCTTTAAAATGTTGCTCATATGCATTCCCCTCCTCCCTTTTTTCCCCATTTCCACTGCTACTACCTTAGTTCAGGGACTCAATGTGTCATGTCAGAACTACTATTTTTCACTTCTAATGGGGGTTCCGTCACCTAGTATCTCTTTCTCCCAATTTAATCTAAAAACCAAGATTCTCCAGTAGCCTCAAGGAAGTTTTGGAGGTATCTCTACCATTAGCTCAAGCTCCCATTCATTGGGTCCCCTCAGTTTTAAGGATCCTCTCCACCCAAGTTCCCTTTAACCACTTAACAGTAGTATTGGGTTTTGTAAAGGAATGTTTTCTGCAAAAGCATAGCATAAACATGTATAAAAATATTCCCCCCCACTCCTTGAGGATCTATAATTCCCCCATTTCAGTCTTTAGGGAAGGCAGGGGAATTAAGGTCACAGCTTAACTTAGTTTCTATCTAGCATAGTCCCACCAAGTTCAAAGTCCAAGGTGCCCTTGGGTTCATGTCCTGGCACCTTGGCTTCTCAAGACTTCCTACATGGGCTGACTGAAATATCTAGTTTAGAATGTTATCATGGCTTGAACTCCCATATCCAGGGACTCCAACACTTGTGCCTGCAACTGAAGAGGCCAAACAAAATAGATAAAAACTCCTAAGCCTGTTTCTCAAGGCCACAGTGACTAAAGGAGGGCAGAGGAGGCCCTTCCCCCAACCCAGCTTATTTCATGATGCTCATGCTATGGGAGAACAGGATCTTCACCCACCCTGGGCACTGCTGGAAGGAGAGAGTGAGATTATCCATATCCAGTTTTAAATATGCAATCTGTTCTGGCTATGCAGCCAATGGAAAGCAATGCCAACAGGTCATAAAAAAAAGATATCATGCTGAGAGATTAAAAAAATGGAGCTGGGATTCTTAGAAGAGATTGGGGGTAGAAATATTCATAGTGCATCTGCATCAAAGTGATAACGAAACCCATGGGAGTAGACATTATGGTTAATACAAATGCAGAGAAAAAATGTCAAGGAAAGAATATTATTGCCACTGAAGGAGGGGAACGGGGATTGAAGAGGCAGCAAAGGAAATAGAGGAGTTATCAGAGAAAAGGCATAATTGAAGTCAAAGTCAGATAAAGTGTGAAGAAGGGAGTGATATCAAATACCACAAAGAGGAAAGGAAAATGAAGACAGAAAAAGGCAATCACTTTTGATGATAAGGAGGTTGTTAGTAAAATTAGAAATGGGGATAACACCTGCCTCACAGGGTTTTCCTCCTTAAGACAAATGAGATTATATAGGCACAGTGACAATTGTTAACATTTATGTAGTGTTTTAAGGTTTGTGAAGAAAACTTTTACATGTATGTGAAACAAATACTTGTAAAGTACATTTGTAAAGCAAATACTTCACAAGTATGTCTTCTCATTTGTTCTCACAAAAGGCCTGAAAGACAGGCGCCATTTTTATCTCCCCTGGGATAAGGAAATTGAAGCTGAGATATGTTGAGTGACTTGGCAGAGTCACAAAATTAATAAATCACTGAGGTGGGATTTCAATTCAGGTCTTTCTGACTCTGAGTCTAGCACTCTATGTACTGTAGCATTTATTATTGTTGTTGTTATTATTGAGCAGTAGAGAAAGAAGTCAGATTATAAAATGCTAAGGAATGGGTGATAAGGGAGTGGAATCAGTGTAAATAAACAGATCTTTCTAGAAATTTGGCAGTGGAAAGGAAGAGAGGTGGGATACTAGCTTGAAGGGAGTGGCAGGGTTCATGGAGAGTTTTCTTTTTAAGTTAGGGAAAACTTGTATATATTTGTAAGCTAAGGAGGAAAAGAGAAAGAAGCTGCTTGAGAGAGGGGGGATGATTAATGTAGCAAACTTAGGGAGAAGACAGGACAGGATGGATCAGTCACAGCACCAATTTGAAACTTGCAAGAAAATCAGTCTCCATATTTTACTGTCATACTTTTAAATAAAGCTGATCAACTCCCTACCTCTTCCTGTCAAATATGGCCTCTTTTGTCCACTTGTAACCAAATCCATCTTTAAGACAAAAAAAAAGAATCCCAGACCCTAATGCAATCTTGGGCTGCATTATGAATGACATAATTTCCAAGAATAAAGAAGGGATTGTCCCTCTGCGCTCCACCCTAGTCAAACTACATGTAGGATACTCTACTCAGTTCTGGGCTCCACAGCATGAGATAGACATTGATAAGCTGGAGAGTATCCAGAGTAGGGAGCAAGTGTGATAAAGGTCCTCTTGAGTCCATATCATTAAAGTAATAGGTTGAAAAAACTAGGAAAACTTATTTTGCAGATAAAAAAAGACTCAAGGAGGACATGACCAGTTAGACAATCAAAACACATTCCTTAAACATTTAACTTGTGCCAGATACTATGATAAATGCTGCAAGTAAAAAAAAAGGCAAAAGAAATCCCAGTCCTCAAGGGCATCACATCCTAATTGGAGACACAACATATAAAGAAATAGGCACATTCAAGATGATAGATATTTTCAAGTATTTGAAGGGTTGTCATATGGAAGGACTAGACATTTTTGTGGCCCCCAAAAGTCAAACTGAGAGTCATGAGTAGAAGTTGGACATAAGCTTGATGTCAAGAAAAAATTCCTAGCAATTGAGAGCTAGCTGTCCAAAAGTGAAATAGGTTGCCTCTGGAGCCTCTCCCTTATTAGAGGAGGTCTTTAAACAGATATAGGATCATCATCTTTGTCTGGTATGTGTATGTGGACTTGGATTAGATGGCTGCTGAGGTCCCTTTGATCTCTAAATCAGTCTCTCAAATTTATAATCGTATCTCACGTCATCAGCAGTAGTTCCGTCTGCCAGATGGATACTTAAGCCAGCCAGGTGGCATGGTGGAAAAAGTACTAGACTTGGAGCCTTGTGTCCCTGGGCAAGTCACTTAACCTCTTTCAGTATCAGTTTCCTAATATGTAAAATGGAGTTAATAATAATACCTACCTCAAAGGATTGTTGTGAGGATCATATAAAATGAGGTAACATATGTAAAGTGCTTTGAAAACGTTACAGTACCATATAAATACTAACCATTATTATTGCTTCCAATATATGAATTGCAGATTGCAGGATTGCAATCCATGCTAAAGTAGAATTGAAAATGTAGATCATGTTACATTAAGATATTTGGCTAGTATTATTTTAAAATGTAGCATATTAAATTCAAATTAAAAAATAATTCAAATTATCAATGATGCCAAAACATTAAAAAATTAGTGAGAGTTCTAAAAGTGGTTAAATATATTGCTGTTTTCTTCTAAATAAGTTTGAGAAATGGGTCCAGTATAACATAATGTGTGTGTGTGTGTGTGTGTGTGGTGGGAGGGAGAGGGTGGGTTAGGTACTGCAATATTACAAAGAAGCTGAGATGATTGATGTAGGTATTCCTTTCACTGGCACAAATTGCAATCTTCCATAGAGCATCTCAACAGTGAGTCTTACTCTAGTTCTTTAAATATTTCATGGATACCATTGAAACCTTTGGACAATCCATTTGGTATCTCACACTTTTGCTACATAGCTAGCCCACTTTCTTTTTCATATAACCTTGATGATATTTTTACGCCACTTTCTGACCACAAGTTATGATTGATAATGTGCTGAAGCTTAGTTGTATCCACCATATATCTTTTCATTGCCTTACGAGTCACTTTCAACTTTGGTTTTTTATTTTCTAACATGACTCACAAAGTGTTACTACTTGAAAGCCAGTGTTAAAGAAAGATAGCCTTTGGTAGCAAGGAAGAGCTTAGGGTCATTCTAAGTTCCATACAATTTCCCAAATGTAATGCAAACAAACTTAATCCTCCATTTCATTCTGGACGGCTCATCATTCATCTACAATGGGACTTTCCTCCTACAATACTGGTGGTCAACTCTGCAGTTACCAATATCAAAGAGCTGCCAAAAGTTCTGGGAACTTAAGTGACTTGCCCAGAGTCACATAGAGCTTATTACTTGATTCTAAACATAATCCTTGCTTGCTACATGGCCTAGGGCCTTCACTCTGGAGTGCCACCCTTATGTTCAGGTTTCCTTCTCAGTTTACCATGGATCTATGACCAATACATGGGCAGTGAGCAACATAGCTGCCAATTGACACCCGTTCTTACATTCTACATGTCCCCTAATTGTTCCTGTTCTTTCCTCCCTCAAATTAGCTTATATTCAATTAGCCATGTAAATTTTTTTCACCACAATAGACTACTATTGTCTATATAAATTGTGAGTGCTGTGGACTAAAAGTTGTTATAAGGCAAGGATTGTTTTTATTTACTCTTTGCATTCTCAGAACATACCACAGTGCCTTATATAGAGTAGTAACTTAATAAATGCAAGCCAAATTGAAGTAGATTATTGAAAAGATTGATCTAAATGGACTTCGGTGGTGCCTCCCAACTCTTGAGTTCTAGTAATTCTGAATTAATCTTCAGAGGGCAACTATTACGATAATAGGCTGCATGCTAACTCTCACTATCATCTTAGAAAGTCTTAGTTCTTTCCTTAACACTTAGTCCTGCCTGGACACAATGAGACTGACTAGTAAATGACTTCTTGCAGTTTTTTTAGAAATATTGTATGATTTCATATAGCAGGTACTAAACAAGAAGGACGAATTGTTGGATAGGCACTGAAATAAACTAAATCTTACTTGTTTTAGCACTCAAGGGAGACAAGATGCACAATGGTGTGAAATACATGGTTAGAAAGAACTTGTTTATAACACAGCAAGAAGGTTTTTGAAAATAAATTACTTGAGAAAATATTGCTGCAACTTCTCTATTAAGTTGCCTACAATTCTACATTTTGTTCAGGGTAAACATTCTTGGACTCGCCAATTGCTAGGATGATACCACAAGAAGATCAGTGTGGTTTTCTTTGTGGTCAATTGTTCCTTTTAAAACTTGCTTTTGGAAATCTTTATTAACTGATATGAAATAGTCAACAAGCTAGAAAGTAAAAGCACAAAGACAGAATTATTGCACGTCTTCTAGATTTAACTTAGTGGGGAGTGGGTAAGCCAACTAAAGGGTTTTCAAAATGTGATGGATAAAGAAAGAATGTCATTGTATATAAAGAAATAGGCATTTGAGTAGTAGTAGTAGTAGTAGTAGTAGTAGTACCAGTAGTAGTAGTAGTAGTAGTAAATAACATTTATATAGCACTTTAAAATTTACAAGTTGTAAGTTGAAGATTAAAATTTTAAAGTTATCTCATTTGATCCTCACAACACTATAAGGTACCAGGTGCTAGTATAATCTCCATTTTTAGATGAGGAAAGTGAGGCTGAGAAAGGTTAAGACAATTCTCCAAGTTTACACAGCTAACAAGAGACTGAGGCAGGATTCAAACTCAGGTCTTCCTGACTCCAAGTCTAGTATATTATCAACCACACCACTTTGCTACTTAAAATTTCACTGCTTGGCAAAATCAGAATTTTCTAGTTATTTTTCTTCCAAGATTTTGTGCATTAGGGATAAGAAGGGAGAGTAGACTGAGACTATGAAAAATCATTATGCATTGAATAATTCAATTTTACTTGCTCCTAAGAAATCTTATTTGCCTCAATGAAAGAGATAAGTGGACAGGATACAATAGAGAGCGATGCAAAAGAGTCAGTAAAAGAGACAGAAATGTTTCAGATCCAAACCAAACAGCTATTGGCACTATGAAACAGCATGAAGACCACAAATAGTTCTAAAATTAAATAATAATAATGACAGTACTATACATTTGCATAGCACTTTACAAAATTGAAAGCGTTTTCACATCAGCTATCTTATTTTGGACCACTTAACAACCCTGTGTGGTACATAGGACCAACATTAAATGAAAGAAAACAAAAAGAAAATCTGGCAAGGAAGTACCAAGAAAATAATGCCAATCAGGAAGAAGTCATCATGACACATGGTTCTTGGCATTGGAAATTTTTGCAGAGAATAAAGCTAACATTGACGTTAGAGAAATGGAGGCAAGAACAGGAACAAGCTAAATCTGAGTAACCAGAACTGGTACATACCACAACTGAGTGAAAAAGAAACAAAGGTTAGCAAGGTGAATTTGAGAATTCTGAGAAAGATACTGAGCAAGACTGAAAAAAGGAGATGGCTTTTGGGAAGAAACCTAGAAATGAAAAAGCTGAATTAGTAAGTGTTTTTGTTTAGTAATCATAATAAGAATATGTGGTAGGTTTTTTCCAGCTATGGTCCTTAAAGATGGGCATTATTTTACTGAACTAATTTCATTAATCTTTACCTCATTCCTCAGAGCAAGGTAAAACATCTGGTATTCATACTGTTTTGTAAATGAGGAAACTGAGGTCCAAAGAACTGAAAATACTAGCTCAAGATTACCTGGCAATGATGGCTCAGAACCAACACCTTTTGATCTTTATCCTTAAAAGTCCTTTCACTTAAACTATGATGCTAGAAAAACATGACCTATGAGAAATCAAAAGTAAAACTGACATGTAAGAAAACACCGAGAGGAAAAGAGGCATACAGGAAAGGTAGTCAATTAATTTGTCCAGGCAAAAAAAAAAAATCACCTAAAAAATAAAGAGGTTTTGTGACCTCAGCCCTTTTGTTAGTAATTCTGAGGATAAATGCAACAGAACCAGAATAACAAACTTATTGTATATTCTCTAATACAATTAATATGCTTTTGGAATTCAATAAAAAATAACTGTAAACCCATTACCACAGTTCACTCATTGTGACCTTGAGCAGATAACATACTCCATTTCTACCTAGCTTTTCTCATCTGGGAAGAAAAAAGAATTACATAATGCAAGCTTTCTAACAATTCATGAGTAATGCCATTATGTTTTTAAATGGTCTAGTAAGTGCTAATTTTTTTTTAAGACAGTGATAAAAAAAAAGGTACGATTCAGAGTGGCAAAGCAGTTTTCCTATCTTACATTCAGGGTCATTGGCTTTATATGGTTATTTCAGCCCAGATATCTTGAAGATTCTAAGACCTTGGTTTTCTAAATCCCCTCTAGTTTTCACATAGTTGCAATATTTAGTAAAGTCTTTCATTGTTTGAACTGGCAGTCCTGTTAGCTACCGGCTGAAATCTGTAACTTTAACCACTAACAGGAAGACAGCAGTCCAGACTTGTTTCAGTGATTAAAATGAGTGGAAGGTTTTGAAACTACATTCTTTGACTAAAGAAAGCTTCAGAAAAATTTGGAGAAAACCACTGAGAAAGATAGAGAACTGAACATTACTAACTGTGTGCTGACTGATTTTCTGATTTATAGGCACATTTGATACATTGAACCCTAATTATATTAACTCTTGATCAAAGGGATGCCAGAGAATCAGATCTAGCAAAGAATCTTGGGATTGAGTATTTGAAAATATGTAGATAGAATTTTAAATAGTTATTTTATCCACATTTCAACATATTTGCCCAACTGTGATGGCAATCTGAACTCAATTTAAATGTTTATTTCATTTTAGTTTTTTAAAATAGGAAGATAAAAGGGAAATCTAATACACACTTACCTGCCTGAATGCCTGTCTAATCTTATTAGTCATCTTTTGCATGTTTATTATCCTATTTTCATAAAAAATCAAGGTTATATAATCTTTAGTTTACTTTACACAGTAGTCTCAAAAGCCAGTGAATAAGAAAAATGCCAGCAGTACCCCAGTTCAATTTTATCAGCCATTACTGTGCTTCCATAAACTGTAATGTGGTTTTTAAAAAAAAATTTGAAAAATATCTGTCATTTGGCCTCTGTTTATTCATATTCCATAACAGAGATCTTCTGAAGGCTTTTGGATTTCACAGCTCCTAGCTGGGAAGTTGAGGTAACTGGCTGGAGGGCAAATCACATGGTCAAATTTTTTTTAGAGACTTTTGTGGTGATATAAGAAGAATTCTCATAAACACCTCATCAGGCACCCATCATTTCAATTAGGGTTTTTGCCTGGATTTGCATCATTGTTTCTATTTTTTAAATGTAAAACTTCAAGTATTTTTGCTCATTTACATCCATAGAGAATTGGCTTTCAAATCAGTTATGTGAAATCGAATATTTATTAAGTACTTACTATGAGCAGGAACTGGGCTAGATGTTGAAAATACAAAGATAAAGAAAGAATATCTAATTCCATGCAACAAACATTCTACCGAGAAATTTTGCTTTTTTAAAAAACAAGCTTTTTATTGATATCTTTTATTTATATCATAATAATTTCCCCAGTATCATTCCCTCTTCCAAAGAGTCATCCCATATAAGAAATAATATCTTTAAAGACAAAAAGAAAGAGAATAAATGTATGAATAAAGCATTTATGAAGTGTTTACTATGTGTGAAGTTCTGGGTTTACAAAAGTAAAACTGTACCTGCTCTCAAGGAGCTAACATTTTAATGGGGGGGGGCATCACATATATGGAAGGTCAGTCAGTCAGATGGAATAGTTCTTAAGGTACTAAGTGAATCATGAATAGGCAGTAACGGGCTTATATTCCCATAATACCTACAACAGCATCTGCCAATTTGTAGGGTTTTTAATGAAACCTTAGGGATGTTTTGATTTTCATTCCTCTTATTACTAGCTATGTGAAGCATTCTTTCTAATAGTTGTTAGGAGTTTGCAATTTTTCTGAGAACTGTTCATATTCTTTAATTACATTTCTACTGAGGAATGACTTTTAGTTTTACATGCACAAGCATGTATATACACATACATGAATTAAATATATTATAACAATGGTAATAGAGTTTTCCATTTGTGGTTATTGCATTCAGAAGGAGTATACATTCCTTTTCAACCCACAGTAATGAACTTAAGCATTTTGTAGAGAAAATTCTTATAATGCAATAATTGTTATTTTAGCAAATTATCCACTTTATTAACTCAAAACTAAAAGCTTTATTAACTAAAAACTCTTTATGTAGTAGTAAAAAAATAGGGATATACTAGAAGTCAAATATGAGACCTTCAACATATCAGATCCACACCCTCTCTCTGTGTAGTATGTGTGTATGTATGTGTGTTCCATGAATTGATTACTATTTTTATTGCATCATAGTCAGGAAAGGATGTGTTTACTATTTCTGCCTTTTTACATTTCTTTGCAATATCTCTATTCTCTAATACATGGTAAATTTTTGTGAAAGTTCAAGGTAGTGCTGAAAAATATGTATATTCTTTATCACCTAATTTCAAAGATATTATCAGCCTTTTAGCTTGTTTCTTTAACATTTTGTTTAATTCTATATTTTCTCTTTTTTTATTTTTTTTTGTTATATTTGTCCAAAACTGAGAAAGGGACATTAAATCTCCTGTCACTATCTATTTTGGCTATATTTTCCTTATAATTCAGTTAATTTTTCCTTTATGTATTTAAATGCCAAAGCATTTGGAGCATATAAATTTAATATTTATATTGTACTATATGTCTGCATTCCTTCCCCCTCCACATAATGTTAGTTTAAGGGAAATAATTTTAAGGCTCAAGCTGTGCTTCTGGTCACTATCTCTTAATGGGAAAAAGTGTCCCAAACTATCTATAGCCTCAAGGCTTGACTCTTTTCTGACAAAATGCCAGTTACACTAAGACCACACATGGTGGATAGAAAATAAACCCATTTATATAAGCTGATAGCAAACATAAATTAGAGAAACTAAACAGAGGAGAATATATCAGGGAATACATAGAGTGACTGAGCTCCCTCACTAGGAGTAAGATATCTTTGCTCATTCAAGAGAAACAGTGCCAAATCTCATCCAAGAGGAAATTGCTCAAAGTCTCTAAAGCAGTTATCTGGGGATAGAGACATGATTGAGTTGCCAGCTTCTCTACATGTTAACTTCTTCCCAATCTTTCCATCCAGGGATCCCTCTCCCAAGAAAACCTGGAATAACAATACTCTTTCTTAGCAGGAAGCCAGAAGACAAAGATCTCTCTTTTCCCAAGCTTTCATCAACTCCACCCCTCCTGCCTGAGTAATTAATCTCCACCAATGAGGAAAATCTTGTGCAAATAGGTTTTGAGTCCTTGGTTACAAAGGGCAATCCTATTCCCACTGGTTCCTTTCCTCTCACCCTCAAGTCCCATCCCATCTCCCATTTGCTACCCCTTTCTCTGTTTTGGAGCTTTGCTTAATTTAATATTTCTTTTTCATTCTTCCTTTAATCTAGCTATTTAATTCTTTCCCTCTTTTCCTCTTTAATTAAGTAATCAAGGGAAATCCCCTGAATTTTCCTTGCCTTTGATTTGTCTCATTAATTAGTTTTAAAATTGAATTTTTTCACCTTTTTGTAAAACGGAATGTATTTCTTATTTTCATTATTATTTATTTTTTTCTGTCAACTCTAGATTTTTTTATTCTTTGATTCATGAGCTTTATTCTTCTTTAGTCCTTAATTCTCTGTATTCCTCATAGAATTAAAGTTTCAAAGGTACCTATTTTGGGTTCTCTCTTCTAAACAGTTTCTATGTTATTGTCTTATAGATATTTTCCCAAGTCCTATTTTTCTGTTGTGCCTCGATTTTAGAAATACCAGTTCCTATAGGTGGAAAGGAAGGATAGAAGTATTGCCCAACGGTGGGAATTTTCCTGTGTTCCTGATGATGCAGTTCATTATTAACTTTGGACTCACCATGATAATTTTTTTTTCATTTACCATAACTTCTTTTTGTGTTCCTACTCTCCTACTCTTCAGAGTGTCAGTTGCTCCTAGGAGCTCTTATTCCCTTCTTCCTGGGGAAGGATGAGTGGATTGTATAAGCACCAACTTCCTGCAGATTGTACCCATTTTAAGATCCCTTATCTGCCTTTATAGAATCTCTCTTCCCCATGGAAGTATTCTTCAATTAGACCCACTCTTATAACTGAAACAAGATTCCCTCTTTCTTTCTTCTTGTTTCACACCATCCCTTTGCCCTCACTGACCTTTACTCTGTAGGCTCTCTCCTTTTTGAGCTGCTACAGGAATTATTTTCCCTTCATTGTCAAGTTTGACTAGAATAGAATACATTGCATGTTACTCTCTATTTTCTTCTTCCCCTCTCTCTTTTTACAAATCTACTGATGCTGTAATTTAGTATCATAAAAACAAAACAAAACAAAAACACATGTTTCAGGCCTCCTTTTTTTCACCATCTGTTCTATTTGGTTTCTGCTTTCACCCTTGTTTCCTTGTATGCATTTATAAAGAAATCCCTTTCTCTTATTTTCATATTTGTCCTTGGTTGATATGTTTTTATTTCTGTTGCCTAAGGTGTTTGAAAAGCATATAATTCGTTCATATCTGGTTTTCTTTCTAGAAACGTTTTATTCACCTTCTTTTTTAAATTGACTGTACATCTTTTCATTAGTGGGTACTCTCAAGTTTGCAGGCAATTTCATCTTGGGTTGCATTTTGTGCTCATGTGCTCATTGGAAATTATTTCATTGTTCCATTCTCTCCTGTGGTTTCTAGTAGGTGAAGAACAATCTTGTGTTGTTTGAATTTTATTTCCTTTATTTGGAACCATTTCTCCTGATTGCTTGAAGAATTTGTTGTTTGTGACTGGAATTGTTAAATCTAACCATTATGTATCTTGAAGTTTGTAGCTTTTTGTTTTTTAGAAAAATCTATGAGTTATTTTGATTGACATTTGTTTTATGTATTTAGAAGTTCTTGACAATTTTCTTGTAATATTTCTTGCATTCTGGTGTAATATCTATCTATCTATCTATCTATCTATCTATCTATCTATCTATCTATCTATCTATCTGCTTCTTGTGTTATTCTGGAAGATCTTTAATCCTTAAATTGTCTCTATGCATTCTATCTTTGAGATAAATATGTTTTGTTTATATGGAAATTGTGTTTTAATGTTAATGATTTTTACTTCTCCCAGATTGTCATTCACTTGCTGCCTATTTGCCTTAACAATCATTTGTTCTCTCTTTCATGGGGTTTGCCATTTCTGATTATATCTCTTGTGCAGGCTATACATTCTGCTCACATTTCTTATTTCTCTTTTAAACATCGTGCTGTGATTCCAAGCTCTTCAGAACCCACAGGGTCCTCTGTCTCATCAAGTATTCATTCATTTTCCTTTACTTTGTATTATTTTATTCAAACATGCCTGGATTTTTCATTTGATCTGGAGGCCACATTACTTTCTTTGATTAACATCTTTTCTATTAGATTGTCTAATTATGCTTAAGCTCTTTAACTGAGTTTCTTCCTCCTGATATCTTTGATAATTTCAGGCTCCCTCCACCCCTTATATTCCTACATTGCTCACTTTCTGACACTTGTTTTGATGGTAGTTACCCCACGACCCAGACCTAATGGCTATGTCAGCCTTCTCTATACTATGCGAATCACATTTCATAGGCCTCAGTCTCTGCCTCAAGTGACTTCTGGGGGGAGACAGCTTGTTCCATCTGGATGCTGGGTTCTTTTGCTCATGCTTAGTAGAGCACCACACACACACACACACACACACACACACACACACACACACACACACACACACTATTATGCTGGCATCCTGCACCAATTGTATTTTGTTCTGTAACTGAGATCTGTTGCAACAGTGAGTTCTTTTAAAATGCAGCCAAAACAAGCTTCTTTCTTCAGGTTTTCCATGGCACAGAGATGGAGTGGAGGGCAGAATTGACCTCTGAGGCAGGCCAGTGGATTGACTTATGTACTACTTCCCTGACAAGTAAATGGTAGGAGATAGGGTGCTACATGATGGAGTTGGGGGTTTAGGATTAGCCTTCTCTGCTGTTAACTCATTTTTTTTCAATACCTCATTAGAGTTCGTGGTGTCAGACCATGGAGACAGCTGACATTGCTTTATCTCTTGCATATAACTTTTATTTTTTTAACTTATCCAGCATAACCATTTATTATTTCCTACAGGGTGAAAATAGATTTTTTTTAGTCCAACTTTTATTTCATTCTTTAGGATTTTATTTTACCCCAGTTACATGTAAAAAAATTAACATTCATTTTTAAAACTTTAGCTTCAAATTCTCCCCCCTTCCTCTCTGCCCAATGCCCCCTCATTGAGAAGGCAAACAATTCAATATGTCATGTAAAACACTTCCATAACTGTCATGTTATGAAAGAAAACATAGATCCCAAACCCCTCACTAGACATATTGAGTAAAGTTGTCTACTGGACAGCAATTTCAAGATGTCTGAAAGGCATTTGGAGATGTGAAATTGAGGTCATCAAGAGGTTAGGGAAGGAAAGGTAGATCTGAGAATCGTTAGCACAGAGATGGTAAATAATCCATCAGATTTGTTGAGATCATCAAATATATTCTAGAGGGAAAAGAGAAGAGAGCCTAGGACAGAATGCTGTGAGATATCCATGGTTAGAAGGTATGATCTGGATGTGGATACTGCAAAGGACACTACCAAGAATAGTCAGGTAAATAGGAGAATTAGGAAAGAGCAGTGTCTCAAAAATGTAGAGAGAAGAGGGTGATCAACAGTATCAAAGACAATAAGAGGCTGAGGAGAATGAGAATTGAGAAAAAGTCATTGGATTTAGCAATTGAGGCATCTTTGGTAACTTTGGAAAGAGCAGTTTTGTGGAATGATGAGGTTAGAAATTGGACTGTGAGGGGTAAGAAGAGAATGAGAGGAAATACAGTGGCAACATATTGTAGATGGCCTTTACAAGGAGTGTAAATACAAAGGGCCAATGATGTATAGGACAATAGTGGGGATGGAAGGATCAAATGAGTGGTTTTTGAGGATGGGCAGTAGGGAATAAGCTAATAAACAGGGAGAAATTGAAAATAAATTATAGAGTAGGGATGACAGAGGGGGCAATCTGTTGAAGATGGGATGGACCGGATCATTTGAAAAGATAGAAGGGTTAGCCTTGGTAAGCATGAAAGTGTGACATGAGATTCTAGATCATAAGACTGAGATTTGAGCCCAAGTTCTGGTACTTGTTGAGTAACCTTGGACAAGTCAAGTCAATTCTCAGGGACTCACTTTGCTCATCAATAAAGTAGAGATTTATAATATTTACAATGCCTATATGAATTAACATTTATTAAGCACCTTCTGTGTATCACAGGGTTGTTGTGAATAAAGTGTTAAGTAAACATGAAAGCATTATTTGTGAACCACCACAATTATTCCTACAAGAGATAGGGATTGGACCTGTGACTTCATTGTTATAGAGAACTCTGACATGAGGAAACAATCTACCAATGAACAAGGGTTGGCAACATTGCTGAAGCTTACAATCTTAGAGCTGCCTAGAGCACTTGGGTAAGGTCACCTGTGCATCAGGTGCACATCCTGCTTGGATCTCCTCCACCCCCATACAAAGGGAAAGGAGCTTCATCATAGTGCACAGCCAGAGACAGCCTGAGTTGTCCTACTACTGAAGACTAGGGCTTGTGCCAGCTGCCCTTCCTGAGCTACAGAATTCAATCTTGGAACATTGCTGGGAGGGAAATATTGTGATACCAGGGCCCTCATTCTTCCCATGGTTCTCATCAGTAGACTACAAGCCGTGGCCTCGGCCAAGTGTGGCTGATGAAGTATGTGTTGCAGCAGGAGCATGTGGAGCCAGATAAGGCCTAAGCTGAAGCCCTCCTGCCTGATGATACATCATGGAGATGGGTGTCCTAGAGCTGGCTGCAGGTTCCCATCAGCTCAGAATCAAGTCAATAGAACAAATCTTGAATTTGCTTATGCTCTGGTTATCTTGAGCCGAAGCTCACTGGGATCCTTGTGGATTTCACATAGAAGTCTGAGGTTTTTGGTCTTCAACCATCTTGTCAAAGCAAGATGAACCTCCATCAGATATAGAGATGCTAGTCCCCTTCTGAAGAGAAAGGAGAAGTCCTGCTGCCCTGCTGCCTGAGACTGTCTTCCTGCCTTCTTAGGAAAAGCCCTACAAGGCTGGATGGCCTATACCCAGCTACTCTGTGCTGCCTTACCTGTGGGTTACCTAACCTATTTAAGACCTCAGATACAGGATTCAATGTGTGCTTTTAGATTTATATTTGGTGTTACAGACGAGTGTTTCTGAAACAATTCTTGAATATTAAACTTCATTTTAGTACCCACCCATGCTTACTGATCACATATACATCAGTGTACATCACACATAAATCATATGCACAGCACACATTGGCTACATGAGCACCACATCCTGATCACTTGCACCTGTCAACAGGTATACATCACATCTGATCAGTGTACACCATATATTGATCATGTGTCAATCACTGTTAATCGCCATTGATTGACTATATGCTATATGAAGATATGTATGTCACATGCATGTGCAAGATGCAGAACATGTGTTCATCACATATTGGTCCCTTATGGGTCACAGCACATCCCACGTTGATTATTTGTACACTGTATCTGAATGCAAGGACTTAGCCTTCTTCCTCGGGCGTGGGAGTGTCTAGGGTTGGCAGAGGACAATACTGTAAAAAGCCAGAAACTCTAGTAACCCAATCGCTGCCATTGTCACATAAATCCAAGTCAGTGGGTTCACCGGAGGACAGGAGATTCTTTTCCATTCAGGCACAGGGAGAAAGGGCAAACAGGAGATTAACTGTCTTGGAGAGGGGAGGTTCCTGGACAAAAAATGATCTGCCATGCACTCTGTCCGTCTCAGGCTCGAAATGAACTTTGGAGCAGAAATAGTCCAGGCTTGGTGATCTGTCGAGGTAATCCGCCCTGGCTCTGAAACTTGATCTGCTCTGGGACAATTACCCTACAGCAGTCTGGTTCTAGAGGCGCTTATTTCCCCACCGCCTTCAGCCCCTTCTCCTCCCCCGAATAAAAAGCAAATCAAAGAACATGAAGCACCCTGGGGAGATTAGCACCTGTTCGCCCAGCCCTGGGTCCGGAATTGGTCTACTCCAGAGCTCTCCACTGGTCTTGTAAACTTGCCTGCAAACTTATCTGGACTCACAGCTTCCTCCTCCCTCCCTCCCTCCCAGGCTCTCCGGTCACGTGACGAGGGCGCTCCAATGACGGGAGGCGCTTGGAGGGGCCCCGGTGGCCCTAGCGGCGGCCGCTGCCGAGGCCGGGAAGTGAGCTCGGAGAGAGGCCAGAGTGGACCATGGTGGTGACAGCACCCGCGCCGGCAGCCGCTGCTGCTGCAGTGGAGGCGGCGGCGGCAGCACCGGCGGCCGAGGAAGAGCTGGGGGCCCACGCCGCTCGGGCCCGCTGCCCCCCGGGCGCGCTGTGAGCCCCCCACTCTCACTGCCTGCCCCTCACCAGCCTTCCCATCCCCTCCACGCCTCCTGCCTCCCTAGTCTCCCTCAGCTCGCCGCCGGGCTCCCCCGCAGCGGCAGCGGAGGCTGCAGTAGCCAACTCTTCCAGTGGGGCGGCGGGAAGGCCAAGCAAGAGAGGCCCAGGGGGACGATGCGCCTGCCGGGCGGCTGATCCCGGTGTTCCCTCTCTCTTCCCGCCGTCCTCCTCGTAGTTCTCGTCCTCTCTTTCCCTTCACCCCCACCATGGCCTTCCCGGGTGCCGAGGGAGCGGCCGATGGGCCTGCCGGCTCTGGCAGGGAGGCGCCCGCGGCGGGCGCGGGCGGCTCGTCCTCGTCTTCCTCCGCCTCCTCCTGCTGCTCGTCCTCGTCCTGGGTGGCCGGGGGCGGCCGGCTGTGGGCCGCCCTCTACGACTACGAGGCGAGCGGCGAGGACGAGCTGAGCCTGCGACGGGGCCAGCTGGTGGAGGTGCTCTCGCAGGACGCCGCTGTGTCGGGTGACGAGGGCTGGTGGACGGGCCAGGTGCAGCGGCGCCTCGGCATCTTCCCCGCCAACTACGTGGCTCCCTGCTACCCGCCGCGGCCGCCCGAGCCAGCCCGCCCGCGGCCCCGCCAGCCCCCGCCGCCGCCGCCGCCGCCCTCCCCTCCCGACGCCCCGCGGCCCGGCTCCCCGATGCAGATCGAGTTCGAGTGGCTGGAGCTGAAGGAGCTGATCGGAGCCGGCGGCTTCGGGCAGGTGTACCGGGCCACCTGGGGCGGCCAAGAGGTGGCGGTGAAGGCGGCGCGGCGGGACCCCGAGCAGGACCCCGCGGCGGCTGCCGAGAGCGTGCTTCGGGAGGCCAAGCTCTTCTCCATGCTGCGGCACCCCAACATCATCCAGCTGCTCGGCGTCTGCCTGCAGCAGCCCAACCTCTGCCTCGTCCTCGAGTTCGCCCGCGGAGGGGCCCTCAACCGGGCCTTGGCCGCCGCTGCAGCCGCCGCCGCGACCAACGCTGCCGTCCCCTCCTCCTCCTCCCAGCCGCCGGCGACCGCCGCGGGGACCCCCCCGAGCCTGCGGGCGCCGCGCCCGGGCCGCGACCCGCCCGGCGCATCCCTCCGCACATCCTGGTCAATTGGGCAGTGCAGATCGCTCGCGGGATGCTCTACCTGCACGAGGAGGCCATCGTGCCCATCCTGCACCGGGACCTTAAGTCCAGCAACAGTAAGTGGTGGTGGGGTTGGGCGGAGGGCATTCCAGGGCGAGAAGGTCACTGGGGACATCTCAGGGTCAGCAGGCCTGGGAGTTGTTACTTCTGGAATTGAGGGGTCTCCTTGCTTAAGTTGCTTGGGGTCAACCAGCCTGGGAGTTGCTACTGCTGGAACTGAGGGATCTGCTTAACTTAGGAACTTAAACCTGGATATTAAGGCGTCTGTTTACTACCTAAATTGCTTTGGGTCCACACATCCTGGGAATTGCTATTCCTGGAATTGAGGTGCTAGCTAACCTGAAAACACCTTGAATCCTTCCAGCTTCTTGTATTTCTTGGGGCCCTAGTAAACAGATTTGGAACATGCAATACACTTTCTTTGACCTAGCTCAATGGTTCTGGGGTCCTAGAGCTCCTCACTTGCAGCCGCTACATAGAATCCAAGCCAGGGGGTTCACAGTGGGGCAGGAGATCCTTTTCCATTCAAGTACAGGGAGAAACAGCAACCACGAAACAAGGGGGTTTCGTTGGGATGGGTCCTTGACTTTCAAGGCCCTCTCCAGATGTTAGTGAATCGTAGAACACGTGTAAAGATGGGGATTGACTTTGTCACTCTTCTCCTCCATCCTACCTGTGAGACCCCTTGACCAGTTTTGGTTGTACTTCTTGATAGTTATTTTTTTTCTTCCCATTTTGAAGATGATTTCACAAGTGGAGGCATTATTAGTTCTCTAGCTCAGGAGTGTTCTTGGTACTGGTAGATAAACTTTTTTGAGAGCTAGTTCTGTGCATGGTGCACTCTTCATGGAAAGGATAACAACTGGAGGCATTATTAGTGCTTTAACTCTGGAATGTTCTTGGTACCAGTGGATTTTTTGAGAACTTTTTTTGAGAGCTATTTCTGTGCATGGGCATTTTAATGTCCTAAAGATTTGATTTGTATAATGAAGTTTAGTTATTTATAAGTTATATTTTCCAGGCCTGTCAGTAAAGGATGGGGAAAAAACCTAAATACAAATCTTATTAGGGAATCATTGGGTAGAAAAAAGAAATGCTACTTGAAGTTTTTTCTTTAATGGTTAAAAGTTTCATCTTTATTTTAAGAATCTGGAATTAAGCAATCTCGTTAAAGATTTATCAGGACTTAACACAAAACTAGCTCTAGCCTATCACAGCTTCATGCCTCACAACACTGGAAGACTTGCTAGAACAAGTGCTAACTCAAACTGGAACTTGTCCTTTTCTCAGTTTGTTGGAAGACAAATGACAGGGCTGTGTGTATGTATCCATATCACATCCATCCACACACACACACACACATACATGTATGCACACTTTTTTTGGTTTAAAGTTTTATACTGAAAACTGAATTGTTGGGATGTCTTTGCGAATGACTGGCTTAGTCATCATTGGAGCTAGATTTGACCTTTGAAAGCTGGTTTTATTACCAGAAGTTAATACTGTGTTTATTAACTTTTTTATTTCAAGAGATGATTACTAAAAATTGGCTGTTACTCCTTTGGTCCAGTCTCTCATGCAGACATCCTCAAATCATAGAATCAGAACATCATAGTAGGAAGGGACCTTAGAGGCCATGTAATTCAGTTCCCCTCTCTGTTTACAAATGAGTTACCAGGGGTTCAGAGAGGTTAAGGGACTTGTCCTTAGTCACTTTTTTTTTTTTTGCTTTTAGGCAGTTGGGGTTAAGTGACTTGCCCAGGGTCACACAGCTAGGAAATGTCAAGTGTTTGGTCTGAGGCCGGATTTGAACTCAGGTCCTCCTGACTTCAGGGCCAGTGCTGGATCCACTGCACCACCTAGCTGCCCCCTTAGTCACTTTCTGAAGTAGAATTTGAACCCAAGTCTTCCTGAACCAAATCTAGCACTTGAACCATAACACCTACTCACTTTCCTCAAGCTGAGGTGGTATTATGAATTTGGGTTCCTGATTAAGTACCACATAAAGGATACTAGCATTATTCATGAAATATGTGTGTGTGAAAGATAAACACATATGCACATGCATGTATGTATGTAGTAAAGAAACCAGCCATACAAATTTCACCATACATTCCATCAGTTAGCATCTATTAAGTGCCTACTATGTGACAAATACTTTTTGAAGCACTGAGGATAATTTGTAGGGGAAGGCACTCACATTAAGGCCTGGGAAAGGCTTCTTGCTTAAGGTTCAGCTTTAACTGAAACTTGAAGGAAACCAGGAAAACTAGAAGATAAGAAGAGAGGGCTCTCCAGGCATGGGGAATACTCAGCCAGTGAAAATGCTCATCATTGGGAGATGGAGTGTCAAGTAGGAAGAAAAGCAAGGAGGCCCTTGAACAGAGTTCACCGAAGGGAGTAAAGAATAAGAAAACTGGAAAGGAAGGAAGGGGCTAGGATATGAAGGGCTTTGAAAGCTAGAGGACTTTATATTTGATTCTGGAGGTACTGGCGAGCCCTCGGAGTTTATTAACTGGGGGTGTGAATTTTAGGAAGATCAGTTTGAAAGCTAAGTGGAAGATGGATTGGAGTGGGGAAAGACTTGAGGTAGGATGACCTACCGGAAGACTAGTTCAACAGCCCAGGGATGAAGTGATGAGGATCTTCACCAGGATTGTGGCAGTGTCAGAGGAGAGAAGAAGGTATAGAGGAGAGATGTTACGAAGATAAAATTGACAGGCCTTGGCAACAGATTAGATGTAGAGGGTGAGCAACTGAGGAGTCGAGGATGACAACCAGGTTGTGAGCCTGGGTGACTGGGAAGATTGTAGTATCCTTGACAATAATGAGGAAGTTAAGAAGAGTGGAAAGTTTTGGTAAAAGGGAAAAAAGTTCATTTTTTAAGATGTCTATGGAACATACAATTTGAGCTGTCTGGTGGCCAGTTGGAGATTCAAGGCCTGAGGTCAGGGAGGAATGAGTAGATTTGAGCATCATCCGCATAAAAATGATGATTGAAACCATAGGTACTGATAAGAAGACTAAGTGAAATAGGATAGCAGGAAAAGAAAAGAAGAGAGAGCCTTGGGGGGACTCCAGTGTTTAGGGTAGTGATATGGATGAAAATCCATTAAAGAAAACTGAGAAGGAGCTGTCCAATAGGTAGGAGGAAAGACAGGAATTATTAGCAGTGTCTTAAAAGAGAAGAGACCATCAAGAAGAGGTTAATTGTCAGTGTCACAGGCTAGTCAAGAAAGATTAGGTTTGAGGCCATTGTATAATTAGTAATTTTGGAGAGAGCCGTTTGGGTTTAATGATGAAGTCAGAAACCAGATTGCAAAGAGTTAAGAGAGGGAGAAGAATGGAAGTGAAGGACTTTCTCAAGTGGTTTACCCATAAAAGAGAAGAAAGTTATGGGATGATAGCTAGTGGGGATGGAAGCTTCAAGTAAGTTTTTTGAGGATAAGGGAGACATGGACATGTTTGAAGGCAGTAGGGAAGAGACAACAGACTGGGAGCAACTGAAGATTAGTGAGAGAGTAGGGATGATATAGGAGCAATCTTCTGGAGAAGACAGGATGGAATGGGATTATTTGTGCATGTAGCAGGGTTTGTCTTCAAAAAAGGAGAAGGGCTACCTCTGTATGTGAAATGTATATAGGAAATAGTGGCACAAAACATCTGAGTGATATGAGATGAGGAACAGGGGAGAAGAGGGAACTCTCAGCTAATGTCCTCAGTTTTTTCAATGAAATATGAGGCAAGGTTCCCAGTTAGGAGGGAGAACTGCTTGAAATTTGAGGAGGGTTGAGAGGGGAGTACTTCTACCACCTGGAATAGGGGTGAGACTTGTGCTTTAGGGAAATCACTTTGGTGGTTGAATGGTTGGAGCAGTGAGAAACTTGAAGCAGGGAGACCTTATCAGCAGGCTGTTGCAGTAGTCTAGGTATGAGGTAATGAGGGCCTGTACCAAAGTGGTGGCAGTGTCAGAGGAAAGAAGAGGACATGTTTGAGAGATTTTGCAAAGGTGAAATTGACAGACCTTAGCAACAGATCCGATATGGGGAGAGATAATGAGGAGTTGAGGATGACATCTAGGTTTCAGGTCTAAAAGATGGGAGGATGGTGCTGCCCTCCACAGTAATAGGGAAGTTGGGAAGGGCGTGGAGTGGTTAGGGTGAATAATCAGTTCAGATTTGCGTTAAGGACTTAATAGAATCTGGGGTAAAGTCAGTAGAATCACACAAAGTACTTTAGAGGGCATCTAATCCAACTCATAAGTGAATAAGGGTGTCCATCAACAACATACTCAACACTTAGAACAGTGCGTTGCACATTAAATGCTTTTTGATTCATTCCTTTATTCATCCAAAAGTGGTTACCTATTGATTACTTGAAAACCTATAGTGAACAGGAAATCACTATGTACTAATGTAGACCGTTTTGTTTTTATAGTTTTCATTGTTAGGAAGTTATCATTCCATCAAGTCTCAATCTGCCATTTTATAACTTTGGTCCTTTTTCCCTAATTCTGGCCTATGAAGCCAAATAGAACAGATTTAACTATTCTTCTACCTGATAACCCCCCTCCCCCAACTATTTGGACATGGTTTGTGATGTCTTTCCTTTCCACTTAAATTTTCTGTTCTCTACGTCTTTTTACAGAGCTACATAAATCGTGATCTTAAGGTATTTCACCAATTTGTTGTTCTTTGCTGCACATTCTAGGTTATCAGATCTCTTCCTAAAATGTGGTACCCAGATTTTGGTGCATTTGTTGTGTAACATAAAATAGTTGTGAAATTACTTTCAATTGTAAGTTTATAGTTTACAACATAGTATTTTAAAAATTAGTATAAAACAAGGGCAGCTAGGTGGCGCAGTGGATAGAGCACCAGCCCTGGATTCTGGAGGACCTGAGTTCAAATATGGCCTCAGACACATAACACTTACTAGCTGTGTGACTCTGGGCAAGTCACTTAACCCCATTGCCTAAACAAACAAACAAAATTAATATAAAACAGTCAAACATTTATTAAGCACCTACTATGTTCTAGGAGTGTGCTAGGCTCTAAAGACAAAAATGGAACAGTAGTTGCCCTCAAGTACATTCTATGTGGTAAGGCACTAAGTCTAAATGTATGTATATACACAAAGTAGATGTTAATTTTGTGGGAGAGGGCACTACTAGGTGGGAGAGGAATCAGGAAAGGTTTCATGTAGAAAGTGGTGCTTGAGTTGGGTTTTGAAAGAAATGGCATTTCTAAGAGGAATAGGTCATGTGGGAGTGCACTCAAAGCATGAGTTCAGCTAGGAATGGCGATAGGAGGAGTGTTGTATGAAAGGAACAAAAAGGCCAGTTTGGCGGACCATAGAGAGGGAGAGTAATGTTTAACAAGATTGGAAAGACAGGTTGAGTCCAAGTTGTGAAGGACTATAAATAACAAATGAATTTATATTTGAACCTAAAAATAATGGAAACCTCTGGAGTTTATTAAGTTAGGGGAGTGACTTGATTAGTGCTGAGCTATAGGAAAATCATTTTAGTAGCCTTGTGGAGAATGAATTGGAGTGAAGGAGAGAGACTCGAGGCAGGAGATAAATTTGGAGGCAGTAGTCAGGAGGGCCTGACTTGGGATGGGCCAAGTGAGTAGAGAATGGAACAGATGTGAGAAGTTGTAGCTGTGTGGAAGAAGGAGTCAGGAATAACACCCAGGTTTCGAACATGTGAAATAGAGGAGTTAGGTTAGACAAGTGGGTTTTGAAGGAAAGATAATGAGTTTTCTGTTTTACGTTTGAGTTGTCTGTGGGACATCCATTTTGAAATATGCAATTGGCAGTAGTGTATAACTGGAATTCAGGAGAGAGACTAGGAGTAAAAGTTTAAAAAAATTATTGGTTTTTATTTCTCCAAAGTTAGGTGATTCTTTTATTCTCTGATTTGCCAGTAGTGTTCTACTTATTTTCTTTCATGGGCCCCACCTTTTGGCCAGTAGCATACAGTTTTGAAACATTTAGTAAATAAATATTTATTAGGTGATCCCTCTACCAAGTGATGGGGATATGAAAAAAGGGAGAAGATAATTCCTGATCCCAAGGAGCTCACAATCCAATGGAGAGACAATATACAAACAAGTTAGACAGAATATAAATTGGAAAAAATAAACAGAAGGAAGGAAGTAGAATTAAGGGGGTCAGGGAAAACTTCCTGTAAAACAGGGTCCTTTAAATAGGATAAAACTTTATTTACAAGTGTAAAAACCATGATTAGCTACAGGCAGGATAGAAGGGATTTCGTTAATAGGCCTTAGTTTGTAAACCCTGCTGTAGAAGGTGAGATTTTAGCTGGGAGTTGAAGAATACCAGAGAAGTAAGGAGGTGAAGGTGAAGAGGGAAATTCCACACATTGGGACAACCACTGAAAATACTAGGAGACAGGAAATGGAATGGTCAGACCTGAAACATTAGGAAATTAAGTGATGGATTGACTGAAATGGGGAAAGAATATGGCAGGGAGACCCATAGGCTATTGCAGTAGCTCAGGTGTGAAGTGATGAGGGCCTGCACCAGGGTGGTAGTGTGAGTGGAGCATAGTCTTTAGATGTACAGAAATATTCTATTTGAATCTGTTCTTTACCATCTCTCACTCCTAACCCTGTTTTAAGTAGTTAACCCATTCTAGAAATTATAGACACAGTCGTAGTCATAGTAATAGTGAACATTTCACTTTAAACAGCTGGTTAAAAACTGTAGGTCATTTGGGCTTTGAAGAATTTTGCTAGGTGAGTGTTTGGGAAGGGGAGGGGGAACAGAACATTTCAAAGCATAGGAAGGAACACAGAGTCTTGAATAGGAAACTGAAGTTGTGTTTGGGCCACATCAAGGTAAACCAAAGTAGCATTTCCTTAGAGCAGATGAAAAACTGTAACCTGGAAGACAGGTGAGGGGTGAGGGAAGGGATTCAGAACTAGCAGACCAATAGGACCCAAAGATGGATGACTAATGGTGGTCTGTTGGGAGCTTTCTATTAATATGTCTCAGGGCTCTGTCTTTGGCCCTGTTCTGTTTAGTGTTTTTTATCAATGACATGGCTAAATATATGATGTTTATGTAGTACTTTAAAATTTTGGAAGTGCTTTACTTGTACTATCTCATATGATTCTTGCAACAAACTCATGAAGTAGATATGGAATAGGTATAAGTATCTCCATTTTGACAATGAGGGGGAGGGAAGTTGAGATATCAGAGGGGGTTAAATGGCCCATCTCTTAGTTTAATAAACTAAATAGCATGCTTATCCTACTTTCAGATAATAGGAGCCATGGAAGAATTGGTATTGGAAAACATCTAAACAGACTAAAAGGAGATAGTAAATCAGATGTTTATTTTTGGGGGGTGGGGTGGGAGAATAGGATCTGGATTTATGGCTTCTGTGTAGATTTAATCTGATGGGGAAAACTCTCTCCGCTGATGAAGATTAGCTCATAGTCTTAAAGAATTAATTGCCTGGGAATAACTGAGAGATAGGTACATGGTCAGTATATATCAAATGCAGGATTTAAGTTCATGAATTCCTGATTCCAAGGCTAGCAGTCTATTGACCAATCAACTCAAGAGGATATATCAACCATCTTCTCAAGATGAAATTTAATAGGGGTAAATTTAAAGTCTTACGTGACAGTATCTTGGAGTTGTTAGAACTAGTGTCCTGTGGCAACCAGAAAAGCTAGCCAGGTGCTCAGGTACCTTAATAGAAGAATCATGTCCAAAACAAGGGAGATGCTAGTTCCAATGTATTCTCCCCTAGTCAGACCACATAAGAAGCCCATTTCTGGGTGCCACATTTTAAGGAGGATTGATTAACCTTGAGGACCTCTAGGGGAGAATAATCAGGTTGGTGAAAGGACTTACAGCCGTGCCATATGAGCATTGTGAAGTAAAGGTGAGAAGAGATTTTTGGTGGGAGAGGAGAAGAAAGTCATTATTTCTTATGTTAAAATTTTTGAAGTTTGCATGTAGAAACAAAAGCTAGACTTATTCTTCTTGGCCCTAGAGAATGAAAATAGAATTGATAGGTGAAAGTTTAGAGAAGTTGATTTGATTTAGGGAAAGAGCCTGCTCTAAATCCATGATCATATGAAATGAGCTACCTCAGGAGGGAATGAGGCAGTTGTCACTGGAAGTCTTAAGGCAGAGGCTGGACATCCATATCCACTTGACCAAAGTATACTATAAAAGTGAGCTAGATGGTCTTCCAGATCTCCTTTGAAACCTCAAGATTTTGTGATTCATTTTAGGTTCTTTACCTTTTCTCCCTCTTACTCCTTCTCTGACCTCTGTAGTACCTAGGGAGAAGGTAAAGGTAGGTATGTGAATAAAAAGAAGTGTGAAATTCAAATCCTTGCTGAATCACTAATCTTTACAAATAGAAAAACTCTTCTTTGGGTGTTTCCCCACATCCCTATTATGAAGAGACTATGAAGGGTTTTTGTTGTTGTTTGTTTTTGTTTTATAATTTACTGAAGAATTGTTTTTATATGGTACAGAAATAAGAAAGAACTTTCTTTTTGTTCAATATTGAAACTTGTTTCCTTTAAGCCTTAGTTTAGTGAAAAACATAATACTAGTAGCCCTTTCAAATATAGTCTTCCTCTTATCGTGTATACACTTAACCTGCCACCACCCCTACTCTGCAGTCTCCTTATAAAAGAACTGCTTTTGATTAAGGATCATAGCTTCGGTTGATTCTGTCCAGCCAGGATTGTTAGCAACACAGTCTTGTGCTTTGTTCTCTGCATGGCTGCTGGGATCTGTGTGCTTTGGCAGGTTTACTTTTAACTCTGGACTGATAAGTTGGGGGGAAGGGGCATACATTCTAAATTGCTTTGGTAACTGTTTTGCTGCTGCAGTTTATTTTTAGATGTGCTTTGGAAAAAAGGTTATTGGTAAAAGACCTCATTTACTGATTTTTTTAAAATTTAGTTTCTATTCTTAATAATTTAAGTTGTTATAGCTCACTTCTTCCAAGGATTTTGCTTGATCATCAGGCTAAACATTGTGTTAAAACTTTCTACCTCATTATTGATCTGTTGGGTAGAGAATTGTAGAAGAGTTTCTTCATACTTGTACTTTAATGTGTGAATCTTAAAATACTGAATTGTCTTAGGAAGCAGATCTGGACTTCATATAGAGAGCCTTTATCATGAAGAATAAGCAATACAAATACCTAACTTATTTCTATAATTCTTTATATTCAGTTTAAGCCCACATATGTCACTACTTCTGCTTTTCATTTCCAGAAGCTTTTCCTCTTGCATGAAATTAAAGTAACATTTTAAATAAATATACAGTTGTAATACCCCTGTTCTCTGTAAGCTTTTCAATCTCCTATTTGTTCATTTATTTCACAAATATTTGCTAAGCACTGAATATACATATTCATGGCATGTGAATAAGATGTGTATGGCATATATAATATGTAATATATGGTATATGGCATATATTGCATGTTTTATACATTGCCAGATATATTACATAAGACACATATGATATAGTATATATATTATATAATATATACATATTATGTATAATATGTACATACTAGAATATGTATATGTGGCACAATATGTTACCTTTATATGATGATATACATACATCTGTGTGATATATGACATATATAGTGTGTATGTGTATACCTTTAAGTGAATACATATATGGCATTGTTAGGTGCTGCATGGAATACAGAGTTATAGAAAGATCTGATCCCTGCCCTCAAGCCTCTGTATCATAGTAGAGAAGAAACTTGTACCCAAGTATCTAAGATAATAGGCAGTATGTGATAAATACTGTATGAGTGGTGAAAACTAAGTTTTACAGACAGCTAGGTGGTGCACTGCGTAGAGCCCAGGACTTGGAGGTAGAAGACTGGAATTCAAAGCTGTGATCCTAGGCTAGTCACTTATCTTCTGTCTGCCTTAGTTTCCTCAACTATAAAATAATGGTTGAAATGTGAGTAGTCAGGAAAGAACAGAAAGCATACATTCAGTATCATTGGATAAAATTAGAAAATTTAAGTCCTCTATGTATGGAGAAGTGGTATAATCTTTGGGTCATATGGTTCATTTTAGAAGTCTAGATAGTACTGGAACAAGGATGATCTTGGTGAATATTTTATCCTTGTGTATTGCTGTTGCCTTTCTTCAAATTGTTGTTCTGCATTTTTCTTCTAAGATTTTTAGATAAGATTATGCTAGTTAATTATTAATTTATATCAAACCAATTTTATCTTCTTAATGAAAAAAATAGATGTTAATAAAGCAATCTGTGATAAGTTTAAATCTTTTTATGTAGCATTATGTAGCTACTGCAAATTATTTGGCTTCTTTTACATTTCCAAACTTCCAAAAGACTAAAAACACTTAGTAACCAGTGATTGAATAAATAGGCTAAGTACAAGGTTGTAAAGGCCAATTGTTAAAGAATGAAACTAATGAGGGTTAAAAATCTTAGCAGAAGTCAGCCCAAAAGGATGGTCAAGCAGGAGTTGCTAGGTTACTAACTCAGAAGAATTTCCCAATACTGTGAGCAACAAACTCATTTGATTAGTTTGTACGGTATAGTTTTGGTGGGTAACTAATGTTCTGTCATTCTTCCTGATTTAATGACAGGAAGTGGAAATTTGCTGTAACCTTATGTCCTTTCAGAGATTGAAACCTGGAAGGGTGCCCAAAAATTACCTGTTGTAAGGCTGGCTATTTTTTGGTTTCAGTCACATGACCCAAAAGATAAGGAATGTCAGGAATTTTCAACACATTTACAATGGAATCCAAAACAATAGGCCTTTCATACTATTCTAAAGGCATAACTTTCATTTGTTATTTTAACTTTTCAGAGGAACAGGGTTAGTATAAAGTATTGAAGCCCAGCCTGTATGGAAACTTTCTATCTGGGAGGAAAAAAGGTATATTTTAAAACAATGGATCATTCAAGGATGTTTAAAAAACACATTTGCTTCTGCTTTGCTTCTGTGTGCTCTTCTAACAATTTTTGCTCAGGAATAAAATTTGCTTTTAATGTTCAAGTATCAGTGCTTCTCAGTTTTTTGCTTGTCTTCTTTCCAGTCCCCTAATTCTTCCATGGTTTTTATGCTATTTAATATTGCCACGTCTATTCCATGGGAGGTTCGGGAAGTAATACTGCAGAGATTGAAGTAATGCAAAATCTTCGTTGGATTTTGGGGTAAGGGGATAATGCAACATTTAAGAGATCGTTGGTTCAAGATCCTCGTTTTATAAATGAGCAAACTGATACTCAGGTTAAATGACTTGACCAGCACCACACAGGTAGTTTTTATGTTCTCTGACCCCAAATCCAATGTGCTTTCAATTATACTATATTAGTTTTAGTGCCTTATTTGATAATATTATCCTTTATCTCACCATGTTTTTGTACTGGCTGTCCCTCATTGCTGGAATGAATGTTCTTCTTCCTCACTTTTACCTCCTAGCTTCCCTGGCTTCTTTCAACACTCAGCTCACATCTGATCTTCTACACCCTTTCTTTTACACTGTGTCATGAATATGCATAGGTTTTTGCACATTTGCTGTTGTTCAGTCATTGCAGTTGTGTCTGACTCTTTATGACCCTCTGGGGTTTTCTTGGCAAAGATGCTGGAGTGGTTTGCCATTCTCCAGCTCAGTTTACAGATGAGGAACTGAGGCAGACAGGATTAAATGACTTGCCCCAGGGCTATACAGCTAGTAAGTATCAGAGGCTGGATTTGAATTCAGGTCTTCCTGGCTCCAGGTCTGGTGCTCTATCCAGTGCTCCACCAAACTAGCCCTGTTTGCACATTGTCTCCTCCATTAGGATGTGAGCTCTTTGTGGGCAGGAACTGTTTTTTAACCTTTCTTTATCTCCTCACTGATTAGCTTTGTACCTGGCACTTAATCAGTACTTAAGACATGCCTGTTGACTGAGAATTAAATGAGGTAATGTTTGGAAAATGTAGAGTTCTGTGTAAACAACAAGCTATGAGTTTGGATTTAGTTTTGTTTGGTGGGGAAAGATGCTTATTAAAGAGTAAGATTGCACCTTGGATGCCAGGTTGTAGTTGTCTGTCCTTCATTCTCGAAGAGGACCATGGCACCAGGAAGGTGATGCCATGATGTGCAATGGGTAGGCCTGGACAAGGGAGGGTAGATTGTCAAGATTCAGCAATACTCGATCAGCCTCACTTGAATGGAGTGTTTGTGTTATGGGAATAGTAGGAGATGAAGTTGGAAAGGCTGAAGGAATGAATGTAAGAGACGTTTTTGAGGAGCTGATAGAACTAGGTGGCTGGGTAGGAGGAAGCAAGGGAATAAATAGTTAAGACTATTTTCATATCTTAATAACTGGTAAGAATTATATCATTAGTAAGAATGGGAAAGTGAGAGAGGGCTGGTTTCAGGGGTAAAATGATTTCAATTTTAGACCTGTTTAGGTTAAGGTGATGGTGATGTATGTAAGTGGAAATATTTGGTAGAGATATGTTGGAGACATGAGCCTAAAACTTGGAGAGAGAGAGGTTAGGGTTGTCTACCTAAACTTCAGAGTCATTTACAGAGCCAGTAGTTTAAAACCACAAGAAGTGAGGTCTCTGACCAAATGAATGAGAGAGAGAAAAGCAATTGACAGAGGCTTGAGGCTTTAGGAATGTCTAGATTCATAGGTAAGGAGGAAATGCTGCCGAGGAGACGAGATAGTCAGAGAGAATTATTTCTCTATTAATAATTCCATGTAGTCTAATGTCACAAAAGGTAAGTATAAGGAATTTCATAAAGGTAAAGGAACAGTGTCAAGATGCAAAGAGCAGTTACAGTACCAACTGAGATAAAGACCTTTTGACTTAGTGAGTGAGAATTTAATAAGAATGATGGTAAGAGGACATTGATTGTGAAAATTTCATAAGTGAGTAGGTGTTGAAGAAAGGGGGGAGAACATGTAGTTCACTCATTTGAGATGCTGGCAATGAAAGCATCTTCTCCTTCAACTACATTCCCATTACTTCCTCCTTTTACATTCCCGTTACTTTCCTCCTCAGACTTTTTCCATAACCTCCTATCTAGTCTTTCTTCTTCTATTCCAATCTTGTTCTTTAGGAAAAAAAAAAAAGAACTATTAAGGTAGATCATTATCAACAGGTCATTTCTGTCCTTACCCTGCCTCCAACATAACAAAGTGCACAAGAATAAGCTCTGTGGGCATATGTATGGTTTAGAAGATAGATTTTCAAAAGAGAATTTGTCTATTTCCATTCTCAAAGGATGTGGTCATATCTTCCCATGTTGCTCCCCTTTATGCACGCTAAATTCCAGCCACATTGGCCTACTTGTTCCTTGAATTTGACATTCCATTTTCTCCCTCCATGCCATCTCATAGCCTGTTGCCCATGCCTGGATAGCACTCTTTCTCACCTCTAACTTTAAGAATCCTTGGTCTACTTCCAACTCAGAACCTTTATTAGTTCCCAGATTTTATTTGTTAGTACTCACTCCTTCCTCAAATTATCTTGTAATTTATTCATCCCTCCCAATAGAATGTGAGGTCCATGGGGCAGGAACTGTTCTTTTTTTTTTTTTTAACTTTTGTCTTTGTATCTCTGGTGTTTAATATTTGTTTGTTTTAATTGTTGAGTTGAGTTTAATGTCAGTCCATTGCTTACCGACTCTTCCTTAATTTCCCGTTGCAAACTGAGTAAAGTTAATACCTGTTTGTCTGTGATTCATGATTTCTGGTCCACTCCAACTTTGTAGTCTTATTACTTACTACATACTACTTTTATCTGTGCATTCTTTGCTTGACCTAAACTAGACATTTCTTGTCTCCTGAATAAATCTTATTTTTTCCTTCATCCATCCCTTTATTTGTGTTGTTCCCTCAGTCTGGAATGCTATCCTTTTCTCTTTTTTACCCATTGAAGCTCTTCTCATCCTTTAAAGCCCAAATCAAATGGTTGTTGTGGTGGTACTTGTAGCTCTTGTCACTTTGGCAGCAGGGTAAAAGTGGGGGTAAGGGTCTGGTGTTACTGGCTTACTTTAGCGGTACATTTTTCACCAAAGTTTTACTTTTGCCATGTCTTATGCCATGGTCAAATGAAGCCACCATTTGTGGAGGTGGAATAAACAGGAGGCTTTTGAAATAATTTGGGTAGCTACTGATGAGGACTAGTACTAGATTGATGATAGCAGAAGGAGTGAAAAAGGAAGAGGATGGATATTATAAGCCTTAACAACTGATTATATGTGGAGTATGAGGGAAGAAAATTAAAGATAACACCAGTGTTTAGAACATAGATGACCAGGTAAATGGTGCTATTATTGGCAAATAGAGAAGTCTCTAAGGGTGAACAGATGGTTAAAAATGTGGTAAATTCTATATTGGTCATATTTGTAAGTACTGAGATTGTGTTTTTAAAGCTTAAGAGAAAAGTCAGGCCTAATGGTATAGATTTGATATTTTTCTGTTTAGAGATGATAGTTGAGCCCATGGGAACAAGTTGATGGCTAAGGAAGATTTAGAGAGAAAAGAAGTTTGATGTCAGAACCTTGGGTAATAATAGCATATTAAATGGTCAGCAGAAGAGTGATTAGAGAGTTAAGAAGAGAACTAAGAGGATAGTGTGTATATCTTGTGAAAAGAGAGTATACTCAGAAAAAAGGGGGATGGTTTACAGCAGTGTTAAACTCAAATAGAAACAGATTCCTGTAGGTTGCATATTGATTTAGAAAACCACAAATGAACATTATCTATGTTTTCTTATACTTTTTTTTGGGGGGGGGGAGTGAGGCAATTTGGGTTAAGTGACTTGGCCAGAGTCACACAGCTAGTGAATGTTATGTGTCTGAGGCCACATTTGAACTCAGATCCTCCTGACTCTAGGGCCGGCGCTGTATCCACTGCACCATCTAGCTGCCCCTATACTTTTAAAAATTTTATTAAACATTTCCCAATTACATTTTAATCTGGTTGAGGCTGCAGCCTGGAGTTTTGCTTGCTTATAGCCCATGGGGAGTTTAATACCTCTGGTCTACAGTATCAAAAATGGTAGAGATGTTAAGTAAATGGAATACTAAGACAAGGCTTTTGTGTTTGGCAATAAGGCAATTGTTAGAGATCTCTTAAGAGAATACATTTAGTAGAGTTGGAGGTGGGGGGAGGGTGTAAGCCAGATTATAGAATATTGTGGCATGAATATAAGCATCAAATAGAGTTTACTTTTTCAAGTCAGTTCAACAAATCTTTATTACATATATGCTGTGTTCCAGGCATTGTCCGATACAAGGATACAAAAACCGACAATGAAATGGTCCTTCCTGAAGGAGCCTACATTCACCTTGAGGAGGGAGAGGCATAATATATGCATTGATAAGTAAATAAAATATGTATATAAAATGATTGGGGAGAAGGTAGCTCTAACATCTGGGGAGATCAGGAAAGGCCTAGTGAAGAAGGTGGCACTTGAGCTGAGCTTAGAGTGGAGCTCATTATTGCCAATGGTAGCATTCCTGGCGTGGGGAACCACTTGTGTACAGGTATAGAAGTGGGAGGTGGCAGGTTATATGTGGGAAACAGCAAGCAGGCCAGTTTGATTGGAACCTAACACATGCAAAGAGAAATAATGTGAATACAGTCTAGAAAGATAGCTCTTCATAATTTGGCTCCAAAAGAGTAGTTTCTGTTTTATTTTGGAGATATAAGGGACCCATTGAAGTTTCTTTGGGAAGTGGGGATGGGGAAGGAGTGAAGTGCTCTGACCTGGTTTTTAGGAATATCAGTTTAGGAGCTGGAGGATGGATGGGGGGGGCAGGAAGAAGAGGCTAGAGGCAGGAAGGCTGATTAGAAAATGGTTGTTAGCAATAAAGGTGAAAGATGATGAGGGCTTGATCTAGGGTAGTTTGTGATGTGACTAAAGAACAGGGAATAAATATGTGTGGAGGTAAACTCAATTAAACTTGGTGATGGGAGGTGAAGAAGAAGAAAGAATCAACAATGGTTGCAAGGCTGTGGACCTAGATGACTGGAAGAATGGTGATTCCCTTGACAGAAATAAATAAATCAGTATGAGGGCTGGGATTTGGAAAAAGGAAAAAGAAGTCTGCTTTGGATATCTTCAGATGGAGATGTCCAGCAGTCAGTTGGAGATGAAGGACAGGAATCTAAGAGAGGGTTTAGGTCTGGATAAGTAGATTTGGGAGTCACCTGCATAGAGATAATTGAACTCATGAGTGCTTATGATGTAACAAAGGGCATGCTTGAGGTAACATGGACACGGATATTAAAAATCCCTAAGTATAAGGGCAAAGGTTGAGATGTTTAAAAAAAGAGAAGATAGGGCCAGAACTGAGCCCTGGAGTATACCCACATAAAGGAGTTGAAATGTGGGTAATAATCCAGCCCAGACCCTGAGAGGGAGCAGTCAGATGTATAGGAAGAAAAGCAGGAGAAAGCAATATCAAGAAAATCCAGTATTCAGGAGGAGAGTGTCAAAAGCTACAGAAAAGTCAAGAAAGATGAGGACTAAGAAATGGCCATTGGATTTAGCAGTTGAGATATCCTTTTAACCTTGGACAGAACAGTTTTAGTTGAGTAGAATAGTCAGAAGTCAGATTGTAAAGAGTTGAGAAGTGAATGGGCAGTGAAGAATTGGAGCCAATAAATAGAAAGAGCTTTTTTATAGGTTTAGTTGTGAAAAGGAGGAGAGCTATAGGATGATAACTTAAGTAGATGGCATCAAGTGAATATTTTTAAAGGGGAGAGGGATGTGGACATCTTTGTAGTAAGTAGGGAAATAGAGCCTGAAAATTAGGGAGAAGAGGTGATTGAAGAGGCAGAGTTTCACAGGAGACAGACAAGAATGGATAGGATCAAGGGCAAAAGTAGAGTGATTGACTCTCTTCCTCTAAGACTTGAGCAACGAATTGAATGAATGAAAAGAAATTTATTGAGCATTTACTACATACTAGGTTCTGTGCTAGTGCTAGGAATACAGATGCAAACATGAGACCTACATCCTGTCCTTAAGGGAGCTTACATTCTAATAATGGAAGAAAACACATAGGGGAGTGGTGGCAAAGAAGGGAGTTTTGGTACAGGAAATCATAGAGATGATGAATTGATCTGTAGAGCACTTGCTTGACTTGTAGTTTCTGGAGCAATAGTAGCACTAAATTTATTAATTACTGTTCCCAAAGCAAGAGGTGGGGAAAAATAATAAAGATGAGGAGAGAGCCCAAGTGGCAGTTGGGCTGATGACAAGTTGTTTCAAATGAATGTCGGGATGGGATGTGAAGCATGATTTAGTCTGGGACCAGCTAGATAGATGTCTAAGTTGAGTTAGCAGATGCTAATCAAGACTGCTCAGCCTCAGGGTGAGAGTTCCAAAGGTAAATGGGTTAATTCATCAGGGAATGGGGGCATGGTTACTGGAAGTCCAAATCTAGAGGACGTTATTCCAAGTGTTGAAAAGTTAAATAGCGATAGAGAAGGTAACAGGAGGGCTGAATGAGATGTGAAACATGCTTTGTTCTAAAGCCACTTAGATATAGGTTGGGCAAGTTTACATTCACTCTTTAATGCATCTCAGTCCCATGGCTGGAGAGTGGGAGTTTTGAGAACATTTGAAGTATAGAATATCTGGGTAGAAGAGGTAACTTGTGGCAGATGCCTCAATTTTCTAATAAGGCAGCAGATAACCTCTTCTGTTGAGAATAGATGCTAGGTGGATTGTGAGTCAATCAAGAATGAGTGAAAGGATCAATATGTAGCTCTTAAGGCCTAGTTAGTATTAGATAACATAAGTTTGTAGTGGATTCCATCAATGTGGTTATGTGACTTTCTCTCCTTGAGTTCAGCAACAATACCCAAATAGGTGAGAAGATAATAGAGGATGGGGATAATCTAAAGTTTAGGTTAGGAAAGGGATGGATGGAGATAAGACAAGGGGAAAGAGATTCAAGGATAGAGAATGATTTAGAGTTACATCTAGTGCCAAGATTGCTGCTGGAGGAAAGTGAGATTGGAGGATTATAAGGCTGGGTCAGAGATGTAGATTGGGAAAGCAGGCAGAGATAAAGTGAATATAATTTGTATTGAGGAGATAATTTTAGAAGGGGGTGAGGTACAAGGAGAGGTGGAATAATAGGAGGTTGTAATCAGATACAGGAATTTCAGTTTGGAATCATGGAAGAAATCAAAGGTATTGCCATCCCTGTGTATAGCTAAGTTGGAGTAAAAGTATAAATTATAGCAGTTAGGAGTAGAGGAATCTGAAGAACTGAGAAGCTACTGTGCTCGAGGTGACATGGACATGGATATTGAAATAAATATAAGGGCAAAGGTTGAGATGTTTAAAAATAATAGCAACCTGGGTAAACTTTTTGAAAAAGAAATGAAATGACCTGAGTGCATAGATGCATAGATAACAGCCACAAGCATTTTTGTTGCCTTTGATCCTGAGCAGTAGGGTGCATGAGATCTAGAAAGCCAGAGGGCAGAATGGGGTCACAGTACTGGTAGACTTTATGGCAGTAGTTTTTGGAGGGGAAGGAAAGAGAACCTAGGAATGGGGTGATGGTGTGCTAGAATTTTTAGTTATAATTGAAGAAGACAATTGAATGACACCCCACTTGTGACTCATAGTAGTATCCATCCTCCAGGCCTGGTGGACTGTTTTGTGTTAGGTTGCTCAGGGCATCATCATTAGCTTGTTCTAGGATATTATGGGGGAAGGGTACCCAGAGGATGTTTGTCTTTGAAAGGAAGAGTAGAAATGAAGTAGATAGTAGCTTCCTGAGGTAGAGTAACCAAGGAAGAATTTTTTGTTTTAAGGATTTGTGAAACCTAAGCAAATGCAAAGTAGCCAATAGAGAGGGAGATTTAAAATGTCATAGCATTTAGCAATTTTATTGGCATATTGAAATCTCACCATTTGTGTGCTCTTTGCAGTTTTACTACTTGAGAAGATAGAGCATGATGATATCTGCAATAAAACATTGAAGATTACAGATTTTGGTCTGGCTAGGGAATGGCATAGAACAACTAAAATGAGTGCAGCTGGTACATATGCATGGATGGCACCCGAAGTTATCAAGTCATCCTTGTTTTCTAAAGGAAGTGATATCTGGAGGTAAGTACGCATATACATTTGGCTTTTACAGACAGCTCTGTGGAAGTTAGTTATTGTGTTCTATGAAAGGAAAATGTTAATGTATCCAGTAGCTCTGATAACACACACACACAAAATTCTTTTCCAGGAATGTTTTCTGTTTATGATGTCTCCATGTAAACTTTTAAGCCAATTTAAAAATAGACCAGAGTAAATAACTTGAGATTTTTATTTTCAGAAAATCTCTACTTGTTGGTTCAGTGTTATTGTATAGTGCATGTAGTGTTTTTCCAAATTTCAGGTTTGCTTATGATGGATGAGACTTTTTCTTGAGTGGCTCTTCAAGTGCAAGTTTCCAGACTGAATTCAGTTTAGTTCATTAAATTCAAATAAATAAGAGCAAAACTCTGTGTTGAGGAAGATGCAAAATTTAGATGAAACATCCATACTTTATGGGGAAATTTGATATTTACAAATAACTACAACACCTATATACCCTAAATAAGTCGAATTTTCTGAGAAATCTAAGGAGGAAGGCCATTATTGACTAGGGGAATCAGTTAAGTTTTTCTCAAAGGCATTATCTTTGAATTAATCTTGAACCCTTTGTTTTCATAAACACCATTTAGAAATATTTGTGTGATCAAAAAGCACAAAGATGAGCAAGTATGTAGTATATGGGATTGGGGCAAAAAGTCTATTTAGCCAGAAAATAGAGTATATGGAAAGGAGTACATGCTACTCATACTGTAGCATACTGTAAAGCTTATATGGTAGGATGGTGCCATGTATACGAGAGCCTTAAATGTCAGGCAAGGCAAATTGACTATGACTTGCGAGGCAACAGAAGGAACCACTGAAGACTTTTAAGCATAGAGGAATAAATGAATGAATTAAGCATTTATTAAGCACTTATGTGCAAAGTACGTGGATACAAATAGAAAAGTAAGGCAATCCCTGCTCTCAAGGAGCTCACAGTCTAATGGGGGAGACTACACAAGTCGGATGGAACAGTCTTGGTGGTGTTTAGGATGCAGTGATGAGCAGGTGGTAATACACTATGGCTAGTCACAAGGAATCTGGCAGTTGTGTAAAAAATAAAGGCAGCATGGTATAGCAAATAGAACCCTTGACTAGGAGTAAAATGTTCCAAATTTTGTCTTTAGACTTATTAGCTATGTGATGATGGGCAAGTCAATTTCTTAGAGCCTCACTTTCCTTATCTGTAAAATGGATATATATTACTTAAGTCATAAGGTTAATAAAGTGCTTTGCAGACCTTAAAATGCATGTAAGTGTCAGATATTTATTATTGGAGAAGGGAGAGTAGAGGTGAAAAGACTTATTAATAGGCTATTGTAGTAGTCTAGAGATCTGGTAATGGGAGTTTGTACTAGGGTAATAGCCATAAGAATAGAGAAGGGGAAATAGAAAAGACTCTTTTTATCGTGAGTTGACTGGTAAATCTAAAGACTAGATTGTCTCTATTAGCAGGAATTTGTAATGGATTAGATAAGAGGTTGGGGAGAAAAGAGTCAGAGGCTTTGAATTTGAAAGAAAGAGGAAATGGTACCAAGGATAAAAGTAGTGAAGTTGGAAGGAAGAATAGGTTTAGGAAGTAAGAGCAAGAGTTCAGTTTTGTATATTTGGAACTTGATATTCTGGTGGGACATCTAGTTAGAAAATAGCAGTATACTTCACTTTAAGCAAGTTAGAATTTACAAGAGAATGAATATTAACTTCACAAAAGGTTTTTCACATATTTCTTTTAAGTGGCAAATGCATGAAATGCATACAGCTTTTAAGAACTGCCTTGGACTTCTGGGAGGCAAGATGGCAGAGTCCCTTGAAAATCACCTGAACTCTATTAAAGTTACCTCCCACAATAGCATCTTAAAACAAATTCTGGAAAGACAGAACCAACAGAAAGACCAGGTGAAACAATTTTCTAGCCCAAGAAAACTTGGAAGGTTGACAGGAAAGGTCTGTCTCCCCCAGATAAAGGAGGAATACAGTCCAAGCCAGTCAGTGTCCCAGAATGACAGCAACAGGCCCTGCCTCCACAAGCCAGCAGGAGACCCTCAGCCCCAGCACAAGTTAGTGAACAAGGCCTAGTGGCCTCAGTGCAGTGGTAGGCAAGAGACCACCCTCATGCCTCTGGAGTAGCACCAGGGTACCCCCCCCCTTTTCCTACACCTCACAGGTCTGGCATAGCAACAGGGTGCCTCTTCTCTCCCCCTTGCCCCCACCAAGGTCTCAGTACAGCACCAGACCCCCTGCTCACCCAAGCACAGTATCAGGCATCACCTGCGTAACACCAGACTAGCAGCCAGGGCCTGCCTTCCCTGGCACAAGAAGCTTGGGACATTGCCCCCTCCACTCCAGGAACAGATTTCAACTTTAAAAGTAACAAAATAGGCTGGAAAAAATGAGTGAAAAACAACAACAAAAAAGAACATGACCATAAAAAGTTATCATGGTGATAGGGAAGATCAAAACACAAACTCATAAAAGGACAACAATGTTAAAACATCTAAATTCAAAGCCTCAAAGAAAAATGAAAATTGGTTTCAGGCCCAAAAAGAACTTTTGGAAGATCTCAAAAAGGTAGAAGAAAAATTGTGAAGAGAGAATGATGCAAGAATGAAAAAAGAATCAACAACTTGATAAAGGAAGCACAAAAAAATGGAAAAAGATGTAAAAAAATATTCAAGAAAACAACTCCTTAAAAAACAGAATTGGCCAAATGGAAAAGAATATGAAAAAGCTAAATGAAGAAAATAGCTCCTTAAAAATCAGAATTGGAAAGGTAGGAGCTAATGACTCTATGAGACATCAGAAGCTAAAGGACAAAATGAAACGAATGGAAAAAATAGAAGAAAATATAAAATATTTCATCAGAAAAACAACTAACCTGGAAAACAGATCCAGGAGAAATAATTTAAGAATTATCATACTACTTGAAAGCCACAATCAAAAAAAGGACCTGCACGTCAAGAAATGATCTTGAAATTATCAAAGAAAACTGCCCTGCCATTCTAGAACCAGAGACATGGAAAGAATCTGTTGATCACCTCCTAAAAGAGCTCCCCAAATGAACAATTATAGCCAAATTCTAGGACTCCTAGGTAAAGGAGAAAATATTACAAGCAGCAAAAAAGAAACAATTCAAATATAGTAGAGCCACAGTAAGGATTACATAGGATTTAACAGCTTTAGAGGATATGGAATGTGATATTTCAGAAGTCACAGGAGCTAGGACTATAACCAAGAATCCACCTACTTACCCAGGAAAATTGGGCATAATTTTTCAGAGGAAAAATATGGTGATTCAGTGAAATAGAGGACTTTCGAGCTTTCTTGATGAAAAGACCATAGTTGAACAAAAAATTTGATCTTCAAACAAAGATTAGAAAGAAAGCAGAAAGCTGAGAAGCAATTTTACAGCAAGCATCTCTAATAAAGGCCTCATTTCCCAAATATATAGAAAACTAGATCAAATTTATGTGAATACAAGCCATTCACCAATTGATAAATGGTTAAAGAATATGAACAGGCAGTTTTCAAATGAAAAAATCAAAGCTATGTATAGGCATATGAAGAAGTGCTCTAAATCACTTTTGATTAGAGAAATGCAAATTAAAATAACTCAGGTATACCTCACATCTATCAGATTGGCTAATATGACAGAAAAAGAAGATGATAAATGTTGGAGAAGATGGGGGAAAATTGGGACACTGATGCACTGCTGGTTGTGAACTGATCCAGCCATTCTGAAGAGCAATGTAGGAACTATGCCCAAAGGACAACCAAACCGTGCATACCCTTTGATCTAGTAATACAACTACTAGGTCTGTATCCCAAAAAAGATCATAAAAAAGGGAAAAGGACCCACATGTGCAAAAATATTTGTAGCATCACTTTTTGTGGTGGTGGCAAAATAATGGAAATTGAGAGGATGACCATCAATTGAGGAGTGGCTGAACAAGCAGTGGTATGTGAATGTAATGGATTGCTATTGTACAATAAGAAATGGTGAGCAGGCAGATTTCAGAAAAACCTCGAAGACTTGTATGAACTGATGCAAAGTGAAATGAGCAGAACCAGGAAAACATTGTACACAGTATCAGCAATGTTGTGTGATTATCAGCTATGAATGACTCAGCTTTTCTCAGCAATACAATGATCCAAAACAATTCCAAAAGACTCATGATGCAAAATGCTATCCACACTTAAAGAACTAATCTGAATGTAGATCGAAGCATACTTTTTTCACTTTATTCTTTTTCATGTTTTTTTTCCTCTTTTGCTCTGTTTCTTCTTTCACAACTGTGAAACATGATATGACATGTATAACCTATATCAAATTGCCTCCCATTTTAAGAAGAGGGAAGGGGAGGGAAAAGCTTTGGAACTCAAAATCTTATAAAAATGAATGCTAAAAATTGTCTTGACATGTAAATGGGGAAAAATAAAATACTATTTAATAAATTTCATCTTCAAATACATGACTCAAGAGAAGCATAAAAGGTGAAAAGGAAAGAGAAACATAATTCAATGAGCCTAAAAATGTTTGTATCGTACATAGGAAGATGATACTTGTAATTCTTAAGAGCTGTATCGGTATTTGCAGTTAGGAGTATACATAAATCAAGGGTTTACATATAAAGTGACTTTGTGGGATGATATACCATCGAAAGAAAAATAAGAGGTAAGAAAGGGAACTACACTGGGAGCAGAAGGAAGGTAGAATGGGGTAAATTATCTCACATGAGACATGAAAGACCTATTACAGTGGAGAGGAAGATGGGAGGTGGGGCAGTGGGCATTGCTTGAATCTTACTCTCATCAGAATTGGCTCAGAGAGGAAAGAACATACACAATCAGGTAGAGAAATCTATCTTACTTTATAGTGAAGGAGGGGGAGTGACTGACAGGATGGAGGGCAGATTAGGGTCAGTAATGGTCAGAAATGAAACACTGGTGAAGAGGGAAAGGATGAAAGGAGAGAGACAAGGATAAACAGAAGGAAAAATAGGATGGAGGGCAATACACAGTAATCACAACTGTGAATGTCAATGAGATGAACCACCCATAGAACAAAAGCAGATAGCAGAGTAGATTAAAAACCAGAATCCTACAATGCCTTGTTTCTAAGAAACACATTTTGAGGCAGAGAGACACAGAGTAAAGATAAGGGGCTGGAGCAGAATCTATTATGCTTTGGCTGAAGTAAAAAAACAAAATAAAATAAAACAAAAAAAACGGGTAGCAATCATAATTTCAGACAGAGTAAAAGCAAAAATAGATCTAATTAAAAGAGATAAGGAAGAAAACTACATCTTGCTAAAAATTACCATAAACGATGAAGTAATATCAGTATTAAACAAAAATGCACCAAGTGATATAGCACTAAATTCTTAAAGAAGAAGTTAAGTGATTTATAGGAAGACAGTAAAACTATACTAGTGGGGAATCTCAACTTTCCCCTCTCAGACCTAGATAAATCTAACCACAAAATAAACAAGTAGGAAATTTTAGATAAGTTAGATATGATAGGCCTCCAGAGAAAATTGAATGGGGATGGAAAAGAATATATACCTTTTTCTCAGTGGTACATGGCACCTACACAAAAGTTGACTATGTTTTAGGATAGAAAAACTTCACAAACAGATGAAAAAAGGCAGAAATAGTAAATGCATCCTTTTCAGATCATGATGCAATAAAAATTACATATAATAATGGGCCATGGAAAGATAGGCTAAAGAGCAAATCATAAAAACAAACGAGAATTTCGTAAAAGAGAACAATGAAGAGACAACATACCAAAACTTGTGGGATGCAGCCAAAGCACTACTTAGGGGAAAATTTACATCTCTAAATTCTTACAGCAATAAAATAGAGAAAGAGCAGATCAATGAATTGAGCATGCAACTAAAAGAAACTAGAAAAAGAACAAATTAAAAATCCCCAATTAAACACTAAATTGGAAATCCTGAAAATTAAAGATGAGATGAATAAAATTGAAAGTAAGAAAACTATTGAGCTAATAAATAAGAGTAGGAGTTAGTTTTATGGAAAAAAAAACAATAAAATAAGCATTGGTTAATTTGATTTAAAAAATTAAGAAGAAAACCAAATTACCAGCATGAAAAATGAAAAGAGAGAATTCACCACCAAAGAAGATGAAATTAAAGCAATTATTAGGAGCCATTTTGCCCAATTACACGCAAATAAATCTGATAATCTAAGTAAAATCAATGAATATTTACAAAAAATATAAATTGCCTAGATTAATAGAAGAGGAAATACAGTAACCCCCTTTTAGAAAAAGAATTTGAAGAAGCCATCAATGAACTCCCTAAGAAAAAATCCTCAGGGCCAGATGGGTTCCAAAATGAATTCTACCAAACATTTAAAGAACAGTTCCAGTACATAAATTATTTGGGGAAAATAGGCAAAGAAAGATTCATACCAAATTCCTTTTACAATGTAAGTGTGCTGCTATTACCTAAACTAGGAAGAGCTAAAACAGAGAAAGATGACTGCAGACCAGTTTCCCTAATGAATGTTGATGCAAAAATTTTAAATAAAATACCAGCAAGGAGTTACAGCAGTATATCATAAGGATCATACACTGTGACCAGGTGGAATTTATACACGAATGCAGGGCTAGTTCAGTATTGGAAAAACTATCTGCTAATTGGCTGTATCAGTAACCAAACTAACAAATCATATGATTATCTCAATAGATGCAGGAAAAACTTTTGACAAAATACAGCACCACCAGTCCCTATTAAAAACACTAGAGAGCATAGGAATAAATAGAGTTTTCCTTAAAATAATATGCGGTATCTATGTATGCAGTATCAGCAAGCATTTTATATAATGGGGGTAAGCTAGAAGCATTCCCAGTAAGATCAGGGGTGAAACAAGGATGCCCATTACCACCATTTTATTCAGTAATCTACTAGAAATGCTACCTTTAGCATTAAGAGAAGAAAAAAAAATTGAAGGAATTAGAATAACGAGAAAAAAAACCATCACTCTTCATAGATGATATGATGGTATACTTATAGAATCCTAGAGAGTCAACTAAAAAACTACTTGAAACAATTAATGCCTTTAGCAAAGTTGCAGGATAACCCACATAAATCATCAGCAGTCCTAAACATTACCAGCAAAGCCCACCAGCAAGAGATAGAAAGAGAAATTCCATTTAAAATAACTGGAGACGATACAAAACACTTGGAAGTCTATCTGCAAAGATAAACCCAGAAACTATATGAATACGGTTACAACACACTTTTCACAAATAAAATCAGATCTACACAATTGGAAAAATACGGTTGTTCATGGGTAGGCCAATATAATAAAAAATGGTAATTCTACCTAAATTTATTTACTTATTCAGTGTCATACCAGTCAAACTAACAAAAATATTTTATAGAACTAAAAAAATAATAACAATTCATTTGGAAGAACAAAAGGTCAAGAATATCAAGGAGATTAATGAAAAAAATGTGAAGGAAAGTGGACTAATCATATTAGATCTAAAACTGTATTATAAAGTAGCGATCATCAAAACTATTTGGTACTGGCTAAGAAATAGAATGGATGGGTGGAACAGATTAGGCACACAATGCAAAGTAGTAAGTGGCCATAGTAATCTAATGCTTGATGACCCAAAGACCCCAGCTTCTGGGACAGGAACTCAGTATTTGACCAAACTGCTGGGAAAACTGGAAAATAGTGGGGCAGAAACTGGATATGTACCAATATACACCAAAAACCAAGATAAAGTCAAAATGGGTACATGATTTAGACATAAAGGATGATACCATAAACAAATAAGGAGAGCAAGGAATAGTTTATCAGATCTATGTAGAAGGGAAGAATTTTTGACCAAACAAGAGATAGAGAGCTTTATTAGATGTAAAATGAATAATTTTGATTATATTAAATTTAAAAATTTTTGCATAAGCAAAACCAATGCTGCCATGATTAGCAGGAAAGCAGAAAGCTAGAAACAGGTGTCTCTGATAAAGGCTTCATTTCTCTAACATATAGAGAACTGAGTCAAATTTATAAGAATACAAGTCATTCCCCAGTTAATAAATGGTCAAAGGAGATGAACAGGCAGTTTTCAGTTGATGAAATCAAAGCTATCTATAGTCATATAAAAACCATGCTCTAAATCACTATTGTTGGAGAAATGCAAATTAAACAACTCTGATGTATCATTTCATACCTTTCAGATGGGTTAATATGACAGAAAAAGAAACTGGTAACTGTTGCAGGGGATGTGGGAAAATTGGAACACTGATACATTGTTGGTGGAGTTGTGAACTGATCCAGCCATTCTGGATCATTTCTGGAGATCAGTTTGGAACTATCCAAAGGTCGATCAAACTGTTCATACCTCTTGATGCAGCAATACAATTACTAGCTAGGTCTGTATCGCAAAGAAATTAAAAAAAAAAGGTGGGGGGGGGAAGGACCTGTTTGTACAAAAGATATTTATAGAGCTCTTTTTGTGGTGGCAAAAAATTGGAAAATGAGGGAATGCCTATCAATAGGGGAATGGCTGAACAAGTTGGGGCATATGAATATAATGGAATAGTATTGTACTATAAGAAATGACAAGCAGGAGGATAGACCTACATGAACTGATGCAAAGTGAAGTGAGCAGAAACAAGAGGACATTTTACACAGTAGCAACAACATTGTGCTATATGATCAACTATGAATGACTTAGCTATTCTCAGCAATGCAATGATCCAAGACATTTCCAAAGGACTGATGAGGAAAAATGCTATTCACATCCAGAAAAAGAACTGATGGAGTCTGAATGCAGATTGAAGCAGACTATTTTCACTTTATTTTTTCATGATTTTTTCCCTTATGGTCTGTTTCTTCTTTTACAACACGACTAATGTGGAAATATGTCTTACATGATTGTACATATATAACCTGTATCAACTTGCTTAGTGCCTTAGAGAAGCGGGAAGGGAGGGAGGAAAGGAGAAAATTTAGAACCCAAAATAAAAAAAAATGTATGTTGCAATTTGTCTTTACATGTAATTGGAAAGAATAAAATAAAAAAAATGCCTCATTTGTTGAGCAACATATACCTGCAGAGTATCTCCAGACTGCACTTTGCTTTACAGAATTAGATATTCTGAGGTATAGATCCACTGTAAATGGTACAAATAAAGTTTTGAGGAGTAATTTTTAAGAATAAAGGAACAGTCTGTTAATTAATTATAAGTTAATTGTATAGTCATAAGAGCCATAATATAAGAATACATACAGGAGAAGTTTTAGATTCAAGAGGATTATTTAAGGCAGAATACAAATGAGGTTGTTCAGAATCATAATGGACTATGTAAAGCAAGAATCTCAAATATAGGGTTTATATTGGACTTGTAGCCTTAAGGTGTATTATAGCTTTATTCAAAGGACTATGTAATCAAATTAATATTTTTGTGTATGAGAAACAGATTTAGATAGCACTCATCTGTTCAAATGATTATAAATTTAAAAACAAGTATGCAATTTGTTTGAACCCATTAGAACAGAAGAATAGACTGGGATAAGTAAATCTAACCCTACTAAAGTTTTGTGACTGATGCAGTTAGTAATAAATTTCATGTATAAAATGTGGTTAATAATGGGTATATTAATCCTTGTAGCTGTATCTTGCACATTAGAGGTGCAGTGAGGATTAATAGGTAATTAATTAACAATTTTATGGTGATGTAATATTTCTAAGTCAAAAGTGTTTAATAAAGTTTTAATTAAATATTTTACTAGCTTTGTAATACCTGATGCTTAGGTAAAATATATTAAGTCTTCTAAGCAATTTAATAAATTGAGATTATAAAAACTAGAAAAAACATAGTAAATAACTTTGTTCCTACTAGGGATCTAATAATTCTATTCTCAGTGCCTGTTAGTGTGGAGATGTTAAAAGCATCTACATTATGTAAGAAATATACAGTAACAGATTATATGTCTGGAACCTGGTTAGCTTATAGGTTGATCAACAAGAATTAGGAAATAAGGAAAAAAGCCCCTGAGTAACCCAAATAGGTTTCCCAAAGTACATCTTGTAGTTTTCTCATGAAGCCCTTACTCAGATGATCTACTTATCTTAGAAACTATTCTAATATATATCAGTTTATTTTATTTTCAAACACAGTAGTTGAAAAGTAACAAATTGAAACAAAAGAGAGGGCCTACAATATGGGTAAGCATAATGACTGCAGAGAGCAATGTTCCTTGGCAGCCTTAACTGCATGGGAGTAGAGAAAAAATACTGTAGGAGGCAGATGAAAGAATCCAGAAAGTATAGCAACCTGGGACTTTTCCTTATAGCAGCATCTAACTCTGCACATCCCACTAAGTTCTGTATTACAATATGGTATAGTTATTGTTCTTGAAGGAGGCATTGTGGCCTCATGTACTGGATGAGGAATTGGGGAGACCAGGGTTTAAATGTGACCTGTGACTTCATTAAAATGCTAAGTCACCCCTCAGCATCAAGAAACTCCTTTACCTACAAAGTAATAGATGCTTACAATCTGCCTTGATAGAAGGAATACCTGTACTTAAAAAATCCTAGAACTGTGATGTATTAACAATTATTGATGGATCCTACTGATGTATTATCTATTGAAGTGTATTGAGTATAGGTGGTTTTAAAACTCATGGATGTGTGTAATACATTTTACAAAGATTTTCATCATTGCTCAATTTTTAAAAATTATTTAAGGGGGGAATTTTCTCTTTCAGGGAAAACTCCACCTAGACTTACTTCTTTTTCTAGGATTCTATGTAATTAAGGTTTTATTGTACTCACTAATTGGAATAGGGTTTTGTTGTCTTTAGATTTACAAAATCTCTAGCTATTCATAGAACCATTTTAGAGCTAGGAAATGATTTTTGAAATCATTTAATAGAAGCTCTCCATTTTATAGTCAAACTAAAACAAGAGAAATTAATGAGTTAACTGCCTAAGATTATACAACTATTTTAGCACACAGATTCACAAAGTCAGTTACAGAATTTTAGAGTTGGAAAGGATCTGAGCAACCGATACCTGAAAAAGAATTCCTGATAACACATATCTAGCAAGTGGTCATCTGGCATTTGCTTGAAGAGCTCCAGTGAAAGGGAAACTTGCCACTTTTTAAAAAAAATTTATTTATTTTTGGTTTTCAACATTCATTTCCACAAGATTTTGAATTCCAAATTTTCTCCCAATCTTCCCCCCCCACCCCAGATGGTGTGCATTCTGAATACCCCTTCCCCCAATCTGTCCTCCCTTCTATCACGCGCCCCCTTCTCTTATCCTCTTCCCCTTCTGTTTTCCTGTAGGGCAGGATAGATTTCTATATCCCTTTGCGTGTATATCTTCTTTCCCAGTTGCATGTTAAAGCAATTTTTAACATTTGTTTTTACAACTTTGAGTTCCAAATTCTCTCCCTTCCTCACTCTCCAGCCGCCCTCATTGAGAAGGAAAGCAGTTTGATATAGATTATACATGTGTAGTCATGCAGAACACTTCCATAGTAGTCATGTTGTGAAACACTAACTATAGTTCCCTCCATCCTGTCCTGCTCTCCCATTTATTCTGTTCTCTCCTTTGACCCTGTCCCTCCTCAAAAGTGTTTGCTAATGATATCTAATCTGCTTTCTCTTCTATTATTCCCCCCCCAACCCCTTTCCCCCTCTTTTCTTGTAGTATAAGAGATTTCCATACCCAGTTGAGTGTGTATGTTATTCCCTTTGCTTTTTCAGGCATTCTTCTCCTCATGGGCTTTTTGGACCTCTTTTGTCATTAAGGTTAATCTGTTTTTTAAGGTGTTATTTTCTTAAGTATTTTTTTGGGTCTCCTTTAGCAAGCTCATTTTTGATGAGTTTTGGATGAGTTTTTAATGATTTTCTTGCATCACTCTCATTTCGCTTCCCAGTTTTTCCTAAACTTCTCTTACTTGCTTTTCAAAATCCTTTTTGAGCTCTTCCATGGCCTGGAACTGATTCATGTTTTTCTTGGAGGCTTTGGATATAGGAGCTTTGACTTCCTCTGGTTGTATGTTTTGATCTTCTTTGCCACCAAAGTAAGATTCTATGGTCTGACTCTTTTGCGCTGTTGGCTCATGTTCCCAGCCAATTACTTGACTTTTAAACTCTTTGTTAATGTAGGACTCTGCTTCCAGTGTGGAGGGTGTACTGTCTCAAGCTTCAGGGGTTTTGTGCAGCTGTTTTCAGAGATGCTTCTAGGGACCTGTAAATTTTACGTACTTCCAAGGTGGTATGATCAAAGAAGAGGTGCAATAGACCTTTCCTGTTAACCATCCAGATTGTCTTGGGTGGAAATTTGTTTTCCCCTACCTTTTCAGGAGTTCTGCTGCTGTCAAATTTGTTTAGAGCTAGTTTTTACAGATATTTAGGGGAGAGCTCAAGCAAGTCACTGCTTTTATTCTGCCATCTTGGCTCACCTCTCGAAACTCGACACTTCTTAAAACAGCCCATTTTACTTTTGAGCAGCTCTAATCATTAGGAATTTTTTCCTGCCATCAATCCTAAATTTCTGTCTTGGCAACTTCTGTCCATTGCTTGTTTTGCCTTCTGGGGCCAAGCAGAATAAATCTAATTCCTCCTTCCACGTGACTATCCTGAAAGACACCTGAAGACAGCTGTCATATGCCCACTGAATCTTTTTTCCCCCAGGCCACGTGCCCTCATTTCTTTTTAACCAGTCTTCATATGGCCATGAACTGAAGTTCTTCACCATCCTGCTTACCATCCTCTAGGTACTTTACAGCTTTTCAAAGTCCTTCCTGATATGTGATGCCCAGAACTAAAACACAGTGCTTGAGATATTGGCTTACCAGTACATCATACAGCAGAATTATCACTTTAGTTTTGGAAGCTATGTCTCACTTTTAATGTAGTCTAAAATTGTGTTTGCTTTCTTGAACAGAAAATATTATGAAGAGTTATGAAGACAGAGAAAATGCTAAATATCAAATAAAGATATTTTATCCATTTTTATTTGAAAAATGTTTTAAGAATATACTACCACCATTTTGAGTGGGTATATTTTTCTTTGGTAATTTTGTATTTTCCAGTGTTTATCTGTATTTTTTTTCTTTGAAGAAATTTCATTTTAGCACTGTGGCTTATATTCATCGAACATGGGTATTTTAGCCTCTCTGAGGGCAGACATAAATTATTCTCGACGTTGACACATCTTTTAAAATTTATTTTAAAAATTAAAATATAATATGTCCAGTGTGTCAGAGGTTTTATAGAAATTGGGAGGGAAAACTAAAGAATTGGCCAGGAAATAGAAATGGAAAATAATAGGGAGAGTTATATAGACATTTTGAATCACATATCCACATATAATAGCAAATTGGAAACTTTGCTTCAGAACAATGCCATTCTCTCTAAAATGCTTCATAAATAGCAATGTTCTTTTAATATGTTCATGCTTCATCATATGTTCATACAGTAGTTGTTACAAAGCTTATCTTCTCTCTTCAAGTCCCCTATACCACTGTACTCCTTGCCTTTCAGTAAAGAACCCTACTTCCTACTTTATGAAGAAAATCAAAAGCATCCATCATGAGCTCTGACTTTGTTTCATTTCACAACTATATTATCTCCCATGTTCCTCTCCTTTGTTTCAGTCACTGAAGAAGTGACACCTTTCCTTGCTAAGAACAAATCCTGTGCACTTGATCCTGTTTCTTCCTGTCTCCTCTGGGAGCTGCCCCCTTCAGTCATTTTCAGTCTTTCTCTCTGTGGCAGTCTCCCATATGCATATCTGTCTTCTTCACTGCTGTCCACAAACATAGCCAGGTCTTTCTCATCCTTAAACAAATCTTCACTACCATCCTCAGTCCATTCTTTCACATTCAAACTTCTAGGGGAAAAAAAAAATCTAGAGTAGTTATTGCCCCTTCCTTATCTCCTTCTGTCTTCTCTATTCCTGCGATCTTATTTCTTAGCCTACTACAGAATCTCAGGGTTTTAAGGGAATTCTTTTTTTTAATTAATTTGTTTTAATTTATGACATGTGGCCCAGACAATCCTGAGTATGTCCCAAACCAGATTAGAATGTATTTTCTAACTGATTTTAATATGTTGAAGTAGTAATAATAATAATAATTTTTACATATGTATGTATAACATATGTGGTTTTCTAAGTCAGTATGAGGCCTATAGGGAACCTTTTGTACAGTTTAGTGGCCCATATTTCTATTTGAGTTTGATACCACTAGCCTAGACTACTGAGAGGTTTAAGTGACTTAGCTGTGATCTCACAGCCAGCATATGTCAGATTTGATATCAGGTCTTTTGTTTCCAAGGCTAGCTCTCTATTCATGATGCTGTGTAGCTTTTCACTCTGTATAGAAAATGTATACAAAGTTAATAAATAATTTTTGGAAGGCAGGGATTAGTTGTTGAAGAGATCAGAAAAGGCTTCCTCTAGGAAGAGGCATTTGTGCCAAATTCTGAAGGGAACTAATTCTTCTGAGAATGTAAATTGGAAGAAATGCATTCCAGGTGTGAGAGGCAGCCTGTGCAGAGGCATAGAGAAGGAGATGCACTATTTTGTACGAATAGAGGAACATGAAGTGGAACCATTTGGTTGAAGTATAGTTTGTGAAAGGCAGTAATTTATAACCAGCTTGGTACAGTAGGCCAGACTCAGATTATGCAGGGCTTTAAATGCCGAGCAAAGCAGTTTGTGTTAATCCCAGAGGCAGTAGGGAGCCACCAAAGCTTTTTGAAGAGAACTGTTACAGGAGAAAATTGTAATTCAGAGTAAAAGGGACTGAGAAGTGAGTGAGAGGCGAGGAAGTGGAGCTAAGAAGTATAGAAAGGTTTTCTTTAGAAGCTTGGCTGTGAAAAGACGGGAGACATTTTGGATGATGGTTTAAGGGAATGGTTTGGGAGGTTTTGTTCTAAGATACAGGAAACCTGAACGTGTTTATAAGCAGCAATGCAGAGATTGGAGATTAGACAAAGAAAGGGGATAATTGCCGATCTTGTATCAGTGTTGGGAAGACACCATCTCATTCTTTCATTTAACTATTTTAATCTAAGTGTTAAAATTTGCTTTGTAGTTACGGAGTGTTGCTGTGGGAACTACTTACAGGAGAAGTTCCCTATCGTGGCATTGATGGCCTTGCTGTGGCTTATGGAGTAGCTGTCAATAAGCTCACTTTACCCATTCCATCCACCTGTCCTGAGCCATTTGCTAAGCTAATGAAAGGTATCTCTTTGGAGCTTCTGTGTCTTGTGTATTTGTGGGGAAAATGGAAATAGCTCATTAGATTTTTGTTTTTGTTGTTAGGGAAATTAAGCTTGTGATTTAGATTTAATGGTAGTAAGTAAATAGCTATTCTTTACCCTAGTTTAATTCAGTTCCTACTCTTTGATACAAGATATAATATCTTTAGGGAACTATTCCTTTAAAAAAAAACCTAGCCATATCGTTGATTCGGTTATATAAGAACATTTTATTGACAAATCTCAGTAAATTATCCATCAGTTATAGTAGAATTCCAATACAACATTGATATGCTCCTAATTCTATCATTTTAAATTCCTCTTAAGGATCAAAAAGCCACTTTAAAATCTCAACAGACATCCCTTTGCACGATGTAGATTATTTGATCAGTTACCTAATACTTCTTAGCCAGGGGTCTGTTAGGTGATTTATTTCTTAAAGATTCCTTTATGGATGTAGAACTTCCATTTCTTTTGTTTGGGTTCATACAACATTATTTGGATCATGGTGATTTAGATGGTCAAATTCCAGAAATTCATTTTATGGCATGAAAGTCCTCAAATTAAATAGATTATTTATTTTAACATCACTATCAAATAATAATTATGTATGGCACTACTTAGGCACTGTGCAAAATAAATTATTTTGTTTTAGACAGGAAATAGTCAACATGGGTTAGTATTGATGGCAAATATTAAATTGAAACTATTTTAGTTAAATCAGTGATATGAGCCTTTTGTTCTAAAATAGGGAAGTAATCTCGTAAATAAACTGAATTTTTCCAAGCTATGAAATTGATGTGATTCTGATTTGTTATAGAATGCTGGGAGCAAGATCCTCACATTCGGCCATCATTTGCTTTAATTCTTGAACAACTGACTGCCATTGAAGGGGCAGTTATGACTGAAATGCCTCAAGAATCCTTCCATTCTATGCAAGATGACTGGAAACTAGAAATTCAGCAAATGTTTGATGAATTGAGAACTAAGGAAAAGGTAAGTAGAATCAGTTTTCTGATTATGGAATGTATGTATTTTAAATCTCTAAGAAAATTATGAGCTAATAATGTTTGTTAATTTTAACCTACAATCATCCCCAACAGCTTTATTGATCACTGCTTTCATGCGAAACCTCTTTATTTAGAATATGTAAATTTTGCAATGGAGTATGATGATAAATTCATCAACATTTGGTATGGAAGAAAAATTTATAGGCTATTGGGGGTTGGTGTCATAAAATACAAAAAGATAAGAAATTAAAAGGACAAAGGAAAGATATTGGGGAAGTTAGTTTTGTTTACATAGCCTAATTTCTCAGTGAGAATAGATGTCCTAGTGGGAAAGGTATAAATGCTGACTAGTTTTATTCTTTATTTAAATTATTTTTTAAATGTTGGTTGTTTTTTTTTTCCTTTTGTATCACCTTCACGTCCCAGTATATTTCTTTCTCTTATCCCTCACTTCTACAAAGAAAGATGCAGGGTGAGATGCTTATTCTTTTCAAGACTATATAAAATATTTTAGGTATAGATTTTTAAAAGCAAGAAAATAAACTAGATATTTTCACAATATTTATCCGTTCCATGGATCAATATTTATTTGTTTTGCCTTTAGTTAAGTGAGTCCAAACCTCTAGTTAAGCCAGGCATAGTGGCACACATCTGTGGTCCTTGCTACTGGGAAGCTAAGGCTGATGGATCTCTTGAGCTTGGGAGCTCTGAGCTTCAGTGAGCTAAGCTAATTGGATGTCTGCACTAAGTTTGGCATTAATATGGCAAACCTGCAGGAGGGGAGGTGTTGTGGGAAAAGGTTGAAAATAGAGTAGGTCATAGCTCCCATAGCAGTCATAATGGGACAAGGCCCACGAGTGGCCCCTGCACTTCCATCTTGGGTGAAATGGAGAGACCTAGTCTTTACTAGTGTATTAAGAAGTCACTGGTCTGTGCTAGTACAATAAATATCTAGGCTGCTCAGTCAAACTAAGATCTGTTAAAGATCTTAACTTAAAAAGGCCACAGTCTCCCATTGTGTCTAGGGCCATCTCCAGTCATCCCGATCTATATCTTCTCACTGGACCCATTTGGCTCTGGAGGAGAGAGTGAGGCTGGTGACCGCACAGCCCTCTCTCACTTAAATCCAATTCGCTTGTGTGTTGGCATCACCTCCCTGATGTCATGGTCCTCTTTGAGAACAAAGGACAAACAACAACTAACAACAGATATCTAGGCAACAGAGCAGTAGGGAATGTTGTGATATTTGTGATATTGAAAACCTTTTTCTTTTTTCTTTCTTCTTTGCTTTTGTTTTTGGTCTAGACCTGCACTTTTTTCACTGTAAGGAATTCCTGGTGAGGAAACTTATTTCACCAATGTATATTTGCAACTTTTATGCAACTTAACAGTCTTAAAGAATTGTTAGGGACAAACTATATACCCATATTATGTCTTCTCAGACCCTTTCTCCTAACAGGCCCTACTCCTTCTGAGCTCCAAGCTGAGTATTAGAAGACACAGCAGAATAGGATATTCCACAATTTTCTTTGAAACCCCTGCTCTATTCCCAACAAACTTCCTTATGTCCTTGAACTAACGTTTCTTTTACTTGTTCCCTGTAACTAAAACCACATTCTATTTTGAGGACCTCATCTCTTTGACTTCATTTCACTGGATCCCTAAATCCTCCCACTCACCCTGAACTCTAGGGGCAAGGAGAGAGGGAGTGGAGGACTCCTGGTGCTCCACTGTTGCTTCCAAGACATGCCACCATGATCTTTCTTCTTTTTGAGTTCCATGAAATTTGTTTACCTCCTGTTGCCATGCTTACTGATGCCATTTACTGATCTGCAGTTAGTTCTTCTAATTATAGCAGCATATCAGTTCTTTGCTTATCTATTCTTCTCTCCCACATCCCTTATCATCCTCCTTGGAGGATACAGTGTTTATGTTGCGGATCCTTCTTAGCCTAAGAACACAATTATTTAGCCTCTTGTGCATCTTGTTCCAGTTGAAAATGTATCCAGTGACACTGAGACTCAACTACAAGTTTTAATAGGCAGAAGTAAAGAAGACAGAAGAGTCACATGTGAGGACCTGATTAGGGTGATGGCATCATCAGGAGTTGGGAGAGGGAGATGGTTTAGGGGACATATGATGAATTTGCTTTAGACGTGATGAGTTTAAGATGCTCATGGGACATCTAGGTCAAGATAGATATCTGTCAGTCAGTTTGGAGATTTGGAATGGAAGCTCAGGAGAGAGATGAGGGCTGAATATGTAGATCTGAGAGTTGTCTTTACAGCAGTGATACTGAATCCAATTATCTGGTGATCACTGAGATTATGGAAAGAGAACAAAGAAAGAGGGCCTGGAACAGGCCCTAAGTTTTACACACAAGCATTAGGAGCAGAACATGGATGATACTCCTTGAAGGGAAACTAAGAAATAGTGGCTAGACAGGTAGGAGAACTGGGAGAAGGGAGTGTCACCAAAACCCAGGGAGAACAGACTATCCAGAAGAGGATGATCAGTGGTATCAAAAGCTATACAAGAAATAATGAGTACTTATTTTTAAAAAAGTCATTGGATTTAGCAATAAAGACATCGTCTGTAACGTTGGAGAGAGAATGGTTTCTGTTGTGATGGTATCAAAACCCAGACTGCAGATGGTTTAGAAGTTAATGGTGGATGAAAAAGTAGAGACAATGTATATAATAGATAGCTTTTGCTAAGAATTTGGCTGTGAAAATAGAAAAAGTGACTGGACACAATCTTTTGAGAAAATAATTAAAACAGTCAAATTTAGATATCTGCCTTCTGTTTTATTTTTTAGATTTTTGATAGTGCATTTTTGCCTTTACTTCATTTTTGAGCTGTATTGTATGAAACAAAAATGTAGCTTTTTGCAAGCTTCTGAATTTATTTGTAGTTTTTACAGTACTTCTTTTCCAGTTTGTAAATTTTATCTTTTTTTTTTGGATAAGTATAAAAAGTATCATGTATGTGTTCTATCTCATTTTCTTATTCATTTATTTCTTAAGGTGGGAGATATAAGACTTTGAATTAATGGTCAGTAATGTGGCTCTTGTCTTGGTGTTATTCAGAAAACTCTAGGCCTCCATAGATACTGGTTCCTCCTGGGATTCTTGGCTTCTTATCTGTGTGTGTCTGTCTTTGTGCACGCGGGCATGCACCTGTCTTTGAACCACTGTGAGAAATAATGTTGCTGTTAATGATTAACATCTGTTGCCAGGAACCTGGATTTTCCATTACTAAAATGACCAGTGCCAAGCAGTTAAATAAATATTACAACTGGTAATCTGACCAACTAAAAGAATTAATTCTTTGTGTGCTTTATAATTTGAAAGTATTCGAAAAGGCCCTGAGGTTTTTGATTTCTTTTTTAATGTTTAAAATCTCCTTAGAGGAAGGATTTTTACCCCCTTCTTTTATCTTATGATCTTCTATTTTCTCTTAAATAGAGTTTTTAAAAAGCAACTTTTTCCCACAGAGCCTTTCATTTCAAGGAGAAGGTAAACTTTTTCTGCTTCCTCTTACCTATCTAGTCTTTCTTATAACAGAGACTCACATTTTGAGAGGATATTTCCTCTGCTCAGGACTTAAAAAAATTATTCTTCTTTCAATTACCAATTATGACAAAAAAAGAAGCAAAATTAAGTTCTTTATCTAGCTCTATTATACTGCATCTAATTTAACACCAACATGTTGATAAAAAAAAACATTGCTAGTCAGCAACTATGGGAGAGATAGTAGGGAAAGAGGTAGGGACTAGCCTGTTATTTCATTGATAATAGAGAATTTCCAGATGATGAAATTCTCTCTACCTATATAGGTTGGAACCTTCTCAGCAATTTATAATCTTAGTTGCTTAGAGCCCTGAAAAGGTTAAGTGATTTGCTTCTGAATCACGCAGCCATTGTGTGTCAGAGGCAGGATTGGACTTCAGATATTCCTGGCTCCGAGGCCTGTTTTCTGTCCCCTAAGATACTGCCTGTTAAGGAGAAATAATGCTGAATTAAATTAGGAAACTGAATAAAAATAATCAAAGTGTAACTAAACTAGAGTAAAACGTAACTTGCAATTACTGGGGGATGTACAGATTGAAAAAAATGAACAGGTTGAATTGTACAGTATTTTAAAAATTAATTTATTTTGAATTATCAACAATCACTTCCATAAGCTTCTGAGCTTCAATTTTTCTCCCTCTCTCTTCCCACCTCCCTCTCCAAGATGGCACGAAATCTGATATAGGCTATACATATACATTCCTATTCAACATATTTTCACATTAGTGATGTTGTAAGAATTAGAGCCAATAGGAGGAACCACCAGAAAGAGGAAACAAAACACAGCAAAAAGGAAAAAAAATAGCAAATAGTATTTTTTGATCTGCATTCAAGCTCCATAGTTTTCTTTGCATGTGGATAGCATTTTCCATCATGAGGCCTTTGGAGATGTCTTAGATCCTTGTATTGCTGAGAAGGGTTAAGTCTGTCATTAGTCATCGCACAACATGGCTGTAACTGTGTACGGCATTCTCCTGGTTCTGCTCATTTCTTTTCTTCTTTTTTTTTATTAATTTATTTTGATTTATCATCAATCACTTCCATATTCTTTTAAGTTGAAAATTTTTCTCCCCCTTCCTCCCCCCTACCCTCCCCAAGACGGCACACAATCTCATATAGGCTCTACATTTACATTCCTATTAAACATATTTTCACATTAGTGACGTTGTAAGTAAAAATTAAAACCAATAGGAGGAACCATCAGAAAGATGAAACAAAACTCAACAGAAGGTAAAATAAGTGATAGCGATTCAACTTCCATAGTTCTTTCTTTGGATGTGGACAGCATTTTCCATCACGAGTCCTCTAGAGATGTCTTAGATCCTTGTAATGCTGAGAAGGGTTCAGTTTAACAATATTAGTCATCACATAACACGGCTGTTATTGTGTACAAAGTCCTCTTGGTTCTGCTCATTTCACTCAGCATCAGACCATAAGTCTTTCCAGGTTTTTCTGAAGTCTGCCTGCTCATCATTTCTTATAGCACAATAGTATTCCATTACATTCATATACCACAACTTGTTCAGCCATTCCACAATTGATGGGCATCCTCTCAATTTCCAATTCTTTGCCAGTACAAAAGAGCTGCTATAAATATTTTTGCACATGTGGGTCCTTTTCCCATTTGTACAATATTTTTAAAGAAATGAATTTAATTCATAAATAGGGATTAACATTTACCAAAGTTATTCAGTAGAAATCTTAACTTGAATTAATAAATTGCTAAGGGTGAATGGTATTTTGTACCCAGAAGTCATTTGAAGAAAGCTGGGGTGCTTCACAGCATTTTAAGTAAGTTTGCCCTTCTGCCCTGCAATCTTATTTATGTTGTCTGTTGAGAAATCCCCTTCCCCACACTTTTCCCTTTGGTTTTGAAAAAGTAAACTTCTAGCTAAGGTAGAGTTAGTTGCATCTAAATTAGGGAAATTTTTCTGTATTGATTTGCTACCATACTATAGTAGTGTTATTTATTTATTTGTTTGTTTGTTTGTTTATGGGTGGGAGCAGGGGTTTTTGGGATTGTTTTCTGTGAAGATTTGGAATTAGATTGCCATTTGAATCTGTCTGCAAATACTTTCTGGACAAGGGATTTAGGGAACATTGATGTTATTTGAGTTTCCCCAGCCTCATTTTCTTTTGTGAATCTATCTTGTATGATGTGTGGTTCTCCACAAATTGCATTCCTTAAACAGGTATATTTAAAATGTGACTTGCTTATATGGTGTAAGAAACTGTAATACAAAATGTATAGCTACATATATAACTAACATTTCATGTGAAAAGATAGCTGTGGTTTCTAACAAAGACACTCTGAATAGTCTGTTCTAAGATGAAATGTGGCTGGGGCTGTGTAAATGGAAGCTTATAAATTTGTTGCTTTTTCTGCAAGTGCTTGATTTATTAGTGGGGTGATTTAGAAAAGAAAGTAAAATGGTATAGCACTAAAGGGAGTATTAATGTCCTAGATAGAGGCCAAAACAGAGTGCAAAGTTGAGAGGAACGTCATTTAAAATTGTAGAATTGCTTAGATATAATGTTGAATTACTAATTACGAAGATGAAACACTCTATGGATTTTCTTTAAGTTCATATATTGTCTTCTAAAAAAGAAGTCATTAATATTAATAACTCATAAACCATAAAGTATTTTAATAGAATTTTATTATTTACTGTTTAAATCCATAAAGATTTGGAAATAAAGATGAACTTTGCAAATGAGTGTTCCCTTCTCTTAGACTTATATGTGAAATTCTGAGGTAATACACTCTAATGTTTGATGGATCAGGCTTACCACACTTGAGTTTTTACGTTTCCTTTCTCTGTGAGTAGTTCTGTGAACATAAACTTAAGTTGCTAATAATTAGGGAAGTCTTGTTGAATCTGCCTGTAAAGAATCCTTTTGTAATGTGAATAATTTCCTAAATTCATCTGTTTTGTAAGTTTTGTAAGTAAGCAGTGAACCATGTTGGTATATTATCACCTGCATGAGAGGGACCAGGTCAAGAGAGTTTGTACATATTAGAGAAATACAAAGAGCAAGACTGAGCCTGTGCAGAGGCATTTGAGTTTAGCCTAAGTTAATAATTATGTACTGAAAAAGTCTTAGCACTGACTTTCTTACCTACAAAGAGATCTGCCCCTTTGAAGACTGGAATTACTATGTGGTTGAGGGGGCAGGAAAGAGATATTTCAACATTTCAGTTTTGCAGGGGATAAGGTTCTTGGTAGAAATAGTAACTTATTTGGATAAATAAAAGATCAGAAATGTAATTTTTTTGTACCTTAATCCAGTTTATTATATATGTAGATATGAATACACATGTCTCCATATACACATGTGGCTTTTTTGTCTTGTTTTAGGAACTGCGGTCCCGTGAAGAGGAGCTAACTAGAGCAGCTCTTCAGCAGAAGTCTCAGGAAGAATTGTTAAAGAGGCGCGAGCAACAACTAGCAGAACGAGAGATTGATGTTTTAGAGCGAGAACTCAATATTTTGATATTCCAATTAAATCAAGAGAAGCCTAATGTAAAAAAGAGGAAAGGAAAATTTAAGAGAAGCCGTTTAAAACTGAAAGATGGACACCGGATTAGTTTACCCTCAGGTGTGATTTTGACTTGAATTTCTATAGATTTTTATGTGTATTTAAAGGAGAAAAACAAATCTGTCTGAAATTTATCATGTATTGACACAAAAATGCCCTTGGTCTTTGGCCCAGGTTGTTTGTTTGTTTTTGGCCCAGTTTTAACATATTTAAGTCATTTAAACAATTTTGTGAATCTCTACGTAGTGGGAGAAAGGGGAAAGGATGGTTTTAAATCCTAAAGTTGAACATATTTCCTTACCTCTTCCATGTGATTATAATGAACCATTTACATGTTCATAAGAGGTAGCATAAAAATAGAATTATATTTTCTTTCTTCTTTTGTAGTTGACTGGTACCTGTGTATGATATATCAGAACCATTGAATTCCAGAGTTGGAAAATATCTCAGGGGCCATCTAGTACAATTTATAACTGTTCAACATCCCAACAAATAATCCTTCAGCAGTTGCTTGTTGGTTGACTGCTGCCTGTAGAATTATTGAAATACTACAGAAATACTGTAGTATTTTAAGGTGAATTCTTTTGGCAGGTGGCACTGTATGGTGCAGCATATTGATGGGTTTGGAGTCAGAGGCCCTGCGTTTGAATATTGGATCCCCCACTGTTGCCAGCTTTTAGCCATAGCAACAGGCACACCAGTTTCCTGAACTTTCTCTTGTTTCAAATGAGGGTTGGAGAGACTGTGCAGATAGATGACTGCCCCATGATGCCCTTTGGACAAGCACTTCTCCATCTCCTATTCTGCAGAACCTTGCCTAGGATACAATGAGGCAAGCAAGGCACCCTAACCTCTACCTGCTCCTGACTGCTTTGAGAATGGCCTTCTTGGGTCTCACAGAGCACATTTTCATTTGCCAGGAAGCCAAATCTCAAGGGAAGATCTGAACATTCTCTTCTCCTGTCTCACTCAAAAAATTTCTATCTATTGATTTTCTCTCTGGGCTCACTGCTCACTTTTTAGAAGAGTCTCCACGTCTTGGTAATCCTGAACTCTTAGTGGCAGATACGCAAACCCTGTTCTTCATGCTCATCTTGCTACTGTGTCAGGCCTGTCAACCCTCGCCTTCCATTGCCCCACTCCAGATCTGCCTCCCCTTTCCATTGTACCCTCTGGAATTCCTGCTGCATAGATAAAAGTTTCCTTTCATCTTAAACTTCTTTCTTTCTCACACCTTCAGCTTTCTGGCCCTCACAGGAACATAGCTCCCTTCCAAAGACGTATGTTCATTCATTACTCTTTCCAGTACTGTCCTCACTTTCTCTCCCAACTCTGGTCATGGTGGAAGAGTGAAAGTACTGTTTGCTCTCCATTAATACTTCCAGACCCTCCTACAATCACTAAGGAACCTCCCCTCCTTTAAGGTTCATACTATCCAAATGTGTTACTGAGTCTACATCCAGGTGGCTGTGTGGTAATTATTTATCAACATCTAGGATATTTTCCTTCCTTCCTCAATGAATTCAGTGCAAGGTTCATAGTCTTTTTCTCCTCCCCATCTCCTGCAATCCTGTTAGGAGATTTAAAGATACATGTTGATGCTCCCTCAAATACCCTAACTTCCCAGTTTCAGTTCCTTTGACTCCTCCATCATACCTCAGCTATACGCAAAGATGGTTATACCGTTAGTCTTGCCGTCTCCCATAAATGTTCTGTGTCCTTGTCCATGAACTTTGAAATTCCTTTATTTGATCATAATCTTTTATTACTCCATCTTTCTCTATGCATTATGACCCCACTTCTTCATCCTCTCTGTGACCTCGATTCCTTCCACCCCTCTTATCTTTTCCCAGATATCACTGCTGCACTGGCTATACTCTCCTCCCTTCTCTATATCTACCCCTTGTTGAATCAACTCAACTTTGCTACCCATCATCTCGAATTTCTTGTCCCTTTGTCTGGTCTTGCATTGCCAAATCCCAACCCTGAATTACTCTAGCCGCTTCTCTCCTTCACTCTTATTCACTTGCTCCTGTGGAGCTCGAGAGAATCTAGAAACTGTGCTGACTGGGTCTTCTACAAATTTATATTATCTGACAGGACCTTCATTATAGCAAACAGATGTTCTCTTCTTCCCTCATTATTTCACTGTCCCACTCTCCACAATACCTGTTCCAGATGTTCCTGTCTCTCCTTGAGTTTTCCAGGCATTCCCTTTCACTGTCTCATTAACCCTTTCACTCTCTTACAAGGTCTTACAAGCCCTCTGTCGTCTGGCTTCTGACCTCATCATTTAGCAGTAACTACCCTCTTCAAAGTCATTAATGATTTTGTAATTACCAAGTCTCAGGGTCTTTTCTCAATTTATCATTCTTGATTTATCTATAGCATATGGCACTGTTGATCACCTTCTTCTCTGTATACTCTTTCTTTTTGACATTCCTTTCTCTTAGTTCTTTTTCTGTCTGCTCCTTCTGGATCTTTTTTTTTTTTTGCCTTTCTTTCATCAGTGTCACATGCTCTAGCTGTTGGTATTCCCCAAGGCTCTACTCTGGGCCCTCTTCCCTTTTCCCTCTAGTCTGACTCACTTGGTTATCTCCTCAGCTCCTGTGGGTTCAATCACTATCTCTGTGCAGATGATTCCTATATCTGTATACCCAGCCTTTGACTCTGTCCTGAGTCCCACATTGCCATCTGCCTTTTTGACATCTTGAACTGGATGTTAAATCAGTCAGTGTCATAGACGCAGCAAACACAATATGTCCAAACCAGAACACATTCTCTTTTCCCAAAAATCCTCCCATCTTCCCAACATTCCTACTACTGTCAAAGAAGCCATCATCCTCCCAGTCACCCAGACTTGTATCCTTGGTATCATCCTCAACTGTTAACTCGCCCTTGCCTCACATATCCAATCCATTGCCAAATATTAACAATTGTACCTTAACAGCTTCTCTTCTGTATGTCCATTTCTTTCCATTCACAGAGCTTCCATCTAGTTTAGGCCTCATCGCCTCACCTGGAATACTGCAAAAAACCTGCTAGTCAGTCTCACTACCTTAAATCTCTCCCTCTTTAATCCATCCTTCACTCAGCTGCCAAGATGATACACAGATCTGACCCTGTTATCTGCCAGCTTAATATGTTTCTGGTGACTCTGGGTTACCTCCAGTATCAAATATAAAGTCCTTTGCTTAGTGTTTAAAGGTGTTCGTAACTTGGCTCTTTTCTGCCTCTTCAGTCTTCTTAGGCCTTACTCCCCTCCCCATACTCAGTGGTCCAACTACCCTGGCCTAATTTGCTGTTTTTCATAACACTTCATCTGTAGGCCTTACAGCTTTGTATTTGGCTGTTCCCCCAACCATAGGATGCTCAGTCCTCTTAGTTCTGCTTCTTAGTTTCCCTGGCTTCCTACAAGACACAACTCAGACCCTACCTTCTACAGGAGGTCTTGTCTGGGCCCCCTTCCTTCTAGTGATTTCCCTGTTCAAATGACCTGCCATTTACTCATGTATCTGGTATGTACATAGTTATTTACATGCTGTCTTCCCCCTTGGAATGTAAACTGTTCTTACCTTTCTTTGTATCCTCAGTCTTTTGCACTGTGCTTGGCACATAATAAGTGCATAATCAATATTTGTTGGCTGACTGACTGACAAGACTTTTATCTTCTTGGGGCCTTCTTCTTGTGTCTGAAAACATTTAGTAGGAGTATCTTAACCAAGCAGATATGTTGTCTTTGCCACTTAGTACCCTGGGAACCTTGCACAAATCATCTAAACCTCTTATGAAGGGATTGAACCGGATGGCCTCCAAAATCTCTTTGAATTCAGAATCTATCTATCTTTTACGTATTTATTTATTTACTTTGAACTCTAAATCTATAATCTTGTTTTTCCCTTTAGGGAATATTTGAGAAACTTGTATTTAAGAAGTATTTTATGGAAGAAGTGAAAATGTACCAACACAAGTCTATAATCTTCACTTCATATAATAATGAAATATAACTCAGTATACTTGCTTTCTTCTTAAAGTGTACCTTGGCTTACATCCAGAGAGAATAAAGATAGTCTTAAGTTCATATCAGATTTATTTCATTCCAGGATCATACTTCATGGGTCTTTTTTCTTTATCTGAGGAAAGGAGACATTTTTGGTCAAAAAATACATCAACTTGTCAGCTTTTAACTTGCAGGTTGGATCTTGAAAAGAGAGTCCTAATTGAACTATAATTAAAATTCTGAAGCAACTCCACCATGGTATAGTGGAGAGTAAATTTGTAGTCAGAGGACCTGGGTTCAAATCCTGCCTCTGACTCCCCATGTGATCGTGAGCAAGTGACTTTTCCTCTCTGGGTTTCAGTTTCTGTATTTGTAAATGGAGAAGGATGGACTAAATGATTTCCATGGTACCTTCCGGCTTTTGATATGTGCTCCCTTTTTTCTCTGAAAAAAAGAATAAATTTTTAGTTCTGTTATATAAAATCCAGCATTGTTATTTACTTATCAGTCCACAAGATGGTGCTGGGTTGTTATAAAACACACTATCCTCATCTGTCTTAGTCTCTTCCCTGTGCTCCTATTTCCCTACAAATATAATAGATGATGACAGTTTGTAAGGAATTCCTAGAAAGTATAATAGGTAAATACTAAGATGATTTATTTGTTTTTGAAGGTTTAAATGTCTTGAAAACTAAAAAGAGATTGGGGCAAATCTTTAAAGTAAAAGCACTCACATTTTTTTAAATAGTCAAGTTATTTATAGAAATGTCCATATTTTAGTCTTGTTGATCATAAATAGCAAGACAACATTTATGCTTCAGAAGATTCAGAATTTTGTCATTTGGGGTACTGTCTCCCTCTGACGTGGATCACCATACCAGTAAACATTCTTAAAAGGTTTGCTATCAAAGTGTGTCATCAGTTGGTGGTAAGGTGATGGTAATGAGGCATTCTGAACTCAGGCTGGTCCTTAGTCAGCAAATTTAAGATCAGTAAGCACATAAGAAGTGCCTATTCTGTGCTAGCATTAGGCGCTGAGGATGCAAAGATAAAGGTGAAACAGTCCTTTCCATCAAGGCTCTTTCATTCTCTCTAGGGAAACATTAGCGTGGCACATAAGCATCCTGAATTTACAGTTAGCTAATCTGAATTTGAATCTCAACTCTGTACTTAGTGCCTTTGTGACCTATGGCAAGTTATTTAGTCTCTCTAAGGCCTCAGTTCCTTATCTTCATTTGAAAGGACTTCCGTTAGACTACCTCTGAAATCCTTTTAAGCTCTAAATCTATGAGGCTGTGATCTTAGATATAAAATAAATAGAGGTATTCCAGAGGGACAGCACTAGCAACTAGGGTGGGGTGAGGCAATCAGGACAGGCCTCTCACATAGGAGGTGGTATTTGAACTGGAAATGGAATGAATCTAGAGATACTAAGAGGCAGATGCCATCCTTGGACCTCCACTGAAAGCCTTTACATCTTTGTGTAGGATTCACCTATTTAAGGAGGAAGTTATTAGAATTATTATGATTAAATAGAGCTTTTCACCAGGCATCAGTGAAGCATTGTTTTTTTTTTTAAATAAAATACATTTGTTATTATTTTGCCTCTGAAATGTAAGCGTGTATGTATATTCTCTTAGTATAGGTCATAGATCTAGAGCTAGAAGGGGTGTTGAAGGCTTTGGAGTCCAGTCCCCTCATAATGCAGATGGAGAAACTGAAGCAGGGAGGTTGAGTGACTTGCTTAAGGTCACACAGATATTTGGTAACAAGCACGATTTGAACCCAGGCACTCGAATGCTAGAACACCAGTGCAGAATTCATCATGAAAGGTCGATCTATATGCCATCTGAAGGGATGACCTTTGATTCATAGATTTAAGTTCTGCTTCTAGAAAATAAAACATTCAAGAGAGGTGGTACTTTTAGGCAAAAGTGGCATTGTGGTTTGCTGACTTGTTTTTCAACAAAAGCACTTGGACCTCTTTGGAGAAAAGGTACTCTACCAGAAATGAGCCAATGTCTCCTCGTTAACTTTGTCTTTGCAGTTTGCCTGACCTTTATTTAATACTTCCAAACAACCATATTCTCCTGCTTGTGCGATAGAGTCCAACAACAGTGCTTGTGTTCTGTGGGAGAAAGTACTGAAGACTGTTTTCCTCTGATTGTATCCTGTTGCACACTATTTATCCCAGCATACTGCTAGGCTGTTTCTCTTACATATTAGTTTTATGAATTCCCGCATTGCATTTACAGTGAATTTATAGGCAAGACTTCAGTGCTATAAATTAAGTTCCGGAGATATATTCTTTTGAGGAAAGAGCTAGGAGTTATATTTTCACCATTTCCTGTACTGTTGGGTTTTTTTACTTGATTTATATGCCAAAGAAATAGGTGTACAAGACTTAATTTATATACCTGAAATGAAAGTTCAGTATTATTTCCTTTTTTTATCCAACAGATTTCCAACACAAAATAACAGTGCAGGCCTCCCCAAATCTGGACAAACGAAGAAGTTTAAACAGTAATAGTTCCAGTCCACCTAGTAGTCCAACAATAATTCCTCGACTTCGAGCTATACAACGTAAGTTATAGATTTCTTCTCTCCTCAGTCTCACTCATCTTCTCACTATTACGTAAGCCTAATTAATTATAATGATTATTGTGAACCAATAATAATAAAAAATGTTTAATGCATTGTGAGCAAATATATATGTTCTTTAGCTGTTTTGGAAAATAAAAGTTGGTTTTGGGTTCCTGAGAAATCACAGAATCTCAAATTGCGCAGGGACCCAAGAGGCCATTTAGTCTCCAACCCATATCTGAATAGGATCCTCTTTATAATGCCCTTAACAAGTGACCATCTGGCCTTTATTGGAAGACCTCTAGTGAAGGAAATTCACTACTATCTCAAGAAACCGTCCTTTTATGGGATAGCTGTCACATTTCTTGGATTGAAAGTTAATATTTTCAGATTCAGTACAGTTCCTTAATAGTCTTACGGGGTAGATGAAGATTTTGAAGCAGAATGAAGAGTTTGAGAATTTATTTTGTAATTTTATCATTATCTTGTAAGATAGGATATTTAACTCTCTCACCTCAAGATTAACAGCCTAGGTAGTATTTAGATTTCTCTCTCTTCCCTCTGCTCTTCTCCCCTAATTGCCTCTTCCCACTCTCATTCCCCCTTTCTACCTTTTCTCCCCTTCTTTCCTTTTCCTCTTCTCAGAAATAGTTATGATTCTTGGAGAAAGAACTATTTATTTGACAAGAAAATTGTATTCATCCATTTTTCCTATTTGCCTGTGCTAATCTGAGCTTCAAATTAGTTGCTAAATGAAAACCTACTAGAATTTTAAAAAAACCCAAAAACTGATTGTTTCCTCCCCATCAAAGGTGATTGACTTCATGTGTGTACCTGTTGATGCATCTAGTAGTGATCATTTGTATAATGAAGTAAGACATTTTACGGCAGTGATTTGTGTTTCCACATCCATTTTTGACAGGAAGAGTATTTCTCCTAAATAATTACCAAATGTATTATGCTTAATTGAAGGTTGTATATTCATTGGCCTAGATTGGACAGATTCGCAGAACTGACACCAGAAATTCCTTGGAGAATTGAGCAATTGAGTAATTTTCACAGAAGGCAACTTGGTGTAGTAGACTTTGGATTCAGGTGTTGAGTTCCAGTCTCACTGCTGATACCTAATAGATATGTAACTAGAGAGCTGAGAACTAACTGTAAGTTATGGAGGGATTTTGATCTGCCTAAGGTGAAAGAAAATCGCAGGTCCTTAATAGACTAGCATTACTGGCATATGTGTATGTGTGCACATAGATATGTGTGTGTATATGTACATATATATAGTGTGTATGTATAAAATGCATATATGATACATATGTCTATATGTATGTATAGAAAAGCTCTAAGTATATTTCTCTATAACTCTACTTTTTATATTTAGCAAACGTTTCTATTTTGTTCTTGCATGAATAAACTAAAATAGCAATAAGTACTATTTTGTTGGCAGTGGCTAAGGTGGTGAAAAGGAGAATGAATCAATGGTCTTAATGGTCTTAACCCTTCTGCCTTCCCTTTTTTTTTTTATCTTTTTAAAAATTATTGGGGCAGCTAGGTGGTGCGGTGGATAGAGCACCGGCCCTGAATTCAGGAGGACCTGAGTTCAAATCTGGCCTCAGACACATCACACTTAGAGATGTGTGACCCTGGGCAAGTCACTGAACCACACTGCCTAACCAAAAAAAAAATATATTTATTTTTAGTTTTCAACATTCACTTCCATAAGATTTTGAGTTTTAAATTTTCTCCTTCTCCTTCTTCTCCTCCCTTCACAAGATGGCATGCAGTCTGATATAGGCTCTACTTATACATTCACATTAAGCATATTTCACATTAGTCATGATGTATAGAAGAATTAGAACTAATGGGAGGAATGACAAGAAAGAAGAAATAAAACAACAAAAGAAAAAGAGAGCAAATAGTATGCTTCCATCTGCATTCAGACTCCATAGTTCTTCCTCTGAATGTGGATAGCATTTTCCATCGTGAGTCTTTTGGAGTCGTCTTAGATCCTTGCATTACTGGGAAGAGCTAAGTCTATCAAAGTCAATCATCCCACGATGTGGCTGTTACTGCATACAGTGTTCTCCTGGTTCTGCTCATTTCACTCAGCATCAGTTCATGTAAGTCTTTCCAGGTTTTTCTGAAGTCCATCTGCTTGTCATTTCTTATAGCACAGTAGTATTCCATTACATTCATATACCACTGCTTGTTAGCTATTCACCTATTGATCGGTATCCCCTCAATTTCCAGTTCTTTGCTACCGGAAAAAGAGGTGCTGTAAATATTTTTGTACATGTGGATCTTTTTTTTCCCATTTTAATGATCTCTTTGGGATACAGACCTAGAAGTGGTATTGCTAGGTCAAAAGGTATGGACAATTTTATAGCCCTTTGTGCATAATTCCAAATTGCTCTCTAGAATGGCTGGATTAGTTCACAACTCCACCAATAATGCATTAGTGTTCCAATTTTCCCACATCTTTTCCAACATTTATCATTTTCCTGTTTTGTCATTTAGCCAATCTAATAAGTGTGATGTGATACCTCAGAGTTGTTTTGATTTGCATTTCTGTAATCAATAGTGATTTAGAGCATGTTTTTCATATGACTGTAGACAGCTTCTTCTAAATACTGCCTGTTCGTATCTTTTGACAATTTATCAATTGGTGAATGACTTGTATTCTTATAAATTTGACTCAGTTCTCTATATAGTTGAAAAATGATGCCTTTATCAGAGATACTGGCTATAAGAATTGTTTCCCGGCTTTCTGCTTCCCTTCTAATCTTGGTTGCATTGACTTTACTTGTGCAAAAACTTTTTAATTTAATGTAATCAAAATCATCCATTTTGCCTTTCAAATGTTCTCTATCTCTTGTTTGGTCACAAATTCTTCCCTTCTCCATAGATATGATAGGTAAAACTATTCCTTGCTCTCCTCGTTTGCTTATAGTATGAGCCTTTATCTCTAAATCAGGTACCCGTTTTGACTTTATCTTCATATAGGGTGTAAGATGTTGGTCTCTGCCTCATTTCTGCCATATTATTTTTCAGTTTTCCCAGCAGTTTTTGTTAAATAGTAAGTTCTTATCCCAGAAGCTGGAGTCTTTGGATTTATCAAATAGTAGATTACTATAATCATTGACTATTGTGTCTCTACCATACCTTTTTAAATCTACTCTTAACTGGTAGTCCTTTGATTGATGCATATTGAATATGGTATGTGTTTATTAAGGAAGTTTAGCCAGGACACAATCATAGCTATATTAACAAGATGATAAGAAGATTCAACTATTCAAGGGGTATGTATTATAAAACCTTTTTGAGGCACCTCTAATCAGAAAACTCCTTGTATTCCACCTCTAATAATATCTGCTGTAAGCTTTTAACAAGTGGAGGCTTTGCCTCCAAAAGAGCACAATTAGATCTTGGTCATTAGTACAACCCTTCCCTTTTCTCTGTACTCTCGCTCATTCCACTCTAAGGTAGAGCCTTTCTACTGACCTCTTGCACATTGAAAAAGCAAAATCCTAATGGGCTTGGTTTTTTTTTTTCAATTAATGTGTTTATTTTCTTTACCTTTCCCCTCCATCCATTCCACATTTGGGGAGAGAATAAAGAAAAACAAAACCTTTGTAATAATTATGCATAGTTGGGCAAAACAAATTCTCTTGTTGGTCATGTCCAAAAATATTTATCTTATTCTGCATATTTAGTTCATCCCCTCTTGGGCAGGAGCGGGTAACATTCTTTATCATCAGTTTTCAATAATCATGGATTTTTCAGAAATAACTTTTACTGATTATAGATCCAAATTCTGTTCCTTCACGCTGGGTCACTCACTCCTAGCTCCTCGGATTAACTAGTCCCAGTGACTTCCTTGACTTCTCTCTCTGTTACATGTCCCTTGGGTAGTGTCCAAGAGAAATCTCTCCTGCCTCTGCTTCACTCTCTTCTGTTGGCTCAGGTCACAGAAGCTCCTGTTCTTGCTGTGCCGTCATAGGCCCTGCTGCTCCTCGAGGACAGATTCTGGTTGGCAGGCGCTCTCAGCTTTTAAGCCTCTGGTTCATTAACGTGCTCATCTGACTCTTCTTAGTTTTCTTCACTTTTCATTGTTGGGTCTTAATCCATGTCATACCCACTACCTAGGTGACCCTCAAGGCTGTCTTGGGTCTTCTTTTTTCCCCTCTCTCCTCTCACTGGGTGACGTCATTAATTCCCTTGGGTTCAGTTATTATTGGAGTGAAAAGGATTTCCAGATCTATATATCCAGCTATACTCTCCATCCTGAGGTCAGTCCCACATCACCAGCTTGGATATCTCGAATTGGATGCCCCATAGGCATTTCAGTCTTGGCATGTCCATTATTTTTCACCCCACACTTTCACTGCTTCCTTATTTTCACCTTCTGTCATGGGTTCTACTAGTCACCCAGGCCCACATCCTCAAGGTCATCTTTGACTCCTCCCTCTCATAACCCTCCAAATCCTGTTTTAAACTCTGGGTTTGATAAACTGCCAAAGTTTTGCCAGCAAAGCATGCCACACCAATCTGATTTATCTTGTACCAGTTCCTCAGTCTTCATCATCCAGTCTCACCAATTTGATATTTAGTTACTTAAGGAGTATTCATCCTTAGGCTCATTTCATATTGGTCTGCCAGCTTCCTAGTCTTTCTGCAGTGCCTTTTGGATCTCCAGCTTCTTTCCTAACAAATGCTTCTACCACTTTAGACTTTACAGCTAACATCTCTTTCATCTCTCTGCTTTAACCAAAATAGAATTCTTCTGTAAGGTTGTAATAAATAAGACGGTATGGCAGAGTAGAAAGAACACTGAATTTGGATTCTGACTCTGCCGTTCTTACCGCCTGTGTAAACTTAAACACAATTAACTTGTTACAGATCTCTTACATCTGTTGCCACCCCTCTGTTTCCAATGCCACCACCCTAGTATATAGCTCCTCATTTATACCTTTCTGGACTAGTGCAATATCCACCTAAACTTTCTTCTTCTACTGCAGTGTCTTTGCTTTCCAATTAATCCTTCATACTGCTGCCAGAATCGTCTTTCTTATTGCTGGATTTCTTGTTTCAGTATGTATTGATTTTGATATAATAGTATTGCTATCTATTGTTTGTCTAATATCCTTAGAAGTCTTAATTAACTCTAAAGGGCAAGTTATCGAGGGCTATGTTATTTTTGTAAGTTGACTCTTCTTGTGATCTTGTTATAATTTACCCATGACATGGAAGAGTTGTGCTGCTGTCTAGACTTTCTGAAATGTTGGTTAGTTAGTGACCATTACAATATTTTGTTGCCTGTTGAATTTGCATATTAACATGAATCTGTGCAGATTTTCCTTTAAAACTGGAAGTACTGCATCATCCTTGTTAGTTCCTCAAAATTGTGCATCAGACACACTGTTACCAATTTGAATAGCCATCATCAACAAGCATTTATTAAGCATCTCTTATGTGGGTTATACAAAGACAAAAGAGATAGTCTGTGTTGTGATGGACCTTACCTTCTACTAGGGCCTGGGGTGGGGAGGGTGGGAGAGGATACAATAAGTGCACAGATGCATAAATTCAGGATGTATGTATGTATGTATGTATGTATGTATGTATGTATGTATGTATATATGTATGTTTGTGACTTAAGTAAGTTTAAACTGCATTAGACTTTTGGAACAACCTTTATAGATGCATAGATGTAGAAATGCAAAAATGATCTGGGGAAGTACTCCTAGTAGGGAGCATCAGAGGCTTTCTTATTTATTGACTTTAGTTTCACATATTATTATAATGTGAATTTGAATTTATTTGGTTGCTCTAAGATTCATTAAGAGAGTTTTAAAAAAATAATAGGTTGCTAATTATTTGTTAAAGAAGGGTAAAAATAAGGTGACAGGTAGCTTGCTGGACTTTGTGGATTTAATTCATATAGCTTTTGACTTGAAACACCAGCAGTGTGCTCAACAATCTTCAGTGGTTCCTGAATAAAGTTCATCTTCCTTTGTTTGTCATAGAAGGCCTTCCACAGTATGACATCACTCTACATTTCCAGCCTCATCTTTCACATATTATACTTCAGTCAAACTGGACTGCCTACCCGGAGTATTCTTTGAGCCTTCCTACCTCAGTACCTTTATTCATGTTGTTCTTTGTGTCTGACATATGCTTCTTCCCATTCTTCCTCTGTGGAATTTCCTGCCTGCCCTTCAGATTTATCCCGGATGTCATGTTCTTCATGAAGGTTTCCTGATTTCTTTTTTCTTGGTACCCAACTCCAATTAGACCTCATGAAATACATGGATATAGCACTTTAATGTGATTTTATATACATCTTCTCATTGGATTCTTTTAATAGTCCTATGATGCAAGAGCTCCTGGTATTATTGTCCCAGTTTTCATGTGAGAAAACTGAAGTCTTTCGAGGTTAAATGACTTGCCCACAGTTACTTCTTAGGTATCAGAGATGGGATTCAGCTTCCATTTCTCTCACTTCCAATTCCAGCATTCAATGTTCAACAATGATATAACATGGTGATTTTGTTTTACTTATGAGGCTTTATGTTTCGTGAGGCCGGGAGTCAGTTTCCTAGCAGTAAACAGTGGTCTAAAGGTAGTAAGAGTTCAGTCTGTTCTTATTGATTGTTCATTTTATACTCGTGGGAAATAGATCAGTGGAAGCCAGAAGTTCTGTGTCTATTTAGGAAAAAAAAATAGGATGAAAATTAGGTGATTTGGCAAGTTTGTGTTTTGTCTCTGAAACTTTTCTTACTTCCTTCAGGACATTCCAGAATTCCAAAAGTTCCATGTATACCTATATACATATGTACATGGCAGATATGTTTGTGTACTTACACATAGACTTATGCATGTGAACACACACACACACACATAAATATATATATATACATATATATATATATATACATATATATATATATATGTATGTATATGTAAGTATGCATGTATGTGTCAAAAAGTATTTGTTAAGCACTTACTACGTACCAGGTACTATGCTAAACTTGAGATGCAAAAGGTGGAGAAAAGGTAATCCCTTAAGGACATGATAATCTAGTGGAGGGAGACAACATAAATAGGCACGTCCAAGATGCATGTGGAGATCTATTTAGTAAGAGTTCCAAACTGAATCTCATGTATTTATTGGTTAAATTAAAGTTCAGAAGATTGGGATAAAAGTTTGTCAAATAAAAGTACAACATGAAAGTTAGGTTTTATATATATGCACATATTAAGAAATATTGTTAAAGGATAAAGTTGAAGATTAAATATTCAAGGACTGATTTATGGTATATGAATTCACTTGATAAGAATGTGGTTGACCTTGAACAAAATTCAAATGTGTGTGTGTGTGTGTGTGTGTATTTAATCTCCTTATTCTCTTCAAATGTATTTTTTTTTTAAAAAAAGTGAAGAACACAGGCCTTCATTTTATCTTACAACTCTCTTGATATTAGGGTTATGTGGTATCACATAGAAATGGATCCCTACCAACTGCATATTGCTTGCATATTGATTTGACCAGAAATCAACATTTTTTAAATTGTCTTTTTATTTACTTTTAAATATTTCCCAATTACATTTTAGTCTGGTTCTGGCCTCAGGCAATGCTGGCCTGCATTTGACACGTTTATGCTTATTAAAGATAATGACTAATTTTGTAATTTTTTTGCATTCTTTAGCTTATTGATGGTATGTTCACTAAGTATATAGTAATAATAACCATTTTTCCCCAGTGATTTCAAAATCAGATGTAAGTACTTCTCATGACCGGAGAAACAGTATATATGTGTACCAGCAAGATGTAGATATCACAAGTGAATATGTACTTCCCTATGAGGGAATGAAAAAAGGCAAGACACAATTAAATTGTAAAGGGTTTGGGGGTTTTTGTGACTAATTTTTTTAATCATAATTAAGCTTGAAGACTGAGCATTTAAGTATAAAGTATTAATGTGAAGTTCTCTAATTCAACTCTTAAAGAAACTGTAATGCCACAAGTTAGACATCTCAATTATTTCATTGAAATTATTCTGCTAAATAAAATAAAAATTAAATGCTCAGTTGGGTTTTCTTTCTTCAAATAAAAATGGAAAATCATGAATGGCACAGCATGTGAAAATAAGACCAGATCCTTTCTGCTACCTTCTTCTTAATTTGCATCTTTCCTAATTATTTTGTCCATTCTCTTGCTGCTTTTTTGATTGGAAAAAGCAATTTGTGGTAGCTGTGGGTGAAATAAATAATTTCTTCATCAAGTAAATAAGCCCTTTTAGTAGGTATCTAAGTAAGAGGGTGCTGCTGGTGATTTGATTACTGTAACAAAGCAGTGAATGGATCCGTGAGTGATTTTTCTCTGTATCTAGTCACCTCAGATGAAAGCAACAGAACATGGGGCAAAAGCACCACTTGTCGCCAAGAAGAATTTGAAGATGTGAAGAGAAACTTCAAGAAGAAAGGCTGTACCTGGGGACCGAGTTCAATTCAAACAAAAGAGCGTACGGACTGCAAAGAGAGGTATATCAATTTACTGCTGGTTTTTACATCACTAGTGTGACTAGTATCATTGCTTTTAGCATTTGTTGTATCTGATCACTCAGTTAGCTGGCCTTTCCTTTAAGAAGATTTAACTTCTCATTATGAGGCTTTACTTTACTTTTATTTTTGCTTGCTCATGTTGACATTATATGCATTATTATACTGATCATTCTTTATTAGCTCTTTTTAAAAAATGATAGTCTGATAAGACTTTATTCTTTTACTTTTCAGAATTAAAACTTAACATTGTCTTTTAATCACTTTCCCCATGACCTAACTGGATTTTACTTGCCAGTAAGCTATAATTTGTGTGATTCACTCATGTCAGAAAAATATATTTCTTTTTCAGAGTAAGACCCCTTTCAGATGGCAGTAATCCTTGGTCAACTATCTTAATGAAAAATCAGAAAACTGTGCCTTTAGCGTCATTATTTATGGACCAACAAGGTAAATGTGCTTGTGTTAGTTATAGACTCAGAACTTGGGATTTGTTTGTGTTAGACTTAAAATCTGAACTTTTTAATGTTTTTTCAATTTTTGTGTTGGGGAGAATATATTTGGAGGAGAGGGTTAATAGGTAGTATTATCTAATCCCTTCCGTCTTTAGAGAATAAATAAAGCTGTCAGCTTTCCTGTTGTTTTTCACCATTGTTAGATAGTCTTCTTGGGGAGAAATTCTCTTCATGCTATGTATTATAATCCATTGTTTTACTAGGTTGAGATTCAGTACTTCAATTAGAGTATCTGTGACTTTACATTATTTTGTTGTGGTTACATTTATTTTATTGAGCTTGTAGTTTTGAATTTTCCAAGGCAACTCAGAACCAACTTATTTTAAAAAGTATTAGAGTGGAATTAAAGTAAAAGATATTAAGTTATTACATTGGGAAATGTAGGTGATGTAAAAACAAAAGATTGTGAAATATTATTTTATAAAAAAAAAAAGGTACTACTACATTTGAACCTATACCTCTGATTTAGGTATCTCTCCAGAGCAGAAACTGTTCCCTGATGGACTGGACAACAAAAGACCAAAGCAAATGAAATTGATGAATCAGGCCTATGTTGATCTACCTCTTTGGAAAGATGATCAGGGAGATAACATTGTAGAACCTGAAAGCTTTGAAGAGGGAACCTCTGCAAGTTCTGCAGCCAGCACTCCCCAAATGACTCCCACAAATAGTCTTAGCAGAACACCCCCCAAAAAGAAAACTGAATCTGCATTATATGGATGTGCTGCATTATTGGCTTCCGTAGCTTTGGGATTAGATATTAGGGAACTAAATAAGGCACAGCCTCCTGATGAATTGTTGCCCAAAGAGGATAAGAAGAAACGTGAGGGAATATTTCAGCGTGCTTCTAAATTACGAAGAAGTTCCAGCCCTCCTGCCAGATTGCAGTCTAAAAGAGAAGATGTTAACCTTTCATCATTAAGCCCATCATCAAACACTGTGAACCTCCTGTCCATGCCTTCCATCTCCACAAAATGTTTGCTACACCCAGATAGTGAAGACACATTTGTGGGTACTTGTGATACAGACATTCCCATTATAGGAGTTTCCCCTGTAATTCAGGGAAGTAACTGTGAGCCTGCTGCAGTTTCAGGACTTGTGACTGATCATAGCTTGTCGAAGAATGTGCCTTCCTCTCCTTTCACAAAGCAAGTGTCTGGAAATGTGCCAAATAATGCTTCATCAAAAATGAGGGTATCATGTCATAGACGCACTGTGTCTGACGGAAATGCTTTTCAGACAACAGGTGGGTTGTTTAAAATATGCAAATATATAACTGAATCTACATTAGGTAGTAAAAATAAGTTATTTGGGGACACTCTTCTGCCTTAGTTAAGAGTTTCCTACTCCTGGTCCAGTTCCTTTTCTCCCTAAAATATACTTCCACTGTTATTTATAGTGAGAGCTGGTTTAAGCATCTGATGATGAGAGGCTGGGGAAGCGGTGAATGGAGAGCACTAGTGGTAGAGTCAGGAATTCCTGGGTTCAAGTCTTAGTTCTCACATATCCTGGTTTTGTGATCCTCAGAATGCTACTAGGCAGCTCTGTAAGACTAAAGACTCACAGAACAATTGCCATGTGCCAGTCTTAATTAGTAAAGGAAATTCCCTCACCAGGAGTTCCCCATACCATTCAACAGGATATATGGCCAAAGCTAACCCCCCAAATATCAATTTTATCAAATTAATTTTATTAATAACGGGTCTATAATATGTAAGGTAGTGTCTTTTTTTTATTATTTATTGGTATAGTGATCCTCTGAAAATTAGACTTGAAGTTAAGATTGGTAGCTCAGCACTCTCCTCCCCACCAAAATACTTGCTATCAGCAAATATTTTAATCTCCATGTTGACTTTTTATCAGAACACTGAGTAGTTCATTTTTAGGTTCTTTTGAAAGTTAGTAAAACTTAATAGAATAGTAAAAATATTTTATATATTTTAGTGGAAGAATGACCATTCATGAAAAAAGTCATTTTAACAAAGTACCCCTGTTTGCAAGTCACGTAGAACCCTCTGTCTAAATCCATAAGGAACTAGACTACTTTTGTTTGTAAGATAATCAACATTTGTCAGCCAAATGTGAAGCAATGAAGAATAGTATTAAGCTGAGGTGTTGCCAGTGTTTGAAATCTACCACTGTCTCAGAATCATAGAGAAAAAAATTTGTGTATTTTAAGGTTGTATAATCTTAGCAGCTTTTAAAAATTGATTTCAGAGTAATTTTAAGCAAATATATTTTTTAAAGAATGGTTTCCAAAAGACCTCTACCCAGCCTTCATTCTAATCTGAATTTTTTAAGTTTACTTTAAACATTATAATTAATAATGGTGCTAATATTTTGAAATACTTTTGGTTATGTATCACTACATTTTCCAGTCATGTGCAGCAAATGAAACAGCTGTCACCAACATGGTCTTCAGGCAAATACTCAGTGTCCTAGTGTTTATGACATGGTAGCTCTCCAGTGTTTGCCCACCATTTTCCCATTAGATTCTCACTTCCAAATGATTACTTAGTTGACTTAGCCATCATGGCCATATGACTTTTTTGAATGGAAGCTAAAATTCCTCTAATTACATCTTGTCTTTACATTCTCGTAGTTACTTGCTCAACCAACGGAGTCTCCGAACTGCCACTTCTTCAAGTTTCTGGGATGCTGCACTTCCCATCTGTTCATCAGAGAAATCTGCCAAGTGAGGTCCCACTCGAAAAACAAAGTGCTGTCAGTATCATACCCAGACCTCGCCCTTCTTCTCTGAGAAGTGGAGTAAATCCTCAGCAGGTTCTTCCAGAAAGTGCAAAACCTAGTACTGCACAGACAGGTAGCCCAGGACCAAATGCTGACTGTCTACTTAGTACCAAGGAAAGAACTAAATTCCACGTACCCTCACTACTGGACCTCGATGTGGAAGGTCAGAACAGGGACTACACTGTGCCTCTATGCAGAATGAAGAGCAAAACTAGCCGGCCATCTATATATGAACTGGAGAAAGAATTTCTATCTTAATTTTAAGTGCCTTATGCTTTTAAAAGCGTTTCTGTTTTTAATGAGAACAACTTAAAATCATGTGTCTACCTTCTAATGTTTCATGCTGCTGTGTTTTCAAAAGCTGTGGCCGTGTTACCAAAACAGTAGTAGATATCTTTAACTTTTGGAAAAATATAACATTGTTGTTAGCTTGCCTGTATTGTCTTTTCACTGGAACCACACCTAGTAACTTGAAGTGCACAGAAGTGTAAACCTAGAAATGCACAATAATGTAAAGCTATCTGCTGGATAATAGAGTCTTGATCAGTCTTAACTTTTAGGATTGTTTTTCTCTTTCTCCCTCTCCCCCAGTCACAAAAAGAAAGACTTCCTAAAAATGATGATGCTTTGAACCACTTTTCCCCTTTCTTCAAAAAGGAAGGGGAAAAAAAATGCTATAAATTTGTTAATTGTGAATGATGTGATGCAAAAAACCATTAGGATAGGGCTAGGAATTGGAAGCTCCCAGATGAGGAAGCTCCCTCTAAGCTGTCTCCTTTTCAGCAACTTCCAGTCTTAGTGCCTAGAGCACTGAGATGTTTGGTGATTTACCTAGAGTCACACAGCCAGGATGTGGGATTTGAACCCAGGTGTTCTAGGCTCTGAAGTTGACTATCTACAGCTCCACACTGCTTTGCTAATGTTGTATAATTTTGAAGATAGGTGACCGAAATCAATGTAGGATTCTATTAAACTACCTAACCTTGACATTAGGATTACCAGACAGCTTATGTAGTGACTTCACCCTATTTGAGTAAATTTCACTGAATATGCCTTATAAATACTGACTTCATAGAATTTATGAGGAACCTAATATAGCTGAATGATGTTTGAATGACTATCTTGTACCCACTGAAGAAAGTTTTTTCAGTTGGCTCTTCTCTTGGTAAGAGAGAATTCTAAAATTAAAGTAACCGTCTTATTTTGTACCTGAAAATGCACAACTCTTATTCCCTAGAAATATTTTGGGTAATAAGTAAACTGAATTTAAATGAAGCTTTGTTATTTCAAAGATAATGTAATTTTAGTGATGGCAAAATTACCTAGCACCTTAAACCAAATAGAATTTATTATTTAAATAAACACATTTCAAGATCAGAGATCAGCTGTTGGGAATTAAATATTTTACAAAATTATTTGACATTTCAGGTAATCTTGAACAGTTGTTAAAAGGCAAAGGCAAATAGAAATTACTCAGGAATGGGAATATAGAATATATCCCTGAGTACACTAAGAATGTCATAGACTACTGAGTTGTTAAAAATTGTATTTCTATTTGGATGATGGTGCTTTCATTAAATTTTGTGGGTTTCTTTCTAGAAAATCTATTTTGTGAACTCTCACCTTGTTTAATATTATCAGTTTGGAAGCACACTTATTTTTTTTTTAATTGCCATAAATTTTTAAAGTAATATTGCTTAATTTTTCCTTTAAATTTCTATTCAAGTTAAATAGGCACATTTTACTAAACTGAAATTTTAGTGTTTGAAAATTAAAATTTCACGTTTGAAGTGCATAGTAAACAATTTTTCAAAAAAAAATAATAGTACTTAAATTATAAAGCTGTATCTTTTTGAGTACATTTTGTAATTGTTTTTGTTACTATGACCAGAACATAAAAGGATTAATGGTATATGTATGTCTTATCCTGAGGGAAACAATCTCTAGGTTGCAGTAAAATCTCAGGTACTTAATTCATTATTATTCTATTAAATCAAGTGGTTCACTGTAATACTTAAGTTTCAATTTTTGATAATTTGTTGAATTATTAGTGCTAGATTTTGGTCTTTATGAATACATTACACCAACATTGTTGGCCACTAAGTTTTCAGCCATTAGTGTATGTAACCTACAGACAAAATTGCAGGAGATGCCTAAAATAATGAATTTGTGCAAAAAAAAACAGAAACAAAAACAAAAAACCCTGAACTTACTTACCTGTAATTTTATTTCTACAGAAACAACATTTTGCATTGTACTCCTTTATTGCTTCCTTTCCTAACCGTACATCTTTTAGATCCCTTAGTAGCTTCTCTAGGCCAGTTTGCATTCTGATGAACTGAGATATGAAAGTATATTATAAATAAAGACAATTATCTATCAAAGTATGAATTCAATCTTACATGCCACTGCAGATATTGGGGTGGGGGAGATGATCAAGATTTGTTGTAAATTTGTGATTTCTTTTAATGTGTTGCTGTCTGTAGCATAATATGGTCGTATTTATTTTCATGTAGATTGAATAGTATTTCTAGGATAAAAGATAAATTAAGGTGATCACTGTTAGTAAACAATTTAAGGTGCTTATACTGCAGAAATTTAAGGTATCTACTTGATATGCTGTTTTACAAAGCCTTATGACTGAAAGATGTTTACATATGTTGTATTTTTTTAAAAAATAAACTTTTTTAAATAGCCAGTCTGCTGCTCAGTGGCTTTGGCTTTCTGCAAATTCTTATATCAAGATCTCTGTGATACTTTATCTTGTAGCCAGTGATAAAAAGAATTTCCAAAGGATAAATACCACTGATGTTTGATAAGCAAAATGCACATATAAATATGATGAATGTTACAGCTTTCAGCCTGGCACGTAGTTGGTGCTTGATAAATTGCTTGTTGACTGACTGAATAGATTTAAGGTCAGTTGGTGACCTCAGATAGCTTTGCAACCAGAACACAAGCTCTGGCGAGTTCTGCCAAGCTAAAGTTCTTAGAGTGCAGACCTGAGCACTTCCTGGATCATGTATCTGCTCTCTGAAAACCAGCTGAGCCAGATTCAGAGAGGAGAAGGTTGGCCACCAGGTGGGCATTTGTTTGTTTGGTTGGTTTTTTTGCTTTTAGCCACAACTCATTTAAGCTATATTTCACCCTGGACTATTCGAAATCTTGTTAGATTTTTCTTAAATGTATTTTAATCAGCTTTATATTCTGATACAGAACATAACTGTTGTATCTTTGAGCTCTCTTGGAGGCCAGTTTACAGCAAAAAGGAGCTTTTCTCCCAGGGTCAAGTGGAGCTGATAAAGTATCTGTTTAATTGAGTACATTTAATTATTGTTGAATTACCAACAAATTTCAAGCAATATCCAGTAACTGCTAATCCTTGGTTAGAAGGTGAAGCACAAAGCAGCTAGAAAGTGCCTGATACAGTTATCATGTGTTTGGGGAGAGAAGGAGGTGTTCCCCACTTACCCTAGGGTTTCCTATATCAAACTACAGAGTAATTTATAAATTAAGAGATTCAGAAAGTTTTTGTTTTGCTGCTGCTTGGGTGTAACTAGTTAGATTATTAGTACCAAATTGTACCTTAAATTTACCTTTTTACCTCTCTTTAGACCACATGCTTCATTATTAAATATTTATGCTTATGTGAAAGGTTTTTTTTTTGTTCTGTTTTGTTGTTGTTTTTAATTTCAGTCACAGCAGAATAGAAAACTGCTAAACGCTATTAGCTATTCCTAAGGAAAATCTTAGGCTGGATATAAAGACCAAGCCCCTACCACATGCCTGGTAGCTTAATTAATAATTAAAGTCATAGAAACCAAGAGGAAATAAACAGCTTCTTAAGAAATGGCTTTGCAAACACCATTCAAATAATTGTCTAATATATTAGGTTGCCTCATATTCTATTACAAATTTTTTAAATGTTAGAATGCCCTGAGGCAGTGCCCATCAAGGCAACGATGGGGTGGATAGTAATCTCTACTGGCTGAAAGGTGGTGTACATAAGATTATAGATTTAGAGCCAAAAAGAACTTTAGCAATAATCTAGTCCAACCTTCTCTTTACAGATGAGGAAACTGAGGCCCTGAGTATATGTGACTTGTCCATGTTCACACAAATAGCATCACGTGAAAGGGAAGTAGCAAACTTTCATCTTAGCCTTAAGTATCAGGATTATGAGTTTATGCTTTAAGTGGTAAATCATGGAAAGTCACTGGATATTTAGGTGTAAGAGTGACATGGGGAATAGAGCATTAGAACTATTTGGGAGCCAAGACTGGAATTATGAATGATCAGCTGAGAGATTATCATAATAGTTTCAGTGAACAGAGATAGGAATTCTAACTGGAGTATTTGTATGTGAAATGGGAAGGATGTCTCAGGGGCTTCCAGTTAAAATAGTCTTCTGAAAGGTCTTAAAAGAATCCAAGCTCCTTCTGCACTCCAGCGAAGATCTGAAAAGGCACCAAAAATCGAATAATGATAAAAAAAAAAAATCAAGGATGCCAGCAGGGAAGCCAACAAGAACTTAAGTAAACAGGTAGGAAGCCTGCCGGTGTACTGACTAGAGACATTACAGGGGCAGCTGAGGTCTTCAGCACTTTGATGCAGAAGCTGCAAGGAGTCCAGAAGCCAGCACTGACCCCAGGATGCTGTGGAGGGGACTGAAAACTATCAGCACTCTAAACCGTAAGGGAAATGCTAGAGTATGTAGGTTTTGTAACCAGTGTACACAAAGTTACATGCATTTCTGCAGAGGCACAATTTTACCTAAAGACAATCAGAAGCTTTTTGTGTGGTTAACAGTGAACATTATGTTCAATTATGGTTTTACAAAAGAATACAGAAATTTTTGTCCTGGCCTTTTCAGTACTTGGGTAGACTGGTCCTCAGCATATCATCTCTTCCATATCTGTACTCAGAAGCATTTCCAGTATTGTAGATCCTAACATATGTGTGCTTTCCACTAGCATTGCCCTAGAGACCTTGAAATGGCTGAGGGAAAGGTTGCCTTTAAGTCCAATACTGTTCTTCCGCACCCCTGTCACTGTAAAAACAGAAAGGTGCCAAATAAATTAAAAGTCCATTAATAACAGAAAGTGAAAAGCAAAGCAATCTTCCACCACATACACTGGGAAAACAGATAAGTTAACAAAAAGCAACCCATTGGGGACAGAGGAGATGAGCAATGCTTCTCTAAAAGCAATAATACCAGAGGAAAATCCATGTGAAATATATAGTTCTATAATAAAATAATAATAATTCTATCTCTTTAAAAAAGTAGGGGGAAGAAAGAGAGAATGAAATGGCCACAAGAACCTCAAGGAAAGGCTAATCAAACACCCAATAAAACTGAAAAAAGAGAGTGAAATCAGAAAGCTCTTAATTAAAAACTTCAGATACATGGCTTAGAACAGAAACTGGAAGTTTTGCGCATGCATATTTCACTGGGCACCTGGAGTCTATTACCTTTCTGCCAGGAGATGGATAGAATGTTTCCTCTTCATGATGTTAAGATTAGCCATTGGATTGAATCATTTCTTAAGTCTTTGAAAATTGCTTCTTTACAATGTTGTTATTGAATAAATTCCCCTTGAGGTTCTGTTCACTCCAGTTTGAATAATTTCACACAAATTTTCCCAGGTTTCTCTGAACATTCTCTTCAACATTTCCAATAAAGGAATAATATGCCATTACATTCATATCCCACAGTTTGTTTGACCATTGTCCAACTGATGGCACCTTCTTCTTGTTCAGTCATTTCAGTCATGACTGACTCTTTGTAGGGTTTCCTTGGCAAAGATACTGGAGTGGTTTGCCATTTCCTTCTCCAGCTCATTTTACAGATGAGGAAACTGAGGCAAAGGGGGTTAAGTGACTTACCCAGGCCAGATTTGAACTTGAGGCCAGATCTGAACTCATGAAGATGAGTCTTCCTAACTCCAGGCCCGTCACTTTATCCACTGTGCCCCCATGTATTCGTCAAATGCCTCAGGCTCATGCATTTACCAAACAGAAGCGGTGTTTTTTGTTTCAGCACACCTTGAAGTTTAATCTGCTTTATTAACATTTTCTCCATCACTTTCTTAAATCTAGGTAATCAACAAAATGATAATCAAGCCTTGATTTGTAGCATTGGCAGATTTGTGGCTCCAGTACACCTATCAACCTCGGTCATTTAACTCAAAAGAAAGCCCTCTTTTCCCTGATCTACACTGCATCTCTTACATGAATGCTGATTTAGGTAGTCATGAAAAAGGAAGAGCAAATTGAAGAGAAAGAATGAGCATATTCTTCCAACTCTAGGCCCATACTGTCTGGCCTTTCTTCAAATACTGCTTTTATATTGCCTTTTATCTTTGTGCAGTCCTTCGCCTCTATATATTGGAAGGCCTGTGACATCAAAGACTTTTTGTGATGAATCTCACCCCTCTCAAAATAGAAATCAATTTTTTTAAAATTAAAAATGTAAATTTAGGGGAAAGGCTATGCAATAGCCCTTAGTTACACTGTGACATCCTTGCCTCTTTGAGAGAAGCAAAACAAAATCAGCATTCAGGTGTCAGGCATCAACTGACAATTACTGCTAAACCAGAGCTGAAGTTCAAGGAGCTGCATGCTAGAGTTGTTTGATAGTGGTTACTTACCTTCCATCTCTTAGTGTCTTGAAAGGGAAAAAGGATCCTACTTTGTGGCTTCTGAGTTGGATGGAAGACTCCTCAGCCTTTCTGCCCAAACAGAAATCTCTGAGTAGACAAGCTCACACAAGTTTTTCTTACGTCAGTCGGCAGTATTCTTTTTCCCTCTGTCTTAAATTTCAGACTGTAGAAGGAAAAAAAAAATAAGTCACCAAGACTGTACATCCTGCCTAAGGATGAAAACCAGCCTTTCAGCCTAATGCAGAGAGGTCCTCACCTTTGCCAGCTGATAGGAATGAACACTGCATTTGGAATATAGATATACCCAACTTTAGGCAATAAGCATGCTCTTGGAAAGAGGTACAAATCAAATTTAGTAAATAGTATCTCATTTGCCCTTGGATTTGCAAGATAATTTTAGAATTATTTTTTCCTTATGATGTACTTATAAGTGACTCTGAACACTTCAGCTTTACCCTTTTTTTTTTTTTACTTCTTTCCTCCACCCTTCCTCTAGTCTTTCCCAAAGCCTTTCTTTTCACAGAGCATTAACTACTACACAAACACACAACTTCATTTTGCTAGTTGCTATGGAGCCAGGAACCTACTCATGCAGTAACCCAACTGTTTTTCTGCAGTAAGCCCAAAGACTTGGCTTGGTGCAGCCCTGATTCCCTCCCAATCTGAAGTTTTATTTCTTTCTAGCTTTTGTCTGCTACCCTCTCTCCTCTTTGGCCATGATCTCTTTAGGCTGCACTCATGGGAGAGGACAGAAGTACATGGAAAAGGTGCTGGAGCAGAGAACCCACTCTTTCTGAATCACTTGGTTGTCTTCAATCCAGTTCAACAAAAGATGTATTAAATGCCTATGGCTTGCAAGGCATTGTACTGAATGACTTGGATACAAAGATAAAATAAATACATTTTACCCTCAGAGAGGGATATGATAAAACCTGAGCCTTCAAGGAAGCTGATGCTTTGGAAAGGTGGAGGTGTCTAAGAGGGAGCAAATTCTAGGCACGGGGAGAACCTATGCAAAAACAGAAATGGGAAATAGAACGCTGAGTTCAAGTGGGTCAATTTTGGCTGGAGCCTAGTGTGTGAAAGGGAATGATATAAGCTTAGAAAGGTGATATGGAATCAGATTGTCAAGGGTTTTAGGTACTAGCATGAAAAGTTTATTATCCTAGAGGAAATAAGAAGCCTTTGGGGAGGATTCTTGCACAGAACACTGACATGATGAGACTTGCCTTTTAGGAAAATCATTTTGGCAGCTCTGTAAAGAGTGGATTGGAGAGAGGAGATATGAGAGGCTAGTTGCTTATTGCAATAGTCCAGGTGAGAGGTGGTGAGGGCTTGAACTGAGGTGGTGGCTATGTGAATGGAGAGCAGGGATGGATGCAAAAGATTTTAAGGTAGGATTGAAAAGACCTAGCAACTGATTCATAATGGGAGTGATAGAGGAGAGGGAAGAGACAACAATGGTGCTGAGGTTGGGAAGAGGGGTGGATGGTTATGGAAGAAAGCTAGAGAGCAAAGCTTCTCTTTGCTTCCTTGTCTTACTGAGCTTGAAATGCCTCTCATATGTCCAGCTGCAAATGGACAGCAGGCCGCTTTACTCTCCACTTTGTACTTATTTGTATGTATGTTGTATTTTCCCTAGTAGAATAAAAGCTCCTTGAAGGCAGAGACAGTTTTATTTTTGTCATATCCTCAGGGCCTAGAACTATGTCATACATATTAAGCATTTAGTATATACTTATCCAATGAATGGATCTACTCTTTGCCTCCTGGGCTCTCCACCTGAAGAGCATAAGCATGGAGAGATCAGATTCTGGGAGTAGAGAATGGCTGCTTCCCCAGAGTTCACCAGTTTGCCTTTCTATTCCACTCCAAGAAGGATGAGACTGAGAAAAAACCATCCCATTTCTCAATTGAGAGATATTTGTTGGCTTTTCAGGCAACAATTTCAGTTGAGTGATGATGTCAAAAGCTACATTGCAAATGATTGAAGACTGAGAGGAAAAGTGAAAGCAGCGTTGATAGCTTTACTGCAAGTTTGGAAGGAAGACAAACTAATGGGTCAAACATTCGAAGGACTGGTAGAGACTTTTTGTTGTTTAGTCATTTCCAACTCTTTGGACCCCATTTGAGGTTTTCTTGGCAAAGATACTGGTGTGGTTTGCCATTTCTTTCTCCAGCTCATTTTACAGATGAGGAAACTGAGGCAAGCAGGGTTAAATGATAATTAGTAAGAGGCCAGATTTGAACTCATGAAGATCAGTCTTTCTGACTCAAGGCCTGGCACTCCAATCATTGTACCACTGTGTGCTCATCCTTGGTGAAGGTTCTTTTTTTAGGATGGAGGGGATGGTCATGTTTGAAGGCAATAGAAAAGAAGCCAGTAGGAAGGTAGAGTTTGAAGATTAGAGATAGTAGGGAAGATTAAGAGGACATTCTACTAGATTAGACAAGCTATAAATGCAATCTCCATGATACAGATAAGGAAATAGACCAAAAGTGACTTACTTGACATCAGATAGCTAATAAATGGCAGAGACAGGATTTAAACTTTTCATACTCTTAAATCAGCTGTATTTTCTATTACATTTCAACTGTGTTGGGAATAGCATGCAAGCCTTCTTTGGATTCTTAAAGGGTTTTTCTTGTTAGCCTTACAAGGAAAATAACGAACAAGGGTGAACAGTGAACATTGTCTGAGTCACTTCATCCTTGAATATTAGCTCTTGTCCTAAGAATTGTCTGGCTAGGGGGCATATTACTGGAGGCAATTCATATCTCTAAGAGTGTGTATCTGCTTATGTGGTCTCTTCTTAAATTTCAGAGAAAGCCACTTTTCTCTTATGGGGGAAGTAGAATCCAGGTCTCTTTCTTATTCTTCCCACATGCTTCAGAACATCAATCACAGATGTCAAGAATAAACAACTGAAGTTAATTGGACCTCTTCCAAGCAAAGTTCATTTATACTCAGAGGGACTTTCAGACTGTCAGACTCTTTATTACTTTCCTTTCCTTCCTCTTTCAGGCACTAATTTCATCTTACATCATTTTTTCCCCTCAGTCATTATTTAGGGAAGCTGTACAAATCTTTTGTAATATGAGAATTCCTATTTTAGGGTTCTTAAATCAGGACACACCTGTATTCATATTTTTTTCTAGATATGTTTACTAGGTATATAATATTATCTTCAATTAAAGTCTTATGCCAATGTCTTCTTATGGATTCTCAAATACTATTCCAGAAAAGCATAAAGAGCTGGAAAGTGCTATCAAGCTGTGAAGTCTTTGCGTATGGCTCAATGATAGGTCTCCCACTAGAGGCTTATTATTAGGAATTTTCAGCCACAGCAACTCATGAAACAGAAAGTGGTTATGTCACAAACTGATGAAATCACAGTTCTTTCAAAGTATTGAAAATCTGAATATATATGCTATTTTTTTCTATTCATAGCTATATTAGCCACAGCTTGGAGTAGTGGAGAGGACGCAGGATTTGTAGTTAGGAGACTAGGATTTGAATCCTGATTCTGCCATGTATATTACCTGAGTCACTTTGGTCAAATTATTTCCCTTCTCTGGCTTTTGATTTCCTATGAAATGAAGGAGTTGAGCTAGATCAGAGGTTTCAAACATGCAAAGCAAATACAATAGGAAGACATTTAACAAAATAGATAAAAATACCATAGAGCATAGATAATGGTAATATGTGGCTTTTGACATCAATATGTGGCCCACAGGGCTCCTTATTTGCTGTTAAGTGGTTCTCATTTCTGTTGCGGTTTGACGCCACTGAGCTAGATGACCCTACAACCAGAAGATGGCAGCAGAGAGCAGTTCAGCTGAGATTGCCTGCAGAGAAACTAGTTTCATCAGAGATGCTTAGCAAAGAACAGTCAATACTCCTCACTTGTAAACATTGACAACTGTGCTGGGGGAGGTATAATTTGCCCTTGTCCATGAGTGTTCCGTGGTCATGTAAACTTCCTTCTTATGCTCCCTCTTCCATCAAGCATGGTAACTTATAGAGCCTAAACCCTTCTGTGTAGGACGGTATCTCTTTTATCACTAATTTTGCTATGCTGTTTGATTGAATGCCTTTTGAATTGAACAATTCCTCAGTCAAGTAAAAGAAATCTGTGGGAGTTCATGAGGTATAGTTTTGAATGGATGCTGACCCACAAAGTGCCATAATGAGGAGTGAGTTCTATGGGAGTCCATATGGGAGGGGAAGCCTTGGGTGCTACAGATACCTCTGGAAAAAGGAACAGAATGGCACCACTGGCAGAATGCCACTGGATAATTTAGTGAGTGTTGTTAGTAGGGAAGGAATAACCATAGGGGCCTGCAAAAAATTCTTCACTGGGTAGTGAGGTAATCAAATAATTTACAATGATATTTTTTTTCCAGAATAACTTTCTGAATCATGGAGTACAAGGAGGAGAGTAAAGTATAAGGTGACTGGAAATAGGAAGGACCCAAGCAAGATGTGAAGGGCTTTAAAGGGTTACTGTCTCACCTCACAACAAATGAACACCCTACGTCAACTCTTCCAGAAGCTGATATTGTACCGTGGCTGATTGCCAGGCAAACTGCATTACCCAAAGACCGCTGGTATCTCCAAAGCAATCTGCAATCATCCGGTGGATTTCACGAACGCAAGCTGCAAGTTCACTGTTCGTGGTCCCCACGCAGGGTATATTATGTGTTCCAGTGGTAGTGGCAGCAGCCCCTCTTTGTAAGCGTCTATGCTGCTAGCTCTAAACTCCAGATGGAGAGGCGACATCATCATCTATGGCAGTGGTGTTAGACTCAGATATGGGGGCCGCTAATCTGTATGTAAGGATCCCTGTGCACTGCACATTGGCTTAGTTTTGGAATGTGACATTATCTATGCTTTATTGTATTTTCATTTATTTTGTTAAACGTTTCCCGATCACATTTTGTTCTACTTTGGGCCACAGTATATGTGCTTGACACCTCCAATCAATGGCACAGAGTGAGCCCCCTCTCCCACCTGAAATCTACCTATAGCAGCTCACTGCTATACCATCTTTTTTTAACAAGCATCCCCGACGCATTGCCTATGAGTGTGTCCCTCTAATACGGGATCATAAAGGAGTCCAGTGTCTTCATTTTAAAGGCCTTGCCATTGCACCAGTCTCACCACTGTTCTCCTTTCCATTAATCTTCTGAGGGTACACAAGTCACAGATTCTTTTCCCCTTTGGTGCTTTCCAGATGGGAAACATACACGGAATAACCAGAGAAAAGAGCCTTGGCCAGCAGGTATTACAGAAAAAAAAGAATAAAATGAAAAGAAGATAATGAGGTATACAATTGGGTCGACTTCTATAAATCAAACTGTTAGGGCAGCTAGGTGGCACAATGGATAGAGCGGCAGACCTGGAGTCTGGAACATCCATCTTCCTGAGTTCAAATCTGGCCTTAAATACTTACTAGCTGTGTGACCCTGGTCAAGTTGCTTAACCTTATTTGCCTCAGTTTCCTCATCTATAAAGTGAGCTTGAAAAGGAAATGGCAAACCACTCCAGTATCTTTGCCAAGAAAACCCCAAATGGGGTCATGGAGAGTTGGACATGGCTGAAAAATGACTGAACAACAGTAATAAAATCAAGCTGCAAATATGTGGAAAATGAGAGATGGACAAAATAATAGGCAGTCTGTCAAGACTGTTACCATTTCCTAAGGAAATTTAACTGGTACAAATTAATTGCCACAATGAAGAGATAAAAATACCTTGAAATTACCTCAGCCGATAAATATGTGGTCTCTGCTAGAGAAATAAGGCAGCCAAGAACAATACTAGTTGAGAGTATAAAGTTATTTGTACAATCTTATGAAGATGATGGAGGATCATGAGTAATGTCACCTCATAAAATAGTGAGAAGCACTGGAGAGAACTACAGGTTTACAGAAAGCCTGGTGACAGACAAAAAACAAGTCAAAAGATCCTCAGAATATTTGAGGATGAAGCTAGGGAAAACAAAACAGACAAGAAAATTGGAAATGTTTATAAATATTTCAATAACAAGCTCTTTTCTCCATCAGTTACAGTGAAGCCACAACATTTGGACTCTCAGATCATAGTCCCCGGTGCACTGAATGAGGAAGGAAAAAATGACAGTAAAGAAAATAAAGATGGAAGAAACAGCTGGGCTGGGACATTGAGGAGATAATTCTCAAGATATCAGAATGAAGAGAGGACACCACACTTGGAAGAAAATCTCAGGTCTTATTACTACAAAATAAAAGTATCCAAGAAAATATCAATTACTGATCCACATGCCTATTTTTCATATAATAATAATAGTACCTTTATGCAGTGTTTCAAAATTTGCAAAGCATTTTACTTACATCATCTCATGTGTTCCTCACAATAATCACGTGAGGGAGGTGATATTATTGTACTCATATTACAGATAATGATAGTGCAGCCTGGAGGTTAAGTGATAAGGGTCACGTAGCTGATGAGGTTCTGAGGAGGATTTTACTTCCCATCCTCCTGACCCCAAGTCTGCTGCTCTACCCACATGTCACCTAACTAGCTGTCTTTTGATACAATCTTTATGAGAATAATCTACACATACATTTTACAGGTCTACTTGATGAAAGTTTGAGAAGGAAATAAGGTTTAATAGATGATGTTTCCAGGTACACCGCATCTTTACAGTCATAGTATGACTAGGTAGAGAGAGCAAAAGATCCCATCATGCTTATTAATTATTGACTCATTTTTTTCTTCTGATTTGGCAGAGCAAAGCATTGCCTTGCTGGCTGTCCCCAAATAATGTCTCCTGTGCATGTCTTATAATGTTGTTATTGTTGAGTCATTTCAGTTGTGTTCAACTTTTCAGGATCCCATTTGGTATTTTCTTGGCAAAGTTACAGGAGCAGTTATCCATTTCCTCCTCCAACTCATATGAAAGATGAAGAAACTGAGGCAAATAGGGTTAAATGACTTGCCCAGGGTCACACAGCTAGTAAATATCTGAGGCCAGATTTGAAGTCAGGAAGATGAGTCTCCTTTTCTCCAGGCCTAAAGGTCTAGTGCCACCTATGCCCTTAAAAGATATGACCATGGAGACAATTTTACTTGACCTTCTGATGATCAGCGTCACCCCAGATCTAATAAAAAGGAGACACATGATTGTCAAAGGTGCACAATAGGCCTGGGAAGGTTGGAGTATATTGCTAAAGAGGAATCACGTGGTAGTGGTATAAAGGATGAAATCAGAAATGTATGCAGTGAAGGAAGTAGCTTGGCAATGAAATGAAAGTGAAGGGCAGCCTACATCCTGCATTGGTAGCCATGCAACAGTGAGAAATCTAAGGGCAGATCTCCAGCACACTGTCAGGACTCCTAATGGAAGATTTATGGGAGAATGCAGACAAAGGTTCAATAAGAGGAGAGGGCATGAATGTATGGCAATCTTTCATTGGTGGAAGTACCTATGGATGAACTCACAGGTGCATCAATTATGGAAGCATTAATAATTTTAGGAATAAAAAACTTTGAGCTAGAAAGAATATTAAAAATCATCTATGTAATAGATGAGGATTGTGAGGTTCATATTAATGAAAAAACTTATGAAAAATCCTAAAGCTGGTTAGTAATGGCTTAAGATGAAAAAAAAAAAAGAGTTCTCCTGACTTCCAGAGTTCAGGACCTGACTTGTACATTTTAGGGCCCATGATAATCAACCATTGGTTTAAAACCAGGAACCTTTAAAAAAACCCCATAATTTCTCATTCTGTGAAAATGTTGCCTAAGAGTGAGGGAATTCATCTAAATAATATTGTGATTTAAACTAAGGTGATGTAAATGTAAACATGGTAATTATTAATTAATTAATATTTCCCATTTCCAGAAACTAACCCAAGAGGTTCAGTATACCTGTTTTCAAAATGGAGATGTACCTTGTACTATTCTTGTTTGTATGGGCTCTTTTTCCTGGTGTTCTGGACACTAGATGTCATCACATACATGTTATTTCTTAGATGGAAAAAAAAGAAAAAAAAGCAGTATGAACATGTCTGGAGTTACAGCCACATTTTTACCCGTAGGGGAGGAAAGAGCAGTTATTTATTTGATGTGGGAAGATGTTGGAAGGGTAGGACAAGGAAAGTGGTAGTTGAAAAATGGCTTCATAGGAGATAAAGATTTTTTTTTTTAGAAAAACAAATTCTCCTTTCACACTCCCTTGTTCTCATTTATAAATATTATCATGGAACCTTAGAGGTAAAAGAATGATCAGGAGAAGATAACCAGAGTATCTCAGGCTATAAGGTGATGCCTCATCATTAGGGAATGAAAAGGGGATTTTCCAACCTCACTCGTCAATGCATTTAGTTACTACATCTTTATAATCAATCATTCATTCATCCATCCATCCATACATACATTCAAAAACATTGAATAAAATGTTCTTAGCATTATGTTAAATGTTAGGTAGGGAAGAGAATGATACAATTCCATTTATTTCTCCCTCACTCTCAGATAATGACCCAGATTCATATTTTATTGGGAAGATTGAGGTCACCAGACAAAAACATCCTTATAACTTCTCAATCCTCAATATCCTCCCCTATTCACACCTCCTCCCTCCCAGGCTCAGAGGAAGTTATCATCTTCCTTACCAAAGCTGAGCTTTCCACCTACGGGCTGATTCTACCTCCTTTCTTCTCTATCAGTCACCCCCTCTCTCATGCATATTTAATCCGTCACTTGATAATATTTGTACCTTCTACCTTGCAGAATTGTTATGAGGCTCAGATGAGTAATTTATGGAAACTCCTTTATAAATTAATTATATAAATATGACTATTAATATTGCTCTCCTCCTACCTCTTTCATCTAAAACCTTCTGCCTCCTTTGTAGGTTACTCATCTTTTTTTTACTCCTTAAACATGAATATATTGATAAACAAAATTGTATCCATATATACTCTTCTTATTCTCCTACTAAACTCTCTTCCTTAGGGATCTCATCCACTCATATGACTTCAATTACCACCTTCATGCAAATGACTTCCAAATACATTCTTCTACTCTCAAGGGCTTCCTAAAATTAAAGCCTTGTATTTCTAAATGCTGATATTTCATTCTTTTATCCCTGCCTCACTTCAAATTCATCATACCCTAAACTAAACTTATCTTAGCCTCCATGCCTGATTTTTTTTCCTTTTTTTTTGGTGAGGCAATTGGGGTTAAGTGACTTGCCCAGAATCACACAGCTAGTATTATGTGTAGGAGGCCACATTTGAACTCAGGTCCTCCTGATTCCAGGGCCAGTGGTCTATCCACTGCGCCACCTAGCTGCTCCCTGACCTTTCTTTTAACTTCTTTATTGCTGTTGAGGGTACCGTGTCCCCTCAGTCACCAGAGTTTAAGGGTTAGCTTCGTCTCTTACCTGTAGATACTCAGTCACCAAGTCACTTTAATTCTTTTGTTCTTGTTTAATTATTTTTCAGCAGTGTCTGACTTTTTGTGACCTATTTGGAGGGGTTTGCCATTTCTTTCTCTAGCTCATTTTACAAATGAGGAACTGAAATAAACAGGGTTATGTGACTTGCTTAGATCACACAGTTAGTGTCTGGGGCCACATTTGAGCTCATTAAGATGTGTCTTCCAGACTCCAGGACTCTGTCCACTGAGCCACCTTTGAATTCTACCTCCATAGTTTCTCTCAAATCAATCCATCTTTTCCATTCCCACAATACCCACCCTAAGTCAAGCCTTCATGTCTTTTCTCCCCAGAAGATGTTTTAGAATCATAGGATTTTGAGCTGGAAAGAAACTTAGAGATTATCTAGTTCAGTCCTGCCGTTTTACAGAACCTGAGGCCTAGAGAAATATTTTCCCAAGGTCACATAAGAAGTAAAAATCAGAGTGGAGATTTGAGCCCAGATTTTCTGACTCCAAATCTACTGCTCATTCTACTATACTACATTGGTGTTCTAGATGATACTGTCTTCCAAACTCCAATCTACTCTTCATATTGTCGCTCACTTCATTTTTCTCGTGTATCACTCTTAACATGTTGCTTTTCCACTCAAAAGCCTTCGGTAGCTCTCCATTGCCAGTGAAATAAGCTGTAATGTTAAGATCTTGCTATTCGAGGTCCTCCTCAAGATGATTCAACCTCTTGTTCTAGTAATGTCTCACAATAACCCCTTTCATGTACTCTAGCCAAACTAGAATGCTGTGTTTTTGTAATGCCCTTTACCATTATACCCAATGCCTGGAATGAACTCTGTTCTCTCTCAGATGTTGAAGTCTTTCTCTTCCTTCAAAGCCCCAGTCAGATGGGACCACATCTTTGAAGCTTCTTCTGACTTCCTCAGCTGAAAGAGCCCTGCCCTCATCTAATTTCTTGTAACCTTTTGCCAGGACACTTGCATTTATTACCTTCTCTTTTTTCCCATTGTTATCTGTGTCAGCTCTACTCTGAATTAGTCTGAAAGCTCCTTGAGAGCGGGGTTTATAGCAGGGGTGAGGAACCTGGGACCTGTAGGCTACATGTGTCCCTCGAGGTCCTCAAGTGCAGCCCTTTGACTGAATCCAAACTTGACAGAACAAATTTATTCTGTAAAACTTGGACTCAACCAAAAGGCCGCACCCAAGGAACTAGAAGGCCACATATGGCCTCAAGGCCGAAGGTTCCCTGCCCCTGGGCCACAGCTTATTTACCTTTCTATCCCTGCCCCCTATCATTAGTGATTTGAATACTGTAAACACTTAAATGAATCCATGAATAAGCACCTGCTATGTGCCAGGCACTGTGCTAAGTACTGAGAATATAAAGAAAGATCAAAAATAGTCCCTGATCTCAAGGAACTCGAAGTCTGATGGGGGAGACAATGTAAAAACAACCATGTCCAGACATGCTACATACGGGATAAGTAGGTAATAATAAACAGAGGGAAGGCGCAATAATTAAGGGGGACTGGGAAAAGCTTCCTGGAAAAAAATGACATTTTACCCGGGACTTGACGGAAGCCAGGGAAGCCAGGCAGCATAGATGAGGAGGGACAGTATTCCAGGCACAGGAGACAGTGAAAATGACTCCTGGAACTAGGAGATGGAGTGTCTTGTGCACGCAACAAGGGGTAGGAGTGTAAGGTGTAAGAAAACTGGAATGTGTGTTGAAATGAAATATATGGACCCTTGCCCTCAAGGAGGTTGCAATCTAACCAATAGAATCATGGGGTAACAGATTTAAAGTTGGAAGTGACCTTAGATTTTATCTAGTCCTTCATCTTATAGATTAAGACTCAGGAAGACCAACTGCTTTGTGAGTTGTGTATAGGTATCAGAACTAATGTGAACTCAGGTCATAGAATCGTAGCTTAAAGCTGGAAGGTATCTCTCTCCTATCCACCTACCCTTATTCTACAGATGAACTGAAATGCAGAAAAGTAAAGTCTTGCCCAAGTCCAGTTAACAAGTAGCAGCAAAAGACAGAATAAGGATTTAAACCCAGGTGCTTTGAATTCAGAATCAGTGCACTTTCAACAAGTTATGTTGAATCAGCACACTTTTATACAAGTTATGTAACAATATAGGAGTTAAATAGCAAAACACAACCACACACAGTGAGGGTCATGTAGCAAGAATGAAGGATAACAAACGGAGAACCTGCCTACTACATGGGTACTCATGCAGCGCCAACAAGGAGTAGCCTGCCTATTACCCAGGCACTCACACAGGGTCAAGGTTATCAAGTGACAACTCACATATAGTAAGCACTGAGAGCTCAAAGGACAAAGAAATGACTGTGGGCTAAAGTTTTCGGGAAAGAATGTATGGAAGAGCTGAGGCTTGGGCTAGGCATAGGAGAATGAATATGGTTTGGATAGGTAGAAAGGGTGTGTGTGTGTGTGTGTGTGTGTGTGTGTGTGTGTGTGTGTGTGTGTGTGTTTGTGTGTGTGTGTGTGCGCACTCGCAGGGGGTGGTATTCCAGGTATGGAGATTAATATATCTAACTTAAATACTTTCCCTCTATCTTAGACACATATCTTTGTCTTCAATCTTCATCAGAGGCAGAGAATAGCTAGTTACTATCCTCCACTTGCTAATCCTTCATATTTTTCATTAGCTATTAAATTATACCTTAGTCTTCTCTTCCCAGGAATAAATAATCCTATACATCCTGTAAACTTTCACATCCCCTAATTAATATCATAGTGCTTTCCTGGACTCTTTCTCATGCTCTCCACATCACTCTTTAAAGCATGGATTTCCAATAACTGATAGTAAGGGCCTGGTCCCTGCCAACTGTTTGGGAGGGACTCAGTGCAGTTATATGTTTCTACTTAATGGTTCCTACCGTAATATTAACTATTCTTTACATCTGCCTTGTAGAATCCTTATTTCCTTCAAAGCACAGGTGAAACAAACCTACTACATGAGGCCTTTCTTATTCTTCTCCTCCCACAGCTGCTAGTTCCTCCTCCCCCAAAACAAATATATATATATTAACTCCTCAGTTATGATATCTGAAAGGAAAAAAAAACTCTGAGACACAAAAATCTATTGCTAGTCAATAGATTTTTTTCTTTCAGTGCAAGGGAGATGCACACACACATGCAGATATCTTTGACTATAAATTCAATTAGATTTCACTATAAAGCCTCCATACAACAAAGCAACAAATTCAATGGCAATCTTTATTCTATTCTGATTGGCCACACTAACAAGGAACAGTAATATATGGGAGTAAAAATATTCTCATCATTAAGAAACATCTGCCCTAACAAGATATAATATTATTCAGACAATTGAAGTAGAATGGTTGATATATGGAAAAGCAATTAGCTATAATTAAGAAACATCTGGCAGGAAACAGGGTATAAGAAGTTGTTCCATAGATACGCCTTGTTATACTTTTTGTTTACCTGGCAAACTACATGAATCCTGTGATTGCTTAAAAACCAAGATGTAGTTACTTAGGTTCAAAGTTAGTTAAACTCTATTTGACTTCAAATAGAATGGAAGCTCCTTGAGGACAGGGCAGTTTATCTTTGTCATAGTATCCACAGTCCTGGCATCAAGGAGCTTAATAAATGCTTGTTGATTGAATGAAATCATGGAAGGATCACAAGACTAAAGGTTTAAAGAGCAGCTTCTAATCAGAGCTCTGTCACTGCCTTGCATTTTGAAATTGGGAAAATAGCTTATGTGGGGATGTTTGTGAGGACATGCTGTGTTGTTTTTCCCCACATAGATTATGGATGTACAAATGGGTCTGTCTGTATGTGACTCACGGGGAGGCAAGAATAGATATTTCTAGAGTCTTCACCCCCACACTTTTCAAAAAGGGACTGATTGATGCCAGGAGGTGAAACAGAAGGTTGAGGACAGACCCTGGCCAGTCAGCTCTCATCAGAGACAGGCATTATGGGGCTAGAATTACAGCTCTCTGCTCCCTTAAGTATGGCTAATCAGGGGAAATAACTTTTAGGCTCAAGCTGTGCTCCAGACCACTATCCATTAATGGGGAAGGAGTGCTCCAAGGTATATATCCCAAACTAGACTTTCCACCAGATGCTACTTCTACAATGAATACACATAGTGAATAGAGAATAAACAAATTTATTCAAGTCAATAAAAAATAAAAACCCAAGAAAGTATACATAGGAGAAAATATCAGGCAATACACAAAGTAATCGTGGTATCCCAGCCTTAACAAGATAACTCAGCTCACCCAAGAGGAAATTCCATATATTAAGTGTAGTATAGTAAGCTGGGGATAGGGACATGATTGAGATTCTTAGCTCCTTTACATGTCAGCTTCTTCCTACAGTCTTTCTTCAAGGCCCTAAAGAAAGTCTGGAATGGAGTGTTTTCTCTCTTGAACAAGGAAGCCAGAAGACCAGGACCTCTCTTTTCTCTCATCTACTCCAAAGGCATCGAGAACCAAGCAACTCTCCGGCAGTGAGAAAAGACTTGTGCAAATTGTCTTGAGCCAAGGGTAATACTTAATCACTGTTTCAGTTTTCTCCCCTCTTAACTGTGGGTATTGGTTGGATCCTTTACCAGAAGTAACTTCACCCACCATTTACTATCTGTGTGAGTCTAGGAAGGTCTCAACTTCTGTCTGGGATAATAATAATACCTACCTCCCAGGGAGGTTGTGAGGGGATAAAATGAGTTAATATTTGAATATTAACTTGAATATTAAATTGAATACTTGCTTAGCAAGTGCCTGGCTCACAGTGGGTATTAATCCTTCCTTTACTGGTTCAACTTGGAAAGTGGGAGAGAGTAACCTACTGATATAGCACCAGAGGTTGTATAGTCAAGAATTCAGATGAGGCTCTTAGGAATCAGCAAATACTGCTCAGGCAGGAAGCACAAAAAGCAAGCAGGTTGATAAGGAAACAGATTAGAGTTTTGGCTGTGTGGGGGACTCAGATAGAGGCTAGAACTGGAACTAGGTGATCTGCTCTCTCTTTGACCCTTGGTGTCTAGTTCAGGGGGTTAGGCATTGGCCAGGGCCTGATGCCAAATCAATCCCAGTGAGGTAGAAATGAAAGAGGAACCACTGGCTGATGATAAGGCAGTATGGAGCTTGCTAATTAGGCAACCCTACCTAAGGTGGAAGTGAAGAATTTTAAAAGTGAAAGGTCTGGGACCATTAAAATTCAAAGTGGACATCCTTAAAGGTAACTACAGAATGGTACCTGCCAATGGGAAAGAATGGGTGGAGAAGGAAGAGGAGGAAAAGAAGGGTAACAGCAACTCATGAAGGTAGCTCAGGAGACACAAGAATCAGAGGATAGGGAGAATATTCGGTGGGCACCAGAATCTGGAAAAGAAAGCAGGAGGATAATAAGAACTACAGCTAAAGCAGCCATCCAATGAGTAAGGTTGAACGTGCAGAACACAGAGTTCTCCAAGTCAAGACAAGGAAATGAAGAGCTTCAACTAGGATGGATGATGGTAGCAGGAGGAAACAGGAGAGGTAGGAAAAGATACGAGAAAAAAGAAAGACAGGATATTAATGTAGTTTAGTGGAAGGAGCAATGGACTTGGAGTCAGAAGGCCTGCCTATCTTAAATCCCTGCTCTGACAGGGCGGCGTAGGCAAGTCATTTAACCCTTAATTCTTTCTCTACCTTCCTCATCAGAATGCTGTAAAGAATAGGCCTTTTAAACTTTAAAGTGCTATCTACATACAAATATGCCTGAGCTGTTATCATTATCTTTCATCCCATACCTCTACTGATGGTAAATTCCATTAATGTGAACCCAAGGAGACATATTATCTATGATTCAGATAAGTGCAAAGAGTCTGAAGTGGGAGCTCTGTAAAGGAAAACAGACTTATTTTGAATACTATATCATGAGAGGCAGGTTGGTACAGTGGATAGAGTGCTATTCCCAAGAGCCAAGAAGAAATAGGTTCAAGTCTAGTCTGATAGATATTGCCTATGTAGCAGCCCTATGCTATTCCCTAAGGCTACACATTGCAGAGAAAACTCCAGTCTGCACTAGTAAAAGGAAATTCGTCACCAAAGCTCCTTACCCTAATGAAATCACAGATCTAGTTAAAAAAACAAAAACAAAAACAAAAAACCACGATGTAAAAACACCAGGAGCCCTGAAGACTCTGTAGAGATTCCACTGAACAGATCAAGGTAAAAGATTTTGTTCTTTCTTTTCCTTGAGGTTATTTAGGAACACAGTGCCTTTCACTGTCCTTAATAGTTGACCTCTTGAATCCCTACTTTTCTCCATCTTTTATTGCTGAATCCAGATTGAGAGAATGGTGTGTGTGTGAGAAGAGCCAGGCCTCAGGAAGATAATGGGAACTGCTTAACTCATACGCCCAAGCCTTCCTCCTACCAAGGGAGGAAGACATCCACTGCAGCTTTAGTCCCCAGCCCTTCACAGATAAGGGCTAGTTCCAGAATCCTCCCTTGGCCTAGCCTGCTTAGATAAGGGAAAGCTTGAGGCCTTAAACAAAGGTTCATTTGGACTAGTTAAGGAACTGATCAGTTGGGTTTGCTTATTTGTAATGTTAATGATGTAATATGACCATAAGCTAGATTGCAAATGCTGGGGCTATGAACTGTCTTTGTAATCTACCTGCTTTGAAGAGGGCTACTCATCCCTAGGGGAGAAGGGGATTTCAATTAATGGATGCAGCAGGCAGTTTGGTAGTATTCTGGATAGAGTGCTGGACCAAGGGTTGAGACAGACATGAGTTTGAATTCTGCCTGAGACATTTGCTTTCTGTGGGATTTGGGGCAAGTCATTAAACTCTTCATTTTCCTTATTGTAAAATGGGGGATTATAATAGCACCTAAAATGAAATAAAGTATTTTCAAACCTTAAAGTTCTATATAAACGTTTTTGCTATTGTTATTGTTGTTATAATCCCCTTGTCTCGATGTCTTTCCTGTACTGATTTTTTAAGACTGAAAACAATAGATATGGGAGATAGTATGACTTGGTTAAAAGGATGTAATGAGGTAAGAGGTTCATTAACAGTAGCTGGCTGGTCAGAAATTTTCATGGATGAATGTAAGTCTGAAATAGACCTGACAAGGGAACAAACTTTGCATGTAGTGAAATAGATGGTTTCAACTGGCATAGAGCTCAGTCAAAGGCCTACTACATTCAATTCAAAAAGAGACTGATTGATGCCAGGAGGTGAAACAGAAGGTTGAAGCCAGACCCTGGCCAGTCAGCTCTCATCAGAGAGAGGCAATATGGGGCTAGAATTACAGCTCTCTGTTCCCTTAAGTATGGCTGCTGTTTTTGAAGAAGACCAATAGTTTCTTGGGTGATGTCTTGATTTGTGTGTGAATTAGTTTTAAGTGAGGCAGAGCTGCACAAAGTCAACTCTATCTTTCAGATTCATGGAAGTCCTGTGGCAAGACAAAAGTCAGGACAACTGGTGATGGCCCAGGATGCTGTGGATGACCTTGGAATTTTTGATGTCTGACCAAGTTTTAAGCACTCCACAAAACCTGCTTCAGCCACCTTTAACTGCCCTCATAAAAAGAACTGCTGTAAATATTTTTGTATATAAGTCCTCCCTCCACTTTTTTTCTGATCTATTTGGGATACAGACCTATTAGTGACATTGCTGAATTGAAGGGTATGCATAGTTTTATAAACTTTGGGGGCTATAAATTTCTAAATTGCCCTCCAGAGTGGTTGGATCAGTTCACAACTCCACCAACAGTGCATTAGTGTCCCAATTTTCCAATATCCCCTGCAATATTTCTCATTTTTTCATGTTTACCAGCCAGACAGGTATGAGTTGATACCTCTGAGTTACTTTAATTTGCATTTCTCTAATCAGTAATGATCTAGAATATTTTTTCGTATGACTATAGATAGCTTTGATTTCATCATCTGAAAAATACTTGTTCATATCTTTTGATCATTTATCAACTGGGGAATAACTTGTATTCTTCTAAATTTGACTCACTTCATCACATATTTGAGAAATGAGGCCTTTATCAGACAACTTGCTGTAAAGATATGTTTCCCAGCTTTCTGCTTTCCTTTTGATCTTGGTTGTGTTAGTTTTATTTGTACAAAAACATTTATATTTAATATAATCAAAATTATCCATTTAACATCTCATAATCCTATGTCTTGTATGGTCACGAATGTCTTCCTTTCTTCATAGATCTAACAGGTAAACTATTCCTTGCTCTACTAATTTATTTATGGTAACAGCCTTTATATCTAAATCACGTACCCATTTTGACCTTATCTTGGTATATGGTGCAACGTGTTGGTCTGTACCTAATTTTTGCCATACTGTTTTCCATTTTTCCTAGCAGTTTTTGCTGAATAGTGAGTTCTTGTGTGTAAAGCTTTGGTCTTTGGGTTTATCAAACACTAGATTAGTGTGATCATTTACTACTATGTTTGGCATACCTAATCTATTCTACTGATCCACCACTCTATTTCTCTCCTTTCTATTTCTCAATTACTGATAATGTACATTTTCAATATAGAAATACAGGTCATGGAAACTCAAAGGCAACAAAAAGTCATATATCTATTAAGGTGGGTTTTAGATTCTTTTGGTCTCTTCTATTATGGTAATTGATTTATGTCAGTTGAGCCCGTATTAAATTGTAATAATTACTGGTGATGTCCTTTCCTCCATTCCCCCACCCCTTTAGGTCAGGCTGGAGATTGCCTTAGTTGCAAGACCTCTCTATCTCATTTTGATTCTTTCTAGTACTCTATTTTTATATTTAGATCTAATGAATTGTTGTTCTGACTATCCAAATATATCAGAATAATAAATGACTACCACATTAGTATTTGTTTCCTATCTGTTAAAAAATACAATCAATTTCATTTTTAATGTTACTTAGTGTTGGCCATACTCAACACTTTCTAGTTATTTCCTTAAAGTATAAGGACATATGGACATGAGGTTTCTGGGTTGCTTACAAGTCCTTGCACTCTTTGATTCCAAACTTCTAAATAATTACTTCCCATCATTTTTCACCATCCTTGCCTACTTCCTCCTACATTTGCATTGAAGTCACTTGGCATCAATGTACATGATGTTTTAATTTGAAGGGTCTAATTAAATTCTTCATAAGGTTTCTTTGTCTCTTCTCCCTCTGCAACAGTTGTTGGCTAATGAGCTGCATTTATTTTCATGGCAGTCTTTTTGCAGATGAACAAATGTCCCAAGGAATTATGTTTCTTGGTGCCTTAGAATTCATGAGAACAGAACTCCTTTCAAGGAAAATCTTTGAGCTGTCCTTCCTTTTAACTGTAACTTCCTTTTGTCTTTTGGTTTTATTTACAAAGACGATGTCAAGACTAACATAATTTAGTTTCTCCAGTAGAATGTCTATTCACATATAGAGGCATGACTATTTTAAGATTGCTTAATTGTTGTGTTATTGGAAAAGGTCTGTAGCAATTATGATACATTACTCATATGTCTCAAGGAATTCCTTTATATTTAAAAGTGGAACAATATATGAAGACTTGCCTGGTTTATAAATAAATTCTGTATCTATATCCCCCGCAAGATTGTAAGAAAGAAGTTTTTTTTCCCCCCTAACTCTATTCAGATGTCACTGAAAGTTTTCCTGGACTCACACCTCAAATTTCTTCCTAGAAGTGTGACAAGGTTCATAGACTGATGGTCTTAATCTTCCTGGGTAGCCTAGGGTGCTACCATCTGGACTTAGACTAAGTACTCTTTACTGACCAAGCCCTTGTGCTCCAGGAAATGCTATCCTGCCTCTCACCTGAACATAAATTACATTCGTGCTTTGCCTTGAGGTCTACAGGGTGTGAGGAATAGGCTTTGCTCAGGAAGATTCAGTCTTGCTAATCAATGAAAGAATGTGACCTATTATTTGGAGGACTGTTCTCAGAGAGGCTGTAGCATCCAATCAGTATTCAATTGGAGTATGTACCTTCTCTAATGTGACCTCAAAATCTATTGAAATTTGTGCCAGCTCGCAGGCTTATTACTCAAATGGGAAAAACTATCAGTTCAGGTATAGCTATACATCAGAAAGAGTGACATAAAGGGACCCTGGGAGCAAAACACATTTTACTCTTAACTTTTCCCAAAGTATGTCTGTGCATAAATGAATGGCCAACATGTCATTTGTAGGAAATAAATCCAGAAGTTGGAATTAGTTCTGTCACCATTTTACTGGGAATATTAACACCTTATCTTATTTTGACATATAGGGCACAACCTGTCTAAGCCTTGTCATTAAGTGTAATTCTCAGTTTTTCCCACAAATTCTCTACTGTACTTGCTCCCAAAGTTTTTGAAGAACCCCTTTTAAAATAAGAAAAAAATGTTGTGGGTTCATGTGTGACAGCATTGGCACAAGTATCTACAAACTAATAAACTATATAATACCCAAAAGCTACTATAAATTTAGTGATGTTCTTAAGTTAATCTGAATTTTATTGGAAATGGTAGCTAGAAGCTATTCTCCAATACATAAGTGGTCAAAGATATGAACAAAGTTCTCAAAAGAATTGTAAACTGTTAACAAACACATGAAAAAATTATCCAGATCATTAATAATAAGAGAAATGGAATCCTGAGGTTTAATTTCAACCCTTGCAAATTGACAAAGATGACAAAATATAGGGAAAGGTGATGTTGGAAGGATTGTGGGAAGACAGACACTTAGGGCATTGTTGGTGGGGGTGAATTAGTGCAAACATTTTAGAAAACAATTTGAAATTTTCCAAATAAAATAACTAAGATGTCCATATCCTTTTACCTAGACATTCCACTATTAGGCTTATATTCCAGGGAGCCCATTAATAAGAAGTCTCTGTCTCTCTTCTCTCCCTCTCTCTCTCTCTCTCTCTCTCTCTCTCTCTCTCTCTCTCTCTCTCTCTCTCTCTCTCTCTCTCTCTCTCTCTCTCTCTCTCTCTCTCTCTCTCTCTCTCTCTCTCTCTCTCTCTCTCTCTGTCTCTCTCGCTCTGTGTGTATAGTAAATGCCCAATGACTAGAAAATGGCTCAACAAAATGTGAAACGCAAACATAATGGACATTGCTATGTTGTTTTTGTGTTTGTCCTTCTTTCTCAAAGAGGACCATGACATCAGGGAGATGATGACATGACTTGCAATTAACTTTGTTTTGAGTGAGGGAGGGCTGTGAAAGATCACCAGCCTCACTTTCTGCTCCAGAGCCATCTGGGTCCAGTGAACAGATATTCATCAAGATGCAATGGAAGACCCTGACCCTTTTAAGGTAAGGTCTTTTCAGGTTCTCACTTTGAGTGAGGTAATGTCCATTCAGTGAATAGGCTTCTTTAAGAAATGAGCCAAGGGATGGCCCCCTTAAAAAAAAAATCAAACTGGGAGGGGAAGACTCTCGGTGTTGTTGGCCAAAAGAGAAACAGTTACTGTTGATATTCACTCTGAGCAAGGAGGGCCCAAAAAATAACCAAATACAATTCAAGTCAATTTCTTCCTGCTCAATGACAAAACCAGATCATTGTCCACCTCTCATGACCATCCAAGAGACAATAACAAATAACAACAAGAACTACAAACAACTGTTTTCAAAGCCCAATCCACGATCCACAGTGTGTGGAGTGGGAGGGGTGAGAGAACAGTCACTGGCAAATAGGGAAATGACAGCCAGTATGATGTATAAACAGAACTTCATATACTCCGAAAGAATTATAATACTTATGAAAGCATGACAGGAACCCTGGAACTCTGAAATAATTGGGCTCTAGTAATAACCACTGATTGGGTCCAGTGCCCCAATCAATGTATTGAAACTGCTCCTTAGCATCAATGAAATTGACAGGATAACATAGGGTTGCAAACCAATCCCACCTGAAATTGTAAAAATCAGCATGCTGTGTAGGATAGTGGGACAACTGGTCTTCCTTTGTGTCCTAGGACCATGAAAAGTCAAGAGATATCAAAATAAATCAGCAATTCCAATTCCCTGCTTGCTGGAAATTCTCTAGAACAGGTGGGGCTGACCACTGAGGCAGATAAACTATAAGTGGCATGAAATGGACTTATATGGATACTTACTTTCTCATAGGCTGGTATTATAACAAAAATGGGACTAGATCTCACCAGCTTATAGGCAAAGGCTTGACATTATTATTGGGGGGTGCAATAATACTCTCAGCTCCAAGACAAACAATTATGTATTGTCAATTAGTGTAGGGTAATCACAAGAAATAGCATCCTCATTAAGTCTAGATTATATTAAATAAAAGACAGAATCAAGGGGCTAGAAAAACATGAGGAGGGAAATATTGAAGAACCTGTGGTTATTGAAAATCTTCACTTAAGATTTCACTTAAGATCTACTACAGAAATAATACCTAATAGTGAAATGGATGACAAAAACTGTTATTGTCTCCAATGATTTTGGAATGGAGGTAGAGATGCCTAGATGAATTTTTCAAATCCTTTTTTGAGCGTTATGGCATGAATCTAATCAGCAGATCATATACATCAAAACAGAGCAATTTGAAAAAGCTGGTATTTGTTTTCATCATGAATTGATGCATTTTTCTCACAACATTTGATCAGGAAGGTTTGGAAGTCCCCTATTTCATTGAATATCCATCTCCTCCCTTGAAAAATGATGCTCATTTTTGCTGGGTAGTTGATTCTTGGCTGCAATCCAAGCTCCTTTGCCTTACAGAATATCATGTTCTACACCCTGCAGTCTTTTAATGTAGAAGTTGCGAGGTCCTGTGTTATCCTCACTGTGGTTCCATGATATTTAAATTGTTTCTTTCTGATTACTTGCAGCACCTTCTCTTTCATCTGGTAATTTTGGAATTTTGCTATTATATTCCTTGGTGTTGTCAATTTGGGATCTCTTTCAGGTGGTGATCGGTGGATTCTTTCTATGGTTATTTTACCTTCTGGTTCTAGGACTTCTGGGCAGTTTTCCTTTATGATTTCCTGAAAGATACTGTCCAGGCTCTTTTTTTCATCATGATTTTCAGGTAGTCCAATAATTTTTAAATTGTCTCTCCTGAATCAATTTTCCAGGTCAGTTGTTTTACCAATGAGGTATTTTACGTTTTCATCTATTTTTTCATTTTTTTGTTTCTGTTTGACTGATTCTTGCTCTCTCATAGAGACATTAGTTTCCATTTGTCCAATTCTAGTTTTTAACAGATTGTTTTCTTCTGTTAGTTTTTGTACTTCCTTCTTCAATTGGCCAATTGTGTTTTTTAGGGACTTGTTTTCTTCAGTGTACTTTTTTTCCAATTGGCCAATTGTATTTTTAAGGACTCTTCTACCTCTCTCATTTGACTATTAAAATCCTTCTTGAGCTCTTCTAAGAAGGCTTTTTGGGCTTCAGACCAGTTCATATTCCCTTTTGATGTTGCAGATGTGGGTTTGTTGACAATGTTGTCCTCTTCAGAATTTCTGTCTTGATCTTCACTCTTCTCATAATATGAATCTATGGTACGTTTCTTTTTATTCATGGTGTTTCTTTATTCCCTGGCCTTTAAAGAGATTGAGCTCTCCTGCTGGGGAACAGAGGGCACTGACCCAAGTTTCTTGTGTTGGGAGCCTAGGTCTTGGTCACTGACTTTGTGTGCTGGGGCCTCTTATGTGGCAATTGGAGGCTGTAGGTTCTGGCAGCTTACCTCTGTTGGGCTGGAATCAGCAAGGCTGGAACTTTCAGGCAATTCTAGGTTGCCTGCTTTTCCTTTCCTTTAGCTTTCTTCAGCTCCTTTTAGATAGGTGCTGCAGGGTGCTTATCTGCCTGGGGCCCCCTGTAGTGCTGTCTCCCTCATTTCTGCTAATGCACTGGGAGATAGATTCCTTTGCCGTAGAGTGCCGAGGCACCTGGTGGTTTTCTGAGCTGGTTTCCACCGGTTCCCCCTGCCCTCACTGAGGCACTTGGAGGTCCAGGTGTTGGTGTTCGCCTGCTCTACCACCTGGGCTTCAGAACCTCTTCCTGGTTGACAGTTGGAGGTTCTGAGAGCTTACCTGGTGTTGGGCTGGAATCAGCAAGGCTTGGACTTTAGGTTGCTTTCTTCAGTTCTTTTCAGATGAATGCTGCAGGGTACTTATCCGCCTGGGCCTTTTTTAGTGCTGCTTCCCTTATTTTTGCTGAGACACTAGGAGACCCATATGCTGGGCTGCTGCGCTGCTGCTCCCTGTCTTTCTTCTAGTTCAGCTGTTCCAGGTTTTTTTTTCTGGGGTGATATTTTCTGGGTTTTCAGAGGTTGATAGGGGAGAGTGAGAGCCACTACCTTTTCACTCCGCCATCTTGGCCTCCAGAAGTGGAAGTCCTCTTCTCACAACATTTGAAAGTATAAAAACATTTCAGAACATATGGTGACAGTATATGCGGCAACATTGTCACAGTAAGAATCACATAGGAAAACTGAAACTTTCAAGGTATACCTCTCAAAAGACAGGCAGCAAATGTTCCTATAGCAAAAGAGATTTAGGAAAGCTATTGAAAATCTATAGAGTGATATTATCAGGTTATTCTAATCCCCAGCTGGAATACGTAGTAGGAAACTTGAGCACATGTCAGACAATTGAAAGTAACAAGAAAGAAATGTGGAAAACAAAAAATATATCACAAATTCCATATTCCTTTAATAAAGAATTGAAAGAAAGAGCCAAAATCTTAGGGTGAATGTTCAAAGTAGCACAATGAACAAAATTAACAATTCAACGTTGATCTAACCTTTATTAAAGAAGCTTGAGAAGCAAAGAAAATCAGAGGAGGCAGAGGAATTTTGAAGTGGGAGGATATGGAGAATTTCTGGTCATCGATTTGCTACCAGGAAGTCCAAAACAATTAAAACTCACGCTGGATCAAATGAGAAACAGAAGACTTTTGCACTGTTAACATAATGAAAGACAGAACAATTATGGTCTCTATTTAAAACACGTGAACTACTTAATAATGTCAAGACAAATTAATATGAAATGTGACTTTTTTCAGGGAGAGAATTTAAGCCCATTATGGTTTTGCCTAGTCTTAACACCTTTCCTAAATAGAGTTAAGCATCGTTTCCAAATTAAAAAAGGAGTTGAAAAAAAAAGTCTTATTAATCACTTCATGTACATGGATGAAATCAAGCTCTGTGATTCCACTGAAAAACATATTCAATATCTTCATCAGTCTTTCTTTAGTGATATCAAGATGTCATTTGGACTCAACAAACATGAATTTCATGCTATTCACACCCAAAGAAAGAATTGATAGAATCTGAATGCCAGTCAAAGCATACTATTTTCACTTTAATTTTTTCAGGGTTTTTTTTTTCCTTTTGCAAACTGTATTTTTTTTTTGCAAAATGTTTCTTCTTTTATAACATGACAAATATGGAAATAAATTTTCTATAATTGCACATATAACCTATATCAAATTGCTTACCATCTTACGGAGGAAGGGAAGGGAAGGGAGGGAGAAAAATTGGAACTCAATATTTTATAAAAAATGAATGTTAAAAATTATCTTTACATGTAATTGGAAAAATAAAATACTATTAAAAGCAAATAAATAAAAGCAAGTGTAAAATTCTTTACATATGCCAAGAAAAAATTGAGGTTGAAGGCTTCAAATGTGATTTCAAAGGGCAAAATGAACCAATGAGTAATGGTAGTACTTAAAAAAAAGTTTGTCTTCTTCAGGCAAGGCATATCAGGCATGTCTTTATTTTCTCTCCCTTTCACTTACCCCTATTAAACAACAACAACAACAAATAATAAGAAAACCTTTAAAAGAAGTATTCATAATCAATCAGAGCAAATTTCTACACTGACCTCTTACAAAAACGTATGTCTTATTCTGCAGTAAAGTCCATGGCCTCTTTTCTCAGGAGGGGGATAGCATGTTTCATTTCTGATCCTCTGGAATTGGGATTTATTATTATGTTAATCAGAGTTCTCAGGTCTTTCGAAGTTGTCTTTCTTCATAAAAAATATGTATAAATTATTCTCCTGGTTATGCTCACTTTATTCTGCATCAATTAATACCAGTCTTCTCAGTTTTTTCCCCCCTGAAACTATCCATTTCACCATTTCTTATGATACAATAATATAACCTTTATACCTACTTTAATTTACTTAGCCATCTCTCTGTAGATGGGCATCACCTTAGGTTACTGCTTTTTGCTATTATAAAAGGAGCCACTATAAGATTCTTTTTCATATATATGTTTCATTTCCCTCTCCTTTGGATCTCTTTGGTGTATAGATCTAGTAGTGGTATTGCTGGGTCAAAGAATATGCAGTTTAGTGACTTTTGGGGAATATGTAGTTTGACATTGCTTTCCAGAATGACTGGAGCAATTCATTTTCACCAAGAGTATATGTGTGCCTGTTTTCCTGCAATTTTTCCAAGACTTGTCCATTTTTATCATCCTTGCCAATCTGCTGTGTGTGAGGTAGAAATTTAAAGTTACTTTAATTTGTATTTAAATATTTATTCATAATTTGGAGCATTGCTTTCATATATTCGTTGACACCTTGGCCTTCATTATTTGAAAACTTCCCGTTCTATTTTGGAATGGATCTTTTTCTCATTAATTTGAATCAATTTCTTACCTGTCTTGGATAGTAGATCTTTATCAGACAAACTTGCTGTGAAGATTTGTGTTCCTAGCTATTTTTTGTCCTTTCTAACTTTAACTATATTGATTTTACTTGTGCAAAGTTTCAACATTTTCTTTTTATTTTCCGTGTTCATATCTATCATTAATTTGGTCATGAACTCTTCCCTCATTCATACGTCTTAATAGGATTTTCTTCTTTGCTCCTTTAATTGGTTTATGATGTCATTTTTAAAAACACCCTAGATCATGTATACATTTGGAGTTTAGTTTGCTTAAAATTTGAAAGATTGGTTTTAACTTAATTTCTACCCAATTACCTCCTAGTTTTCTCAGAAGATTTTACTGAATAGTAAATCTATACCCAATAGCTAGGGTCTCAATGAAAAGATTTCTACTTTTTTCTCTACTGTATATAATATTTGATCTTGATTTTAGATAGATAATGCCTAATATTAAGGAAAAGTCAATTTATTCCTATACTTTCTAGTATATTTAACAATAATTAGTGCTGTATTTTCTTAAAGGCCTTTTCAGCATCTATTGATATCACCATAAGGGTTTTATTTTCATTATTTATGTGCTTTATTATGTTCAGAGTTTTCTTTATATTGAATTAACTTTGAATTCCCTGTATAAATCCAATCTTATCTGAGATGATAATCTTTTAAAATATGTTCTTGTAGTCCATTGTTAACATTTTATTTCATATTTTTGTGTCAATGTTCATTAGGGATATTAGTCTACAGTTTTATTTTTCTGTCTTCTCTCTCCCTGGTTTAGGTATCAAGAAAATATTTGTATCATAGAAAGGGTTTGAAAGAGTCTCTTCTTTTCCTATTTTTTCAAACATTTTGTGTAATATTGGAATATATTGCTTTTCGAAAGTTCAAAAGATTACTTATCTATCCATTTGGTCCTGTAGTTTTTATCTTTGGAAATTCACTTACATCGTATTAAATTTCTTGTTTTGTTAATCTGAGTAATTTATGTTTTTGTAAGTATCCATTCATGTCACCCAAGTTATCAGTTTATATCAGGCATATAATTAATCAAAATAGTTTCTGGTGGTTTCCTTTATTTCCTCTTAAATTGTTTTGAATTCTTATGCTTGATTTTTGATGTAATTTAGTTTTCCTCTCTTTTTAAAATCAGATTAGTTGTTTAGATATTAGTGTTTTTAAACATGTTCTTTTATTTTATCAATCTAATGGATTTTTGCTTAAAATTTTGTTCATCTCTTCTTTGATTTTGATTATTTTGCCTGCTGGTTTATTCTTCATTGTAAGCCTTTATCTTTTGAAATGTTACAGTCCAAGTTCTTGTCTTTAGAATGGTAGTTGTCAAATCTTGTGTAAGACCTAATTCTGGCCCCTTTCTCTTTCCTATTTCTTTCTTTTTGTCTCTTGAATATTTTAAACCCAGAAACCTAAGCTATGATATTCCTGAGAATTTTCCTTCTGTGGCTTCAGGAAGTGACCAGTGCATTCCTTCTATTTTCACTTAGCTCTCTGGTTTTGAGATGCTGGGTGGTCTTCATTTATCATTAAAAAAAATCACTAATGTATTATCTGGGTCTTTTTTTTCTGGGAAAGAGCATGATTTACATAACCAATGATTTTTTAGATTATCTTTACCTATTTTCTAGGTCAGGATGGATAGGTGGATAGGTGGATAGATAGATGGATGGATTCAGAGTGGGCAGAGTGCTCTTCTTAGAGTAGGAATAGCCGTGTTCAAATTTAGCCTTTAGACATTTAACTAGCTTTGTGACCTTAGGAAAGTTGCAACATCTGTTTTTCTTAGATTCTTCAACTATAACATAAGGATAATAATAGCACCTACCTTTCAGTGCTGTTGTGAGGATCAAATGCGATAATATTTGTAAGAGGCCCTTAGTACAATGCTCGTCACATAGTAGGCACTATATAAATGTCTATTTCCTTTCCCTTTACATCTATTATCTCACTTGGGCTTTCCCAAACCCCTGGATGAATAACATCCCTGTTGTCTTGTCTGGTACTAGAGATGTATTGATGATGCTTTAAATGAGCCTACAAATAATGAGCTTATAACCTAATCCTGTTATTCAAATACAAATCCTCAATTTTATTTATGAAATATTTTAAAGAAAGTTGTGTATATATACATGTTTATGCATGTCTCTATGTGGGGCAGCTAGGTGGCACAGGGGATAGAGCCCCAAGCCTGGAGTCAGGAAGACTAATCTTCCTGAGTTCAAATCTGGTCTCAGACACTTACTAGCCATATGAGGAACCCTGTTTGTCTCAGTTCCTCATCTGTAAAAGGAGCTGGAGAAGGAAATGGCAAACTGCTCCATTGTCTGTGCCAAGAAAATCCCAAATGGGGTCATGAAGAATCAGACACAACTCAACAACATGTGTGTATGTGTGTATATATGTGCATGTATATATATATATATGTGTATATATATATATATATATATATATACACACACACACATGCATATATACATACATCTCTATATATGCATACATCTATACACACATGCATGTATATACATGCACATAAACATATATAGCTCTATTTATCTCATTTAAATGTTTAGACAACCCTGTAAGCTAGGTACTATGGCCATTCTTATCCCCATTTTTCATACAAAGAACTGAATCTCTGAGAGAGTCATACAGCTAACAAGGATCAAGCACCAGACTTAAATATGCTTTCTTTTGACTCTTCCATTACCTTTTGATGTAGAGATGTGTATGTTCATTCCATTCTCCCAAGTTTAGGGGACCCCTTAACACTCTCCTACCCTGCAACACCCACATAGCCTGCATGCTTGGATCATTTGTGTTTTTTATTCACTGTATTCCTCTAATGTGGATGGTTAGACCATCTCTTTCATATTGTTACGAATTTCACTGAGTAGGCTTTAGTGTTTCAGGGCCTGATGCAATTAGTACAGTGTCATCTGCAAATAGAAGCATTTGGAGAATTTTACCATCAATAGAAAATCATTTTTCTATTTGAATGCTGCACAGAATAACTTCTATGACATTAGGCACATATATACCTCTCTGTTTTACATTGTCTTTTATGTAATACTAAGAATACCATTGAATGACCTTACCTCTGTAGACCCACCTTTCACAGAGTTTTTGTAATTTTAATGAATATAGAGGAGTCACCTTATTTGAGGAGGCAGAGTCTTTATTTTACCAAATCAAGTGCTTTTAAAAAAATAATAATAAAACCCCAAATCAATAGACCTAATCGGGCCATATCCTTACTATACCTCAAAATGAGGTACAAAGCCTTAATGAGAGTGGGGCATGCCTCTGGGGAAACAATTTAGAATGTACATAAATTTTAAATGATAGCTTTGACAGATTATCCAATTTTAAAATTTGTTGATATCACATGTATCCCTTTCAGCAGCATACTGAAACAACTAAGTTTAGTGGCACCTAATTAGAAATAATTATTTAAATTGGAAGCTACCAGGAGGCATGCAATATTGATACCCATCTGTAAGCCACTGTAGTAAATAATTACTTTTTATATTTATTATATTTAATTTTCCCCCAATTGCATGTTAAAACAATTTTAACATTTGTCTTTTTTTTTTTAAGTTTTGAGTTCCAAATTCTATTCCTCCTTTCCTCCCTTCCCTCCCACTCTCTTAGATGGTAAGCAATCAGGTATAGGTTATACATGTGCAATCGTGTAAACCATTTCCATATTAGTAATTTTGTATAAGAAGACTCAAATGAAAGAAAAAGAAAGAAAGAAAGAAAGTGGAAAAAAGGCATGCTTCAGTCTGTATTCAAACAATATCAGTTCTTTCTCTGGAGGTGGATAGCATACTTCATCATGAGTCTTTTGGGATTGTCTTGGATCATTATATTGCTGAGAATAGCTAAGTCATTCACAATTCTTTATTGCACAATATTGCTGTTACTGCGTACAATGTTCTCCTCATTCTGTTCACTTCACTTTGCAGCAGTTGTAAATGATTACTTTTTAAATTATTTCTGTATTTTGAATCATAAAATTAATTTGATGATATATTCTGTGCTTCTTGTTGCCCTGGGTGCCCTAACTATTAATTACAGCTGTGGTCAAATATTTGATTGCAAAGATGTGGAAATTTGCTTGTGGAAGCCTACTTATTTCTTAATGTGCATCAAAGTTATCTTTAATAGAAGACTAGGATATTCTCATAAATAATTTTTGGAAAGCACTCATAAGGATTAATAATTGCTGATATTTTCTTAGCTGATTTATTTTGATAAAGACACTATCTATGATCTGTTCCCTGTGGGGGGAATCCTATCTTCTTTAAGATATTTTGAAACTTGAATGCTTTTAAAATAGTGTTATCTCCAGCACATTATTCTGTCCACTTCTCCTCTATTTTGTCTCTTTTCCCTGTGGGGGGAATCCTATCTTCTTTAAGATATTTTGAAACTTGAATGCTTTTAAAATAGTGTTATCTCCAGCACATTATTCTGTCCACTTCTCCTCTATTTTGTCTCTTTTCATAGCATTTCATTCATACTTTTTTAATAGATTTATCATGTATCATTTTGATTCACATATAATTTCTTATTTAGTGCTTCAGCACATTATGTTTTAATGGAGTAGACCACATGCAAACAATTATGTACAAACAAGATATATATAGGATAAATTGGGGGTGCTTTCAGAGGGAAGGCATTAAGATTAGGGTAGACTGGAAAAGGCTTATTTTTTATAGGAAAGGATTTTAGTTGAGATTTGAAGAAAGTCAGAAAAGTAAGGAGGTGGAGATAAGTGGGGAGACAGTCCCCAGTACGAAGTAATTGGGATTCAGCTGGTGAAAATGCTCAGACTTGGAAGACAGAGTATCATGCATTCAAAGGACAGCAGGAAAGCTAGCATCACTGGATCATAGAATCAATACATCAAGAAAACTATGGTAAGACTGGAAAAGTAGGAAGGGGCCAGATTATAAAGGGCTTTGAAAGCCAAGCATAGAATGTTATATTTGATTTTAGAGGCAATAGGTAGTCATTGGAGTTTATTGAATGGGCGGAAGGGTGTGTGACATGGTCACGACACTGTGAAGTAGCAAGTATTATTATTCTCATTTTGGGGATAAGGATACTAAGGTTCAACGGGGTTGCTACAAATCCTATTTGTTAGCTCTCTTCTCTGATAACAATTGGACTTTGTATTTATGTACTTATTCTACTGGACCTGGTATAGGAATGGAAACAGTTTCAAATTTTCTTCTTGGGTAGATGTCTGACACAGTGAATGGCTGTGAGGAAAACATCATGAGGGTTTTGAGTATCAGTTGGAAAGTGCTTTCAGCTTCAGGTTCTACAGGAATGAATCATCACTGTTGTTACAGAGTATCCTCAAGGCTGAAGTCCAGATAACAACATTGAAATGGTTAAGTGGCACACCTCGGATTTGTTTCCCGGGATGGAGTTCTACCACTCCACTTCTAAATAATGTGTGTTAAAAAATTCAGACAGAACACAGAAAGTTATACTCTGATCACGATTTCCTGTAAACTGGTGAAAACAATTGAATGTACTGGTAAATGTTTAACAACCAGTTCTTGAAAACAATAACAACAACAAGTATGCATGACACTCTTAAGTTTAACCTGCATTGTTAACATTTTCTTAGTCATTTATCAAGCCTAGACCAAAAGTCAGCAAACTGTAACAGAGGACCAAATTCTGCTGCAGCTAATTTTTGAATTTTTTTTTGGTGGGGGTTATTTCATTTTGTTTTTACAAAAAACATTTTTAGTTCAGATGTACAAAAGGAGGCAGCTGACCAGTTATGGTCCTCCAGTAGTAATTGGCTGACCACTGGTCTAAACAACCGACTAAACAATAGATCAAGTCCTATTTTGTAGCATTTTTATAATTTTGGAGGTATAAATGCTCACACTGAAACAATCAACTTTTTAAAGCTAGTACAAATTGACTCTGGCACAGCCCTGAAAGTATCCTCCAAATGCCAGATCTTGAAATAGTAGATGAATCTGGTGATTGGAAAATATCACAGATTAAAAATAGGTAAATTGCTGAGTGAAGGAACCAAAGATAACATATTATAGGACTGCATTGAGGCATTGGGGAAGGAGAGAAGGACAGGACACAAGCCAAATTCTCCCTGACATGTGGAAAAAGTGAGGAAGTCTCAGAGACCTATGGAGGGATATATGTTTCCCACCTTGATTTTTGTAGCAACTAATTAAGAATGCCTGATATTGAGCTAGTGTCCTAAGTAATCATGAACTTGATAAAATTATGATCCTGAGCTTAAACAGGATAAAAAAAAATTTATTGGCTTTCCAACTTAATTCAAATTTTCTTTATTTAAAAATTGAATCAACTTTAAAACAGATTACCTAGAACTAGAATTTAAATTAAAACTAAATATGTATTTCTAAAAATACCAAATTTTGACAAAACCCAAATATCACAACATTCTTTAAACCTAGTCTAAATCAAACCATTTTTTTCCCACCTGAGTCCTTCACAATAAGATCACTTTAGTTATGCAAGGAGACCTATGAGTCCCTATAATGCCCTTGTTTGACATGCAAATAGACCTGAAAACAAGATGTCTAGATGAAATTCAATTTCATAAGAATTTATTAAATAACTGCTATGTGCTAGGTGCTGAGGATACAAGACAAATATGACATTTCCCCTACCATCAATGAGTATATGTGTATAAACAACATATACACATATTAGTATAGCCTGAGGCAACTAGATGTTGTAGTGCGAAGATTGCTGGCCTGTAGTCAGGAAGACCTGAGTTCAAATCCAGCCTCAAATGCCTGCTCAAATGCTTGGGCAATTCACTTAATTTCTTTTTACTTCAGTTTCCTCATCTGTAAAGTGAGAATGATGATAATAGCATCTTCTTCCCAGGGTTGTTGTGAGGATTGAATGAAATATTTTATAAAGAGCTTTGCAAATCTTAAAGCACTATATACGTGCTATCATTATACGTGAATATAAAACATGTTAAGTTTAAGATACCTAAAGCTATGCCTCTACTTCAGATTTTTATGCTAATCTCTTGCCTTCATGTAGACTTGCGTGTGACAAAATCTCTGGGCTTTGTTTAGCATTCCTGCCAGTGACAGATATCTCTGGTGTTTTCACATTTATCACTCTGAATTCTTTCCCTTTCTATTCTAGAATGGATACCAACCCACACTTTGAATATAGATAACAGCCATTTAGTCATGGAAGAAATCTAAATGTCACCCACTCAGTGCAAATCACTGCAAAATTATTCAGTGAAAGGGGAGGAAAGGGTTCTTATTAAAGCAGGATGGAATCAGGGGAACAACCAAATGTCACAGGAAGGGAGTTGCTTTTGTTTAGTCATTTCAGTCATATTGGACTCTTCATGACGCCATTTGGGATTTTCTTGGTGAAGAAACTGGAATGGCTTGCCATTTCCTTCTTTGGTTCATTTTAGAGATGAGGAAACCGAGACAAATTGGGTTAAGTGACTTGTCATGGGTCCCACAGCTAGTAAATGTCTGAGGCCAGATTTGAACTCAGGAAGATGAGTCTTCCTGACTCCAGGTCTGGCACTCTATCCATTGTGCTGCCAAGTATTCTTCAAATATCTCAGGCTCATCACCGAATTACCAAGCAGAAACAGTGGTGTTTTTGTTTGTTTGTTTGTTTGTTTCAGCAAAAAGTGTAGTGGTCAGAGAAAAAATGTTCTCAGCAAGGTAGGCCAGGTAGGTTAGAAGGAAAATTTCCTTCATTGAGCAGAGCTGAGGACTTCTGGGTCAAGCGATCAACAAGATGGAAGATTAGACATCTTCTCTGATCCTTATGACCTTTGAAACCTCTCCAAAACAGAAATCATGTGTCAGAGATAAAACAACTTCAACCGCATCCATGGTTTAGGGCACCATGACGTCAAAAGAAGGTGGAAAACCCCACAAAATAATGCCAAAGTGGAGCTCCTTTGCAATGCAACTCTACATCCTGACTTCCAATCACCTCATTTCTAGTGCCAAACTGCAGAAATGTGTTGAGATCTGAATAGCTAGCACCATAGTGGCTGCCTTCTGTGCTGTAAGAGATTTCTGCAAGAGAGAGGAGGAACAGAGGGAAAAGGGACAGAGCACATATTTGGGCTTGAAAAGAGTTCAATACCATGTTCTGATGTCATCTCTAGCACCGATTTGGTCTTGCTCTGCACTCCCAGGCCAGAGAACTGAGAAACAAGGTATGGGATAGAGGGAGAGAGGGAAAGGGGTGGGAGAGGGGGTAGGAGAGGGAGAGAGGGAGAAAGGAAAGAGGAGAGGGGAGGGGAGGGGAGGGGAGAACAGATGAGGGGAGGAGTCGATGGTGTTCTATTGAGCCTGAAAGAAAGAGCCTAACAACTAGCTGGATCCAGTTCTCTCTCCCAAAAGTCTCTTGGATCAGGGACCTAGAATTGTGAATCATAAATTGTCTCATTTGGAAGGGTGCTAAGACACTTTGACATCCAGTCACCAAGGAAACCATCATTCAGAGGAAAGGGAATCAGAAAGTGAGCAATAGGGGAAGATAATGGAGGGAGAACACTGGTATAACCAAGTATTTGTGGAGGAAGAAAACTCAAAGACCATGAAGATAAGCAGATAAATCCACAGGGAAAACATTAAAAGCAGAAGTAAATATTGCCTCTAAATCTGGTAAACAACTTTAGGCATCTGTGAACAAATACTGCAAAACAAAGGAAAATGATTCAACACTTGATGAGACAGGGGACCCTGTAGAAGTTGAGGAAAACATGGAATCAAAACACACTTTTCCTGGGCAGTTTAAAAGAGAAATGAGAGTTGTGAGAGCTGAATTTATGGGCTATATAACAGGAAAGGGCAACTAGGTGGCATACTGGACAGAGCACTGGTCCTAGAGGCAAGAAGACCTGAATTCAAATCCAGCTTCAAATGCTAGCTGTGTGACTCTGGGCAAGTCATTTAACCCTGTTGGCTTCCATTTCCTCATCTGTAAAATGAGCCAGAGAAGAAAATGGCCAACTACTCCAGTGTCTTTGTCAAGAAAACCCCGAATGGGGTCGTGAAGAGTCGGCATGACTGAAATGACTCAGTAGCAGAAATAATTGGCAGAATAGAGAAACTTGACCCTACAATGGCAAGTTTCACCAAAGAAATGATAATTGATTGGGAAGTGAAGGACAATCAAGAACAAGAGGACCACAATTGAGAAATGGAGTATTCCTATTGGATATCAGCAGGAATGACATGCCTCCTACAATGAACTAATAACATGAGATAAGAAGTCAGCAAGCCATTGGGAATAATGTCCCAGTTCCATTCATCAAGATCTAGGCACAAGGGTGGGGAACCTGTGGCCTTGGCCACAAGTGGCTCTCTAGGTCCTCAAGTGAGTTCCTTTGATTGAACCCAAAGTTCACAGAAAAAATTTGTTTAGATTCAGTCAAAGGGCCACGCTTAAGGACTTAGAGGGCCACCTGCAGCTCCTTGAGGCCAATGGTTACTCACCCAATTGGGTATATGAGTCCACATCTAGGCATTGCTTTATGTTGGTGATCTTGTAATTGGTTAAGTTCTAAAGAAGACAAAATAAGCAAACCAAAAAACAAAGGAGAATTTACTCCTCAGATATGTGGGATGGGATCTTGGATTCTAGGGAGTTTTAACACGACTGATATGATCATTCTAAGACTCATTGGACCAGAAGGTAGAAAGAAATCTCATCAAGTGACTGACTCTTCCTCTGGTACAGTACTTGTGGAGAAGAGATGGTCAAAGCCTAAGAGCTACCCTCTCTTCCTCAAATAAGAGCTAATCAGCTTAGTCTTAGAAGTAGTGATCCAATCCAGGCAACATTTGTTAAGTGCCTACTATATTCTAGGTACTGTGTTGAGTATTGAAAATAAACAATAAAAAAAGACAGTTCTTGCTCTCTAGGAGTTTATGATCTAATGGAGGGAGATCATATACAGAAAGAGCAGGAAAGCTGGGGTGGGGGGCACCTCTCTTATAAACTATAAACTTTAAACCTCTCTTATAAACTATAAAATTTTAACAGACACTTCTTATAAACTAAACATTTCAGGCCAGTTTCTTGGTTCTCTCCAGCAACTTATGGAGTAATCTTTCTTACACACACACACACACACACACACACACACACACACACACACTCCAAAGTATTTATTAAGCACCTACTATATGGCAAGTATTGTGTTTGGTTCCGAGGATTAAAGAAAAGCCAGAGTACTGAATGCATTTCAGTCTATAGGGAGTATATAATATGTATACAGATAAATAGCACTAAAAATTACAGAGATCAGGGAATCCTTCATGGAGGAGACAGAATGTGAACTGAGATTTGAAGGAAGCTAAGGATTCTAAAATAGTGTATAAATAGGAGATAAAAATAGGGCTCCTTTAAGGGCAGAATTGTGTAAGGAAAAAATCACAGGACCTGAAGTTAGAAAACGTAGGTTTGAAATTGGCTCACTAAACTATTTGATCTTAGATTCTTTGGTTTATCTCTCTTGGCCTCAGTTTCTTCATTTGTAAAATGAATGTCTTAGAATCTCTAAATCCCCTCCAAATTCTAGATTTTTGAGCATCTAATGTAATTAGGGTAATGATTAGGAATGTCTTGGGAAACTTATGGACAGGTTTTTGTTTGTTTGTTTTGTGGCAAACAGGGTTAAATGACTTGCCCAGGATCACAGCTAGTAGATATCTGAGGCTGGATTTGAACTCAGATCTTCCTGACTCTAGGGCCAGTATTCTATCCACTGCATCACTTAGCTGCCCCGAAGACAACATTCCTTATAACTAAAAATTTAAATGTTCCATCTCTGATTTCAGTTCTCTTTCCAGAGTACCATACTGTTTCTCTATTAATAGCTATGAAAGTGTTTTGAAAATTGAAGAATGCTATACAGGTATAAATTACTATTCTTTAATATATGGTAGAATGAAATATGAATAATTTTATTTAAGTAGGTTTCCCTCTGGGTCTCCAGGCTTCCCACCACAAAGAATTATTCATCAGTTTTAATATTTATTGAGCACCTACTATAGTTAAGATTAAAGGTACCTGCAGGTTGTTAACAATACAATAATTTCTCTCATCTCCTTTAACCTTTCCTGATCCTACTCTCCCACCTCAGGTTGCTCTACCCATTTACCCAACTAAAGACTAGATTTCCTAAGTCTGTGTGAAGATACATCAAGCAATTCACTGTAGATTATTCCATGCTGTGGAGAGATGCTGATGGTTAGCATGTGTTTTATTCAAAGACCCTATTCTAACTGCCTTTTCTTCTCATGTGAGAATGCTTAAGCAGGTATGCTTGTGTGCCTGCAGGTGTGATTGTGGAAAAATGGTCAAAAAAATTTTTTTTCAATTACTCATTCTTTTTCACTATAACTGCAACTCTTAGTTTAAAATCCCTCTATATTTTAAATCAAAAGGCAATTAAAAGACCACCAAGCTACTGTTTTGTGAAAGAGACCATCCAAATTACATATTTAAATTCAGATCTACTTTCAAAAATACACATATCTAAGGTCCGAGCCATCATCTTCCCTTGTTTACCAAGACCTTTCCCTCCCTTTATTCAAGTAACTCACATAATCCCAACTCCCTCTTGAAGACTAATTCAAAAAACAAAGGCAAATTAAGTTTCTGCTCCAATATGTGCAAGTACCCTTCTGCTTGGACTGAAACAGTAATGGCCTCATCCATGTATTTGTGCAATATTTAGCTGTCAGCATATTGAACCAGCATTTATATTGTCACTATCTGCTTTATACAAGCCATGGTATGTTCTTTAAAATTCTCTGTAGCATTAAATACCATGAGGAAACTCTAGTATAATTGTGTCTAATTTGACTTCTCTGCATTCAAAATACATTAAAAATTCTGCAAGAAAGAGGAAAATCCCTTTGCTAACTCAGATTCGGAAACAAAGAAAATCTAAAAACAAAACCCCAAACCAAATGAACTTGGTTTGGGATTTGCACCAGATGTTTTCTTGAAATTTCTGTTTCAATAAAGATGCAATTTTTATGTAAATGACAGCATTTTTAAGGAGGGGAAAATCAATCACTCCATCACTTCAACACTTTTTTTCCTTCTTCCAGACTGGATCTGTGACATCATTTCTATAGGGAGCTCCTCATGAGGAACTTTTCTTATCAATGCAGATTGGAAATGGCATCTTTCATGTAATTAGTAGAGATCTTCCAAATACCCCTCCAAACAACTTTAAAATAATACCTTAAAATGAATTCTAGAGTGGCAGAACCAACAGAAGGACAGGATGAAAAATTTTCCAGCTCAACACAACTCAGAAGGTCTGCATTAAGGTCCGTTTCATGCGGATGAGAGTAGGGCTCAGTCTAGTGCAGGCAGCAAATTAGCAACAGGCGTTGGGGTGCAAGAGTTCTCAGCCCTAGACAGTAAAAAGGGATCAGTCAACTAGTTAGAAGGAGAAATACAGGGGATCCTTGACTGGCACTGGGATCAGATCTCTGCTGAATTATCCATATTCCATTCACAGTTCCAGTCCCAGGGAGAAGAGAAGCACTAGCACAGTAGAGCTTGAGGCTACAGAAAGTTCTAGGGTGGAAAAGAGTGTGGTTGCTCACAGACCAGAGCACAAGCCAGAAAAACAGTGACCACACCCTTCCCTATATCATACCCCCTTGAAAGAACTGAAAACTTATAGACCACCAGAACTAGCTCTGAAAATAGTAGCACAAAAAAGCTGAAGCTTGGCACAGTGCCCCCTCCACCCTGGGAGCAAAGCCCAACTTTGACAAAATCAAAAATCAAGAAATAAACTGGAAAAATGAGCAAACAACAACAAAAAAGAACCTGATTATAAAAAGTTACTATGGTGACAGGGAAGCTCGAAATACAAACTCAGAAGAAGACAAAGAAATCAAAACAGCTATATGTGAAAGCTCAAAGAAAAATGTGAATTGGTGTCAGGCCCGAATCCTTGGAAAAGCTTAAAGAGGATTTTAAAAACTAAATAAGAGAGGTAGAAGAAAAAAATGGGAAAAGAAATGAGAGTAATGCAAGAAAAAATAAAAACAGAATGGTAAAAGATGCACAATTATCCACTGAAGAGAACTTACAAAGCAGGATTGGCCACATGGAAAAAGATGCACAAAAAACCATTGAAGAAAAGAACTCCCTAAAAAAGAATATTGGCAAAGTGGAAAGAGGTATGCAAAAGCTCACTAAAGAAAATGATTCCTTAAGAATTAGAATTGGGCAAGTGAAAGCTCATGATTCCATGAGACATCAAAAAATGATAAAATCAAAAGAATGAAAAAATACTTGAAAGTGTGAAATATCTCATTAAAAAATAACTGACCTGGAAAATAGATGGAGAGATAATTTAAGAATTATAAGATTGCCTGAAAGCCATGATCAAAAAAAAAGACACTAGACATCATCACTCAAGAATTTATCACCTTAGTTCCATAGTGATTCTAACAGGAATTACAGACATAATGGAAACAGTGACTTCCTGATAAATGCAACTCATTCTTTGGATATCATTTTGCTATAATGTAATACAGACAGACTGCAAAACTTTCTGAACTGTACTTAAGATCACAAAAGAAAGTTTATCAGTAGAGCCAGCCACCTGCCTCTCAGTGTCCATCTCACATGCCCAGTACACAATTGCTTTCCTAAAAGTAAAAAAAAATGCTGAAGCTAAAAATGATGAAAAAAGAGGAGACGAGATGCATATTTAACTATTTAGTTGTGCTAGCATTAAAAAAAAATTCTCACACACTTGTTACTAGAAAATATCTGGAAAATATCACTAGCCCCATTTTTACAAATACAGAAGACAAAAACATAGGGAAATAAAAATGCCTATCTTTTAGTTAAAAAATATGGACAAAGGTAGACATGGACCATCTCTTTTCTCTGTATCAAAATAGTCTTTGTTTTCTGGGTTTTTTTATACTGAGGACTTGTGAAGGAGCCCTACACAGAGTTGGGATTCTTCCTCACTCTGTCTCAAAGCTAGGCTTTATGATGTTTCTTTCATCTTGTTAAAGGGTTGCCAACACTGACTTGGGAGTTATTTGTTGCCATTTCTAGAAGCAATCTCAAGAGGCTACTTTCTCTATTGTAGGGCCTTAAACCAGTCTTATAACTGAAATGCTTCAGAAAAAAAATCAATCCACCACTAAGCATTTTTAGATGCCAGACACAATGCTAGGCACTAGAGATGTGAATACAAAAGCAAAAGTTCTTGCCTTCAAGGATTTTACAGTCTACTGAGGGAATATAAATGTTCAGAGAAAAATAAAAATACTGTATATCCAAAATGAACAGAAAATGATTTGGGTGAGAGGAGGCATAACTGGGAGAATCAGAAAATGCCACTTTTAGGAGGAGCTCTTGAGTGGTGGTTTGAAGGGACCCAAGGGTTCCCAGGGGCAAAGGTGAGGAGGATACCTTTCTGTGCTTTAGATACAATCTATGCAAAATCACAAATATGCAAAATAGAAATGGAACATGGAATTTTGTATCTGGGGAACAGAAAATGGGCCAGTTTCTCTAGCCCACAGAGTTTACGAAGGGGAATAATATGAAAATAATAGGCTAAAGATTGAGAATAGCTTTAAATGTAGAACAGGAGAGTTTGTAGTCTATCTTAAAGGCATTACGTTGTTTTGCTTTTTCCTCAATGACTTGGAGAAAAACAAAGATGGAATATTCATCAAATGAGCAGAGGACACAGAACTCAGAAGAGTAGCTAATATGCTGGCTAACAGAGTTAGGCTAGAGCATTGGGCCAAATCTAATTAGATGAAGTTCAACAGAGATGGATGTAAATTCTTATATTTGTGCATAAAAAAAAATTCAGCCTTAAAAGTATAATATGGAGGAGGAATGGATAGAGCTAAGTTCTGAAAAAGAATCTAGGGATTTCAGTGGACTAAATGTTTAATAATGATCACCACTGACCCCATGACTATCCAAAAAAAACTAATATGATCTTTAAAAGGGATATTCTTTCCAAGGATATGGTGGTGATAGTCTCACTGTACTGTGCCCTGGGAAAGTCTGGGTCTCTATTATCTCATTTGCAAAATGGAATAAAATTGCAAAATGCTCTACCCACTTCAGAGCTATTGTGGGGAAAAAGCTCTGTAAACTTTAAAATGATTTATAAAAGTTGAGTTCTATGGTCCCGAGTTATTTTGATTTAGGAACATTATGCATAAGGCAATCTATACTCTGATTATTTCAATAAACTCTCCAAAGTAGTTTTTGTTGTACCAAGAAAAGACCATTACATTTTCTGGATGGCATATTGCTTTAGGGAACTGGCTCCCAAAATCCTTACAAATGAAGAAGAATCATTATATCAAATCACTGCAGTAGACTCAATTTATTTCATTACCTCCAAGGCTATTCGGTTAAACTCAATTTAACAAATACGATTCTGGAATCCCTTGATATTTGAGGTCCAGTGTGGGGTGTTTTCTGTAATCATGATTATGCAAATATGTTCTAAAAGACCAGGCAGAAACCACAAATCAAATAGCAAAGCTTTTAATTAGGACAGAATAACAAGGCAAATAGCAAGAGAAAATCAAGGTGCAAAATCAATCTTACCTCCCTAGTATATATACACACACAAAGTACAATCTCCCATAGACTCATGCACTCATGGGGGAAGGGGACATTCCTTAGAAAACACATGCTTTCCCCACTTTAGGTTACATTGAGACTGGAATATCTCTCTTTGATTTATCTCCTTGCTATTTCTCATCTCTGCCTCTTACATTTCCTTTCACTTACGATTGTCGCTTTGCTCCTTCATGACTTTCCATTCTCTGCTTTTGACACTGCTGCAATAGCTTCTTTCTAGGAGGGAGGGTGAAGAGTGTTACCACCATGGAGCAGACATAATGTACCTAAGAAAATTAGCCTGAAATTTTTAAAAAAATCTGAAAAAGGGACAGGGAGAAAACTTCCCACACATATCTGCCAAGTGAGATGTCATAGAGCACATACAACATAGAAAGAATAAAAGAGAGGACCAGTAATTCACAGTAAATAAAATCCATAAAGAGAGCCAGCAGTAAAACTTCACACTCCTGCTAGGTAAAGCTGCTTTCTCTGTGTTGTGCTTGGTTCACTGAAGCACAAATTATTGTAGCACACACTGACTCTCGGTAGGGTGTTGAACAAGTGTTGTGCTCCTCTGGTGACAAGTTGGACATCTACCGAGCTTTTCAAATATGCTCTGGGGCTCTCAGGAATTTCTCCCTTTCAAGACAGTTTTTTCTCAGTCAGCTCTTAAAATAGTCAAGGATTCTGCTTTGCCCAATTAGCTATCAGCAAAACCAAGCCCCCCCCCCTTCAAAACAGATGCAAAGCCTGTCTTTCTCCTATTTTTCACCCTCTCACACCCTCTCACACCCTCAACACATGCATCCCCTGAGGTTTTTCCTCTTTGCTGACATAGTTGACTCCAGAGAGCAATAAACCCAAACAGTTGTCTACCCAGCAGCAGGATTCAGGTCTCTTCCAATGAACTTCCAAGAGTTAAGGAGCCCATCAGGAGGCTTTAGTCAGTTCTCTCAGCTGACTCATCCCTTGACACCTGGTGACCTGTCTTCTGTAACCAGCTCCTATTACAGCCTCCTGTGCTTTCTGTCCTCTTCTTGTTCCTTTCTCCTCTTTATTTTCCTTCTATTTCTTCCCATTCTTTCTCTTTTCCTCTTCCTCTTCTAATGTGAAACTAAAGAATTCCTTATTTTTGTCATGTATGGCACCAGTGATCATTATATAACCCTCTTAAAGGTCCTAATAATTATTTGACACATTATTTCTCAGTTACAACTTTTAAAACTCTACAAACATTTACATGCAACTAACCTCATGTACCACAATGCCTGAAAATCATCATGACCTCTCTCACATCTCTGTCTTCAAACAGGTTCTTTAAATACATTCACCTGAGGGACACTTTTCTATCTGGTCCCCTTAATAGTAGATGTCTCTCTTCAACATTTTATCATAGGAGCAGTTTTTTTTTTCAAGTTGGCCTTATCAGCTTTCCCTATGCAACTCTTTTTTTTCTGCCAGTCAAAACATCCAAATCTTCACTTCTGAAAGGAGAACCGTGTATGCATACATACATGTATATGTGTGTGTAACTGGACAGAAAAGGCTGATGGAACACATTTGAATGAAAGGACCATCTGAGAAAGAAATAGAAACAATTTTGTTGTGGGAGTGTACTATGGACCATGTGAACAGAAGGCAAAAATAGATGAGGAATTCAAATAACAGATTAAAAATCTGGAATGGAGATATCATACAACAGTATTAAAGGAGATTTTATGTAGCCATACATTTGTAGGAAATCTCTGCCCAAAGTAGAAGAGCTAATGAATTCTTGATTTATCTCAATGATACAGGATAAAGAAAGAAAATATTACTGTTTAGGTAGGATGGCATGATAATAATGAAAAATATAAAAAGGTAGGCTTATTTAACTTTTACGTTACTTCTCTCTTCTCTGTGAAGAAGAATGCATCTTGGACTAGAAAGGCTAGAGTAATTGATCAATAGCGAATTAAAACCCAAGACAAATAAGTGTAACTGATGGTCCAGTGCTTACCTCAGGACATTGAATGCACTCAGACTAGGTTCATTCCCAGGAGGAGGTCTAAACCTGCATTCCACAAAAAGTCAACTCCTCTCTTTAGCTTACAACCCCACCATGGAGATTCATTTTGAGGAAATTTTCTAAATAAAGTTGTGTGACTTAGATCTCAGTTTCCCTAAATATAGGTAACAGAATTACCAATTCTCCCATGGTCATCAAATGTACAATACATGAATCATCCACCACCCCAAATGCACATGATGGAAAGGACTTATAGCAGACTAGGAGCAAACATGGAAAAATAAAACTCAGTTGATGAGATGCCTTCTGGAAGATAAAGACACTTTTGGAACTGCTACATAAGCATTTCCCATTCACTTCAGATTTCACTGTCTAGGCTAGCACTTCTTAAACTGTGGGTGAAGACTCCAGAATGAGGTCCTGTAACTGAATGTAGGGGGCACAAAAAGTTTGGCAACAGTGAAAGGTTTCTGAACATACAATGATCAAAAATTAATTCAAAATCAAACATGTAATGAATCCATGGTGTTTCTGGCAGAGTTTGCACATACTGCATTGTGCAACTCCACTTCAGCTTTGGTTCTAACACACTACATGCACACTTTGCACTGCACATGCCATCCTACCACATAATGCCAATGAACACTGCCAGAAACACCTAGGCTCAGATTTGAGACTACCGTATGTTATGAATTGCAGTGTCATTACTGTATATACAAAATCATCAAATTAATTTTGGTTTGAGATCAGGACAGAATTTCCAATAATTTCTGAAATGGCCCTGAACATACTTCTGCCTTTTTGTGCTATGTATTTGTGCAAAGTGGCATTCTCAGCATTGATGATTATAAAATCAAAGTATCAATCAACTCTCAAAAATGTAGCATATGCTCTACATCCGGAAGTATCAAATATTCCCATAAGATTTAATTTTTTATGTAAAAATAAACAAACACATCCATCTCGTTAGTATGCAAAATTGCTTCTGTTTTTAATAAATGGTAAAATTTTATGTATACCAAAGAACCATTTTAAAATAAATTTCTTTGTGATTTATTATGAGTTTGAATTCCTATATATCCAGAGTGAAAAGGAGTCATGAATGGAAACAGTTTAAGAAGCCCTGCTCTAGGCAACTCACAGCAATAGCAGGGAAAGCTTAGTAAGACCCAGAACTCCTGGTTCCTCATGATATGCCTTTAGTCTTCCAGATTCCAGGATCCAGTCCTGCAATATCATCTGCCTGAGGATGTCTTCACCTGGATGACTCATAAGGCATCTCCAATGCATCATGTCAAGAACAGAACTCATTACCTTTCTACTAAAACCTACCCCTCTTCCCAAGCCCCTTGTCATTGTTGTTGCAATTCCATTCGCCGAGGTTTGGAACTCAGAGCTATCTCTGATTCTTTCTTCTGTCTTGTCATACCAGGTTTGTTATATGACTGGATCACCTTTCTTTTTATAGCATGCATTTCTTAAAAGACAGCCTTTTTGTCGCAGAGGATTCTTCATTCCTCTCCAAGATGTGTTTTTGAATCTATGGACTTTGCCACCACGACTTAGCAGCCTTCTCACTCTAGAACTTCCCTAAGTATCTGGGACCTTCTCGTAATGGAACATTTCTCCACCATAATGGCCCTCTCCTTCTATTGGTGAATTTCTTCTGAGGACTCCATTTTGAGGATAGGCCCAGATCAGCCATGCTTCATTCCCTTCCTGGCTATGCTTCTGACTCTTCAGACTTCAACATTATGACCCTTATGTAGGTACCTCCTCTCTGTTCCCCAGGTTCATAGTTCCCTTTACTGGATTGTTTTCACCCATTAGAATGTAATCTCCCTAAGTCAGGGGCTGCCCTTCTCTTTCTTGTATTTGTATTCCCAATGCTTAGCATAGTGTATGACAAAAAATAAGCAATTAATAGAGGTGGCTAGGTGGTACAGTGGCTAGTGTTATAAGCTCAGAGTCAAGAACACCTGAATTCAAACCTAGCCTCATATAATTATTAGCTGTGTGACCCTGGGTAAGTCACTTAGCCTTGGTCTCCTCATCTGTAAAATTGGAATAACAATATTACCTACCTCCCAGGATGGTTGTGAGAATCAAATGAAACAATACATGTGCTTTCCATATAAGTAAGTGATTTCCACAGTTCCTGGGACATAGTAGGTGCTTTGATAAATGCTTGTTCCTTTATTTCTAATAATTGTGTATTGCCTGCTGCCTACAAAATTCTTTTCATGCTTCTTCTTGAAACAAAGATACATCTTTGTAACAACACTGTTATTTGGGTGATACTATAAGGTTGTGAGTCATGGAACACACTGGTCTCCAAAGAAAAGTTGGAAATCACCTAGAGGGCAACAGAGAGGTACATGGCAGATGTGAGCAGACTGCAACAAGATAGATTTGTTGTAAATAAATCAGTCCTCTTACTTTCTTCTTGTGCTTTTAGCAACCTTCAGACCCTGCAGAAACTTGATAAGTTATGTTGTACTCCACACTAAATGGCAGTGTTACAGTCCATCACCAGAATGACTAATTTCTTGACAAGGCACCAAGAGAAAGAAGGACTTAGAACAGGTGAAAAGGAAATAGGATGTAATGCAGTTACTACTGAAAAACAAAGTAGCATGGTACAAAGAGAACTGGATTTGGAGGCAGAAGACTTAGGAATGAATCCCAGTTCTGCCGTAATAATAAGGTGTGTGTGTGTGTGTTTGTGTGTGTGTGTGTGTGTGTGTGTGTGTGTGAGAGAGAGAGAGAGAGAGAGACAGACAGACAGACAGACAGACAGACAGACAGACAGACAGAGACAAAGAGAGAAACAGACAGAGACAAAGAGAGAGAGAGACAGACAGACAGACAGACAGACAGACAGACACACACACACACACACACACACACACACACACACACACACTTTGGGCATATCATGCAATTTCTCCATTCTCAGTTTCATCAGTTGCAAGACCATGAGTTTGGATATCTTTTTTTAAGACAATCAGGGTTAAGTGACTTGCCTACGATCTCACAGCTACTAAGTGTCTGAGGCCAAATTTGAACTCAGGCCCTCCTGACTCCAGGGCCAGCACTTTATCCACTGTGTCACCTAGCTGCTTCTGCATTATATCCTTTTAAATGTCTCTTCCAGCTATAAGTAACATGATCTTATGAACACAACAGAGTGCTTCAAGAACATATCCCTAAATGAACTTAATGGAAACATTCTACCCTTGCACATCAGGTGCCTTTCAAGTCTTATTCTCCCTTTATCTGTGTTCTACCACTTCAATCACCTGATTGTATTAATGCACATTCTAGACCTCTAAATTAGAGGTGTCAAACAATATGGAATCAATATTTTTGAGTGGGCCTAAAGCAGATTAAAATGTAAGTGGGAAATATCTAACAAAATGAATAAAAACATAATATGATATATAATGTGTTATTATAATACATAATGTAAATGTATATACATATATGTATAGTTACATTTTAAAAGTAAATTAATATGTGGCCCATAGAGATCCTTACATATGGATTAGTGGTCCCTATTTCTATGAGTTTGACACCATTGTTCTAAATGATTACCTGTTTTGAATACTACACACCTATCTATGGCCCCCCTCAAAACTGCACTTGTGTCCCATAAGGAACAAATTGCCTTAAGGCAAACAACTTGCATATAAATAATAATCCAAGCATGGTGAGAAGAGCATCCCCACTGCAGAGATGACAAGGTGCTAAAGTGGCCATGAGCCTGAGAACTGAGTGTGACTTCCTAGAGGGAGTGTTGGGGTTAGAACATCTGCCATGAACGATAATGCTATGGAGGACCAAAGATAAAATGAGAAAAAATCCAGCTCCCAGGCATTCATGCTGTAGTGGAAAGGACACGAGAGTGGGAGACCTGGTAGGAACACAGTAAGGAAAGCAATGCAAGTTCAAGTTAGAGGCAGGCATCCACAGAGAAAATGAAATAAGGTACCTTTCACATGATGACTGGGAGGAAAGTTACGAACCAAACAAGGGACAGAGGTGGGAATGAGAGATAAAACTGATTATTTCAGTTATATGAAATTGCAAAGCCCTTTAAAGAATAAAATCAATGCAGCTGGAAACGAAGTTGTCAGGTGGGGGAACAGAGGAGTCTGTGCATCAAATATCTCTGACAATACTCTGATATCCAAGATATGTAGGGCATTGACCAAATATATAATATGAGGAGGCATTCCCCAAAGGATAAGTTGTCAAAGTATATGAGTAAATAGTTCTCAAAAGAAGAATTACAAACTATTAATAGCTATTTGAAAGATTGTTCCATATTTTTAATAAGAGAAGTGCACATTAAAACAGCTCTGATGTTTCACCTCATATCCAGGAAATTGTCAAAGATGAAAAAAGATGTAAATACTTGTTGTTTGAGATGCAGTAGAAAGGTAGGCACACAAATAAACTATAGGTTTTGCTGTCAATTGGTCCAACTATTTGGAAAAACAATTTGGAATTATATTTATAAAAAGATTAAAATGTTATATAGATCTAGAACTAGAAAGGGTATCAGAGGCTATCTCTATTCTAATTCTCTCATTTTATAGAAAAGGAAACTGAGGCCTGGGAAAGGTAAATGACTTAACTAAGGTCACAAAGATATTAAGTGGCAGAGATAAAATTTGAGCCCAGGTCCTCTCGCTCCAGTGAATGTTTCACTATGCTATATTGCCTCCGTAAACTCTGACTAGAAATCTTGTTGCTAGATATATACCCAAAGGAAGTCAGAGACAGGAAGAAAAAATCATCTATTTACACCAAAGTATTTATACAATACTTTTTATGGTAGCAAAGGGCCTGGTGACAAAGTGCTTATTAATCAGGGAATGACTAAGCAAATTGTGGTATGCGGATATTGTAAAATATTACTGTGCTATGATTGATGATGAATATGAAGAATTCAGAAGAAGATATGGAGAGACAGGAAGCACAGCATAATGGACACATAAAGTGGTTGGACTAGATGACCTCTGTGTTCCCTCCCAGCTCCAAGTCTTTGATCCCGTGATCCTTGTGTATTCATCCCTGTCGTTTTGTGTGTCTATCTCTCTGATGCAACAGCAGCATCATTAGTAATCTATTTTGAGTCATTCCTTCCTTTTTCAAGTGGGCCTCATAAAAATATTTGTTTTCTAGTTCCAGCTCCTTCATTTGTTAGCTCTTTGACCTTTTGTAGTTAATTAACCAGTTTCTGTATCCGTAAAATGCGATCATAGAATTAGATACAGGTTGGGAAGGAGGAAGAAGAATTTAGACTGTGTAAGGTAATTTATTGAATTGAGGTGATGAATATCACTGAAAGCTATTGGTGAAGGAAAAGCACATAAAATTAAGGTACAATCACTACTATTTATGCATAGTATAAGCCTTCACTCTTCACACCTCTCTAGGGAACTTGGATTCTAAGCCTTAAAAGAGCTTTACTGAAAACACAGTGAACACTAATAATAATAATAGAAATGGAATCAGAGGTAGAGGTCCAAAAGTGTTGTGCATTGCACATGTTTGGGGATTTTTTCAATGTATTTATCAGCTGTGATGATTCTTTTCCCCTTTAAAAAATGTTCACTGTCATATGGGATAGCTCTCTAGGAAAAGGAGGGGAAGGGATACATAGGGATACTATGGTGATGTAAGAAAGAGAAAATATCAGTCACAAGCTTTTTAGAAGAGAAACCACAATGGATGCTATCCCTTTGGAAAATCAAAGACTCTTTTTTTCAGGCTGTGTTGCTCTCCTTTTAAAAAATTGACTGTGTTCTAGTATACCCAGCTTCTCTTACCTAAATGAAATTCCCATTTTTGACAGAAATCTCAACTTATTGAGCCGTAGTGTATACTTTTCTCTCCACTTGTAATGCCCTCTCCTTCCTCTTCATCAGTTTCAGCTCAAACCCTACAACTAAAGAAACCATCCTTAATCATTTCAGCTTGAGGAGAATCTCTCCCGTGCTCCCCTCTATTGCTTATTCTGCCCTTCTTTTGACAACTAACTTGTGTTCCTGAAGTCTCCTTTAGCCCCCAAACTATTATTTTTCCTATTCTATGTTTTTTCCAAGACTAATAAGAAGGTAAGAATTTCAGGGAAGAATAGTAGCTTTATTAGATTAATTAAATTCTGGCTAGGAGTTTCCATATGTGAATCCTCAATTGTACTTAGCTAAATGTAATCTCGTATAATCAGCTACGCTCAGCAGCTGTTTGTATAGGGCCTTTGACTAATGGTCTCTAATTGCCAATCTAAGGAAGTTGAGAAAATTAGCCTTTTTGAAGGCCCTATTAAAAAAAAATGAAGCCAAACTCAGCAACTCTCTGGTACTGAGCCTTTAGAGAGATGACGAGGTGTGATCTTCATAGTGTATAATGTTTGTCTTTCTGTGATGGACCAGTAAGTGTACATACCTGTTATAAAGAATGATTTTTATGAGACAAGTTTGTGGGTTGTGACAGAGATGGGGAGAAGTATCAATAAAACATTGAAAAATACATAGGAGACAAAAAAGTGACACAAATAGAGCAATTCATTAAATGCACATGTTTAGATGTAACTTACACTTAAAATATGAACTATCCGGAAGAGAAGTTCACGTGTCTCACACGGTACTCTTTCTTGTTCTTTATTTATTAAAATTGTGAGAAAGAATGGTGGAGGGAGAAACTTACTGTTTCTCAAACTTGGGATGTGACAGAAGAGCATACAGTCATGTGGATGAGAATGAGGGGGAGAGGGAGTTTATGAAGTTCACTCTTATCTGGGTTGAACAACAAAAAACAGGAAGAGAACATAGAAATACGGCAAAGTAAGCAGTGAAGTGAGCAGGGGCAGGAAAAAGAGAAGGTGATGTAAGAGAAAGTGTGGAGTTGAAAGGCATAGTCATAAACAAAACATACTTCAGCTACAACTGGCTAGATACAAAAAGGGAGGTTAAAAGGATAAAAAAGAGGACAAGACCAAGTTATCTAAGGCTGAGATTAGGAAGGGGGGGATGGCAAAAGAAATAGGATCAGGCAATTTAAACTACAGATAGCTAATGCTGATTTTATTTCCTTTCTTCCATCACATTATTTTTCCCTGAAAAGAAGAGGTTGGAGGGATAGAGAGAAGACATGTTTCAATGTGATGAAGGGAAAAACAAACCTAACAATCAAAACTCTGAATGAGATGAACACACTTCCAAGGAGGGTGGTAAAATAGATTAGAAGACAGGACCAGCAAAATATTTAGAAGTTGCTGGATGGCATAGTGGGCCTGGAGTCAGGAAGACCTAAATTCAAATCCATCCTCCAGACATTAGCTGTGGGACCCTGGGCAAGTTACTTAGCCCTCTTTGCCTTAATTTCCTCATCTGTAAAATGAACTGGAGAAGGAAATGGAAAACCACTCCTGCATCTTTGACAAGAAAACTCCAAGTGAAGTCACGAAGAGTCTGAAATGACTCTACAATAACAGAGTCAACATTAGCTTGCCCTTTTATAAATTCACCCTATAAGTCTCTCAAGTTTAACTATCATTTCTGTGAGGTTGATTCCCAAATCTCCTCATGCAGTCCTCATCTCTTTCCTGTGCTTCTAGCCAACTTCCTGTTGGAAATCTGTTCAGATATCTGCTAGGGATTTCAACCTCAATGTGTCCAGAATAGAATTTATCTTTCCATTACATCTTATTGTTCATTCATTTTTGTTGATGTCGGACTTTTGTGACCCCATTTGGGGTTTTCTTGGCAAAGATACTGGAATGGTTTGCCATTTCCTCCTCCAGCTTATTTTCCAGATGGGGACAGTGAGGCACACAGGATTAAGTGACTTGCCCAGAGTAACACAGCTATTAAGTGACTGAAGCCAGATTTGAACTCATGAAGTTAAATCTTCCTGACTCCAGGCCTGGCACTCTATCCACTAAGCCACTTCTTCCCAAGTTCTGTATTTTTGTTGAAGGGACCAACATTCTTCTAGTTTTTCAAATTCACCACCTCAGAATCATACATTACTCTTTGGTGTCACCACCTCTACCCAATCAGTTGCCAATTCAACCTCCATAGCTCTCTAACATCTCTCCCCTTCTTTCCTCTCACACAGCTACCAACCTAACCCAAAACCTTAGATTGAGATCTTCTTGAGGACAAGAGACTGTCTTTTGACTTTCTTTGTATCCCTAGCACTTAATAAATTGTCTGGTACATAGTAAGTACTCAATAAATACTTATTGACCAACATCTAGATGATCATCACCTCTCACTTAAACCACTGCAGTCTCATCCTAATTGGTCTTTTCCCCTCTAATTTCTCACTCTCCCAGATCCTATTCTTCAACTGCAAAATGGATATTTCTAAAATATGCATCTTTCAATATCGTTTCCCTGATCAAGAAGTGTTAGTGTTCCGTTTGGTATTTGCAACCCTTCGCAATTCAGTTCTTGTCTGTTTTTAATCTGATTACATATTACTTCCCCTCACACGTTCTAAAACTGGCTTATTTTCTCTTTCTTTCCACAGAATTTCATCCTTTGCCTCTATGTCTTTCCATAGGTTGGCTCTCTGCCTGGAGAGCTCTTCCTCCTCACCTCTACCACTTGGAATCCCCGTCTCCCTTTAAGTCTCAATGGAGGTGCAACCTCCTACATGAAACCTCCCTTGATCATACTACATCAGTGTTGGCTGTGTACATATTGTGTACCCCCAGGAGAATGCAAGTTCCCTGAAGGTAGAGGCTATTTTGTTTTTGTCCTTGTCTCTCCAAAGTTTATGGAGTGCCCTCTTGGGACTCACTCTGCCAACTTGAACTTGGACTAGTAGGTCAGGTTTCCAGAGGGTGACTGATAACTCAGACATCCAGAAATAACCCTGTGGAATTTGATTTTCTAATACTACCACTTATGGATCCCCACTGATGTGCTTCTCAGTATCATTCAATGAATTAATATTTCCACAATATCACATAATAAATTAGCTTTTACAAAGGGATATTTACTAAAAGGGCTTAGCAAGGACTGTTGTACACTAATATTCTCCTCCACTAACATCTGAGACAAATATTTCCACAATATCACATAATAAATTAGCTTTTACAAAGGGATATTTACTAAAAGGGCTTAGCAAGGACTGTTGTACACTAATATTCTCCTCCACTAACATCTGAGACACACTCTCTCGTGAGTATATACGTGATCCAGGGGAAAGCAGGCTCAAGAATAGAGAATCTATCTGACAAAGGGGTAACTCACAGGACCTGATTGGTAGAAGTCCTTTTCTTCTTTTGCGGAATCCTCCCTGTTGGGCATCTAGCATCAGGGCCCCTGTAGATTCCTGAAGCAATATTTTTCTAGTTTGACTAGTTTTCCTTCTTAGCTCCCAGCTTCATGCAGTTTATTTCTGGTGGATGCTCTCTGATAATATGGTTGATGGAGGTTGGGGACCATAACACTCCCTCTGGGTTCATTGTCCCCTCTCCTTTCTGCTCTCTGGTACATCTATCTAGAGGTTATCTAATTCTTTTCAACCAATCCCAGTATATTTGCTTTGTTCATGCCATGCTCACACTTTTAATTCAATAGAGGCCTGGGCTTTCTTCACCCACATCATTTGGGGTAGGGTGATTGATACGTTGGTTGATTTGACAAAGTTATCCAGGATTGTTTTTGTTGGCATTTCATTCTTGAAGAGGACCAATGACATCAGGAGGGTGATGTCTTGACTTGCAAGTGAATTGGATTTAAATAAGGCAGAGCTGGAATTGTCCATACCCACACCATACTCTTTGCCTAGCCCTTTCTAGGCATTTAATAAATGATGATTGATTGAACTGAGTATTTTATCAGATTATCTCATGTTAACATTATAATAGCTACAGTATATAATTATAGTAGTATAATAATATAGTTAAAATTTTTCAACTTTAAATCATAGCCAGAATTGAGCTATGTAACTTTGGCCAAATCACTTCACTTCTGTGGGGTTATTTTCTCATATTAAATATGAGAGGGGTTGGCCAGATATTAACAAATCATGCTTATATAGTACTTTGCTCATTTTATATTGTTTACAAAGTACTTTTTCCACAACTACATGAGAACAGAATTATTATTTCCCTCATTTCATGCTATACAATTATAGATCACATAAGAAAAGACTTTTCTAGTCACATAGTTCAAATGATTCATTTTATAGTTGAGGAAACCAATTCAGAGCTAAGGTCTTTTTCAGTGCTAATAATCTATCATCTAATTTGTTTTCTTAAAAATGATCTTTTGAGAATTTTTAAGTCTTTCAAAAATTCTGGATATGAATATCCTATTTTCCACTTTTTCTGCATTTATCTTACCTCACTCCCCCAACATTTATTATCACATATTTCCCAAATTTCTGGTGAGCTTCTTATCCTGTTGGAGCAGAAGGCCCAAAGAGGCAGCAAGATGGTGTGGTTGATAAAGCTCTGCACCTGAAGTCAGGAAGACTTCAGTTTAAATCCAGCCTCAGATACTTATTAATTATATGACCCTAGGCAAGTCATTTAACGTTTTGCCTCCCTCAGTTTCCTCAACTGTAAAATGAGGATAATAATAGTACCTGTCTCCCAGGGTTGTTATAAGAATCAAGTCAGAAAAATATTTATAAAGTGCTAACACAGTATTTTGCACATAGATACTTAATAAATGCTTGTTCCCATTCCCAAAGGGCAATCAAACTGTGCATACCCTTTGATCTAGCGATACCACTACTAGGTCTGTATCCCAAAGAGATGATTAAAAAAGGGAAAATGACCCACATGTACAAAAATACTTACACCAGCTCTTTTTGTGGTGGCAAAGAATTAGAAATTGGGGGGATAGCCATCAATAGAGGGATGGCTGAATAAGTTGTGGTATGTTAACGTAATGGAATACAATTGTGTTAAAAAGAAATTACAAGCAAGTGGATTAAAGAAAAACCTGGAAAGACTGACACGCACTGATGCAAAGTGAAGTTAGCAGAACTAGAACACTGTACACAGTAACAGCAACATTGTGCTACTGTCAACTATGATTGACTTAGATCTTCTCAGCAATAGAATGATCCAATTCAATTCCAAAAAGACTCATGATGGAAAATTCTATCCACATCCAGAAAAAGAATTGATGGGAGTCTGAATGCAGATTGAAGAATGCTATTTTCACTTTCTTTGTGTGTTTTTTTCCTTTTGTTCTGTTTGTTCTTTCACAACATGACTAAAATGGAAATATGTTTTATGCGATTGCACATATATAACCTATATCAAATTGCTTATCATCTTAGGGAGGGGGAAAAAGAGGAAGGAGGAAGAAAATTTGGAACTCAAAATTCTATGGTGTAATGTTATGAATGTTAAAATTGTCTTTCTGTGTAATTGAAAAAAATAAAATGCTATTAAAAATAAATGCTTGTTCTCTTCCCCTGCCCAAGTATGTAAAATAAATGCAGTTATTCTTCCTCTCCCTCCTCTCACTTTCCTGAATAGTCCAAATAAAAATAATGGAAAAGGTATTTCATGATGACTAATGATTATGGCTAAAGCAAAATATTTTTCTTATTTTAAAGCTTTTAAAAAAATGTTAAGTACAAAGTGTTTAGAAATAAACAGGCTGAAGGTTGTTGACAGTAGGTTATTTGCTGAACTGAAATGAATCTATTTCTCTCTAAACTTCAAAATCTAATTAATCATCTGGAAATCACCATGAGCATCAGTCTGACCTTTCAAAGCCCCCTTTGGTTTTCCCTATTGAATTAGGGAAATATAGGAGGCCTTTTTATTAAAGAATTTATTGAGAAACAAAAAAAGCAAATTGCAAAAATCTGTCTTCCTCCTGCAACTAGATTGCCATATTTTGATAACTTGGCATCCTTTATAAGAATAGACCTGGGGTTTTCAGAAATCTATTCTCCATGATGCTAGTTGATTACTGCTGGGTCCTTGGCATACTTTAGAATACTGCTCTTGGGAATGGAGAAAATAAAAATAAAGCAGAAACATTGAAGAAATTAAAGAAGAAATATGCACAGAACAACTCAGACTAAAATCATACCTCAGCCTGGTTTTGTGATATTCCAGATTACCTTTAATTAGGCCCCACTGTGCTAAGAAATCCACAAAGTCATTTCAGAATGCCACTTCCATTTTAGGTTAAATACATACATACACACACATACATATATGTATATAAATACACACACTACCTGCCAGAGAAAAGAGGAGTTATATGAAATGAAAAAAAAATGATTTAACAACTCCAAAAAACTCTAGGGACACTGAACTATGCATTAATCTAGACAAGGAGTGTGGAACTTGCGGCCTCGAGGCCATATGTGGCCCTCTAGGTCCTCAAGCTCAGTCCTTTGACTGAATCCAAACTTGGACTCAGTCAAAAGGCTGCACCCGAGGACCTAGAAGGCCACATATGGCCTGGCCACAGGTTCCCCAACCTCTGATTCTAGGCAATAGATCATTGGCTCTTTCAGGGCAGGGATTTTTTGCCTTTTTATCACTAGCAGTTAGTATTGTGCCTGGACATACGTAGTATGTACTTAATAAATGTTTATTGAGTGACTAACTATGCTTCCTTTAACCCAAAGACCTTAACAGCCATAGCCAACAATTAAATGATACTTTGTAGTGCCCACTCTCCAAGGTTACATTGTTCTGTTTTGGACGTATCTTTTATGTGTTTGTATAAATATAAACATACACACATACAGTCACATATTTTCCCCCCTGATAGAATATACCCTCCTTGAGAGCACAGATGGCTTCATTTTTTTTTGCCTTTGTATCCTCCAGCACCAAGCATAGGGCCAAATAATATTTGTTCATTGATAAAAAGATTTTTGCATATTTTATTTCACTTTACCCTCACAAAAACTGTGAGTTAGATACTGCAAATATTTTTATTCTCCATTTCATAGAGAGGAAAACTGAGTCTTAAGCAAAGTGAATTTTCCAAGGCTAAACAACAGTGAGTGAAGGGGCAGGGATTTGTGCCTATATTTTCTGGCTCTAATTATAATGTTCTTTCCATTATATCATAAAGCTTCTCAATTAAACTGCACAGTAACAGAGGAGAAGGTAGGAATAATATCAATAAACCTGCCACTGCCACCATCAGCACAACCAAATACACATCTTAGTAGTATATTTGCAGTTACATCTGTGTACATGAAGGGTTTCGTTTAAAGGGCTTAATAATATTTACCTTGAAATTGGAAATATGTTAACTTCATTACTCTCTGGGAGCAAAACTGACCATCTTGTATTTAACCAATCTATTTGAAAATATGCTTCCTGATGAGGTAACATCTGCCAGCAAGGTTCCCTTAATTCTCTCTCTTAACCAACTTTTCTGTGGTTACAGAGGATAACATGATGAAATAGTAGAAAGAATATAGAGTTAAATTCTCTTAAAATTGTACCATGGAGAGGCAGCACATTAGAATAGGAAGAGTCTTGAATTTGTGGAGATTAGATTCAAATCCCAGCTTTGACACTTATGACCTGTGTGAGCTTGGGAAAGTCTCTCTCTAAGCCTCAATTTTCTTGTATGCAAAATGAGAGGATTGGATTAGGTGACCTTTAATCTTCTTTTCCAGTTGTAAATCTATGATCCCATGGTGTTAAAGGAGAAAAGGGTCAAAGCCTGTAGAAATCAGACTTTGGCTCAGTATGAAGAAAAATTTCCTAACAATTAGATAGTTCCAGAAGCAGAAAGGGCTGCCTTGGGAGCTAGTGGCGTTGTGGTCAGGTATAGTTTGAACTAGATGGCCTAGCGATTCTTTGGTTAGAAAAATATTTTAACTCCTTATTCATTCTTTACCTCAGGCATTATGTCCATTTAAGAATAGTAATAGCCTGTGCCCCAGGTTGAAATGACAGACATCAAATAAATAACTCTCCCAGTTGCCATTTTTTTAAAATGGGTATTTGGGGTTTTGTGGGTCAAGGTCAGAACTTGAATGCTTTTGGCTAAAGGCTCTTGAGTGAGGATAAAATATGATGTAAACTTCTTTAGAGTTACTTATAATATAAATTTGTTTATTTTTAATTTTCAGCATTCACTTCCACAAGTTAAGTTCCAAATTTTCACCCCATCTCACCCCTCCCGCACCCCAAGATGGCATGCATTCTGAATATCCCTTCCCCTAGTCTGTCCTGTCTTCTATCTCTGCCCTCTTCTCTTATCCCCTTCCCCTTCTGTTTTCCTGTAGGGCAGGATAGACTTCTGTACCCCATTTCCTGTATTTCTTATTCCCCAGTAGCATGTGAAAACATTTTTTAAAAACATATGTTTTTAAAACTTTAGGTTTCAAATTTTCTCTCTTCCTCCCTCCCCACCCACCCTCATTGAAAAGGCAAAGTTTAGAACAAAACACGGGTGGGTTGTTTCAGAGCATGAAAAGTGTCTAATATTTTAAATTGGAAGTAAAAGTTTTATCTCTGATGAGAAGACCTTACAGGTGGGGGAAAGCCCAACTCTTGTTTTTAGGGAATTCTTCTAGTATTGATCAAGTGCTTTCCCAAAGGGAAGCACAGAACTAAGTATTGGGGAGAGACAAAAAGTAAGAAAACATCCTAATTCTTCCAGCATCTTACCATCCTAGGAAACGAGGCGAGAGGTATAAAAATAACTAAGCTAATAAAATAACTCCCATGTACATAATGGTGTAAGGTTTTACAAAGTGCTTTTCTTGTAACAATCCTGTAAAGTAGGTAGGAATTATTATTATCCCAATTTTACAGAGGAGGAATCTCAAAATAAGAGATTAAATGACTTGTTCGCGATCAAACAGTTAAAGGTGAAGCAGGGATTCCAAACTAGATCTCCTGACTTGCAATTTAGAGTTCTTGACACCATAATATGATTAATACACAGGAGAGGCAGATTGTATTGCCAGGGGCAAGTGGTAGAAATGGTAATTAGCACAGTCAATTTTCAAAGTAAATACTGTAAAGGACCAGTTATTTTATTTTGGCAGAAGTTAGCACATCCTCAGTATCTAGATGTATACATGTACATGTGTCCAGTCAGCAAAGAGGCACAACAGAGAGAGTATGAGACTTGAAGTCAAGAAGTTATGAATTTGAATTCTGCCTCAGACACTTGCTAGCTGTGACCCTGGGAAAGTCACTTAACATCTCTATATCTCATTTTCTCCAAGACGAGGATAATAATAGCACTGATTTCATGGGGTTATTGTGAGGATCAAATAAGTTAACATTTGAAGTGTCTTACAAACCATGAAGCTCTATATAAATGCTAGCTGCTGCTGCTGCTGGTGGTTGTGAAAAACGTTTACTCTGGAAGTTAACTAAAATTCTATAGTCCAGAAAGGAAGTGAAATTTTCAGGGCCAAGGGATCATAACTATTTTGTTTCTGTACTCTGAAATTTGCTTTCCCAAAATTTGGGGTGCATGTCAAACTATGTCAGGCTTTCCTCTTCTCTATCACGAACTCTAGGAGGGGGTGGTTGCTTCCTCCTAAGGTTGTTTAGGGGGAAATCTCAATAGGCAGGACTAAATTATCATAATGGTGCAATTTCCAGCACAACAGCCAATTTTTCCATGTTAGTGACAACTATATTCAGCAAAGAATTTTTCCCTGTTCTTTTAATTTTTGAAGGATGAAATCCTTTCTAAAATTGTTTTCTTAAAAAAAATTTAATGAGTATTTATTTTCTGTCTCCCCCCACCTTAACCCAACAACCAATTAAACAATGGAACCACCAACAAAATAATACTCCATGCCAAATATTCACAGTCAAGCGAAACATACTGAAAATGCCCAAAGCTGTATGTTTCATTCTGCATCGTGTATCTATCACCTCTCTGTTAGGCAGTAAATAGAATGCTTCAGCTTTAGCATCTTATTTAGCATGACTGCCTTGATCAGAGTTCTCAAGCCTTTCAAAGGTTTTTGTTTTTGTAATGTTGTTATTGAATAAATGCTATTGTTATTCTGGTTCTGCTCTCTTTACTTCGATTCTGGGTTGCATGAGGCTGCCTGGATGATGGATTGGGCCCAGGTTGCCTGAATGGAGATTGCTGGTGTGCTTATTTGGGTCTTTCTTTTGTTGCAGCTAAGCCTCCAAAGCAGCCCACTTTGGGGTACAGCTGGGGGCCTTTGTCCTATGGAGCACTGGAGCTATACTGTATGTGAGATCAGGCTGCTTTGCTATGTACTTTCCGTCTACCCTTGTCTTCATTCAAGGTCTCTTTAGCAATCTGACAGTCTTTCTAAGTGCATGGTTTATAGTCTATTCTCTTTGATTTTCTCTATTATTGCTCATTTTGGCACATTTTTAGAGTCTTAGAAGAGTTTTTTGGGGTGAGGATCTGGACTTCTCTAGGTCATAACATGCCAACATCTTCCCACAATCACTGTTATCACAGTGGGTAAAATTATTGTTAAGGAAATCAAGAAGTTAGTAGCAGCAATGGAAAATTCATGGGAAGATATAAACAATAATTATATAGGATAAAAAGGTATAGACAAGCTTTAATCCTTAATGGAAGATGAGCCCCACTGAAAAGCTGGATCCTAATTGAGATATTTAATAAACATAGCTGAGGTGTACCTGTATGTTTGTTATATCCCTGATGTTAGATTATAAGCTTCACAAGGGCAGGTATGTATAGTCTTGGTTACCCTATTCTCTTCCCCAGTACTTAGCATATTACCTTGCACATAGTAAAAGTTTAATACATTGTTGTTGAATAAATAAAAAGAATGCCCATTAATCAATTACATTGTTTTTTGTAGAGAGCTCCAAATGATGTTTGGAATTGAAATCTATCTCTCCTATATAATATCTGCCAGACTTGTGATCTATTTCCCAAACTATTCATTCATTCCCTCTTCCTCTTCTCATTCTGTGATAGGGTCTGATGACAAAATTGCCTTTGTGTCTTCTTTCATGATTCTCACCCAAATACTTGATACCATGTTTAGACACTCTGATTCCTAGATTTCTTCAAGTATGTATAACTCCTATAGGATGCTGTCCAATCTCCTCTTTATCCTACTGGAAAACAGAACAGTCTAAAGAGGGTGGAGCCAAGAAAGCAGAATAAAGGCAGAGATTTTCCTAACCTCTGTGAGCCTCAGTTTTTTCATCTGTAAAGAAGGGATACTAATACCTGTCTCATAGCATTCTTCTGAGACTTATATGACATAATATGTATTAAGTACTTTGCATATTTTAAAGTGCTATATTATGTACCAGTTATTACTTGATTACTACCATCCTTTACTGGTGATTCACATGTTCTCCAATCTTTTTTTTCTATACTTACAAAGACTCATTTTCAGTTGAAAACCATTAATAAACAGAATTATGTTGCTGGCTTATTTTTATTGTATTTATTTGATGTTTTTTTCCGCCTATTCAAAACTTACATTACTGTCATAGCCATAGGTTAACTTGATGGGTTGCTTCCCCACTAACCAAGACTTGCAGAACCACATAACATTGGTCTCTAGCTTCTTGGCAACTTTTCCTCCTGGAATTGAGCTGCCCTGTGCATGTTAACACTGTACACAGAGACGAGTTATCTAAAAATGCTCTTAGTTTAAGGACTGAAACGTTGCCAAAGGTCTGCTGTCAGGCACAAGTTTCCATCCATTAGCAAGTGATGCATTCTTTGGTTTGCAGGAACTACTTGCTTGTGAAATTGAAAAAGAAGTGCTAAGTAGTCACATTCCCAACTTAGCAAGATTGAGACAGAATGAAAGAGTTCTTATCAAGGTTAATACTTATTATCAACAAGAAATCCTAGAAGTCTCGCCTTGACCACTGAGTGAAAAATGCTCAGGTGAGTCCATTCACTAAGGCTAACATGATACAATCAAATCCATACTAGAAGTTTAAAAGCAGAAAATCCTTGAATTATTTTGTTTTCTGTTAAAGCTAGACATATATCTCTGTTTATGGAAAAACCCATTCAGAGAATCCAAGTTTCGAAAACAGAAAAACTAAGAGGATGGTTATTTGTTTTGTAAAAAGGACCCATCCTTGAGTTTTTTGGAAAAGTGAGTGAGCTTCTCTATTTTCACTGAAACTTAAGGTGTGTAAGGAGTGGCTGATAATTGAAAATCATTCAGAAATGAATAAAAAATGTTGGAAATATTCATGCAAATCAATGGAAGCAATAGCTTTATAGGTATCTATTGCTTGCCTAAAGTAATACATACTTGAATACAGCTTTTAATATATTGAACATGGCATAGTAGAGTCACAGATTTAGCATTAGCATATGTGATCTCAATGTCAGAATGAGTTACTAAAAAAACACGTCACCTTAGGTAAGTCACTCAACCTCCTAGGATCTGAGTTTCCTTATCTATAAAATGAAGGGGCAGCAAGATAATCTGAAGTTCTTTATCTATAAAATGAGGGGGGGCAGCAAGGTGGTCCTTTCAACTCGAAATCTGAGTGTAAGAAGGGGTAACTCAAAATTTTGGAGTTCATCATTATTTTAGCTTCATATGGGGTATCTGGGGCTAAGATTATAGAAATCGTGGTTATTCCAACTCTACCCTCCTCCACAATCAATATCTCTATTCTCAGATAATGTGGAAACCATAAATCAAATAGAAATATCTAAACTGGTACAACATAGCAAGGAAATCTATAGGAGAATAAATAGATAATAAAATCATTTGTAAGCATTGCCGTCACCTTGTAAACATATGAGTACCTTCTCCTATACTGCCCAGACTACTGGGGAAATAACTATATTCTCATGACAGCTTGTGCCACTGGTGGTCAAAATTAGGGCTTCAGTATCAACATATCCCTCTGCTACCTTTGGACAACCAGCTTTCTCCATGTGGAAGCAGTTTCCTGGGTTTCTCTTATCTCAAGCTCTGGCCTACAAGCACCGAGTATAACTTTGACCCAAGCATAACTTGCTCCTCAGACAATATCTTCAACTCCCTTTCTACTCCTTCCTTTTTCAGTATACCCAGGGCCTAGAGTACAGCTATAGTTCTGGGTCCACTCTGGCAATGGATAGCATCATAAGGGGCAGCTGCTTGCCCATTTCTCTTCTTCTTTCTTCATGCCTGTCTGCTCTGGTACAATCCCCAAGTTCCAGAACAAATCTTAAAATATTTTGACCTGCAACCATGGCTGGTGAGCATGCTTCCTGAAATAAGCGCCAGTTCTCATCCTTCTTGTTACTGGCATCATGGTCATGAAGGATGCCTCAAATATGATCAAAGAACTGTGACTTTTTTACATCAGTTTTGGTAATGATTAGTTTGAGGGCATTTTAAAGTATATAATTTAAAGATTCTAAATGAATGAAATTTCTCAAGCACAGAGGTAGGTACTAGTTTTGTGATTTCACTGGTAGAAAAATCACCCAGGGAGGAAATTCTTTCTACCAAAGAAGGTCAGCACCTTACACACAACTTGGAGTCTAAGAATTATCTAGAGATCATAGAAAGGTTAAGTGACTTGCCCAGAATCTCACAACCAGCATGAGAGGGGTAGGACTTGAACTCAAAATTTCTTATCTCCAAAAGCCATATCTTTATCTACTATATAGTGCTATGTTGCAAGATTAATAATGACTTTTTTTTTCTTTTCAAGACCTAAAAAAACAAACACAATTTTATTATTTTGTTAGTTGGAGAAAACAATTCTCTGTGACTTCTGTCATTTCACGACTGGCTTGAAATCAGCAGTTCTCACAGTACTGAGCCACTTCATGTACTATCAGGACTTTCTTTGTAGTGAACAAGTACAAAGCTCTGACTGTTCAGAGTAAAAGCTTTATAAACCTGGAATGTTTCCAAGCATGTAAATCATATTGCTTTCATGTGTACAGTTACAGAAAGTGATAACCAGCAAAGATGGAAGGGCTTAAAAATGTGGTCACTTTACAATTTCAAATGGTGCTGCACGGAAAAAGGGGAGGTCAGTTTTTCAGCCTTTGTGCCCTTGTAGAAGTTCATAATAAACTAATATTTAATAAACTTTATATTGGTAAGTCCCCAAAGCTTTATGAAAGTCAAGACACAAACATGAACTTGCAAAAGATTACATCGTTTCATAAAGGCAAAGTGATGGGACTGATAAAAGAAATGAATTTTCTCTATTAATCATAACATGAGAGCAGAGAAACACCAAAAGAGACAGGTGGAGATAGCACACTTATTCCTTTTAATTTAACTTTATATTACTTAGAGTACTTGGGTCATCTATAGCAGAAATAAATATTGCAAATGGCTCTGTGTCAGGCTATATGGAACAAGTAATAGCAAGGAGGCCAGTGTCACTGGACCAGTGGAAGAGAGTAAAGTGTAAGAAGACTACAAAGGTTGGCAATAAATTGCCAGGATATAAAGGGATTTGAATGCAAAACTGTGAATTTTATATTTGATCCTGTAGGTGATATGGAGGCACTATAATTTGGGGGAAATAGTAGTAGGTCTATATTGTCAGACCTGCACTTATGAAGATCCATTCGCCAGTTGAGTGGAGCATGGGCTATAGTGTGGAGAGACTTGAGACAGGGAGAACAAAGCAGACTATTGCAATAACACAGTTGTGAGTGATGAAGGTTTGTACCAAGGTGATTGATGGCAGTGTCAACGAAAAGAAGGGGATGTATACAAGAGATGTTGTAAAGGGAAAATTGACAGGAGTTGGTAACAAATTGGATATAGAGACAGGGAGAGAGAGTGACAAATTGAAAATGACACCTAGATTGAGAGCTTGGGTGACTAGGAGTATGGTAGTGCCTTCTACATTAATAGAGAAATTCACAAGAGGTGAGGATTTAGGGGGAACACAAAGAGTTCAGTCTTGGAACCACTGAGTTTGAGATGCTTACAAAACATGCAGTTAATGCTCAGAGCTTCACTGTGGACTATTTTTCTTTATTTGTAAGATTCCTTCACTAACACATGGCCCTTAGAAGTACACAAGGCAGGGACTAGAGTTACAGATATACCAGATTAGTACTACAAATCCTTCTAGGGCTTTCCCATTCTGCTTCTATGTTTTTCATGAAGCAGCCCTAGGTCATTTTAAGAACCTAGCCCAGCTACCCTTGTCAGGATGGGGAATAGAGTTGAGAGTGAAAGTGTGCCCCCAAACTTCCACATACAGCATGCAGTATTAACAGAGGCACACTTCTTGGGCTTGAGATAATAGGATCAAAGCCTGTATGCTGTTGGAGACAGAAGCTTACTTGATTAGTACAAGAAGAGAGGCTCCTAAAGTGACCTCCTCCCCTCACAACGTAGGTCTTCTATGAGGTTTGGGGCTTCTGGGACCAAAGCTTAGAATTCCTAAGGACTGGGGAAGCTAGGTGGCACAGAGAATAGAGCACTGGCCCTGAAGTCAGGAGGACCTGAATTCAAATCTAGCCTCAGACCAAACACTTGACACTTACTAGCTGTGTGACCTTGGGCAAGTCACTTAACCCCAATTGCCTAAAAACAAAAACAGAACAAAACCCCCCCCAAAACAAACAAACAAACAAAAGAATTATCTAAGGACTAATTTATAGGACTGGAACAAATAATACTAAAATTCATTTAGAAGAACAAAAGGCCAAGAATCTCCAAGAAATTAATGGGAAAAAAAGTGAGAAAGAAGGGAGTCTAGCAGTACCAGATCTCAAACAATATTATGAAGCAATAATCATCAAAATGATTATGTACTGGTTAAGAAATAGAGCGTTTGATCAGTGGAAGAGATTAAGTACACAGTATATAGAAGTAAACGAGTATAGCAGCCTAGTGATTGATAAACCCAAGAACTCACTATTGGACAAAAACCACTGGGAAAAATGAAAAGCAATTTGACAGAAACTAGGTATACTAACATCTCACTCAGACCACATACCAAGACAGTCTCCAAAAGGGTGATTTTTGGCATAAGGGATAATATTATCAACAAATTAAAGGATCAAGGAAGAAATTATCATAACTATAGAGGAAGAGTTCATTATCAAACAAGAGACAGATAGGGTCACAGAAGGTAAGATAGTTTTGATTATATAAAATTTAAAAAGTTTTACATAAACAAAACCAACACAGGCAGAACTACAAGAGTAGCAGGTAACTGGGGGAAAAACTGATAAAGGTCTGACGAAGGCCTCACTTCTAAGTGAGAACTGATTCAAATATATGAGAATAAGAAAAATTCTCCAATTGATGAATGGCCAAGGGATATGAATAGGTAGTTTTTTTGAGGAAGAAATCTAAGCTATTAATACCCGTATGAAAAAGCTCTAAATCAATAATAATTAGAGAAATGTAAATTAAAAGGGCTCTAAGGTTCCATTTCACTCCCACAGAATTAGAAAAGAAAAATGATAAATATTATGGGGAAACAGGTGTATTAATGTACTGTTAGTGGAGCTGTGAACTGGTCTAGCCATTTTGGAAAACAATTTGGAACTATGCCCAAAAAGCTATTAAACTGTGTATATCCTTTTACTCAATGATTCCTCTACTCAGTCTATACCCCAAAGAGATCAAAGAAAGAGGAAAAGAAACAATATGTACAAACATATTCATAGTAGTTTTGTTTGCAGTGGTTAAGAATTGGAAACTAAGGAGGTGCTTACCAAATGCGAACAGGTTACGGTATATGAATGTAAGATAATGCTATTGTGCTGTAAGACATGATGAGGGGGATAGTTTCGGAGAAACCTGGGAAGACTTAGATGAACTAATGCATAATGAGATGAGCATAACCAGGAGAACAATTTGTATAATAACAATATTGTAAAGACAATTAATTTTGAAAATCTTAGGAACTCTGATCAAGACAGATACTAACCAAGATGCCAGAGTATTCATGATGCTTTCACGAGGCTGCCCATCTCCTAATGAAGGTGATAGAATTAGAATGCATATTGACATATTTTTGTGGACACAGCCAACTAGGCACCTTTTTTCCCCTCTTGATTATACGTGTTAGTAACAGGTGATTTTGTTTTTCTTGATTTCCAATGTGGGAAGAAAAAGAGGAAAGGAGAGAGGTCAGATACTCATTTTGAAAAAAGTATAAAGAGAGATATTTGGAATGATCAAAGTGTGTGTGTGTGTGTGTGTGTGTGTGTGTGTATACATATATATGTATACACACACACAGATGTATGTATGTAAATGGGTAGCTAGGTGGCACAGTGGATAGAACACCAGGCTTGGAGTCAGGAAGACCCAAGTTCAAATCCAGCCTCAGACACTAGCTGTGTGACCCTGGGCAAATCACTTAACTCCATTTATCTCAGTCTCCTCATCTATAAAATGACCTGGAGAAGGAAATGGCAAACCACTCTATATTTGCCAAGAAAACTTCACATGGGGTCATGAAGAGTCAGACACAACTGAAATGACAGAACAATAATATATATGTAAAAATACACACACACACACACACACACATATATATATATATATATATATATATATATAATAGATGAGACTTTCAAAGACTTATCCTTACAAGAGATCTAATCCCTGGGAAATTACAATTGCCACCTGGTAAAGAAAAGCCAAATTGTCATACCATGGGAAATGGCAAAAGGTGTGAGAATAGAATGGCAGGAAGCAGAGGATGATGAGTTCCATTTAACAATGACATTTTTAGACAATACAAGACAGGTATGATAGAGGACAGAAAAGAAAGACAGTGGACTAAAGAACATAGCTGCATGAAGGAGAAGCTGTAGAACACCCCTATGGAACAATAATTGCTAACTGTTGGGAATGGAGATCTCCAGTGAAGCCATAGAGTTGGACAGCAACCAGCAGCACAGAGAGGGAACACTGACTGACAATGCCAGAGGATGACAGGAAGCTAGAGCTGTCAAAAGCCAGCAATATGGACCTGTTCAGGGAAATAGATTTTCATGCTTCTAGAATGAAGGCCTACTCAGGACAAGGCTATAAGTCATGGGACTATATTGGTTTCTAAGGCATGGTTGCTTACTATATAATACAATATTCCTTTCTATCAGCTCAAATGTAAGTGCCATCATTTCCCCCCCATTAAATTGCAAATAAAACTCTTCATGCTTTGAGACTTATGAGCATATGTGCTTATAAAGAGAATTGGGAATTATCCTTGGGGAGTGTCAAATACTGAAATTCCCAGGGTGACAGAGCGACAGGTGACGGGGGGAGAGGAAGAGAGAAAGAAAAGAAGAGAGCTCAATAAACTAAAGAAAATAGTGGTCTCTGAAATACCTGGTTTATAAGTCAAGAGAGAGCCTCTGACATAGGTTACACAAAGATGAATGAGGCAAGGTTCTTTCCTTTGAGGAGTTCATCATCCAGTTGGAGAGATATGATATGTACAAAGTTAACTACAATGTTGTTTGAAATGCTAATGATTGTTCACATTTCAATAGCATTTTATAATTTGCAAAACACTTTCCTCACAACTCTGCAATAATGGAATTATCATTCTAATTTTATAGATGAGGCATAGCTACAGGGTAAGTTGCTTGCAGAGGGTCTTAAACATTAAGCTAAAGTAATTTGAATTTTGTTTCTCAAGCCATGGGGAATTACTGAAAATCTTTATGTCCAATGTCTTAGGATGCAAGTTTTAGAGATGAAAGCACCACATTTATCTTTATGGTAGATAAGAGATTACACAATAAATGGGAAGAAAAAAGATTGAAACTATTTGTTAAGGAAAAATGGTAGAAAATTAGCTCTTTTCAGATGGTGTTAGAATAAAAACCCTTTTTGGAGGTTTCTTATAACATTTAATACTTTATTTAGGAAATTTTCTGATTAATTAACTACTCAGACCACCCACCAAAAATAATAACCTTCTATTTGTGATCGTGGTTGCTAAGGCATGTCTTAATTTTCTGCCTCTCTCTCATTATACCTATTCAATTGTGGCCCTTTCCACAAACCTTGCCTTTTGACAGCCTCATCAGCTACAGCAGTAATAGGGGATTATGTTGGTCTTGATTGCGGGTCACTGTGAAACAGCTGAGTGTTACAAGTGAAGGAGCTATTTGGAAAATGGAAGAGAGGGTGAGGAAAGTGGTAGATGCTGTATGGACTGGCATGAGAAAATGGGATTTTTGTTTTTTGGCCAGGGTACTAATATCCAGGAGTAGCTCCCTGTACGGACCAACATCCTGGTACATTGTCTTGTAGTGAATCATGGACACCCATCATGGTGTAGCACTGCCTCTTTAGGGCCACCACTTTAAGGACTGATGTTAGGGAATTCTTTCCACCTCTTGGTAGATGCATACCTACCAGTGGAAGGCAAGGGAAAAGTAAGTTGATGATTATGGGTCAAAGATAGGAGGCCAAACTGAAAGTGAAGAGACAGAGAAAAACTAATCTTACTGATAGCAAATTCAGATTCCTGGCATATAGATTTTGTTTTTGATAATCTTTAAGGTTCTCAGAATATCCAGCCAATTTTCAGGATTCTGTTGCAACTTAGGATAGAAGGATAAAATAGCTCATAGCAGAAGGAAGGGTAGAGAAAGCAGGGGGTCAGTCAAAGGAGAAATGGGAAGTCTCTGGAATGCAAGTGGCAAGTGTTATTAGAATAAGACAATATTCCCTGTTCAAGGTTTAAATCATTAAACAGGTCCAGGTGTGCCTTATGGGTGTTTACCTTCATCTAAGCCAGGAGTACTTAACTATATTGAATTGCCGAAATATATTTTTTAAAAAGTTCACATATTTCAGGTTAAGAGGTCAAGGTAGGAGACAAGGGGAAGAAACTAAATACTTTTACAATCATGAAAGCAGTCCTTTTAGATAAAACTGCAGAGTCTTTTCCCCTAAAGATAGCAAGTAGTTGTTAAAACAGTAGAGGGGGCCATCTTCTTTACAAAGTCATTTTATTAGGGGTGGGAATTTTCTAATATTAGGATACCGAGTAGTTGGGAGATTTTTAATGTCAGTCTATCAGGATGTAGTGAAATGTTTGTGGTTCCTATTTTTCTCCCAAACTGTCCTCCCCTTTGCCACAAGTTGTTGAAATTCCCCAGTCATCTTTTCATTGAAGTCCTCCATACTCTCAAGTAGCTAAACTCGTTTAATTGTCCTGTCTTCCACAGTCTGACAATTTCATTGTCCTCCAGCAGATGGCACTCATCATCTTTTGCTTTCTGTTCTTCTGCTCTTAGACCTTTTGCTACTCCCTATGTTACCACATAGGGCTGCTTGACCAGTGGGCACTTATACCTTGATCCACCTTCTCCCCAATAATACCTGAATACATGAAGGCTAGATTATCTCTAGATCATAGATGCCCCCTCTTGTGGGGTGTACATGGCCATGGTTGACTTTTTTTGGACCATAGCTCCTCTTTCTCTTCCTTGTCTCAAAAGAATTTGCCCCAGGTGTAATAATTCATAGTTATGGCTCTGTTGGTCAACCATTTGCTATATCCCAGGCTCAAATACCTACTTCTAAAATCCAGTGGAAAAAAAAAGTGGAGGATTTCTCCACCCAATAGTGTATCCTTAGACTCTTACTTACCTCATCCAATTTCTTCTATGCTGGTGCTTCTTTCTCTCCACTATGTTTGTTATAGTCCAGCACAATAGCTGGTTCCTTGCACAACTACACTTGCCTGTAATGTGAGAGAATGTCAGGTTACTGTGGCATAATGTTAGGATAGCTCACACATACAGAATTACATTATTCAGTTAGTTTGAGAGATTTAAATCATTAAACAGTTCTAGCTATGCCTTATGGGTGTTTATCTTCATCTAGGCCAGGAGTTCTTAAATCTTTTCTGTGTCATGGACCTCTTTGGGAAGCATAGGATTACATAAGAAACTAATTATATTGAAATATAATTGTCAAAATATATATATATTTTTAAAAGTTCACATATTTCAGGTTAAGAACCCCTGACCCAGGCCCTAATTTTTGGTCTTATTTTAAGTTGTACTGGTCTGCCATACATCCGTTCTCTTTTGTTCCATTGGAGTGACCAGTCCTTTTAGTCATAAAGGAGTAAAGTTCTTTCCTGCTTGCTAATACTCTTTTGAATTCTGGTCAAAATTAGGTCTCTTACCACCTCTCCCAATGTCTCTATCCAGTTTTTCCCCTTTGTCTTTTGTAAACCTCTGTTAAGCTTGACTTACATTATATTTCCCCAGACTCCTTTGGCTATCAAACTAGATTGTTTTTTTTTCTTCTTTTTAAATCCTGATCATCTTGTCTTTGCTTATAGATTCTTCAGTTGGGTAACGTCCCCTGAGTATTTGCTCTTTGGATCAGTCTATCAAGAATGTATAAGTTTACATCATGAACTGGAGGAGATAGATAGCCAAGGATAATACGCATTTTGGAACTGAAGCACCTAGAACCTACAATGATGTGTGATGTGGAAGCCATAGTGACATGTAGAGGTTATAAATTCTATAGTCTCAAGGATCAGAAGTGTTAGTTGTGTCTTGGGCAGGAGCCTGATCAAAACCAGCGTCACAGCCAGTGAGTGGTATATTGGTAGATGTTTAACAATCAGATGTCTGGGGGGCAAATGTACATAAGACATGCCTTTCAATCTAAGCTGTGTTACTACCATTTCTACATTTTTAAAGTCTAGACAGTGAGGCAACAAATCGAACTCTGATTTGCAGCATTCACCTATTTCGCAAGTGCAATTGCTCTTAAATGCTCACTCCGAAAATTTAACAACAGATTCTTGTAAGCTGATTCATACCGGCACCACCCTTCCTACAGCGAATCTCCTGATCATAGCTAAGTCCAAAGTGATCAGAAAGAAATGAGGCTCAAGGTTCAGTAATTTAAGAATCCAGTATTATGTGGTTATTTGAATGCTGAACTCACTGAATCTAGAGATTTTAAGGCTGTCCATGGCTGGCTTTGTTCCTTAGTTTCCCTTAGTGGAAAAAGTTCTTGCTGCTCTTGTTACCTCATTATTTTCCATGGCAAGTATGGACTCTGTTAAGTAAGATTTCTTGCTTTGATAATTTCTGTACATTACTGCTAAAATTATCTTTCTGATATGCTGCTTTGACTATTTCTATTTAGAATTCATTTAATAGTTCTTTGAATTACAGTTTTCACTTAGTAAAATCACACTACTCTTCAATTTTTACCTCTATACAAAATTTGTCTAAAATATATATATTTGGCTGGATATGGCGGCATACGCCTTTAGTCCCTGCTACTGAGTAGGGCTGAGGGTAGTAGATCTTATAGACTTGGGAGTTCTGAGCTGTAGAGAGCTGAGTTGAATGGGCATTCACAGTAAGTTCAACATTAATATGGTTGGCCCTTAGGTGCAGAAGAGATATGTTTAAGGAACCAGCCCAGGTTGGAAACAGAGAAAATTAATGTTCTTGTGCCAATAACAGTGGAATCAGACCTGTGAGTGACCCCTGCACTTCCAGCCTGGGAAAGATGGAGATAACCAATGAAAAAAAAATTGAGCAGTTGAAAAATTTATATCACCCAATGCACTGAAACAAATTGAGTTTATGTTTTATCTAAGTACCCTTTAACACCATGCCAGATTTAATCAAATAATTATTTGAAAAATATTGCAGAGCAAATGATAAACATAATAGGAAAGGCAATTTAGATGAACTGTAAGGTAGGGAAGGGAACAGATTGTAGAAGCTCCAATATGATAGAGAACCATCTTTTCCACTCACACTAAGGTTATGTATAACTGTTACATTTAAACATAAAGGACAAATGGAATTGAGCTCATAGTTGAGTTAGTTCTCAAAATTATAGATACAGGACAATATAAATTGAGGGAAAGAAGAATGGTGAGGAAGTTTGAAGACCCAGGTTCCTGAACATTTTGTCTACTGTGTGCATACTCCTAGGTTACCACCTAATCACTGACAGGTGATCAGGAGGATGTATAGTCTAAACATTTGTCCCCTGAAATGGTGGTGTTTAAGTTGCCCTGAGGTCCAGACATATGTCATATTCCTAAGGATTTAGTCCATAATGATTCCATATGTCAGGCTCAAAGTAAGCCAGGTACCTGAGCCCACTTCTAGGGCTTAGCAGTCTGTTAGTACACAAATTTGCATGCAATACTGATCAGCCTAATGGAAAAAAATCCTCCTAAGATCTCCCATTGCCCTCCAGAAAACATACAAATACTTGACCAAAGGCTTCAATAATAACCAAAAGTTATGTTTTACCAAGGACCCTTCTCTCAACAGCATTGTGGAAGAGGCAGTGCAAGGGTTATCATAACTGTTTTACAAAAGTGAGTGTTGAGCCTGAAAGAGGCCAAGTCAATGTTGCATCATTGAGGGAGAGGGATCTTTTAGGGGTCCCACCCTATTTAACTGATCTCCTTTATTCACCAGTTCTTTGAGAAAATTTATTCTGATGCTACTCACAGATCATCTCATGGAATCCAAACTTGTTAGTGGTATAATGCATAGGATGTACACACACATGTATATGTACATAAACATATGTAAATGCATGTGTGTATATATACATACACATATATTCATTCACATATAGCTTTATATCTCTCTACAGTTGGAAAAGCTCTATAGGATGTCCATCTAAACACATTTCTTCAACTATTTTTCTCCCCCATAGGTGGATGGACAAATCAAGGTCTTTTGAATAATTAGCATTCTCATCTGGAAGGCTCTGTAATATCCTGATCTTGATGAAATCAGGACAATTTTATTTGCAAAGAGGAACATTTGAAGGACTTCACTACCCATAGCAGAGGTGTCAAACTCATGGTCCACAATACTTCTGAGTGTTGTTGAACCAGATTAATATGTAATTGGGAAATGTTTAAGAAAATAATTAAACATGCAATACAACGTAGGTAATGTTAATATATGATTTTCTGAGTAAATGCCCAGTGGCAAGGATCCATTTCTATTTTAGTTTGACACCAATAATCCCTAGGGAATCCCTCACTAACCTGGCCTCTATATCAGATCTCCTTCATCACAGTGCTAAACATCTTTGTTGAATATGTTCCTTCCTGTTTTATGTTTTGCCTAATTTTTGTGATAGAAGGTTATTGAACTAGGTTATTTCTGTTGTTACATCTTCCAAAGAACCTTGAATTATTTTAACATATGGATAGAAACACCTTGCTTGGGACTAGATAGAAATGGAAATATTCATTTCAATAAAATCCTTGAAGCAAAACAACTGGACAAAGTAGACTTAAGATAACAGATTCATGAAATGTTGAAGCTGGGAGAGATTTTGGATAATCGCCAAATCTCAATGTTGGAGGGAATCACAGGGACCAGCTGGTCCAATCAACAAGTGGTCGTCCAACTATCACCTGAAGACTTCAAGTGAGAGGGATTCTATTACCTTCTGAAGCAGTTTATTCCAGATTAAGGTATCTCTCATTGTTGAGAAGTCTTTCCTGTCATTAGGCTTCAATCTTCCTCTCTAACGTCTACTCATTGTTTTATGCTCTGTGGCTAAGTAGAAAAAGTTGAATCCTTTCCATGTGACAACCCTTTGAATACTTTAAGAAGGCTATCATCTTCCCTCCCCCACAAGAATTCCTTCTCCAAGCCTTATATCCCTAGTTCTTTAAGCTAATTCTCATATGGCATGATATTGAAGCCTCTTACCAGCCTGGTTACTCTCTTCTAAATAATTCTTCCTTACATGTGGTGCCAGACCTGAACACAATATTCCAGATGTAATCTGACCATAGGATGAGGGGAAAGGGAAGGGAATAAGAATTTACATAGCACCTAATACGTGCCAGAACTGTGCTAAGTGCTTTTACAAATATTATCTCATTTGACCTTCACAACAACCCCAGATGGGTGCTATTATTACCTCCATTTTACAATTGAGGTAACTGAGGAAGAGATTAAGTGACTTGCCAGGGTTTTACAGCTAGTAAATATCTGATTTAAACTCTAGTCTTCCTGACTCTAGGCCCAGCTCTGTATTTACTGTTCTACTGGTTGCCTCTTGGATCTCTGATCAGGACAGAGGATATCGAGACTATCAGCTTCATCATTTAGAACACTATTCTTCTCCCATGCAGTCTAACATTTTAATTACTCAGATGAGGAAATGTAGGCCCAGAGAAATTAAATGAATTTCTGACAGTAACACAGGTAATAAGGAGCAGAGGCAAAATTTGAACCCAGGTCCTTTAATATCAGTTCCACTGTTCATAGTAAAGAAAGTCTCCTTCAAAATACATCATTAAAATATCAGATTGTCTTTAAGGTGTACACATACTGTAAAGCACAACAGAGGTTCAGTTATATCCTCATTCTTCTCCAGGTTGCACTCTGGACTCCCTCTAATACAGGGTGGGGAACCTCCAGTCTCAAGGCCACATGTGGCCCTTTAGGTCCTCAAGTGCCCTTTGAGTCCAAGCTTTACATAACAAATCCTTTTATTAAGGAGATTTGTTCTGTGAAGTTTGGATTCAATCAAAGGGCCACACCTGAGGACCTAGAGGACTGCATGGGGCCTTTTGTATGCTTTCTTCCCCCAATTAGAATATTCATTCTTTGAGCCCAGTGATTGTCTTTCTTTTTCCTTGGAATTTTATTCCCAGAATTTCCCCACAGTGCCTGGCACATAATAAGTGTTTAATAAATTCTTATTGACCAACTTGATAATAGATGGGTCAAAGTTTATTTTGCTCTATCAGTATATGAAACTGGGATGAAGGCAAGTAGTGAGAATTGTAATATCATAGAGAATTTAGCATCACAACATCTTTCCAAACATAATTCAACATAAGAAATTTCAAACTAATTTGAATAAAGAAATTTGCTTCATAAAAAACAACTCCCCCCAAATCTCGGAGACAAGTCTTTTTAAAGATTCAATACCCTAGTTAATCTGTTTGTTGGGTGATGTTTATTTGAGGAAGAAGAGGATTCCTAGGACAGAAAAACTAAAGAAAAAAAAGTTAGAAAGCACTGACAATTGAAGATTATTTGTAAATCATGGTAAAGCCCTCGTGTAGGAAAATAGGATTTGGTTTGTATAAATCTGATTTACACTCAACTTTTAATACTTGTTCTATAGATAAAAGACATTGGGTAGTGGATAGAGTTCCAGTTTTGGAGTTAGGAAGACCTGGGTTCAAGTATTGCCTTTGACATACACACTAGCTGTGTAATTAGGGCAAGCACATTTACACACACACATCTCTACATAGCAGGAGCTAGTTTTCTACCATTAGTTCTGGGTTATATGAAGTTGGTAAGGAGGGAATTAGCATGAACTTCAATCTCAAATTAAAAAAAAACAAACCAGTGTGTATGCATATATATTAGTATAATATGTAAATTACATTAGTGTGTTCTACTTACTAATATATAATTAGTATGTTATATGAAGATATAACAAATCTATCTATATTAATATTGTATATAGTAAATATATAATCTTTATGTGCATAGTTATATTTTGTATATGTGTGCTAATGAATGGATTATTTGTATCTCCTGTGAAATTTTTGTTTCTTTCTACTTAAGCTTGGCAAGTAAGCGGTAGAGTGATGAATCTATTGATTTTCTGAAGCAAATACTACGGCACTTGTATACATACATAGACATAGACACACACACACACGCACACACACATATACACACACATACACCAATGCCTTGCCTCTGTCTTGTGAAACTCAGACCTCAAAGCCTTGTGTATGATGCCTCCAAGACTGATTATAACTATTAAATTGTATTTTAGGAGCTATTGGATTTCTGGTTTCTGAACTGTTATTCTGCCTTTTTGTGACACTGTGAAGTTTTGCTTGGATTTTTGCAGCAAACGACTGGATCCGGTTACATGTGATACTAACATAGTGGTCAAACTGTCTTAACATTTCTGCAGACAGTTGGAGCACTGAAGACCGGCAGCTCAGCAAGAATCATGAGGCTAAAGCCGTAGAGTAGAATGTAAACTTCTAGAGATCAAGACTACTTCATTTCTGTCTCCATATTCCCAGCACCTAACAGTGTCTGGAACACAGCAAGTGCTTAATAAATGCTTGTTGAATGGAGTTGGACTGAGCTACCATGCCTTGTAATACAACATGCCCCAATATACGGTATCCATGATAATTAGTGATGGTAAAGAAGTTTCTGGTGCCAGTACCTGAAGCTGTGTTCATTTTAAAATACCCAAAATGCCTTATCTCACAATTTAAGTGCCAGGGTATTCGCTTCAGAAAAATCAATAGATTCATCACTTACCTGCCAAGCCTAAATAGAATCAAATACACACAGACACACACACACACACACACACACACATAACTTCACAGGAGATATAAACACCTCATTCATTAGCACATGTGCTGGACTGGGTTCCCAGCCTGATTCTGGCTTTACTTTCTGAGAATGTGGAAGCACTGTGGCTTTGGGAGAAGTCGTCCAAGAAGCAAAGACACTCAACTTCCCAGTTCTTAGAACTCAGAATAAAAAAGGTATCCCGGGCAACCAACATGAAGTTGAAAATACTCAGAAAAAAAAAACAAAACAGAAAATGAGCCATCTTAAAACACGTTGTATAATCCAACCAAGTCTTAATTAACAGAGCCAGAAATTCTCAGACTTGTTGGTTCTAGAGACTGTAAGAAGAGGTGGTACTCCAAGTCCTTTCAGGATCAGCCCTGGGCACTGTTGTGAAATAAATGAAGTTTGTTTTGAGGGTGGCCTGTGCCTTTTGTTTAACTTTTACCCTCCCTTTTAGAGCCTCCCAGCAAGGTACTCAGTGTTCTCACAAGTTCCCAAGTCTTGCTTGGTACCTGGCCCCTTGGGGGAAGTCTGTGATAAAGCCATTTACATTAGGTTGTTGGTGAAAAAGCTAAATCAGAGTTAGCTTTATCATTCTTCATATGAATTCTCATTTATTAAAAAAGGGGCGTATTCCTGGAGTCCATTTTAAACCCAAATGAATGAGTTCCTAAAAGTTAAATTTCACATTTCCGTAGAAAGGAGATATTAGATATTTTGGTTAAGTACCTTTCTCTCTGTTCAACTCATAGCATTATGTTGAAGACCTCCTATTTCTCCTACCTGTAAGGTCAGTCTTAGAAACACCATAAGCAGAGCTTTGAGGTCTGGGTTTCACAGGGTGGAGACAAGCTTTCTAGAGCAGACTGTCTAGAGAAAACCTTAAAGAAATTCTTTAGTTCAGCTTCTTTGCACAATCTTCTAGCCCAGTGCTTGGCACATGAAGAACTTAATAATGACTTGTTGATTAACTGAGTCTGATTTATCAGTGAAAAGACAGAGGCCTAGAAAGCCATTTTGCCCAAGATTTCTAATTGCCATTTTTTTTAACTAAAAGATTACCTGCCATTTGGGACCACAGAATACACCTTCCCTATTCCTTTCTCCCCCACTACCAACTCAGATCTCCTATTACAATGAGATTCACTTTGATTAAAATCCTAGATTTGTACTGTATTAGATTGTAAAAACTCTGGTGCAATTCTTTGTTTCTACCATGAGATGTCTCTGTTTGGCCCATTTCAACTATGATTTTGCTGTTTCTCACTTTCATTCTTTGAAGACAGGTATTTGTGAGTAGGGGCCTTACTATTCTGGGAACACGGAGAGCTATTGAAGGGAAGAACAGGGAGACTCCAGTTAATTTTCCAGAATAAACTACAACTGGCTCCAGTCCAATTACCTTTGGGTTCTCATGAACCTCCTGCTTATAGTCTCTTGCATAATTCTTCAGGGAAAAATTTCAAAACTTGCCATAGTGTGCCATTTATATTAACACCGATGATACTTTTCCTCCAACTTTTTCCACTCTCCTTTCACCCTACACCTCAGTTTCCTTATCTTTAAAATGAGAATGTTCAGTTTTGATCTCCTCATTAGATTGTGAGCTCCTCAACGGCAAAGATTTTTTTTTTTTACCTTTCTTTGTAACTACAGTACTTAGCACAATGCCTGGCACACAGTGGATATTTAATAAATGTTTTTGACTGATTCTATCCTTCTGTCTCTAGAACTATAATCCTCATTACAAAAGACAAAAGAGAAAGAAAAAAAAGAGCAAATAAGAACAATGACTGCCCATTAATAGTTGGGTACATTGCCTTACCTCTCTGGGCCTCAGTTTCTTCATTTGTATAATGAGAAAGTTGGAAGAAATTACCTACAATCTTCTTTGACATTCTATGATAATGTAATATCATCCAGCTGCAATCAAAGCATATCAAATAGTATAGATCTGAAGGGTGTTTGAGTATCCTCAGTTTGGCTTGTTCCTCATCGAGCCTAGTCACTGACCATGGAAGGCTGCATATAAAATGTTTTGTAAAATTTAAAGTGATGTCATGACACAAGCTGCTCCTCTCCTTTCCCTGCCCCACCACGGAATGGGTTGTATGAAGGTATTTTTTTCTTTCCATGGATTTCTTCTGGGTTTTGTTAGCACATTAATAATCACTGTATTGCTACATAGATCCTATGATTATGTAAAAAAAAAATCTCAAGCTGTTGTGAGCAATGTGACCCAGGAATATAAATGCTTGTTCTCCTCTATGCCTAGCTAAGATGATCGAATTTTGAGGAGGTAGAAAGTATTATATAAGACACGCATCAGAAAAGGGTTCTGGTAAAGGACGACACTTTGAGAAAGCTAGGGATTATAAGGAGTAGAGGTTGAGAAAGGGAGTGCATTCCAAAAATGTTATTGACTGTATCTAGATCTTCTTTCTAATAGACCCTGTGAGTGTTCATCTAGTTTTTGCTTAGATATTTCCAATATTCTAGAACTCATTACCTATGGAGATAACCCATTCCACTTTCTAAATCAATTGGAAACATGAGGCAGTGTGGTACTGTGGCGGGGGAAGGGGGGTGGGAAGCACTGGCTTTATAATCAAAGGAACTGGGTTCATATTCTGCTTCTGTTACACAGTGATCTACAGCAAATCACTTAACCTTTGTAGGCCTCGGTTCCTCATTAGTTAAATGAGGAGATTAGACTAAATAGCCTCTAAGACTCTTTGACATTCTAAATCTATGATCCTATGGTCTTTGAAGGCTAAATCTGGCTCTGGACAACTTCTACTCATTGCTCATAGTTCTGCCCACTGAGAGTAAGCAGTAAAAGTAGAATCCTTCCTGCACACTTACTAAAGAAAGCAGCAAAAATGTGTCATCAAGCATAAAGAACTTCCCGCTCCCAACCCCACCACCCATGTGTACCAAGTAGCTCTCCCATAGCTTAGTGAACCTCTCAGAATGTTCTACCACCAATGGGTGTGAGTTAGGGGGTGAGTCTAGGGTCTTTAGACTATAAATCCCAGATTCTGATTCCCAGTTCTTTGTCTTAGATCCAATGTAATATTTTCAGCACCTATATTCATATCAGATGTTGCAGCAACTTAATCCTTTAGATATCTGTTTGAGATTAAAAAAAACCAAACAAACAACACATGGCAAGTATTACCAATTTTCCTCTTTTTCTCACCCATCTCCTCCTACATGAATGAGTTGTTTGGAGGTTCTCCTCCCTCCTCACCCACCATTCTCAGGGTGTTGTCAGCAAATTAGTCATCACTGTATTGCAATCTATAATCTCTGACTTTCCAGAAAAATATCTCAAGTTTGTTTGAGCCATGTGACCAAGAAACATAAGTGCATCCTCTCTGCCAGAGCTGCCATTTAAATATTTTCCTTTCCTTTATTTCTTTTTTTTTCCCCAAAGAGACTCAGATCTTTTGGGCTACCATTCTAGAAAGTCTCCCTATTACAGAACAAGAATTTTCCAGCCTTGAATTTGGAAATGAATAACCTACTTATTGGGTTACCATCCAAAAACCAGGTAAGGTTAGACACAAAGTTCTATGATAATATAAAGCTTGGTTTAATAAAGGTTGCATATAGGCAAATTGTGGTACTAATCACTACATTCCATCCATTGGCATTAATGACTTCTCATTTCTGTAAGATTCTCAAATCTTCTCATATTTCTAAGTAATACATGAACTCTAACCTAGACTCTCCCCAACTTTTTTCAGTCTTACCTTTCCAATTTCTTTCCTAAATCCAATGAGTAGGGCCACATGCAATGGTTTAAGTTAAAATTTCAGGACTCCAAGAAAAACTTTTCAAAAGGACAAATCCTTTCCCCCACCCTTAGTTCTTGGAGGCGTGAACTTACTGGGTCCAGGACTATTCCTAATTAACTAATTCCTTCCAGGGGAGGGCTGAGCTGCTAGCTCAGGAGCAATTACTGCCAAAAGCTTAACCTGTTACAGGTGTAGTAGTGTTGCAAACAGATAATACGGAGCAGGCAAGAACCAGGTACAGCGCTGGAACAGCTCTCATTACTGCACTCTCCCACCTACTCTTCACCCAGTACAAGACTAGGGAAGAGATTCAGATATAGTTAGAATTCCTCTAAAACAAGGAATAATTTAGAGATGAAATATAGAAGGAAGTAAATATAATTAATCAAACTATAAACTCCTTAGTGTTGGAGGCTATTTTTTTTTGTATGTCTCACACCTAGCATATTTTTTGGCTCAGATTGTATTTAATAAATGTTTGTACAATTGAATTGTAGTCAAGTGGCTAGGCCAATAAGCCATGGGACACCAAGAAAGGGGACAACAGAAAGGTACAAAACAGGTCAGACTGGAACAGGTTGATGCACTAAAACATTATCAGGAAGTTAGAGGTCAATTTAGGAGCTAAAATGTTACCAGAGGTGAGTTTAAGCCCTAGGCATAAATCTAGTAAAAAAGAGCTTCTCACTACTTTATAAGTTTGAGGATGGAGGAAGAGTAGAGTCAGAGTACTTGAGCATACATATCAAGTATCCTTCACAATCAAGCATAAGGGACTGTTCCTTTCTTACGTGAATAGTCTGGTTGCTGAAACCAGGCATAAAATGATCAAATATGTTAACATGTGTAAAGTGCTTTGAGAATCTTAAAATGCTAAATAAATGGCAGCTATTTAATATTATTATTATTATTAAACATTTAGAAGGCAAAAATGAACTTGAGTGTAAAGAAAGAAATCAATTTATAAAGGATATAAGGTAATACTCCTTTTGTAGGAAGAGCTGGGTTGTATAAAAGGAGCGGAAAAAAAGGTCTTTTGCTCATGAAAAACTGATAACATTCAAGTGTAAAGTTTTTGAACAGAAGTGACAAAGCCACAATATGAAGAGGACTGAATAGAGAACATAGAAAACCTTTTTGAAGACAGAGAAATGACTGAGGCTCGGGAGCATTGTAGTCCTTAAGCTTATTTGCATGTACCTCCTATTAGAGTTTGAGAGGTTAAAACTAACTGCCTTTAAATCATATAGCTTGGGAGTATGGAATAATTAAATAGATTGTTCATTTTATAACTAACAGGTAGATTTTGTTAGTTTTCTACATAAGGGCGAGAGAAGTTACTGAGCACCAGAAGGCTCTAATTTGACCCACTGAGAGGTCTGAAGTACCCATTGGGAGAGAAAAAAAGAGTGCAGTTAATAATGTAGCAGGAATTGAGGGTGAAGCTACTAGCAGGAGCAGTCAGCCCACAGGAAAGCTTCATATACTTAGGAGGCTGCTGACAGGAGAAAAAAAAAATAACAACACTGATTTGTGGATTGGCTGTGGAAAGTCTGTGATCCTTTTGAATGAGGGAGCAGAACTTTGCTGCGGTTTAGCCTTCCTCGTCACGTAAATTCCTGATTACTTTCTTTTTTAAGAGGGAAAAGCAGATGATGAAGAGCAGGCTTTGCTATGAGCTCAGCTTTGCTGAACAAGCTACTGAGAGCTGATCAGATGACACAATCCAGTTGAGTGAAGAACAGTCAGGGTTTATCTGGATTGACCTCACAGCCAACCTGAGGCTTGAGGGAATTCCTTATCATTTCAGTAGTGTAACTCTATCACATTGCTCTAGTAAGGGAGTCACGAGTAAAAAGAGCTTGTCACTACTTTATAAGTTTGAGAATGGAGGAAGAGTAGAGTTGCCCTGAAGGAGAGTGATGAGGACCACAAGAGAATCAATTAGCAAAGAAGCAGTTTCTTGTGGCACAAATCATTCATGAGAGGACCAAGGATCTCAAGGACTTCAGTTGTGAGTTGGGAGCTGCCCCAAGCACACAAATTGGCCTCAATCATGTGTCTGCTTATTGAGTTTCTGTAGTAACTTTCCATTTTCCCCTGCAGATGCTGTGGGCATTGGTGGGCAAGTGTGACTTAGGTTTATTTACAGATTTTGATGTCTGTTATTAATTTTACTTTGTCATAATGTAAATGTTTTATGTTTAAGTTAATGGTGTCGTTGTGAATAATTGATTTTGTATAGATTGGAAGCAAAAAGGTGTACGTAATGGGACCTATTATAGCAAGTTTTTGTTCAGTCATGTCTGACTCTTCATGACCCTGTTTGGGGTTTTCTTGGCAAAGATACTGGAGTGGTTTGCCATTTCCTTTTCCAGCTCATTTTACAAATGAGGAAACTGAGGCAAACAGAGTTAAATGACTTGCCCAGGGTCACACAGCTAGTAAATGTCTGAGGCCAGATTTGCCATCAGAACACGAATGTCCTTGACTCCAAGCCCAGCACTCTATGCACTATGGCGCCACCTAGTGGTCCATTGTAGCATGTCAGAGGAACACATTTTCCCAAGGCAATGTTACTCCTAGGACCCTAAGAGAGTTTGAATTGTAACTGTATGAAGGTTTCTTCTCTAGAAACCCAGACCTGCCAATATAAGGGTAGGCTGGGATAAGTAAGTTAGCCTAGAGAGAAAGTGGGAGCTCATGTTAGGCGTGTCATGCAGGTGTTACATACAGAGTCATACTTCTGGGCAGGAGCATGCTGGGATGAAAGACGAAAATAATGATAATGATAATGATAATTTACATTAATGTTGAACTTTAAGATTTACAAAGCACTATATAATTGTTACTTGTTGGCAACCTATCAAGCTGTTGGAGATTTGCAGCAAAGGCTTTTTCAGAAGAGTGTATGGCTCGAAGGTGAAGCTGTCATTACAGTCTTGGCAGAATTTCCTTAGCAACACCACCACCACCACCACAATCTCAGCAGGCCTGAAGGGTTGCCTCAGCAACACCTTATCCCACGGTCTTCCCCTTCTTCAATCAGGTATATTCTTTGGGCTGTTGCTTAGATGAAAGTGAATTATAGAATTTGAATTATAGCCTTAGAGCTGGAAGAGATTATAGAGTCCATTTATTCCAGCCATTATCCAAAAAATAAATGAACCCCATTTACAAATTCCCTGGCAAGTAGGCATCTAGCTTCTGCTTACATACCTCTGGTAATGAGGCAGCTCTTTCTATTATGAGATATCTTCAATAGTTAGAATGTTTTCCTTTGTTTAGTGGAAAACTCACTGTTGTGCTTCTGCACCTGGGTCTTACTTAACTCTGTCTAATGATAACCCCTCAAATGTTAGGATCACTACCATGCCTAAGTATTCTCTCCTTCAGATCAAATAGTCCCTAGTGCCTTGGTCTCATCCTCACATGCCATGATCTTAACTCCTCTCGCTTAATTGGGTCACCTTGCCCTGGACAAGTACCAGCTTGTCAATATCTCTTCTAAGATACTGTACCTGGAACTGGACATAATATCTTAGAGGTGGTCTGACCAAGGTAGAAGACAATGGAACTGCTGCCTTCTTCATTCTATAAACAATGCTTCTGTTCATTCAGTGAAATTGCATTACCTTTTATTGTCTGCTTCATTATAAATCCTGTCGTATGAACCAACAGTTCAGGGATCTTTCATTCAACCTGTTTTTCAGCCTTGTCTTCCCCATCTCATACTTGTAGAACTGATATTTTTAAAACTTAAGTGTATTTGTCTCCCTTTAATTTCTTCACACTAGCTCAGCCCATCATTGCTGCTTGGTGAGATATTTTTGCATGCTGATTCTGTCATCCAGTATATTAGCAATTACTGCCAGCTTCATGCTACCTGAAAATTAGATGAGTGTGATATCTGTGCTTTGATCCAGGCCATTAGTAAAAATGTTGAACAGAATAAGGCCAGGGACAGATCTGGTTCAGACTGAAGCCACTCCATTAATGGACAGTCTTTGGACATGGTGAGGAAAGATACTCTTAGTGTAAATCACAAAAATTCTCAGAGTTGGAAGGGAATTCAGCAGCTGATTCACACCAAACTGAGGATTCTTTCCATAATACCCTCAATAAGTAGCAATTGCTTCAAGAGCTCAGTGGAGGGAGCCCCCCCCGCTATCTTTTGCTGTTGTTGAGTCATTTTTGGTTGTGTCTGGCTCTTTGTGACTCCATTTGGGGTTTTCTTGGCAAAGATACTGGAGTGGTTTGCCATTTCCTTCTCCAGCTCCTTTTACAGATGAGGAAACTGAGGTAAACAAGGTTAAGTAATTTGCCCAGGAACACACAGCTAGTAAATGTCTGAGGCCAGATTTGATATCAGGAAGATGAGTCTTCCTAACTCCAGGCCCAGCACTCTATCCACTGTACCACATAGCTGCCCCTTCACTTAAGAAAGCCCAACTAAGTGGTTCCCCCCCCCTTATATCAGACAGATATCCATCTTGTAATTTTCACCCATTGCTCCCATTTCTATTCTCTGGGGCCAAAAGGAACAATTCTATGATTCTTCTTTCTCATACATGACACTCTTTTTATTTCCTTATATTGTATATGCTTCCCCTCATACCTGGAATACATTCCCTCTACACTTCTATCCCGTAGAATGTCTACTTTCCTTCAAGTCTCAGTCTAAGTGGGTCCTCTGACAAAGGGCTATCTTGTTCCCTCTCCCCAAATTATCCTGTATTTACCTTCTTATGTATTTTGTAATTTTTTAGCTGTGCACATATTGTTTACCCCCAATAGAATGTAAGCTCCTTGAGAACAGTGACTATTTAATTTTTGCCTTTGTATCTTCAGCATCTAGTTGGTTGATGTTGTCCTTTGTTTTGGAAGAGGACCAAAATGACATCACTATGTTGGAGGTAAGGTACAGTGTATCCAACTATGGCCGATCAGACCAGCAGGAGTGTGGAAGGCTCTGCCACTGGTCAGGCACAAATAGTCTACATATTAATTAGTATATTAATAGATGCATATTGAAGGACTGGATGACAAATCACATAGATTGTATAATGCAGACAACTAAATCCCATTTTCAGACTCTGCCTTAAGCAGATATTCACTTTCTGAATTTTCCTTTGTCTCCTTAATTTTTGTCTTGATACATATCAAAGATGAGAATATCACCACTGTCCCATAGGCCTTCAGTTTTTTGCTCAAGACATCCTGGTCTTTAACCAAATTTTCTCTATTCTTTCTGGCAGTTTGTTAGTGCTTATGGGACTCATCTTAAGCAGGGAGTCATAATCAGGTTTGACAAGTTCTAGGAGGTTCTCTGTTGCCTATTGGATACATGGCCCAGAAAGACAATAAATCCTGACAGTGATTTATTGAGATATATACATGTTAACCTTTGTATCAGGTTGAAAAATAGCTGCCTTAGTGCTCCTCAGCGAGGAGTGACAAACCACCATTGTTCTTATTTTTTCCCTTCTGACCCCTCCTGTATTTGGACTCATTAGAGAGTTTAAACCCCTCTTCTTTGGTAAGCGCTCTCATAACCAAGAGTTCAGTGATCATTCTTTTCCCCTTTCTTTTATGTGCCTCATTCTTTCACCCTCATTATCTGGATACAGGTCAGTGTTCCTTTCTGCCTCCCAAACTATTTTAAAAATTAAATTATTTATTATAGTTGTATTATTCATGCTATATAATATTTATATTATATAAAATTGTTATTAAACATCAATACAATTAATTAGGCTGGTTTTGCAGCCTACTCTCCCCAGATCCCTTTTTCCTTCTTCGTTTTCATATTAAAGTCCTTCAATTAAAAAAAAAATTAGTTAGTATTTATCCAGGAATTTAAAACTTGACCCACCAATTTGTTATCTCATTTAATCCTCAAAACCATTCTTCATCTATTATCAGAAGATGAAGTAAAGGCTAAGAAGAGGAGCTGAATGACTTACCAAGAGTATCTGGAAAGGATTTGAACCGAGGACTATATAGGCTATAAGCAGAGCATTTTGGCCTTCTAATTGCCCCAGGAACATTTAATACCTAAAAGCCTGGAGAATAGAGAACCATTCTTAAGGTCTCTTTACCTTCTCTTCTAGAAGACAGATCAATCTATACTTTGAGCACAGATAACATTTACTTGGCACACTGTATATAAGTCACTGAAAAATTCGGACTGAACTCCATGTTGGAAGTGAGAAATTCAATCACTTTGTTGTCCCTGCTAGTAGCTCCCCACAGGAAACTATCCTGGCAAATGTTTGTGAGAGTCTTCAACAGAAGATGTCATTCTCCTCACTTTTAACCTTATTAGCAACTTGGTAACCATACCTCAATTCTTTCCCTTATTCCCTACCTTTTACCTGTCTTATCAACTTCTAGGTTGTTTTACCAACTCCCTTCTCTTCCTTTTCCTTTTATCCCTCTGGTCTTTCTTTAATATCTTTCCTCTTTCCTTAGCATATCCTTTTCCTTTTGCTCTTCTTCCTCCTCATTTCTATATCCTGCTTGAACTCTTCTCAATTTCTTCTCCTTTAGCTCTAGTCCTTCTAAATTTCCTCTTCCCACTTGCAATCTCTAATCATCTTCACAATTAGAAAACCCTCAAAATTTCCATGATCCCTTCTTCTTTTCCAGGCCAAGTCCTTTTCTTTTTCTGTCTCCCATGTAGCCCTTTCCCACTGGAGCCAGGAGTAGAATTCCCTTGACATACCTGTCAAATAGGGAATGAAGTTAAGAGCATAAATACTTCATGGCTCCGTGTTAAAATTGTATTTTGTTCTAGTCCCCCTGACTGCTTCGTCTTTTCTAGTCTGAAGAAGTGGCATGTGGGCAGTTAGGTGGCACAGTTGCGGTCAGTGTCAGGCCTGGAGTCATGAAGACTCATCTTCATGAGTTCAAATCTGGCCTCACACTTACAAGCTGTATGACCCTGGGCAAGCCACTTAACTCTGTTTGCTTCAGTTTTTCATCTTTAAAATGAGCTGTAGAAGGAAATGACAAACTACTCCAGTATTTGCCAGGAAACTCCCTCCTCCCCGCAAAAAGTTGGGTCATGAAGAGTCAAACATGATTGATATGACTGAACAACATGATAAGCAAATTTATAAGCATCTAATAAAAACTGGCAATAGCAGGAAATGAGATTGCAAAGAGGAAGCTGAAAGTCATGTACAGACTGTCCCAAAGACCAAAGGAGCATGATTTACAAATGGAATCAGATAGTAGCCAAAATTCACATCTTGGTAATATGTGTTGAATTAACAGAAGCCACATAAGCAACTGCTGTCAGGGCCTTTTAGTCCTATGACATGTAAATCTCCGACAAGTTCCAGGCACCTGCAGTAAGATCAGCAGAACATAAAAAGGTGCTGATGATTACAAAATGATATGGACATGTTAACTTTAAAGTTTTACTGACAACTCTGAAATGATTTGGATATGTTAATGAATTAACCCCAAGGTTGCATAGATAGGGTTTGGTCTGTTTGTACACACACACATCCTATAAAAAGAGACCTCAAATTCCTCCCTCTAGTCCATGCTGCCTAGAGCTTCCAACTCTAATCCATGGCTACCAGAGTAATATTCTCTGCCTCTCCCCCTCTCCATCCTCTTTCTCACATACCTGCTTTCTTTCACCACTCTATCCTCTGTTCCTATACTGTCTGTCTTAATGACCCTTTCACTGTGTATCTCTGTCTTTATGTGCTTTTTGTTTCCATACCCTTTGTGCTTAATTAAAAATGTGAGTGCCACCCTTTTCACACTGCCAGTCATGGTCTTTCCCCAGTGCACAAAGAACCAGGTGTGCCTGCCCTCATTTTATAATTTCATAAATTAGTTATCAATTCAGGCTCCATATTGATTCTTATCAGTCACCTCCTTCCTAAGTGGTCACAAACCAAATATATATATATATATATATATATATATATATATATATATATATATATGTGTGTGTGTGTGTGTGTGTGTGTGTGTGTGTGTGTGTGTGTGTGTGTGCGTGTGTGTGTGTGTGTATGTATGTATATATATATGTATATGTATATGTGTATGTATGTATATGTATGTGTATGTGTGCATGTGTGTATAGGTATATGTATGTGTATATGTGTATACACATACATATACACACATGTGTGTGTATATGTATGTGTATGTATTCTGAAATTTTACCTGGAGTTGATGAGTTCATGTCCAGATCATTATCCCATTGTATGAAATAACTTTTTGCTATCTTTGAAAATCAGAGCTTGCCTTTCTCTGTTCCCAAACAACATCTCCAATTCAGGATTCTGGCAACACATCATTGAGGAACAAATTGTGATATATGAGTATTATTCACTGTGTCATATGTTAATAAACATGATGATTTTGGGAGGAACATGGAAAGATTTATAGGAACTGATATGGAGTGAAGTTAAGCAGAAAAATAATATAGATAATGATTACAACAATGTAAATCGGAAGAATAAAAAACTGAAATTGAATGTGGTGTAAAGATCATAACCAAACTTGGTGCCAGAGAAGAATTGAAAAAATTCACCTCCCTTTATTCTTTACAGAGAGGAGGGACCATAGGTATGCAACATTGAATATACTGCTAGGTATGATTGACGTGTTGGTTAGTTTGGCTAAACAAATTTTTTTCTTTTTCTTTTTTATTCTTTGTTTAGAGGAGATAGCTCAGTGGGTAAAGATCTATTTGAAAGTGAATATAATGCAAAAACAAAGTGTATCAATAAAATCTTTGAAAAGCATTCTGCAAGCTTCAAAAAAGAGAGAGAGAGAAAATTATTGGATTCAGCTAAGCAATCATTTCTACCAGTTCTTTAAGGCTCTTAGAATATAACACATCTGGACCTTATGTCTATGCAAGGATTCAGCTCCGTTAATCATTTTAGTCCTATTCTTTCCAATCTAAAGATCCTTCTTCCTGATAGAGAAAATAGAAGCCAACAGGAGCTGACACTTCCATCTTCTCTCTATTTACATCTCTTCCCATCACTACCCAGCAGAGTTCCATATAACTTCCTTGATCTTCCTCTTACCTCCTATATATTTTAACCCTCCTCCCTTTAATTCAATTGGGCATTTATTATAAACTTATACTGGGCTTCATCCTTCCTGAAATTATTTTGCCGTGGTGTTAGTACTGTTTTGTATTCATCCTCAGTCTAAGCTTTCACATCTCTTGTATTTGTCCTTTAAAAATCTGAAGTTATTGATAATCTCCTGGTTTGCTCATATTGGTCTCTTTAGGCACTTACCTTCTTTCTTTATAGTCAAAATAATCTGTAATGTTATCACTGGAATCTTCTTCTCTAGAGACTTATGCATGTTGAATCTTTGTATAAGACTTTGCATGAGGCTCAGGGAGGGATTTTCCAGCCTCAGTATGCATTCCTTTTGGCCATGCAGCCCGTGTACTGCCATAGATTGGCTCTCCTGGGTCCTGACTGAAGGAAATCAGCCTGGCTATCCTCCAAAGTACCAAAGGCATCAGGATTGTTTACTATCAACCAGTAACCATTTATTAAGCAACTACTATGTGCCAGGCAAGCACCTACTATGCATCAGGCACTGTGCTGAGATCTAGAGCCAGTTTTTCCCACTGCCTAAGTTACACCTAGTATTAACTCTAGGCACTAAGACTTCATTAGTTCTTTAATAACATCTTCAGTGACAGCATCCTTCTTTAATCAAGGACAATGATCTAGGACCTCAGAGATGCCTAGATGTTAACATGTCATTCTTACAGTCAGCTCCCTTTAGGGATTGTGTGTGCTTTTAAAGACTGAAGAGAGGGAGGAATACATCATTACACTCTGGTGCATAAAACAATTTGCTTTTGCTTTATAAATGACATTCCTTTATTGCAATTTCCTACCAAGCTTGGCATATAAAGGAACTGAAATCATCTTAGAATTAAATGAACAGCTCCTGAGATGCCCATTAACCTTGTCAGCTGGAGGTAATTATTATATTTTTCAACTTAAAAAAAAGTTGAAATAATGTGAAGTGAAATCTGAGCTCAGAGATTTTGTTTCAGATTTTGCTTGTTGAAGTTTTGATGAAAAGGAAACACAATTACAATTTACACCAACATATTGCTTATTATTATTATTATTATTTGTGTGTGCATGCCTGAAGCATACCGTGATTGGTCTTGGAAGTCAAAAGGCTGAATTGTTAATAACACCTTGACTACAAATAGATTAAGAGAACATTGTTTCTTTTCTTCTTTTTGCTTAGAGCATTCTGAACATTTTAATTGACACAAATTTTCAAAAGGAGCTCAGGAAAGGGGCCAGACAAGCCACCCATTACACTCTAGATAAGAGCTGGGCAGGAGGCAGCAAAGTCAGTCTCCAACCTAGCTGAGAGGGGTCAGCAGCATCCTTAGCTCTGAGAGGGTCAAGAGGCCAAATAATACTGATGTCACCTACTGACAGGCCTAAGAACGAGAGGAGTGAGAAAAGGAGGAAGAAGACAAGGAAGGGAGGAAAGAAAGAAAGGAGGAGGAGGAGAAATGAGTTGGAGAGGAAGGAGGAAGGAAGGAGGAAAAGAACCAAAAAAGTGTTAAGATGTGCATAAGATGAGGAAGTGTTAGAGGGTCACCTACCGCTTCAGGGCCATTGAGTGTGTGAATGCTTTATGAGCTCAGGGAAAGGAATGAACTACCTCTCCTTATTTAATGCCTTTTTTTTCCCTTTGATTTTAAGCCCTTGGTCTGTGAATATGGATTTCTAGTTTATAGGAAATAATCCCTTTCTTGTAAAATTGGAATTCTGTCCAGTTTTTCAATTCAATTCAAACTACTTGGCTTAGTTGATAGAATTCTAGATTTGAAATCAGGAAGAGTTGAGTTTCAATTTTGTCTCAGAACCTTACTATGTAGGTGTCTGACCCTGGTCAAGTTTCCTTCAGCCTCAATTCTTTCAACATTTTTCATAAAATGCTGAAAATAAATAGCATTTTCTTTACAAGGTTGTTGTCAGGAATAAATGAGATAAGATCTATATGTTTAATTTTATTTACAAATTTAAAAGTACTATATAAATGTTAGCTAGCTATTATTATTAGTATTATTATTGTAACTTATTAGACAAAAACATCCTCCCTGGCCACCAATTCCTTATATATAATTATCTACTATATCTATCTATCTATCTATCTATCTATCTATCTATCTATCTATCTATCTATCTATCTGTCTGTCTGTCTGTCTGTCTGTCTGTCTATCTATCTATCTATCTATGTGTGTATATATATATATATATACATATATATATATATACATATATATATATATATATATATACACATATATATGCTTCCTTCTCTTATTAGAATATAAGATTCTCAAGGCAGAAACTGTCTTGCTTTTTGTCTTTACTTCCTTGGTGCTTAGCACAGAACCTGGTATGTAGTAAGCATTTAATAAATGCTTTTTCATTCATTCAATCACCTTGTGCAGTTTATGGTGCCAAGCATGATTCTTTATAGAAGGTTTAACTGAATCTCTCCTCTAAGAAACTATAGGTGAAAATGAAAAAAAAAGGCAAATGTTGTATATACTCTTTCTCAGAAGTGTTCTTTCAAACACTTCTGAAGCAATGATATGAAGCAATAACAAACCATGTGATTTTGGGGAAAAATCACTTAATTGATTGGCATCTTTGTTTCTTCATCAATAAACTGAGATCACTGATACTTTCTGTGCCTTCCTCTCTGCTCAGGAGGGTACTGCAGAGTGAAAAGATGGTTCAGTTTCAAAGAAGGAAAAAATGAAAGTGCAGTACTGCTTCACTGATCCTCAGTTCACAGCTATCAGGCAACCTCGATTTTTCTAGAAGTCAGAAGTAAGAAAAGAAAAGTGCCTCTTATCACCTAGTGCTATGTTTTGCACAGCGAGGTTCATAATAAATATTTTGTGAATTAAATTGAGTGGTGCTAATTATCATAAGGTCCAGGAACTAAAGTACTTTCATAGTGGAGCTCATGACACACCCAGTGTCAATTTGTCCTATTTTGCATATAATTCAAAAAAATTGGTTAAATCTCAGAACACAGGCAATTAGATAGTGATAGTAGTTGACCAGAAGGAGAGAGCTATTTCTTTTTCCAAATTTTCTCCCCATCTTGCCCCTCCCTCCACCCCAAGACAGCATGCATTCTGAATACTCCTTCCCCTTATCTGCCCTCCCTTCTATCACCCCCCCCTTCACTTTCTCTTATTCCCTTCCCCTTCTACTTTTCCTATTGGGCAGGATAGATTTCTATACCCCATTGCTTGTACATCTTATTTCCCAGTTGCATGTAAAAACAATTTTTAACATTTGTTTTTGAAACTTTGAGTTCCAAATTCTCTCCCTTCCTCTCTTCCCACCCACCCTCGTTGAGGAGGCAAGCAACCTGATACAGGTTATATATGTGTAGTTATGCAAAAGACTTCCATAGTAGTCATGTTGTGAAAAACTAACTATATTTCCCTTCATCTTATCCCACCCCTTGTTTATTGTATTCTCTCTTTTGACCCTGTCCCTCCTCAGAACTGTCTGCTTCTGATTACCCCCTCCCCAATCTGCCCTCCCTTCTATCATCCCCTCCCGCTTATCCCTTTCTCCCCCATTTTCCTGTAGGGTAAGATAGATTTCCATATTGAGCGTGTATGTTATTCCCTCCTTAAGCCAAATCTGATGAGAATAAGATTCACTCATTCCTGAGAGAGCTATTTCTTCTTTATATCAATGAAAGTTAATAGTAATAATAATGGCAACTAGGCAGTATAGTCACGTACAGAGGGAGGGACTTAAACTGTAAAGTTCTTGAGGGCAAACACTATCTTATGCCTTTATATATTTAACATAGTGCCTGACATGGAGTAAGCACTTAATAAATGTTTATTGACTAATTTGAAGTCAGGTAGATCTGAGATCAAATCCTGTTTCAGACAATTACTAGCTGTGTGACTCTGGACATGTTTCCTAACCTCTCAGCCTTAGTTTCCTCACCTATAAAATGGGCAAAACAACAGCCCCTGCTCTTCAAGATTGTCGCGAGAATCACATGAGACTCAATATGTAAAGTGATTTGCAAACCTTAAAACACCGTATAGATGTTAGCTATCACTATCAGTATTATTGTTGTTGTTAAATAGCTCATTTTTATATAATGCTTTGTAATTTAAAAGCCATTTTCCTCACAACATCCTGTGACTTAGGTAGTACATGTATCATTAACTCCATTTTGTAGGAAAACAAGGCCCAGAGAGAATAAATGACTTCCCTATGGTCACACATTTAGTAAATGGTGGAACCAGGACTTACACATAGGTCAAGTTATTCCAAGTCCACTGCTTTTACCACAACATACTTTGATCAGGGAGGAAGGAGGTGGCACAGTGCATGGAGTTCTGGACCTGGAGTCAGGAAATACCAAGTTTGAATTCTGCCTCAGACATTTACCTAACTCTATGACCCTGGGCAAAACATTTAATCTATCTCCCTCTCAGTTTCTTCATCTGTAAAATGGGGATGATAATAATAGTACCTACCTCTCAGCATTGTTGTAGATTAAATTAAATGAGATAACATATGCAAAGCAGTTTACAAACCTCAAAGCACAATATAAATGCTAACTGCTACTACTACTACTACTACTACTACTACTACTACTACTACTACTACTACTACTACTACTACTACTGTAACTACAGCTAGATATATGTAAAAAAACAAAATGATAACAACAAAAGCCAGCATCCTGGAGTCATTTAGTTTTAGTTTCAGAGTCAGCAGCTCTGTAAATTTAAGCGGCCATGGGGGACATCACTAAATTAGAGCATAGTTCACCTAGGTTAGGTAACAAAGCAATCTAGTGCAGCAGGAAGAACCCTGCATTTGGAGACAGACCAGTTTCTATGACATACAAGGTGAGTCATTTACCCTCATTAGGCTTAAGTTTTCTTCTCTGTAAAATGAGGGAGTAGAACTATATAACCTATACAGTTTCTTCCACCTCGAAAGTTATCATCCACTATCTTATGTCCATAATTGTGACTACTCTGGGTAGTCACCTACTATGTAATCACCTGCTATGTGCCAGGCACTGTGCTAATTGCCAGTTATACAAAGAAAGGGGAAAGAAAGTCTCTGCTCTCCAGGAGCTCACAATCTAACGGGGGAGACAAAATGCAAGTAAATATTTGTACTATGTAAAAACAAGCTGTATGCAGGAACAATGGGAAGTACTCAACAGAGGAAAGGCACTAGAGTTAAGGAGGAGGGGGGTTTGTGGGGATTGAGCGGATATGTGCTACTTTTTAAGGACAAATTTAGGGAAAGCGTGGGGGTGGGGTTGTTGCTGTTCAGATGTTTCAGTTGCATCTGACTCTTCATGATCCCATTTGGGGTTTTCTTGGCAAAGATACTGGAATGGTTTGCCATTTCCTTCTCCAGCTCATTTTACAGATGAGGAAACTGAGGCAAACAGGGTTAAGTCCAGGGTCAAACCAGATAGTTCTCCAATGTCAACAAATCCAGAAGGCTAAGAAAGGAGTCATGAAATGTAAATTGGTACAGTGGACAAAGCTAGGTTTGGGGGTGGGGTATATATGTGTGTATATATACATATACATATATATATATATATATATGCACACACACACACACACACACATATATACATATATATGTATATGTGTATATGTGTATATATATATGTATATGTGTATATATATGTATATATATATATATATATATATATATATATATATTAGTATCATCATGGAGACAGGTAATATAGTTTATCTCACACAAAGTCTCCACTTAAGACAGTGTTCCTTTATGTAAGTGGCATGCTACTCATGTCCCCAATCCGTTTGACTGTCTTGGCACTGCTATGGATCCAAACGATAAAGGTGACACAAAGTTATCAAGAAAATATTGTAGTTTATTTATACTTTGATTGTTTAACAAATCAGAAGGATACATAGTAGATCATAGACTTTCACTCCCAAAATTGCTACTTGTTTTTTGAAGTTCTGACATTTGAAGAAATAGCCTTCAGCTACCTGCATAATCTATTTACATGGAACAGCTCATTCCTCACCAAGGCAGATGAACAAAACATAACTTTTCTTCCCATCATTCCTCACATAGTATAACATTGTTTTGTTTTTCGAATGTATCCTCCCTTTATTTTCGTTTGCCTAAATGTACAAGAAAAAGGGGCAGCTAGGTGGTGCAGTGAATAGAGCACCAGCCCTTAATTCAGGAGGACCTGAGTTCAAATCTGGCCTCAGACACATAACACTTACTAGCTGTGTGACCCTGGGCAAGTCACTTAACCCCACTGCCTAAACAAATAAATAAATAAATAAATGTACAAGAACATCTTCCTTTCATCATGTAAACATCATACTATTTATCTTTTATCAAAAGGATAGCAAAACAAATACTTTTGGTATAAAAATTGTGACTCCAAAAACAAGATTATCAGATATATTCAGTGCATTTTAAAATGGATTTCTCTTCCTAGTTTCATTGAATTGTTGTACATAATAAGCATTTAATAAATGCTTTTTCTCCATTCATTGTTTATGAGGCAGCTAGGTGACACAGTGGATAGAGTACTGAAATTGGAGTCAAGAAACCTGTATTCAAATCTGGCCTTAGACACTTACTTGTTGTGTGATCCTGGACAGGTCACTTAAACTTAGGTTTACTTCTAGTTTCTCAAGCATAAAATGGGGTAACAATAGTACCTACTTTCCACAGTTGTTATGAAGATCAAATGAGACATTATTTGTACAGTGCTTTGTACAATACCCAACACATTGAAGGCTTGTTCCCATTCATTTATTCACCCATCCATCCATCCATCCATCCATCCATCCATTAATTCATCCATTGGAGTCATTGTGGTCTCTAAGCTTATATGTGTAGCATATAAGAAAGAGATCACAACCCGTCACTGAAGGGATATTTCCCTAGAGTCTATGAGTTATAAAAAACCGTGGTGGAGACTTGTTGGTTTAGCTCCTATCATCCCTCCTTCAGCCAGGGATAACTCAAGCAAAGGTATAGGGAAGGCTATAGGGGTAGTTCTTGACCCAGACTTAGAAAGCTGGTTACCTCTGGTGATATTTTTATGAGATACAGCTAATCTGGATTCTAATGTAATTAAAACCAAACTGGATCCTTTTTTTTATAGTCTGTGACTAGACCTCAAATTAAACCCAATTGGTTTCAATGAATAAACCTTTTATAACACTTTGGTTTAGTATTGCTGGTTTAATTAGCCATCCAAGGGAGTTTAAATTAGCTCAGAGTACACTGTCTGAACTTGCCAATGGGTGGCCCTCAAAGTCCACAGACATTACCAACATGGTGGCACCACTTTTATATGCTTGGCAACCAGGTTCCAATTTAGTCTAGGACAAGGATGTGGAACATGTTAACTATGATTAAGTATAATTGGTTTCCTTTGTAATCCTATCTATTTTGCTTTATACACTTAAAAAAATATTATACTGAGAAGGCATCTGTAGGCTTTCACTAAGCTGCCAAAGAGTTCCATTATGCTAAAAGATTAAGAAGTTATGATCTGGGAGATGAAATAAGATATTATCTACATTCTAAAATATGAAACCTAATGTAAAGGTATATGTGTGTAGTATACATATATCTATATATCTATCTATATACATTCATATATATATTCCAGAATCCCCACCCTTTGGAGAATTCTAATCTTTATCACTTCTAATGGCAATATAGATTTAGAGACTTACAATGCTATGATCACACAGTTTATTATGCATTCAGAAATATCAAAAAGAAGCTAGACCAAACCTATACAGAGACAGGTTGGGTAGCAATTGCCATCAAATATCATCTATCACTTTCATGTTCCCTCCCATATCTTTAGTTGAAATGAGTTGAATATTCTCATTTTAAGGAGTAGATTCAAAGGTTAGGCTTAGGAACTCAAGTAGACTGGAATAGTCTTGCTCAGGGCAAGACCCTATAAAAAGACCAGGACACCAGTAGGAATCATAAGAACTTTTAGGTAATTACATATATTATATCTTTTTGACCTTCATAGAAACCCAGAGAAATGGGTACTACAGGTAGTATTATCCTCATTTCATAGGTGAGGAAACTGAGGTCAAATGGTCATGGTCACATAACTAGGAGATATATGGGGTGTTTCTAACTCTATCCACTAACTCATTCTGTCTTCAGATAAATATCAGAGAACTCCTAGGTAATGATTAAAGAAACTACAGGGCCAAGCTCAAAAAACAAACATAGGGTTTAGCAGAAGGAATTCCAGATATATGCAAGGAAAAATCCCAAATTACTTTCAGACTTAAGACAGTCTGATACTTTTTATGGTGACGGAGCAATCATTGCAAGTGGAACATCCTAATAAATGACCTCTCATGTCCCTTTTTATTTAAAGTTTTATGTGATCAGTTTAAGATAGAATTGTCAGTTTTGAACTATAATCTAATATTCAGATATTGAAACATTTTCTATTGTGCAAATAAAGTAGAAGCAATCAGGATACCTGAGAGTGCCCTTTCCACAACACCAAGGGACGAACTCCTCTGAATTCAGTATTTAAAATAACAAGTGTGTTCCATCTCATAGCAGATTTGCTTGAATATTTTATCTTCTCTGGCAGATAGAAATCATCATGAAAGTTGTGAGACCTTGTCTTGCTCTTCCTTTGTATTTCTCCCATAGAACCTATGAGTTTGGGCTGAAGACATTCTTACTAACAGAAATTTTATAGCTCTCATAGAGAGGAATGACTATTTCTTTTCCAAAAGAAAGACGTTTTATCACCATACCTATCATTTGAAGTTCCAGTGGCTTGGGGACTTACTTACAGGAAGCTTTATAGAAGCTATTCAGTGCTGAAAGCAATAGCTCATAATTAATTTAACTAATATCTAAGGGAAGTCTATGTTACTTAAATTGAAACACCCAACACTAGGCAATCAAAATGGAAGACAAATACAAGAAGAATATAAGGTAGGGTTCTGGCTTTGTGATCAGGAAGACCTCAATTTAAATCCTGCCTAAGATATTAACTCCATGAACCTAAGCAAATCACTAAAAACCTCTCAGGGATCCACTTATTTTATTTGTCAAAAGAGAGGAATGAAGTAAAAAAAACTGTCAAAAGTCTCTTCCAGCTCTAAATCTGTTATACTTTATGTGTCTCTGGTACATTCAAAGTGGGATGTATAAAAGAGAGCAAGACTGTCACCAAAACCTCATATGCAATGATTGCCAGATGGTGGCAAGAGGAAGAAATGTATATTAGAATATTCTAAAACACTCCCTCCTGGACTTATAGCACACGTTTCACCAAGCTCTTGCCAATATTCTAGGGCAATGCAGGAATGTGGGTGAATGCTAAGGGTTTATGGAAGTGGTAGGGTTATTGCCCTATTGGTGAGGGAGATGAAAGTTTCCAGACATAGACAATTTCAGATATATGGAAGAGGAGGAGGATGGAATGCCAGGTAAAAGACTATAGAGTATTTAGAACAAAGGCAATCTATCACCCAAAAAAGCTAGTTCTAGAAAACTAAGAGATTTTCTGGATTATCACACTGGGCCTTCTGTCTTTTCTAGGCACTCTTTTCTAGGGTTAGGGACAAAGACTAGACCTGTGATTGCCTTGTCACAGGGAACTCCCAGGTAAGGAAACTCTCTCTACCAATGCAAGTAACCACTTTCTCTACAACAACTTAAAGTCTTAGAGAGCTGTCTAAAGCATTGCAAGGTTAAAAAAAAAAACTTGTCCAGGGTCACACAGCCAAAATGTGTCAGAGCTAGGACTGGAATCCAGGACTTCTTGACTTCTAGGGTAGCCCTCTATCCAATATATAATAGACACCTAATAAATGATATTTGAATTCAACTGAATTGAATTTTCACTGGATGTTATTAGTGATCATTATTATTACCATCATCTTTAGTATATCAAGTAATACTTACAAAGTCTCTGTCTATGTAGGCACTTCATAAATAATTTTAAACAGTGCCACTAATTGCTGTATAATAAGAAGAACAATAGCAAACATTTATGTAGAGCTTTAGGGTTCTAGCTATTATTTCATTTAATTCTCACAACAACCATATGAGATACATGTTATTGTCAGGGAAGAAACATCTCTCTGAGTTCATGTGGTAGGTGTCTGCTGCCCAAATAGTTATTTACCACAATGCAGAAACTACAGAGGTAAAAATTTAAGTATTATTATTGTGCTCAAGCATGGGTTCAGGCATCAGAGATAACCTGAACCATCATTAAGATTCTAACCAGGTTTCTTATAGGCAAAATTATGGCAGGGTGACAGAGAAATAGTTCTTTTACGTGATATAAGCTTGCATATTCCTCTTAGGCCATATAACTTAAAGAAGAGATAGATCTATAATCCCAGTAATTTTTTCAGTGTCATAAAAGTTGAATAAACTTAATAAAATAGAATTGTAATCTCACATATCCCCTAAGGAAAATAACCTTTGTCAAACAAACTCTGTAGGTAAACTAAGCCAGGTCCACAGATTAAACTACACTTAGAGAATTCACAAATAGGCTGATCAAGGAGGAAGATTTACATGTCACTAAGGAGTCAGAGATACTTGAACTTATTCTTCTGGCTTCTTACCTAAGGAATGTTTAAGGCTATAGGTAAAATTTCACTTCCCATGGGACAGATTTTGATCTGACGAGATTTATATTAACCAAATGTTGAAAGAGGAATAAAAGGAAACAAAAAATTCCCATAACACTACCATAATAATACGAAGAAATGGAGATGACAAGGTTATGCCTTGCCAAGAGCATGCATCTAATTAGTGTCTGAAGAAGGATTCAAATTCAAATTCAAATCTTTTTTTTTTTTGAGTAGGCAATGGGGTTAAATGACTTGCCTACGGTCATGCAGCCAGTAAGTGTTATGTGTCTGAGGCTGGATTTGAACTCAGAGCTTCTGACTCCAGGGCCAGTGCTCTACCCACTGTGCCACCCAGCTGCCCCAAAATTCAAATCTTCTTAGCCCTAAATTTATCACTCTATCCACTAAGACACTTAGTTAAACACATCAGACACTTTTTGGGAAGCAGATTTTCATATGTAAAATGAAGGGATTGAATCAGATTATACCTAAGACTTCTTACAGTTATATTTTTTAAAAGAAGGATTCTCTGATTTCTAGTAAGGCTTTTGCAATGCACCAGGGATATATAGGAAGGGATGCTACAAAAATTTTCAAGCAAAATTTGCTTTGGCACACTTAATAATTTGATAAGTAAAACATTTACCACAGTGAACTTTTTGGATGAAGGATGCTGTCCATAAACTAAACTAACAATGATAGGTGGCTATAGTTTTCTCAGACTAAAATTGTAAACATACCACTCTAGAAGACTGGTGATCAATAGCACTGTACTCTTTCTTTGCAGTAATTATTTTGAAAGACTACATTTACTTTTTAAAATAATTTCAGGTCTCTTGGTGTCATTTGCAATAGGGATTCAGCTAGAACATTCATCTTGCCAAAGCCCTCTTCCATTGATGAAAGAAACCTGCTTTATTCTTTATGCATTATTGTCTGTATCTCTTTGTTTACTGAGATGGCTAAGGGGAACTCTAACACATAAAATGGATTTAGAGAGGAGAGGATTATAACCCTGGGTAAATGATGTTTTTTTTCCCTCTTTTCAAAAGTCAATTTACAGAGGCAGGGTCATCCTGTCAAGAAAATTAGGCAGTATAAATGCAGTCAATGACATAACCCCTAAACTTCTTCTTGTTCCTTTCAATAATTGAGGGAGTGATTAGTTAAGCGATGAAATAAAGGGGAGGGATCCATTAATGACATTTGCCTAATTGCCATATTTATATAAATAGCTCCTTTATAGTTAATACCAAGAGAATAATAAAAGACCTTTTTATGCTCACACCCTCTGAAGATGAGACTTACAGGGGAGACTTGTGTGTAACACAGATTAGACATGGACACCTGTATTTCAATCACTTACCATTCTCACTGGCACAGATAGCTGAGTCACACTCATGCTCTGTCCCCATTTGGGGATAATAGGACCACAAAATGGTATATCTGTACCTTTAAGGGACCTTAGAGAGGCTCAGAAAAGTGACAACTTACCCATGTCTGTGTGGCCAGTAAGTGATCAGGATAGGAGTGGAACCCAGATTTCCTGACTTGCTTGCATTACTATTGCAATACTACTGCCTCTCTAGCATATCAGCAAAGGATTGTGATCTTTGCCATAGAAACTGAAATCTAGTATGAAACTGATGGAGACAAAAGAATGCAGCGATAATAATGTCGCATTTGCATAGTACTTTGTGGTTTACCGAGCGCTTTACCGAGGGTCTCATTTGACCCTCACAATAACATTGTGAAGGTAGGTAATTCAAGTGTAAGGTGAGGTGGTGAGTACACACAGTATATTTAGCCGATGAAATCTCTGTGTGGAAGAGGATAGCATAGATGTTTCTTCGCTACGGTGTGTGTAATATACCACGCTCCTCCATTCATAGCCATGTGGTTTTGATTTGAGTTTGCTGACTATGTGGTGAAGCGATGGATTGTTGATTGGTTGCCGAACTAGAAATGGAGTGCATTCAAAAGATTTCCACGAGTCAAAGAAAGTCTCTTTGTCTTTCTCTTTTGCTGCCTAGCTGTGTTGGAATTCAAAGGCAAGGAAGGTTGCGAGGCTCCAAGTGGGGAAAGAGGCCTTCAGCCTTTATCTCCACCTCCTACACAGGCCATTACTGTGTGGTCCATGAGGGCGTGACCATATTTTTGCCTCTTTTCTTTTTATCTATTCTTTCTCCTTTTAGATGAAGGAGTATTGGAGATGGCCACAACGTTGTGAGCTTTAAAAAAGTCAGAGTGGTGAACTACAAGAGGTCCAGGAGCTAGAGTTCATGCCAAGTTTTGTGGCCCATCCAAATGGTTAGGAGTGGAAATCCCTAGCCAGATTGCTTGACCCACCTTATATGTAAAAGGTACCCAAGAGAGAGCTATAGCGGTTCATCCATCCACTATGCTAAATTCAGAACCAAATTTGCTGGGGTGAATTATATGCAAAAACTACCTTAAGTTTCTACCCTCTCCAGGAATAACGTGGTGTAAGGAAGAGTGACTCCATAGGTACTGAGTGTAGGCATGTTATGCTTTTTGATATATATTCTTAGTAAATACCCTTTTATAAAATTTAATTGATATTAGTTGGTTAAATGGAACTGGGGCATTAATCACTGGTAATTAACAATGGGAAGAACATACCAGAAAAGGGACCTGAGCTGACAGGACTGACTAGAGAAAGACACCCTCAACTCTTCAGGAATACCCTAGGAGTCGAAGGGGAAGATGTAATCAGCTATGCTCTGAGAAAGTAAGTCTGGATCATCACTACACAAGTTTTCACCCTCATTTTACAGATGAGGAAGGTGAGGTAGAGAGGTTATTATAATGTCCAGTATTTTACAATACCAGAGTGAAGACTTGAACACAGGTCTTCTGCCTCCAAGTCTAGACCTCTTTCCTCTACACTAGTAGTTTCCCGCATAACACTAAGGACTGTGCATTCACAGGGAACCCCTATGGCATGATCTCATGGGATGGGTCATCAACCAATCAGAGAATGGAAAGATGGGTTGCGGATTTTAATCACATTACTCCCCTATCCAAATTCAGTGGCTTCCTATTGTATTAAATATTATTTCATCCTTTTACAATTCCTATTTTATGTATTTAGGAACAAAAATATTAATAGAATAGTACAAGTTTATGTAGCTGTATGTGAATTACTTGGGACAAAGTAAAATAATTGATAATTATTGACAAGCAATAAAGCTTACAACTTTTTATAACTTAGAATTGTAATATATCATATGTCATGCCTTTGCTACACACACTTGTTAGCCGTTAATTCACAAAGTTTTTGAAAGAGTCTTTAAATCTTCACTGAGGTAGTATAGAAGCATGAGGATCCTAGTGGCATTATAGTATAGCCATGCCTAGGACTGAAACAAAGATAATAATTCTCTAAAAGAGAATGAGCTAAGTGACCAGGTAGGAAAAGAAATGGGACAAATGTTGTAAAAACCCAGGAAGGAGAAAGTATCTCAGAGATGGTTGTTTGTCAAATACTATAGAGAATTCGAGAAAAGATAAAGACTAAGAAAAAGCAATTAATTTGGCAATTAATACATCATCAGTCACCTTGGAAAAAACAGTGTCAGTTGAGTGTTGCTTTTGGAAGTCAGATGGCAAGGAGTTGAGAAGTGTGTGAGGTCAGAAAAATGGAGACAAATGAATGTATGCCATTTTCTAGGAGCATAGATGTGAAAGGAAGGGAGAAGGAGAGAATATTAGCTGGAGGAGTTGGTTAGATCAAATAAAGGTATTTTAGAATGGGGCAGATCTGGCCACAGGACTAAGGATTTATAAAGAATAAAGAAGGAGACAGTAGATAAGAAAAAGATTAAAAATTGGGGGGAGAGGGATTAATTTGGTCAAGCTTGAAAAAGTGTCAATACAACATTTCCTTCAGAAACCTGTGGGTAAATTCTTCCACAAGTGCCCATACCATCACAGAGGGAAAAAAAAAACCCAAAACAAAAACAAACCTGTAATGTTTGTGGATTTTTTTTTCAACAAGGTATTTCTATTTCTCAGAGTCTTGGTTAGAATGAGTATATCTCTTCCTGAGGGAGAGTTCTCCACTACAGACACCAGGCTTTTTATAATACAGAGCAGAACTGTAGCTGGCCAACTAATGCCTTTAGGATTAAACGATTCTGACCTATATTTTGACCTGTATTTTCTAGTCACCAAGGCCTACATCACCATTAGTAATCTCTGGTAAGGCTCAGAGAGTCTATGTGTTGTTGCTGTTATTCAAGCATGACCCCATTTGGGGTTTTCTTAGCAAAGATACTGAAATCTAAATGGTTTGCCATTTTCTTCTCCAGCTTACTTTACAGATGAAGAACTGAGGCAAATAGGATTAAGTGACTTGTCCAGGGTCACACAGCTAATAAGTGTCTGAAGCCAGATTTGAACTCACAAAGATGAGTCTACCTAACTCTAGGTGCAACACTCTAACCACAGTTCCGCCTAGCTACCCAGAGTCTATGTATATTGCTGCTTAATTTCCTCATTCTAACCTGTCAGGCAACTTCCATTTAGAAGCCACTTTTCCACCAAATTAACAATTGTCTCTCAATGTCCAGGTTCCCCTAATTTCTTTAATTCCAAGACTCTTATGTCTTCCCATGCAAATGAACTGGAGCCAGGGAAGACATAGGAGCAAAGCTAAGCCCTCGCTTTATTTCATTCATGATCTTTCATGTGTATTTGTGGCCAGCAAAACATTCTAGGTTTTGACTAAATTGTTTTTACTTGATTCTGATCCTAGCTTAATTTTGAGATCATATTTGCTGCTTATGCAATCCTTGTTCATTTGCCCAATATGGTGATACTGTTCTTCAGAAGTGAAATTGGCTCAGGCTGAATGAACTATGCTCAGTGTTCCAATGTACTAGTTTGAGGGGCAGCTAGGTGGCACAGTGGATAGAACATCGGCCCTGGATTCAGGAGGACCTGAGTTCAAATCCAGCCTCAGAAACATAACACTTACTTATCTGTGTTGACCCTTGGCAAGTCACTTAACCCCCATTGCCCAACCCCCTCCCAAAAAAATCCAAAAAACCTCATGCACTATAATGTACTGGTTTGAATTGATATTAAATGATGTAATCAAATGATTCCTTGCATAGGTATATATTTTGTAGTGACTAGGGTGGGGTGGGTGGGGGATGTGGAGCAGATTTCAGTGAGTTCATAGTAATGATAGATAGGATGGTTATAGCAGAAAATACCTTGACTTCAGCCTTGACCAGATCTCCTTCTCTCCTCCCCACCCCCTTTAACTAAAAGAGAACCTATCCAACTTCAAGGGTCTAGAGGTATCAGACCTTAAATATTCCTTTTAATGCCCCCCCTTTTAATATTCCTTTTAATGCATCCCCAGATCTATTGCTGGTGGTGTCTGCATCAGGAGCCCAGAATAAAGAGAGGTACAGCTCCGCCATGCTAAAGGGAATCTTTTGAATACCAAATGAATGGGAGAAAAAGACATTTAGTAACCAGGAGCTGAGATATTTGTTGCTACATGTGTTATCTAAGCTGGATCCCACTTTTCCTTGGACTTGGATATACTTGTAGGGGAATGTGTCACAAATATGTTTTGGGGGGCATTTTGTACTAATTGCTCTTATTGCACAATCTTAGTAAATATTTGTAACAAATATTTTAGGGTGGCTGATTAAATTGATTCTCAACTGATAATCTTGGAGGGAGGAGCATGAGTGGTGGTTCAAGCCAATGACATCATAGAATTTTCTCTGAACCCTCAGTGTTTCCCCTAGAACTCTGAGGGGGAGATGTAGCCAAGCTCTGTAACCCAACTTTTCAGTCAGGAATTGGGATGAAGATTCACCAGAGCTTATAAAGCTTTGTAAGAATAAAAGAAAAAGAATTGTCCCAGTTCTATAAGAATGTAAGAAATGCTAAAGGTCTGAACAGAACAGCTGAGGCTAGCCAATAAATCTTGGTGACGTAAAGGACTTCCTTGCTCATGTTGGGCAAAAGAGGAATTAATGAAGGGAAAGGAAATTGTCAGCATTGTGCTAAGTGCTGGGAATACAAATAGAAACACATGATGATCTCTTCTTATGAGGTATCACATTTTTTTTTCTTTTCCTTTTTTAATTCTGAATTTTAAAAACATCAGATAAAATAGACATTTTTATGTATGTAGTAGAATAGGAAAAGAATTGTACGTGAAACAGCATAGCTCTATTATATATAGCTGGCTTTATTATAAAGCATTTAACAACTTTCAGCCTGTACCTTTCAAAGCTGCCCTGCTTGTCTGTGCTTCTTTCTGGTCTTCTGTTTTCTTCTTGGCATTTTTTTATTTAAAAATTTCCTTCAATGACTTGCTTTTCTTTTCTTTTCTTTTCCTCCCTACTCTATCACTATTTCCCATGCCAACTCCCCTCTTTTCTGCAGTTATAATAAATATGCATAGTCAAGCAAAACAAATCCCCACAATAGTCTTATTCTGAATCTTGAGTCCAATACCTCTGTATTATGAGGTAGGTAGAATGGTTCATCATCATTCCTGTAAAACCATAGTCAATCATTGTATTGATCAGCATTCTCAAGTCTTTTAAAGTTGTTTTACCTTATAATACCGTTATTGCATAAGTTGTTTTCCTGGTTCTGCTTATTGCACTCCTCATCATTTCAGACATGTCTTCTCAGGTTTCTTTGAAACTAGTTTCCCATTTCTTATGGTGCAATAATATTTCATTACATTCACGTACTTTGTTTAGTCATGCCCAAATAGATAACCCTTAGTTTCCAGTTCTTTCCTATCACAAAAAAACCTTCTATAAATAATTTTGCAAACACAAGTGAGTCCTTTTATTTTTTTAACCTCTTTGGATGGTGAGTTTTTGTAAAGGTGCCATGCGTGACTGAGAGGGATATGAACTCCTTTTCTATTTCCATTCAATAATTGCCAAAGAACTCTCATCTTTATTTTTTCTGAAGTTCCATCCAGATTCTTAACTTATTTCTTGCTTACCTTTGTTATTTTTTTATATGTCTCAAAGATGAACATCAAGTCCACCTTCCCCCTCACTGTCTATTTCCCTCGGCAATTTAACTTTTTCTTTAACTGTTTAGATGCAATGCAATATTAGATATTAATATTAACTTGTAATCTATGGTTTCTTTAAGGAAACTGAAGTTTTCCTGCTTGTGTGGGTATTTCCATGTTGGAATTACTTCCTAGCATTTGCTTGGGAAATGTCTATGTTTTTCTGAATCTCAAATCCTGGAAAAATTAGTTGAGAAATCAAGAAAAAGTTTTATGATTCTCTCGTGATAATTAAAGGCTAACAATCAACATAGATATATTTCTAGTTCAAAGGAATCCACTTATATCAAAGTGAAGCAAAAGCAAGAAATGCAGACATATGGAATCAAAGGTTAAGATAAACATTTCTGCCAACCGAGACAAGAGCATGTAAGAGAGAAGAGGTCACAATCTAATAAGTAAGTCTTATTTGTAACTTTCTATATTATAAAAGGTATCATGGCCCTGTTTTCTACTAATGGTGAGTCATTCTTGTAAATAAAATAAATATTAATATGCTTATATGAATAGTATGATTTATACAAATTTTGAGTAGTGTTCTGAGAAATAACAAGTTTTGGAAGCAAAAGAAGCCCTTTTCTTTCTTTGTTTCTTTGTTTCTCTTTTTCTTTCTTTCTTTCTTGCTAGGCAGTGGGCTTAAGTGACTTGCTCAGGGTCACACAGCTAGTAAGTATTATGTGTCTGAGGCTGGATTTGAAAAAAATGAGCCCTTAAATTGGTAATTTTGACCTATGATTCTATGTGGTTCTGTTAACTTTGCTAATTCAAATGCTATTCAATAATGTTTACTGATATTTTCCAGTTTTATATATTCACTATAGGTTACCATTCTTTGTAAATACTACTGAACTTGATATTTATTAATTCTTGGGAAAAAATAGATATCTATAATAATGAATAAGGAACATAAAAATATTATAAATATTTTACAAAAGATATAGTAAATCAGTCTGCTTATTGCCAGATATGTTTTAAGTCACTGTCAAAGCATGCTGGTTCATAATAACAATAAATAATATATTTCTTATTTTTAAATAGAAAAACTCTGAAACTCCTTGCCAGTTTTTCTTTCTTACCTATTCCATTTTGTCTTTTTTTTTCTTTACCCCCACCCCTACCCCTTCCCCCCTGCCATTTTGTCCAGGTACTCTTTTTAAAATAATTTTTTTTTTATTTTCAGGTTAGTCATGTTGTGAGGCAGAATTAGAACCAATAGAAGGAACCACAAGAAAGAGGAAACAAAGCAAAACAGAAGGAAAAAAAGGTCAATGGTGTGCTTCCATCTGCATTCAAACTCCATAGTTCTTCCTTTGGATGTGGATAGCATTTTCCATCATGAGACTTTTGGAAATGTCTTAGCAGGTACTCTTATAGTTCTTACAAGCAGAACATTCTTTTTTTTTTTTTTTGAGACTCTACTTAGACTTGTTGTGAAGTTACTCTCTTCTGGGTTTATTCCTTATGTTTCTCTCACGTCAAGTCATTTCTTTATTGTGCTTACCAACTTTTTCTGTTTACTCATACCTCCAGCCTCAGTTTCTGGATTAGGGGATTGTACTTAGGTCAAGCTTCACTCTCTTATTCCTGGATGGAGTAGGTAGGCCATTTTTCATCTTCATTATAGGTCTTGCTTAATCTTAGGAATTTGTTTGGTCTTGTTTTCTGCTGTGGTTTGGGCCCAGGCTTCTTGCTTATTGAGTTATATACTGGCTGTCTACATGCTGCTGTGACTGTGTTTCCTGCCACAAATGGGTTTCTCTTTGCTAGACCTTGATCTGGCCCTTTCTGCTGTCTCAGCTGAGGCATCCTGAGCTGGGACATTGGTCTGGCCCTGTATCTTGCAATGGATTGGGCCTATGGGTTACCACATGCTGGGCCTGAGTCCTCTTCTGGCCTTCTCTCCTGCTATATGTCAGCTGTTTTACTTTCCCTTTCACCCACCCTAGCTTGTCTCCTCCCACCTCAATTCCATAAATTCTGGCAATATTTTTTGTGCAGTCCTGTGCTGGATGAGTTTATGGCTTATTCTCTTTGGATTTTTTTATTATTCCTTTTTTTTTTAAATTGCATATTTAGAGCTTTACTGGAGTGTTTGTGGAGGATCTGTTCTCTGGATGCTAACACATTACCATCTTACAATGATTTCTCTAAGACATCCCATGCAATAAAAAATGACACGTAGAAACACAGTGGCCCTTAGGATATGGTAGCAAAACCAATGGTAATGCATCTTCTTTAATCTCCTTTCCTTTGTGAAATACTATATCTGTTTCTGATGTTCTGATGGTGCCAAGGACTTTGATTGTAAGAAATTTACTTTCCTGAGGCAGTAGTTGCATTACCTGTAGAGGTAATTGCCATGTTTTCTCTGTACAAGACTTATTCTCCTGTGTAAAGGTTGTAAATTCTTTCAGGAAGCATGGCCAGTGGTGGGTGGTGTTTTTATTCCCAGGACTCTTGGGTTTACCTGATTATCGGTGGCAGTTGATGTTGGTGGTGGTAGGGAATGTAGGTTCATTTTCCTTACAGGTTGTTCTCCTCCAGGATAGCTGGGGACAGAGGTGGTGGTGGTCATGGTTGAATTAGTGTTTGTTATTAGGGAATGTGTTATTTCTGGAGCCCCATGGTCCTAGGATGTCCACAAAGGAGTTTGAGGGGGGGTGTTAGGTGTAGGTTGACCTGCCTGGATAAAAGAAGTGATAGGACTAATACAAGGGGTGGATGAAAATAGAGAAAAGACATATTTCCTTAACTTTACGCTATCTTGCTTTTCTCTTTCATGAAGAATGATATTCAGACTAAAATCTATGAAACAAAAATAGTTAAGAACAGAAACTGAAGATTAGTGAGCAGATAGTGAGAAAGCATCTAGTTTTCCTCAGTGAGTTCAAATCATCAGGTCCAGGTGAACTAATCTCCTTCAAATACTTAAAGAACTGATAAGTGTCAATTCAGAACTATTGCAAATAATCTTTGAAATCAGGATAGTTGGTATAAGACTGGAGGAGGGGAAATAGTTCTTGATTTTAAAAAGAGAGAGAGACAGAGAGAGAATAGAGTTTGGAGACTTCATTCTATAGACTTGTGACGACTTTGATTGCTGAGAAAATTGCACAACAAAAGGATTTTGCCATATTTATATTTGTTATATTGTCTAACATATGGTGTGAAGACTCTAAAGATGATTTGAATGCTTGGATAGCTGGTTGAATACAGTGGTTTGTGCAGTAGAAGTAGGAATGAATGCTCTAAAAATACCCCTGAGAAAAACAGGGAGTTGAATTTACCTTAATAAAGTCTCATTAAAAGAATCTCTTTCCAAACTCAGTGGTGCTCCCAAGTGAGAGAGAAAGTATATTTAAATGGATGACCTCATCTAATAAGGTACTTGGCAACGGGAAAATAATGCTGTTTTCTATCTGTGCAAGAAAATCCCTAGAATATCTTATTTCTTGTGAATATATACACTTTAGTTAAGGTATTTTCAAGATGCCTTTGCAGTCCCTGCAGAAGGCTTTGAATATTGAACATATACTGTAACTATCATGGGCTTAATTCTAAAAAAAGTCTTCAAGTCATGCCATTTTCTATCAAACCTGCATTTTTTTTTACCAGTCATTTTCATACTTCTTATCTGTATCAGAAATAATACTTTTTTATAATCCAATTATTCCTGATCTCTATCCCCAGTTTCAATGCCCCATTTTTAACCTTTAACTTTGTACTCAACATATCCTAGTCACCTCAAATTCAACATGCCCCAAACTGAAATAATTACTTTCTACCCTTTCTATTGCACTCCAAGTTCCCTCTTTGACCACCTATGACTCCTCTTTAGTTGCCTTACCCCTATTCTTATCCAACCCTCATCTTCACAGTGCCTGGCCCATAGTAAGCACAATATAAATGCTGCTTTGCTTCCCTTCCCCTTCCTCCCCACTTCCTTTCCAGCTGTACTCAGATGCCTAATTCCCTGGGACAATTCTACTCCTAGGCTTAACTCCTAAAGACAATGTTAAACTGTTTGAACTCATTCCTGGGTGATTAATCTGCTCTCCTCCTGTTATTCTCTCTTTAATCCTAACGATCCTGAACCCCCAGCTGTAATTGTTCAAGCCACATTCTTGTCGTTCCATCTTCCTCAACCCAACTGTCTCAATGTCCTCCTCAAAAGTTAACCACCCATTCCACTTACTATCTGGAATGCCTTCTTTACAATGAATTAACTTTTAATTTAGAACTTTTTCTTTCTCCCTCTGTTTTTTACACTCATTGAGACCTGTCTGTCTTTTGATGACAGTTTCCCTTACCTCATTTTCCAGCAATGTTTACACTTTCATTCATGCCCCCGATTCACTGGTGGTGTGGGGGATTTGGAATACTTGCTCCACGTTGATACTTCCCAGCTTTCTGTCTGCCACCATCACTCAGTAATCCTTTTTCCTTTGAGTTTTATTCAATTCATATTTATCACCCAAAAAAAGATCCTAGTGGCTGTTATCTTCAGAACTCCAAGACATTCTCCTCCATTTCTCAAAGAGGCGAGTGTCTGGATTTATCTCCTCCCCAACTTCTGCCCTCATACTAGAGGACTTCAACAGACATCGAGCTACTTCCTTAAGAACTCTAACTTTCCAGTTCCTCAATTTACTCATTACTTCCCATTACCTACCTCTTCTCTGTTTCTCTACTACACACAGAGAAGTGATACCCTTTATCTTGTGATCACCTTCAAGTATTCCACTTCTGTGCTCATGAACTCTGAAATTCCTTAATCTAATCAGTCTGTTGTCATTCTACCTCTTCTTCTTCCTTGCAACCTCAAACCTTATTCTTTTTTCTCACCATGGCCTCCAGTCCCTTCAGTTCTATCCCAGACCATCACTGTTACATTGGCTACATTTCCTTTCCCTATCTTAACCCCTTTGTAAACAGTTGAATTATACACTGATTTAGTTTTGTAATCTGCATTGATTTAAACTCAATTCTCTTCTTTTGAATTCCTTACTCTTTTATACTATTGAAGATCTTACCCAGTCAAGTCAGTCTTGGATCATTCCCATCATATGCTGCCTTCATTCCTACCCAGACTCTACTGAATAAAGCTGGAGAAAATCTCAAAACTATGCTGACTACAGATTTATGCTACATAATCTCATATGCTTATAATCTCATACATAATTGGACTCTTGCTACAGGAAGGCAATACTTTTATACCTCTCTCACTATCCCATTACCACGGTAGCTTTTCCAAACCTTTTCATTCCTTTTTTATACCTCTCATGGCTCCCCTCTCTCTTACCCATCTTCTCAGCTTGGAATCTTGCCTATTCAACTGAAAAAAAAAATTAAGTCCATTCATCAAGAGCTCCTGCTCCTCTCTTCCTCATCTCACATTGCTCAGTTGCTTTTCTGCCACTTTCTTCTCCTTCACCCTGTCTCACAAGATGAGGTAGATTTTCTCCTTGTCAAAGCAAACCCCTCTGTATGACCAAATCACTCCATCTTCTCTAGTAGATGGCCCCTCTATCTTTCCCATTCTTTCACTAATTTTCAATTTATCCTTGGCTATTGGTTTCCATACTACTAACAAACATGCCTTTCCCCAATTTCCCCTACCCATACTCAAAAAATTCTCACTTGATCTACCCATCCCTGCTTCTCTTTCACTAATTTTCAATTTATCCTTGTCTATTGGTTTCCATACTACTAACAAACATGCCTTTCCCCAATTTCCCCTACCCATACTCAAAAAACTCTCACTTGATCCATCCATCCCTGCTTCTTTCTTGACCTCCCTTTGCAGTGTCAATTTTGGTTTTCCTCATGCCTGATCACTCCTTCAACATCTCCTTTGTTGTATCTTCATCCAGGTCTCACTTGGCAACCATGAATGTCCCCTAATGCTCTATTTCTCTTCTGCCTTTATATCATTTCACTTCATCTCATTAGCTCCCACAAATTCACCTATCAGAGTTGCCTATTCAGATAATTCTCAGATCTACCTGTCTAGTCCTAATCTCTTTCCTGACCTCCAGCCAGGAAAGATTGACTATTGAACATCCTCCTGACTGCTTGTTAGACATTTCAAACAATTTTTTCTCATAGCTATCTTAAACTCACTGTGTCTAAAAATTGGACTCATCTTTCCCTCTTTCTAATTCTTTCTAATTCCTCTATTACTGTAGAGGGTACCACCATCCTCAAAACTACCCAGGCTTGCATCCTAGATGTCACCCTTAACTCTTTACTCTTTCTTAACCCCTACATCCAATCAGTTATCAGGGATTGTCATTTCTGCCTTTGTATCTTTTCTCCTCTGAGACTGTAACCACTCCGGTGCAGGCCCTTATCACCTCAAGCCTAGACTATTGCCATAACCTAGTAGCTGGTCCTCCTAGCCCAAGTCTCTCCCCATATTGGTCCATTTTCCATTCAGTTGACAAAATGATCTTCTTAAAGCACAGGTCATTAACATGGCCAATTTTATTCCACCCCACCCTCATTCAATCAACTCTTGTAGCTCCCTATTGATACATACATACATACATACATACATACATATATACATATATTTACATATATCCTATTTGATTTTTAAAGCCCCTCATAACCTGGCCCCTTCCTACTTTCTAGTCTTCTTATACCTTACACCTCACTACATACTCTACAATTCAATGACACTGGTTTCCTTGCTGTTCTTTGCACAGGATACTTCATTCTTGTCTCCCCTGCCTGTAATTTTCTCCTTATAACATCTCTTGGCTTCCCTGGTTTCCTTTAAGTCTCAGCTTCTTTCTGTAATCTCTCCTTCATGAAGCCTTTCTCAATCCTTAATTTTACTGCCTTCTCTTTGTTGATTGTCTCCAATTTATTATGTATTTATATCTTGTTTGCACATAGTTGTTTGCCTGTTCTCTCCCCCATTAGAATATGAACTACTGAAAGCAGAAACTGTTTTTTCCCCTTTCTTTGTATCCCTAGAATTTAGCACAGTGCCTGGAACTTATTTGCCACTTAATAACTTATTATTGATTTGACTTCTATTCTCACATCTTCTATCTTAATTTCTATCCACGCAACTACCCTTCTTCCAGCCACACAGTCTCAACAATTTTGTCTCAGGCCTTTCCTCGGGGTTTCAGCCAGTACCTAGGAACTTCAGGACAATAACTTTTGGCAGTGCCATAGGAAAGTAGTAGTAAATGGGAAAGCCTCACAATCTCGTCAACTGTTGTTTCAAAATCCTTTCTGGTCTCATTGTTTGCTTTAAGACATCCCTCTAGTTGCTGGGTATTATCCAAAGTTCTCAGGTTGAGAAAAATTTGTAGTAGAAAATCTATGGGTGGAGGCTTGGGGGAGGCTTATAATTTCTATTTTTACTAGAATTTCCTGTATCCTGATTTTTTTAGGTTAAGTCTTGAGGACATAATGGTCATAACACTTCTTCCATCCCACCTCCCATGCTAGATAGTATCACAAACACCACTCAGTGAACTAGCTTGGTTCCCTAACTTAGGCTTCACTTCAAATTGATTTCAACCTAACACTGTTTATTTTTCAGGCTTTCTTATGTGAAAGCAAAGGATAGAACAACCTGAAGAAGTCAGTGGCTACAAATTTTTTAGGGAATGAAGTGTAATAAGTTTAGGATGACATCCCACATGTGCAACCCACTTTGGATTTGAGTGGTAAGCTTTGTGTACACAGCTCTTGGATCATTTACTTATTCAGTATAGACCTATATTCTAAGGCAATCAAGGGATATATACTGATTTTCCTTATAATTTAATAAAAATTCAGAATTTCCTCATTTAATTTATTGGTGCCAAGCTACCACCCCAATTTGTAACTAAATCTGAGAAACTTCTTTTCTTGAGAAGTCATTTCCAACTCCCCTCTCCTGTAATCTCAAATTCCCTAGTCTTACAAGTTTAAACATCAATATAACTGTTCCTATAACTTATAACAGTAAAAAATAAAATGAAAAACAAATATTTACAATGTGTCTTCAGTGAGTAAAATTCTCAATCAGTGCTTTTTAAAAAACAAGACAAAGAGAAGTAAAATTCTATATTCTCTTCAATGCTCTTAACACTGGCTTGCTCGGCTCTTGAAATAGTTATGTCAGAATGAGAATTTAAGTCTTTAGGAATTCTTTTCCAAATGTCTTATTCACAAAGATTTAAACTCACTTCTCCTATGGTTTCTCTTCAGATTTTCTCACAAGATGTCTGTTACTGCTCTTTGGCCTCTCATAGATCCTCCCATCTGGCAGTTAATATCACAAGATTAATGGTTAAAATTAGATTGTTCAGTCTCTCATAAGGTGACAATACCATTCAGTCTTTTTCTTCAGGAAATGGAAATTTTCAACTTAGTTCTCCCATGCTACTTTTCTACACTCCTTTTGCTGTCACATTTAGTTCCCAGTGCCCAAGATTCTCTTTCCTCCTAAAAGTAAAAGCAACAGGGGCATCTAGGTGACTTCAGTGGATAGAGCACTGGCCCTGAAGTCAGGAGGACCTGAGTTCAAATCTGGCCTCAGACCAAACACTTGACACTTACTAGCTGTGTGACCTTGGGCAAGTCACTTAACCCCAATTGCCTAAAAAAAAAAAAAAAGGAAAAGCAATAGTCTGTGTGAGTGACTTTTGAAGAAGACGGTATAGAAAAATAGAACTGAGAAAGTCTGATGAGGGAGAGGTGGAATGACACGAATTTAACTCTTTCCACCAGGAAGCCATGGCTTCCTCATGCATGTCTGAGCTCTCCAACCATCTTATAAACACTTTAAGGGCATTGACCCTATTTCATCCTTGAACAGTACATAGTAGACACTCAACAAGTAGATTGAGGCCATTGGGAAGTGGGGGAAAGAAGGTACTCTTGCTACAAACCAGGATTTGGAGTCAGAAAAACCTGAGTTCAAATATGGCCTCAAACATTTACTACCTGGGTGACTTTGAGCAAGTCACTTAATCTGCTTGCCTTAGTTTCCTCATCTGTAAAACGGGGATAATAATAGCACCTACCTCCCAAGGTTTTTTTGAGGATAAAATGAACTAATATTTGTAAAGCACATTGCAAACTTTAAAGTACCATATAAATGACCACTATTGTTATTGTTGTTATAACTGATGAAGCTGATAATCTCCTAGAATGCTACTGAGAGATAGGAAGATGTATGTGTGTGTGTGTGTGTTGGGGGGGGGAGGTGGAGGTTGCAGTTAGAGTGAGGTGGGGAGGAATGATATGGAAGATAGCTGAGAATAAATATATACCTACTGATAGTACAAAGATATTAAACATATGGGAAAGGACTTAATTTCATGACTACACTTGGTAATGGGAACATACATTTTTTCCTTGTTTCAAAATAACAGAGGGATTTTGAATACCTAGACCATAGCCTTCTTTCTGACACTGGCTCAACATAAGACCTTGGATGACTGGTTGCTTCACTTGACTGTGTCTTAGCTTTTCCCTCTGGAAAACAGGAATGACCTAGATATTTCCTTGCTTCCAGTATTTGGAGAGAATTAATAAGATAACTTCTCTGAATTTTGGGGAGCGTTCAATTCAACAGAGTGCTATATGCCAGGGAAGGTATTGCTAAAATTGTAGTAAGTTTTTCCTGAATCATATGCTATGCTTAATTTTTCATGCAATGATATATTATAGAAGACATCATGGTAAACTCACTGTGGTTTTCATTAGCATCACATTTTGAAGAACTCCTCAGTCACTTAGAATTGATTGAACTCAGATTCACCCAATGATATACTGAGACTTAAACCAAAATAGGGCATCAAGAGTCTGTTCTAATTGGGCATAATGGAATTGAGGAGAAGAATCAGATTGTTACTCATTCATCAAGTACTCACTGATGGTTATAGCACTGCTTGGGACTCAATAGTATGCCTTCATTTTCATTCCTCTTTTATTAAAATGAAATTATATCCCCTTCACCACACCATCAGCTCTTGATGCATTTCCTACCTTGCACAATAAAGTCACTGTACTTTCTCTTTTAGTCAATCAGAAATTTTAGAAAAAGCATTTTTATGGTGGGGGGTGAGGAATGATTAGTTTTATTTCTGCAAATATTTAGAAATAGACTTTATTTGCCTAGATTTGAATATTGTCAGACACTCTCACACATGTCCAGTGGTCTCAGAAGTAAATGTATACATATATGCATATGGATGTCTAATTATAATGTCTAATGTATTTGTACTTATTCTGTATATACAAAAACCCCCTCAAATAATAGTGGCCCATATGCCTTAATAACTTTGTACCTACTTAATTTACCATCTGTAAATGTTTATGTCACTCAAGGAATAATCCAGTTTTCTAGTCTTTTGCTATATTTTTTCCTAGCACCAAAATTCATCTACAACTGAGGATTGCCTTCATTCCTATAATAACATAAGAGCTTTTTAATCTTCACAATGTAAACCATAATTAGTATGTTATTTGATACCATTGCAATATAGTCATTGGAATACTGTAAGGGGAAAAAAAGACTTTTATAACTACAAATTCTTATGAAATCTAAAGTTCAAAATCAGAATATGCTAAGTAATAAGAATTGGGAAGAGGTCTGTGTCATAAATTGCAAATTTCTGTTATGTACTTTTAAATATGTATACATACACACATACGTATATATATGCATATGTGCATATGAAATTAATAAGATGGCAAGAAAATTGCTCTATTTGTATTTTTTGTGCACTTACAATTTTTTGTTGATAATTTTTTCGTGTCCATAGTTAATCACTAACCTTATTCTCCCCAAGTAGAAGCTCTGTCTTCGACTAAAATACATATATAACACATGTATGCAAAAGTAATCAAACATGTGTGCATGTATACATAGATTTACATGTGCATCCACAAGCATATATGTGTGTGTCGTGTGTGTGTTTTGTGTATGTGTATACATATATGTGTGTATTTATGTGTGTATATGTGTGTATTTATGTGTGTATATGTGTGTGTGTATATATATATGTATATATATATATACATATATATATATATATATATGCAAAAGATTGCTATATTGGCTGTGTCTGAGAATGCATATGTATATCTGTTTCTGTAGTTCAAGCACATTATTTCTCTGCCAAGAGGTGGGATGTATGTTTAATTATTAGCATTTGGCATTACAATTAGTCACATCTGTAGGAGATGGCTCCATATCCTTCAATAATTTAGCCATTACAGAATGGCATATACATACATACATACATACATACATACATACATACATACATACATACACATATATATGTATATATATACACACACACATACATACATATATATATATATAAAATCAGTTTTTATAACTAGTGATTTTTATTAGAGTAATTAGCTGTGGCAGGCAGTTAGGTGGCACAATGGATAGAATTCTGGGTATGGAGTCAGGAAGACTCCTCTTCCTGGGTTCATATCCAGCCTCAGATACTTACTAGCTGTGTGACTTTGGGCAAGTCACTTAAACACTATTTGCCTCAGTTTCCTCATGTGTAAAATGAACTGGAAGAAGAAATGGCAAACCACTCTAGTATCTTTGTCAAGAAAAACCCAAATGGGGTCACAAAGAATTGGACATGACTGAAAAACAATTAAACAACAACAAAAAAATAGCTGTGAGGATTTTGTCCACATTAATTATTTTATTCAATTTTACTTTTCAAAATTACCCATTTTTATCTTTTATGATTATTTTCATTCATGTTTACATAAGAATACTTCATCTAGCCATAATTATGAAAGATATTTCCTTCATTTGTTATCTAAGTTTTATATGACCTTTTTATATTTGGATAATATATGTTTGGTGTTTACTGTGTTTGGTGTTTTTTTTGTGGCATATGGCATAAAATTTTGGTCTAAAACTAATTTTTACCAAACTCCTTTCCAGTTTTTATAGCAATTTTCTTGGGTCAATTAGGGAGTCCCTAACTGAGTAGTTAATATTTGATTGGATTCTATGTTTTGTTCAGCTATGTGTTCCATTGAACAACTTTTTTTAAAAAAGGGTTTTTTTAAATTTTATTTTTTAATTGTAGTTTTCAACAATCACTTCCATAAGCTTTTGAGTTTTAAATTTTCTACCCTTCCTTTCCTACCTCCCTTCCCAAGACAACATGCAATCTCACATAGGCTCTACATCTACATTCCTATTAAACAGATTTTCACATTAGTCATGTTGTAAAGAAGAATTAGAACCACTAGGAGGAACCACAAGAAAGAAAAAACAAAACAAAACAGAAGGGAAAAAAAGCAAGTAGTATACTTTGATCTGCATTCCAACTCCATAGTTCTCTCTGTATGTGGATAGCATTTTCCATCATGAGACTTTTGGAGATGTCTTAGATCCTTGCATTGCTGAGAAGAGCTAAGTCTATCAAAGTTAGTCACTGCACAACATGGCTGTTACTATGTACAATGTTCTCCTTGTTCTGCTCCCTTCACTCAGCATCAGACCATACAAGTCTTTCCAGGTTTTTTTCTGAATTCTGCTTCCTCATCATTTCTTATAGCACAATAGTATTCCATTATATCCATATACCACAACTTGTTACCCATTCCCCAATTGATGAGCATCCCCTCAATTTCCAATTCCTTTTTTATTTTGGTTTTATTTTTATGCAATTGGGGTTAAGTGACTTGCCTAGGGTCACACAGCTAGTATGTGTCAAGTGTTTGGTCTGAGGCCAGATTTGAACCCAGGTCCTCCTGATTTCAGGGCCGGTGCTCTATCCACTGCGCCACCTACCTGCCCCTCAATTTCCAATTCTTAGCTTGCACAGAAAGAACTACTATAATTTTTTTGTATATTTTCCTTTTCCCATTTTTATGATCTCTTTGGGATACAGCCATAGAAGTGCTATTGCTGGGTCAAAGGGTATGCACATTGTTGTGGCCCTTTGTACATAGTTCCAAATCACTCTCCAAAATGGTTGGATCAGTTCACAACTCTACCAACAATGCATTAGTGTTCCAGTTTTCTACATGTTCGCCAACATTTGTCATTTTCTTGTTTTGTCATGTTGGCCAATCTGACAGGCATGATGGTATCTCAGAGTTGTTTTGATTTGCATTTCCCTAATCAATAGTGATTTAGAGCATTTTTTCATATGACTATATATAGCTTTAATTTCTTTATCTGAAAACTGCCAGTTCAAAGGTTTTTAAAGCAATTTCAAATTAATCACATGACCACTGAGTTATTGTATAGTTGGCTATCTGGTAGAGTTGTAGCCCTTTCTTTCCTATTTTCCCCCCATTATTTTTCTTGAGATGCTTGACTTTTTGTTCCTCTAGATTAAATGTATTACTTTTTTGGATATATAAAATAATTATTTTAACTAATAAGAGGCTAAATAAGAGATTAAAACTATAATTTAGTTCAGGTAGTATTATCTTTGTACTGATACAGCCCAATCATAATTATCTCTATAATTACTTCTCTTTTATTTCTATAAACTCTATTTTTTTTTTAGTTACAGTCATATAAATCCTCAGTGTGTCTTTGTAGGTAGACTACATTGTTAATTTGAATGGTTTTTTTCTGTCTCTTTTTCTTGGATTTTGTTGTTTAATTTTATTAAAGTTATTGTTTCAATAACTTTAAGTAAATTGTTTTCTGCAAATGCAATAATTTTGTTTCATCTTTGCCCATTTTTAATTCCTTTAATTCCCTTTTTTTGTTTTATTGCTACATAGGTATTTCTAGAATTACATTAAATAATGGTGGTGACTGTGGCAATTCTGGATTTACTCCTGATCTTATTGGAAAGTTCTCTAGTGCTTTTTCAAGATTGACAATGATAGTATTTGATTTTAAACAAATAGCATTGATTTTAAAAGAAAGTTCTGTTTATTTCTATGTTTTCTAGTGATTTAAATAAACATTAATGAGTGTCATATATTATCAAAACATTTTCTTCATCTACTCATATTTTTGTGTATCTTTATTGCTTTTGTTATTAGTGTGGTGATTCTGTTTATAATTTTTATAAATGCTGAACCAACCTTACATTCCTGATACAAATCCAACCTGGTTATAGGGAAGAATGCTTTGAATATGTTGCTGTAGCCTCTTTGCTAACATTTTATTAAACATTTTTTGCCTCAACATTCATTAGAGATGTTGGCCTAGCTTTTGTTTTTATGTTTTATGTATTTCTGGGTCAGATATTAAGACCACATTTATTTCATTAAAGGACTTTGGTAGAATGGCTTCATGAATTTTTTTTAGTATTCTTTTCATGTTTTATAGCATTCACTTGTAAATCCATCTGGATAGGAGGTTTTTTTTCTTTTCCCTTTAGGAGTTCATTTATGACTTGGTTCAATTAAGTTTTCTGGGATTTAGGAACTTAACTTCTCTATTTCTTGCTCTGTTAATCTAGATACTTTATACTTCTGTAAGTTTTCATCCATTTTTTTTCCTATGTGATTGGATTTGGGAGGGGGAATGCAATTGACCAAAATATTTTGTAACAAATTATTTTCTTTCCTCTTTACCTCTTATTATTTCTTTTTTATATCAAATTGGTTTTCATCTCTTTTTTGGGGTAATATTAGCATTAGTTTGCCTCTTGCATTGTTGAATAAGATGGTGAGTCCCCAGTCCTGTTTCCCACTGCACTCCTTGTGTGGGGTAATGTTATACTTGACCCTGCTGCATTTTGGAAGCTAGTGTATAAGATCAGAGGTTGCTTGGGGTTAAGCACTGCTTTCTTCCATACCTTTGGCCAGGTTGTCCAGTGCTGGTTTGAGGCCAGGACCTTGATAGAAAACCCCACCACTGGGGTAGGCTGTGGATTTTTTTCTTTTTTTCTGGGGCTTCCTTCTCTTGTCACCAGTCTGGCCCATCTCCTTGTACAGTTCCCCACTGAAGGTTGGCAGTTTTAGGCCCCAGTCCCTGACGCAGCCCAGTTCACACTGGCTTAGGTCAGGTCTTGTAAAGCTTTCCAAAACTCTTAGTCATGCCAAGCCCCTTCATTTCCATATGCTAAGTGCTGGGGATTCAAAGAACAACAAACATACAGTCCTTACTCTCAAATGGCACATATTCTAATAGAAGAGACATTGACCCAGAAGATGCTTCGAATAGAACAGCAATGGGTATACTTGCCCCTTCTTGACTAAAGGGCAGGTCAAGGTCCAAGCACCCAAACAATGCTTCTGGCAATTCTGAGTTTGGGTGTGCCCATACGGATGCCTGGATCTAGTAGCACCGATGTGCACACATTCTTCAAGATATATGTCATACCACATTATATTACTATCGCCTGCGACTAAGTGTTGCATCAAACAGAGGAGTGTGAAATGAAGAGATATGGGCCAGGCTGGTCAGTGAAAGACTGAGCCGTTTATTATTCTGAGGGTCTGGTTTATATGGTGAAAGCTAACAATCATCCCTGAGGCGTTCCCAGGATTCTTACGTGACTAATCCCAGCCCTTATGGTGCATCCTTAATTGTTCACACCTGCTTGCTATCAAGGTCTAAGGGCCAGAGTGTTCTTAATACCTCCTAAGCAAATATTCTGAATAAATATTCTGAAAAGGAAAGAGTCGAGCTCTAACCTAAATTCCTTATCCCACATTAGACTCTTTAGCTCTGGCCCTCAACATATTGCATTATTATATTTATTTTGCTACATGTGTGTCTCATCGTTTGTCCCCTTCTCTCCATTCACTTAGGCACCAACCAAGTATAGGCTTTTGTCACCCCTCCTCTGGACAATTGCTGCAATTTCCCAATTACCTCCTTGCATCAAGTTACTTAGTTACTTCCTATTCTGTTACATCCTCTCTGCCAAAGTTATTTTCTTTTTTTTTTCCAAAGTGATTTTCTATTTTTTTTTTTTTGTCTTTTGTTGTTTTAGGCAATGGGGTTAAGTGACTTGCCCAGGGTCACACAGCTAGTAGGTGTTATGTGTCTGAGGCCGAATTTGAACTCAGGTCCTCCTGAATCCAGGGAGGGTGCTCTATCCACTGTGCCACCCAGCTGCCCCGAAAATGATTTTCTTAAAGCATGGGTCTGACCTCCTCATTCCACTACTCAAAAAACTTCATTGTCTCCCTTTATCATCTAGGAACTTATGCAAACTCCTTTGTTTGGCATTCATAGTATTTCACAGTCTTGCCTCAGCTTAACTTTTCAGCATTATTATACATTTCTCTCATTTACACACTCAACACTGGATGAAAACTTTAGCCAAACTGGCCTTCTTACTCTTCCTCACACTGGCCATTTTTTTCCCCCTTCACAGAGACTTCCCACAGCTTATTTCCATTTCTATAATGCACCTGGTCCTCACCTTTACCTCTTAGAATTTAAAGCTCGGTTCAAGTATTGAGGTGAGGCCTTGCCTTCATCCCCTTGACACACACCCCCCAACAAATTATCTGCTATCTATTTTGAATATGTATGTATACATAGTAATAACCAGCATTTATGTAGCACTTGAAGATTTGCAAAGCACTCTACAAATATCATAGAATTTTGTCCTCACAAGAACCATGAGAGGGAGGTAATTAACTATCCTCATTTTATAGGTGAGGAAGCTGAGTCAGTCAGAAGTTTTTTTTTTTTCTTTAAACTACCCCTGTTTTATAGATGAGGAAACAGTCAGCCATAGGCTAGGTAACTTGTCCAAAGTCATACAGCTGTTAAATGTCTGGGGTGGGATTTGAGCTCAGATCTTATTGACTGCAGGTCCAGTACTCTATCCACGGTGCCACCTACACATGTGCCACTGTTCCACACATACACATTTGTGAGTTTATCTCCCTTTATGCATATTGAGGACAGGAACTGTTTTACTTTATCTCTGTATCCCAAGTGCCTCACACAGTTCATGGCATATAGTAAGAACTTAATAAATGATTGTTGATTGAGTCATCCTAAATAAGGAAATACATACACAAATAGATAGATAGATAGATAGATAGATAGATAGATAGATAGATAGATAGATAGATAGATAGATAGATATGGTCAAGCCATCCTTGTGTGGTGAATGTAATTGTGTATTACTTTCTTGATTGGGGTCTACTGAAATTCAGTATAGAAGGGAAGACAGAGGATAAGATCTCTTTATGGGCAGTGAACCAAGAGATGAATTGGAATCATCCATGCATTTCACAGCTTAAACAGAGAATTTGAACTACCTGAAGATCTTCTTCAGAGGTACTAAACTAATGAATGAGGTGAACCCTAGTAACCAGAAAAGAGATGAGATAGGGAATTGACACCAGCTTGCTCAGAGCTGTAGAAAGATTGTTTTTTTATTCTCTGAGAGCCATCAGGTTTTGGGTGGAGCATATGACTGCTGGGGTGAGCATGAAATTCCTAATACCTGTCCTTACTATTGAACAATGTCAGGCAAAATACAGGCAGTGCTGCTAATGGGTAAAATGAAATTTAATCATTAGTGTGACTCCAAGGAGATGAAATTTAACAGGGACAGATGTAGAATCTTGTATTTGAGTTTAAAAAAAAGAACAACTTCACAAATACAAGCTGGGTGGGCATGCCTTGATGATGTGAGAGTTTGTATGAAGATCTAGTGGTTGCAAGTTCAATTCAAGTCTACGGGGTAACATGGAAGCCAAGAAAGTTAATGTGATCTTAGGCGTCATTAAGAATATAGGGCTCCCAAGGAGATGATAGTGCCATCGTAATATACAACATTGACTCATCATCATCATCATCATCAATAATGTTGTCATCATAATACTGACATTTGTGAGACATTTTAAAGTTTTCAAAATGCTATCTTACATCTATCTCATTTAATCCTCACAACAGTCCCATGAGGTAGGTACTATTATTTACCCTCATTTTGCAGATGAGTAAAACAAGGTTCAATCAGAGAGATTAAATCACTTGGTTAGGATCACACTTGTGAGTGTCTGAGCAGGAATTTTAGCCCAGGTCTTTCTGACTTCCAGTCCAGAACTCTAACCTGCATGCTTCTATCTTGGGTTAAAAAGTGTTTCCTACTGAAGCGGAGGGAGGGCGTGATCATAATAAATGAAGATTTGCTGTTCCTTTTGGATGGACGTGGGATAAGATGAGCTTGCCCAAGCTATCACTATGAACATCTGACCAGGGCTTTGGTAAAATAGCATCTGACGTTTGAAGAGAACTACTCTGACTGCCATGAAACTGCCCATTACAACCAAAGGAGAGCTAGAAGACAGAGGACAAATAGGTGTGATTTTCAGTGGCCCAAATGATTCTTGCAAAAGTATATATTGATTTCTGTGCCTCCTACACAAATGAGTGTATTGATCCCATCCTTGTTATTGAATGGTCCACGCTTTGTTTTCTCTTCATTTGGAGACAGCAATTTAGGAGAAGGAACTCTGAATAAGAGAGGCAGGGAAAATGTGGGAGCTTCTTTTTAAAATCCCGAGGTTTGCCTAACCCTTTGACAATCTTTGTATTGTTTAGGCCTCAAAAAGGAAAGGAAACTTCACTCTTTCAACAGCAGGGTGACTCAACTCTCCGAGCAATTGAAATGGGCTTTATTAGGAAAGATGAAATGGTGAAAACTCCCTGAATTACCTTGTGAGTTCAATAACACTTGAATTCTTTCTCATTCTGCCCAGAGCGATGGCTGCCTCTAATGTCTCCAAATGGCTAATGTGAAAAATAATTTGTTCCTCTCTTGGAAAGTCTTCTTTATTGTGCCTTTTGTATTGAATTGGAGAACGCCAATGTGGACCAGAGGCTGGAGGAAGCATACTCATTCGACAATGAAACTGGGCTCACTGGAAAGGTACAAAAAGGCTGATTCTAGTGGCTGGATCAAATACATGAAGCACGTGTGTGATTATCCTATGTAATTGAGCTTCCAACTAAGCCTAGGGATATTCTGTGTGCTGTTAACCACTCAGAGGGAGGTGTGATTCCTAATTATTGGAGATAATGTTAAATATGTTGCTATGATGTCTTAGGAAGTTTTGTTGTTGTTGTTATTGTTGTTGTTGTTTTTTGGCCAGTGCTTCTATGGGTAGAAATGTGTGGTTCTGGAGACTCTTTAGGAGAGATCTGTGGAGAGAAAAGCTGTAGATGTGTAGGGGAAACTGCCTCCACAACATTCCCCTGGTTTCCATCTTGCACATTTAGACAACTCATGTGGGATATCTAACACTTATTTACTCTTACGGTTGTATAGAACAGAAGGTAATGGACTAGTAGTCAGGAAGACCTGAAATCAAATTGTATTCTTGGGTGCTTGGACTTGATAGTCTCAAAGACCCTTTCTAACTTGAAATCGATAAACACTGGACTCCTATATACAATGGTGCTAGCTGTAGAGAAACCCCTTGAAGTTCAGTGTCATTTTCTTCGCAGAAATTAGTTTACCATGGGCCCTTGCATCTGTCTTTAGGTGTTTCTCCGTAGAAGATAGTTGGGGTAGAGAAGAAGTAGGTGTATAAATAATACTGAGGAGCAAAGGGACATCATCCTGAAGAGGTCGTGTTTAAGGAGCCCTGTCTTTTGGCAAAAGGACCCTAAGAGGGCAGTCACTAATTCTTTTCCCCATCCCTACCCACTGGAATGTTTCAATATTCATAATACAAAGCAGTTTGTTGGAAGAAGCAATGGATTTGCAGTAAAGGAACATGGATTTGCATCTAGCATGTGAACTTGGGAAATCACTGGGCCTCATTTTCCTCATCTGTAAAAGGGGAATAATACCACTTATCCTTACCTCACAGAGTTTTGGGAAGGAAAGTTCTTTGTAAAATTTTAAATGCTATGAAAATTGTTATTTTCTAAGTAGATGGGAAATAGTACAGAAGAATTTTTTTTTCATAAATAAATAGCTTCTTTGGAGGAGTAAGAGTGACTGCATATGCAGAGTTCCTTTAATAGTATCTCCCAAATGGAGACATCCCACATATTTCTGGGAGAGTCATGATGAAATGTGATGGTAGTCCTTTGAAGAGACATTGTAATATATATGTAAGTACATGATACCATCTAGTGAAGAGGAGGCTTTTGGATTGTTTGTGGAGAAATTCAGAAAAGTCTGTCAGCTTCAGCCTCGGGCACTTTTTCTTTGGTTGTGCACTTAGACACTTTTGCTCATAGTGTCCAGTAATAGACAGGGCCTTCTTCCCTCTAAAGCCATGTGAAATGGGTCTCAGTCCTTAGCCTCTGTGTCTGTTATCTTTTTTTTTCTATCCTAGGTGAAGGGAGTGGAGTCTCCAATCTTGTGAGATTTGAAAGATCAGGAGAATGTCTTAGCATCCCTGCATTTCAGAGTCCAGGTTCAAAGCTAGAAGAGCATTGATGCCCCAAGAAGCAAGGAGTGACCTTTGGCAGCCCAGCTCAGCAGTAGCTGAGCCAAAGACTCATCCAGCAGTCAAGCCACCTATGGATAAGAACTTGGTAGGACCAATGCCACGTAGGAACTGGGCGAAGACTGAGCCTACTTTCCTCAGAGACCAAGGAGGTATAGGGGAAACTATTCCCGTGATGCATTGTGGGATGTGTTCATGCTTTATTCTTGCTATAGCTTCCAAGTAAATGCCTCTTTGTTAAAACTAACTGATATTAAGTGTTTAAATGGAACTGGAGCAGCAGTCACTGACCCCTAACAATTCAGTTGGCAGATGCTCAAGGCAAAGGCAGTAGAGAAAAGACTCCACCCCAACTTCTCAAGGTACTTTAGAACTTTGAGGGGCAGATGAAGATGGCCTGGCTCTAGAAGAGTGAACCAGAGTATATTTACCACCCAGACATGAACAATAAAGGCTTGAGGTTTTTCAGCTTTAACATGGAGTGAATAATTACATGCTGATTCTCTTTGTAGCTGCTGTAGTAATGATTATTATGAATTGAAGTGTTTTTTGTCCCCTAGAAACAAAGTACTGAAGTAGAAAGGGTGATGGAATTGGAGGACCCGGGTTCAGATCCCACCTTACTATCTTTATATACTTGGCAAGTCAATTACTTATTCTGAGACTCAGTTTCCTCACCTGAAAAATGGAGTAGATGGCCTCTAAGGATCAATCTAGTTCTGAATCTGCATTCTCATGAGATAATTTGGTAGCCAAATGCCTCTCCAGTCCTTACATAGCTTGGCTAGTACTCCTCTACTTTTTCAGCATACAATCTCCAAAGAGGCTGTGAATGTAGTGAGATATTTCAGATGATGGTGTCAGATTCTTGATCTGGTAGGGCTGACTTCCACTCAGGCACAAGGGTTTGCTTCCTTATGAACTCCAGACACCCTACTCCTAGTCGCTGTCCAGAGCCAGAAACATAAGCCTGGGACTGGTCCGCACATTCTACCTTTTATCTAAGCAGATGGACAGCAGGTGGTACTTACTCTCTTCAAGGATGCGGCCAATTACACTTGCTAGCTAGCTATGAAAACGAATCTGGATGAAAAGAAAGATGTGTTAAAGAGGAACAGAAGTGGCTTGCCTCATCTCCTTGCCTTTCTGAAAGAGAGGAGATTTGTGCTGAATGCTGACAATGATAAACACAATAGGCAGGAGATCAAAGCAACCTCCTGCTGTGTGCTTTTGAATTCTGAAGTGACAAGAAATAGAAGCTAGGAAAGGGAAAAATTCAATTTCCCAGATAACAACTTCTCATCTTAAAAAAATAAAACAAAAAATCAGTAGAGCATCTCTTCAGAATTTGTAAGCAGTATTCTCAATAGAATACTACAATTAAGATGGATCTTTAAGAATAAAAATAATAGCTACAAAGGGAGAGAGCAACTATTCATGGAATGAGAACTATTGAACTAGAAGGAGCCTCGGGGCCAACTCATCTAAACCCTTAATTTACAGATGTGGAAACTGAAGCCCAGGAAGTTTAAATGGCTTGTCCAATGTCATAAGCAGGATTTGCACCCAGGTTCAATAAATACAGTTAGTACTCATTCCATTGTACTGACCACTTAAAGAGAGTAGTAAAATGTGTAGAGGCAGGATAGAGTAATGTATAGAAATGTACATAAAATTCATATTTTCTTATAGCACAGTAATATGCCAGAATATCTGCATACCACAATTTGCATATCTGTTTTTCAATCAATGGGCATCTACTTTGTTTCTAATCTTTTGCTACCTTAAAAATGTCACTATAAACATTTTGGGGTGTATAGGATCTTTCGATCTTTGATATCTTTAGGTTATGTGTTTAGGAGTGGTATCTTTGAATCAAAGAGTATAGACATATTAGTCACTTTCTAAGTAATAATTTCAAATTGTTTTCCAGAATGAATGGACCAGTTCAGAACTCCCCCAATAGTTATTTTCTTTCCTCAACCTCTGCATCATTGACTATTCCCTCTTTTATCAACTTTGCCAATTAATTGGCTATAAGGTGAAACCACAGAGTTGTTTGTCTTTGCATTTCTCTTATTGATGATGCAAAGCAATCTTTCATATGAACTTTAGTAAACACTCATAACTTTTGATAACTTCCTACTACAAATGAGCTTTGCTAGTGTTGTAATTCAATTCAATTCAAATGCAGTATATGCTTGAGATACGAACACAAACTCAGTCTATTGTACTTTTGAAATAAAGCAGATAATAGGAAATTTAGAAACTACTCTACTTAAATGGAAGAAGAAATAGAAGAAATTAAGGTCAGGTCATTTTTATAATGAGCTGCCTTGGGTGAAAAATGGACTTTGGAGCCTATGTTCTCATCCAATGAGTTAAAGGGCTGGCTAACGCCTTGGGCTATGTTGGTTAATAGACTTTCATGGAAAGTTCTTCCCCAGAATACAGTTGTCACTATCACCACCAACAGGGAGCAAGATACTGTGCTCCACATTTTTAAAATATTTAGCTCTGCTCAAGATGATGAATGCCTCTGAATAATAATTAGAAAATATTCAATTTTGGGATATTCAGAAGTGAGTGTGACACAGTAATATTACACAAAGAGAAGACATGGCCATACAGCATTCTTGACAGGGCACCATAAATTTGGAAATGTTTTGAGCGGAGTCTGGATAACCTCTTGCCTATTGCCTGCATAATCATTGCCCATTATGAGAAGCAGTGTGGTATAGCAGACAAAGTGCTGGACCTGCAGTCAGGAAGACCTGAGTTCAAACCCTGCCTCATATACTCACTACCTGTGTGATCCTGGACAAGTCACTTAACTTCTCTGTGCTTCAGTTTCCTCGCCTATAAATTAAGGGAGTTGGGATCAATAGCTGCAAAGGCCCCTTCCAGCTCTAAATCTACGATGCTATGAACCATACAGGTATCCACCAGGTAATGAACATTTTGTACTCCAGTAACTTGTTAAGCTATCTACTAAGGTATGGAGGAATTGCAATTTGCATGGATGAGAAGGATAATACTGAAAAAATAATGAATTCTCATATTAAAATATAATCTTGACATCATTGACAGATATACACCCATATAATGAAAATGGTGAAAAACTGTACAAATCACTTTTTTCATATAAATTGGATGCTATTTGAATTTGAAATCTCACTAGGAAAACCCTGTTCAAAAGAAACCAGAAACAAAAAAGAAAAGGATCCTTTTTCATGTGAGTAATCATCTTCTTACTATGTGTGTGACCCTTCGCAAGTCACTGAGCCCTGTTTGCCTTAGTTTCCTTATCTGTAAAATGAGGTAGAAAAGGAAGCGGCAAACCACTCCAGTCTCTTTGCCAAGAAAACCCCAGATGGGACACGAAGAGTCAGATGTGGTTGAAAAATGACTAAACAACAAACAAATCATCTTCTAATTTATCTGATCAATAAGTTCAAATTTTCATATATTAGGTTTTTAAAAGCAGGGTTCAGCCCATCCAATTTGAACTTTCTTCTTAGGTTTCCTTTGAGGAGGACCATAGTTCCCCCCATTTTGAGGTTATGTGTTTGTAAAGTATCAGTCTTTATAATGTACCGATATACTCTACACACAGACACACACACACATCGTGGTATAAGGAACTCACATCCTCCGTGGATGTAGTGATCATATTAGTTACTCTTGAACATGGTCACTGAGTGATTAAATGACGTGCCTAGACTCACACAGACAGTACATAAAAGTCAGAACCTTAAACTCAGGTCTTTGTGACTCTAGCCAGCCCTTTGTTGATTAGGCAACACTGTCTACAAGGCTGGTATTTTTCTGCATTTGTCCTTATGCCTCAAATGAACCTTTTATGGGAGCTATCAATCTTTAAACATTTATTAAATGTCTACTATGTGCCAGACACTGTGCTAAGTGTTGGGACTTCACAAAAAGGCAAAAGACAGTCCCTACTCAAACAATGGCTAATGGAGTAGATGAAATGCATCATTTCTACTTTGATCACATGTTCTTTGACAATAACTATAGAAATTGCTAATAGAGGGGTGTAGTGAAAGGAGCTCTGGATTTGTAGGACTGACCTCAAGGGATCAGAATTCAAATTCTGACTGTCAGAATTTGTATGACCTTGAGTAAGTCATTGATATCTCTATATCTCTGTTTCCTCATCTATAAACTGAAGGGATTAGAGTAGACTATCTCTCAGGGTCCTTCTGGCTCTATGATCCCATAGCCACATGGGTCAGTTATTAACTAATTTTTTTTTGTTATTTTAATGACATAGCCCTCTAGATTTAAAAAAAAGTTGTTGTTGCTGCTACTTTGTTGCACAAGTTCGGTGGATAATATTTATTAATTTTACAGATGGGAAAACTGAGGCTCATCTTTGTTAAAAAAAAGACTTGCTCAGAAGTAAGAAGCATGGCACAATGACTATGCCTCCAGCAGTATGACTTGGATCAGGGCTGAAGAAATACGTGCCAAGATTCCATTTGTCAGTTGAATAAAGCAAGAATTACCTACCAGCACAAGACAAAATTCTGCAGGAATGCCAGATAATCAGCGAGTGCTTCAGCTCCCTGGAGCTACCTCTGACAAACTTGGGCATTGTCACTGTGGCAGTCTGCCCTCAGGCCTGCTTCAGCAGGTTAAGCAGCTGATTTCACAAGACACACCAGAATTCAAAGGAGGGCAGATTCCTTGTGGAGTAAGTTGATCCCAGACCCAACCAATTCTGTCTATTTATAGATCTCTACATTTAGCTCCTCATCTGAGCTCCCCTAGCACTAGGTGTCCTCATCTTTTGTTTGTTTTTAATGCTCTCAGACTCAACTGATGACTGAGATGGAGCCTGGTCTACTTAAATTTTATACCTTTTTTTTTTGCTCTGCAATTTCATTGGAATAGTGAAGAAATTGGAGAGAAGGGATAGAATTCCTGGTTCTGGAGTTGGAAGACCTGGGCGCGTATTCTGCCTTTGTCATTAACAACCTTTATGATCTTGGTTACGCAAGTCACCTCTTTGGATCTCATTTCCCAGATCTGTAAAATGAGGGTGTTGGACCATATGACCTCTAAGATCCCTTCCAACTCTAAATCTATAATACTTTGGTCCTGAGATCAGCACCTGCTCTGCAACTTACAGTCTAATAGAGTGGTCGGGGCATTAGATGTTAAGGGATTTCCTAGAGTCACACTTTATATGTATGAGAAGCAAGATTTCAACCTAGATCTCTCAGACTGAGGATGTCACTCTGTCTACTATTCAAGGTTGTCCTTGGGGAGCTATGTGAAATGTTGTCTCTCCTGAATTAACACCCTCCTCTCTTTTGTGCATTTAGGTCCTAGGCAGCTGGGGCTCGGGCACACTAAGTATAGAGCTGAGGGCACTGGAAGCATAATTCAAATCTCAGATCACAGAAATAGAAAGGACTTTAAGGAAGATTTGGCCCTAATTTTGCAATGTAGGAAGATGAAGGGCAGATTTATACAAGCTCATAGAGCTAGCAGATCGATGACAAAAACTTGTGTCTCTTGACTCTCAATTCAGAGTACGTTTGATTACACTATGCTAAAGATTATCATTTAGTTGATAATGTTAATGAACATTTATTAAGTGCCTGTTATGTTTTTAACTACTGTGCTAAGCACTGAAGGTGCAAAAAGAGGTAAAATATAGTCTCTGCCTTCAAGGAGCTCACAATCTAATGGACTGTGCCTAAATAAAGCATGTGTTGGGGTTCAATGAATGTCTGTCTTCTGACTACTTTGTAAAGCTAATTTTTAAAGATCATTTACTGTTTGTCTCAAAAATCTTAAATGCCCCTCCAGTTCCTGGAGAGAAAAGTATAAATTCTTTAACCTAGCATTTAAGACCCTAATTAGGCTCTAACTTGGTTCTAAAGTCCTATTTCATGCAACTCCCTTTTTGGTACTCTATTGCTCCAATCACCAGCCCTATTCTCCTGCCTTCTCCTGGCTCTATGCTGTTTTATTCATTCTAGTATTCCATGCCTGAAATAGACTACCACTTTCATTATCTTTGCACTTCGAATTGTTCCTTTTCTTCCACTCATGATGCAATCCCAACGTCTCCAAGAAGTAGACTCACATAACTCAGATCAAACTGATCTCTTTCTGTTTCTTTGAATTTCTAACAGTGTTTGGAACTTTTCATTTGTATGCATAATCTTATTTATATTATGGGTTTTTTTGGGGGGTGGGGGAGAATGAATGTATTATTTCTTCAAGATTGCAAACTCTCTGTAGGCAGGAACTATGTATTTTTTTTCATCGTGTCCTTAGCTGCTAGCACAGTGCACACAGAAGGTACTTAATACATGAGTTTTAAAAAAAATCATTGTCTCAGATCTCTTCCATGGATAATCAAGAGCTAATCAAACCATGACTTGAAATCTATATTGCACTTTAGTTACTTAGCTATGTTTCAATTTATGGAGGGCATATCAGTAAGAAAGCCAAATGTCTGTAGTTGTAATAAAATTGAGTCTGGGTAATCTGGGAGAAATAACTAGGGTAAAAGAACCATAATGGAAGGATATTAACTGCTGGAATATTAACACTCTATCATGGGCAAGAGCCAGTTTTATCCACCTTATTTGTTGCTTCCTAAATTAATTAACATCCTAAGGCTATGGGAATATTAGATAAATTTGGGCATTGGTGAATAAGTTTATCTGTATAAATAAAATTCCCATTAAGAGACCAAGGACTACCAGAACATCATATTTCCAAATAGGAGTTTCTGTCACAAAGCTATCATGAGCTTTCACAATTTATCATTATTGTATTTTGCATCTAAATGTGATGATATTTTAACAATTGGGACAGTTTTGTTTAATATGGAATCAGAGAAATTCAAAGTGCAGGCAGGTCTGAAAATATGGAAAATGGATATATTCCATTGTTTTGGAATACATCCATCTGGTAATTATTTGACAATTTTGATTCATCTGAAAACCCAATGATCTTTGATTTTTTTTAAACAATAGCTGAATAATATCAAATAGTGTCAGAGAACAGCTTGGAATCACTGTTAAGTGCTGTGAAGTTTCAACAACAGCAGCAACAGTAGCAGCAGCAACAGCACCTCAGGCAGGAAATCCATCAACAAGTCCTTATTAAGTGCTTACTACCTCCCAGCACTAAGTGTAACAGAGCTAAGAAGAAAGGAATGTGCACAGATTCATGTCTCTGTCATTGAGAAGCATAGATTCCAAAGGTGGAGACACTAGGTAATTAACTAGATACACACAAAACATAGAAAGTGGATGGAAAGGAAGGCCCCAGCAGCTGGGGGAGAAGAGTGATAGGGCAGGGACTAGGAAAGATCTGCAGCAGGTAGGATTCGAGCTGCATCTTGTAGGAAGTCCACATTTAAACAAAACTTTTAAGTTGTAAAAAGTACTACTATTTCTCATTTTGACCTTCATATCATCTAAGAGAGATGCTTTGTTATTCCAGTTTTTTTTTACATGAGGAAACTCATGTAATGATATGTCCATGGTCACACAGCTGCTAAATGTCAAATCAAGTTAATGAGCATTTATTAAGCTCTTGACTCCAAGTCCAGCACTCTATCTAGTCCACTCTTCTCCTATTCAATTCTGGTCCCAGTTTATTACCCATTTGAAGTGTCTGTCCATCTGAAGTATGTGTCCAAGACACATATACACATATGTATACATACATATGCATATACATGTATATGTATGTACATGCATGTATTGTATATATGTTTGTAATAAAAGGAGTAATCAAATGAGTCCATTCAACTACATAACATAATCTGGGCAAAATGCATTCTTCAACCACTTGGTTATTCCTGTATATTATTAGACTAGGGTCTCTTAAATGGTCATGTATCTCATGGAAGAGGTCCTTCAGTGTTTTGGTGCTTAATGTAATCAACAAAATGCCATCCTTGAACATGATTGAAACAAATAGAGCACCTTAAGTTTTGCAAAGTACTTTACAAATGTTACTTGATTCTCACAATAACCTTGTGAGTTAGATGCTCTTATTATCATATTCATTTTACAGATCAGGAAACTGAGATGGAGAGAGATTAAGTGATTTGCCTAGTAAATGTCTGAAGGAGGATTTGAACTCAGGTCTTCCTGATTCCAGAGCCAGCACTCTACCCATTGGGCCATCTAGCTATCTCCAAGAGTCTCACCATCTATGGGAATTCCTCTTACATGTGAACTCTCTGACAGTGGCAAACAAGATTGGAAAGCACACATCTCTATTTTCTGCCTTGCTTCATATTGAAAGTCAGAAGATCATTGAATAAAAATTGTTTAATGATTGCATAGATCAAAGCCAATTGTACAAGCTTAACATATGCACAGAAGAGAACCTCTAAGGCTGCATTTTTGCCTTACTGAGCCAATGCCTCTTTGTTGATTTTAAAAAAAACATAATAAACCCAAGAGGATCTTGCATTCTCTCATGTCTTATTTTACTATGAAGAAGTGATCTGTGATCTGCTTCCAATCTTAGTCACAGAATAAGAAGAGACAGTATTACCATACACCTAGAGCAGAAGGGGTCCCAGAGGCCATCTAGTTCAACCCCTCATTTTACATATGAAGAAGCCAAGGACCAGGTTAATAGACTTTCCCAAGGTCACCCAGGCAGTAAATATCAGAGGTCCCAGAGAAGAGATAATGAAACAAACTTCCCTCTTCTTGGTGGAGAGGTGGGAGACAATCAGTGAAGAAAGTGGAATACTCTATAAAAATAATCTTTTTTGCTTAGTTTTGCTTAATTACTTTTCTTTATTCCAAGTGAGGGTTCAGTGAAGGTGGGGGTAATGCCTATGTCATAAACAAATCAATAAAAAGAAAAAGTGAAATGTCTAAGTAGTAGAGAATTGTCAGTGAAAGCTTCCTATTTCTCTCTCATATTTTCATCATGGATTTTGTAAGTTAATATACTGTTCTCATAAAGATTTTTTTTAAAGAGGAGAAAGTAGTCACGTGGGTTAGTATTTATGGATATCTTCTTAGCCACCTCTTCTTGGTATTAACAGCATCTGACTTTTTCCCATTCTTTTGGAATCTTTCCCTTTCAGAGACAAAGGATCCATGGGAAGCTTTTACATTGTGTTGCCTGCATTACAGATTTCCTCATATATTTGGTCCAGTGAAATTACTTGTCTCTTCCCACAGGTGTAAATAAAGAGCTTTGAAAGCATTGAAATGCTATATAAATGGGAGTTGTTATTAAGCTAAGCAGAAAAGGCAACAAACTGATTGGAGATGGAGTATTACGCAAGTAAGAGGGAAAGTAATGTATCATCATGAATAATAATCATCTAGGAATCTTTTCTGTTCTGCAGAAATTCAGTGAGGAGAAGAAAGGCACAGAAGAGGTGTGGGAAAATCTGGGAAGAGTTTCAAGGTGATGTCGATGAGGCTGTATGCTCCAGAGGGTGTGGAAACCATAAATCCTAGTTAGAAACATTCAATCTTGTTTCCTTGAGAGGCAGTAATCAGGGAGAAATCACTCTACATGAGTGCATGTTCCAGGAATGACTGGGTTGGGAATAAAGAATGAATGAAGGGAAAGAGAAAAAGCATTTATTAAGGAATTACTGTGTGTCATTCACTATATGTCACACTCTTAAATGCTTTACAGATTTTATTGCTTTTATCCGTACAACAACCTTGTGAGCTACGTGCTATTACAACACCCATTTTACGGTTGAAGAAACTGAGCCCAACAGGTTAAATGACTTGTCCACACAGCTAGGATATGTCTGAGGTTAGAGAAGGAAGAATAGAAGAATGAAAAAAAAAACATTTATTAAGCACTTACATGCCAGGCATTGTGCTAAGTAATAGAGTGCTCAAATGAATCTGTGATCTTTTCTATTTGGAAGTTCCCTTCAGAGATGCAGATACATACAATCCGCACCTGCCCATTCTATGAGACTATTGTCTCTAACTTCTCAGAAGTTGACTACTGACAGTCCATCAGATATCCTGTAAGCCTCCTCCATGTTCTCTTGATGTTATATGGGTACCAAAACTGCCTTTTTCCTGCCATTCTATGCCTGTGCCATATAACCAGTCTGTTTTCTCTTCCTAGCATACAATTCCTTAGTGAGATTTTTGACTCTTACAATAAGATGTCTCCTAAGTCATTCAAGATTCCCTGGAAGATATAACAATAGGTATATAATTGTTCATTGGCTCTCTGAGGCACAAAATGGGGAGCTCCATGCTCCCCAGAAGTTTTGACCACTGAGATCCAATGCAGAATCCAAATTGAAGAGGGATTCCCTGTGGATGGTGAGGTCCTCCTGATGCTCCTGTTTGGGGATCATATTGTGCAGATTACATCAAGCCCCAGAACATTAGAGAGCCTCTGGAAGAGAACCATAATCTGGGAATACAAATACAGAAAGAGACAAGTCCCTGTCCTCAAGGAGTTTGCCTTCTAAAGAAGGAAAGAAGACATATAGAGGAGAAAGTGATAGTTATAAAAAGGCACAGAGGTGATTTCTCCACGGCCCTCTGTGCTTCTTCTGCAAAAGCATTATTCTATTCATCTGAAAGTGGTTACATCTGTTTCCTTATTGCATTAATGAGCACTGAAGAGATCCTTACTGTTATATAAGTCTGATGCGATCGAGTCAGGAGGCTTAGAAACTCTACTCATGACCATACCACAATTGGTGGAGTGGGAAATTCAATTACAATCAAAAGACCAAAACCATTAGTAGTGAGATTGAGTTATATAACCAGTTCCTTGGAACTCGCCTCCTTTTGGCTTCTTGATCTGATACTGACTTCAATCTGATACTGACTGTCTCTCAATCACATTTATCTAATTCCCTCGTCCTCTGAATCCACCTAAATCCCAACCTGGCCTAGTTTCTGATTTGAGCTTGACCTCTTCCCAAAACCTGTATCTGACCTCATCAGCCCCAGCTAGGTATAACCCCTTCCAGAGTGCTCTTCTCCCCAACCCTATTACTTGAGGGCTGGAGTAATCATGGATATGTTTCAGTCTCATCTGAAAGAGGAAATGACAGCTTAAAGCAGTGGGGCAATTCTCATCTTGCTTGGTTAAAGACTATAGAACAATGGAAATAAAAAAGAAATGTGAGATGATTTTGTTTTGTTTTTGTTGGAAGGCAGTATTTTTAGGAATGAGACTACTAACACTTCTATAAGCCTTTAAATATGCAAAATACTATATGCAGATTATTTTATTTGATTCACGAACATGGCTGTCTTAATTTTGAGGAAAATTAACATCTTCTCTATGTGTCCTAGCAATGAATTTTATGATTTGGGAGCACTGAATTTTACCCTCTACTTATATTTTGCTTAGTAGACTATTAAAATTTGTTAGGGTTACCTTCGCACAAAATAGTTTGTTGGAGGGAGCAAAGTACTATAAGTTTAAAGCTGGAAGGGACCTTAGAAATCACCTCCTCCAACAATAATCCATTAAATAGAGAATAGATATTCTGGGAAAACTCTAAATGTATCTTAATAGAGTTTATATTAAGAACTCCATAGTTGTGCATCAAAAAGTTCTCAGGTTCTATACAAATACTCAATATAATATATGTTGGGTACTGAATAGACTTTATTCTACTCCAGAGTGAACATAAAATCAACATAAAAGATTCACAATATTCCTCCAGTGGGTTCCACCTCAGAGACCTATATATTCAGCCATATGACACTACCGTGAAGGTTTAGAATGCTCCCCCTTTCTTGGGAGGAAATGTATATGGCATGGCTATAGAAGCACCTTCCAATCTAATGGTGAGCCCTATTATATATGTACCTATATAGGTATATAGCTTTATGGTACTGCTGAAGGGCTTGCTAGGAAAAAAATATTATTAGGGCTACTAGAAAGGTAACCCCAGACCTATACTGTCTGAATAATTCTTAGTGATTGGAGTAGACAGAGAACAGGTCTTTTGTTCTCCCATAACATTGTTTCAATTCTCCTGTATTAATTCTGACTTTAGGGGCCACACACATAATCCTCTCTATAAGAGTCTGGTTCTGCCTAGGTGCTTCCTTCCCTCTCTTGAAGGCTCACAGAACTCTCTAACTTGTAGTTGCTAGTATAAACAGGTGACCCTTGACAATTCATTTGTCTAGGGGCACAGGTCTACCTCAGAGTTCTAAGAGAAGCATTTACAAAGTTAAATCTGATTCTTTTGAGATATCACTTCCTCATTTGCATATGAAAACTTGTAGAACTCTGGAGCAAATGGAGAACACAATACGATTTAATGACTTGCATATGAAGAATTGGAGAACTTTTAGATTTGTAACTAGAGAAATAGTGACACCAGAACTATAATAATTATTACAATTATATATAATTATCAGACAAATTTACTTGTTTAGAGAGATGAAAACTCAGTTTCTAGTCATTAGTTAAGGTGGGATCATCATGTGTTGAGAGGATCTAGTTATTGAACCAAGAAAAATTAGAGAAAAGAAAGAAGGTAAAGTGAAAAAAATCATAGAGTTCATGGAGATGAGTTAAGTAGAAGAAACCTGGGAAGGTAGGAAGGGACCAAGCTATAAAGATCTTTAAATCTCTTATTTTATACAAGGTATGTGCTAAACATTACAAAGACTGTTTACGAAAAAACAAAAACAAAACTGAAGTATTCAAGGTACGAAGGACAGCCAGTGAAAAGGCACAGAGTCAGGAGATGGGGTTCCATGTAATGGAATTCTAACAGCAAGTCAGTGTTACTAGATGAGAATGTTTAGAGGAGAGTAGGGTATAAGAAGACTAGAAAGGAAGGAATGATCTAGTCATGAAGGGATTTAAAAGTCAAACAGAGGATTTTATATTTGATCCTGGAGGTAAGAGGGAGTGACTAGAGTTCACTGAGTATGTGTGTGGTGGGGGAAGAGATAGGGGAGTATGACATGGTCAGAATTGAATTTTAGGAAAATCACTTTGGCGGCTGAGGATGGACTGGACAGGATGACAGCAGGAAAGGATGGCTTGGAATGTAGAGAGACTTAAGGCAGGTGACCAATTAGGAGGCTATCACAATAGACTAGATGTGCAATAATGAGAGATTCTACAAGAGCAGCAGCTGTGTGAGTGGAGAAAAGGTAATGTATACCAGTTCTGTTTTAGATATGTTGAGTTTGAGGTGTCTATGACATCAAGTTTATATCTAATGATTACTGCAATGTGAAATTGGAGATTAGGATAACCTCAAATTTTATCTGGATAAAAAGATGTGATAATTAATTACAGAGATGATAATTGAGCCCATGGGAGTTGATGAGAGAGCTAATATAGAGGGAGAATAGAAGAGGTCCCAGGATAGAGCCATAGGAATGCATGTAGTTAGTGGGAATGACCTGGAGGAAGATCCAGCAAAGGATACTGAGGAGGCATCATACAAGTAGGAGGAAAACTAGGACAGAACAGTGTCATGAAAACCTAATGAAGAGAGAGTATCCAAGAGAAGGGAATGATTGATAGAGTCAAAGATCATATATAATTTAAAAAGGAAGAGAATTGAAAATAAGCCATTATATTTGCAATTTAGAGGTCATTGGCAGCTTTAGAGGGAATAGTTTCAGAAAGAGGAAGAACTGTCTGTGGACAGCTTTCCCAAGGAGATCAGCTGAGAAGGGGGAGGAGAATTATAGAAAAACAGCAGTAGAGATCATTGATCAAGTGAAGGTTTTTTTTTAAGAATGGAGAATACATTGGTGTGTTTCTTAAGAAGCAGGGAAGCGCACCAGCCCTGAAGTCAGGAGGACCTAAGTTCAAATCTGGCCTCAGACCAAACACTTGACACTTACTAGTTGTGTGACCTTGGGCAAGTCACTTAACCCCAAATGCCTAAAAAAAAAAAAGAAGCAGGGAAGCAGCCAAAACATAGGAAGAGGATAAAGATTAGTGAAAATGTGGATAATAGGGGGGCAATCTTCTGGGAAAGATGGGATGGGATGGAATCAAGGATTCATGTAGAATGGTTTGACTTGGCAAGAAGGGCAACTTCTTTACATAAGATAGGGATGACAGAGATATAGTCTGGGAAAATGTCTCAATGATGTGAGATGAGGAAGGGGGAAGAAGTAATTGATTTTTGCAAATTGCCTCAGTTTTTTTCCTGTGAAATATGAGGCAAAGTCCTCAGCTGAAAAGGGTGGAAGGTTAAGTAAGCCATAAGAGACTTGAGGAAGAATGTAAAGGATTGGAAAAGATGCTATGGTTAATGCAATAGTGAATTGACTAGGGGAGTATAAAAGGATTGTCTTGCTGCGGTAAGGGGCCAGCTGAGATTATGTAGTAGGCATAGTAATTCTGGTTACATGTTTTTCACCAGCTCTATTAGGTAGCATGTGAATAAGAATGAAGACAGGGAAAGTCAGGAGCAATTAAAGGTTAGAATTTAAGGCACGATCAGCAATAGGATAAGAGGGCAAGGGACTTAAGTGTAGAGAAGAGTATAGAGTTGTACTGGTTCACCAAACGGAGAGAGTTATAATAGAGAACAGAAGACATTGTCTCTCATTCTCTTTCTTTCTTTCCTCCTCCTTCTCCTCCTCCTCCTCCTCCTCCTCCTTTTTTAGAAAGCACTGCAATTTCTCATCAGCCAATCAATTTTCCCAGTAGCAAACAACAGTAAAGAGAGAAGCATGGTCTTTGACACAGCTCTAAATTTTTATCTCTTCTCTCCCTTTCCTTTATCTATTTTTTTCTTGGTTCGGTAGCTACATCCTCTTGACAAATGATGGCACCTTAACTAATGGTTAGAAACCAAGTTTTCATCTTCTCTATAGTTTTTGGAAGGGGAATAGTATCATGTCTAGAAGGGGAGATTAGAGTCAGATTATAGAGGATCTTAAGTGCCAGGCTAAGGAGTTTATATTTTAACCTAGAAGTTTGAGGGAATCATTTGAGCAGGGAGTAGTCAAACCTTTCCTCAGGAAGATTATTTTAGCAGTTGTGAAACATGGAAACCAACCACAAGGCTATTATAGTACTCGCAACTACTTAAACAAGAATTCTTCAGTGGTCTCCTCTCCTTCCAAGCAACAAGCAAATTTTTTTTCCCTTTAGTTGTCTGTAGGTATTAAATAAGTTGCCAGTTTCATTCTTTAGAGATTTTAAACTGATATGTCACCTGGTTTCTGTTCTTAATTAAAGACATTTTTTAATGCTGTCAGAAGAGCAGTTAGAATCCCTGATCTAAATGCTCAGGATCATTAGTCATTCTCTCACATCTGTTGGTGATTTCATTAGCTTAACTACTTAAGTTAAATCCATTTATGAAGCATCACATATTGGCAAAATGTAAAGTTCTTGTCTTTACAGTTTGTAAAAATCTATATTGTTTATGTGGACAGAAATTTCCCAGAAATATTAAGTGACATATTTCCAAAGGGAAATTTGGTTTTGTATTTAGTGAAAAAAAAGCAGCCAGAAGATGTAAATGGTTGCTGATTGAATGGGCTACATATGTCTCTCTCAATGTTCATCAACAATAAACAAATTACACAATTGTACTTTTTTGCCCAATTATGGTACTTTTGTTTTCAAATTTATGGTTTATTTAATTTGTCCTTATTAGGAGCTCACCATATAATGAGTCCTGAAATTTTCCCTCTCCTTCTCACTTTTATACCCTGACACCTCTCTCCTCTTCCCACATCCAAGCATATAGCTAAGGTAATAAAACAGAAGCCTCACAAAGAATACATCATGCAATAAGTTGCCAAATAATCAGAGATTATTTTACAATGTCGTGTTCATATTCTTACATTTTATAATTAAAATTTATATCCTGCGTGGGGTTTTTTTGGGACTCTTATGTAAGGTAGATATTTCTGTCATTTTACATGGTTTCTTACTGAGATTTTGTATATAAATTATAAAATGTTTCCACACCCAAAAAAGAATACATCACATTCCTGGTCTAATAAAGGACATGCTGACATTCCAACAGCTTTAATATATCCAATATGTCCTCATTTGGGGCTCACTCTATCAAGGGTGTTGAAATCTTTCATCCCTTTATCCCTGATGCCTTCTTCTCTGGCCTCCTCCCAGCCTTTACCCTAGTTACATAGCTATAACTCAACTGTACTCTTGGGGGGAATGGTCATCAACTCTGTTGATACTGATAAATATCAATACATGCATAATCAATTAAATAAGTAACTTGTTGACTGCTTCACCAATAATTATCATTGTCTATATGTTCAAGAACAAGGACACTGTCCCCTAGATAGAGGAAGGAAAGGTATAGAGAGGACACAGATAGAGTTGCAGAGGAGAAGATGAGCAAAGGAGAACAGGAAAATAAAGATGCTGAGCTTACAGTCGTATGCTCTGTGGTGAGTCCTCATTCAAAAGAAACTAATATCTTACATATATATGTATATACATACATGTAGCTTTTGAACTTTCAAAATGACTTTCATATTCAAATTTTCATTTTGTAAAAAATGGCATTTGCTCCTATTTGTGAAATATGTTCTGTAGGTTGCCTCACGCCCTGGGACATTGAGGAACCTCCCTTGCTAGATCCAAAATTACTCAAAAGAATTCAGTCTATCTATGGATTAAAAATCAGGTGGATTAAGAATAGTCAATAGTCAATAAACATTTATTAAATCCCTACTATTGTCAGGAACCATACTAAGTACAAGGGATACAAATATGAAATAGAAAGACAGTCCTTGCCATCATGGAACTTACAATCTAATGGGGGAAGACAATGCAGGAAAGAGAACTGAAAGATGGCAGGGGGAGGGGAAGGCACCTGGCAGGAAGCATGGTAGAGAAACCTAAGAAGTCCAAAACGATTAGAATCTGGTGGGAAGTAAGGGGATATCTGAGGAGGTAAGGCCTATTGTCAAAGCTCTGGTATTTAGTTGATATCCCACAGAGCTGGTTCATCATTGACTGAAACAGAATGGTATAGTGGAAAGAACATTAACTTTGGAATCAGAAAACCTGAGTTCGACCTCACCTCCTCACAGTCTAACTATGTGTCCTTGGGCAAGTCGCTTGACATCTATGGGCCTGAGTTTCTTGTCTATAAAATGAGGAGGTTAGATAAGATTGCCTGAAAGAGTCTCTCCCAGTTTTAAAACTATGATATCTTAAACTGATGTGAAAAATGGAAAACGGAATGGTCACAGAAATAGATAGGAGGAAGGGATTAATCTCGATTATCTTTGGGAGGACTAGGCAGTACTTTTAAAGTACTCCCAAAGTGCTCCCAAAATAAAAACCTACTCTTTTTAATAACAATGTTTTGGTGATATTCTAAGTCTATGAAACATGGAAGAACAAAGTCTTGGAGGAATCAAAATAGGTGGGAAAGGAAGAGATGTACAGTGGACACTAATAGGCTACAATATATTAGGAACAATGAGATGTGTACACAAAGTAGTGCAAAGGAGATGTATCAAACATATGTGTGATTAGAAAAGAAAATGAGTTAGTCATGGAATAAGAGCAAGGGATAACGAATGGTCAGTCAACATGATGCACTGGCAGCCACACAATATCAAAAGTTCTGGAAGAAGCCCTTTTCTGTGCAGGGTTTATAAAGGATATAGACAAGAGTCGTCAAGAATGAGAAGATCTGGATGGATTATGATCTGTACCACTTCAGAGAGTACACATGTTGAATGAGCTTGTAGGTTACCTGTTAAAGTATGGAAAAACTAGCATTTGTATATCACCTTGTGTTTTCAAAGCACTTCACAAAATATTGTTACATTTGATTATTATAATAACTCTGTGTGGGAAAGAGTCCCAAGTATTTTTATCATTTTAGGAATAAGGGAAACTAAGGCATCGAGAAGTCAAATGATTCACCCATAGTCACACAGTACATATAGTTTTAATGTGGCAGAACCAGGATTGGAATCCAAGTTTTCTGCCTTTTCTCACTAAACTACAATGGCTTATTGAGAATAATTTTTTTCATTAAGGCCTAGTGAGATAACTTTGATTTTACAGATGAGAAAACATCCCCAAAGAAGTTAAATGAATTTCTTCAAGTTACCCAACTAGTTAGTGACAGTTAGTTCTAGAAGCCAGCTCTCCTGATTCTTAGTTTTTTTATTCTTTTGATCATGCCGTATGAGCCACACTTTACTTATCACAAACACATTACTGATTATTATTCTAGTTTCACCACTCCAAAAGTTAAAGTTTGAATGTGACTTTTGTGCCTTTGTTTTTTAGAGTGATATTGGCTTCTCTTCATGTCATAGAGGTCCAGGGAAAAGATATCATTATGAGTAGAAATAATCTAGGAGGAAGTGTATCATAGCAGGAAAAGCATTGCCTTTGGAGTCAGTGTATCCAAGTTTGAATCCTACTTTTGATGTTTTCTATCTATGTAATATTGAATAAGTCATTTAACCACCCTTGGTCCTAATTTCTTTATATGTAAATCTCTCTTTATCTCTGATTTGGTGTGCTTTAACTTAAGTAGCCTGATCTAGAGCTACCATGCTACTGCTCTCTTTGACCACCTTCATGCCATGCTCCACCACTCTAGCCTCTACTTACAACCTAGCACACCCTACTGGGGGGCTTTTGATTGGTAAGAATTCACCATAACTGGCTTAGCCCAGAACCATCAGGTTCTGCTGCTCTCTAGCCATCTTTATGCCGCATTGCTACACTTGTACCTTACCCCTATGTGCACGCGCGCACACACACACACATACACACACACACACACACACACACACACACAGGACCCTTCTTTCCCACCTCTAGTTCTGGGAACTAATTATATAGTAATCAAATCTGCATTATCATTCTTGGAAAGCACATATTAATCAACTGTCCTTTGATTTTGCTGGAATCATGTGAACATCTATGACCATAACACTCCTTTATAGTTGCATCTATCCTATATGTTCCACATCTTCCCCTCATAGAATATATAAGTCTTTTGGGATAGTTACCACTGTTTTTAATGTATTCAGATACTCAGAACACAATACTATCTCAGTGGATAGCACATTGTGTTTTTTTCATTTTTTCATTCATTCATTCATATGATTTCTGAGCAATTTCAGTAAAGTTTGAAAGGTCATGGAGAATGAAAAGTTATTACATTATTAGGGATGGGCAAATCTTTCAAAAGAGAGAAGGAAATGGAATCTGCAAACCTATAGGCCAATGGGATTCACTTTGATTTCTGGAAAAATTCTAGATATATTAATAAAAGGATGATCAGTGAAAATTGAGGAAAATAAGCAGTGATCATGATGAGCCAGCATGGTTTCATCAAGGATGTGTGTCAAACTAGCTTTGTCTCTCTTATTAATAGAATTATACAGCATATAAGCCAAGGGAATATTGTAGAAGTAGTTTACCTTTGTAACAGGGGCTTTCGTGCATGTGAAAAGTACCTCAGTTTGCTCAACAAATAGAGAGGACGAGGAATGAAAGTGTCTTGGAAAGACCATTGGAGCACGTTGAAACGTTCTGTAACTACTTCTTAGTTTGCAAACCACATGGTTAGAAAGAGCCTTTTTCAATTGGTTGTAGCCAGACATAGGGACATCTTCCAAAATGTTGAGTCAGTTTCAGTCTAGGCATGTTTCCTCTTTCTTTTCAGCTGAACTCAGGAGATAATATTTACCATATCATTCATAGCATCAGGTGAAAAACAATGGTCTGAGCCTTATAGGAGAGGCCTTGGGACCTTCTCCCCCTCTACAGCATGTGGCCCTATGAAATCAGCATTAATTCTTGACCTCTGTGCTTGTTCTTTTCTGTTTGAGTTGAAAGGTTGGAACCCCTCATCTTGTTAGTTTTGAATAGAGGGAATATTACAACCAAGCTCTCCTAATACTCTCCTCCAAATAACTTTAAAATAATGCCTCAAATAAAATTTTGGAGCAGCCTAGAAAAGAAAAGGTTGGAACAAGACATTTTTTCCAGTCCAAGACAACTTAGGAGATCCTATGGAAGAGTCTGTGACATTGTGGTAGGGGCTGGCCTAGAGTGTATGCTGAGGTAATAACACCTGCGAGCTTTGTGGCTGTAACAGCAGCAGCAGCTTAAGGAGCTCTCAGTCCAGAGATTGCAAGGGGACTGGAAAACTAGTCTGAAAGAGATTTATAGGGACCCCACATACTAGTACTGGGCACATGATCAGACCTTATTTGGCAACTCCATCCAGTCACAGTTCCAGGGCAGAGAGCTAGCACTAGTACTTTCAACTACAAGGGAGCAAGGGCCCTTCCTCAGTAAGGACCAGATCATGGATGAGTAGACCAATGACCACACCTCTCCCCAGATCATGCCACCTTTGAAGCACTGAAAACTTACAAAACCCCAGAACCAGCAGCAGGAACAGCAGCAAGAAATAGCTTGGAGCTTGGGATAGTATCCGCTTTCTCATTCCCAGTGGGCAAAGACATAATCTAACATAAAGTTCAAAGTAAAGAAATAGACTGGAAAAAAAGAGCAAACAACAGCAACAAAAGAATCTGATCATAAAAAGCTTCTATGGTGACATGGAAGATTAAGACACAAACTTGGAGAAGAAACTATGTTAAAACAATTACAAGAAAACCCTCAAAGAAAAAATGCAAATTAGACACAAAGCAAACAAAAATTCTTTGAAAAGCTAAAAAAAGAACTAAAAACATGTATTTTAAAAATCAAATAAGATCAGTAGAAGAGAAATTGGGAAAAGAAATGAGAAGAATGCAAGAAATTATAAAAAGAGAATTAACAGGTAAAAAAGGCACCAAAAATACAGAAGGAAAAATACCCTTAAAAACAGAATCAGCGAAATGGTGAAAGAGGTACAAAACCTCACTGAAAAAAAACTCCTTAAAAAGAAGAATTGGCCAAATGGAAAAAGAGGTACCAAACTTCACTAAAGAAAATAATTCCTTAAAATTAGAATCGGACAAATGGAAGCTAATGACTGCATGAAACATCAAGAAATAATTAAACTAACTCAAAAGAATGAAAAAATAGAAGAAATGTGAAATATCTCATAGAAGAAACAACTGACCTAGAAAATAGATTGAGGAGAAATAATTTAAAAATTCTAAAGTACCTGAAAGGAGAAGAGAGGAGAGAGAGAAGAGAGAGAGAGAGAGAGTGAGAGAGAAGAGAGAGAGAGAGAGAGAGAGAGAGAGAGAGAGAGAGAGAGAATTTCAAGAAAATATAAAGGAAAACTGACCTTATATCTTAGAACTGGGGGTATTTTTGAAAGAATCCACCAATCACCTCCTGAAAGAGATCACAAAATGAAAATTCCCAGAAATATTACAGCCAAATTCCAGGGCTCCAGGTCAAGGTGAAAGGTCAGGAGGTTACTTCAGCATCCTAAAGTTCTAGAACATGGGTTTTGCAGCCTGGAAAATATCAGATGCCCAGAGGAGCTTAGAGTGAAGTTCTGGATCTAAAATAGAGTAATTAAGATAGGAACTCATTCAGTCATACTGTATCTGGACATGAACTTGGCGGAACCAATCTTATGTAGGAACTAAGCTAAGATTGTGTCCCTGAGGGGGAAGGGGGCATTTGTGTTTCTTTTGCTATATCTTTGAAATAAACATTCCTTTGTAAAGGTTAACTAATGGTAAGAGGTTAAACAGAACTAGGATGCTAGTGACTGGCACCTAACAATATGAGCAGCACAGAGGATGCTAGAACCCTAAAGGGCCTATGTAGACTCTCTGCCTTGGGGATTGAGAGCCCAGTCAAACTCATTATGCCTCAATTTTAGTTAAACATGCTATACTAAGAAAGCTGAACAGATGTAGGCTAGAGACTAGGACAGTTAAAGAGATTTGGAAGTAGTCAAATTGCTTAACCTAAAGAGCAGTTGGGTGTTAATGATTCCATGTCAGCTTAGCAGGAGAGCTCTAATGCAGTGGTAGAAGGATCAATGCATGGCCCTGTGCTGTTTAATAATTTTATCAATAACTCAGAAAAGGGACAGAAGATGACATGATAATCAGATTTGTAGATAACTCAAAGCTGGAATGAATGGATAGCTAAGACAAGTCAGGATTCAAAGAGACACTGACAGGCTAGAAAATCAGGCTGAAGCAAATAAGGTAGAATTTAATGATGGTAAATGGTTGAAAAAACAATTTCACCAATACAAAATGGGTGAGGTGTGGTGTCTCTGATTTAGGACTTGTTCCAGCATGAGAGATACATCAGATCAGCACATCTCTTTTAATGGTTATAATTCTTAATTATTGAGTACAGCTCAATGGGGGAATTGGAGGAGCAGTGTGAGCAAAAGTAGATGTAATAAGAAAAAGGCTTAACAATTAGAGGTATGGAGAAGGGGGAGAAGAGCTGAGGATTTTCTGGAGGACTTGGACTGTCACTGGTAGGAGTCAGCTGGTCCGTTCTGAATGATGCACTGTAATGTGGCTGGAGTTAGGGGTGGGAGGAGAGGATAGGGCTGAAGGTCCTTTCTTTATTTTAGTTACATAAGCAGGAGTCACAGACCTGCATGAACATTAGTGGTGAAAACTAAGGGAAATTCGTGAACTTTGGAGGTGAGAACCTTTGCCTGGTCACAGGTCATATGGCTGGTGAAAGAGGAAATGACAGAGGAAACAAAGGTTTGACCTTCTGAGCATTCCAATTCATTAAGCTATAGCATGGCAATTGCTCAACAAACCGGGACCAGACTTCCTCAGTGTGGCCTGAACCCTGTATACAGGGGAGATAGACTTTTACGCATTAAAAATAATCAAATAAGACCAATTAAAAAGAAAAAATGGAAAATTAGCTAATCTGATTTCTAATTGGAAGGCAGATTAGAGACTTTCCAAATTGGGAGGGGGAAGGGTGACCAGGTGCAATTCCCCCAAATCAGAAAAAGAGGTGTCCCGCTCACCCCAACTATCTATGAAAAATCAAAGGAACATGGAAAAAATAACTGATTGATCAGTATGGGACCAATTTTCAGAGAAGACATATGGGTAATTGTGAGAAAACTCATTGCATCAATCTTTGGATCTGACTGGGTTTCTGCTCAGGATAACCCAGGTCCTTAGTTAAGGGTCTGTAAGTAGCAGGGGGGGTTGGTCCAATTTCCAAGCTATACAGGGCTGGGTTCAAACAAGGTTTTTTCCCCCAGTTCCCACAATCGAATAAAGTTTTCTCACAAGACATAAATTGGACTAGACCTATAATTGAGAGAACCTAGCTAGCTCTAGAATTGAGTCACAAGATGAAATCACTGTCCTAATCCCCTCAATTCTCTCACTCAGTAGACTTGGGACAATCATTTTTGTTTTACCTGTTTCTTAGGGAGGCAGAGTGCCCAATGGGTTGGTGGACTCAGGGATTTTAGGTGGACCACTCCCTAGAGGTTTCTTTTTTAAATTTTTATTTATTTTATTTTGAACTTAAGAAATAAAACAAGCATTTCCATAACATAGTAGAATAGAAAAAAAAGATGATTGTACATGAAACTGCAAATCTATTATGTACAACTTGCTATTCTTTTTAAATATATAATAAAGTTATCATGTAACTTCCTTTTTTCTTTTTTCTTCCCTCTTGTATATATTTAAAACCATTCTATACATACTTCTATTTATCAATTTCTTTCTGTAGATGTAGATAGTGTCTTCTTTCATACATCCTTTGTAGTTAATTTGGGTATTTGTAATAGACAAAATTACTTATTCTCTTAAAGTTGTTCTTAAAACAGTTACTGTATACAATGTTCTCTTGGTTCTGTTCATTTCATTCTTTATTATTTTTTGCAAGTCTATTCATGTTTTTCTATGATCCTCAAGCTGCTCATTTCTTATAGTACAGTAATATTCCATCATGATCATATACCACAACTTGTTCAGCTATTCCCCAATTGATAGGCATCTACATAATTTCCAGTTCTTTGAGGTTTCTTTTATCTTTGTCTTAAAGCACACGGTTATTCAGGGGAAAAAAAAAGATTTCCCATTAGATTGTAAACTTCTTGAGGGCAGGCTGGTTTTTGCTTATTTTTGCATCCCCAACACTTAATACACAGTGCTTGGCACATTGTAGGTGCTTAATAAATGTTTATTGATTGGTTGATTAACTGCAAGCTCATTGTGAGTTTACAACACATTACGGCAATCAAAAAAGTTAGTCTAATACTAGGCTACATTGAAAGGCACAACCTACTAAATTCTGTCCTGGTCAGACCACATCTGGAGAATTTTGTTCATCTGGACATGTTTCACAAAAGACATTGATAAACTGAAGTGCATGCTGAGGAGAGCAACTAGAAGAAAAAAGATATTTGAATTCATACTGTATTAGAATTGCTTGAAAGAAATTGAGATATTTAGCCTGGAAAAGAGAAACTGCAGGGGGTGATGTGAAAGCTGCCTTCAGATAGTTGGAGGGTTATCATTTAAAATACAGTTTAAATTTCTTCTACTTGGCCTCAAGGGACAGATTTAGGAGCAATTGCTAGAAGTTTAAGAAAAGCAAAAATAGGTCTAATGTAATGAAAAACTACCTAATGATTATATTTGAGCTCTTAGGAATAAAATGGGCTGCTTTGGGAAGTAGTGAATTCTCCCCCAACCCCCCACTTGAGATTTTCAAGCAAAGGCTGGATAACAAATTGTGAGGTATATTGTAGAGGAAATTCCTTCTCAAGTATGGCTAGACTAGATGGCCACAGGGATCCTTTCAAACTCTGAAATTTTGTAATTCTCTAAGCTGTAACATCATATTTTTCTTAACAAAAAAAAATTTAAGAAAATTTTTCAACTTTTGCTTAATGGTACATTTTTATCAATATTCCTATAAAGGTAGAGAGCCCACTCCCTTGAAGGTTTTGAAAAAAATGAATTGGATAACTATTTCTGTTGAATAATTTATGTACAGCATGTATTAGAAACAGAAGTATATGCTAATTGACTACCCTGTATCCTCTCCACTACGATCCAATACCATGTGATAAATTTCCAGTTTGAAAACAATTAGTCAGATAATCTTATTATTTCAAGGTTTACTAGAAAACACATTTTTATAGCAATGAAAAAAATTTCTTCAATGCCGTGTTAGGGAAATCAGGAATTGAATGTTGCCATGGTAACTTCTGTCCACTAGAATTGGAGTCCAAAGACTAAAAAAAACCAGAGAAATATATAGATTGAATGTTTAAGATGATGGCAAGATGAAAATGCACATTTGGAATGGAAATTCTTCCCAACAAATACATTATGACAAGATACTCATGGGCAATAATTATTATTTCTCTTATGATTTAATTCATCTCAAACTACTGGGCAAGTGGTTTCTGTTTTGCAGTGATTTTTAATGTCTCTTCATTATTATTGAGTAGAGTTTAAAGTTGTCTAAGTCAGAAAATTCAAAAGACAGTACAGCTGAAAAGAAGGATATTATATAGGGTAAGCAACTCAAAGAATGAAAAAGATTCATAAAGTCTCTATCAGCTTTCAAATTAATATTTCATACATGCATACATATATGCATGTATGTATGCATTTATGTATTTCAAGGCTAACTAGTCTACAAGGCTAACTAGACTTTGTAGAAGCTTGCTCCCCAAATCTTGAGATCCATGTAGTTTACATAATACATCATTTGCCCAATTTAAATTTGTATTGGAAGTATTCTTGTTAGCTAGTAAGATTATAATAATAATGATGAAGATGATGATGGTAGCATTTATATTGCAACTGTGTGCCAGGCACTGTGCTAAGTTCTTTACAAATATGATCTCATTTGATTTTCACCATAATCCTGGGAGGTTGGTACTATTATCATTTCTATCTTACAGCTGAGAAAACTGAGACAGAGATTAAGTGACTTACCCAAAGTCACACAACTAGTAAGTGTCTGTAATAATTTTATTTTAAACTTTTTTTCTAACACTCTGCAATTGTAGGCTATCTTCCACATTTAATCTATCATTCAACTGCTATATAAAAAAAATTTCCAAATAAAATGTGAATGAATTTCAACTAGTGTAATCAAAGGACATAGACCTATCTGAGAATTTAAATGAGCAGAGATAATTATTCATCCAGGGAAATAGTTGAATCAGAAGAAATAACAAAAACAGAGAGAAAATGGCTTTCTGAATTCTGAAAACAGTACCATCCTGGGAATCCAAAGACAGGTTTTATTCTGGTCCTGGTTATGCCATAATTTGACCCTAGTCAAATTATCCAATCTCCCCAAGTTTCTATTTCGAAGTAAAGTAAAGATGATTTGGGTCTAGCACTCAGTTAGGGGAAAATGAATGTGAAAGCATTTTAAAAATTGTAACTCACTGGAGAAATACATGATGTCATTAATTTTTTTTCTAGTGTGGTATATAAATTTGAATTAATTCCTCATACATTTCTGCATCATTAATGTTATTTTCCAGTTCACATTATCTCATAAACCCCTAAAAAGTTAGAGTGGGACTTCAGAGGTCACTTATTTCAACGGGCCATTCTGCATGAAGAAAATGAAAGCAAGAGAGGAAAAGTGATTTGTCCAAGGTCACACAGAGAGTAAGTGGCAGGCATAAGAAGAGAACCCAGGTCTCTGGACTCCTAGAACAGTGCTTTTGCAAAATTGTGAATGCCATTTTTTCTTGCTATTTTTACATTTCTTCTAGTCATTTCCCCGAAAAAAAAATATCCCTGCTGATTTAAATTCTCAGGCAGATCTGTCTCCTTTGATGATGCTAGATGAAATTCACTGATAAACTTTCATACGTTTATTAATTCCCAAAGTCACAAATCACCATTCTCAACTCAAGTCACTCCCTGGTTACTGCAATAGTATAACTTGCTCTTTCATGCTCAACACATCTTGGTTTTACATTTTCTAATTACCTCATGCACATTCAGGAGTGCATTTGTTACTTTTCATCAAAGTCTGTCAAAAGTTTTTCTACTAATTTTCTACTTCCATGTCCCAACGCAATGCTATTACCTTCTATTTTCTTCTTTCTTCTTCATTCAATCAACGAACATATATTCACTGATTATCTCATATGTATAGGCTGTGTTCAGGTGACAAGGAGTCTGTACTCTGTGGATTGGTGTGGTTTTTCACCTTCTTATTGCTGTCTATATTTTATTCTTCTTCCCTAAGGGATCTATTTTGAAAATTCTTATCTTAGAGATTTTATCAGACTTGGATACACATCAACTAATGCTTTTTTAAAAAATCTGTTTCAGAGTTATGGAATTTAGGTTTTTACATGTCACTTAGTGCAGCCCTCTCATTTTACATGAGAAACTGAGGCCCATAAAGGCTAAATTACTTGCCAAAGACAAATAGTAATAAGTGATAGATCTGTGATTTAAACTCAAGTCTTCTGATTTCAAATCCAATGTTCTTTTTATGGCATCACTCCAATATCTACCATATAAGTCTCAGGGTCATCTCCAGTCGTCCTGATCTATATCTTGCCGGACCTAGATGGTTCCAGAGGAGAAAGTGAGGCTGGTGACTTTGCACCACCTTTGCTCACTTAAATCCAATTCAACTATAAGTCATCAACTTCCTGATGTCATGGTGCTCTTCGACAATGGAGGACAAACAATAACAATATAAGTCTAATATCCCTATATTTGAAAATTCCGTGAAAAAATGTAATAAAGCCTACCCTCTTCTTTGATGCTGGGAGCACCAGTAACATGTCCTACTAAGCTTGGAGGAGAGGAAAGTCCTCCTTCTCCTCAAGGCTCTTATCACGAGGCTGCCACTCAAGGCTGCTTTGAAAATTCGGCTCACTACTGAGTTTATTCATTTCTCAAAATCTACTCCTGCAATTTCAGGCTGATGGCTCGAGGTAGCAGAAGTGTTCCATGACCAAGTGCTCCAAACAGTGCAGCTTGTCAAAAGCAATTTATAATCATGACTTTTCTGTACCTTTTGGTGATACTAGACAGGATGGGTTAGATAATAGCACAATTTTATTGAACAGCCTGACCCAAACACTAGTCTTACTCTTTAATGATTCCAGGCCATTTGTTACAGTAGCTAAACTTAAGCAACATTAAGAAAACTGTTATTGTTCAGTCATTTTTCAGTCATGTCCGACTCTTTGTGACCACATTTTGGGTTTTCTTGGTAAAAATACCAAATGGTTTGCTATTTCCTTCTCTAACGCATTTCACAGATGAGAAAATTGAGGCGAACAGGGTACAATGACTTGTACAGAGTCATGCAGATAGTAAGTGTCCGAATCCAGATTTGAACTCAGGTCTGCCTGACTTCAGGCTTGGTGCTCTATCTATTGCACCACCTAGCTACCCTAAGAAAACTATGTTTAAAGATATTTTTGAACTACAGAGCTATCCCAGCCTAGGGAATTGAGAACTAGGCTCTGATGCAGGAAGATCTGGGTTCAAGTCCTGTCTCTAACTCATACTGCCTATGTGATCTTTGGCAACTCATTTAACCTCATAGCACCCCCAGGTATCTTACCAAATTGCAGAACAGGGTTGGATATGTCATGGAAAAAGAAACTTCTCATTGGGAATCCCTCATAGATGACAAACATTTGACTATACCCTATACTTACGAAATCATATGTCCGGTCTAAAAATAACAAGACAACAAACTCTGGAATCCATGTTGAATATAAAAAAGAAGATGTAATTTTGCATCTTCCTTTATGGGCAACTAGATGGTTCAATGGATAGACTGCTGGGCCTGGAGTCAGGAAGACTCATTTTCTCTAGTTCAAATCTGACATCAGATACTTACTAGCTATGTGACCCTGGGCAAGTCATTTAATCCCATTTGCCTCAGTTTCCTCATCAGTAAAATGAGCTGGAGAAGGAAATGACAAACCACTCCAGTATCTTTACTGAGAAACCCCAAATAGAGTCATAAAGAGTCAGGCATGACGAAAATGACTGAACAGCAACAATGATCTTCCTTTATAATCATAGCACCACAGATTTAGAGGTGAAAGGGGTCCTAGAGGTCACCTTGTCCAATCTCTTCATTTAACAAATGACCAAACCACAGTCTGGAGAGGTAAAGTCATGTCCAAGATCATATACGGAGCAAAGCTTAGAACTGGGACTTGAATTTTAACTCCAGATCAAGTACTCTTACCATAGTACCACTCCGCCACCTCTGATTCCAAGTAGTACTCTTTCCTGAATCTCATTTTCTTCATCTTTAATGATGATCTGGTTCAGTGTCAAACTCAAATAGAAATAGAAGCTAAATCATGCATAAGGTTCCCAAGTGGGCAGATTTTGACTTATAAAATCACAAATTAACATTATCAAGTTTAATTGTATTTTTATTTATTTTGTTAAATATTTCCCAATTGTATTCTATTCTGGTTCTGGTTGTACTTGAAATGCCAGGAGCCTCTATGGGCAGTGTGTTTGATACAACTCTAATGCCCTTTCTATATCTAAAGTTTATGATCATATCTCATGTATATAACTCCCTTTCCCTCCATAACATCACAAAATGGCAGAGAGATGTAACATCTGCCATATCACATATGTCTATGAAATTCAAGTTGGAAGTTCTTTGACCAAAAATAGGAAGAATATGGGTGGTATTCTATGATGGACTTGTATAATAGAATTAGTTCTAGGAGTAGGAAAGCTTGACAGCCACTTGTAGTACAATATGCGGGTAGACATAATGAGGGATAGTGTTTATAAATTGATTAGAATAGTCTGGGTCTGTGATTTTATTGGTACATGGAACTCCCAGTAATGAAATTACCTGTACCAGTGAAGATTTGTTATCTATTTGGAAACTTGTAGCCTTACAGATCTACATGAGGCCTTTAAAGGTGAAGTGACTTTCCCAGGGTCAAACAGGCAGCATTTATTAGTGGCAGGACTTGAATCCACTTCCTAATTCCAAGACTGGCTTTCTATGCACTATTCCATTTTGCCAATATAAATGCACATATTTCAATGTCAGAAAATTCTGCCCTCCATTGCAGATTAAGTAATTGTGATCCCATGTGTTATAATGACAGTTTCAAAGCCTCTAAAATAGTAAAATACCTTCATGGACATATAATATTAAGGGAAAGCAAGCTTTTTTCAGATTTTTTTCTGTCTATTGAATGTCATTCAGTAGAAATGAGGTACTACAAATATATCTATAAATTTATTTTGTTGCTATGTTTATGGAAAGTACAAAAATCTGCAGAGTTCAATAGAATGCAGCAAGTCCATGCTACACAAGCACTGAATATGATACTGCAAAACATCTTGACTTTTATGGTGTAATCAATGACTTTGCAACCATTAACATCAGAAAAGTTTCATCATAAACGCAAATTTTCATTCATACTTTCTTGTATATAAGCAAATAGCATTTTTGACATTTATTTATTGCTACACCTCTAAATCATCGTAGTAATTAAGATCTTCTGTCAGATAGCTATCTGCTGCATATACCAATCATTCTAAAACATATCCTAATAGTTAGAGCTGTCAAAAAGTGCAACAGGGTTAGTTACAAAGCAGTGAGTTTTCCATCATTGGAGGGCTGAATGTGAAAGGTTGGATGGCTGCTTTTGAGGGGTATTGTAAAAAAAAAAAGGCCAGTTCAGGTAAAGATTGGATCAAATGACTTCAGGAGTCTCTTCTAAGATAATTCTTGATGTGCTCACACTGTCACTGGAGCTGAGGGCATCTCAGTTCTCAAATCTTTCTAAAGATGTACAAATGACTTGTGGTGGCTCTAATCCATAACAGTGTTTGTAAGGCAGGGCATGAAGGAGAAATATAACTAAATCTTGGCTTAATAGCTAGCCGTAGGAGACTGTGTGCTCTTCATCTTCCTCTGTCTCTTTTTTCATTCTGTTTCTCTGCCACTTTCTTTCAACAATGTCATCAACTTCCATGAAATCAACTATCATCTTTTTTGTAGATGATACCCAAAATTACATATTCATTATGTATTCTGTACCATCTTTCTCCTGAGCTAAATAGTTCCGCATCAGTAATTGTCTATTGGACATCTTTATCTAAATGTCCAGCAGGCATTTCAAACTCAACATGAACACATCCCCTCCAGCATTTGTCATTCTTATTTTCTGTCATATTAACCAAACTGATAAGTGTGAAGTGGTATGCCAGAGTTGTTTTAATTTGTATTTCTTAATCAATAGTGGTTTAGAGCATTTTTTCATATGACTCTAGATAGCTTTATTTCTTCTTCTGAAAACTGCCTCTTCATATTCTTTGACCATTTATCAATTGATATTACTTCATTGCCTTTGGTACCTTTTAGCAAGATGCAGTTTCCCTGCTTATCTCTTTTTATTAGATCTATTTTTGCTTTTGCTTGTCTGAGCTCATGACTACCAGCCCTGCCTTTTTTTTTTTTTACCATCAGCTGAAGCATAATGGATCTGCTCTAGGCCCTTGTTCTTACTTTGTGTGTCTTTCTCTTCCAAGTATGTTTCTCATAAACAACATATTGTCGGATTCTGGTTTCTAATCATCTCTGCTATCTACTTCTGTTTTATAGATGAGTTCTTCCCATTCACATTCAGTTATGAGAAGTAAATGCGTATTTCCTTCCATCTCATTTTTTTCCTAATTCTCTTTTACCTCTTTCTTTTTACCCTGTCCATCCTCAAAAGTCTTTTTTGCTTCTGATCACTGCCTCCCTTAATCAGCCTACTTTTTTTATCTCCTTCCTCTCCTACTTCCCTGTTGTGTAATATAGATTTCTCTACCCAAATGAGTGTATATGTTATTCCCTATCTGAGCCAATTGTGGTGAGAGTGAGGTTCAAATATTATTTCTCCTCTACTATAAAGTTCTTCCTTGCCTGCCTGTTTTATGTAAGATAATTTCCCCTGTACTTCATTTCCCTTCCCCCGTCTCCTAATGCTTTCCTTTTTCTTACTCTTTATTTATTTATTTATTTGTTCATTTATTTATTTATTTGTTTGCTTGTTTGTTTGTTTATTTATTTTTGAGATCATCCCATCAAAGTCAACTCACTTCTACGGTCTGTGTCTATGTGTTTTCCTTCTAATTGCCCTAATAATGGTAAAGTTTTTAGAAGTTACAAGTATCATTTTACCATATAGGAATGTGAATAATTTGACCATATTAAGTCTCTTATGATTTCTATTTCATGCTTACCTTTTTATGCTACTCTTGAATATTGTGTTTAAATATCAAATTTTCTATTCAGCTCGGGTATTTTCATCACTAATGCTTAAAAGTCCTTTATTTCATTAAACATCCATTTTTCACCTGAACAATTATACTCAGATTTGTTGGGCAGTTGATTCTTAGTTGTAATCCTACCTCCTCTGCCTTCTGGAATATCATATTCCAAGTCTTCTTCTTTAATATGGAAGCTACTAAATCTTGTGTGAACCTGGCTGTGGCTCCTCAATAATTTAGTTGTTTCTTTTTGACTTCTTGCAATATTTTCTCCTTGACCTTGGGGCTCTGGAATTTGGCTGTAATATTCCTGGGAGTTTTCATTTTGGGATCTCTTTCAGGACATTGGTGGATTCTTTCCATTTCTATTTTACTCTCTGGTTCTAGGATATGAAGACAGTTCTCCTGGATATTTTCTTGAAATATGATGTCTAGACTTTTTTTCATTCTGGCTTTCAGGAGGTCTAATAACTCTGAAATGATCTCTCTTCAATCTTTTTTCCAGCTCAGTTGTTTTTCTGATGAAATATTTCACATTTTCTTCTATTTTTTCATTCTTTTGATTTTGTTTTATTGTTTTTTAATATCTCATAGAATCATTAGCTTCCACTTGTTCAATTCTAATTCTTTTTTTTTTTTTGGCTAAGCAATGGGGTTAAGTGACTTGCCCAGGGTCACTCAGCTAGTGAGTGTTATGTGTCTGGGGCTGGATTTAAACTCATGTCCTCCTGACTCCAGGGCCAGTGCTCTATCCACTGAGCCACTTAGCTGCCCCTCAATTCTAATTCTTAAAGGAATTTTTTACTTCTACAAGCTTTTGTCCCTCCCTTTGCCCCCCTGCCCCCATTTGGCCAATTCTGCTTTTTAAAGTATTCTTCTCTTCAGTGAATTGTTAAGCTTTTTTTTTTTATCCATTTGGTACATTCTTTTTTGAAGTATAATTTTCTTCAGTATTTTTGTGCCCCTTTTACCAAGCTGTAAACTCTTTTTCCATAATTTTCTTGTATCACTCTCATTTCTTTTCCCAATTTTACCTCCACCTCTGCTATTTGATTTTTAGAATCCTTTTTGATGATTCCTGGAATTCTTGTTGGGCTTATAGCCAATTCACAGTTTTCTTTGAAGTTTTGCTTGTAGCTACTTTGATATCTGTATCTTCTTCTGAGTTTGTATCTTGATCTTCCCTGTCACCATAATAGCTTTTTATAGCCTGCTTTTTTGTTGTTGTTGGCTTATTTTTTTTTCTAGCCCATTTCTTGACTTTTAACTTTATGTTAAAGTTGTGCTTTGCTCTCAGGATGGAGAGGGCATTGTTTCAAGTTTCAGGTATTTTTGTGCTCCTGTTTTTGAAGTTATTTCTGGGGCTATATAAGTTTTTGGTTCTTTCAATGTGATATAATCCAAGGAGATATGTGGTCACTGCTTTCCTTTCTTATGCTCTAGTCTTTACCTGGGAAGGGACTTTGCTGCCCTGAACCAGTAAGAGCTAGTGCTTCTCTTCACTCTGAAACAATAATCATGTCCCCTGCTCTTCTGTAACCTCAAATGCTTATGTTATTTTTTGCCTTGATACTGAGGCCAGAGCTCCTACTCCCTTTGAGGGACCACAAGCACTCTTCTCCACCCTGAAACTATGGCCAGGGATCTTGTTCCCTCACTCCTGCAGGCACTAGTGCTTCTCTTTGCCGTAGAGCTGCAATCCAGAATTTCACATAGGCAATGCAACAGGGTCCTGCAGCTAGTGCCAGCAAAAGGTCCCTGTAATCTCTTTCTGACCAGTTTTCCATCTGCCCTTACTGTCTTTGGGTTGAGAGCTCCTGAAGCTGCTCCTGCTGTCTCTGTCACAGCTGCCTCCTAGGCCTTCTGCTGGTGTTGCCATAATATGTGATGCTCACCTGCTAGCCTTAACTTTTGTATCTCAGACTTTCCCTCTTCAGGTGTTTTGGGATGGAAAAAATGTCTTACCCTGACCTTTTGTTGGCTCTACCATTCCAGAATTTGATTGAAGGCATTATTTTAAAATTGTTTAGAGGACAATATTGGGAGAGTCCAGCTGAGTTGCTGCTTGTATTCCACCAACTTGGCTCCACCCCATCACAATCTCTCTTAAATTAACTGGTCCCATCTTTTATCAGCTTTTCCAATTTTCTGGGTGTATGGTGAATTCTCAGAGTTCCTTTTATTTGCATTTTTCTTCTTATTATTGATTTATATGGTTGTTATTAGTTTATGATTCATCATTTGAGAAGCGTCTGTTCTCATCTTTTGAGTACTTGCATATTAGGGAATGTGTTGGGTACCTATTTCCATCACTTTTCTGTATATCTTGAATTTTAAAAAAAACCCTTATCACAGATATTTAATTCAAAGACATTTTTCTAGTCAATGACTTGACTTCTTATTCTAAATGTATTAATTTTATTTGTTGCAAAAGCTTTTTAAATTTATTTAAAGTTCTAGATTTTATGTTTATCACTTCTATCCCTTGTTTGATTAAGAATTCATTTCCTTCATGTTGCAGTGAAAATTATAGTATCTGTTTCTCTACTTATTTTTATCATACCATATTTAATTTTCAGGTTATGTATCTATTTTTAAATTTATTGTAGAATATGATGTAAAATGTTTAAGCCCAATTTCTGCTTGAATCTTTTCTAGTTTTCCCAGCAGTTTAAAATAATTCTTTCCTAAGTAACTTTGAACAATGGATTATTGAGTTCCATTATTTCTGATTCTCCCTTGGCTTTTCTGTTCTATTGATCTACTTTTTAAAAAATTCTCAAACAATACCAAATAGTTTTGATGATTGCTGTTTTACAGTATTGTCTGAGGTCTGGAAATGCTCTTTCCCCTTTATACAACCTTTCCCATTATTCCCTTGACATCCTGGATTTCTTGTTCTTCCAAACATAAACTTTTTTAATTTAAATTTTTACTAATTTATTTATTTTTAATTTTCAACATTCACTTCCACAAGATTTTGAGTTCCAAATTTTCTCCCATCTTGTCCCTCCTCCCACCTCAAGATGGCATACATTCTGAATACTCCTTCCCCTAATCTGCCCTCCCTTCTATCTCCCTCCTGCCTTTCTTTTATCCCCTTCCTCTTTTATTTTCCTGTAGGGCAGGATAGATTTCTATACCCCATTGTTTGTATATCTTATTTCGCAGTTGCATGTAAAAATAATTTTTAACATTTGTTTTTAAAACTTTGAGTTCCAAATTTTCTCCCTTCCTCCCTCCCCACCCACCTTCATTGAGAAAGCAAGAAACTCAATACAGGTTATACATGTGTAGTCATGCAAAACACTTCCATAGTAGTCATGTTATGAAAAATTAAGTATATTTCTCTTCCTCTTGTCCCCCCCCCATTTATTCTATTCTCTCTTTTGACCCTGTCCCTCCTTAGAAATGTTTACTTCTGATTACCCCTCCCCCAATCTGCCCTCCCCTCTATCGTCTCCCTGCTCTGTTGTCCCCTTCCCCACATTTTCCTGTAGGGTAAGGTAGATTTCCATACCTAGTTGATTGTGTATGTTATTCCCTCCTTAAGCCAAATCTCATGAGAATAAGATTCACTCATTCCCTCTCACCTTCCCCCAATTCCCCTCCACTGTAAAAGCCTTTCCTTGTCTGTTTTATGTGAGATATTTTACCCTATTCTATCTCCCCCTTTCTCCTTCTCCTGGTATAATCCTCTCTCACCCCTTAATTTTATTCTCCAGATATCACCCCTTCATCTTCAACTAACCCTGTGCCCTGTATCTATCTATCTATCTATCTATCTATCTATCTATCTATCTATATCTATCTATCTATCTATCTATCCATATCATACATACATACATATACTTTTTTTCCCTCCAACTACCCTAATACTGACAAAGGTCTTATAAGTTACAAATGTCATCTTTCCATGAAGGAATGTAAACAGTTCAACCTTAGTAAGTCCCTTATGATTTCTCTTTCCTGTTTACCTCTTCATGCTTCTCTGTCTTGATTTGAAAGTCAAATTTTCTATTCAGCTCTGGTCTTTTCATCAAGAATGCTTGAAAGTCCTCTATTTCATTGAATATGTTTTTTTTTCCTCTGAAGGATTATACTCAGTTTTGCTGGATAGGTGATTCTTGATTGTAATCCTATCTCCTTTGCCCTCCAGAATATTCCATTTCAAGCCCTGTGGTCCCTTAATGTAGAAGCTGCTAAATCTTGTGTTATCCTGATTGTGTTTCCACAATACTTGAATTGTTCCTTTCTGGCTGCTTGAAATATTTTCTCCTTGACCTGGGAACTCTGGAATTTGGCTATAATACTCCTAGGAGTTTTCTTTTGGGGTATCACTTTCAGGAGGAGATGGGTTGATTCTTTCAATTTCTATTTTGCCCTCTGGTTCTAGAATATCAGGGAGTTTTCCTTGGTAATTTCTTGAAAGATGATGTCTAGGCTCTTTTTTTGATCATGGCTTTCAGATAGTCCAATAATTTTTAAATTATCTCTCCTGGATCTATTTTCCAGGTCAGTTGTTTTTCCAATGAGATATTTCACATTGTTTTCTATTTTTTCATTCTTTTGGTTGTGCTTTACAATGTCTTGATTTCTCATCAAGTCACTAGCTTCCAATTGCTCCATTCTAATTTTTAAGGAAGTATTTTCTTCACTGAACTTTCGGACTTCCTTTTCCATTTGGCCAATTCTGTTTTTTTTTTTTAAGGCATTCTTCTCCTCATTGGCTTTTTGGACCTCTTTTGCCATTTGGGTTAGGCTATTTTTTTAAGGTGTTATTTTCTTCAGCATTTTTTTTGGGTCTCCTTTAGCAAGCTGTTGACTTGTTTTTCATGATTTTCTTGCATTACTCTCATTTCTCTTCCATTTTTTCCTCTACTTCTCTTACTTGCTTCTCGAAATTCCTTTTGAGCCTCTTCCATGGCCTGGGACCAATTCATATTTTTCTTGGAGGCTTTAGATGTAGGAGCTTTGACTTTGTTGTCTTCTTTGGCTGTATGTTTTGATCTTCTTTGTCACTAAAGAAAGGTTCTATGGTCTGACTTTGTTTTTGTGCAGTTTGCTCATGATCCCAACCAATTACTTGAGTTTTAAACTCTGTTATTATAGGGCTCTGCTTCCAGAGTGGAGGGTGCACTGTCCCAAGCTTCAGGGGTTTTGTGCAGCTGTTTTCAGAGATACTTCTAGAGACCTGTAAGTTTTCAGTTCTTCCAAGGTGGTATGATCAAAGGTGAAGTGTTTACTCCTTTCCTTGCCTGTGCTCTGGTCTACAAGTGACCACAAGTACTCTTTTCTGCCTTGGAACTGTGAGGAGGATTTTCTCTGCACTACCACTACAAGCTCCACTGCACCAGTGCTACACCTTGCCCCAGGACCACCTCCCAAAACTGTGACCTAGATCTAAGCATGGGCAAAGCAAGAGAATCCTGCCTCAGTACCAGCAAAGAGATCCCTGCAATCCCCCTCTGATCAGCCCCTCAATTCCCCTCAGTCTGTGGGCTGAGAGCTCAGGAAGCAGTCACTGCCCCAGGTTTATGCCAGGACTGGGGCTGGGACCAAGCTTCCCTCTCACTGTGGTCACAGGCTTTTCCTACTGACCTTCTAAGTTGTCTTTGGCATTTGTGTGTTGAGAAGTCCGGGAACCACCACAGCTGCCTGCAATTCAGTCCTCTGAGGCCTGTTTTGCCTGTGTGCCCACAATGAACTGCCTTTTTCTCTCTCAGCCTGGCGCAATAGACCTCCAAAGACAATCTTTGAAAAAAAAATTAGTATTGTTTGTTTAACACAGTGAACTTATACTAAAAGACATCAAAACAAACCCACAGAAAGTAAGATAGAGAGACTAGACCTGGAATTTCATTGCTATAGGGAATTTGAGGAGGAAATTTTCCTTACCAGTAAAGGGCAGCACCTTACCCTGCAAGGTTAGACTTTGAGAAGTGCCTAGAGCTTTGAGAGAAAAAAAGATGATTTGCCAGGTTCATATAAACAGTATATTTCAGGTGCAGGATGTAAACCTGTCTTATTGGCTCCAAGGTCAATGCTCTGAAAACAGTTATACAAACCTTTCTAATAGAGAGATTGACTAGTTTTTTTTAATGGATCTATTATTTCATCAGTGTAGGGAACTCTTCCTCTGCTAATACAGATCCCACTTGCTTTGAATCTTAGAGCCTTAGAGAATCACCCGGGTTCAAATTCCACTTCTGACACTTACTAGCTTTGTGATAGTAAGCAAGTCCCTTAATCTCTCTGAGGCACAGTTTCCTTATCTGCAAAGTAAAATGAATACATGTACCTACCTCAATGTTTCAAACAGGATTATACATTGGAGAACTGATCAATGGGACTCAATCTGTCAAACTGTACAGGGTGATCTACCTGCTGCCTGCTGGGAACTTATTCAAGCATATGTATGGAATGGAAGACCTTGTCCTCTATTTCAGAACAGATATTCTGTGACTGTTCCCTACATACTTTCCAAACGGTGAAGAAAAACCTTTTTATTGACTCCTAAACTGAAACCAAATACTCATTCTCTCTCTCTCTCTCTCTCTCTCTCTCTCTCTCTCTCTCTCTCTCTCTCTCTCTCTCTCTGTGTGTGTGTGTGTGTGTGTGTGTGTGTGTGTGTGTGTGTCTGTCTGTCTGTCTGTCTGTCTGTCTGTCTGTCTCTGTCTGCTTTCAGGTAAGAAGAAGGAAAATGAGTAAAAGGAACTACTGTAAGCCTCTGGGGTGGGGGGGAAGCAACAACTTCCTTAGCTGTCATATCTCCCCACTCAAGTGTCAATTTGACCTCTGAATGCCTGGGACTATTGCATCTTTTCTTGTTGTCTTTGTTCTTTCCTTATCTTAGGTGAAGAAATATTGCAGGTAGAATAACCATGTTCAATGGTTAGACAAACCTTCAGAAGTCCATTGAAGGAAGTCCATCACAAATATTGTCATAACCATATAGCTGAGACAAGTGGGAGAACTCAACACATTCCTGAGGAGAAACCTGCATGACCCAAGTCAGCAATTAATCAAATGGACAGCTGAGACACCTTGGCCTGCCAGCAAGAGAATGACTCATCCATTGGCTGTGCTACATTCAGAAGTAAACTTGGAAGGTATATTTATTACAACTACTTTTAGTTTGAGCCCATTTTCACCAGTGATGAAGGCGATAGAGGAGAGAGTTTGCCCTAGTGCAGGGCATGTTTGTCCTTCTATTTTTGTTGTATCTTCTCAGTAAATAGCCTCTCAAAGCTAATTGATGTTGATTGCTTATCAGTGACGTTGAAGAGTTATCAAATAATTAAATGATCCTCTGTAGATACTAATACTACTGACAAATGATAGTGGAACAGAAATCTGGTTATTGATGGTGAGACATTGGTTGTCAGAGAGGAAACTCACCAGAAAAGGGCCCTGGAATAACAGTATTAGAATCCTATAGCTCCTCAGGAGTACATCTAGAATCCTGAGAAGAGACAGAGCACTAAGTAGCTTTATCCTGGGGACCCAAACTATCAAAGAAGTGAGCCCAGAGACTCAATAAGGCTTACACCTGCAAAGTGTTCTACAGACCCTCAAGTACTTCAATAAACGTCAATTCTTATTACTGTATCTGATGTTCCCTGCTCATTTCAAACTCGACATTCAAAACTGTACTCCCCATTTGATCTCTCAAATAAATTCCCCTGTGCATCCATCTATCTCATTTCTCTCAGCATTGCCTGAATTATCATTTTGTCCTTCGTTATCCAGAAATGTTCCCCTTTTCTCTACTTCACTTCTCTGTTATTGATCTTGTGTTGACAAGCCAGTGAGTGGTGGAGCTGAGGAGAAAAAAAACTGGCATCACCTAACACCTCCCCCTCCCCCAGACCTATGATCTATACACCTTTAAAACACCAATTGTTTCTGACTATTGAAAATGAGAATCCAGTTACAAATGATGTCTATTTCTCTCTAACAGTATTTTTTTCTTTTAGGAAAGCATGAAAAAGTAGCTCAGGGAATAGTGATAGCATGCAAGAAAGGAGCTTGAAGCAATCTAATTACATTTGGGTATTAGCAAGATTGAGCAGCTTATTTCTAGAAAATAAATTATCTGTTTCTTTCATGCTTTTCAATTTTGGGGGCTGGGGCTGTTTTCATGGTAAGACACTTACCAGAATTAGGCAATCGGTTTTTTTTCTGCCAACAAGGATATTGATCCCCTTTCATATCCCCCATTATTTCTCCTTATTCCTATCATATTCTCATCAACAACCAAGAAAATTTTATCTTGTCACTTTAAAAAAAGGTGACATCTAGTTGTAACATTAAGGTTTGCTGCTTTTGAATGTGTATTCATCTCTTTGATTTTCCAAAACTATTAAAAAAAACAGCATATACCCGTTTTATTTTTCCAAAGATTGTTTTTCCTACTTTCTTATTCTTGGTTTATTTTTTTAAATACTATTTTAAAAGTTTTTACTCAGGTACTCTCACTAATCCTTCTCTGTCTTCCATTTCATCATGCATTACAGGGCCCCCAGTTCTGCCATTCTATTTATAAAGGTCTAGTACGAAAGAGGAGTTATTTAGGACAAATTAACTCTCCTTTGCACTTATCACAGCCTATTATACTTATCTATGTATATGTTGGATCGCCCATTAGACTGCACACCACCTGCTGGCAGGAATCAGTCATTTTTTTTTGTCATTGTGTGGCCAATGTATGTAAGGGTAGCACAGTGTCTTCTATAAAGAATTAATGATTTAGAGCTGGAAGAGACCTCAAAAACCATCCAGTCCACTCCTCTAATTTCACAGATGAGGAAACTAAGGGTCAGAGTGGTTAAATCATTGGCCAGAACCAGAGAGATTGATTTATTTTTTTCTAGACTTGTAACTTCATTTGTATGAAGAATTCCCAGTAAGGAAATTCCCTGCAATACAGGTTAACAATTTATCCGTAACTTCTGCAGCATGTCCCAAAAGTCTTAGTGCAGTTTTATCTCTTAATAAATTCAGAAGTATAAATGCTAAAGACTTACAAAAACAATATTTGAAAGGCTATCTATTTGCAATTTTTATATATTCATATATTTCTTATAGTTCAATATGACTACTGTCATAACTTACATCACTAGTTGATTTTTGAATTTTGTTTAATAAAAAAAAATTTTCACCAACTGCTGCTCAGTGACTGAAAGGATTAAATATGTAATTCTAACTTAAGGAGCATCCAAAGAATAAAGTTTGCATGTGTATAAAAACATGATACCACAAGAAAAAGTCTAATGGAGATAGATTAGGTGATTTAGGTGGTCAAGCAAGAGGGCATCCTTTACCATCAAACAATCTGAGAAAGTGTCATCCAAAAACTATTACACACTCAATACATATTACAAGGTACCTGAACTTGTTAAAATTTAAATTAAAAAATCTATTTTTCAAATTTTACAAAAGTAAACAAATATTCAATAATTTAACTAAACTTTCAAATGATGGTTTTTTAAATAGTTTATAGCATTTATATTTCTGAAATTATTAAAACTTAAAACTTTACTAAGACTTTTGGGACACCCTCTAGTCCAGTTTTTTTTCAGATACAGAGTTTAAATAACTTGCCTGAACTCAATTTCTGAGAAGCAAAGCTGGGATCAGACCTGAAGTCTCACAGATCCTTGTTTCACATCATAAAAATGGTATTGCATACAATCTGGGCATTGGTTTAGAAGTTGTGGCTTGCTGCTGATAGAATGTAAAATTCTTTTTTTTATTAATTTATTTTGATTTATCAACAATCACTTCCATATACTTCTGATTTTAAATTTTTTCTCCCCTATATCCCCACCACCCTCCCCAAGATGGCATACAATCTGACATAGGTTACATATACATTCCTATTAAACATATTTTCACATTAGTCATATTGTAAGTAAGAATTAGAACCAATAGGAAGAACCACCAGAAAGAGGAAACAAAACTCAACAGAAGAAAAAAAATTGCAAATAGTATGCTTCAATTTGCATTCAAACTCCATAGTTCTTTCTTTGGATGTAGATAATATTTTTGGAAACGTCTTAGATCCTTGCATTGCTATGAAGGGTTAAGTTTATCGATATTAGTCATTGTGCAATGTGGCTGTTATTGTGTTCAGCGTTCTCTTGGTTGTGCTCACTTCACTCAGCATCAGACCATACAAGTCTAGAACGTAAAATTCTTGAGAGCCTGGGTGTTTCTTTTTCAACTTTGCAGTCTAGTGACTGGCACACAGCAGGTACTAAGTAAATGCATATTGATTTATTATGTGATAGTGTCACATGGATTAAATTCCAGTCAAGGGTATAAGAATAAATCAGAACATAATATCTGAATTATCAATCAGATTCTTATCTACTTAAGCTGTTTCCTCCTGGTTGAACTCATGCAAGGTTGCTACAATTGGGCGCAGTACCTGCTCTGACCACTAGAGGGAACTCAGAGCCTGAGCCGCATTACCCTTTGGATAATGATGAGAAATAATAATAATAATAATGATAACAATAACAACAACAATAATAATAGCAACTAGCTTTCATATAGCACTTTAAGGTTTACAAAGTGTTTTTATCTTATTTGATCTTTACAACAACTCTTTGAGATAAGTGCTAATATTACCGTAATTTTTTAATGAGGAAACAGACTGCCAGAGGTTAAATAACTTCATCAAAGTCACACAGCTAGTAAGTTTATGAGGCTGGATCATTAACTACCTTTAACCTTTCTTTTTTTGATAAACAGTGTACATATTTATGCAAACCAGGCCTGGTCTGGAAATTGAAATAATAATTTAAAATAACATAGCACTCTTAGGGCTCCTTCCCCTATTTGTACTTAGCCTGACAGGTTGGATCCCCAGAAGGTGGCTGAAACTACTTCTCTCAGGGATCCAATTTTTTTTAAGGCAATAGAGGTTAAGTGACTTGCACAGGATCACACAGTTAGTGTCTGAGACTAGATTTGAACTCAGGTCCTCCTGACTCCAAGGCCAGTGCTCTATCCACTTCACCACCTAGCTGCCCCTTTCAATTAGCTTTTATAAAAAAGCATTTACTAAGAAGGATGGTAAGAACAGTGGTACAAAACATTCTTCACAAATTCTTCTACTAACAAATGGCCAAACACCTTGAGCACAGAAGTTAAGTGAGTTGTTTGAACTTCATGAGACCTTTAACACTGGCCCCACCTATAGGAGTGTTATAAACCTCAGAGCAGTGGTATCAGACTCAAATAGAAATGAGACTATTAAACTGTGTATAAGGATACCTGCCAGCAGCATAGTGACTTAGAAAACTACATATCAACATTTTCTATGTTCTACACGTATTTTTATTTATTTTGTTAAGTATTTTCCAATTACATCTTAATCTAGTTTTTCCACTCAGTCCACAGGCAGTGTGTTTGACATCTTTCTTTAGATCACTATAGAGTATGAGTCATAATTATTGTTATTACCATTGTTTGACTTTTCAAAACATTTCCAGCATGTTCTCGGCAGCTAAGCTTCATTAGATTCTTCCATTCTTTCTCTCTGGTCTCTTGATTTTATAACAACGTAAGTTCAGGTATCAAAATTTATCCAGCTTGGATTTTTGGTTATTTTCTTTTTTAATTTACAAATATTCAAGGCTATTCTAGGAGCTATCTACCTTGAAAAATTCCCTGATTCTCTAAAACCGTGAATTTAAGGGGTCATATTTCCAGCAAATTGAAAGTAAGGCTGAACTACAGCATGGCGCCTTAATGTTCTCAGCATATTAACCAGGGATGGATTGTATTCAGTCTCCAGCTAAATATTTGCCATCTAACTGGAAGGGAAAATTGGGTCTCAAATCACAATATGACTATAAACTGCTGGATTCAGATGGAGAGAGGAATGGATTTAAGATATTTGCAAGGTAAAAAAAAGTGAAATAATCACTTCTCTTGCTCTTTTTTAAAGGAACTTTGAGGGTCTTTTATCAAAGAGGGACTTTCTGATTCAATGAGCTCTAACTTATTTTTAAGGTATTGTTGCTTCAAAAGTTCTTAAGACAGCGATGTTAACAATTATATATGATGGCATGAAATGTATCAATTTGATTAATTACTTGGAAAATTAGTCTAGTTAACTTTAGAGTCAATTTATTTTTCCCAGTATAATTTTAAATAATATTTTGTTTTTTCCCAATTACAAGTAATGGCAATTTTAAACATTCATTAGAAAAACCCTTGAATTCCAAATTTCCTCCCTCACCTCCTCATTCCCTGAAATGTTATGCAATTTGGTATAGGTTATACATGTGCAATCATACAAAACATATTTCTATATTAGTTATGTTGTTAAAGAAGATACAGACAAAACAGATATATTGGTGTGTGTATAGGCATGACATATATAAGGTGTACATGTATACATGTCTATATATGCTCATGCACACATATGTGGGTGGAAATATATGTATATACATGTACATGGATACACATAGATGTGTGTATAAATGTATGTATACATAAATATGTGTTCCAACCTGTTGAGATCTTTTTCAGTCCTGACACAGAATATGGCCAAGGCATCTCCCTGGGTGAACTGCTCTGAAGACCTCACTTCATACTGATGACACATTAAAGATAGCTCACTGGGTCCAGTAAGTCATTTGACCAATTCAGAATTCTCCTAACTCTACTGTTCTCTAGCCCACATATTTTCCACAGTACGTACAAGAATCACACGAGAATCAAATGCTTTGCCAATATCCAGGAACACCAACTATGTCCACATAATCCTCTTCTCCAATACCGTGTCAAAAAGGGAAATGCTAATCTGACATGAAGCTGTGCTCGTTTTTAATGATTGCTGCTTTCTTTCCTAAATACTTTTAAACCATCCCTTTAATAATACTTTCTAGGATTTTTCCAGAAGTTGAAGTCAAGTCTACTGGCCTATATTTTTCAGACTCTTTCCTCCTTTTTTTTTTTTGAATCAGAATATTTACTTGTCATTAGCTCCATAGTGCCGACTTTAATAGCCTTAATTTTTCAAAGATAGTTCAGTAATCATATCTGCAAGTTCTTTGAGTTCATCTGGACCTGACTTGAACTCATTGAGGGAAAATAAGCATTCTCTTTATTTATCTTCAGTTTCAATTTACAATTATCTATTACTGTCCTGTCCTTTAATGCTTGTAACTATTTCTCTTTGACAAAGAAGAAGTAAAATAAAAGTTGAGTGCTTTCACCTTCACACCATCCTGGCAGACTCTGTGCAGTGCTTAATGCTTGGTCAGACATCGAAGACACCAAGGTCATCCTCTGCATCCCTGGCCACCGCCAGTCATCTTGACTTTGTATTGCCATTGGACTTTGATGACTCTGGAAGAGAGAATGAGGCTGATGACTTTGTGCAGTTCTGCATCACTGAAGTCCATTTCACCCATAAGTCAAGACATTACCCATGATATCATTGGTTTTTTTTTCAAAAACAAATCAACCAACAACAATAACAATCCTAGACTATATTACCTATTATTATATCACCTCTTGTTGTATTACCTATTGTTATACACTTTAGGTGTAATATCGCCTATTGTTACAAACTTTTACCCTGAGCAATAGTCTAATCTTTTCTTTATTCCTCCTCTTTTCCCTAGCATAGGTTTTCTCCCTTTCCCTTCAAGTCCTATTTGTTTGCATTCATCTCCAGCCTTAGCTCAAGTGACCTTGAGGAGGTCTCCCACTGTCCTTACAGATCCATGTCACTCCTTAGCAGTCATCCTGATATCTGTCCTTGCTTCTGTCACCTATACCAGCCTTTTCAAAATCTAGGTTCCCATTGAACCCACTTTGGATTCTTTAAACTATTTCCTCTCAGCCTCACACTCAATTTTGAACCCTTCCCTCCCTCCCCCCCAACATATTTTCTTTTTTTATGAGGGAGGATGGTGGTATGTGAGTGTCTTCATATTTCTTTCTTAAACTGAGAAGCAGAGTTTAAAAAAAAGACTTATTAGCTCTGTGCAGTACAATGAGAAAGTATTGGACACTGATGATCTAAATGCGAGTTCTTGCTGTGTGTCTTTGAGAAAGTCACTTCACCTTTCTAAAGTGAAATAATAATATGATGTTTACTATCAGAAGATCAAACAAGACAATGTCTATCAGAACACAAAGAGGAATTCCTTTGGAAGGCAAGGTCCTTCAAATGCGCCTGTTTGTAGGTGCTGATGCTTGTTGTACAATTGCAGTGCATTCAGGGTTTTTTTGTACTATCACAGTGCTCCCTAAATGAGAATCATTGTAACCTCCAAAGGTCTCTATGAATCAAAATATTATTAATAGATTTTTCCTTATTTGGAAAAGTAAAATTTTGGGGGTGGGGAAGGCATTTTAGATCTGTAATTTCACTGGTGTAGGAACTCCCAATATGGAAATGTACGCCCCCTCCAATGACATGGACTAGCAACTTATGTATAATTTATAATCTTTGGGAATTTCTAGGACATAGAGAGGTTAAGTAACTTGCCACTGATCACACAGCTAGTGTGTTTCAGAACTAGGACTTGGACCTAGGTTTTTCAAGAGGCAGCTAAGTGGCTCAGTGGATAGAGTGCAGGATCAGGCATCAGAAAGACCTGAGTTTAAATGTGGCTTCAGATTCTTACTAGCTGTGTGACCCTGGACAATTCACTTATCTTCTGTCTGTTTCAACGTCCTTGTGTATAAAATGGGGATAATAAGAGCACCTACCTACCAGGCTTGTTATGAAGGTCAAATGAGTTAATATTTGTAAAGTACTTAGTGCAGGGCTTGGCACGTAGTAGATGTTCAATAAATGCTTGTTTCTGTCTTCTTAATGCTGTGCTACTCTGTTTCTCTAGATATGTAAACAAAATTTATACTAATACTCTTCCTTCAGTTCCCTTTTGCTAGAAGAAGGAAGCACAGAAGTTGCAGCCGGCCTGCATCTTAATTACTATGTTTGAGAGCTCTTGCCATCCCTCTGAAACATAAATATGGGGTGGGATTTGTCAGGTTGGCATCATGAATTCATTGTCAGCCCACGAGGCATGATGATTCATTATTGTTATTCACATTTATAGCAAGTCATTTCTCACTGTGAAGGATGGCAAAAGATACCGTGGTAGTAGTGGGGGAGGAATCCCCAAACTCAGAGACATGAAACAATAAACCAGAACTGTCCAATGTATATTTCTTCACAGGGTCTGTGTGCTTAGGAAGCAGGTGTGGGGAAAAATAAGGCTATCTAATCAAAGGCAGATCCCCAATGGGACATGTGGACAAGGGCCCCATTCCCAGGCTTACATTTATAAGTTAATCAATTATCTCTGAATCTTAGCTTCCTTTGGAGATCGCTCCTCACTTTTGAATTCATATATCTACCGGATTCAGATACAGATCACCTCTCATATCCAATTAGTTTTTGAGTCTTCTGGGGAAGATATGAGCTTGCAAACAGTAGTTAATATGCAGGCTGGTTGCAGCTGCTGTATTTCCTTCTTCTAACCTGGGGGAGAGTTGGAGGTCAGGAACTGGAGTCTGTGTCCCCAGTATATCTCACATCATTTCTTCTCCAATCACACCGCCACCACCCCCACCTAGTTCAGGCCCTTATCAGTTATTGCCTGGGCTGCTGCAATAAGGGAACTGGTCTCCCTGCTTCTGCTCTCTCATTCTCCTTTCTCTTTCATCCACTACATTGCTATTAGATCTCTATTATCTCATCTTGTAATTCACCTGCTCAAAAAATCTCCAGTGGCTCCCTGCTGTCTTTAAGATAAAGTACAAACTCATCTATTGGCCATTTAAAACCCTTCATAATCTGTTTCTAACCTATCTTTTCAGCCTTATGTAATAATAGCTAATGATAATACCTGGCAGTTAGGTAGCACAATGGATAGAGTGCCAGGCCTGAAGTCATGAAAACTCATTTTCCTGAGTTCAAATCCGCCCTCAGGATCCTGGGCAAGTCACTTCAGCCTATTTGCCTCAGTTTCCTCATCTGTAAACTGAGCTGGAGAAGGAAATGGCAAACCACTCCAGCATCTCTGCCAAGAAAATCCCAAAAAGGGATCAAGAAGAGTTGGATACCACAGAAAATAATAATAATTAACATACACACACACACACACACACACACACACACACATACACACACACACACACACACGCACACACACATAGCTTGCCATGTGCCAGGCACTGTGCTAAGTACTTTATAATTATTATCTCATTTGATCCTCACAACAACCCTTCTGGGGGGAGGGGGAGTAGGTGCTTTTATTACCCTCATCTTATAGATGAGGAAACTGAGGCAGATAGAGGTTAAATAATTTGCCCAGGATCAGCTAGGACATGTCTGAGACCAGATACCAACTGAAGTCTTCCTGACTCCAGGCCTGGGGCTTTTTCCGCTGTGCTGCCCAGCTACCCTACATTCACTCTACACTCCTGTCAAACTGACTTTTTTGCTGCTCCCCTCCGATCAGCCCACATTGGTGTCTTTGCACAAGTTGTGCCCCCTCTATGCCAGGAATACTTTCCTTCCTCACTTCCGCCTCTTAGAATTCCTAGCTCTATTCAAGGCTCAGTTCATGCCGCCTCCTTCAGGAAACTTTCCTGTTCCCCTGAATTGTTGTCATTTCCCCTTTAGCCACCCCCACTCCTCAACTCAATCACATTTATTTTGTAAATCAATCACATTTATTTTGTAATGTGTTTAGCTTCTTAGCACAGTGCTTGGAACATGGTAAGCACCTACTAAATATTTATAATTAGTTTATTCCTTTATGCTTAGTTGTCTTTCTACTTATCATTTCTTCCCAGTAGAATGGACACTCTTTACAGAGACTGTTCTCAGTTTCATTTTTGTATTACCAGCATGCAGCACAGTGACTTGTAATTACCAAATAAATGCATGCTGAATTGAATGTTCCCATGAATCTTAAGTAGATTGAATCAATAAATCCTAAATACATATTCTTTTCCTCTCCTCTTCCACTACTTCTGTCCTACTTGCCTCACTCCTGGATTATTAGTGTCTCACTACTAGTGTTGGAGTCGGGAAAATCTAGACTCAAATGGCATCTCTGACACTTAGAAACTATGTGACCCTGGATGGACAAGTCACACCCTCATCTGAGTCCCAGTCTTCTTGGCTATAAAATAAGAATAATAAGATCTATAATATCTCTGTTGTTCAGTTGTCTCAGTCATTTCCAACTCTTTGTGACCCCATTTGGGGTTTTCTTGGCAAAGATACTGGAATGGTTTGCCATTTCCTTCTCCAGCTCATTTTACATTGGGGAATTGAGACAAACAAGGTTAAGTGACTTGGCCAGAGTCACACAGCTAGTAAGTTTCAGAGGTTAGATTTGTACTCAGGAAGATGAGTCTTCCTGATTCCAAGGCCAGTGCTGCTTTATCCACTCTGCCACCTAGCTGCCCATGTAGTATCTACTTCACTTCATCAAACAATGCAAGCCCCAAATTGCAAATAATAGCAATGATAATAATAAAAGAAATGAAAACACCAATGGGAAGAAGAGGATAAGTAAAAGAATCCATCACAATTCAGTTCTTAAAGAAAAACATAATGGATTCACTAGCTTCTTAGTACTAGTATACTTCCATCACTTCCAACACTTCCCATCTCACTTCTGGCCAGGGTGCTCCTGCCACCACAATATTTTTAGTCAACAACTTTTAGAATAAACTCCTTGTACCTATGTGTCATGAGAGCACAGAGTAAGTTAATGTTTTCTTAGAAGGTAAGTAAGCTGTTCTGTAGATTTAATTGGTCTACTGACAAGGTTTAAGTCATTAACATGGTTATCTGATCATCTAAGTTCATGTGTTGCCAGGTGAGGAGGCAAAGGGTCTTTGGGTTTGGCACAGATATCTTACCCATAAGCCACCATGGCAGATGTGGAGACAGAGAAGCTGTACTTAGGTGAATCAGTGTGGTGTCTTTGCTGAATGTCTTTTCCCACATTATTGTTAGAAGGATTTATTTTTATTAAATGTTGAATGGTCACAAGTACCTCCTTTCAGTCCAATTCTGAATCTGAACCATTGGATAGACCTGGCCTGGAAGACTATGCTATAGAATTTATTCTTAAATATGCAGAGAAAAAACACTTCTATTAAACTTAGTAAATTTGCTATCTCTTACTGCCAAGGGGTGTCGATTTCACTTTTGCAACATCTCCTGAATAAGCCCTCTTCTCTCCTTTGACACTGCCACCACTCCAGTGCAAGCTCTTATCACCTCACGCTTAGATGATTTCAGTAGACTGCTGGTGGGTCTGCCTGCCTCAATTCTCTCCCCACTCCAATCCATTCTCCATTCAGCTATTAAAATGATTTTCCTAAAATGCATCTCTCCCCCCACCCCCACTCAATAAATTCCAGTGCTGTCCTATTGCCTCTAGGAGCAAATGCAAAATATTCTATTAGGCACTCAAATCCCTTCAAACCTAGCCTCCTCCTACCCTTCCAGTCTTCTTACACCTCACTCCTGGCCTTGTACTCTTCAATCCAGTGACACTGGTCTCCTGGCTGTTCTATGAACAAGACAGTCCATCTCTCTGTTCCAGGCATTCTTTCTAGCTGATCCTCTTGCCTGGTACGCTCTCCCTGCTCCACTCTGACTACTGATTTCCCTGGCTTCCTTTAAGTCACAACTAAAATCCCACCTCCCAGTAAGTTTTCCCCAAACCCACATAATTCCACTGCTTCCCTTTGTTAATTATTTCCTACTTTTCCTGTATGTAGCTTGCTTTGTATATATTTGTTTGCCTGTTGTCTCCTCCATTAGATTGCAAATTCCTTAAGGACAGAGAAATAGGTTGATGACTGTGGAAGTTGGTGTTCATCCTTTTCAAAGAGGACCCATGACATCATAGATGAGCATGAATTGGATTTAAGTGAGGCAGAGATGTGCAAAGTCATCAGTTTCACTCTCTTCTCCAGAGTCATTGGAGTCCAGTGGCAAGGCAAAAATCAAGACAACTGGAGATGGCCCTAAATTAGAATGTTACAACATGTAACACACACTCAAAAACTCAAAATGTGTATGTGACCAAAAAGTAAAAGGTAATGCATACACATAGACAAAAAAAATGTTTAAAAAGAGACTGAGATCACATCTCTTTCACAACCACAGTAAGGGGAGATTTCTTAGCAAAAAAAAAATGAGGGGTAGATATAACACGTAAAATAATTTTAATGACAATTTCAAAGTGTTTGCTTGAATAAAGTAAATGGAAACAGAATTACAAAACAAATGGTAGACTGGGAAAACCCTTGCCTCAAATATCACTGATAAAAGTTATTTTAAAATATTTCATTGTAACCATACTGGTTCTTTCTGGAGGCATCATAAATAATAGCTGAGGTAGTGCCATAACTCGCAAGGCATTGGAGGAGTCTCATCACTTTAAACTGTTATCAGTTTATTAATACCTCATTTAGAAAGAGGTATGAAATTATACTCCACATAGCAAGAAGTTAAGAAGGAATGGGACAACAAATGAGGATGTTTTCACAGGAAAAAAAAAATCAGTCAAGAATATGGACTGCTACTCAGAGGGAAGCCCTGGATAGACCAACATGGACAATGAGGAGATAATGGTTGTAAGTAATCAGGAGATTGCGTGAAGGTTACAACCACCTGGTTACTTTGAAGGAAGAGGAAAAAGAAGGGCAATGAAGACACACTTTGTTTATTACACAATTTTGTCTAAGGATGGCCTCCCTCATAACAAATCCATAATGATGAATTTGATAATTGTCTTCTCTGCAATGGAAAATGTATATCCTCTAGGCATAAGAAAGAAGATAAAATCTCATCTTTTTCAAGACTTCATCTTGCCACAGAGGAAGAAAAAGGTTTGTAATTTATTATTGAGAGGCAGCATAGTATAGTCAAGCAGGGATGGGGAACTTGCAGCCTCGAGGTCACATGTGACCCTCTAGGTTCTCAAGTGCAGCCTTCTGACTGAGTCCAAGTTTTACAGAACAAATCCTTTTATTAAGGGGATTTATTCTGCGAAGTCTGGATTCACTCAAAGGGCTACACTTGAGGACCTAGATGGCCACATGTCACCTCGAGGCCACAGGTTCCCCACCCCTGGAGGTAGATAGAGAATTAGCCAAGGAGTTAGGAAGTCCTATACAAGTCTCACCTCTGACACATACAGGGTGTTTCATTCTGGGCAAGTCACCTAACCTCTCAGTGCACAAAGTAACTCTCTAAGACCATAAATTCCAGGAAAGCATTGATAGATACAGGCTTTTTTCCCTTGAAGAAATCACAGGCACAATAAAAAATTGTAAAAATTCTACTATGAAAGCCTCACTGTTTCCAGATAAGGGCCCTAAGCAATCATGAAAGAGAAGCTACAAAATAGGTGTGTATGAAGACAAAGGGAGTAAAGAGTACTGAAGGAAGTGTCATCTCAAAAAAAATATAGAAGACTAGCCCTGACTTAGTCTCTTCACCTTTGGATGAGTCTTTACACCAAAAAGAATGTTTTTATCACTCTTCTGCTTCCCAAAAATATGCTTGGCCTCTCCATTCATTAAAAATGTTTTTCCCACTTAACCTCACTATTGCTTTGAGCTGTTGTATCATACATATCTCCCCTCCCCTTCACAGTCAAACTAGAAAATGTCACTGCATCTCTGTCTTGACTTTTTTACCTCTTATTTCTTAGTCCTTGGCAACCCAGCCTCTTACCCCATGGCTCAATGAGAACTTCTTTCCCAAAAGTTATTAGTGTTCTTACTTGCTGAATCTGATGATCTTTTCTCAGTTATTCTTTTTTCCCTCCCTACAGTCTTTAATTTCCCTGCTGAGGAGGCAAAACTTTGCTTTCTCCCACTTCTCTTCCTATATGTCTGACAGCTTCTATTTGCGATCTCTGGCTAGATCATTCCCCTGTTCCCTGTCCTCTCACAGTACATGTCCCCCATGTCTCTTTTTGTTACTTTCATTCTCTCTCTAAAAGATTTCATCAGCTCTGAGTGGTTTGATGATTGTTTCTATATACAAAGATCTTATCTTTCCTCTGAGAGAGATGACATGGCAGAGTGGAGATAGAGTTGTCTTGGGTGCAAGGAAGACCTCGTTTTGAGTCATGCCTCAATGTATGATGGCTGTGTTACCCTGGGCAAGTGACTCAACCTCTCACTGCTCTAGACAACTCTCTAAGACTTTTAAGTTGCAAAGAAGGTGCTGACATGCATTAATAGAGGGAGTTTTCTCAGCTAGGCATCCTCTATAGCAATAAAATCATTGGTCCAGTCCTATATTGGCAGTTAGGTGGCACAGTAGATAGAGTGCTGGGCCTGGAATCAGGAAGACATCTATCTTCCTGAGTTCAAATCTGGCCTCAGACACTTAAAAGTTGTGCAACCATAGGCAAATCACTTAACCCTGGTTGCCTCAGTTTCCTCATCTGTAAAATGAGCTGGAGAAGGAAATGGCAAGCCACTCTAGTATCTTTGCCAAGAAAACCCCAAATGGGATCATGAAGAGTTGGACATGACTGAAATGACTGAACAACAACAAAAAGTCCCATATTACCTATCTGTCCCCTGAGCCCCCATCCCACATCATCAGTTGCATGTCGGACTGTATCATGTGAGTGTTCTGTACAAATTCCAAATTCAACATATCCAAAATAGAACTCATTATCTTCTTCCTCGTGCCTACCCCTTAACCAAATGTTTCTATTTTGTTAGGGGCACAATTCTTTTTAGTCAGAGCCATCATTGACTCTTCACTCTTCTCCATCTAGATTAAAGTTAATTAAGAACTTACCATGTGTCAGACACTAAACTAAACACTGGGGATACAAAAAACAATCAGAGGAGGAAACCATTGTGGTGAAGTCATTGCCAACATGAAAAGTCAACTGCAATGGAAGGTAAGAATTAATGAGGGGATACATGGCCTGAGCTGGGTTTGGGGTGTTCAGGTCTATTTTGGAAAGTACGGTTGCTATAAATATAACGGTGGATGAGGGGTCATGAGTCAGTCTAGGGTTGCAGTCTCAGCTTTGCCATTAACTAGTAAGATATCTTTAGGCAAGTTACTTAACCTCTCTGAGGCCATTCTGTTTTTTCACGTGTCCAATGATATGGTTGGACCAAATGATTTCTAAGGTCCCTTCTTTCAGTGCTAACATTCTATGCCTAAATAGCTTCTCTCCCTCTCCCTCTCACTCTCTCTCTCTCTCTCTCTCTCTCTCTCTCTCTCTCTCTCTCTCTCTCTCTCTCTCTCTCTTCCTCCTTTCTCTCTCTGTCTGCATGTGTTAAGGCGCAAGAATATTTTCATTGATTGGGTTTAGGACCGCAAATTCTGTATTACAGAAAAATCTATGCTACACTAGATTTATTAATATTTCAGATGTAAGTTCCATTGATTCCTTCTCCTACCACAGAATCCAGACAATTCTTATTTCTTAAATTTAATACCAACAAACTCCAGCCTTGTGTTAATAGACTGTGTGGGTTGAAAATTGAAACAATGTTAGAGTTACAGAAACAGTGACGGAAAAGCTCTTATGATGAAGACAATTTATCCAAATTTTTTGTACATGGCACAATACTGTAGATTACTAGCTAAGCTTCAAAATGTCAGGTGTACTATTCTGCTCAGCAAGAGTTAGAAACAATGCTGAAAGAACCTGAACCTATGTTCCTTGCCTCCCATCTTTTAGATTAAGTAGTCTTCCAAAGTGAATGGCTCTTTTTTTTTTTAGCAAAATGAGTAACTTCCTTTAAATGAACTGTGAAAATTTTAATAATTGCTTTTTTCCTTGATCCCTGAGGTAATTTGTAAAAAAAAAAAAACAACTGGTAAATTTCTTGAGCTCACTGTTATGTTATGTAATAATAATAGTTGTACTCCTTCTCAGGTTGGGAGAGGAGGGGCTTTGATCAACCTGTGGAGAGAAATGTTTTGTGGGCTTATGTCACAGTGTGAAGGATTAGCAAAGGGAAAGAAGTTAAAGGGTTGCTGCAGATATGTGTGTGTGTGTTTGTGCTTGTGTGTGTGTGTGTGTGTGTGTGTATGTGCGTGCTGAGAGAGAGACTGACAGACAAACATAAATAATAGACAGAAAGACAGACACTGGGAAACTGGAAGAATTATCCTAAATTATGACATGAGTCATATCAATTTGTGGATGACCCCACTTGATCAACAAGACAGTATACCCCTTCTAGGTCAGTATTCCAAAGAGATAAGGGGAGAGAGGCTGGGAAGGACAAAAATACATATAACAGCTCTTTTTGTAGTGGCAAAGAATTGGAAATTGAGGGGATGACTATCAATTAGGGAACGGCTGAACAAATTGTGGTATACAATTTTGATGGAATATTACTATGATATAAGAAATAATGAACAGGCTGATTTCAGAAGAACCTAGAAAGACTTATATCAACCGATGCAAAGTGAATTGAGCTGAACCAGGAGAATACTGTATACAGTAACCGTAATATTGTATGATGACAAACTGTGAACGACTTAGCTATTCTCAGTAATACAATGATCCAAGACAATTTCAGAGGACTCACAATGAAAAATGCTGCCCACCTCCAGAGAAAGAACTGATGAAGTCTGAATGCACATTGAAGCATACTATTGTTCACTTTCTGTATTTTTTTTCATGTTTTACTTTTCCTTTGGGTCTTTGTTTTCTTTCACAATATGACTCATATGGTAATATGTTTTGTAGGACTGAACATGTATAACCTATATCAAATTGCTTACCATCTCAGGGAGGAGGAGGCAAGAGAGGGAGAGAAAAAAATTGGAACTCAAAATTTTTTTAAATGGATCTTAAAAATTGTTCTTACATGTATGTGGGGAAAAAATAAATTGATTTAAAAAAACAGGATAGTATAAAATTCATCCTGGTTTCCTTATCTCAAACTTCATGCTCTTGGTCTCTAATTCCTTATGGCGATGGGTACGTGGACATGTTCAGGGAAGCAAATCATTTTCATATCATTCCAAACAAAACACAATTAGGAAGGTTAATATGCTGTTGTAAGAGCTAAAGTTAGAATTTTATTTTATTCATATACCAAAGTCATGTATATTATATTTTGACTGTTCTTTTGTATCATCTCGGCCATCACTTTTATCTACTCATGAGATTATTTAATAATAATAGAAGTTCAATTAATGAAGTATGGCTGATTAAGGTGCGGTATATGAGTATGAAGGAATATCTTTGTTCTATAAGAAATAAGGAAATATGTGATTTCAAAAAGACATGGAAAGACAATGAGCTGATTCAAAATGAAGAAAACAGAACTAGAAGAACAATTTATACTATAACATTGGTATTATAAAAATGAACAAATTTAGGGCTTTTATAAATTAATGTAGCATAAAATAAGCAGAAATAGGAGAACAATTTATACAGTAGCAAAAACACTGTCTGGACAAATGACTTTGAAAGTTGTAAGAACTAGGATCAATACAATAAAAATCCATGATTCCAGAGGGACGATGATGAAACATGCTACCCATGACAAAAACAGGATGGATTCAGGGTACAGAATGAAATGTGATATTTCTCTATGCAGTCAGTGGGGAATTTGCTTTGCTTGACTGGGTATACTTGTTACAAGAAATTCGCTTTTACTATATTTTCTTCCCCAGTAGTGGTAGGGAATAGAAGGGAGAAAAAATAAATTTCTGTTAACTAAAAAATAGGTGGGGAAAGGGGATACATGTACTTTCTTTTTTAAAATTTTTTATTTTAACACATATTTTTAAAACTTTGGGTTACAAATTTTCTCCCTTCCTCCCTACCCACCCACCCTCATTGAAAAGGCAAGCATCTCAACATAGGTTATAGAAGTGTAGTCATGCAAAACACTTCCATAGTAGTCCTGTTGTGAAAAACTAAGTATATTTCCCTTCATCCTATCCTACCCCCCCATTTATTCTATTCTCTCTTTTGACCCTGTCCCTCCTCAGAAGTGTTTGCTTTTGATTATCCTCTTCCCCACTCTGCCCTCCCTTCTATGAACCCCCTGCTCTCTTGTCCCCTTCCCCCCTTATTTTCCTGTATGGTAAGATAGATTTCCATACCCATTGTGTATGTTATTTCCTCCTTAAGCCAAATCCTATGAGAATAAGATTCACTCACTCCCTCTCACCTTCCCCCATTTCCCCTTCTCTGTAAAAGTCTTTTCTTGTCTATTTCATGCGAGATAATTGACCCCATTCTACTTCTCCCTTTCTCCTTCTCTCAGTATAATCCTTTATCACCCCTTAATTTTATTTTCCAGATATCCCCATCATCTTCAACTCACCCTGTGCCCTCTATCTATCTATGTATACATGCATATAATTTTTTCCCTTCCCACCACCCTAATACTGACAAAGGACTCATGAGTTACAAATATCATCTTTCCATGCAGGAAATAAACAGTTCAACCTTAATAAGTCTCTTATGATTTCTCTTTCCTGTTTACCTCTTCCATGTTTCACTTGAGTCTTGTATTTGAAAGTCAAATTTTATATTCAGCTCTGGTCTTTTCCTCAGGAATGCTTGAAAGTCCTTTATTTCATTGAATGACCATTTTTTTCCTTGAAGTATTATACTCAGTTTTTCTGGGTAGGTAATTCTTGGTTGTAGTCCTATCTCCTTTGCCCTCCAGAATATCATACTCCAAGCCCTCCAGTCCCTTAACGTAGAAGCTACTAAATCTTGTGTTATCCTGATTGTGTTTCCACAATACTTGAATTGTTTTTTCTGGCTGCTTGCAATATTTTCTCCTTGACCTGGGAATTCTGGAATTTGGCTACAATATTCTTAGGAGTTTTCCTCTGGGGATCTCTTTCAGGAGGAGATCTGTGGATTCTTTCAATTTCCATTTTGCCCTCTGGTTCTAAAATATCAGGGCAGTTTTCCTTGATAATTTCTTGAAAGATGATGTCTAGACTCTTTTTTTGATCATGGCCTTCAGATAGTCCAATAATTTTTAAGTTCTCTCTCCTGGATCTATTTTCTAGGTCAGTTGTTTTTCCAACAAGACATTTCACATTCTCTTCTATGTTTTCATTCTTTTGGATTAGTGTTACAATGCCTTTATTTCTCAAATTGTCACTAGCTTCCAATTTCTCCATTCTAATTTTTAAGGAAGTATTTTCTTCAGTAAGCTTTTGGACTTCCTTTTCCATTTGGCCAATTTTGCTTTTTAGGGCATTCTTCTCCTCATCAGCTTTTTGGACCTCTTTTGCCATTTGGGTTAGGCTATTTTTTAAGGTGTTATTTTCTTCAGCATTTTTTTTGGGTCTCCTTTAGCAAGCTGTTGACTTGTTTTTCATGATTTTCTTGCATTACTCTCATTTCTCTTTCCATTTTTTCCTCTACTTCTCTTACTTGCTTCTCGAAATTCCTTTTGAGCCTCTTCCATGGCCTGGGACCAATTCATATTTTTCTTGGAGGCTTTGGATGTAGGAGCTTTGGCTTCATTGTCTTCTTCCGGTTGTATGTTTTGATCTTCTTTGTCACCAAAGCAAGATACTATAGTCTGACTCTTTTTGTGCTGCTTACTCATGATCCCAGCCAATTACTTGAGTTATAAACTCTTTGTCAAGGTAGGAGTCTGTTTCTAGTGTGGAGAAGGTACTGTCCCAAGCTTCAGGGGTTGTGTGCAGCTGTTTTCAGAGATACTTCTAGGGACCTGTAAATTTTTAGTTCTTCCAAGGTGGTATGATAAGGGGCGAGGTGTTTACTTTCCTATCTTGTGCTCTTGTCTATGAGTGACCACAAGCACCCTTTTCTGTCTTGGAACTGTGAGGGTTTCTTCTCCATAGCCACTAAAAGCTCCACTACGCCAGCATTCCTTCTCGCCCCAGGACTGCCAATCAGAACTGTGACCCAGATCCAAGCATGGGCATAGTAAGAGATTCCTGCCTCAGTGCCAGCAAAGAGATCCCTGCAATCCCCCTCTGATCAGCCACTTGATTCCCCCTTACTCTGTGGGCTGGAAGCTCAGGAGGCAGGTGCCCCCCCCAGGCTGTGCTCTTGGGGAACTGGATCTGAGACCTGTGCTCCTCTCTCAGCACCACAGAAACAGACTTTTCTCACTGACCTTCTAAGTTGTCTTTGGCATTCATGGGTTGAGAAGTCTGGAAACTGCCACAGCTGCCGGTGTGAGGCCTGCTCCAGGTTAGCTGTGGCCTGCGCACCCAAGTCACACTGCTCTCTTCTCACCACCTGGCACGATATACCTTTGACATCAACCATCCAGGTTGTCTTGGGCCGGAAATTTGTTTCACTCTGCCTTTTTGTGGGTTCTGCTGCTTTAGAATTTGTTTAGAGCCATTTTTTTATGGGTATTTGGAGAGGTTTGGGGGAGAGCTCAAGCAAGTCACTGCTTTTACTCCACTATCTTGGCTCTGCCCCATGCATGTACTTTCACATAAGGTTACTTTATTTTTAGTTTTACTTAAATGTTTTGCTGTGTTATAAGAAACCTTTCAGGAAGTAGGAGTAATCTAAAAATAGAACATAAGAAAAAAACAATAAAACTTTAAAAAATAATAATAGAAAGCCATACTTCCATTACAGCTTTACAAAGTACTTTTCTCATGCTAAGCCTGTGAGATAGGTTTTTGCAAATATTATTTCTCTCCTCCCCCCTTTAGAGATGAGGAAACTGAGACCCAGTAAAGTCGAATCAGTTGCTTACAGTCACACAACTGGTAAATGTTGGAGCTGGAATTCAAACCTCATTCAATTGCTCCCAGTGGAGCTAATTGATAATAGGTGGCAATAAAGATAGATAATTATGCCTGCATAACATGCACAGTCACACTTTAAGGTCATGCACTTGGATTTTAGTAAACTCGGCTCCTTCAGGTTGCAAACCTGATGGAATTAATAATAAATCTTCACACTCCCTCAGATAATATTTTAAATTCTCTGATTCACAAGATTGGAAGGGCAGAAGCAAGCCCAATGAATAGGTCAAGATGATATACATGCAAAATGTAATATAGAATGTATCTACAGAATCTTCCAAAAATATTAGCACAATTTTAAGCTATTAAAGTTTAATTTTAAAATTTAATAGTTTCAAAATGTTGAAATTTAAAACCACACTAAGATTTTTGGGATATGCTGTGTAACTTTTCCAAACTAGGTTTGGGGTTAAGTGATAAGACTAAATCAGCAAAGTACTTTATATTATTCTTGTCACTAAAATGACACAAAACTCCATTCTAAAACCCAGAGTATCTTCAAGAATGACCTTAGAAAACCTTCTTCCATGACCAGGATCAGAGTCCATGGCAACTATAACTGGACCAATCACTGGAAGAATGCCTTCCTCCCCCTCATCTCACTCATTAACCATAAGATAACGTCCACACTGAGCAGTGGTCATATCTTTTCTTTGATTTTCTTTTTCTCAGCATAGTTTAAGATGTGCTTTTTGTTGACCTTTCTTGGCACCTTTCATTGCCCCTCAAGTTTCCTCTGGGCTGGTTGTATTCTGGTTATAGAATTTCCTCCTTGTCTCTGTTCCCCTAGGATCCTAGAACTCCAGGCTATTTTGATTTAGACCTTGGGCTTTCCTTTCTCTGAATTCAAACAGGCTGTGATAAAAAGTCTATTGTCTTGTGAATTACTGGTCTGTGTGATTCTGTTTGTGAAACTCCCTTTCAGTCCCCAAAGTGAAACTAAACATTGGAGTGGATGCTCAGTTCCTAGCAAGGTTCCCATCATTTCAAATTTGGCATTCAGTTAGTTCTTATTATTTTGCCAAATCCAAAATCCATTTAATTACTTCCTCTATCTTATAAGGAATGAAATGATTAGGCAACTCAAAAATTTCTCAGTCCTTTTTTTTTTTGATAAATCATATGGATATATTTTGTACATACATCATCCATATTTCATTTAAAAAATGAGGGAGAGAAAAAACTTTTCAGCAAAATTAACCAGTATTTGGCCAGTCTGACATTCTATGAAATGCTCAACACCCATGGTCCTGCACAATTGCCAAGAAGAGAAGCAGGTGCTTTCTCCTATTTCTGGAGCTAAAGTTGGTCATTATAATGTCACAGTATGTGATTTTGATTGGTTTATTTGTTATTGTTCTGCCATTTACAGTTAGACAAGTGTAAATCCTCACCAAGGACCCTGTGACTCATTATCTTTTTTCCTAGATCAGGAACAGATAGAACATTACATAGCTTGGATCTCACTTGATGAAGTTGTGTTAGCTCTCAAAGTTGGAATAACTTGGCAAGAGAGATGGAGTGGCGGCAGCAGCCACAGCAAGTGGAGGAAGCTTTGTGTGAGAACTTGCCCCAGCATTGACTTGGCAAGAGTCTCAATTTCTTTCACTAGCTGCTCTGCTTATGGGGCAAATATAGCAGGGAGTTACTGAATAACACCACTTTCAAGAAATTGCTAGAACCATGGTGAATTTGCTCCACTCTCTGCTTCTATCTCTGTCCTATTGCCATCAGAAAATGTTTGGAATTGTTTGCTCCTAAGGGCTTTGCTGATCTTTGAAACTTCCCTTCTGAGTCTTTGATGCTGGAGATCAAATTTTGTATAGTAATGGTCTTCTCCTTATAAAGGCTGGAAATCCTTCTATTTCATTGAATGACCAATTTTTCCCTTGATGTGTTATGCTTAATTTTGCCAGGTAAGTGATTCTTGGTTGAATTGCTAGTTCCTTTGTCCTCCAGAATATCATGTTCCATGATCTCTGAACCTTTAATGTTGCACCTGCCAGGTCTTGTGTGATCCTGATTGTGGCTCCCCAAAATTTGAATTGTTTCTTTCTGGTCACCTGCAGTATTTTTTCCTTGATGTGATAGTTCTGAAATTTTGGTATAATGTTCTTTGAGGTTTTTATTTCATGAACTTTTTCCTAAGGTGATCAGTGGATTCTTTCAATGTCTATTTTGCCCTCTGGTTCCAGGACATCAGGGCAGTTTTCCTTGATAATTTCTTGAAAGATGCTGTCCAGGTCCCACTTTTGATTATGGTTTTCAGGTAGTCCAATAATTCTGATATTGTCTGTCCTGGATCTATTTTTCTGGTCATTTGTTTTTCCCATGAGGTAGTTTATTTTCTTCCATGTTTCCATTCTTTTGAATTTGTTTGATTGATTCATGATATCTCATAGTTTCCACTTGTTCAATTGTAACTTTTAAGGTATTGTTTTCTTCAATGAGCTTTTGTGCTTTCTTTTCCATTTGTCCAATTGTACTTTTTAAGGAGTTATTTTCTTCAGTGGATTTTTGTATTCCTTTTCCATTTGGTCAATTCTACTTTTTAAGCAGTTTTCCAGACCTTTGACTCTTTTTTCGTAATTCTTTTGCATTACTCTCATTTCTTTTCCCAATTTTTCTTCTATCTCTCTTATGTTTTTTAATCTCTTTTTTGAGCTCTTCCATGAGATCTTTCTGGGCTTGAGACTACTCATTTTTCTTTGGGGTTTTGCCTGTTAGTGCTTTGACATTGTTTTCTTCTTCTGAGTTTGTGTCTTGGTCTTCCCTATCACCATAATAACTTTCCATAGTCAGATTCTTTTTTGTTGTTTTCTGCTTATCTCCCCCCCCACCCTTTTTTGGCCTTTTTCCTTTCTTTTAAATTTGAGCTCTGATTTCAGGGTAGAAGGAGTATTGTCTCTAGCTTCTTGTGCTAGTGGCTGCAGGCCCTGGCTGCTTACCTGGTGCTGCACTGATATTAATCTAAGGCCCATAAGGGACCCTCCTGTCTGGGGTTGCACCATGGAGGTTGGGTGAGGGTTGTCTGGTGCTGCTGGAGGCTGTAGGGTTCTGACAGCTTACCTGGTGCTGAGCTGAGATCCTAGTGGTAGCATATGGCTTGTGCTGAGGTCTGGTGTGGCTTCTCTGCATTTTGCAGTGGCTACACGGAAGCACATATCAGTCAGTGTCTGCAGGCTACCTCTTTACCCAGGGCTGTGCTGAAGCATGTGGTGCTTCTTGGATCTGGAATCTGCTGGTTCCCTTAGCTACGCTAAGGCACATGGGGGGTCCTGCTGTCAGCATTTGCCTACTTCACAGCCCTGGTACTCAGGATCTCCTGCTGGTTTGCTGAAGTAGGGCTTGATGCTGGCTTGCTTGGACACTTCCCCTCTTGGGCTGCATTCCCCATTCACTAGAGTGAGATGGACCATTCTTGCTGATCATCTAAGTTTTTTTGGGCTGAAAGATTGTTTCACCTCATCTTTTGGGGGTTCTGCTATTCAAGGGTTTGTTTTGGGCTCTATTTTGTGATTGTTTGGAGGTGAATATGGAAGAATTTCAGCAGTTTACTGCTTACTCCACCATCTTGGCCCCTGGAAGTAGTCCCTTCTATTTGTACTTTTCCTCTAGATAAGGATATACAATTTTAATTGTGCTCTGGGTGTGATTTTACTATAGAAATATGGAAAGAGGGAAGCTAGAGGCTCTTTGAGTACATAGAAATTATTTTAAAATTGTTTATAAATTAAGTGAATTAACATTCAGTCAGATCTAACTTTTTATGACTGCATTTGAGGTTTTCTTGGCAAAGATACTGGAGTGGTTTGACATTTCTTTCTCCAGCTCATTTACAGATGAGGAAACTGAGGCAAACAGGGTTAAGGGTCACATAGCAAGCAAGTGTCTGAGGACAGATCTGAACTCAGGAAGATGAGTCTTCCTGACTCCAGGTCCAACATTCTATCCATGGTACCACTTAGCTGCCCTTAGCTAAATTAATAGACAACCTTAACTTAACCTATTTCTTTTCCTCTTGCCTCCATCTGAATTGAGAAAAAAAGAAAGGTAAAACAAAACCTTATAACAGATATGCATCATAAATCAAAATAAATTCCACCATGGACCATTTTTGAAAATTCATTTCCCAGAATGGACCCCAAATCCACTATTTCTCTGTTAGGAGGTAGGAAGTATTTTTCATTTCAGTCCTCTGGAATTGGTCATTGCTTTGGTCAGTGTTTTTAAGTCTTTCAAAGTTGCCTTTACAATTTGGTTGTTACTATATAAATTGTTCTACTTGATTCTGATTATTTCACTCTGAATCAAAACATAAGTGTCTTACCAAATATCTCTAAAATCATCCCCTTCATCATTTCTTACAGCAAAATAGTATTCCATTACATTCATATGCCATAATTTGTTCAGCCATTACAAAATTGATAGACTCCCCTCAGTTTCCAGTTCATTGCCATCACACATACACACAAAGCTGCTATAAATATTTTTTTTACCTATGGTCCTTTTCCTCTTTGGTCTCTTTGGGGTAGAGGTATGGGAGTGGGTCAAAGAGCAAACATAGTTTTTACTAACTTTTAGGGCATAGTGTCAAATTGCTTTCCAGTATTCCTGGATTGATTGACACCTATACAAATTAAGGTTCCTGTCTTTTTATTGTCTGGTCAAAATTAGTCATTTTTTGGTCAACTTTATCAATATGGGTATGAAGCAGAACCTTAGAGTTATTTCAATTTTTATTTCTTTAATTATTAGTGATTTGGATCATTTTTTATAAATATGGTTGTTGACAACTTGGATTTCTTTCTTTGAAAATTTCCTTCTCGTATCCTTTGGCCATTAGAGAAAGCTTCTAATAAATTTTAATCAATTCCTTATGTAGCTCACAAACGAGTCACTTATCAAAGAAACATGCTGCAAAGATTTTTTTAAATCTGCTTTTATGATCTTAGCTGTATTGGGGTTTTGTGCCAAATTGTTTTAATGTGTAATTAAAATTGTCTATTTCATCATCTGTAAATTTCTCTATCCATTGTTTGTTAGCTGGAGCTTAAGGGTTTATAGCAGACTAGACTACTGTGTTTGTGACTATATAGAATTCAACCAGCTAGGAAGCTTCATTTTTCAGAATAGCAGCTAGAGGTTGCCTAGGGGCTAATAGCTATTTAAGATATTTTAGCAGTAAGTTGCGCATTTGTATACACTTTTCAAAAGGCAGAGTTTAAATTGGAATTTTGATTACTTTTTACCCCTGGACTGAGCAAGCCATTATCTGTAGCTGCATATCAGATTATGGCTGCTTGAAGGATGAAAGGAAATAAACAATAAATGCCTACTATGGAATGCTAGATACTGTGTTAAGTGCTTTACAAATATTATCTCATTTGTTTCTCACAACAATCCTGGGAGGTAGATGCTCTTATCCCCATTTTACAATTGAAAAAACTGAGGGAAACTGAGGTTAAGTGACTTGCCCAGGGTAAATTCAATTCAATAAATTCATTAAAAATTATTAAGTTCCTACTATGTACCAGGCACTGTGCTAAGTGCTGAGAATACAAAAAGAGGCAAAAGATAGTCCCTACCCTCATACAGCGTTCAACGTAATGGGGGAGACAAAATGCAAACAAATACATATGAAACAAGTATTTACAGGAAAAATAGGAAATAACAAGGAGAAATACTGGAAATAAGAGGAGTTGAGGAAGGTATCCTATAGATGGTAGGATTTTAGTTGTGATTTAAAGGAAGTCAAGGTCAGTAGTCAGAGTGGAGAACTGAAAGCATTCCAGTAATAAGGGACAGCCAGAGAGAATGCTTGGAGCAAGAGATGGAGTGCCTTGTTCATGGAACAGTCAGGAGGCTATTGTCACTGCATCAAAAAGTATAAGTCCAGGAGTAAGGTATGAAAAGACTAGAAAGGTAAGAGAGGGCTAGGTTATAAAGGGCTTTGAATGCCAGAATATTATGTGTTTGCTCCTGGAGACAATAGGAAGTCATTGGAGTTTATTGAGTAGGGTGGGGGGATGACATGATTGGACCTGCATTTTAGGAAAATCACTCTAGTTGGTGGAATGGAGAATGGATTGGAGTAGAGATAGACTAAAAGAAAATGGACCCACCAGCAGCCTATTGCAGTAATTGATATCTAAAGTTATGAGGGCCTGCAATAATTAAAACAAAAGCCCTAATACACCAAAATATTTATAACAGCAAATTTTATAGAAGCAAAAAACTGGAAACAAAATTGATGCCACTGTATTGTACATATAGTATGTTACTGTACTGAAACTTTATTGTGTTGTAAGAAACAATGAATATGATAAATATAATGAAAGCTGGGAAGAGGTGCATGAATGTAAAATGAAAAAGAATCAGGAAAACAATAATCACAATGAATACAACAATATGTAGCAGTGTCAGAGGAGAGAAGAGGACCTATTGGAGAGATTTTGCAAAGGTAAAATTGTCAAGCTTTGGCAATAGCTTGCGTATAGGAGATGATAGGAGAGATAGTGAAGAATCCAGGTTAACTCCTATGTTGTAAGCCTGAGGGACTGGCAAGATGGTGTTGCCCTTTATGGTAATTAAGAAGATAGGAGTTGGGGAGGCTTTAGTGGGAAAGATAATGAATTCCATTTTAGATATGTTGAGATTAAGATATCAACTGAACATGTAATTCAAGATGTCTACTGGATATCCAGTTTGTGATGTCTGAAAAGCAGTTAGAGATGTGAGGTTGGGAATCAGCAGAAAGGTTGGGGCAGGAAAGGTAGATTTGAGAGTCAGCAGCATAAAAATGGTAATAAAATCTCGAGGTCAAACAGCTAGTAAGTGTCTGAGGATAAATTCAAAATTGGGTCTTTCTGACACTATTCACTGTGCCTCCTAACATCCTAAGGCACTCTACCTTCCCTGCTCTCCTGATATGAAAAAAGGAAGGTGATGGACATGGGGAGAAGGCAGAGGCTAAAGGGAAGAGTTCACCCAAAACTAAGTCCTTTGGGCAGGGAAAGGTCTGGTATTGGGGACCCAATACTATCCTTTTCTTTTGGGAAGGGAAAAGTCCTCTTCAGCCATACTTTGCCCTGGGCAGTGACATCTGCTAGCTACATATTGTTGTATTCATTGTATATATCTTTTCCTGATTCTTTTTCGCTTTTTATTCACGCATCTCTCCCCAGCTTTCTTTATATTTATCATATTCATTGTTTCTTAAAACACAATAGTGTTTCAGTACAGTCATGCATTATATGCATAGTACAAGGGCATCATCAACTTTGTTTCCAGTTTTTTGCTTCTGCAGTTATATCTGCTGTTATAGATGGTTTGGTGTATATAGGGTCTTTGTTTAAATTATTGATCTTCTTGGATTATATGGCTAAAAATGGAATCTCTAGGTTAAAAGACACGAGCATTTTAGTCACTTTCTTAGCATAATTGCAAATTAGATTCCAGAATGGTTGGACAAATTCACAGCTCCATCAAGTGTACATTATTATACCCATCTTTCCACAACTGCTTTACATTTTACTGTACAAAGCTTCTGTCATTTGTTTCAGTTTGCCTGGTATGAGGTGAAAGGTAAGAGTTCTTTTGATTTGCATTTCTCCTATTATTAGCGATCTGTAACATTGTTTCCCAGTTATTAATCGTTCGCAGGTCACAATTTTTCTTTTGAGAGCTGCTTATTCATACCCTTATCTATTGGGAAATGGATTTTGGCCTTACATATTTCCATTAACTACCTACACTCTTAGATATCTGTCCTCTTATCAGACACTTTGATGTTAATTTTTTTCCATCTTTTTGCATCTCATTTTGCTTCATTAATCTCATTCATGATTTTTTTCATTTAATACAAATTACCTTTTATCTTTTCAGAAGGCTTTGATTAAAAATTCACACCCTAGCATGACTTTGAACTGTCAGACCTGAACTGATTCTCTTCAATTAAAAAATTGCATGACCTTTATTATTTAGGTCATAAATGCAGTTTAAAGTTTATTTTACTATGTGGTACAATGGATAAAGTACTGCCTTAGATAGTCAAGAAGACCTGAATTCAAATCCTACCTAGACACTTACTAGCTCTGTGACCTTGAGCATGTTACTTAGCCTTGGTCAGACTCAGTTTTCTCAGAGATCGGAACAATGACCTCACAGGGCTATTATGAAGATCAAATCAAATGAGATAGTATCTTCAAGTTTCAAGGTGTTAAATAAATGCTAGATATTGTTTTATTTATTATCAGAATTGTTAGTATGTGGTGTAAAGTGTTGGTCTAAGTCTATTTTTGTGGTACTGTTTTCTAGTATTACCATTAATTCTTATAAAATACATAGTTCTTCCCCATGGAATCTATGTTTCCAACTTTATCATACCTGGATTATTGAGTTCCTTTTTAAACTGGGAACTAATATTTTTTTTTACTACTTTATAATATGACATTAGATCCAGAAGAACTATTTCCTTTTTATTGTTTCTCTTAATACTCTTCTGTTCTTCCAAATGAATCTCTTTGTTTTTTCTAACTCTATAAAGTATCTCCTTGATATTTTAATTGGGGCGTGTAAATTTAGTTAGTACTTTCACTTTTATTACATTGGCATGACCCAGGCAGAAATACTGATTACCTCACTAGTTTTTTTAAGTCATTTAAAAAAATTTAAAGATGTGTTTTGTAATTGTATCCATACAGGTTTTAAATGTTCCTTAGTAGATTAACTGCCAGGGCATTTTATATATTTTGCAGTTATTTTGAATGGGAGTTATTTTTCTATTATTCCCTCTTGGATTTTATTATTGCTATTTAGAAATTTTATTGATTTTTGTGGTTTTGTCCTGCATCACTATTTAACAGAGATAAATAATGGTTTCAATTTATTTTTTTATGATCTGCTAAAATTTTCTAAGTATGCTATCATGCTAACAGCAAATAGGGACAGTTAAATTGCCTATTTGGTCCTTTAATTTCCTTCTCTTAGACTATTATTATTTCTAGAACTATGCTAATCAATTATGTTACTCTTGTCAAATAACCATCTTTTAGTTTTGCCTATCAATTCTATGGATTTTTTTGTTTTCCAACTTATCTATTTCTCCTCTAATTTTTAAGAGTTCCTTTGTTCTTAGGTCAGATGTGCTTATTTGTTGGTTTTCTGACTTTTAATTGCATATTCCATGTAATGATCCTCCATTTTTCTATTTTGCAAATGTGTATGATTAAGAAAACATTTTTCCTTTGTTTCATCTATGTCCCAGAAATTATGGTAAGTTTCCCATTCATTATTAATGTCTTTCACATGGTTATTAATTATTTATATTAGTTTTTCTTTTAGTTGCTTCTTGTTCAGGATGTTATTATTAAGCCTCCATAGATCTGGTCTTTCGCTTGTGCTCTCTGTATTAAATACTATTTTTATTGAGCTATGGTTTAAAAAAAGATGTGTTTAGTATTTCTGCTTTTTACATTTATGTATTATTTGTCTCTGTCCTAGTATAAAGGTGATCCTGAGACATATGCATATTCTTTAATGTTCCCATTTGTAAGATCCCATAAGTATTTCAGCTCTAAATTCTCCAAGAGGTTATTTAGTTCTATATTTTCCATTTTATTTATTTTTCTGTTAGATTTGCTCAGGTCTGAGAAAGAAAAATTGCTATTATTCAATTACTATCTATAGTTTGACAAGAAGGATGACAGGATGGTGGTCTACAGGCAAATGAGAGAGGTAGTAGGAAAGAAATATTATGTCTGAGGTTGGTTGTCATCCTTCATGCTTGAAGAAGATCAAAATGACATCTCAATGTCAGAGTCAAGGTACAGTGTGTCCAACTGTAGCTGATCAGACCAAAAGGAACTTGGAAGGCTCTACCACAGGTCAGGCACAAATTTTCCACATGAACATTTGGAGTGGAGATGTCTCTAAATTTGCACATCTCATGTTTCTCTTGAGCTACTGCAATTCTGCTTTACTCATAGGGCACAGTGCCTTTGATGCAGGGATGCCATGCTGGGTGTGTCTCACAATCAATTCCAAAGTTCTTCAGAAAGATCTTGAGAATGTCCTTGTATCATTTCTTCTGACCTCCATTTGAGCATGTGCCTTGTGTGAGATCCCCATAAAATAGCCTTTTAGGCAAATGTACATTTGGCATTCAAACAATGTGACCAGCCCATTGGAGGTGCTGAAAGGCAGAGAGATATTATCCTAGTGGGAGAAATAAGATTCTACTAAAAAGTACTGCCATATGGGGAAAGAAGTATGTTTCCACAATAGGTGATGAATTTGTCTTTATGGCATTATGCTGGGGGAATACGGCATAATTTTTACCATGCACTGCCACTTCTATCCAACATTGCTTCCCTCATGAATTTGTTTTCAAGAGTGAAGAATGACAGAATATTTTTTAAAGGATTATGGAACAAATAAAGAGACTTTATGAAGGCACTAACAGAAACTAGTTAGAAAAGGAAATTCAAACATCATAACTTCAGAAGCTTTAACCTCATGAAAAACACTGAAAAATTAAAGAATAAAGATATGATAATTGAATCAAGAGGAGTTTATGAGATCACTAAGTAAAACCATTTAGAAGTTATTTCCTTAAGCTCATCTTACTTCTTTATCCTTTTTTTTTGTCTTTTTCACATATTAATGATCCTCTCTTGTTTTTATTTTTTTCCTCTACTGATCTTTAAATATGGAATAACATTAAATTACTTATGCTTTTTTGGTAGTTGTATTTATTTACATTTCTTGTGTTTCTGGTTTTGGGACTTTGAAAACCAAATATTCTTATGTCTTTTTTTTTTTTGAAGGAATGACTCAAATATCTTTCCTTTGTTGAACTACTTTTTAAATTTTTTGTGACTGATCATTTCTTGTCTTTATTCAGACCTTTTGGAAGGTCTTCTTGTACAATTTCTTTCATTTTGTTTAATTTTTTAAAAATTGTCATGTTATCATGGGACACTTACAATTCATAAGTTGTCCTGGTATATTTGTCTTCTAAGTGTATATAAGTTTTGACTTATATAGAGGTCACATGTTCATTTAACACTATTGCCTTTTGCATTTCTTTTGCCTGATATTTCTCTATTTCAGTTTGTGTGTGTGCACAAATCTATTAATCTCTCACTAATTAAGAGTGATTCTCTATTGATGATTAATTTTTTTTCTAGTGTACTAATTAAATTTTAAATCTTTGCACTGAGAGGTCTAAATTCTGACCTAGAGTTATTCCAACTTATATTCATATGGTTGGACAATTGAAAAATCCTGGAAAAAGTGACTAATCACCATCTTCCTGGTCACATCCACTCTGTTTCTTAAAAGAGAGCTTGAACAGATGTCCGGAGAGTTAAAATCTCTCATCATGGTTCAATTCTGGCTTTGTCATCTGCTTCCAGAATTCATTTTCTACTTCCTACTTCTGGCTGGGTTGTCTGTACAATATTTCTATCACAATATTAATTCTGTTTCTTGTCAATCATGAATATAACTTGAACTTTCCTCACTCCTAAACCTGTGTTACTTCTACCTGGAATTACTTCCCGTTGTCTCCTATTCTCAATCTCCACCTGTACAAATCTTACTCACTTTTTAAGATACAGTTTAAAAGCCACCTTTCCCATGTCTTCTCTGTTTATCCAGAAAGAAATGATCCTTCCCCCCTATAAATTATTTATTATCTATACCACTTACATGATCGTACACCTGTTACCTTGCATTGTGGTCTCCCTTACTAGTTTTTAGCTCCTGCAGGTGAGAACTCTCTTTCTAATTCATAGTACCTGGAATAGTTAGTACATTGTACATAATAGAAACTATAAGTATTTGTTGAATTCCTGATAGTCATACCTTAGGCATTTATTCTTTTGCATTAGTCATTTTTTTCTGTAAACCATTCAAAAGTTTATATGTGTATGTGTACGTATCCATACGCATATATAGATGTATGTGTGTAAAAATCTTACATAATCTTATTTTAAGCATCTAAACATGTTCCTTTGAATTTAAACTTCTGTTTTTAACTCTTTCAAGTGAATAACAATCTGAAATTATTAATAACAAGAAACAAGTAGGGGAAAGAAGAAACAGGGAAAAATAATTTCTCACAATGTAGCTTAGCATTTTATGAGTTTTACCTTCTCTGGATTTGAGTACAATGGGGAATAGAACACTGTAATATTCATTGGATTCAAATACCTGGAAGGCTAAATTTGTTTTCTTGCTCTGTGGTTTTAGCAAGAGGAAACTATGACATTTATTGATCTACTAGCTCTGTTTTATCTGACTTGGAGGCAATAAAAAGAAAGAGGAAATGTATTGATTATCCCCCAAAGAAAGGAGTCAAATCAATGTAAGAGAAAAGTGTCTTCCTTTGCTATGTGCTCACTTTTCCTAGGCTTCTGTATTTTTCATATCCAAGTTAAGCACTGAAGAATTACCTCCTAATGAACCACAATGAACTCATCTATTGTTCCTTAGTGATAATGCATAATGTTTGAGTTGTATTATAATAGATTAAAGATATGAATTTTGCTGATGTGATAGAGAATAGAGTTCCAGAGGAGAAAGATAATCCTGTTATTCCTGGTTTGTTGGCTCATTCTTTTGTTCTTCTTATCCAGTCGGCCAATTTTAATAATAAAAATAATAATAATAATAGCCACCATTCATATAGGGCTCTAAGGTTTGCAAAGCACTTTGTCTACATTATTTCACTTGATTCTCAAAACAACTATCAAAGATGTGTTTAGTCCAGAAAACACTCAAAGAGGACAAGATGGATGTCCTCAACTATAGTGTATGAAAACTAATCAGACAGAAGAAGGGTTAGGCTTTTTCTTTTTGGTTCAAGAGGTCACAATCAATGGCAATGTTTGAAAGTTGGAATATATATATATATATGAGGGGGATATTTGGGATTTCTTTGGGAATGGGTGTGTTCTTCATTGGTGGTCTTTAAAACAAAAGCTGGATAGTCCTTGTTGGGCATATCAATCATTCAGTTAATAAACATTTATTAAGCGCCTACTATTTTCCACCTACTATCATGGAGGGTGCTTTTTTAGGTACTGGGTGTACTAAATGGCCACTGAAGTCCCATCTTACTGAAATTCTATAGTTCCATAAGGTGGGTGCTATTATTTCCACCTTAGCAATTAGCAAATGAAGGCTCAGAAGGTGAATTGACTTCCCCAGTCACAAAATATACTTTTGTGGCAGGATTTGAATCTGGGTCTTCTTAACCTAAAGTCCATTGTTCTATCCACCACCCTATGCTGTCTCTGTTTCTACTCATGTCTCTGACTAGTCCCATTTCTGAAATAGTCATTACCTCCCAGGATTTGAATTAAGGACATTCCACATTCATAATTAATGAGGAAGAGCTGATAAATATGACTTTAATTAACTAATATGGAAGGAGGAAAGTTGCTGAATTTCTCACATTATTCTCTCTCAAATAGTGGGGTCCCAGGCTTTTTCATCCCTATATCTCTTTTCATGATGTTTCAGCTTAACAATAAAATTTCTAAAAAGTAAAACTTGGAGGTAGAATGAATATCCACCTAGTAATTTGAAGTCAATATCAGTAAAGGTGGAAGGGTGAGGTGTTGAGGAGAGAACATGTTAAGACATTACCTACTATTAATACTTTAGCTCACTTTCATTTATAAGACTAAGACCCTGAGTGAATAGGAAAGAGAGACTGGTGAATTTGTATAAAGTATGGAACTGGTTACCATACTGGGCAAGTAGGCCTAGGTGGAGAGAGACAGACAGACAGACAGACAAAAAAAGAAAGAAATAGACATAGACAGATACAGAGAATGACACAGATGTGGAGGTTGAAAAAGAAAGAAGAAAGGAAGAGAAGAAAGAAGAAGAGGGAAAAAAAGAGAGAAACTGATTCAGCATATTCATCCCTCTGAGGTGAGGTATAGGAATAGAGATGATGATATAATGCTTAGAATTATATGGAAGATTCATTTCAATAAACCTTTAAAGTGTCTCCTATGTACAAGGCACTGATGATATGAAGAGGAAAAACAATGTAGTGCTTGCCTTCAAGGAGTTTACCATCTCATCAGGGTAGGGATAAGGTATGTACACAGATAACCATGGGACAAGGGACATCGTAATAAAAGCAGAGCGGGGTTGTAGACAACTTAAATTGTCTAGGAAAATTTGAGGAGGAAGAGGTCACTTTTAGCTAAAGGGATCAGAGAAAAATTCTGGAGAAGCTGGCACCCATGAATAGAGAAATGAGGAAGAAGGCTTTATAATTTTCAGGCACATCTCCTAAGAAAGTTGTCCTGTGATCTAACAGCCCTTCTCTTCTACTTGTTATGAAAGTATGAATTGCTGTTGGAAACAGTTCAGTCCTTTTGCCAACCTCTACATTCCTTTCATGTACAGAATGATAAGATACTGTTGTTTCAATTTTTTCTTAAAGCAACATCTTTCACCTTTCTTTCTTCTATCAATATATTATGGCTAGTACAAACATCCTTATTCCATCTTGGGTTGCAGTGACCACGAAAAGGTAGCTATCAAAGGAAATATACAAAGATGATATTCACTATAATAAGAAAGACAGAGAAAAGACAGGATCTTGGAGCTATAGTGATTTTCTCAAGAATAACTATAAATTATTCCCACAGCATATAGATAGAAAAATAAAAGTTTTCCTGACTATAAACTGGGAAGAAAATAACAAACATGGAATATGATGTGTGGAGGAAAGTACATTCTTTTCAATCTAAAGTAATTCTAGATTATCTTCAGAAATTCTGTCCATTTTTGATACCACCAGTAATCTAAAAGCAATACAATATGTTCACACTTCTTTTCTTTCAATTGGCACCTCTAGGGAAGAGATGGCAGAAGGATTTTAAATATCTGCTTGCCCTCCTTCTTTATTCACACAAAGGCATATGGAAGGTAGAGAATGCACCACCCACTACCCAGAATACTCTTCCCCCAAGCAGTAGAACAGGAAGAAAAGGGGTTGTACTTTGCACAAAAGCACTGTGAAGTTTGATGTTTTCGGCTGATAAAAGTTATATTCTGCCCTTCCTTCTCAGATCCTGGCAGCCAACAGCTAATTATCTGTTAGCATGAGAATACTGAGTGAACCCTCCTTCATAAACTCACTTTTGCCATTTATAAATGATGAAAATTCTGCTTTTTGGGTAGGTCTTATTTGGCATTGGAGGCAGATATTAGGTATTAGAATTTCTCAGCCTTTCCTCCAGCATTTAATATTATATTCTGGTTTGTTTTGTTGCTGTTATTTTTGTTGTTGTTGTTGTTTTTTTTAAAGATGCAGCTTGGAGAAGATGAGTCCTTTTTTTTCCCAACCCATCAATGAGATGCACCTTGTAGGGAGCCCAAGCTCTCTTGTCCTGGCATTAAGAATGCAAGGTTCATCAACTATTTTTTGTTTTGTTTTGTTTTGTTTTCATTTTATTTTTACCAAAAACATCTATGAGAAGGGAGCATGATGTCGGGAATGGAACCAATCTGCAACAATCTTCCCAGAATACACTGGATGTAACATGTTAACCATTGCACTGTGTCTATTCACACAATGAAGGAAACTCACTGCCCATATTCTTGCCTCAATGATTCTCTTCTATCATGCCTATTATCTGAGACATTTGATTCCAACTCAATCAGCAGGTCACATGGTCTTGGGTTGCTAGGCTCCCCATAAGAGTTTTATTATTCTTTTTTCCTCACACATGGCTTTTCTTCTCTCATCTCAATGCCTCTGGACTGCCTGTTTCCCATACCTAGAATGTACTCTGTCCTTACCTCTGCCTCATATAATCTCTATTTTTTTAAAAAAAAGCTTAGCTCAAGAACTCATATGACTCAGTTCTCTGTCCTACTTTGTAATTATTGCCAACTCTTGATTCATTCACCAAACAAATATTCATTGATTGACTGCTATGTATTTGGCACTCTGCCATTCACTGTGGGAAATACAGAAGTATAAGTCAAGTTAAGTCAACAAGCATTTATTAACATGTGCCAGGCACTTAGCTAAATATAGGTTATTGTTCCTACCCTTACTTAGCTAACAGTTGAGTTGGGAGAGGAGGATAAAACATATACACTTGAAAAGTTATCAATAATAAAATAAAAGTTAAATAACAAAGCCAGGCAACAATACAAGAGATGTTTGACTTTTTACCCTCACCATTAAGCATAGGCACTTGACATGTATTAGGTGCTTAACAAATGTTCCTTTGATTGAATTGAATGAAATGTTCCAAAGGAGCATTTGGTGATAAGCACCAAATTTTTGATGCAGAAATGAAATAGTGTAGTGGCTGAGAAGGGTGAAAGAGTCCTGGAAGTAGATGGAAAGCCCTAGACATAAGAAGACTTTATCATCATGTATTGGGTCCAGTTTCCTTTTAGCAAAATGATTAGGTGGAGTAGCAATGGAGAAAACAGCATTCACCTCCCTCATTGACTTGGTAAAGGGTTTTGCAGGGCAGATGAATGGCGCAGTTTATAGAGCCTGGCCTGGAGGCAGGAAAACTTGAGTTCAAATCTGGCCTAAGACACTTACTAATTGTGTGATCCTGGGCAAGTAAGTCATTTAATCTCTGTTTTCCTCATCTGTAAAATGGAAAAAATAATAATACCTACTTCCCAGGATCGTTTTGGGGATTAAATGAGATAGTAATTGTAAAGCACTTAGCACAATACCTGACATAAAGTAAGAGCTGCAGTAATGTTAATTTGTTTTATTGTTATTGTTATATACACAAACATGTGTATTATATACATATATGCATTATATATGTACATATCATACACACACACACACACATATATACACATACACACACATTGATGATATCCCAAATCTTAGTGGAGTTTGTATATATGCATATGTAGAGGTAAATGTATATTTGTTCTAGCATTTTTACCTTATCTGTAGCCTCTCTTCAATTAGATTGAAAGTTAACTTATTTCTTTTCAAGTCAATAAGCATTTATTAAGCACCTACTGTATATCAGGCATTGTACTGAGCACTGGTATCATAAAGGCAAAAAACAGTCTCTGCTCCCAGAGGTATGCTGATAATGTTTAACAACCAATTCACAAAAACACACAGCACACTTTTAAGTTCAATCTTCATTATTAACATTTTCCCTATAACATCCATAAGTCTAGACAATCAGCAAATCAATGGATCAAACTCAGCTTTGTAGTATTTGTCACTTTGTAAGGTATCAATACTCACACAAAATTCAACAACCGGCTCTCCTGAGATGGTAAGAGCTGGCTCCAATACACCCCTGCCAACGAGCTCACAGCCTAATGTGGGAGGCAACATGCACACAACTATGTGTTTATAAAATATATACAAGATAGGAACTTTTCTAAGATGGAAGGCACTGGCAAAGCAAAAAGCAAAGGCTTTTTGCCAAAGGTGAGATTTTAGATGAAACTTGAAGGCCAGGAAACCCAAGAATTAGAGACAAAAAGGGAAAGATTCTTGGAAGGGGGGAGAATCAGTGAAAATAAACTGAGGAACAACATGGTTGCCAGTGTCTCTGGATTACATAGTACATGGAGTAATGTTTAACAAAACTAGAAAGTTATGGGTTTTAAAAACCAAAATAGAAGAGCCAAATGCTGTTATATTTTTCTGTCTCTATGTATGTTTGGTTCCTGTTAACTGGGTAACCTGTCTCCCCTCATTCCCTTCTTTTGGGGTATGAAGAGATATCTCAAATTAATAATATAAAGAATAGTACAAAAATCAAACAAGGGAAAGGATAAGTATGATAACAATCCTTACTTTCCAATTCCTTCTTTCATTCATTCCCTGCAGATTTTTTTTCTTGCTACTTTTTATTCTTTCTTTTCAATCCATTCCTATGACTGATTCTCCAACACAAATGTTCTGTTAAAAAAAATACGATATTCTGTGGGCTGGACACTAACTTGCAATACTGATGGGATTTCTGTTGAGTCAGATTGCCACAAGCTATAATTAGCATGGAGCCTTTTGTGTAACTTGCAGCTGTGGGTGGAAGAGTAAATCAATATCAATAGCGTTGTTTTTAACATTCATCTCCTGCCCTAATATTGGTAAATCGAAATCAAGTATAGTCTGGTAGCTGTAGCAAAATAAAAAGAAAAATCTACCCAAGCATGTAAGTAGTGTCTTTATTAATCATGCTAGAACTTTCATTAGATAATATTACATTTATATATGGAGCATTAGTGATGGCTTTAGACTAATGGGCTTCTAATTTCTATTTCACTTCAGCCAGGTGCTGATTCTCTCTTCTTTTAAGTGTGCAACACAGAAGAGGTAAAACATTCAAAAGAGATTATAAGGAAGGCAGGTAAAGGAAGAATACCAAAAAGTGATAAGAAAGATCCTCTAAGAATTGTGTCAGGAAGCAAATCTAGGAGATAAAGGGATGACCCTCAATGGTCAAGCCCAAGGATATGGCAAAACAACAATTTCCAAAAGAAGAAACAATGTAAAAAATATTTGAAATATGTCCCAAATCATGAATTAATAGAAAAAAGGCAAATTAAAACAATCTTGAGATATCATCTCTTATCTATCAAAGTAACAAATATGATAAAAATATGAAAATTCCATGTTGAAGGGGCTATGAGAAGAGAATGCTGAGAATGCTAGTGGAGTTATAAACTGGTTTGTTCTGGAAGATAATTCATTATTATCCAAGAAGAGCTACTAAAGTGTTCATATTCTTTGAGAGGTTCTACTACTGTGACTATACCCTAAGGGGACTAAGACCCTGAGAAGTAACCTTTATATAATATGTAATAATATGTATATGCATACCTAATACATTGCATGGAAAAATTGACATATATAAATATACATATATGTATGTCCATGTATACATACATAAATATGTGCATATATATTCATAGCAACATTATTTTATGATAACAAAAAGCTGTAAATAAGACATGTTCCAAGTGATCTGAAAATGACTGAACATGTTTGTACAAATAAAATATTGTTGTACCATAAGAAATGATGAAGATGAAGAATTTATAGGAAGACACATAAAATAATGCAAAGTAAGGAAGCTATATACACAATGAATTGAAAAATATAAATCAAAATGTCACTAAGAGCCCACAAAACTTGGACTAAATACATTAGATGATGCTAGTACCATACTATCAGAATTAAAGTACACATTGGTTCTTTCTGTTAAGAAACAACAAACTACAAAAGTTTAAAGTGACATGTATTGTAAGTTGCAGTCATGCTGTTAGGAAGTTTTTATGTTTTCAGGAACTACATTTTATAAGGAGGCATTATTTCTGCATTTGTTAGGAAATGTCTTCCATGTAAAAGTGTATCATAAGATATTTTTGCTTGTTTTTGGAAAGAATAGTATCAGGAAGGCAAAAACCCAATGACAGAAAGTGCTTTTAATTAATGCTTAAAATAATTTTAAAAACCATAACTTTGTAAGGAGCAAGAGGAAAATAAAGAAAGGTATAAAAGGCTTTGTCCTTTCCCCATACAGCTACTTATAATATATAGGAGCAAAACAAAAGCAGAACTGTTGTTGTTCAGTTGTTTCAGTTATGTCCAACTCTTCATGACCCTATTTGGGGTTTTCTTGGCAAAGATACAGGAGTGGTTTGCCATTTCCTTCTCCAGTTCATTTTATTTTTCCTTTTCCCCCTTTTCTTTTTTTCTTTATGTTCTTTCTTTCTTTCTTATTAGTTTTCCACATTTGCTTTCATAAAATTTTGAGTTCTAAATTTCCCACCTCCTCAAGACAGAATATAATCTGATATAGACTATACGTGTACAATCATATTAATCATATTTCCACATTAGTCATGTTGTGAAAGAAGAATCAGAACAAAAGGGAAAAGCCGATGAGAAAGAAAAAAAAAGGAGAAAATAGTATGCTTTGATCTGCATTCAGACTTCATAGTTCTTTTTCTGAATGTGAATAACATTTTCCATCATGAGTCTTTTGAAATTGTCTTAGATCATTGCATTGTTCAGAACAGCTAAATCTATCAAAGTTGGTCATTGTGCAATGTTGCTCTTACTGTGTACGGTGTTCTACTGGTTCTGCTCGCTTCACGTCATGCAAGGTTTTTCCAGGTTTTTCTGAAGTCTACTTGCTCTCTATTTCTTATGGAAGAATAGTATTCCATTACATTCATATGACACAACATGTTCAGCCATTTCCCAATTGATGGGCATCCCCTAAATTTCCAATTCTTTGCCACCACAAAAAGAGCTGGTATAAATACTTTTGTACATGTGGGTCCTTTTCCCTTTTTTATGATCTCTTTGTGATACAGCCCTAGTAGTTGTATTACTGGATCAAGGGCTATGCATAGTTTTATAGCCCTTTGGGCATAGTTCCAAATTGTTCTCCAGAATGATAGTTCATTTTACAGATGAAGAACTGAGGCAAACAGGGTTAAGTGACTTGCCCAGGATCACATAGCTAGTAAGTATCTGAGTTTAGATTTGAACTCAGGTCTTTCTGACTCCAGGCTGGGAGTTCTATGAACTGTACCTACCACCCAGCTACCCTAAAAACAGAGCTACTCAATTCCAATTTTGCTTCCATTTCACCTACAAAGGACAATGCATTTTAGGGAAGGATAGACCCCGAATGGATAAACAAAGACTGCAATGAACTCACGTGACCTAGCCTGGACAATCTGCAACTTGTAGTACTGAAAAACAAAACCAAACCAAACAAAAACCTTGTAGATACGATTGCTGAACTGTTGTTAGTGATATTTGAGGAACTATGAAATCGGGGACAGTGGTAGCAAATGCCCTGATTTCCAAAAGGGTGCATGTGCTGATATTCCAAATTATAGATCAGTGGTCTTACTGTAATTTTATGGTAAAATTGTAGGAAGATTAGGAAAGATATAGTTTTTGAACACTTAGTAAAGAAAGGGTTGATCACAAAGAACCAAGGATTCATTAACAAGTCCTGGTAGAATAACCAGGTGTGGTTTTTTTTGTTTAAGAGAATAACTATATGAGAAGAGTTTCACAAGCATAGTATATCTGGATAGGTGATAACTTAGATAGGTTGGTTCAGAATTAGTTGACTGATTTAGATTTAGAGATTGTTGATTTAATGCATAGATCATAACTTAAAGGAGGTCTCTAGTAGAATGCTATCAGCATCTGGCTTTACTCCATTCTCTTCAACAATTGTGTCATTAACAATGGAATAGATGACAAGCTCATCAAATTGGTGGTAAGAACCTGAGGAGGTACACAGAATGATAAAACTGGGATCTGAAAGGATCTTGACAGTCTACAATGGTGAACTAAAGCTAACAAGATGAAATTTAATAGGAATAAATGGGGGGTTCTGACATTGGGATCAAAATAGCAATTGCTCAGGTGAAATAATGAGTTCTTTATTACTAGTATTCTTCAACAAGCAGCTGGATAATTAATCATTTACCTGTCCAGGTTGATTAATGACTTGGGCATACATCAATTTCTGAGTTCTATTCCAACTCTAAGTGTCTGTGATTCTTTGTGATTTAAAGAAATAACAATCTCAAATTTCTCCCTACATTAAAGATGCATTTTTAAATACCAGTATTCTATTGGTAAAGTTGTATATAGATGATATTGTGCTATTTACATGAAACCCAGGATAATACAGAGCCTCATAAATAAGACTTAGAACTATTCAGGGGTTTTGCTGAATAATCCACAGAGTACAAATGAAGTGGATGAAGAATATGAACCAAGTTATACTGCAGAAACTGAAGTTATACTGAAGAAACAAAAATTAGTATCACTTAGAGAGCAATGGAGGAGTTGATGGCAGATGAAAGCAGGCTACAGCAATTACAAAAAATTACCAAGGAGAATAAAAATAAAAGTTGTGATCAAAAATGCATGAAATAGAAAATGGACTGGTCACGTGGCAAGACCAAGGCATAACTAGTAAATATCTCATCTATTCCATCTTCTTTTGATATCATAAGCAAAGGAAGGCCCCCAGCATTTGAGATGGACCTCCTGTAAAGAATTCACAGTAGGACCCAGATAAGAGTTCCACAGAATGGACAAAGGTGGGTTGTGATGTTCACCTTTGGAGGGAATGTTTACATTCATGAGAATACAGATTTACTCAAGAATTTGAGTAATAGTTGCAGAAAGTCAAATGGACTAGAAAAAATGCCACATTGAATATTGCTTCAACAATAAAGGTGTTTTTCTCCAAATTAAAACAGGCCTCTCCAGAGTGACTTTGGTTTCTCTTGATTCTCCACATAGCCAACTTCTTTCTAGACACAACTGACCTCTACAGAATGTCTTCTATTTAGGAGACTACAAAATCTATTTTTACAACATGAAGTTTCCCTTTGATTAGAAGTTAGGAAAATGTTAGGGCTATGAAATTCTTTCATGAGACCAACTATTGTGTTCCAAGCTGTGATAGGACAGCAGTTCCTTATGCAGCTCCCCTTACCCCAACATGACTTTGTCCCCACATACAACCCCCGAACAACTTCCTTCTGCCCCAGCAATCCTAGTGGCTTCACTGGTGAAACTTCCTCCCTTCATAAAAACTAGTTGGCCTCAGCTTCTCTGACAGAGTTTCCTGGCCTAGGCCTATAAAAAGCCAAGCCATATGGGCATGTGGCCTCACAGATTTAGTGGCTTCCCCACACTCATAAGATACCGTATGAACCAAGAGTGGGGAACCTGCAACCTTGAGGCCACATGTGACCCTCTAGGTCATCAAGTGTAGCCCTTTGTCAGAATCTAACCCAAAGGACTGCACTTGAGGACCTAGAGGTCCTCAGGAGAGCCCCATATGGCCTCAAGGTCACAGGCTCCCCACCCCTGCTGATGACTGATTGACCAGAGGCATTTTCAGATGAAGAATGGGGAGGAGGCACATCCAGAGAAACTAAGTGCTACTGTATCCTTGCTATATATCCTCATTGCATATACTTGCTGTGTGTGGGCAAAGTAAATCTCCTTTGTTAAATGTTCAGTGCCTTGTAAGTGACTTATTTCATTCAGGATTGAACCTGAACTAAGACAGTGCTGGCTTTTAAACCACACTTACAAAACAAGCTGTCCTAGGTGGTCAACGAAACATCTTTCAACCCTATTTTTACAACAATTGAATGAAGGGCTCCTGCACATTTGTGCTTGTTAATCTTTTTATGAACAAGAAAAGCAGTGTTCACTTAAGGTCTATTTGGGAACTCTATATCCTGCTTTGTCAAGAGTATGGCTTCCTTTTCCCCCTGATGACAGCATGCAAAGTGGAAAGAGAACTGGATGTAGGGTCAAGGAGCCTTAGGTCAAATGGCATCCCTGCTACTTGCTACCTCTGTGACAATGGGTAAGTTACCTAACCTCTCAAGGCTATAGCCTAAGAATCTTTAAAGCAAAGAGCTTGGACCAGACAGCCTCTGAGTTCCCTTCTAAGGTTTAATCTATGTCTCCCATGCATGGAATGCACTTCCTTTTTTTTTACCTCCTATTTCCTTCAAGACTGCACAAGCAATATCTTTTAGCTGAAGCTTTCCTGATTTTACTCCAGGTCCCTATCCCATCTCCCAAATTACCTTGCATTTATTTCACACACACACACACACACACACACACACACACACACACACATTTGTATATGTTATCTCCCCTGCTCATTTTCCCAGCCAATTAGTCGAGTTTTAAACTCTTGGTTAAGGTAGGGATCTGCTTCCAGTGTGGAGAATGTACTGTTCGGGGATTTTGTGTAGCTGTTTTCAAAGATACTTCCAGGGACCTATAAATTTTCAGTTCTTCCAAGGTGGTATGATCAAGGGAGAGGTATTTGCTCCTTTCCTGGCCTGTGCTCTGGTCATAAGTGACCACAAGCACTTTTTTTCTGCCTTGGAATTGTGAGGAGGATTCTCTCTGTATCGCCACTGCAAGCTCCACCATGCCAGTGCTCCTCCTAGCCCCCAGGAACACCACCCAGAACTGAGATCCAGATCTAAACACGGGCAAAGCAAGAGATTCCTGCACCAGGAAAAAGATCCCTGCAGTCCTCCTGGGATCAGCTGTTTGATCCCACCTCTGCCTGTGGGCTGGCAGCTCTGGAAGCAGCTGCTGCCCGGGGACTGGGGCCTGATCAAGCTCCTCTCTCACCACGGTCCACAGACCTTTCCTACTGACCTTCTAAGTTGTCTTTGGTGTTTATGGATTGAGAAGTCTGGCAACTGCCACAGCTCCCCTTGATTCGATCCCCTGAGCACCGCTCCAAGTTTGCTGAGGCCTGGTCTTCACCTGTGCAGCCTGCGTGGCCCAAGATGAACTGTGGTCCTCTTCCAGCCCAGCACAAGAGATCTTTCCAATCAACCATCCAGGTTGTCTTGGGCTGGAAATTTGTTTAACTCTGTTTTCTTGTGGGTTCTGCTGCTCTAGAATTTGTTTAGAGCCATTTTTACAGGGATTTGGAGGAGTTTGGGGGACAGCTCAAGCAAGTCACTGCTTTTACTCTTCCATTTTGGCTCTGCCCACCAGAGTACAAATTCTTAAGACCACTATTCAAGGACCTCTGCAATCTGGCCCTATCCTTCTTGTCCACCCTTATTTTCTATATAAAAATTCCACTAAAACCAGACTGCGTTAACTGTCTCCCAAATATACCATGCTATTTCTGTCATACTTTTACTCACACTGCTTTCTCTGCCTGGAATGTCCTCTTCCCTCCCTTCCTCCTACCTATTCACAACCCACCAGTCAGATCCACATCCCATCTTCAACCTTCCCTGACAATTCTAGCCCACACTAATCTCTCCCTTTTCTAAAATCCTGTAGTTGGTACCATTCATTTTTAGCTCATAATAACCTACTGCTTTGTATAATAGAATAACGAGAACATAAAGAACATTAGAAATCATCTAGCTTGGTTCCCCTCTCTCCTCCCCATTTTCTAGAAAAGAACACGAGCCCCTAATGAGTGAGCTTCACCTTACCTTGCCAGGAACAAGGACTCTATGCCACTTCTCAGACATCTTCTCACCATGCTACCTAATCCCTGGCCACCACACTCATCCCTCTTCTGCAGGAACCTTAGACTCCACCTCTGGATTCCCCCACCTCCTCCTTCCGTACAATCCTTCATATATGTTGTTCATCGTTAGAATGTAAACTCTATAAGGCCAAAGCCTTTCTAGTTTGCTTATATGGGTATTTCCAGCTCTTAGCACAATATCTGGCACATGATAAGTGTTTAATGAATGCTCTGCCCAATAGTGTGCTAATCAATGTTTAACAAATGATTCTTCCCCCCAAAGAATCTGTACACCTGTCATACTTTTAAGTTTGATTTGCATTATTATCATTGTCATTATCACTTTCTTAAGTCTACACAATCAACAGAACAATAAATCATGCTATGATTTGTAGCATTTGCCAATTTCCAAGATGTAATATAAATAATCATACTGAAAATTTAACATTTGACTCATCCTGAGCCTGTTTGAGCTGATTCCAACAGACCCTTGCCACCATGATTCTCTCTCTCTCTCTCTCTCTCTCTCTCTCTCTCTCCTCTCTCTCTCTCTCTCTCTCTCTTTCTCCTCCCTCTCTCTCCTCCCCCGTCTCTCTCCCTCCTCTCTTTCTCCATCCCTCTCTCCCCCCTCTTTCTCTTTCTCTCTTTCTCCACCTCCTTCTATCTATCTATTATCTCTATCATCTATCTAATCCATCTCTATCACTTATATATTATCTCTATCTTCTATCTAATCTATTTCTATCTATTTATCTATTATCTATCTATCTATCCATCTATCTGTCTATCTCAGAGAAGTTAAGTAACTTGCCCAAGGCCGCTCAGCTAGGCAGAGGAAGAGCTAGAAGAGGATCACATAGTTGCTGTTGTTGTTCATTCTTCCTTATGGAAGAGGACCAGTGACATCACAACAGTGATGTCTTGACCTGCATGTGAATTGGATTTGAGTGAGACACTCAGCTCTCTGAACTCCCACTTCATCCCTCTCTCCACTAAACTAAAACTAGCTGAGGATTAGTTGAAGGAACTAAGGATTTTCAGCCTTGAAAGTATATAATTTAGGGACTATGGTAATGTTAGTAGTAGAAGAGGGATTTGGCTTTTTCTGCTTTGACCTTGAGGGCAGAACTATGAGCAATGAATATGAATTGGAGAGGCAGGTTTTGGTTCACATAAAGAAAAGCTGCTTAATAGTTAGAGGAGTCTAACAGTGGAATGGGCAGCTTCAGGAGGTAGTGGGTTGTCCTTCATTAGATGCCTTCAAGCAGAAGCTAATTGATCTCTTCTCTGCTATGCTGAAGAGAGAATTATTCTTTAGGTGTAGCTTATACCAGATGGGCCTTTTGAATGAGATTCTGTGATGCTATGAACCAATAGTCACATATGTCCAATAGTAGGATAGATACTTCAAGAAATGAATACAAAACAGTCCCTGCCCTCAACAGAGATCATAATTTAACTGTAGAAATACTAAGGTGTGAAACAATAAGTAAACTATGACTATATTTAAGCTAGTATTAAGTAGGGACAATATAAGATGACGTACAGTTATCCCTTCTACATCGTGACTTTCCCCATCTTGATTTTGATATGTCATGGGTTGGCATAAGAAATTACATGGGAATTTTGGGGGAGTTTTGCAGAAGCCACAGATGATACACAAAGGCCAGCAGACAACACAGAAAAGGTTTAGAAACTCAGAAATGCATAAAAATTATGTATAGCATTATATAACATCAACATATTTTATCTTTTAGTACCCTAATAATTCAGACTTCTTCTCTGGTATGAAGGAAGGGCCAAAAATTTTACATGGATTTGCCAGATTACAGGGGAGCCATGATATGGAAGGAATAACTGTAAAAGCAAATATTAAGTGAGGAGGTATTGATGATGAATTCTATAGGTGCACAAAGAGAGAGATTAGCATAGGCTGAAGTTGGGCAGAGGTAGGCATTAAACTGAAGGAGTTGTAGGCCTTAAACCAGAACTTGGGGAAAATGTTCATTTATATTGACAACTTCTGAGAAATCAGAGTTCTTCAATAAACAGGATCCCTCGAAAAAATGCTTGTTTGAAGGCTGTGCACAGTATGACCACTGTCTCTCCTATTTTATATCATATCAGGCCTCATTGAATGTTAAAAGCTAGCTTGAGAGAATTTTCTTTTCTGCTACAAACCTTTTTGCCATACTTAGCTTTCCCTAAGTTGGCCATGGAGCTAACTGCGACAGCGAAATGGGGCCACAAGATAGGGGAATAGCCCTAGTGTAACTCCAGTGGAAAAGGAAGGGAGGAAACTTGTTAATGCTGCAAACTGGACCCCCATTCCCATCAGCCCCTGAATATCTCAAACCTATAACCTTGACAGAGAACTCTGTCAAGGACAAAAACCCTTATTTCTAGACATCATTCACTACAGCAAAATGTATCTAAAAATCTCTTGTCACTATTAATAACCTTTCAGATGTTATTTATTGAGACCACTTCCCTTCCACCCTGAGGAAGAAATGAAAAATAAAACCATTAAAAAAATAGCATTGGGTTATCTAGTTGCTCCCCATTTGCCCTGCCTCCCTTCTTGAAAGGATCTTTTCCCACACCAATCCAAAGGAATAATAATAATAATGATAATAATTATTATTAATTTTTATATTCAGCCACTCAATAAACATTTGTTAAGCATAACCTATGTAAGGCCCTACGTTAGGTGCTAAGGATACAAAAATGAAAATAAAACAGTCCCTATCTTTAAGGAACCACCATTCCAGAGAAGCATCATGGTATGGTATATTGAACATTGAACTAGTTGCCGGAAAGACCTGAGTTCAGTCCCTTACTCAGATACTTACAAGCTGTATGACTTTGGGAAAATCACTTTATATCTATGAAAAGGGGGTGAATAATAGTGCTTATCTCAAGGTTGTTGTGAGGAACAAATGAGGTAATCAATATTGGTAAGTTCTTTGTAAAACCTGAAGTGTTATATAAATGTTGACTACTACATATAGTACTTTATGGAACTGAGGTGCTAGTCGCTGACCCCTAGCAATGGAGGGAATATGTTTGATATTGGCTGAGCCAATGGCTTAATGGTGTTATAGAAAGACACCACAACCCCCTCTGTATTCTATGACCCGGTGATACTGACCTCCTTGCTGTTCCTCACAGAGAAGACACTCAGTCTCCTGATGCCTGGAATTTTCATTAGCTATACCTCATGTCTGGAATTTTTTTCCTCCTTATCTCTATTTCCTGATGTCCCGGCTTCCTTCAAGTTTCAGCTAAAATTCTCCTTACTACAAGAAGCCTTTCCTGATCCCTCTTAATACTAGTTCCTTCTCTCTGTAGTTATCTCCAATTTTGGCTGTATATAATTTGTACATAGTTTTTGGCATGCTCCTCTCCCCCTTAGGCTGTCTTCTCCTTAAGAACAGGGACTATTTTTTGTTTGGTTGTGGTTTTTTCCCTGCTTTTGTATTCCCAGCACTTAAAACAGTGCCTAGCACATAGTAGGTGAATAATAAAGATGTGTTACTTAACCATAGCAACAATTTCACAGGGCAACTGGATTTTTCTGATAATAAGTAATGATAATTTAGTAAAAGATTTGCAAATATTTTATAATAAAATAGAGAGGCAAAGGGAAATGGTGGTCTGAAAAATTCCTAATGTGGTTTTTAGGGTATGGGTAATATGCTAAGAAGTAGAGTTTTTTTCTAGGTGAAATGCACCTGAAAGCATCAAAAAATATCATAGAGAATTCAAGAAATGCTTAACACTACATCTGATGCTTTTTTGTCTTATTCTCTATTTATTTGTTGTCTTAATCTTGTTTCACAGCTTCATTGGAACTCCCTTGAGGCAAATTGTTTTATACTCCTTTTGTAGAGAGACTACATAATATAGTTGTGCTCTCTGCAGTAGAGTTTGAATGCTTGGAAGTTAAGTTCAAGAAAGGACCTCAGTGTCTGGTATCTTATCCTGCCAGGTGATCTTCAGAATCTTCCTAAGACAATTCAAATGGAAGCGATTCAGTTTCCTGGCATAGTGCTGGTATACTGCACAGGTTTCACAGGCATACAACAATAAGGTCAGCACAATAACTCTGCAGATCTTCAGTTTGGTAGGCAGTCTAATACCTCTGCTCTTCTACACTCCACATTGTTTGAATGCCAAATGTATGCTTGCCAAAAAGACTATTTTATGGAGAACTCACATAGGGCAAGTGCTCATATAGCGGTCAGAAAAACTGATACAACGACACTCTCAAGTTCTCAAGAATTTTGGAATTGATTGTAGGACGTGGAAGCCACTGGCACAGGACTGCCTACGTGACGTGCCCTCATCAGAGAAGGTGCTACTACATTCTATGAACAGAGCAGAGCTGAAGTAGCTCAAAGGAAATGAGATACACAAATTTTAGAGAATCCACCCCAAATGTTCAAATGGACTATTTGTGCCTGATCTGTGGTAGAGCATTCTGAGCTCACATTGGTCTGATCAGCCACAGTTGCACGCACTGTAACTTGACTCTAACTAGTGATGTCATTTTGGTTCTCTTTAAGAACAAAGGACAACCATATAATATAGTGAAAAAGGCATGGAACTTCTGTATTTAGAGCTTGAAGGGAGCTTAGAGGACAACTAGTCCAGGCCCTTTACTGTACAGACAAGGAAGCTGAGGCTACAGAGGGGAAGTCACACCCATGGTTACAATGGTAGTAAATGGTACAGCCACAAATACGATCCTGAAAAGTATCATAAAATCCAAAGGTATGATTATAGGACGGTGCCTTGAACACTGTAGGTATTTAATAAATTCTAAGTGACTTTAATAGAACTGAACAATTATTATTTTCAGTTGAAATACTTTAAAAGATATATATATATATATATATATATATATATATATATATATATATATATATATATATTCATCCACGTGTTGCGAAGAGTATAAACTGTTAAAAGGCAGACAGCAGATTTTAATTTCCTTTGTAACCATGACAGCTAGTGCTTGCTGTCTAGATAGCAAGGTTCTTAATAAATGGTTTAAATGGTATAAATTAATTGAGGTCTTCTGTTCTTTCAAGATAGTTTGCTATAAATCTCATATTTATGTATCAGAGATGCTAGGCAAGAACTCCTAAATTTTCTCCAAATTTTTGCTCCTGAATTTCTTTTTTAAATATATTTTTATTTATGTCATTAAATATTTCCCAATTACATGCAAAAATTAACACTTTTAAAAATGTGAATTTTAAACTCTCTCCCTGCCTCCCTTCCCTTACTCCTCATTAAGAAGGCAAACAATATCAATTATATATGTGAAGTAATATAAAACATATCTCCATATTAACCATATTGCAAAAGAAACACAGACAAAAAAAAGTGAACAAAGTCTGCTTCAATCTGTATTCAGAGTTCATCAGTTCTCTCTCTGGAGGTGGATATCATTTTTCATCCTGGGTCCTTTGGATTTGTCTTTGATTATTGTGTTGATTGGAGTAGTTAAGTCTTTCACAGTTGATCATTCTTATAATATTGCTCTTACCATGTACAGTATTCTCCTGGTTTTGCTCACTTCATTTTGCATGAATGCATTTGAGTCTTTCTAGTCTATTCTGTAGCCATTTTTCTCATCATTTCTTATAGCACAATAGTATTTCATCACGCATATATACCATAAGTGATGGGTATCCCTTCAATTTCCAATTTTTTACCACCACAAAAAGAGCTGTTATAAATATTTGAGTACAAATAGATCCTTTTCCTTTTTCTTTGATCTCTTTGGGATACAGACCTTGTAGTAGTATTGCTGGGTCAAAGTGTATGCACAGTGTTGTTTGCCCTTTGGGCATAGTACCAAATTTTTCTCCAGAATGGTTAGAAAAGTCCACAACTCCTCCAACAGTACATAAGTGTCCTAATTTTTTCATATCCCCAACAACATTTGTCATTTTCCTTTTCTGTCATATTAGACAATCTGTTAGGTGTGAGGTGGTAACTTGTATTTCTCTAATCAACTATGGTTTAGAGCATGTTTTTTTCATATGACTACAGATAGCATTTATTTCTTCTTCTGAAAACCACGTGGTCATACCCTTTGGCCATATATCAATGGGATAATTACTTGTCATTTTATAAATTTGACTCTATTATATACTTGAAATATGAGATGTTTATCAGAGAAACTTGGTGTAAAAATGTTTCCCTATTTTCTTGCTTTCCTTCTAATCTTGATTGCATTTTTTTTAGTATAAAACTTTTTCTAATGTAATGTAATCAGAATTATCTGTTTTACTTCCTGTGATCCTCTCTATCTCTTATTTGGTCATAAACTCTTTCCTTATTTATAAATCTGACAGGTAAAATTTTCCATACTCCCTAATTTTCTTATGATATCACCCATTCTCCTTAAATCATGTACCCATTTTGACCTTATTGTGGTATACAGGGTGAGTTATTGGTCTATACCTGGTTTCTATCTAACTGCTTTTCACCTTTCTGAGGAATTTTTGTCAAATAGTGAGTTCTTGTCTCAAAAACTTGGATCTTTGGGTTAATAAAACACCAAATTACTCTGGTCACATACTACTGCATGTTATGTACTTAATCTATCCCACTGATCAACCACTCTGCTTCTTATTCAGTACCAGATTGTTTTCATGATTATTGCTCTATAATTTGAAATTTGATACTGCTAGGCCACTTTTCTTCACATTTTTTCCATTGATTCCCTAGACATTCTTGACCTTTTGTACTTCCAGATGAATTTTGCTATTATTTTTTCTAGCTCTAAAAAATTAATTTTTGGTAGCTTGATTGTTATGCACTAAATAACTAAGTTAATTTAAGCATAATTGTCATTTTTATTATATTAGCTCAGCCTACCCATGAGCACTTAATATTTTTCCAACTGTTTGCATCTGAGTTTATTGTTCCAAAAATATTTTGTAATTATGTTCATATAGTTAGTTCCTGGGTTTATCTTAGTAAATAAACTCCCAAGTATTTTATATTTCTTATACTTATTTTAAATGGAATTTCTTTCTACCTCTTGCTGCTGGATTTTGTTGGTAATTAATAAAAATGCTGATGATTGGGTTTGTTTTATTTCCCATGACTTTGATAACATTCTTAATTGTTTCAAATAGATTTTTTTGGGTTGATTCTCTAAGATTCTCTAAGAACATCATCATATCATTTGCAAAGAGTGATAGTTTTGTGTAATCATGGCCTATTCTAATTCCTTCAATTTCTTTTTCATCTCTTACTGCTATAGCTAGCATTTCTAGTACAATATGGAATAATAGTAGGGATAATGGACATCTTTGCTTCAGCTGTGATTTTAAGAAGGTTTCTAGCTTATCACCAATATTAATAATGCTTGCCGATAGTTTTAGATGGATGCTGCTTATTATTTTAAAGAAAACTCCATTTATTCCTATGCTTTCTAAGTTTTTTTTAGTAGGAATAAGAGTAGTATTTTATCAAAATATTTTTCTACATCTATTGAGATAATCATATGATTTTTGTTGTTTTTTGTTATTGATATGGTCAAATATGCTGAAAATTTTTCTGATAATTGAACCAGTCTTGCATTCCTGGTATAAATTTCACCTGGTAAAAATGTATGATCTTTATGCTCTATTGTTATAATCTCCTTGCTAGTATTTTATTTATTTATTTTTTGTATTGATATTCTTTAGAGAAATTGGTTTATAGTTTTCTTTCACTGTCTTTTTCTCTTCCTGGCCTAGGTAGCAATGTTATATTTGTGTCATGAAAGTAATTTGGTGGGACTCCTTCTTTGCTTATTTTCCCAAATAGTTTATGTAGTATTAAAATTAATCATTCTCTAAAGGTTTGATAGAATATACTTGTGAATCCATCTGGTTCTGAGAATTTTTTCTTAGGGAGCTCATTGATAGTTGTTCAATTTCCTTATTTAAGATAGGGTTATTTAAGTGTTCTATTTCTTCTTCTGTTAATCTATGGAATTTATATTTTACATTTTTATTATATTATTTTTATATTTTTATTTAAATTTTATATTTATTATTTTCATAGTCATCCATTTCACTTAGACTGTCAGATTTACTGGCATGTAATTGGGTAAAATATCTTTTAACAATTGCTTTAATTTCATCTTCATTAATGATACATTTACCTTTTTCATTTTTGACTACAGTAATTTGTTTTTCTTCTCTTTTTTTTTTAAAAAAAACAAATTATCCAATGGTAATCTATCTTATTGGGTTTTTTTTATAAAACCAACTCCTAGTTTTATTTATTAGTTCAGTTTTCTTTTCTTTCAATGTTATTAATCTTTCCTTTGATTTTCAGAGTTTCCATTTAGCTGTAAAATTAGGGATTTTTAATTTGTTCTAATTTTTTTTCATTCTATGATCAATTCATTGATCTGTTCTTTCTCTATTTTATTTATGTAGACATTTAGAGATGTAATTCCCCCCCTAAATATTTCCGCATTGCATAAATGTTGGTATGTTGTCTCATTGTTGTCAATTCTCTTTAATAAAATTATTGATTGTTTCTATGACTTGTTCTTTGACCACTCATTCTTTAGGATTAGATGATTTAGTTTCCAATTAATTTTTAATCTATTTTCCATGGCCCTTTATTGATTTTATTGCATTATGATCTTAAATTGATGCATTTAATATTTCTGCCTTTCTGCATTTGATTGTGAGGTTTTTGATCCCTTAATATATGGTCAATTTTTGTGAAGGTTCCATATACATCTGAGAAAAAAGGGATACTACTTTCTATTGAATTTAATTTTCTCCAGAGATCCATAATGTGTAATTTTTCTAAAATTCTATTCATATCCTTAATTTCTTATTTATTTTTTGGTTAGATTTCTCTGGTTTTGAGATGGGAAAGTAGAGGTCCTCCTCCACTGGCATAGTTTTACTTTCTATTTCCTCCTATAGCTCATTTAACTTTTCCTTTAAGAATGTGGACAATAGGGGCAGCTAGGTGGTGCAGTGGATAGAGCACTGGCCCTGAAGTCAGGAGTACCTGAGTTCAAATCTGACCTCAGACCAAACACTTGACACTTACTAGCTATGTGACCCTGGGCAAGTCACTTAACCCCAACTGCCTTAAAAAAAAAAGAATGTGGACAATATGCCATTTGGTGCCTATATGTTTAATATTGATATTATTTCATTGTCTATGGTACCTTTTAACAAGATGTAGTTTCCTGGCTTATCTTTTTAAATTAAATCTATTTTTGCTCTTTGTCTGGATCATAACTAATCCCCCTGTCTTGTTTTTAACCTCAATTGAAGCATAATAGATTTGGTTCCAACCACTTACTTGTACTCTGTGTGTATCTTTCTGTTTTAAGAGTGTTTCTTGTAAACAACATATTGTCGGATTCTGGTTTCTAATTCACTTTCCTATCCACTTCCATTTTATGGGTGAGTTCATCCTATTCACATTTATAGTTATGATTACTAACAATGTAATTCCCTCCATCCTATTTTCTACCTGTTTATCCTTTTCTCTATGTCTCTGTCTCTATCTCTGTCTCTCTCTGTCTTTCTGTCTGTCTGTCTGTCTGTTTCTCTCTCTTTCAATCTCTCTCTCTCTCCCTCTCCCCCTGTCCTTCATCAAAAGTCAGTTTTGGTTGTGACCACCGCTTTTCTTAATCTACCATACTTTCTTTCAACCTACCTCTTCTCTTGTCCCCTTTCCTTCCTGTTTCCCTGTTGGATAAGATAGATTTTTATACACAACTGAGTGTGTGTGTTATTCCTTCTTTGAACCAATTCCAGTGAGAATGAAGTTCAAGAGTTGCCTGGCACGCCTCCCCCCATTTCCCCATTACTTAAAAAGCTCTTCCTTATGCATCCTTTTTGTGTGTGATAATTTCCCCCATTCTTCCTCTCCCTTCTCCTTCTCCCTGTGCTTCCATCTTTCTCATAGCTTTTTTTTTTTGAGATCAGCTCATCATAGTCAATTCACACCCATTTCTTCTTACTGACCTAATAATGATAAAGTTCTTAGGAGTCACAAGTATCATCTTCACATATAGGAATATAAACAGATTACCCATATTAAATCTCTTATGATTTCTCTTTAATGTTTTCCTTTTTATGCTTCTCTTATGTTTGAATGTCATATTTTCCATTCGGCTCTAGTCTTTTCATCAAGAATGCTTAAAAGTCCTCTATTTCATTAAATATCCATTTTCCCCCTGATGTTTTGCTGGGCAAGTGATTCTTGATTATGATCCTAGCCCCTTTGTCTTATAGAATATTATATTCCAAACCTTCTACTCATTTAACATGGAAGTTGCCAATTATCAAAACTATCTGATACTGGCTAAGAAATGGAAAGATAGATCATTGAAACAAAGTAAACATGCAATACACAGGACTAAATGATTATATTAACCTTGTGCCTGACAAATATAATGATTTAAGTTTGAGAGATAAGAATTATTTATTTCATAAAAATTGGAAAGCAGACTGGCAGAAATGGGGGCATAGACCAATGTCATACCATTTACCAAGACAAGGTCAAAGTGGATACACAATCTAGCTATAAAGAGAGGTATCACAAGATAATTAGAAGACCATAGGACATATTATCTATCAGATGTATGGATAAGAGAACAATTTACGAATAAAGAATGGAGAGCATTGTGAGATATGAAATGGATAATTTTGATTGCATTGAATTAAAAAAAGTTATTGTAAAAATAAAGCTATTGTAGCTAAGATTAGAAGGAAAGCAGAAAATTGGGGGAAATTTTTATAGACAGTCTCAAATAAAGTCTCATTTCTCAAATATAAAAAGAACTTTGTCAAATTTATAAGATTATGAGTCACTCCCCAGCTGAGAAATACTTAAAGTATCTGAACAGTTTTTCAATAAAGAAATCAAAGCTACATATATTATATGAAAAAATTCTCTAAATCATTATTGAGTAGAGAAAGGTAAATTAAAACAACCTTGAGATGTCATTTTGTATCTGTCAGACTGGCCGAAACGATTGAAAGGCCAAGCAAAAAAACATTGGAGACAATATGAACAAATTGGGACCTTAATGCATTGTTGGTGGAATTGTGAACTGATCCAATCATTTTGGAGAGAAATCTGGAATTATGCCCAAGGGGTTACTAAACTGCCTATAAACTTTAGCACAGCAGTACCATTTCTAGGTCTATTTCCAGAGATAACTAGGGGAAAAGGAAAATAACTTATATGTTCTAAAATATTTATAACAGCTCTCTTTGTACCAGCAAAAAATTAGAAATTGTGGGGATGCCCATCAATTTGGGAATGGCTGAACAAGTTGTGGTATATAGTTGTGATGGAATACAACTGTGTTATAAGAAATGGTGAGATTGATGATCTTAGAAAAACATGGATAGACTGAAATAATGAACAACAAAATGAGCAGAACCAAGAGAATGTTGTATTCAGTAAGAGCAATAATGTTTTTAAAACAACCTTGCGTAAATAATTTTTTGGCTATTATAAATACCCAAATTAACTACAAAGGACATGTGGAGGAAGACACTATTTGCATCCAGAGAAAGAACTGACAAATAGAAGTATATATAAAGTGACTGTGTATGTGTGCACAATGGTAGAATATTTTGGGATGGAGGGATGGGGGAAGAAAAAAGAAATTTAAATGATAACTTTATTATATATTTAAAAGGAATAGCAAGTTATACATAACAGATTTACAGTTTCATATACAATCATATTTTGTTATTTTATTAAGTTATGAAAATGCTTGCTCTATTCTATAAAATAAAATAAATCAAAATTTAAAAAAGAAGGAAGCACAGAAAAGCATGATAGCTCTAAAAACAATGTACATGTGTCTATATTTAAAGTAAGCAGTCTGAAATGAAAAAAAAATATGGGAGCTGATAAATCTCATGTGATTCTAACTGTGGCACCAGGATATTTGAATTCTTTCTTTCTATCTGCTTGCAATATTTTCTCAATGACCTGAGACTCTGAAATTTGGCTACAATATTCCTGGAAGTTTTCACTTTCAGATATCTTTCAGGAGATGATTGGTGGGCTCTTTCAATTTCTGTTTTCCCCTCTGGCTCTAGGATATCAGTGCATTTTTCTTTGATAATTTCTTGAAATATAATGTCTAGGCTCTTTTTTGTGATCATAGCTGTCAAGTAGTCTAATAATTCTTAAATTAACCTTTCTTTTATCTATTGTCTAGGTCAATTGCTTTTTCCAATGAGACAGTTCATATTTTCTTCTATTTTTCTCATTCTTTAGACTTGTTGCATTGTTTCTTGATGTCTCATGGAGTCATTAGCTTCCAGTTGCCCAATTCTAATTTTTAAGGAATTATTTTCTTCAGTGAGCTTTTGTATCTCTTCTGCTTTTTAAGTTCTTTTGCTGGGGCAGCTAAGTGGTACAGTGGATAGAGTACCAGCCCTGGAATCAGGAGGACCTGAGTTTAAATCCAGCCTCAGACGTATAACACTTACTAGCTGTGTGACTCCGGGCAAGTCCCTTAACCCCAATTGTCTCACCCCCCCAAAAAAAGCTCTTTTCTTCAGTACTTCTTCTGCCTCTTTTTACCAAATTGTTGATTGTTTTTTTCATAATTTTCTTGTATCCCTCTCACTTCTTTTCCCATTTTTTCCTCTACCTTTTTATTTAATTTTTAAAATCTTTTTTGAGCTTTTCCAAGAATTCTTGTAGGGCTTGTGTCCAATTTATATTTTTTTCTTCGAGGCTTTGCTTATAGTTCTCTTGATATAGATGTTTTCTTCTGAGTTTGTGTCCTTATCTTTCCTGTCACCATAGTAACTTTCTATGGTCAGATTCTTTTTATGTTGTTGTCCTTCATATTTGCCAGTCTATTTATTGATTTTTAACTTCATTTTAAAGTTGGGCTCTCCTTCCAGGGTGGAGGGGGCACTGTCCCAAGCTTTGGCTTTTTTTGTATTGCTGTCTTCGAACTAATTCTGAGGGTGTCTAAGTTTTTGGTTCTTTCAAGGTGGTATTATCCAAAGAAACGTGTTGTTACTGATCTCCTGGCCTGCGCTGTGGTCTTTACCCAGGAAGGGAACTTGCTCCCTTGGAGCTGCAAGTGCTAGAGCTCCTCTTGGTCATGAAACTATGACCAGGTTTCCTGCTCTCCTGAAGCCACAAGTACTAGTACTCCTTTCCACCTTGGAAATGCAACCGGGTTCCTTAATTCCTTGTGACCAACCACAAGCACTTTTCTCCACTCTTTAACTATGATCTGGAACTACATATGGGCAATGCAACAAGGTCCTACACCCAGTGGCAGCAAAGGGCCTCTCCCAATCACTTTCTGATCAGTTATCTGACCCTCTTGCCATTTCTGGGCTGAGAGTTCCCAAAGCTGCTACTGGGACAATCACATCCAAGGTCAGCTGCTGGTAGTGCCACTGAGTGTGCTGCACTCTGGGCTGGCTCCTACCTTGGTGTCACAGACCTCTCCTGCCAAGCTCCCAAGTTGTCTTGGCTGGAAAAATGTCTCACCCTGCCACTCTAGAAATTGATCTGAGGTATTATTTTAAAGTTGTTTGGAGAGATTATGTTGGGAGAATTCAATTGAGGTGTTGCCTGTACTCTGCTGTCTTCACTCTGTCCCCTTGCGAAATTTCTAAGGAGATCATGACTTCTCATCAGTTTCCATTCCCTACTCCCCTTCCCTGGTTACAACGGAATGACCTCATTGTATCACCTTTGGGAAAGCAAACAAGCAAATGTACACCAATAAAATGCTACCGTTCAAATCCCAGTGCCATTTAAACTGAGAGAAGAATAGTTTAGAGGGGGGATCTTTAAATGCAAAACTGTCCAATCTTTTCCCTTTCCCAAACTAGTTTTTATCTATAATTTAAAGTGCACAGAAATATAATATACTCAGAAAATAAGGCATATTTTGCTGTTGACATAAGAAAAAATTATTCTATGGCATCACCAACCATCAGTTTGTTTGTATAACTCCCCAGGTAAAACAGGTTATGCTCAAACTCTGTGGTATGGGAGCTTTGTTCATAAAAGAAGACAATGACATAAAAGTTTATCAGCCTGAATTCTCCTAGGGTTGTAGCCAATAGTGAATGGAGACAGGATGACATGTTTTAATATAAACATATTCTGACTTGTAAACCTCAGTAGGCAAGGCAATTTCCTCTTCAGTTAACTGTGGCCATGTTTAAAATAGGTTACTTATTTTTTCACAGTTAAGAACAAGAAAGATAATTTCAAGGCAGAATGAGAAGTTGAAAATTTAATTTTCCGCTTATAACATCAGACTAAACGCATATGCTTTCAGTATTGTGAGTGTGTTGCTATCTCCCTGATGAAGCTTATTTATTCAAAGGAAATACTATATAACAGAAGAGGTTTATGAAAAAAAATGAGAATAATAAATGGAAAGGACTAAAGATCTGAAACAGAACTTGGGACAGTGCTATGCACAGAGAAGTTTCTTCAGACATACAGACAGATAGATATAGACAGACAGATACAGACAGATAGGTAGATATATTGATAGATGATTGATTTACTATAAATAGAAAGACAAAGAGAAGCATATGATAGAAAATGCTACCCCTTCATGAATTCCTATGTAGATGTAGTTGTATCTTACCTCTTTAGAGTCCTTAGAACACAATTTTATTAGGTTCCAAAGTTCCACAAAACAAAATTTTTAGAACTATGGGTTTACCTTTCCAAAGCAACTAGTCTTTGTACTATAACATGAACTGATATCTTGATCCTGGGCATTCATGATTAAATGCTAGGAGAAAATGTTGGAGAAAGAGCAGAATAAATAATATGGTATTATAGAATAAAGAAAGCGGAACCTACAAAAGTAGCCCTGTTGGATAGGAACCTTCTTTTCTAGGATTTTCTGAGTTAAAAAAAATAAAAAGACAATATGCTGTGCAGATGAGATAACAAGAACCAAGATTTTTAGTACACAATATAGTCAGAATTATTCTGTGGAATGTGGAGTGATAAAAGTACTGAATCTAAAAGTGCACAAAATTCAGTTGAGAATTCAAATTAATTGTCTTTCCAGATTTCAACAACATGCCTTTGCTGTGTCTCATTCTGAAACATTCCTCAGCCATACTAGTCCCATTCTGCCATGGGTGGTTTTCTCCCTGGGCCACCATTTTGGGAAGGTCTCCGAGCAACCAACCTTCATTCTCCTCCTGGTTTTGCTTCAGATTTTCCATGCTTCAACATGATTCACTCATTCAAGTACCTGTTTCCCCACCCTCACACACTCCTTTCTGCTCCCTTTTGTGTGTTTTCTTCCCTTATAAGAATGTAAGCTCCTTGGGGGCAGGGACTGTCTCTTTTTGCTTTTATATACTACAGTGCCTGGCACATAATAAACACTCTATTACCGTTATTTATTTTCACCTACTTGTACAGAACTCTCTGCTGGCATTATAGTAGCTCATATTTGTATGGTACATTAGAATTCCTTACAACAATTCTGTGAGGTAAGTGGTATGTCTAGAATTATTCCTACTTTAAAGGTGAAGGAGCCCCAAAAGTTAAATGCTTTGCTCATAGTAACACAATTAGCAAATATCAGGGCTGAAATTTGAGCTTAATCTCCTGATCTAAGTTTTTTACTTTTCCACAATACCAATCAAAGATAAAACATTTTAAGTAAGACAGACCCTTTTGGAACCTACTCCTTCATGGGATATGATGCCTCCTACATAAATAACTGGAATAAAGAGGAATGGAATAAAGGAGCATAATAAAATTGTAGGTTTATAGCCAGAAGGGACTTTAACCTCCATGTAGCATAGCTCCCTTATCTTAAAAATAAAGAACTGAGGCCAAAGAACCTAAGTAACTTACCCAAGATGCAGGTTCACAACTTAGGAGAGAGATAGGGATGTGCTGGGCAAGCTCTAAGTGGTGAGAGCTGATTGTTAAATTTTTACAGTGATCATTTACACTCAGAAATCAGCAATTGCTATGGATTAAACCTTGTTTTATTGTTTTGTTGATGGTCTAGACTTAAGAAAAAGTTAAAAAAAATACGTCATACTTAAAAGTATCCACTTTTTCTTCCTATTGTCTTGTTGCTTAACGCTTACAGAGCACACTCCTGTATGTAAACATTGTTTGAGGTCAGTAGAAGTGCAGCAGAAGCTCAGGTAATGAAGTCAGCACCAGATTGAAGGCCTGCTGACTGCAGGCTAATGACAATAATAATTAATAATAATAGTAGCAACAACAACAACAACTGGTATTTACTTAATGCCTTAAGGTTTGCAGAGGGCTTTACATCCATTATCTCATCTGTCCTGAAGACTGGTCAGAATTCAGCTCTTCTAGGAAAATCTTAGAAAACCTAGGAGGTGAACTAGATTTTAAACAGTAGAATAGTGGGGAAAACCCTAGATTAGGGGGTGAGAAATTTACATCTCTAAACCTAGCCATTTACTACCTAGTTGGGTGAATTAGAACAACTTTAAAAAAAATCTGTCTTTTTTTTTTTTAAGAGAATAAAAATATCAGATCTACGGACCTCTCCAGGTTTTGGTGAGCAGTTCAAATAAGAGTAGAGATGTGAAATACCTTGAACACCACAAGCCCTCATCTATGTGAGTGGTTCTTTATTTTTGTCCTGTAGCAAAGCACCTCATTGTTTTTACAAAAAAACTAAGCAGAATCTCTAATAGAACATTTAAATTAATTTTTCAATGTTCACCATTAATGGCATGAAATTACATAAGACAAAGCAACAAGCATTTATTAAACACTTACTATGCCCTAGACAGTATGCTAAGTATTAAAGAAAGAAAAAGGATGATCCCTTTCCTTAAGGAACTCATATTCTAACAACACACAAAGGGGAACTGAAAATTATAAGAGGGAGAGAAGGTACCTTCAATGGGCTAGATGCCAAAGCACAGATAGTCAGAAGCAGAGCTGGAAGGAGAATGAAATTTATCAGACCCCTTGAACCTCATCCCCAAAGTTGAGGGAGGGAAGGAATTAGCATTTATATAGCACCTAGTATGTGCCAGGCACTGTTCTAAGTTCTTTACAAATAATCTCATTTGATCCTCACAGCAACTCTGAAAGGTGGGTGTTTATTTTACATCTGAGGAACCTGAGACAAATAGAGGCTAAGTGACTTGCTCAGAGTCACACAACTCGCAAGTGTCTGGAGTCATATTGAACCCATGTTTTCCTGACTCAAGGCCTAGCATTTTATCTATTGTGCCACCGTCTTCCTCTGGGAGACCCTGGGAAGAACTCACCTAAGGAAAAATGGATCTGGTATAGTGAGTGGATATCCCAGAGTGATAAGTTTGCAAGGAACAAATGGATATTCTAGAGTGAGAAAGCTCCAGGTGCTGATGGAAATTTTAGAGTAAGATATGGTAGCAAAGTTCAAAAAGTCAGAAACAGAATCAGAAGGGGAATGGAATTGACATGACAATCTTTTAAAAAGAAAAGAAAAACAACCTCTCATACCTCCAGAAAAATTTTTATCCTAATATAAAAGGAATATACCCAATTTATTTAGTGAAAAAAAATGTATTTGTCCTTATATCAACCCTAAATCTGTATTTCTCCCCATTGCTCCCAATTCTATCCCCTGGGGACAAACAGAATAGGTCTAATCTCTCTTTCATATGATGACCCCTCAAATATTTGCAGAAAGCCATTATACCCCCTATCTAAGTCTTCTCTACTCCAGCCTAAATATTATCTGATCCTTTTATAGAATATTCTCCAACCCTTCTGCCATTCTGACGACACTCATGTAAATATATTTCTATTGGTCTATTTCTTTCCTAAAATATAAAGTTCAGAACTGAACCCAGTCAGGTGATCTGAGCAAGCCAGAGTATTGCAGAACAATTGTCTCCATTCAGGACGCTATGCCAGTCTTAAAGTAGCCTAGAATAGCATTACTTTGTTGCTTTTGGCTGCCGTGTCACATTATTGACTTGTTTCTACGTGCAGTGCATTCAAACTCTAAACCTTGTCATCTAAGCACATCTCCCTTTGCCCTTCCTATGCAGCTCTGGTTTATGCAACCCCCACTTCCCTTTTAGAAACAGCTCATGTGCCACCTTATTTTTTCCTGATTCTCCCAGTTAGAGAATCCTCAAAAAAAATTGCTTTGTATTAATTTTATCCATGACTTCTCTTTATTTGCTTAAATTATATCCCTTGGGTACAATGTAAGCTTCTCAAGGGGTTGGAATAGTTTCACTTTCCTATTTGTATGCCTAGCACCCAAGACAATGCATGGCAGATAGTAGAAATTTAGGAAATATTTGTTGATTGATTATAAAGCTGATTTGCACAGAATTATCTCTCTATTTGTCCCTATTAAATTTCATCTTATTTGATTTGGTCTGTCTACTTGAAATAAAGAAGACTACCAAGGTAGCAACAATCAAGGCAAGGGAATTGCAATTCAGGACACTGAAGTACTGAAGTGCTCAGGAGGGGCAGAAGAGTCAGGGTTTAAATATACTTCAACAGGAAAAGAGTCTCATGGAAGGCAGAGCTTTGTGAAGTTGTTACATAAATTGTTTTGCATAACATATGAAAGTCCTCAGGGGAGGCTCTATCTAGTCAGAACAGTGGGCTCCAGGTGCAACAATAAAGAGTCTCCGGAGATATCATAAGACTGGCTCTAAATGGTTCAAACTTGCTCCCCTGGGGTCAGGGTCATCTTCTAATGCTTATATTCACCAGGTCCATCTTTCTAAACTATTGTTATCTTTTGGAGACCTAGGTGCCATTGTTGTCCCCTCACTCTCTCTTATCCTCCATGTGTCGAATCTGTTGCAAAGTCCGGAGGATTTTACATTTGTAACATTTCTTATATACATCCTTTTCTCTCCTCTGACACTTCTACCACTCTGCTGCAAAACCTCATCACCCCATTCCTGGACTATTGCAATAGTCCCCATGCCTCAAGTCTCTCCCCATCCCAGTCCATCCTTGACTCACTTGTCAAATTATCTTCCTAAAGCACAAATCTGACCATGTTACCTACCTTTTTCAATCAACTATCCTTGTTCTCTATCACTTCCAGAATCAAATACATGAAATCCTGTGTATGGCATTTGAAACCCTTTATATCCTGGCTCTCCCCTACCTTTCTAACCTTCTCATACTATTTCCTCACTCTCTTTTTCTAGATATGCTGAAGGTCCTTGTACAAGACACTCCATCTCCAGACTGTATATTTTCATTGGCTGACCCTCATTCCTGGAATTCTCTCATTGCTCATCTCCATTTTTTGGCCTTCCTGATTTCCTTAAAGTTCCAGCTAAAATCCTACCTTCTACAATAAGCCTTTCCTGATTCTCCTTAATGCTAGTCCTTTCTGTTGATTATTTCCAATTTATCCTTTATATAGCATATTTGTATGTAATTGTTTATGTGTTGTCTCCCTTATCATATTGTGGGGTCCTTAAAAGTAGGGCTTGTCTTTGGCCTTTCTTTATATTCCCAGGGCTTAGCACAGTGCCTGACACATAATAGGTACTTAATAAAATCTTATTGCTATTAATACAGACGTTGATAATTCCACCATCTAATCAATTTTTTTTCTCTCTCTCAGCTTCACATCATCTGAAAACTTGCCAATCATGCCACCCGTGCCTTTTTCCAGATCACTGATTAAAGAATGTTCAACATCCCATGGCAAAAACCTCATCTCTGAGGCACTTTACTGTGGGGTCCAAAATTGTCCCAAACTGCAATAAAAGACACTGAGGCAGAACTCTGAGCAAATAACCATTTATTAAAGAGACCTGGCTTCCTTTAATGACTAGGACCTCAGATCTTCCTCATGATCTGAAATGCCCCTGTCCAGGGCCTTGGTTTTATAGTGCTTGATATCCAGATGACACAGAAGAGGCAAAGTAAAAATGCAGACTCACTGGTTGATTGACCCTCTACAAAGTCCTACCAAGCTGACAAGCAGAACCATGGGCTAATAGAACACATGTCCAAGCATCCACATGAACTGACAAGCTGGTAGACAGGCAGGCCACAGGCCAGCAAACAGGGTCATTTGTTGGCCCAGTGCTCATGGCCATCTCCTCATGTTGGGCAATAGACGGATGACAAGGGATGGAGGGGCAACAAAAATAGCTGAGGGACTTTCCATATCATTGAGTCATCTCTGCTATGTGGGCTTTGGTCAAGATGACATGGCAAAAACAAAGGTGATGGACCTCTAGTTAGCTTCCTGTGGTTAAGCAAAAGAACCTCATAACGAGCCAGTAGACTTAGAGCTTGTAGTTTACAATTTAGGGCTTGTTATAAGAAAGAATCTATCTAACCTTATTTAATTACTCCTCTAATATATATAACTCCTATACTAATATTATTAGTTGATTAACTAAATATATATTAATTGACAAGTATAATGCTAATAATTACTAGCAATCACTACCCCTATAGAATTGCACAAAATTGATTAATACTGATTGGAGTAAAATAGGGGTCTAATTAATCATCTCTCACACTACCTAGAGACTTATTTTTTTTTTATCAAAGTTGACACTGATCCATTGTTTTGTGGGTGATGAGAGGCTAATATCCTAAACCTGAGCGACATGAAGTCATGATGTTCTAGGTCCTCAAATGTGGCCCTTTGATTGAATTCAAACACCACAGAACAAATCCTTTTATTAAGGGGATTTGTTCTGTGAAGTTTGGATTCAGTCAAAGGGCCATACTTAGCCACATGTGGCCTCAAGGCCACAGGTTCCCCACCCTTGGAGTGTTCATTTGCTCTTGAATTTCCTGTTGTTTCAATTTCAGCGGCAGGTTCCATTTTGTGGGCCAGAATCAAGTTCAGGATAATAATTCCTCTTGTCATTTCCTCCAATGATCCTTCTACCACTTTTTTGAAGGATAAAATTATAATTACAGAAAGTCACACATTTTTCAGATGCTCTGCTTTTGGCAGGAAGAGAATTCCAGCAGATGTCTGGATTGTCAGAGTCCTCCATCACCATAATATCCTTCCCTTGTGTCTGGCTAGTGAGCTTTTCCTCAGAGTTACTTCATTATTTTAACGAATTAGTAATCCAAAAGGTTGTTTCCTTCAAAGGTGCTGATGACAACCCATCTACAACTTCTTCATTGTTTATGACTTGTCCAGGTTCTCCCACAGATACCAAAAAGGGTCTAACAAATATTCTGGAGGCCTTCCTTTAAGTCTTTTGACTCTGACTAAAAAGATATGCTTTTGTTTTAGGGAGAAGTTTGCGCTCATTGAAAGAAAATGTCCCTTCTTACATAAAATGTACTTTGCTGTCTTTTCCCTACTTAATTCTGGGCCCAGTACATAGTCCATCTGTAAAGCCCATACAGGATGGATGTACTGGTGATCCAACTCAGTAATATTCCCCTCCAACTGTATTTAGACATTTGGGCAATAGGCATTCTTTATTTGCTTGGGCTTTTTTGTTTGTTTTATTGTGTGAATTGTAAAGCTTAACCCTTGATTATTGCATTTTGGAGACTCTGGTATTTTCTGGCACCTGATAATTGTCATCAATAAACAAAACCACCTGGGGGACTTCAGTATCTATAGGCAATTCCTTTTTGTTTTTGTTCTCTGTACTAGGAATTTTCCATGAGAGTGGCAAACACTTAATGGTGAACACACTTCCTGTGTTATGACTTTTTTGCATACCGATGAGAGGACAGTCAATCTATCAATCAACATGCATTGATAAAATACTTACCAGAACTCAGACATAATAATAAGCATTGGGGTATGAAAAAACGGACTGCAAAATTCTCTCGGTTGCTACATCTACCAAGGAATCTTGTATGATCTTGGCATAAACATTGGAGGAAAAGCCATATGTTCAGAAGACTGAAGATGAAGCATGCTACTCATCTCCTGCCAGAGTAGAGATGAATTTAAAATTCAGAGAGACATACATTTTCAGGCATGGCCAATAACTATGAATGTTTATGATGAGGCTTTATTTTTCATTTTTTTTTTGTTCAGTTTCATATGGCAATGGGAGGGACAGATTTTAAATGCACATAAAAATAAAGAATTTATTTAAAAATATATATACATTGGAGACACCTGTTTGATAGAAAGTATTTAGGGCTTTATTTTTTGTACCAAAACAACAACAATAAAGATAGCTAATATTTATATAATGTTCATTATGTGGCAGGAAATGTGCTAGGTATTTTATAAAATTATCTCATTTGTTTCTCAAAACAAACTTAGGAGGCTATTACCTCTGTTTTATAGATGAGGAAACACAGGCAAACAGAGGTAGACTTGCCCTGAGTCATGCAGTAAATGTCTGAGGTCATATTTGAAGTTAGGTTTTGTAACCAACAAAAAAATATAAATATTAGTATCATGTCCTTTTTATATGTTTTAGTTAATTGTGTGAGTCTAAAAAGAAAAAGATTTCATTAGCATGTCATTTGAAAAGGCTCATCTGTTCCTTTCTAATATGTTCAAGAAATATATTCCTAATAATTCTCACAAAAATTTTGTTGATATGGGAATGTAAACATATGATATGGCAGTTATTGCCATCTTCTCTTTCACTTTTCTCCTGTAGAATACTATCTTTTAAAAAGTTATTATTTTCCTCTCCTTTTGATTTATGAAAGCTGATCCCTCAATTCCCTTAAAATTGGCATAGTTTTACTTTGTGCACTTGGTCTGGTGTGGTGACATTTCTACTTCCCCATAAAGCGTATTTTGAGGACTTAGATATTATAATCCAGATGAAGCAGTTCTATTATCATTATTAAAGAAAATACTTGTAAATATGCAGACAGGTCTGTTTTATTTTTATCTGTTTATTGTCCCATTTCTAATTTAATTTTTTAAAATTATCTTGGGTTGACCTGGCATGCCAATTCTTCCATTTATTGTCTTTTGACTGTTTTTGTGTCCGAAGCACTTAGCATGGTGTCTGGCACAAACAGGTGCTTAACAAATGTTTATTAACTGACTGACTGCTCTTTCTGGTCCTACCCTCTGAATACCCCAATCCTACCAGAAACTTAGAGCAGGTAGGCAGTACAGTGAAGAGAGTGCCAGACCTGGAGTTTGAAAGAATCACCTTTTTGAATTCAAATCTGGCTTACTTACTTATACTTACTAACTGTGTGACTCAGAACAAGCCATTTAGCCCTGTTTACCTCAGTTTCCTCATCTGCAAAATGAGTTGGAGAAGAAAATGACAAACTACTCTAGTATCTTTGCTAAGAAAACCTAAAATGGGGGTCACAAAGTGTTGGGCATGAGTGAAACAATTGAACAACAACAGCAAAAACCAAAAACTTAGGTTCAACATATGACTCACCTGGCAGTGATAGGTGAGTTTTTTGTCTTATCTTGCCAGGGCCCAGACTTTCACATACCTTCCCAAAGTCTCTTCATCATACTTCAATTCAAGTAGTCCATCTTGTTGTCCTCTCTCATTAGAATGTAAGCTCCTTTTGAGCAGGGATCATCTTGCATGTTTGTATTTAGATTCCTGGTGTTTAGTAGAGTGCCCAGCACACAGTAAATTCTTAATAAAAGCTTCTTCTCTCTGAATTTGGAGTCAGAAAGCCTGAATCAATTCTTTGCTCTCATTCTTCTCTCTCTTCCACCAGCAGAATGGACAGATAAAAACAATTTGTTCGAATGGCCATGCAGATGGCTGAAGCAGGATTGGTCAGACATCAAAGACACCAAGGTCATCCATTGCATCATGGGCGGTAGCCAGTCATCTTGATTTTCATCCTGCCATTGCACTTCAATGACTCTAGGAGAGAGAATAAGACTGATGACTTTGCTCAACTCTGTCTCACTTAAACTCCAATTTATGCATAAGTCAAGATATCACCCCATAATGTCTGGTCCTCTTCGAAAAGGACAAACAAAAATAACAACATTTATTATTCAATTAGTTACTTTGTGTATTCAGTGAATAATTCTTTATCAACAAAAAGTTAAGTTTTCAATCATGTGATCATACCACCAAGTCTCTGCACCAGCTAAATGCATGCATCCAGCAAAACTGAAACAGATGACAAAGAAACTAGATTGTACATTTGTACATTTGTACAATGTGTCTCTTCACAGAACCCCGGATTTTTGTATATTGTTCAATAATCATTGATTTGCATATTCCTTTCAATGATACAGGCTATAATCCATCTATTCCTGCTCACCCTGAGCAACTCTTATTCATGTGCTCCTGTGAGATCACCACAGTGAATCAACTTAACATGCTGAAAGTCATTCTCAATTTGTTCTAATGACATTCTAATTTTTACTCAATTTCTCCATGGTGAGAAAATCAATGGAACACTCAGTCCACCCAACTGTCACTCCTTACACTCACCATGTTACTAGTTAATCTTCTTTTCCTATCATACATTTCCCTTATGAAATCTTTTACTCCTTTTCTTTTTCAAAGTTCTTCATCATTACATGTCGTAGCTTGCTACATTCACCATTCACCTCTCAATTTTTCTCTGTAATATTCATTTTCAGTTATTTGGAGACCATTATATTCTATGTCTTGTAGTCATACACCAAAGTTGACAGAATATTGGTGATAAAAAGATGATTTTTATTTGTGGGAAAAATATAGAATCAATAAAGGAGTTTGTCCATCAAACCAAATGTCACAAAAGGTAAATAGACCTTCTTTATATACTTTGCTTTTTTTTTTTAGTTGAACAAACTAAACTTATGGCAGTGGTTATAAGATTTCTTCTAGGAGGCTCTGCAATGTTTTAAGGCTTGATGAATCAACAAAATGTCATTTGCAAATAGAATTATCTTGGGGACTTAATAAACACTAAAGAATTATTCTTCAACTTGGACACTGTTGAATATACCTATCACAGTGGTGAACAAATTTGGCAATCTCATGTCTTCCTTTTTTTATATCACTGATATTTTTAATCAGAGGGTTATTGAACAAAGCTATTTCCATTATTATAGTTTTCAAGTAATCCTTAATGATTTGACATACTGTGGGAGATATCTTTTGGGAATAGCATCTAAAAGGCAGCATTTTGCTCCACTGAATCAAATTCTTTTTTCCTAATCAACAAGTAAGCTTCGTGGGATCTTGAATTCTTTATATGTCTCCAGATAGTAAAGATGTGATCCATTCTAGAATATTGATTTCAAAAGCCTGACCATTCCCTATCAAGATCCTCAATAAGGATGCTTTCAATGTGTGTAATTCCCATAACTTTTTTTATAGGTAGGAACATCAATATTTAGAAAAATAATTTTTTACTTTTTTGTTCACCTTTTTCAGTTTTAATAAGGGTCCAAGACTTTTTTTCCACAAGTTAATATATATATATATATATATATATATATTATATATATTCCTTGTGAATTGATACCTCAATGCCTTCACATTTACTTACCTCCAGCATTGATCTCTACTATGTACCATTGGTACACCCTGTCTTTGATCTCTTTAGTACCATTTGTATTTCTTCTATGAGCTCATCTAGAAGAGTAATATTAGAATCAAAGTATGGTAGCTCTGCTTTCCTTCAAGATGAAAATAGTGCTTCTTTTTAAAATAAAAAGTCTGCAGATCTTTTCCCATTTTTCTTTCTTTTATTGCACTCTTCTTTTCATCCTTAAATGCCCCAGGGATGACTTTGTTTAGATGCATTTCTTGTCAAGCTATCTTTAAACTGGTTTTACTCTCTACTGCCTCTCTCTGTTTTTTGAAGTGATATTACTTGTATGCATCCATCATTCTTCCTCATAAAATTTTTAAAATGAGTTTTAGCTTCTCTCTCTCTCTGCTTGGAAAGTACGTCAAATGTTTGATGACATAGGTACTTTCAAAGCTTTTTAGCTGAGTTCCTTCTGTTTCCCATTTGATCCCAAAGGGACCATTTTTACTTTATCCTATTAGCTGGTTTATATTTTCACATTTGAAGATGTTGTGCCTTCTTGCTTTTAGAAGCCAGTTCTCTATGGGATTTTGCTTCTTTTTGTTTCTGCAAGAGTATTTGACATTTTGTGAATGCTTGTTTCATTTTGTTGAGGCGAGGGGTATATGGATGTGTTTTTAAATAGCACATTTCCCATGCTTATGTCTTTGAGGCTAATCTATGCAAACGTTCCAGTAAACTGCATTGTCTAACAAAAAATTTTTTTAAAAAATCAATAAAAAATTTTAAATTGCCCTAGTATGGCAACTTATTTAAATCAGATAAGCTTTGTAAAAAAAAAATTATCACTATCAAGGACATTTCTACTCCCCATTTAAAATGATCTATTATTTATTTAAATAGTTCGAGACTAAGTTGTTTACATTATACACCATATCTTTTATTCGTTATTTTACTTCTAGCCTCCTACCAATTAGGATTATTCTCTAACAAGTTAGTGGTCTGCCATCACATAGACAGCTGATACAGTGTACATTCTCATTCTTCATAGTGCAGTTTGGGAAATGTTGAGCTATCAACATGCATAGTATTGGGACACTAATCTGGAGATTGCAAATATTTTGGAATTTGGCCTTTTTCTTGGTTATCATGATAGCCAAAATATTGCTTCCCAGATGGTTTTGCAATCTTGGTAATAAAAAGTTCAATTTATAAAGGCAACCTGATGTGGTGGAAGAAGAATTGAACCTAGATTCAGAAGACTTGGGCTTAAGTCTTTGCTTTGCCTCTAATTGTTCATGTGACTTTAGGCAAGTCACTTCTCTTGTCTGAGTATCAGTTTCCTAATCTAAAAATCAGCAGGCTAATAACTACTTACTTTGCTCAAAGTACATAAAGAAGGAACAGAAAGATGCTGTGTCATGAATTGGTAAGTTATTGATGTTTTTATTCCTTGGACAAGTACATAGTGTGTGCTCCTTTGACAGTTTTGTAAAGATGAGTCTCTTTAAAGGCTTCCTGAGATAAATAGATATTTGCCATTTGAAAACTTGAAGCTATTTCTATCTTAGCTACAGTTCTTCACATGAAGCTGATCTTCAAATAGCTAGCACATTTAAATAATTGCCAAGGTGGAGATAGATTATATCTAGCCTAGACAATCCCTTCATATTTTAGAAGAAATATGAACATGCTAGAAGGTATTCTTCAACACGCTAAATCTTCCCAATTCTTTTAACTAATCTTCATATGGCATGATTGAGACCTTTCATCATGCTGGCTGATATCTCTGGATATTCTCCAATATATCAACATCTTTAAAATGTACATAAGGAGAAACTGAGGAGTATATATGAGGTAGGGGAAAGGACAGTCCCATTTTTTTGCTTTGGTGGTGGTAAAGATGGGGACTTAGGAAGCTACTCTACTTAGTTTATTTAAATAAATATTTCCTGAATACCTACCCTCTATAAATCTCTGTGGCATTTAAAAAGGTTGAGAGACATAATTTGGGGGTAATTAGTCATTCTCCTAATAATGCCAGCATTTTCAATAAAAGGGCCAGTGACACTCAAGAATACCAAAGGCAATCATGGCAGCAGGCTCACAACTTACATGCCCTTTGAAAGAGGAGTGTTCCTGAGGGTAGCAATCAACTCTGGTTGGTTAACAATGAGAGATGGATTTAACAAAGAGACATGAACTCATTGCTATGAGGGGCTGAAAGTGACATCTTATTATTCTTGGCCAGAGAGATTAACCTTATACCCAGACCACCTTGGGCCTTGGGCAATCTAGAGAAAGAATCTATATCTATATACCCAAACCTAAGCTAGTTTGGTGGAGTAACAATATCCAGAAGGAGGAAACTGTTAATTCTGTCTTCCATCAGCACTGTCCTGGAGAGATTGGACAAGGAAATAGAATAGGGGAGAAAAAGACAATTTTAATAATTGGCCATTAATATGAGAGAAATAATCATTTCTCTCATCTCTCTGCTAGGCTGTTCTTAATTTACAAAGAAGAATTAGACTTATACCTTCCCTTAATAGCTTACTGCTTAGAGTAGGCTTATTATGTGTTCACAAGTACCAGTTGATAATTTCCCCTTACTCACTCTTACTAAATTGCCAATAACCTGGCTCCAGGAAACATAGGGCCTGGATCAGTCATCCCCAGTCAACATACCCTGGGGCTGGGGCATCTTATAAAGTCTATGGAAATTTTTTTCAGATTAATATTCTAAAATGAATATTTTTCATTTAAGAGAAGGGGGAAGAGAGTTTAAGTAGTATCTTGCCAATCACTGTGCTTTACAAATATCATCTCATCTGATCCTCAAAATAATGCTGCAAGGTAAGCACTATTATTAATTCCATTTAACAGTTGAGGAAACTGAGGCAAAGAGAAGTGTCTTGTCCAGAATCATACAGTTAGGAAGTTGCTGAGGTGAGATTTGAACTCAGGTTTTCTTCACTCTGGGTTCAACACTCTGCTATGCTATCTACCTTCTTCAAATGAAAGGGTTGGATTATATAACTTTCAAGGTCTCTCAGCTCTAGGTCTACAATCTTCTGACAATCATTATTGGCGAAGGAGAAAGGGAAAAGGAAGATGAATTATTAACCACCGACTATACATCAGACAATGTGCTAAGCACTTTTACAAATATTAACTCATTCGATCCTTGCCACAACCCTGTGAGGTAGGTGCTATTATTATCCTTATTTTACAGGTGAGGTAAGTGAAAAAGACAGAGATTAACTGCTTTGCTCAGGATAATAAAACCAAGAAAAGTCTAAGAATAGATTTGAACTGAGTTCTTCCCGACTCCAGGTTCAGTGCTGTATGCACTGTATCACTTAGTTGACAAATAAATAAAAAGAAATACATAAAATTACAAAGGATACAAATTATATTGAAATATCATTTGTTGTTTTTTCAGTTGTGTCCAACTCTTTATGACTCCATTTGAGCTTTTCTTGGCAAAGATACTGGAATGGTTTGCCTTTTCCTTCTCCAGTATAGAGGAAATATAGTCATCAAATTGTATTTTAAAAGCCCAAGTACATGTTAAGAATCCATGCCCTATGGCTAGCTCTGATAGAATATAACAGTGCCTTATACAATAGCTTCCCAAACAGTCATGCATTATTAGGATGAGATCTAATGCTTCATAAAGTAGAATCCCAACAGCCAAGATCTAAAACTGGAAGGGATCTCAAAGATTGTCTAGTCCAACTGCATTAGTCCAACTGCATTAGTCCAACTTCATTGGACAGATGAAGACACTGAGGTTCAGAAAGTAAAGTGTTTTGCCTGAGGTCATATCAATGGTGAGTAGCAGTGTCAGAATTCAAATCCAGATTCATCATTCCTTCCACTGCACCACTCCGTGTTGTTCTTCAGGTAGAAGACACTGGGTCAATAATATTTTCTAAACAACAAAACACTGTTGCTGTTATACATGTGTACTTATATCCTGTCTTCTCTGGGAGGAAAAGCCTTCTCAGATCAATAATACTTTGTTTTTATAGAATGTTTTCTTTGAGAAGTATGAATCACTTTAACATATATTATCTTATCACACTTCTTATTCTGCAGAGGTTTCTCTGGCTTTAAGTCTCTCCTCTCACCTTGAGGATACTGATAGCTCCCAATCCTGAAACCTGGAATGGGGAATGATATCAAGTATATTTTGGTTGTAGAATACTTCCGACCCACACTTCTGCATTAAGGGATGAATTAAGGACTACCTTGAGTGTCTAGGTAGGGAAGCGGGTTTTTGTTCTGGGCCTGGGGCATCTGAAGAATTCCAAAGATTTTATTCTGTCACAGTGGATACAGTGCCAGAATGGAAGTCAGGAAGATACATCTCCTTAAGTTCAAATCTGGTCTCAGATACTTACTAGCTGTGCGGCTCTGGGCAAATCATTTACCCTGTTTGCTTCAGTTCCTCATCAGCAAAAAATAAGCTGGAATAGAAATGACATACCATTCCAGTATCTTCCCCAACAAAACCCCAAACTGGGTCACAAAAAGTTGGCCACAACTGAAATGACTGAACAATAGAGGCAGTATAGCCTAATACAATTAACCCTGAATTTGGAATCAGAAGACCTGAGGTCTGACTCTGGTTCTCTTACTTAGCAGATGGATGAATTTGAGCAGGTTATTGAACTGATTCCATCTCCAGTTTTTCATTTATAAAATGGGTTTGTCATAAAGATCAAAGGTGTGGCATGGCATAGGATATGAAGGGCGATACTCAGGAGTCAAGAAGACCTTAACTTATGTGTTCTTCAGGTAACTGCTTGGGATTTACCTACCAAATTAAAGTCTGCTTGTGATCCATGGTTTCCATCAGATTTGAATAGGGAGTTTTAACAATAGTAGTTTCCTACTATGAGGAAGGTTTAAAACCAGTTAGTTCTCTTTGTGAGGATTAAAGGAGATAATTCATTTAAAAGTGCTAATTACCTAGTTGGTCAAAGTCTTTGAAAATCCTGGCAGTCATCCAGTGTGTCAGGTATCCCTTTCAGATTTGTGTCATCAGAAATTTTGATAAGCATGTTCATTAGACTTTTATCCAAATCCTTTATTACTTGCTATTATTCTTTCGCTCAGAAATAATTGATGTGATTATGGTATTGTTATTTTTGTTAGTTATTGTTATTTGGCAAAACGTAGGTAACATCTAACCTAGGGATGCTATGTATTTTATAGCATTCTTTTAATTTATTCATCTAGTAAGCCTGTTCATAAAAGAAATGAGGGTATTCTGGCATGTCCTCTTCTTACTATCACCATGCTGGCTCATTGTGAACACCATTTCATTTACTTGATGTTCACTAAGGATCCCTTTAATAGTAGGTTCAGAAATATTTCTAAGATTCAAACTCAAGCTCACTGGCTTATAGCTTAAAGTTCCATTATCTTACCCTTTTTGAAAAAATGAGGCCACCAAGCCACGCTCAACTCAAAAAGCAGTATCCACTGTGGTGTCCCACATTTCTGTACTAGGCCCTGTGCTGTTTGATATTCTTATCAAAGACTTAGAGAAAGGGATAGATTACAAGCTTATGAAATTTGCAGGTAACTTCTGACAGTAGATAACAAAAAAGATGGAAAGCCTATCTTATATGTTGAATGACAAAATCCAGAACCAAGAAAATCTCAACAGGGAAGAACATTGAGTTGCATTATGGAGTAAAGCAGTTCACATCTAATTTCACTTCTGTCTTATCTGTCAAGGTGACTGATCCTTGGACAGGAAGGGGCTTAGCAAAAAATGGCCAGTAAGAAGTTTATAACCCAAATAAGCAGGGAAATAGTAGGAGACAACCTAGCTGTCCTTGGAAAAGCTAAGTCATCAGATCCAGATGAATTATATCTCAAGGCACTGAATGTGTTCAAACTGATAGGATTACTAAACCAATGTCAGTCATCTTTGAACAATCATGAAAAGAAAAAAAAATGCTTTGCTCTGTACTTATAGTCCATTAGTTCTGTATCTGGAGGTGGATAACATGTTCCATCATGGGTCTTTTGGACTTGTGGTGGATCATTGTGTTGATCAGAGTTTCCAAATCTTTCACAGTTGATTATCTTTACAATATTGCTATTACTATGTAAATTGTTCTCTTCATTCTGTTCACTTCATGTTGTATCAGTTCGTGTAATTCTTAGGTCTTTCTAAAACTACCTCCTTTATTGTTTCTTATAGCACAGTAGGATTCCATAATATTCACATACCCTAAGTTGTTTGGCCATTCACCAACTAATAGGTATCCCCTCTGTTTCTAATTCTTTGCCTCCACAAAAAGAGCTGATTTAATTATTTTTGTACATATGGGTAAAATTGTTCTCTGGTTCTGCTCATTTCACTTTGCATCAGTTCTTGTCTTTGCAAGCCTTTATGAAACCATCCCCTTCATCATTCTTATAGCACAATAGTATTCAATCACATTCATATACAATGGGAGAAGTATTGTCAGATTGGAGAAGGCCAAATGTTTCTTGAATTTTAAATAGATGGAAGAGAATGAAGTCTGAAACTTTAAGCCTTGCTTCCTGGAACTGTTTTATGATCTTATTGACCAAGGAGTGTTTAGTGAATATCTAGAAAGTGGTGATCACAAAGAACCAGCCTGGCTTTGTTAAGAAGGGATCATGCCAGACTACCTTTATTCTCAATCTCTCTCTCTCTCTCTCCTCTCTCTCTCTCTCTCTCTCTCTCTCTCTCTGTGTGTGTGTGTGTGTGTGTGTGTATAACAGGATTATCTTACCACGGTTCAGGGAAGTACTATAGATATATTTTTACTTAGATTTAAGCAAATAATTTGAAAATGTCTCATGCTAGCACTATAAATAAGATGAAGAGATATGGTCTACTTGACAGTACAGCTAAAATAGATTTGGAGGAACAGCTAGGTGGCGCAGTGGGTAGAGCACCGGCCCTGGAGTCAGGAGGATCTGAGTTCAAATCTGGGCTCAGACGCTTGACACTTACAAGCTGTGTGACCTTGGGCAAGTCACTTAACCCCATTGCCCAGCAAAAAAAAAAATTAAAAATTTTAAATTTTAAAAATTTTAAAAAATAAAATAGATTTGGAATTGGTTGAATGGCTAGGCCCAAAGAGTAGTCATTAGTGGTTTAATGGTAACATGGAAGGAAGGCTCTAGTGGAATGCTTCTGAGAACTGTATCTGACCTCATGTTGTTTAACATTTTAAAAAAATCGGTTATTTGGCTAAAACCCTAATTGTTGTGCTTGTAAATTCATACATGATACAAACTATCAGGGATGGCTCACCTATTATATGACAGTGTGGGTAGCAAAGAAAGCTAAAGCAACTCCATTGCATCTGCAGTTTCTCTATCTTGTCCCTGACCCTGTTTGTATTGCTGCTCTCCACCCTTCCTTACTCCTGAAACAGCAAGGACAGTCCTTTCTATTAGGACAGGATTATAAGAGATAGCTAACCTGAAGAAGAACCTTTCCTGTTACTAGAACAGAAACAGGCCTGTCTATATATGGCATTGGGTTTGGGTTCTGGTTCTGGTTTGTTCCAGCACTAACAACTTTACCCACAACAGTCAAGTGGCAAAAAGTTCTTGCAAGTCTAGAACATTAAGCCAAATTTAATAAAATTATATTAATTAGGATAAATATTACACTCACACTCAGGCTTAAAAAATCAACTTCATAAAGCCAAGGTGTAGGAGAAATGGCTAGATAGCAGTTTGTCTAAATAAGACCTGTGGATTTTAGGGCTTGAAGGTTCAATATGAACCAGTTATATGATATGGCTAAAAAGATGGTATAGTCTTGGGCTTAGTAGAGACTTGGTTTCCAAGGCTAGGAAGAGGATGGTCCTACTGCATCATGGTGTGGCTAAGTCACATTTGAAATATAGTTTTCAGCTGTTCGTGACCAATATTAGGAAACACTTTGATAAACTGGCAAGTATCCATGACAGGGTAACTCAGATGGTAAGTCATCTTGAAAGCAAGCTATAGGAGGATTGTTTAAACATGTCAGGACCCCCACACCAAGACCACTCCTCTCTTTTCATTCTTCTCTTCTTATTAGGAGATGTCTTGTTTTCCAAAGCTAAGGCCCAGCAAACAAGCTGTTCCCTGAGCTTGGTATAAAAACAATCCTTTATGCTCACCCTCTGGATGAACTCTGCTGCAGGAAAATCACAAAATTGGCTCAAAAAAGCCCCAGGTGGTCCCTGAGCTCTAATAAGTCCCTGCAGGAACCGTGTCCTGATCAGGAATCCCTGCGATAAATAGGCTTTTTATCACTAGACCAACTTGCGTTATTGTTGCTGTTACTCGCTCCCTGCTTGCTTCTTTGTCTAGTCACAACCATATGTATCAAGGCTTAGCCTCGCTGCCTTAGGTCCTTGATCTTAGAGGAGGCTTGGGCACACGTGTCTAGTTTCCCTTTTCCAACAGAATGAAGAAGACATTTTGCCTATAACTTCTGTGACCTCTTTGGTTTTACATTATTTTTTCAGAGTTAATAGTTGATGTGTAATCTCTGTGGATCTTAGGTTTATTTGTTTATTATTATTATTTTATTTTTCAGAATTAACAGTTGTTGCATAACTTCTGTGGTTCTCTGGTCATTTATTTTCAGAGTCTGACAAAGGAAATGGGGATGTTCAAAATAGAGAAGAAAGGGTTTCTCTAGAAAGGGTGACATGACAGTTGTGTTTATACACTAAAGGACTGTCAGATAGAAGGAGTATAAAGCTTTTTGGAATGCATCTAAATATACATCAGTTCATATAAGTCATTTCATGCTTTTCTTTATTCATCATATTTGTCATTTCTTACAGAAGAGTAATATTCTGCTACATGCATGTACCAATTTGTTTAGCCATTCTTTAATTTATGGGTATCTACTTTGTTTCCAGTTCTTTGCTAATACAAACAAAAGAATTTAATATTTTGATATATATGGTGACTTTCTTATTATCAATAACCTCCTTCCTTTAAATCAATGGCCTAGTAGTGGGCCCTCTGGGTCAAAGGGCATGTGCACTTTAATCACTTTATTTACATAATTCCAAATTGCCTTCCAAAATGGCTATTTTGATTCACAGCTCCATTAGCAATGCATTAGTGTGACTATCTTTCCACACCCCCTCCAACATTAATTATTTTCATCTTTTGTCATATTCACCAATTTTCTAGGTATGATGTAACCTTACAATTATTTTAATTTTCATTTACCTTGTTATTCATGATGTGAAGCATTCTTTCATTTATTTATTAATGCAACTCTCTTTTGAGAACTCTATTCATATCCTTTGACCATTAGCTCTTCATCCTTTAGAATGGGAGACAATATTTTTAGCATTACAAGTTTTGCCAGAACTGGACATCAGTGGAAGTGTTCTCCACTTTTAGGGGACCAGTCAGTTTTTAATCAAGGGGATCCCACAGTTCAGTTATTTTTCACTAATGTCTGACTCTTCATAACCCCATGTGGGATTTTCTTGGGCAAGATAATGCAATGGTTTACCATTTCCTTTTCCAGCTCATTTTACAGATGAGGGAACTGAGGCAAACAGGGTTCAGTGACTTGCCCAGAGTCATATAGCAAGTAAGAGTCTGAGGCTGGATTTGAACTCAGGAAGATAAGTTTGAAGATAAGCTTTATCCACTGTGTCATCTAGCTGCTCTCCAAGGGAAACCCACCTCGTTATTAAAGACAAATTCACTTCTCCAGTACAGGATCATCAGATCATAGATCTACAGCTAAAAGGAACCTTCAATGGTATCTAGTCCAGCCCCAACATTTTACAGATAAGGAAACTGAAACCCAGAGAGATTGTCCCTAGTCCAAGGTCATGTATTGTAGGTAGTAACACTTAAGATTTGAGCTCAACATTCTTTCCAATGCCTCACTATCTAGTCAAGTTGGCACAGTGGGGGCATTGAGTGAGGAAAGGACAAATAATTTTGCTCCCCATTCCAAAAATTAGAAGGCAACTAAGTGACAGTTGATAACTTACTATATTTCCAAGGCTGACTGAGCAAGTACAGTTTTCAGATATTCCTTCTCCCCGATTCTGCATACCTTCTTAAAAAGGCAGGGCATGTGTGTTGAGGGGGAGAATGGAGTCTTATTATATACTCCAATCCTTTATTCTCTAGTTTGAGAACAGTTGAACAAAAGTTAAAAGAAAGCCTTCTGACCCTTGTTCCAGACCTCCTAGCTCTCACCAATATGCAAATCATTTTAGCAAATGAACATGAGGAAATAAAGGTACTATTCATTATTGTCTTTTTTGCTCTGGTCACTGATAACAGGAAAATTTGGATTCAACACAAAGTCGGCTTTATTTGAAAAATGCCAGCATTTTAAAATAAATTTTTGTATCACTGCAGGGTATCAGAGATAATTGGAATTAGTATTTTTCCTCTATTTCTCTTCATATTCCAATTCCATAGCTAGTAGGGGGAAATCAAACCTGGTCATGATTAGGTCCAAGGACACATTCTCCTTCTAAACTTCTCTGACAAGTACTGTACCTTACAAGTCTAACAATAATTTTCTGTATAACCTATATGTTCCACCCAATGATGACATTGTGAAGGACAAGAAACAGAATAGAATTCCAAGTATTTGAAGCTGATTATGTCACACCTCCACTAGGTTCTATCCTGATGTTTCCTGAAGATATGGAGGTGACTCTGGGTTTTAGAAATCTATACCAGTGGAGCAGAAGCCCTGACTGATCCTAGCCAGCTAAAAATAAGTTTTGAGAACAAACCCGGTTCCTTCAACAGGATATGTAACAAAACACCTAACATCAAATTCAGTTCTCCCTCCTGTGACTCCTTGGGACACAGTTCTCATTACCATCTTTCAAAAGCCACTTTAGTATCTGCTATGCATGGAGCTTTTTAACTGCTAAAAGTCAATTCTAGCTTCCCTAAAACCTATAAGCAACCCAGTAGCTGTCAAGTCTAACTCCTAGGAAAATATTACAGATCATATTGATATCTGGGAATTCAAAGGAAATCAAGGTGACAGCAGATGTCGGGGTTAAAAAAAACCAACACTTCAGCAACTACCCGTATAGTATTTTTTTATTTTACTTTTTGAAAATGAAATTTTAGTTACAACTTTTATTACATCACTTAGATTTGTCCTTATATCCTTTCTTTCCCCCCGAAAACCATCTCCTATAACAATTAAAAAAAAAAGAAAAACAAAAAATATAGTAAATGAAAAATATTCAGCAAAACTGATCAATACATCAGAAAAAATTGACATAATCTGAAATTTTTCACATCTGTGGATCCTCCCCACACCCACATTCCCACCTCTGCAGAGGAATGCAGAGAAATATTTTTTTTCATATTTCTTCTTTTGGGACAAGTTTATTCTTTATAATGTCACAATATTAATTTTTGACTTTTGTTGTTCTTTCCATTTACTGTGCTAAGTGCTTTACAAATATTTTTTTATTTGATCCTCATGACAGACCTGTGATACAGGCAGGAATAATAATGCCAAAGCTAATTATGTCCCAAGATTATTGTTTTTTTTAAGGTTCTGTAAAACATGCTACATAAAGGTGAGTTACTGTTATTATCTGAGATTTATTATAGTTGCTCCTTTAGTTTGCACCATCTACAGCCTAAGAAGATAGTTCTGCAACTGCAGCAATTTCCAATTTAACCCAAAGCTGCCAGGAGGAATTTCTAAAAAATGCATAACCATAAAAGTAGTTTATCAATAAGCAAACCAGTTTAAAATAGTCATACAACATTCTCAAAAGACTATATCGTCAAGTAATTGACGCAGGTGGAGACCTTGAGAACATTTTCATATATTGTTAATGGAAAGAAAATGAAAAATTTAAAGGCTCAATAAAATCAGAGGACTGAGCAAACAGTTCAGTCAGGAAATCTCGATGTCCCATTGCTTCTGAACTGAATAAGGCGTCTGGCACTGACGCCCGAAAGGAGAGGATACTTACTGATGGTAGCAGTGTTAGGCATATGTAATCTTGAAGTTGGCAGTCAGTTTCTTCTGATTTTCAGGCTCGTAAAATCTTATTCTTTGCTCAACACTAACACTCCGCTACTAAAAGAAATGTACTAAGAAAGGAAAGTTTGCCCTTTGAGATCATTCCAGATTCAGAAATTTTGAGTTAATGTGATGTGATGCAGATTCCATAAGTTAATCCTTTAGCAATTATCTATGCTTCATTGAATCACTGTGTTATGCACATCATAGCCAAAAGTACTTTGTGTTTATCCAGATGTGAGGATAATGAGTAGGTTTCCCATATAGCAGATAGATCTCATTCTGACCAAAGATAATCTGAGACAGTCATAGGGTACAATATGATGAAATAAACTCTGACATAACCTGTTTGGTTACTGATGTGCCTTGAGGATGAACTATGGAATTTAAAACAGGTAACACTAAGCAATGCCATACCGAGTTCAAGTGGAAGTAGAATTCCCTGTGAACAAATTGCTCTAGATTGTCCTGTTTGTGTACAGCATTGGGCCGATTCTGCCAAGTCCTGGGATGCTCTGTAACAGGGACGAAGTTTGAATTCAGTCAAAGGGCCTAGAGGGCCACCTGTAGCCTGAAAGCTGCAGGTTCTACACCCCTGTATCTAGAATCTTTGAATAAATTTGAAATACTTAAGTCTGATCTAACAAGTCACACAGTAAAAACTAACTGGATGAAAATTTCTTTTATTAGGAATGTGATATATATTTAGGTAGACAACTTTGGGGATTTGTTTACATATACACACAGACATATTGTGTATATATATATATATATATATATATATATATATATATATATATATATATATACATATATATAAAAGAAAATAAAAGGGTCCAGGACTGAATAAGAGGAAAAGAACTGGCTGGATTGATTGCCTTTGGAAAAATTGATCAATGCTTTCAATGATTCCAAGCTTTTTCTGAAGCAAAACCTAATCTTTTTAAACATTAAAATTCTTCCAGTACTTCAGTGTGGTTGTGAATCACTATTGTGTCATCTATTACATTATGGCTGCTGCAGTCCTTTTTTTTTTTTTGGTAGTTTCTAATTTGGGGTTATGGCCTTTCTTTATTAGGTATGTATTTCTATGTTTGCTCTTTCATTTTTCCTAATGACAAGTGCATTCTTTTCTCTGAGAATGCAATTCAATCAGTTGATAAGCATTTATTAAGTCCCTGCTATGTGCCAGGTACTGTGCTAAGCACTGGGATATAAAGAAAGGCAAAAGGCAGTCCCTGTCCCCAAGGAGCTCACAAACCAAATGAATTGATAATGCTTACTAGAGAATTTATGGTGCATACAGGCATTTGTATGTAGCTATGTTGATAGCTGAGGCTTACAACAAACACACACACACACACACACCCCTTAGAATTCTTGTTCACTGGAAGTTTATTCCCCTCTCCACTGTAGATTCTGAATCACTAGTCTTATGTAGAATCCTAAGGGGAAAGATGAAGGCACTTGTACCAAAAGGCCTTTGATCTGTCACCTAAGACAACTCAAGGCTATCTCCCTGGCAGTGGTCAGGCAATTTAGGCATAGAACTCCCTTATAATGCTCATGTCCATATTAACTGGCTACTATCCTGAATATAAGATTGTTTCTTGCTGTCTTTTACATTTAACCTAAAACCAAACAATAAAATCTCCCGCTAACTCCTTAATTACAACTTTGTAGAAAAGTACCCAACTGGATCCAAATGGACTCAGTGCTCTCATGATCATAGGTAATATTTTGTATAAGAGTGTGTTCTAATAGTGTCACCATCATTACCCTCAACAAATTTCCCTAGGACAACTAGGTGCTAGAGTAGGTAGTGCTGGGCTTGTAATCAGGAAGACCTGAGTCCAAATCTGGCCTTAGCTAGTAACTACTTATGTGACTTTGGGAAAGTGGTTTAACTTCTGCCTGCCTCAGTTTCCCCATATGTAAAAATAGCACTTACCAACCAGAGTTGTTATGAGGATCAAATGAGATAATATTTGTAAGACACTTAGCATAGTAACTGGCACATAGTAGGTGCTATATAAATGCTAGGTTGTTTGTTTTTTGTGTGTGTGTTTGTTTTAGGGTTTTTTGGGTTTGTTTTTGTTTTTTGTTTTTACAGTTCTCAAAGATCCAAAAGAGGAAGAGATCTGGAAACAGAAATAACAGACATCACCTTGTTCCTCTAGTTATCACCACCCTGAAGCCCCTGAAAGCAAAGGAGCATTCTTTTCATTTATTTATGTTGTTAAATTTTAAGTTCTGAACTGTCTCCCTCCCTCCTCCCTTCCCTCACACTAGGGGAAATCACTTCTCTCTCTCCTCTCTCTCTCTCTCTTTCTCTCTCTCTCTCTCTCTCTCTCTCTCTCTCTCTCTCTCTCTCTCTCTCTCTCTCTCTCTCTCTCTGTCACACACACACACACACAAAACCATACTATGCATACTTCTATTTATCAGTTCTTTCTCTGGAGGTGGATAGCATCTTCCTTCATTGGTCCTTTGTAGCTTATTTGAATATAATACTCAGAATGGCTTAGTCACTCACAGTTATTCTTTGATACTGTTATTGTATACAACATTCTCTTGGTTCTGCTCATATTACTCTTCATTATTTTAAACAGGTCTTCCCATGTTTTTCTAAAAGCAACTTATTCATCATTTCTTATAGAACAATAGTATTCCAACACAATCATATACCAAGGGGAATATTCTTAATAAATGTTATCTGTCCCCCAAAACCATCTTCTCTTCCCAAGTTCCCTATTCCTGTCAGTCATACCACCTTCTTCCCAGTCACTCAGGCATACAACCTTATCATCTTTGACTTCTCTCTCGCACTCCAAATAGTCAATCTGTTGTCAATCCCTATCTTCACAACATCACTCATAAATAATCCCTTCTTTCTTCTGTCACTGCTCCCACCCTGGTTCAGGCCCTTGTAACTCATGCCTGGGTGATAGGAGCAGCCATCTGGTTGGTTTCCTTTCCTTAAGTCTGTTCCTACTCCAGTTCATCCTTTACTCCATTGACCAAGGGATCTTCCAAAAATGCAGGTTTGACTATCCAATGGCTACTTATCACCTCCAGGATCAAATATGAAATCTTCTCTTTGTCATTAAAAGCCCTTCACAACCTGGCCCTTTCCCATCTTGCTTCCCTCCATGTACTCTACAATCTAGCTGTTCCTTGCCCATGATACTCTATCTCCCTAATCCATTCTTTTTGACTTTCTGTCAAAAAGCAAGGACCAAAAGCAAATTTGAGGTACACCCTGATTTATAGTAAGACACAAACAAGAGTTACATAGGAAAAGTTGTAGATAGGTTGTAATCTGCATCATTGGAGGGAGTGTCCATATCAGCGATATAGTAGATAAATTGAAGTTCAGAAGTAAGTGGTGATGACAGTAACTCTTTAGGGAGACTTTGCATTCTTTCCTTCTCATACTGCTTTCCTTTTTCTTCTGAGTACCCTGTTTTGCTTTTTGTTTTTTGTTTTTTTACTATATTTGGCTGTATTTCATATGACTTTTTGTTAACTTAGTTTTGTTATAGAATGGGAATCTAGAGCATGTACAGTCTGCCTTAGATAGCATCTCTCCCCTAGGAAAAGTTAGGGAGCCTGCTTCTGGGAAAATGATGATGGTGTGTAAAGGCTATATATGCCTTGTGAGTGTGTGTAGCATGTACAAACTTCTGTAACTGGTTCCACTGGGTTAGCCATGTGGGAAATGGGAACATCTTTACCTGTAGAGGTATTCAAAACTCCTTAGTCAATTTCTACTCTCTCTTGTCCCAGTCCTTTTTGCTGTTCCATTCATTGCTTGACTTCTTTGCTCACAGCATCCGGAGAGAGACCATGCTATAAAGAGAAAAGCAGTGGAGGCTTCTCACTGTCAAAGCCATGTGGCCCCAAGTAACGATCCTTGGTTTTAGGCCTCTGCATTTGTTCTTTGATGTTCTATGTGATAGAAGTGGAGCCTCTGCCCTTTGGACTTTAAAAAGTCAGGAGAATGAGCCACAGATATCTGGGAGTCAAAGTCTAGGCCAAGTGTAGGAAGCCCAATACTGATGCCACTGGAAACAAGGAGTGACCTTCTGGACCCAGACAAACAATAGCTGAGAAAACAATTCTTCCAGGAATTAAGTCACATCTGGATGTGAAGTTGGTTGGACTAATGTTATATAAGAACTGTACTAAGAGTGAGCTAGTTCCCCTCAGAGACCCAGCTGGTTGAGGAGAGCATGTGCCTGAAAACTAGGAGGGTAATGTTTGGATATTTGTTCCTGCTCTATCGAAGTAAATATCCTTTTGTAAAAACTGATTGATAGAAAGCAGTCAAGTGGGCACTAGTTAATGACACCCAACAATACAGGAAGACATCTAGTGGGACTCAAGCCAATGGCAGTAGAAAGGAGACACTCTAAAAACCTTCATGGTACCCTGGAACAATGAGGGTCAGATATAATATACTCTAGCCCAAAGTATACTTGCTAACATTACATTGTGATATTTTATTTTAAGATATGAGATAATAAGATAAGAAAAATGTGGAAATATCATTTAATTTCTTGACTTCATTGCAAAACTCAAGTGATAATGATCAGTTTAATATTTGGCATTTGTGTATTTTTTCCCAGAAATTATTTTGATGGGGCAATGTTAGTGGTCCAACAGGTTTTTGACATTCCCAGTCTTATATTCTAAATACTTGAGCATAGAATGAATGAATGATAAATGTTAAAGTATTTATTAAGTGATTACTGTATTCCAGGCACTGTGCTAATCACATACAAATATAAGTAAACAAGACAGTTCTTGTTCTCAGGGAGCTTATGTTCTAATGGGGGAAGTAAACACATAAAGGAGAGCCTGAAGGGGGAAGCATGGTTTCAAAATGTCTGGGGAGTGACATGGAGGCCTGATTCTGGGTAACATAAAACAAAAAGTCACCTACCAGAGCTCAGAGTCAGAGTCCAAGGTCTGAGTGGGAGGGAGTAGTGTGACTGGAGTAAAAGTATCATAACTCAGAAATGACCAGAAGGAATCATTAAATGCTAGAAAATAAATCCATTATTTATTATCTTATAGCTGTAGAACAGTAGTTTGAATATCATATATATGTATGTATATATGTATATATGTGTGTATATATGTGTGTGTGTATATATATATGTGTATATGTATGTGTGTATATATATGTGTATAAATGTATGTGTATATATATATATGCTTACATCTTCTCGAATTCATACCCTGTACCCTATCTATTGATTTTTTCCCCATAGTGATTTTTTTTTAAAGTACTAGGATTTGTAGCTATCTGGTAAACGACATTTATGTTCCTTATAATATAGTATTCTTTCCTTTTCCTTTTTCCTTTCCTTTTCCTTTCTTTTATGCCTGCTTCAACTTCTTTCTTTTCCAGAGAAAACCATCAAAGATTTGGAAAGAATTTTAGAACTCATTTAATTCAAAATATCACATTTTATATAAGAGATGAAAAAAAAGGCCCAAAGAGGAAACATGACCTGCTCCAAACCACAGAGTAATTTAGTGGCAGCTCTCATTACCTACGACTCTTTCCACAAGACCAGCACTGAAGATAAGAAATAATTATGCAGCAGGGGCAGCCAAACTTTGCAAGGATACCTTATCCTGAGCCTGGTATAGTGCAAAGGCTCAGAGATAAATGCTAGAATGGAGTGTAGAACAGAGGTATCAAATTTGTAAGTGGGCCCAAACCAGTGTAAAATATAGTTAGGAAAAGTTTAACAAAATAAAGAAAAATGCAATACAACATAGTGTTAATATGTAGTTTTCTAAGTCACTATGCAACCATCATTTCTGTTTGAGTTTGATACCACAGGTGTACAGGAAAGAGGAAATGTAAAAGAAAAATGGATTGAGAAAAATAAAGAAAATTTAAAAATCAGAGAAATAGAATAAAAACTGAGATGTGGTAATAATGTATACTCTGAGAGCAACTAATTTTGGTTTTCTATGAGTTATGTAATTATTTATACACAAGAATTAAAACTTCACCAAGCCCCAGTAATTTTAGTGAAAATCTATTTTGATTATTGAAAAGTCAATTGGAATATTTCTTCAGTACATTTTAATTTGTTTCATGCAAACACAGTAACAAAGAGTTCTTCCAAGTGCTGTGGAAAGTTAGACCTGCTTGGTTGGAAAAATTTTCTTTGTAATTAGCATATGGCACATATGCAAATAGGCATTGCTAAAGACTTGAACAATTTGTTCTCTTATGTAGATTAAGTATTCTTCAGATTTATTTGCTAGGCAAATCTCTTCCTACAGTTATTAAAATGTTAAACTTTAGCCCAACCTATGAATCATAATTCAGAAATAGCCTTCTATTGACTAATCTGGCAAATCATTACAAATGCAGGTCTGACTTTTTAAAACTAACTTTTATAAAACTAGAGGGTGACCCAATATCAGTATTATTTTTTCAGGGCCTATTTTTTTCCCCCTCACGAACAGATCTTGTTCTAGGAACATATCCCACATTTGGGTAGACCTATGTTCAGATCAATATCATAGAGTTCATGGGATTTAGGACGGGGACAGAGGAATACTTAAGAAATTATAGCATTTACATAGCACTTTAAAGTTTGCTCTCTATATATTATCTCATTTAATCCTCACAACAACTTTGTGAAGTAGGTGCTTTTTTTTTTTTCTGGTGAGGCAGTTGGGGTTAACTGACTTGCCCAGAGTCACACAGCTAGTGAGTCTTTTGTGTCGTTATGGGGCCGGATTTGAACTCAGGTCCTCCTGACTCCAGGGCCGATGCTTTATCCACTGCACCACCTAGCTGCCCCAGTAGGTGCTTTTATTATCCCCATTGTACAGATGAGGAAATTGAGGCAGATAGAGGTTAAGAGACTTGCCCAGGATCACATAGTTAGTAAGGGTCTGAGGTCAGATTTGAATTCAGGTCTTCCAGTGTCCAAGTCCAGCAGTATTATATACTGTGCCACTTCACTGCATAAGCTTATCCCCTCACTTTGTAGAGGCAGCTAGGTGTCACAGTTGATATATGCACTTGAATTCAAATCCAGCTTCAGACACTTACTAGCTGTGTGACCCTGGGCAAGTCACTTAATCCTGTTTGTTTCAGTTTTCTCATCTGTAAAATGAGCTGGAGAAGGAAATGCCAAACCACTCCAGTATCTTTGTCAAGAAAATCCCTAAATGGAGTGATGAAGAGTCAGATACAAGTGAACAAAAACAACATTTGACAGATGAAGGAAGGCACTGAGATCCAGAGAAATCAGAAGCCTTGTTCAAGATCATTTAGGTAAGAAGTAGCAGAATTCTAAGGTCCTCTAATCCAAGTCTCCAGGCCTCCAGTCCTCCCATATACCATCACTAATGATCTGCTTCAATACAAACAAAGACACCTGAAGTAATAGCTATACTTAGCTTCCTGGTATATAACTAGAGACTGGATTTCACAAATGTGTTTGAATCTTATAAGCTACCATTTACTAATGGCTACATGGCAATCAAATTCTTTGCTTTGGAACAAAAAGATAGCTTTGCCAAAATCAGATGAAACCCCTCCAGAATCACTGATTTTTCTTCCTTCACTCTGGACATTAGCCAGTACATCGTTTTTAGTCATGATACTCACATAGAAAGGAACACAGCAGATTGGCAAGAAGAATGACTGGGTTCAAGTCTTGCCTCTAACATATACTTCCTAACTGATGTTTGGGCAAGTCATTTAACATTTAATGTCAAGTGATCTCTACCTTGTGTTAACTATTTTGTATTTATCTGTCTTCATTTACTTTATTCTATACTGTGTCTGTATATACTTACATATATTTATTATCTTCCCCATTAAAATGTAAGATTTTTGTCTGTGGGGATTCTTTCATTCTTTTCATTTGTACCCCTAGAAAGTTCTTGGCACATCATTTGGTGCCTAATAAGTGTTTCTTAACTGAATATATATTACATACAAGTATCTATCTCCATATGTTTGTGCAAGAGGTCCACCATGCTTGGCATGCACCCATTCCTTAGTCTATATCTCTTAGAATCCTCAATTTCCTTCAAAACTCAGCTCAAAAACTTTCTCCTATATGATGTCTTTCATGATCTAACCCACCTCGTCCCAGATGCACAACTTTAGAGATATCTCTACTCCAGATGTCCATATAAACTGCGTCTGGCCTGTGGTAGAGCCTTCTGAGCTTATTCTGGTCTGATCAGCCACAATTGGACATACTGTACCTTGACTCCAACATAGTGACGTCATTTTTGTCCTCTTTGAGAATGAAGAAGAACCAATCAGTGACTTCAGATTATATATAACATATATGTGTATACACACATACATATGCATATGTATATATGCATGTTGTCTCTCCCAATAGGATTCAAGCTTATTGAGGGCAAGAATGGTTTCATTTTTTTCTGTGTATCCCTAATACCTAGCACAGTGTCTCATAGTGACATTGATTAAATTCTTGTTAACTTAAATGTTGATAATTAACCTACATTGGCAGAGGGAATTCCTATCTCAGGAATTCCCTGTACTGATAAAATCACTGGTCCATCCCCTTCCCCTTACCCCAAAATAGACAATATGACAATATGAAAAACCAAGATAATCTATGAGTAAGAGAAAAATGGTGGAGAAAAGAAGCAGAAGTCTCCTTATTAAAGCCTTCTTCAAAAGGACAAGAATAAGGGAAGCCAGAGATGCAGAGACACAGGGCAGAGTCTGATTAGGAGAGTACTTTGTAAGGCATACCTTTCTTATATCATCTTAGATACAGAAATGAATAAGTATCCTACAAATTTTGACCAGAATATCAAAAATTGTAAAACATTTTGATCGGTCAATCAAGAAGCTCTTAGTAAGCACTTACTTATATGTCAAGTAGTGTGGGAAGGGAAGGGAAGGGAAGGGGAGGGAAGGAAAGGGGAGAGAAGGAGAGGGGAGGATGGGGGAGGGGGAGGGGAGAGAAACAAATAAAACAACAGTTCTTGCTCTTATGAAGCAAAGTAATGGGAGAGACAACATGTACCTTGAACTTGCAGATTGGCCTTGAGGCCACATGTGGCCCTGTAGATCCTCAAATGTGGCCCTCTGACTGAATCCAAACTTTACAGAACAAATCCCCTTAATAAAAGGGGATAATGCAGTACAGACAAATAGGACATTGAGAGAAGCACTGCTGTACAGGAGTAGCCTATAGCCTCTTCCCACACACCTCTAGCAGTGCTGTAAGTCATAGACACAATACAGGTTTCTGGGGAAAGTTGTTCACTATGAAATAAGTGTGTTGCATGTATGAGTGTGTGCATGGGCTGTCTTGATTGTTTAGGCACTCAAATATGAATCTTTTCTGTGTTTACCAATTAGCAAATAAAACTGTTTTATCGTATGAGCCTTGTGAGACTGAGTGCTTAAAAGAGGAATTGGTGACTATCCTTGGACAAGTGCCCATCCTAGGTCATCTGCGTGGAAACAATCAAAAATTAGAAGATGTCCCAAAAAGGCACATGGTCCCTCTATGCCAAATGGAAACCTCTAACAGCAGGGCAAAACAATTGATCACCAAATCCTGCTAAGTCTTTTCTTGATATATCTCATATCAATGCAATTCGGCAAATATTTAATAGGCTGTTTTTTGGCATGTCCACAGCCACTACCCTGGTCTATGGTATTATCACTTCATACTTAGACCAATGCAATTGTCTTCTAACTTAGGGATCTCAAATCCAGCCTATAGGTCACATAAGGCTATTGGTAAACCCCATGATCTATTATGCACTCCTTTTTCTCCTTAGTCAAGAAAATATAATGAATTAAATAAGAAAAAAACAACTAGATTTAAATAGTAGTATTATTAATAGATGAGGCATTTTCCTAAGTGCTGGGGATATAAATACAAACAAACAAGACAGTCCCTGCCCCCAAGGAGCTTACATTCTAATGGAGAAAGAAAAGACATAAACAGCAGCAGGCAGCTGGAAGCATGCCCCAGAGGCATGAAGTAGTAGCAGAAAGGACTGATTCCAGTCAAGTTAAGGAGAAAATTTGCTCATTAGAGCCTTGCACTTGTCCAAATGCTTCCTGTCTTTCAGAAACTAGCCAAGTACCCTCATCATACCCCATGTAGCCCTCATCATAACCATTGAATAAATGCTTATTGAATTAAACCCACCAATCACTGTAGACTTGTTTTCTCTTTTCTCTTAATACCCTCTAAGGGAGGACCCCAATACCTCCTGATATAACCATTACCTCCTTATATCTTCCTTTATGGTCTTGGTTCTGTCCTAAACAGGAGTTTAATCCTTCCACATGACAGCCTTTTATGATTACCCTTTTCTATTATTCTCTCCAAGCCAAACATTTCATTTCCTTCAATCAATCCTCATATGCCATGGACTTGACCATTATGGTTGACTTCTAGGTGCTCTTCATCTTATCAAAGTTTCTTCCTCCCTGAGATGCCCAGAACTGACCACAGTGCTCTAGATGTGGTTTGACCAGGGCAGAGTGCTATAGGACTATTAACTTCCTATTCCTGGAACCTATGCCTCTCTTAGAGCAGCCTGAGACTTTTGTCCCTAGATCACCTACTTCCTTATGTAGTTATTTAGCCATTTAATACGTTTGTGTCATATCCAGTGCAAGACTGTGAGCCCCTCAAGATCTAGCACAATGCATTTATGCTTCTTCATATTGTCTACTTCATTAACTAGGCATATATTAGGTAATTAAATATTTGTAGAATTCAGTAGCAAAGCAGGGCATTTTGGGGCCTCAAGATGCTATTGTCTTATTTTTTCTATTTTTAACCTTTAAATTTTGAACTTTATTTCAATCAGACTTTTTCAAATTTTAATTTCACTGAACAATTCTGGTGCATTTTTTGAATTTGCATATATTATCATGAAACATAATTATTTCACAAATCTTAATATTTAATGGTTCTACATGAAAAACTAAGCTTTATTTTACAATTTAAGAAGCATTAACCAAGTACCAGAGTTGGCATAGTCAGGACAAATCATGCTGGGTCCCCACTCCCTCAACAAATATTTTTAGGCAAGCAATGAAACCAGTTTCAAATAAAGAAAAGGTAGCAAAATATGCAGCCTGAGACTGAGATAGAAAATAAGGAGAGAGGTACATGTGGAAAGTGGGTGTGCAATCCTATTCAGTGACTTACTGGAAATGTATGGGCTGCTGGTATGCATGAGTCTCAAGCCATTTTTAGTACCAACTTTCAGAGCTTCCTCCTTCTCCTCAAAATATTACTCTGCTACCTTGTCACAGTGGAACAAGGACTCCGAAGCCCAGACAAAACTCATTATCATTGATTGCCCAGTAAGTAACCCTAGAAATAGCTCTTCTCTTTACCCTTTGTCAAATGCAAACCATGCAGATCCTGGTTACACATCAATAATATCTATACCTGTGGGAAAATTAGGGGCTAGTCATGTAGCAAGAACATATCATAAGAAATGGTTACCCTCCCTCTGCCTCAGTTTCACAATTTGTAAAATGAAGGAGTTGGACTAGATGAATTACAAGGTTACAGAAGAATGGTGGAAAGGTTATTAAAAAAAAAAGAAAAACATCAGTATGAATTAATTCCTGACTTACTTCTTAATAGAGACTTAAATACAGAAGTCAGTAAAATATTTCATCAAACTGGAATGGAGAACTCAGAGGAGCACAGATGAAATATTTGTAGCCAGTTTGATTACATTCCAGATTGATCCAATTGCTCTCCAGCTCAGGCTTTTAGTAAACAACAATCACTGCCATCTCTTTTAAAATTTTAAATTAATTTTCAGAATTATAAATTTATACACTAAAATGAGAATTTTTATATATAAAGAACATAAAAGAGACTCATATGTGAAATTATGAGTCTCTATTATGTACAACTTGATTTTTCTTTTAAGCAGATAAGAAATACAATATAACTTTCAAAGCTGTCCTACTTATCAATGTTTCTTTCTGGCCTTCTTTCTGTTGTCTTCTGTGCTATGGCAGCTAGGTAGCACAATGAATAGAGTGCAAGACCTGGAGTCAGAAAGGCCCAATTTTAAATCTGGCCTCAGACACTTAACTAGCTATGTGACTTTGGGCAACTCATTTAACCTCTCTCTGCCTCAGTTTTCTCAACTGTAAAAATGAGGATAATAATAGCATCTATAATACAGGGTTGTTGCAAAGATAAAAAAGAGATCATTTTTTCATAATGTCTCATATAAAGTAGGCTTTTAATAAATATTTATTTCTTTCCCTTTTAAAAAATGGTTCCAGCATCTTGTCCAACTTGCCTCAAGTTGACTCAATATAGAAACAATTAACAAACAAAAATAATCCATTTCTGAACCTGACACATCATAAACTATAGGTTTTAGACTATTGCAAACCCTCTTTCTCTATATATTTTCAAAGACATTAAAGCGTTTTAAAAATTATTTTTTATTTTTATTTTAAACTTTTTTTAAATTTGAGTTCCAAATTTTCTTCCTTCCTCACAGCCCTTTTCACCCACTGAAAACACAAGCATTATGATACCCATTATATATGTGAAATCATGCAAAAAAAATTTTCCATATTAGCCATGTTACCAAAAAAAAAAGCAAGAGGAAAAAAAGGAGGTGAGAAAATTACACTTCAATTTGTACTCAGAATTCATCAGTTTTCTCTCCGGAGGTGGATTACAACTTTTGTCACGAGTCCTTCCAAATTATCTGGGATCATTGCATTGCTCAAAGTAGCAATGTCTTTCACAGTTGATCATCATCACTGTTGCTATTACCACATATAATAATCATCTAATTTTACTCATTTCACTTTTCATCAATTCAAGTAGGTCTTCCCAGTTTTTTTTTCTGAAAGCATCCCCCTTGACATTTCTTATAGTACAATAGTGTTTAATCATAATTGTATACTATAACTTGTCCAGCCATTCCAAAATTGATGGGCATCTCTTCAATTTCTAAATCTTTGCCACCACAAAAAGAACTGCTATAAATATTTTTGTACATATAGGTTCTTGTTCTTGTTCTTTGACCTTTTTGGGATATAGATCTAGTAATGGTATTGCTGGGTCAAAGAACACATACAGTTTTATAATCCTTTGGGTATAGTTCCAAATTGTTCTCCAGAATTGTTGGACCAGTTCATAATGCCACCAACAACTGTACATATCTTCCCACAACCCCTCCAGTATTTGTCATTTATGATAAGTGTGAGGTGGTAACTCAGAGTTGTTTTAATTTGTATTTTCTCTAATCAACAGTGATTTAGAACTTTTTTTATATGACTTGAGATAGCTTTGATTTCTTCTTCTGAAAATTGTCTTTTCATATCCTTTGACCATTTATCAATTGAAGAATAGCTCTTATTTTTACAAATTTGACTCAGTTTCTTATATATTTGAGAAATGAGGTCCTTATCAGGAAAAAAAACCTTATAATTCTTATATTATTTCATTGTCTTTAATACCATTTAGCAAAATATAGTTTCCCTGTTTATCTCTTTTGATTAGGTTTATTTTTGCTTTTGCTCTGCCTGATATTTTGATTGCTACCACTGCCTTTTTAACTTCAAATGAAGCATAATAAATTTTGCTCTAACCTCTTAATTTAACTCTATGTGAGTCTTTCTGTTTCAAGTGTCTCTTGTAAACAATATATTGTTGGGTTCTGGTTTCTAATCCATTCTATCTGTTTCTGATTTATGAGTGAGTTCATCCCATTCACATTCACAATTATGATTGTTAAGTGTGTATTTCCTTCTATACTATTTCCTTCTATTTATCTTTCTCTCTCTCATCTTGTCCCTCCTCAAGAGTCTATTTTGCTTTTGACCACTTCCTTCCTTAATATTCCCCTTCCTTTTATCACTCCTTCCTTTTCTTTTCCTCTTTTAGTCCTACTTCCCTATTTGGTAAAATAGATTTGTGTACTCACTGAGTGTGTTCATATAGTCTTCCTTCTTTGATCCAATTCCAATGAGATTTGAGTTCAAGTACTACCTGCCATGCTCCCATTTTAGCCTTCACTATAAAAGCTCTTCCTTAAACATTTTTTTTGTGAAACAATTTTCCCTATTCTTCTTTTCTCTTCCCCTGTCTTCCAATGCATCCCTCTTTCTCACCCCTTTATGACCAACATAACCAACCCACACTCATGCCTTCTGCCTATGTAGACTCCTTCTAACTTCCCTAATAATAATAAAGTTCTTGAGTTATTTCTATCATTTTCCCATATAGGAATGTAAGCAATTTAACCATATTAAGTCCCTTATGATTTCTTTTTCATGTTTACCTTTTTAATACTTCTCTTGAGTTTTATATCTGAATATCAAATTTTCTCTTCAGCTTTGTTCTTTTCATCAAGAATGCTTGAAAGTCCTCCATTTCATTAAATTTGAATTTTTTCCTTTGAAAGATTATACTCAGTTTTGCTTGGTAGTTTATTCTTGGTTATAATCATAGTTCCTTTCTCTTCTGGAATATCATATTCCAAGACCTCTAATTCTTTAATGTATAAGCTTCTAAATCTTATGTGAAACTAACTATGACTTCACAATATTTGAATTGTTGCTTTTTGGCTGTTTGCAGTATTTTGTTCTTCAGAAAAAAACAGTGACTGGCTGGAGCTGTCCCCCCAAACCCCTCAGAACTCCTTTAAATGATGCCATAAAACAATTCCTATAGCAGCAGAACTGACAAAAGGATGGGGTGAAATAATTTTCCAGCCAAAGACAACTTAGAAGATCAGCAGGAAAGGTCTGTCACACTAGGTAAGAGTGGAGTGCAGTCCAGTTCAGGCCAGGCCACTCCAGTGCAGATGAGCCCTAACAAACAAACAACAGTCCTTGAGAGTCACTGAATCAACAGTGTTGATAGTTGCTTCCAGAGCTCTCAACCCACTGGTGATAAGTGAGTCAAACAACTGATTAGAAGGAGATTACAGGGGCCTCTTTGCAGCTGCAGTGTGGGGGGGGGGGCCCTCATCACATTCCAGGGCAGAAAAGAATGCTTGTGCTTACTCACAGACCACAGCACAGCCTTGGAGAGTAGTAAATTAATCTTTCCTGAAATCATACCACCTTTAAAGAACTGCAACCTTACAGGTCCAAAAAACAGCTGCACAAAACCCCTGAAGCTTGGGACAATGCACTCTCCATCCCAGAAGCAGAGCCCTACTTTAACAAATAGTTAAAAGTCAAGAAATAAGCTGGGAAAATGATCAAACAACAGAAAAAAATTTCTTACCACAGAAAGTTACTATAGTGGCAAGAAAGATCAAAACATACACTCAGAATAAGATAACAAAGTCAAAATTCCTGCATGCAAAACCTCCAACAAAAATGTGAATTGGTATCAGGCCATGGAAGAACTCAAAAAGGCCTTTGAAAATGAAGTAAGGAAGGTAGAAGAAAAATTGGGAAGAGAAATGAGAATGATGCAAGAAAATCATAGAAAGAAGGGTCAACAGCTTGGTAAAGGAGACAAAAACTACTGAAGAAAATAACACCTTAAAAAACAGACTAGGCCAAATAGTTTTTAAAAAAGGTACAAAAAAGTCAATAAGGAGAAAAAAGCCTTGAAAAGTTGAATTGGTCAAATGGAAAAAGAAACACAAAAATTCATTGAAGAAAAAAAAACCTTCTTAAAAAGTAGAATTGGCCAAATGGAAAAGGAGGTACAAAAGCTTACTGAAGAAAATAATTTCTTAAAAATTAGAATTGAGCAAATGGAAGCTAATGACTTTATGAAAAATCAAGCAACAATAAAATAAAACCAAAAGTAAAAAAAAAAGTAGAAGACAATGTGAAATATCTCACTGGAAAAACAATGGACCTGGAGAATAGATCCAGGAGGGATAACTTAAAAGTTATTGGATTATCTGAAAGCCAGGACCCAAAAAAAGAGCCTAGGTATCATCTTTCAAGAAATTATGAAAGAAAACTGCCCTGATATATTAGAACCACAAGGCAAAATAGAAATTGAAAGAATCCACCAATCACTGCCTGAAAGTGATCCCAAAATGAAAACTCCCAGGAATGTCATAGCCAAATTCCAGAGCTCACAGATCAAGAAGAATTACTAAAAGCAGCCAAAAAAAAATTCAAATATCATGGGGCTACAAGCATGATTACACAGGATTTGGCAGATTTTACATTAAAGAAGGGCTTGGAATATGATATTCTGAAGAGCAAAGGAGCTAGGATTATAACCAAGAATCACCTACCCAGCAAAACTGTGTATAATCCGTCAGGGGAAAAAATGGACATTCAGGCTGAACAAGTTGTAGTATATGAATGTAATGGAATACTACTATGCTATAAGAAATGATGAGCAGGCAGACTTCAGAAAAACCTGGGAAGACTTATATGAACTGATGAAGAGTGAAATGAGCAGAACCAAGAGAACACTGTACACAGTAACAGCCACACTGCACAATGACCGACTTTGATAGATTTAGCTACTCTCAGCAATGCAAGGCTCTAGGACAATTCCAAAAGACTCATGATGGAAAATGCTATCCACATCCAGAAAAAAGAAGCATAGAGTCTGAATGCAGATGGAAGAGTACTATTTGCTCTCCTTTTCTTTTGTTGTTCTCTTTTAATCCTTCTTTCTTGTGGCTCCTCCCATTAGTTCTATTTCTTCTATACATCATGACTAATGTGAAAATATGCTTAATATGAATGTATAAGAAGAACCTATATCCAATTACATGCCATCTTAGGGAGAGGAGAGGAAAGGGAGGGGGAGAAAATTTAAAACTCAAAATCTTATGGAAGTAAATGCTGAAAACTAAAAATAAATTAAATTATTAAAAATTATTTAAAAAATTAAAACATAAAAGAAAAATGGACATTCAATGAAATACAGGATGTTCAAACATTCTTGATGGAAAGATCAGAGCTGAATAACAAATTTGACTTTCAAATGCAAGACTCAAGAGAAGTATAAAAATATAAACAGTAAAGGGAAATCATAAAGGACTTAATAAAGTTACATGTTTACATTCTTATATGGGAAGATGATACCTGTAACTCATAAAAACTTTCTCATTATTGGGGCATTTAGAAGGAGTATATATAGACAGAGGACACAAGAGTGAGTTGAATATGAAGAGATATCTAAAAAAAATTAAGGGGTGAGAAAAAGGAATACTCTTAGAGAAAGGAAAAGGGAGAGGTAGAATGGGATAAACTATCTCACATAAAAGAAACTAGAAAAAACTTTTATAGTGGAGGGGAAGATGGGAGAGGTGGAGGGTGGGAATGAGCTATCAGAATTGTCTCAGAGAGGAATAATATAGACATTGAATTGAGTTTAGAAATCTATCTTACTCTAAAGGAAAATGGGGGGGAAAGGGGTAAAAGAAGAGGTGGGTGTGATAAAAGGGAGGCATATTGGAGAAGGCAGTAGTAAGAAGCAAAACACTTTTGAGGAGGGACAGGGTGAAAGGACAGAGAGAACAGAATAAACAGGGGGAAAAACAAGATGGAGGGAAATACATTTATTAATCATAACTGAAAAAAATTGAAGCAAGTTTCTCTGATAAAGGACTCATTTATCAAATATATAGAGAACTGGGTCAAATTTATAAAAATAAGAGCCATTCCCCAACTGATAAATGATCAAAAGATATAAACAGTTTTCAGATGAAGTAATTAAAGCTATCTATAGCCATATAATACGGCCATAAATCACTATTGATTAGAAAAATGCAAATTAAAATAATTCTGAGATACTACCTCATACCTATTGTAATGGTTAATAGAACAAAAAAGATAAATGACATGTTGGAGGGTGTGTGAGAAAAAATGAGACATTAATGCATTGTTGCTGGAGTTAAAACTGATTCAACCATTCTGTAGAGTAACTTGAAACTATGCTCAAAGGGCTGAAAAATCATGCATACCCTTTGACCTAACAATATCACTGCCAGGTCTGTATCCAAAAAGAGATATGAAATGAAAAGGAAAGTGACTTATAAGTACAGAAATATTTATAGCAGCACTTTTCTGGTGACAGAATTGGAAATTTAGGGGATCTCATCAATTGGGGAATGACTGAACAAATTGTACTATGTGATTGTGATGGAATACTACAGTGCTATGAGAAATGATGAATCAAAGTAAAATGTACTGTGTACAAAATAACAGCAATATATTAAGATGATCAGCTGTGAACAGCTTAGCTATTCTCGGCAATACAATGATCCAAGAAAACTCTGAAGGGTTTAGGATGAAAAATGCTATCCATCCCCAAAGAAAGAACTGATGGTGTATGAATACAAATTGAAGAATGCTTTTTTAACTTTATTTTTCTTGAGGGTTTATTTTTGTCTATGTTCTCTTTCACAACACGACTAATATGGATATATGTTTTGCCTGACTACACGTGGCATAACCTATTGAATTGCTTGAAGGGGGTGGGGAGGGACGAAGACAAAGAATTTGGAAGTCAAAGTTTTAAAAAGGAATGTTGAAAACTGTTTTGGGGTATAATTGGGGGAAAATAAAATACTAAATATGTTTATATATATATATATGTACACATACATGTATATTTGTGTATCTATATCTATCTATCTATCTATCTATCCAGATATCTATGTATACACATATATATCTTCTCCTTGGACCTGGAATTTGGCTATAATATTCCTGTCATTATTTATTTTTGGAACTCTTTCAGGAGGTATCAATGGGTTCTTTTAATTTTTATTTTAACCTCTGGTTCTAAGGCAGTCTTGTTTATAATTTCTTAAAATATGATGTCTAGGCTCCTTTTTTTGATCCTGGCTCTCGTGTGGTCTGATAATTATTAAATTATCTCTCCATTTCTATTGTGGGTCAGTAGTTTTTCAGATGAGATATTACACATTTTCTTTTTTTAAAAATTCTTTTCCACTTCATTTTATTGTTTCTTGATGTCTCATGGAGTCATTGGCTTCCACTTGCCCAGTTCTAATTTTTAAGAGTTATTTCTTCCACGAGCTTTTCTACCTTTCTCTATTTGGTCAATTTTGCTTTATAAGGAGTTCTTTTCTTCAATGAAGTTTTTTGCTTCTTTTTACCATTAAGCCAATTCTGTTTTTAAGGTGTTATTTCCATAAGTATTTTTGTGTGTGCCTCTTTTACCAAGCTGTTAATTCTCTTTTCATAATTTTCATGCATCACTCTCATTTCTTTCCCCATTTTTTCCTCTACCATTCATCTCTCTCTCTCTCTCTCTCTCTCTCTCTCTCTCTCTCTCATAAATTCTTCCAGAAATGCTTGTTGGACTTGTATACAATTAATATTTTCTTCGTGACTTTGCTTTTAGCTGCTTTCACATTGTTGTCTTCTGAGTTTGTGTCTTGGTCTTCTCTGCCTCCATAGTAGATTTTTATGGTAAAGTTCTACTGTTGTTGTTGTTTGCTTCTTTTTCTAGTCTGTTTCTTGACTTTGAACTTTATCTTAAAGTTGGGTTCTGCTTACCTTGGGGTGCGGAGACACTCTCAAATTTCAGGATTTTTTCCTGCTGCTGTTTTCAGAGCTTGTTCTGGGGGTCTGCAAGTTTTAGTGATTTCAATGTGGTATAATCAGGGAGAAGTGTGGTTGGTTGCTGCTCGAAGAGACACTTCTCCTCTTCAGCCACAAGCTCTAGTACTCCTCTCAGATCTGTGACCACAAGCACTACTGTTTCTATCTGCCCAGTATGGCAGCCAAGCTCTCTGCTCCTTTGTGAACAACTACAAGTGCTCTTCTTTCTCTTTTTTTTCCCTTACCATTTTACCTATCTCTTCTTTTAAAAAATTATTTTTTTTTAGTTTTCAACATTCACTTCCATAAGATTTTAAGTTTTAAAATTTCTCCCTCTTCCACTTATTCCCCCCACTTCCTAATACAATCCGATATAGACTCTACAAATACATTTATGTTAAGCATATTTTTACATTAGTCATGATGTATAGAAGAAATAGAAATAATGGGAGGAGCCACAAGAAAGAAGGATTAAAAGAAAACAACAAAAGAAAAGGAGAGCAAATAGTATGCTTCCATCTGCATTCAGACTCCATGGTTCTTTTTCTGGATGTGGATAACATTTTCCATCATGAGCCTTTTGGAGTTGTCCTAGATCCTTGCATTGCTGAGAAGAGCTAAATGTATCAAAGTCAGTCATTGTACAGTGTGGCTGTTACTGTGTACAGTGTTTTCCTGGCTCTGCTCATTTTATTCAGCATCAGTTCATATAAGTCTTCCCAGGTTTTTCTGAAGTCTGCCTGCTCATCATTTCTTATAGCACAATAGTATTCCATTACATTCATATACCACAACTTGTTCAGCCATTCCCCAATTGAGGGACATCCCCTCAATTTCCAATTCTTTACCACCACAGAAAGAGCTGCAACAAATATTTTTGTATACGTGGGTCCTTTTCCCATTTATATGGGATACAGCCATTGGGTCTTTGGGTTACAGCCTTAGAAATGCTATTGCTGGGTCAAAGGGTATGCACAATTTTATAGCCCTTTGAGCATAGCCCCAAATTGCTCTCTAGAATGGTTGGATCATTTCACAACTTCACCAACAATGCATTAGTGTTCCAATTCTCCCACATCTTCTCCACCATTTATCATTTCCCTGTTTTGCCATGTTGGCCAATCTGATAGGTGTGATGTGGTACCTCAGAGTTGTTTGGATTTGCATTTCTCTAATCAATAGTGATTTAGAACATTTTTCCATACGACTATAGATAGCTTCAGTTTCTTCCTCTGAGAACTTCCTATTCATACCCTTTGACTATTTATCAGTTGGGGAATGACTTGTATTCTTATATTTTTGACAGTTCTCTATATATTTTAGAAATGAGGCCTTTATCAGAGACACTGGCTGTAAAAATTATTTCCCAGTTTAATGCTTCCCTTCTAATCATGGATACATTGGCTTTATTTGTGCAAAAACTTTTCAATTTAATGTAATCAAAATTATTCATTTTTCATTTCATAATGGTCTCTGCCTCTTTTGGTCATAAATTCTTCCCTTCTCCATAGATCTGAAAGGTAAACTATTCCTTGCTCTTCTAGTTTGCTTATAGTATCAGTCTATATCTAAATCGTGCATCCATTTTGACTTTACATTGGTATAGGGTGTAAGATGTTGGTCTATGCCCAGTTTCTGCCATATATTTTTTCCAGTTTTCCCAGCAGTTTTTGCTAAATAGTAATTTTTTTATCCCAGAAGCTAGAGTCTTTGGATTTATAAAATAGTAGATTAGTATAGTCATTGACTATTGTGTCTTGCAAACCTAACCTATTCCACTGATCCACCACTCTGTTTCTTAGCCATTACCAAGTAGTTTTGATTATTGCTTCTTTATAATACAATTTAAGATCAGTTACAGCTAGGCCACCTTCCCTTGAATTTCTTTTCATTAGTTCACTTGATGTTCTGGACCTTTAGTTCTTCCAGATGAATTTTATTATTGTTTTTCTAGCTCTATAAAATAATTTTTGGTAGTTTGATTAGTATGGCACTGAATAAGTAAATTAACTTGGGTAGAATTGTCATTTTTATTATATTAGCTTGGCTACCCATGAGAAACTGTTATTTTTCCAATTATTTAGATCTGACTTTATTTGTGTTTTGTAATTGTGTTCATATAGTTCCTGGGTTTGTTTCAGCAGATAGATTCCCAAATATATTACAGTGTCTACAGTAATTTTAAGTGGAATTTCTCTATCTCTTGCTGCTGGGTTTTGTTAGTAATATATAGAAATGCCAATGATTTGTGTGAGTCTATTTTATATCCTGCAACTTTGCTAAATTTGTTTATTATTTCAAGTAATTTTTTATAGGATTCTCTAGATATACCATCTTATCATCTGCAAAGTGATAGCTTTGTTTCCTCATTGCCTATTTTAATTCCTTCAATTTCTTTTTCTTCTCTAATTGCTATAACTAACATTTCTAAGACAATATTGAATAACAGTGGTGATAATGGACATCCTTGCTTCACCCCCAATCTTATTGGAAGTTCTTCTGGTTTATCCCCATTGCATATAATGCTTGCTGATGGTTTTTGATAGATACTATCTATCATTTTAAGGAAGACTCCATTTATTCCTATGCTCTCTAGTATTTTTAATAGGAATGAGTGTTGTATTTTGTCAAATGTTTTTTCTGCATCTATTGAAATAATTATATGATTTCTGTTAGTTCTGTTGTTGGTATGGTCAACTATGCTGATAGTTTTCCTAATATTGAACCAGCCCTGCATACCTGGTATAAATCCTACCTGGTCATAGTTTATAATCCTAGAGATAAGTTGTTGTAATCTCTTTTCTAATGTTTTATTCAAAAATTTTGCATCTATATTCATTAGGGAAAATGGTGTATAATTTTCTTTCTCTGTTTTGGCTGTTGCTGGTTTAGGTATCAGCACCATATTTGTATCATAAAAAGAATTTGGTAGGACTCCTTCTTCACCAATTTTCCCAAATAGTCTATATAGTATTGGAATTAGTTGCTCTCTAAATGTCTGATAGAATTCACTTGTAAATACATCTGGACCTGGAGATTTTTTCTTAGGGAGTTCATTGATGGCTTGTTCAATTTCTTTTTCTATAATGGGGTTGCTTAAGTATTTTATTTCCTCTTCCATTAATTTAGGCAATTCATATTTTTGTAGATATTCATCCATTTCATTAAGATCATCAAGTTTATTGGCATACATTTGGGCAAAACAGCTCCAAATAATTGTTTTGGTTTCCTCTTTACTGGTGGTGTATTCACGCTTTTCATTTTTGATGCTGGTAATTTGGTTTTCTTCTTTCTTGTTTTTTAAATCAAATTAACCAAACATTTATCTATTTTATGAGTTTTTTTCACAATGCCAGCTCTTAGTTTTGTTTATTAGTTCGATAGCTTTCTTTCTTTTTTTTTTTTTGCTTTTAGGCAATTGGGGTTAAGTGACTTGCCCAGGGTCACACAGCTAGTAAGTGTCAAGTGTTTGGTCTGAGGCCAGAATTGAACTCAGGTCCTCCTGACTTCAGGGCTGATGCTCTATCCACTGCACCACCTAGCTGCCCCCTCGATAGTTTTCTTAATGGCAATTTTATTTATCTCTCTTTTGGTTTTCCAGAATTTCTAATTT